>NC_069798.1:70848309-72048309 GCF_027406575.1 Nycticebus coucang | reverse complement strand
ACATCTTCATAATTTGTGTTGATTTTCACATATAGTGAAACTTTAATTCACTAGCACTTGAATTACCAACACTTTCAAGAATATTTAGAGCACAAAGAGAAACAAGCACTCTTGCCGAACAGTTTTATCAGTTCAATAAAAGAAAGGTCAAACCAAGTCTAAATGCCCTATTGAAAAAGGAAGCTTTAACTATCTTAAGAATGACCTTATCTTTAGGCCTGGTTTTTTCTAAGGTTTTTTTCTTATTAATTATCAATAACTTTCATTGATTGCATAATAGAATTTACAAAAATAATTCATTTGCAAGGATTTTGGCCAACCAGGATATAAATTAAGATCAAGTAACAACTGAGGTTAAAAAGCACAAATCGGACACGGAGGAGAAAATTACTGCTGTTCAATAATAACAAAGTTCCTAAACATCCATCTGTGTATTTGGAACCTTCTAACTTAGAAGCCGCGAAGGTCATGTGTAGCCCTGGGGCTCCTGGGTTCTGACCAATCATCGCTTTTGCACAGAGGCCTTAACCATCAGCAGGTGCCCAGGCCCTACAGGGTCAATGTAAAACACAGTAATGAGCTTTGCTCTACCTTGTACGACTCACACTCATTCTGGAGGATCCTGGCTCCTGCCTGGCCTCCGGTCCGCCCTGTGCCATCTCCCTCCCTCAGGCAGGTGTTCAGATGAGCAGAGGTGACACAGGTAGGAGGGCAGGAATGCATGTTGCCTATGTGTCCCTATCTCACAACTACAGTAATAAAATACCATTTTCTGGAATTACCTTCAATTAAGTTATTTTTTAGGGCCAAAATTTGTTAATTACCTGAAAAGAACTAGAAAGTCCAGTCCAGGAATTCTAATCAGACTCCAAACAAAAGGCAGCATCATGTGAGGCACTCAGAACCCTCTGACTCGACTTTTCTTTGTAAACACAACTTGGGAGGGCTGCACACCCACTCGAGTCCGTGCTTCACTGACAATGCCCTCAGCTGAGCAGCAGCTGCAGCCCTGCCACTCAACCCTAACCTTAAATTGTAATTACAGAAGAAAGGTAGTTGCTGGCCACTTGACACGACGCAGGCCACATAGACAGAGCCACAATACAGAGAGTATGGCTGCCCGCAAACCGGCTGGAGACAGTGCACATGGAGAAGTTTCAAGTTGCCAGGAAAACAAAGTTAAAGTTTTGCAAATACTTACTGCTCACAAAATACTCAAAATACACCTAGCATTAGAAATTCCTATGCTCAGCTTCCAACGAGCACCTGGGTAACGTCCATGCTACCCCCCGCCCCCCACCCCCGTGCAGGCTACATACCAATGAGCACACATCCCCGTGACCGAGCCTCTGCCGTCTCTACACCAGAAATAAAGCCTCCACCCATCCCTCACGGCCCACTCAACTGAGGGACTTTACCTAACAAATGCAATCAGTGTAACTTGGTTTCTTGTACCCTCAATGAATCACCAATTAAAAAAAAAATGCACTACTAACAATCCCAACTATGTGAACATAAACTGAAATGCTGTCTGGCCATGCTGGAATTCCCACCTCCAACAGGTCCTCCAGCTTCTGAATCAACTTGCTTCCTTTCTCTCAGCAGTTTGAAGACCATGGAAAATGTGCTACATTATTCAGCATGTAATAATTACAGGGGGCTATTTGTCCCCTCCAAAGGGCACCCACTCTTAGCTTGTGTATGGCGATTTCCAAAGGAGCTGCCGCTGAGACTAGCTGCGAAACCCAGAGAGGAAAATCTGCAGAGGTGACAATATCATGTAAAGTTCTTCTGGGTTGCCAGGTGGTGTTGGAAGGTAAGATGCTAGAGACAGGCCCTCCCATGGGGTGGGCTGAGCCCACAGCTCCGAGGAGCCCAGGCCCAGCCTGGCTCCCAAACCAGTGTCAGACAGCCCAGAGTGCTCCAGCTACGTCCAGGCCCCTCGATTTAAGGAGTCAGCACAGCTCCATATGCGTTCAGCCTGCTCCTGGGATCCAGCATCATGCCTGCCCATCCTTGCTGCCCAGCGCCCCCACCCCCAGGCCTGAAGACCCAACACTAGGCCACTGGAAGTGTGGGAACCCCAGCGGCCCTCAGGACAGGCAGGTCCACAGCCACTCCAGCATCTTCACGGGAGGCCACAACTGCCCAAATGGCCTAACCACGGTTAATGGCATCAGCACAGGCATGATGTGAAAAGCCATAGGAGGATGCTTGGCCACAGCTGGGTTCCCCTTCTTCCACTGGGCTGTGCTGCTCCCATCCAGGGACGCTGGGAGCTGCAGCCTGGCTGCACCATCCTTTCTTTCCTCTCTCAGTATCCCAAGAAGTGAGGGTGGCTCCCGAGGGCTAGCTGGCACTGAATGAGGTTCTTGACCATGGCTGGATAGACACTGGCTTGCCTCTGGGAGGCACCACCAAGACAAGAGGGATGGCCTCGCATGTGGAGCCCACCAGTTTTGACAAATGCTCAAACATCAAGCTCATATTCTTTATAAGAGAGCTGAGAAGTTACTTTGCCTCAGAAGAAAGTCTTCACAGCTCTGCTGGCTGGACAGTCCAGCTGGTCAATGAGAAGTGCTGCTGGAGACAAGACTACCCCTCCAGGGCCCTGAGCCCCTGGTCCTGCGCAGAGCCAGGTCTGCAGGGCATGAGCCTTCCGTGGTGGCCTCTGTTCTTGTGGTATCTTACCAGTTCATCAAATTTGGTGATTTATATGAATATCCAAGGTGGAATTTAAAAATAGTTAAGATTAAAAAGTCCTCAACTTGCCCCTTGTGCCATGGTGATGTTGACAGGCTCTGGGGCTTTGGTGGATCTTTATTGAGATCTCCACTGCCCTGGATAGTTTTCTAGGCAGTGAGGAGCACTTGTGGTTCTTCAGCAGAGGACAACATCATTAGGATTGTGCCCTGGGGCCTTCCTCATTTACCTAGATGGCATCTTGGGCTTAGAGTAGGGGCAGGGGCAGGGTGGAGGGCAGAGAACCTGCCTAGGAAGGGACAATCTGTTGTTCTCCTGGCTGCTGCTGAGTGGAGGTGGCTGCAGAGGGCAAGGGGATTCCTGAGGCTGCTGGGCCCCACATGCCTGGGAGCAGGGTCAGGGTGGGGGGGTCTGTGGGGCTCTGCCTGTGGCCACCAATGTGGGCTGGGTGCCCCACAGAGTGAGGTGCTTGGCACACCTAGCACTAATACTGAGGTGACTGACTTTCTGCTAGCCTATTGGGGACATTGACTGTCTGTTCCAGGTGGCTTGGTGGCAAATACATTTACAAAGTAGAGACATTTCAAAGGAGGCTACAGAGAGTCTGGAGTTAATGAACTATTCTGAAGCTTCAAAACAGAAATGTTAGTATGACTAGTATATATTTACATTAAAATTGCCATCTGATGCAAAACAGACTGAAGTTTAGTTCTTTGAAGTACAACCTTTTTAATTCCACATACCTCAGATAACAAATGACAGCTATAATACATTTGTGTGTTTTCTGGGAAAAAAGAGAAACCTCTAAAGTTCTGAGTGAAGTCTGAACAGTGGGTTAAATGGTGGCCCCATCCCCTGGATGGCAGAAGTCCAGGCCTGTGGTACCTGCAGATGTAGCTTTATTTGGAAACATAGTCTCTGCAGATGTCATCAGTTCTGATGAGTAAAGTGACCCAGGTTGACCCTAATTCAATGCCTGGTGTCCTTGAAGACAGAGACGTGGCTGCCCAGGGCACTCAACGTGGATGTGAACAAGTAAGGTGCTCACTGGTTCTGGACTCACATGTCCTACATGGTTTGAAAGGTGAAGGCTGTGGGAATTCTTAGGTCTCGCAACACTGTTGCATCACCTGTCTCTGTGGCCTCCTCAAGTCAAGAGGCACACTCAGAGTCTACCCCCACCCGGTAGCTCTGTCTTACTGCATGCGGCCTTGCACCAAAGCCTCCACTGCGCCAGGCTGTGCAGAGAGATGACGGAGCCCCACAGAATGCTGCCTTCACATCAGGAAGGAGAATGAGGGTGGATATACCTGGCCCTAAGCACACAGTGGTCTTGGACCCACGGCGGAGGCCCCAATAGGCTCTCACATTATGTTTGGCAGGTTTGGGAAGCTCTGCTCAGGCCATCAGGTGCCACTGTTTTCTCTCCTGGACCAGGACTCCCTGGGAAACAGACTCTAAATATTCACTGTTCACAAAACACAGAACCCCCCCACTCTCACTGTCCCTTAGAAACCAGTGCCCCAGGAATCTGTGGAGTCCAAACGGGAAGGTTCTTTCTCTTCCTACACCATTTGTTCCTGAAGAGCCAAATTTGAGGTTTTAGGGTGAGTTTTTACTTTTGCAAGAAAGGACATGGTTTTATTGGAGAGATACAAGCACTGTGGACATTTGCCTTGTGTTAAGATTTCAATCCCCTTTGACAGAGAGTAAGAATGGAAGCTGTGGTCACTATCTGACAGACTGATGTGTGTCTGCGTGGAGGGGAGCAGCAGGGCCGGAACTGTCAGCGCCTGACCAGGAAACCAGGCCTGTCAGAAGCGGCCAGGTGGGAGAAGCAGGTGCTAACTAACCTTCTTCCTCCTACCCCAAGAATGGCAGACATTGTTTTTACAGAGAACCTTCTGTCATTCAAGTTAACAAGAGCCTGGGCTTAGGAGTAAAGAAGAAGTGGTTGAAAATTTGGTTGAAAATTTTTTAGAGAAAAGATTTTCATGAAACAAAAAATAGCTAATGTTTGAAAAGACAAAGATAGAAAATAGAAATTCAACACACCTGAAAAAGGGTTTAATTCTCATAAGATGAACTATTACCTTAGGAGGATAATTCGTGTTAGTAGAAGAGTCTGTCCTGAATACAACCACTTGCATTTTTCTGCTATTGCTAAAAATAAACAAAAACTGTTTTCTTTCTTAAACGCTCTCCACTGCACTTTTTTTTTTTTTTTTTTTTGAGACAGTCTCATTTTGTCATACTCAGCACAGTGCCGTGGTGTCACAGCTCACAGCAACCTACAACTCTTGCGCTTAAGTGATTCTCTTGCCTCTCCCGAGTAGTTGGGACTACAGGCACTTGCCATAAGGTCCTGCTATTTTTATTGTAATTCTTCTTGCTGTTTTAGCTGCCAGGGCTGCTATATGGGGCTGGCACCCTACCCACTGAGCCACAGGCGCTGCCCTCCACTGTACAGAATAGTTTCTCTCTTCCCAGGACAGCAGTAGCGCCTGAGGGATACATGGCTGGTGGCTGGCGGCTGGTACAGAAGGTGAAAACCAAGTGGACAGGGGTAGCCTCCTTCCGACTAACAAGGGGGTGGCTCCAGCAGGTGTGCTGGAAGGCCTGCAGAGGGACTGTTCTATGACAGTCCCTCTGAAAAGCTGAAGGGTGTTCACGTCATGAAGAGCAGTAATGGACACTGGAAACTAAAAAGGGGGAGGTGGAGAGGCATAAAACTTGCCTCCTGAGCACAGTGACACTATGCTAGTGGCTGGCACACTGCAAGTCCTGACTTCAACACGACACAATTTAGCCACATAATAAAAAAAAAACACTCGTACTCCCTAAATTTTCTAGGGGGCAGGGGAAGTCTGAATGCTGTGCTGCAGGGTGATGACTGAGTCACACCACACAATCCCAGTGGGGTCTGGCCTATGTATAAGCTCAGGGGCCCCAAGGGCTTAGGGGCCAGGCTGGGCTTACCACAAACACTGAAAACCAGGGTGGGTTCTGTCACATTTTAAAAGGTAAAACCAGGAAACAATAGTAACCCTGATTTATAAACTGACTTCTGGTTTGGTTCAGTCTAGGGTGCAAGGAGCCCCCACCATGTTCAATTCAAAATGGCTTTGGAGTCCTAGCAGCACTCCTATAATTAGGCATTTGAAAAAAACACAAACTCCACGGATGTTTCCTAAAACTACACAGCAGCATAATAATAAGACCCTACACAATCTGATGTGTTTCACAATCTTCTGGAATTGCAGCACCCAGTGTCCTCAGTGCACTGTGGCCTGGGAGGCAGGGACCTATGTTGTGTTGACTCAGCCCACTGGTGCCAGGAGCACCTTTGGGATGGCAGCCATAGTCATCTCAGGCACTCCCATGCCCATGGGCTGGAAGAGGGGACAGAGAGGGGATGTGGTGAGAACCACAGACATAACCCTAAAACCTGACTTTTAAAATACTCTTACTGTCAAAAACTGCGGATGCATCCATCCCTTCACGTACTAGAAATCTCATTTAGTAAGTTCTGGGGAAGCACGTGTGCCAACCCAAAGAGACACCACAGCTACACGAGTGCGTCTCCACCCAGGGATGCACTTCAGGAATCTACTCGCACACCAAGGCAACTGCTTGCAGGGGCATCTAGGTCGGCGGGGTGGGGAGTAGCTCACCTCTTTGTCCATACTCTCTAAATCCTCCTTACAAAGAGTGTACAGCGGCATTGTCTCTGACATACTGGGCTGTCGCTTCCTTCTAGAAGGGCCAGGCTGCTCTCCGTCCCGAGCATTGGGGAGCTCTTCACCAAACATCTGCTGCTGAGGCGGGACAGCTCTGAAATGAATTTTACAGGTCCCACATGAGGAAGGCAGTCGGCATTGCAGTTTTTAGAACGAATCAGATCCTGATTAGCACTAGGCAGATAAGCTACCCTACGCCCATAGGGAGTACGTATTTATGCGGAAACAACCATCCTGTCACTGCGGCTGCCACCTGGCTTTCTGCGAATGCTCAGTATGCAGCCTCTGCAGGATGGCACCTACCTTCGCTCTGTAGTCACCGCTGCTCCCGGAGCATATGCCCTGCTCTACTCCTCCCACAACACAGGACAAAATTCAGGGGACAATGCTTAGGAACCACCAGGAAGTGTTATTTACCCTCAAGATAAGTCTAGAGCCATAAAACAAACAAAAGCAACCTTCATACCCTATCCTGTTACAAAAGCACATGCACAAAATATAACGGTAAACTTATAAAACAGATTCAATGGACTGACATTGAAATAACTTGTTCACAAAGAACAGAAAAAGGAGATTTAGGACTCTGTATGGTTTTATTAAATTGTTAAGTATCAGTGTGATAAATCAACTACAAAGATCAAACTTCTGTTTCAAGGGCACGTGTCGTGTGACTGTTCTACTACACCAGAGTCACAGTTCCTGTACATCCCCATCTGTTTATGTGTGATCTAGGTACGTCGGCTCTTACAGAATGCATGTTTCTACCAGCTTGTGACTGTTGGGATTTGAGGCCAGCCTGAAATCTGGTGTGTCCTCCTCTAAGAGACGGCTGTGCCTGGGGCCGGCTCCTACCCTGGGGACCACAGCCAAAGGCTGGAAGCCTCTAGCATTGTGTGGCTAAAGTTGGACCACAGGTCCCCTCATGACAGACACTGAAGAAAGAAAACAAAAACCTTATTATTGTGAAGAAAAATGGGGTATTAAGCCAAAGTTGCAAAATTAACAAGAGGTAACTACTGAACTAACCAAGTTTTATCTAACAGAGGTAAGATTTCCTATACAAAAATCTAAACACTGAGAGCTTATTTGCAAGTTGAGACTTCATGGCCCCTCCTGGCCTTAGCCTACTCCTCACACAAGGCTCTGATCACAAATATGAAGAAATTTCAAGAATGGGAAGTACTTCTTCTCATCAAAACCAAATATATCACAGCCTCTTCAGAAAAGTTGTCTCCTAGTTTTAACCAAAAGTGAAAGGTAGTACCAAGAATATTCTATGAAAACTGACAGGAAGGGAGCCTGTCCTCTTCAACGGTGAGTGGGTGAGGTGACCACCAGACCCAGCATAGGCTCTCGAAGATGCCCCCCCGTGTCAACATGTCAATGGACTGTTTTGGGGCGCTGGCCACCAGGTGGGTATGTGCACACACACACAAATCTGTTTCTCTTTTGACTTATGAGATGTTATGGATCAGTCACCAAATCGAGGCTCTCTGAGACCGCTCCCCCACCCCACCCTGCCGCAGCAGGTGCTTCTTCCTCTGGAGACTCCTGGGGGAACCCAGGCCCTGAGTGAGTTTCTACCCAACACAGCACAGGGAACTGACTGCTCACTTGCAGAGAATTACAAACATGGAAAACATAGCCACTCTTCCCCAGATTTCTTTCCAACTTGGAAAATAGTTATTTTTATTTTAAAAAGGTTATTTATGTCAACATGTAATAGTCTGATACAGTTAGCCCTTGGGACCTGCAGGCGACAGGGTCTAGTAGCCCCTCAGGTGCCAAAGTCCACACAAGGGACCTGCACACGAGCAGATCCTACTTCCTGCCAAAACAGGAAGGAAGTGGTTGATTGAGTGGTTGAAAAAACTCTGTGGATAAGTGGCCTTCTACACTTTAAAACTGTGTTGTTAAACCTGCAATGCTATTTCAAGATGAATTAATAAATAAATATTCACAAATCTCTCAGACAGCAGCAACTCTGTTCCAGACAACTCATGCAATCCCAGAAAGATGGGGGGGTGCAGGGAGCCTGGCACCCACCCCCAGCAGCACTGAGGGGTAGTGGTGACCATGCAGGGAGCTGTCCAGAAGCACCAGGGATGATCCTGCCCCAATTCCAGGCATCTGGGCAACTGAGTGAGGACCAGACTGTCTACCTCTGCTGAGCAGTAAGGAGGTGGTGACTCCACCTCTGCCACCGCAGGGGTGTCAGAAAAAGTCAGGACAGGCTGTCATGGAATCATGTGAAAGTGCCAAGGTTTCAACCAAAAATCAGGTCTTAGCAAGACTGAGCTTTCCGACTGGATGAGCAAAGGACAGTGAACGGAGGCCAACCCAGTGGGCGCACAGACCCCACACACTCAGGCCACAGCTCCTGCTGGCAGTGGCACCTCAAGGAGCCCCAGAGTGGAGGAGTGGCCTCGCTGTGACTGGCTGAGACACTGAACCAGGGCAGTGAATGGACGCTGCCACCGACCACTAGTGTTCTCTGGCCTGCACACAGGTATCCAGGAGACCCCCCGCCACATCCACTGGGTCCTCCACATGAGCAGTACCCTGGCCCAGAACCACAAGTACCAAAGCAAGAGTGAGCAGAAACTCAGACCTCCAATGCCTCAGGTGAGAAGCAGCAGGTAGAGATGGAGACCTAACTGCCGCCGGCTGCCAGGTGCCCTGTCACAATGGGGTCAGCACAGGGTTCTGTGCACAGAACGGGTTGCACCACTGTTCCCAGGGGCGGGGGGGGGTCACCCTGTAGCATCTCAACAAGACGCAGGACCCTGGACAGACAGGGAAGAGGCCACACAGGTGCAGGAACCTTGACTGCTGTGCAGGGCCAGGAGAGAGCTGCCCTGCAGATGTGGGGAGTAGCTACTGGAGACCCCTCAGGATGACCCGCACCTGGCAGTGCCAGTGCCCACGTGTGCAGATGTGCACGGAAGACACGGATGTGGTTAGCATGTGAGATGGGCAGGCACAACATGACTCAAATAAATAGGGAAGGCTCTGGTTTAAATTAAAAGGAAACATTTCACACTCCGCCGCCAAGATAAAACTGTTGGTTTTCCTAATTCGACAAAGAGGAGGCAAAGAGCATGGCACCCCAAGTTATGGGCAGTAGCGGACCAGACACGTGACCAAATCCAGAGGCCCATCTCCTGTTGCAGCACAGAAAGCCCGCAGAGGACAGGACATGGTCCTAGGCCTCCAGTCCCTCACACATTAGTGCTATGTTTAGTTGGGAGAGGAGAAGATTAAAACAGGGATTCCTTTTTTCTTATATAAATTGGGTCATGTCATCAATTTTCAAAACAGAACTAGAACAAGTACCAACCCTTAGTAATCTCAGGTGAACACAGGTGTATAGTTTCCCAAATATACAGGCCAGGAGACAAACAAAATGTGATTTATTCAACACGACAAAGGTTGTCTCAAGGCCTCTGTGACAAACTAGACCCAACAACATGCTGATTGGATACGGCAGCACTACTCTCCACAACAGAACTCACGTGCTTCACACGTCATGCTGACACCCAGCTGTGTACCTACACAGGTCAGTAACAGCTAAAGACAGCTGATACAGCAGAACCTCCATAGCTGACCACCTCCTACAGGTGGCTTAACTTCCAGAGTGGACGTACAGCACGTGTGTGTGCCAGTACAGCAGCCTCGCTCCTTATGGTGACCAGTTTGTTACAGTCCCTTGGGGGGGGGTCAACTCAGAGGTTCTGCTGTATTTTGATGCAAACCACACTTCTAGATTAACCTTTTCCAGCCCAGTTTTTCTGCCACCTGCCTACTCCCCAGCTCTTTTTCAAAAAATAATTCAACCTTAATCTTATTTTTATTTCAGATTGATACAAGGGTACAGACAATACGGTTACGTCGTCTGCACTTGTCAAGTATAGCCCAAGTTGTAGCTGAGGGAGGTGTGCTGCATACCCTACACTGTGCTTGTCAGGTGGGAGCTTACCAGTCCCCCCGCCTCCTCCCTGACTATGGTTGTGTTTTTCTCTTGTGTGAGCATGTAGTTGTTAATCTCCAGCTGTTATTTATTTGGGGCAAGAAAGAGATTGGTAAATTACTTGTAATAATCCTATAGTTTTTAAAAGAGAAAACATAAATATGAACTCACCTGATGATTTTATTATTTATTTTAGGTTATGTCAGCGGTTCTCAACCTGTGGGTCACGACCCATAGGAACTATATTAAAGGGCCGTGGCATTAGGAAGGTTTTTGAAAACCACTGGGGTACGTAAATAAAAAAACTCATTGAAGAGGTTAAAGAGAAGAAAATTTCAACAAAAGTTAACTCGTTAGAATGAATTGCAGTCCAGGGTATGTATTTACCGCAGAAAATACAGGAATAGCTGCGACATTTGGTTCTTTACAGACTGTCACTTGAAACTTGCTGTTCACATACATAATACACGTTTCAGAACAAATACATTGTTATCTATTGCCGTATCATTAGTGTTACTCCAGTAAGTATTCAATTTCATTCAACCTCACTCCCCATCTGCATGGTCTGTTTTCAAATAACACTTAATTACTTCTTTTCCTCTACTTTGAAATTCCTAGTCTACAAGACACTACAAGCAAGTCTGAATAATTCAAAAACCAATTCTGTATCTAATTTTTAACTGTTCTATATAGTTTAAGACAATATGCTTTTGTTTTCTACATTTTAAGAAAAAAATAAGTCAAAGGTTTGTGATTTTATTTTCAATAGTATGAACAACAGATCCTAAAAAACAGGTATTGCTTATGTTAACTATAACCACAGTATTGATTTTGAGGCCACTTAATTTATGCAAGCATTATTGTAAAACTGCAATTCAGAAACTAAATCTCAGTATAGTATCATTTTAATGCACAGAGCTTTCTGACATGTCTCTACCATTTCATGTTTTAACACATCATAGAACACAACTTGCAGCAATAATTTGACCCACATAACCAGTAACACGTCTGTGAAATGCAGCCCCGTGAAAAGGGAAACTCCCAGTCACTGTCGACATCAGCTTGTTCTTTGTATTCCCTAGGTTGGAAGGCTACTGAGGTGTGTCCACTTGGCCAGAAGGCTGGCGTTGACTAAGTTGCATGAAGTCATATGCTAGCACTGACGGACCAGGCTCTGGCCTTCTAGAAAGACATCTGGTAGCTATTTCACACAGATCATACTGACAAACGTGACCTTCTCTCTGACCCATGAGCCTGTGCATTTGGGGCACAGTCTGGACCCAGTACATGAACAAAGCCAGCCCTATGCAGGGCTCGGAGAGAAAAGAACATCCTCCCTTACCTGTAACATCCTGCATCCAGCCATGCATTCTATATTCCAGGTGAGTAGAATGTGTCTGAACTTCCCTCTCTGGGAAGGGACAGTTAATGGGGCATGAGTCAGGTGGCAGCAGCATCCTCATCCCCTCAGGTGCATCAGAGGCCTGTTGAGCCTGACCCTCCTCATAGGACACCAGTGATCAAGCCAAATCCCCCCTGCTGGTGACATAACTCTCCTCCCCAACCCCTACTGTCTGGCAATGGCCTCTGTCCTGTCCTGGCACACTCTTGGCCTTTCTCTCTCCCGAGTGCAAAGTCCTCACCTCATACCTCTGCACTAAGCTTCCTGCCCTGTACCAGCACCTTGTGCCTGATATGCCATTCCCTATTGGTGGGGAGTCCCTCAGAGACCTAGTGACCCCAAGCCCGTGGCAGGTGCACAGGCACAGGAAGTGGCTCTCCCAGCACCAAAAGCCTGCTGCCTGCTCCCAACAGCTTCTGCAGGGGTTTTAGACATGGCCCTCCCCTCCTGGTCTTGGTCCTTCCAGACTCAGCCCACGTCCTCTCCCAGGCCCTCTGCTGTGCCTCTGACTCCCTCCAGGTGCATGCACCCCCAACCACTGGGCAGGCAACTTCTTATTGACTTATATGATCTCATTGTACATTAAGGATATTAGCCCCGCCACATTGTGGGAATAAAAAAAAAATCAAACTTGAGTTTTGCCATACAGAAACACTAACGATTTAAGAGGCACTGTCCCAGTGAGGGGGGAGGCTACTCACGACCAGCCAGGGAAATGCAGCATGACCCTGCCTCACACACACAGTGAACTCACCTAGTACACACTTACTTCTGCTGCTTGGAGGAGACTTACATTATTTAAAAGCAGTAACGTGGTCATTGTCAAGTTCACAGAGTACAGAGAAACCTGGTACCCACATGACCCTGCCAGGAGCTGCCCGGAGGCTCCCAGCTGGAAGAACACAACTGCACACAGGGTTAGGGTTAGGTCTGCTTCCCCATGGCCAACTATGGCCCCGTCATCGCCAGACAGACAACCTGTGCCCAGCCCAGGCTGCCTCGCTGGGGTGTGCCTCCCTCTCCCAACAATCTGCTCTTTAGCCTGAAGGGTCCTCCTTAAACTTCTAGTCCCGGTCACATCTCCTCAGGGTCCACCTGCGTGGTGCCCGGTCGACGGCCCCTCTCCCACCCTTCTCACGCGTCTGTGTCCTTCCTGTTTGAATACATGCTACTAACCCATCTCCCAGTTAATCTTAGGTTTCAGTACACTTTAGCTATAGGATGTCTACTTGTTTACAGGTTATAATTCTTCGTTGACATTTCCCATCTTCTCTATTTTACTCTTCTACTTCACTGAGCACATTACTCATTATCCTCTTTAAAGCCCTCCCCCACCCCACCCCCAGGTGTGAGTCTCACCACCCAGCAGGGTTCTGGAGCCACCAGGGCCTGCATGGCCTCCCTGCTGGCTCTGCTTTGGCCACGCGGTGGTCTGACAGCAGAAGCCCCCAAAGCCCTGGGCACCCTTCAACCCTGCCAGGCAGGATGCCCTCTTGCTTTCCGAGAATTCTGTGTATTATGTCCTCAGCTTTTGTGGTTATTTTCAGCAGAAAAGTAAATGCAAAAAGCTCCTCTACCAGGTCAGAGCCCAGAACCTCTAGGCAGTCGTGAACCCTCACAGGATGTTCCCAGATGCCCAGAGAGTGATGTGCGCCAAGGGTGCGTCCTCAGTAAGCGTTACCACAGCTTCCCCTAAGCAGTGTGCCCCTCAAGCAAAGTTAGTTTCCTTGGATTAAATGTCAACACTACAATGATCACTTTTTAAATTTTTGCCAGTTTAATGTGAGAAAATGGTTGACAGCAGGAGTCTGTACTCCCCTGGCTCCAAGGGGCCGAGTGTCCTCCCTGATCTGATGTCCCACCTGGTGCCTGTGGGGACTCTGTGCACCCTCCCAACCCCAGCTCAGTGCCTCAGCAGTCTTGGCTGTAGAATGCTGTAGGAAGTTTCTTTAAAACCTTCTACCCTGCTCCTGTCCTCCCGGGTCTGAGTGTGTGCCAGTGGCCCTGTGACACCACAGTGGACTTGGCTCCTGTGCTGCTTGGTCTACTGGAGTCACGTGAGCGCAGTGGCGAACCACTGAGGCATCTGTTCTCCTCGAGTGGTGGCGAGGCTGCCGAGAGCCCAGGACCAGTGCCCAATCTAGTGCCCCCCACCCCCAAACCTTGTCTGTGCTATGCACATCAGAATGTATGGAATTGGAGTGGGGTGGGGGGGGGGGCCATGCCTGAGGTGACCATGCCTACTCCCTTCAGGAGCTTGCCCCTAAATCCCTGCCCTAACACTGAAGGGATACCGCCATAAAGAACTTTCCAACAATAAAAGATGTTCAGATTCTACCCGGGAACGAGTGCACAGTCTACCAGGAACTTATACATAGTGCTACAAACCAAAGCTCCAAATGCCCCAAAGGAGCTCAACTGGGGTGACCTGAGGTTCAGAAGCGTTACACGTGTGGTCTAGATGTGCTGCTCACCTCAGCCCAACCTCCGAGGCACCAGCCTTTCACCCATGGGGTGCTTGACATGCTTTAAAACAGGCAGAACTGACTCAAAATAATATGAGATCACCACAGAATTTTAAAATGGCTGAGGGGTGTTCTGAATAAATCCACTGTGAGAAACATTCCAAGAAAAGTTTTATATTTGAGCCAAAGATGTTCACTGCAAAGAGAAATACTTAAGTCTCACACCATTCCAAAAGGGTAAAGTTCACTAGAACTTTGGAACAAGCCCATTTTAGTTGCTAATCTTAAGTTTAAACACTTCCCAGAGGGAGAATGCAAAAAATGTGAGGACTCAACAGAAGGGTGAACTAAGGCCACAAAGGAGCATTCGCTAGAGGGATGGCCAGAGGATGACCCAAGAGCTGAGGTCAAAGCCAAAATGAAGCAGCTGTGTGGCTAAGTGACAGATGTTCAGATGCATGTCCCAGGGACACTGGACCGTGAGCACCGTGTGTGCACGGCAGTATCCTATCCTCACAACAGGCAGTAAGGCAGACTGCGACAGACTGTGGGCAAAGTGATGGAGCTGTCCGTCAGTTATGGTGCACATGAGAGGAATGAGCAGCAGCACACAGGCACATCTAGCTGTGCACACAAAGAAATACTGTATGACTAGGAGAAAACATGTTTAACTAACAATGATGCTTTTAATTACAGATGACAAAATGCCAAATAATCTAAAGCCCACGTCAAACCACTGGAAATGAGGCATTTGTCAGCTCTCATCTGGAGATCCCTCTAACCTGGAAGGTGACACCTGCTGTCCCCTCTGCCTCCAGGGTCAGCTCCATTACAAGGCTGGCCAAGGGATGGTCCACGTCCAGGAGGGACCACCCTGCCAACCTCCAGCAAACGTCCTGGGCTCATCTGAAGACAGCAGAGGGAGCAGACTCAGGTATCACTGCCCTTCCCAAACCCAGTCTAGGAGAACCCTGCTGAGCAGCTGAGGCCTGGTAGGGCCCACTTGGTGGTAAGGGTGCGCCGAAGGCCACTCTGGCTTCTGCACTGCTCACTGTGGGGGAGTCAACTGCCTGGGGAGCCGGGGGCTCTCAGAAAGGAAAGGGGAGATGGACATGGGGTCACATGCTTGTCACAGGAACTTCAAAGCAATGGCCACAGTAGAAAAAACAGCCGAAGACTCCTCATTCAAACCTCCAGGAAAGTCCCACGGCCATTTACAAGGTGGTTTATAGGGTCCTTGACTTTGGGCTGCCTTCGAATTTACCCAAGCACAGAGAAACAGAGTAGCTCGCTCAGAAGTCCCTGTACAGCCAGAAACTCCCAATCTCCTCTAGGTGTGTGGACAGATCCAGAGGGCGGGGCAGGTAGGGTTAGAACTGACCCTTCATGGGCCTGTCCTCTGTGGACTACTGAGGATATAACCAACCACAGTGCATGTCCTTTCTATAAACAAAGCCAGCACGTGGCAGGCAGCACCAAGCAACCTGTGCAGGACATTCAGAAGCTAAATTGGGGGTTTGTTTCAGTTCTGGGTCCAAAGACAGAAAATAAACAAAAACGCCCAAGAATGCAGGAGGGAAGGTGCTCCCACAAGCTGGGAGCCAGTCTCCAGCCAGGCAGATGAGCAAAGCAGAGAGACAGCCTTTCCCATCACCTGTCTTCCCTGAGGTTGCCTGACCCCACCCTTAATGGAATTAAGCAACGGACTAAGAGAACCCCAGAGGCCAGCTCTTACTGGCAAAGCCGCTCTGACGGCTGCAATGTACCTGAAGGAGGAGGGCTCCTGGTGGACGGACAGGGCGCCAGGGGGCATGGGCCGCGGGCCCTGGGCACCCGTCCTGACCAGCTTCCCGGTGCTGGAGTCGTAGACCCGGACTTCCGGGCCTGGTGGGGCCTTGGGGTGCACAGGCGTTGGGTGAAACAGGGTAGCCTGGGGCACGCCCTCCCTGTCAGGAAAGGCTGCAGGGCCACTGTCCCTGTTGGGCAGAAAGAACAAAGGCCGTGAGCAGTGTTGCCACATGGTGTGTACAGGGTCGGGCACTCAGCTGGCCCTGCCCTTAGGTCCCGACTGAGTTGGTGCACGTGGAAGATGTGCCAGGCCTGCACAGTGCAGAGAAATCATGGGTTTCCCATCGCCAGCACCCACAAAGCCTTGGGCCTGTTGCAGGGCCGGAGCCCCCTTCCTGAGGAGCTGAAGAGCATGCACCCACCATGGGGCTCAGTCCTGCAACAAGATTCCCTGAGACCTATCAGAACTCTACTCCTAGCATAACACTTGGATTTCTGACACAGTGCAGAGCCTGTCTCAGCAGGGACACCATGCTCTGCCATGTCCCCCAGTGTCATTAGCTGGCCCTCTCTCTTACCCCAACCCACCACCTATAGGTGTTGCAGATAATTTTGCAAACTTGCCTCAAGACTCTGGACTGGCCGCTGCTTTTCTGTGGTCAACCCCTTTCCTGGGTCTGTCCTGAGATCCTGCCCATCTTTCCACATTCCTGTGCCTATTCCCCAGCCTTGAGGAAATGTGAACACCCCCAGCATGAGCACCATTAGACATCATATCACACTCAGGAAAGGCCAGGCCAGTCTTTCTTCAGTTGTTACTCGTTTCATGAGCAACTTAAGTTCACCTGAGTCTGCAGGTGGATCCGGGATGTGGACACAGGTCCCCGGAAACACTCAGCAGCATGCTCCTCCACTGCCATAAAGCCTCAGCCTTCCATAGTCAACCTGGGACGAGGGACCCTGCAGTGTGATGGGCATCCATACCTCTGTGAGCGGGCATCATCCTCCTTAAGTGGGAAGAGCTGCTCCTCCACTTTGTCCCAGCGCTCTAGGCAGCTCCACAGCCAGTCGGGGCTGACCACATGCAGGTGCCCACACCCCTGCGCCTGTAGGACCTTCTCTGTGCCTGTGGGGAACTACAAGGGTCAGGCAGGAAGTGCAGAGCAGCCAAGTAAGTGCCAGGGCTAGGACAGCCTCTGCACGAGTATGGTTGCCCCAACTCAGCAGGTTCTTCCAACAGGGCCTTGAGGCCTGGACCTCACCCAAGAATGTCTCCGACCCCACTCTGCAGCCACCACCCCACAGGGCCACCCTCTCCTGTGGGACCCCAGGAGGTTCCTGACTCCACTCCCACACCATGGAACCCAAGTCCTACTATATGTTGATTAAAGGCGGCCACTCAACCTGTCCCATACTCTTCCTCCCATCAGCTCCAGTCCCTCCTTCAGCCCGCCCCAAGCCTGGAACTCGCTCCCCACTGCCCAGCTCTGAGGGCAGCACTGCCCACTGACCCTGTGTGTCCGGTTGATGCTGGAGCTGTGACTACAATGCACAAAGACAGTGCAGGCTTCCCGGTGACCTGGCCGATGCCCAAGTCTAGAGGCCTCAATCCTGCCCAATACCACCCTACAGCACAAACCCAGGTGCTGTTCTGCCTGGTGGCTGCATCTCCAGCATCACCAGGAGTACTTCCGACCACCATCTTCCCTTAGAGGACTCTTACTCCCCCACTGGACCTTCAGGGTCCCAAATCCAGATCCATCCCTACGACTGTACCACCCCCACTCAGCTTGCAGTGGGGTCAAGGCCTTCCACCAAAGGCCAGAGTCCTGGAAGAAGTCAGGGTCCAGCAGGTGAGGGCACCAAACCCTGAGTGTAATGGGACCTGACTCAGCCTTCCTGCTGTGCTGTACCTCTGGGAGAGTTGCTTCTTCTCTGAGTTAGGAAAGCAAACAGGAAGGGTGAGCACAGGCTCCAGAGAAACAAGCTTCCGTGCTCAGGAGGTAGAACAAGGTGTCCGGGGCCGTGATGCTTGGGGGGGGCCTCACTGCTGCCAGGGGTGTGGCTTGATGTTCTTTTGGGAGAGAGGTTTCTTGGGGCCCTGCACAGCTGCCTCTGTGCCCCAGTGTCTCGGCAGCAAGTTGAACAGGTCCTGACCTGTCCTGCAGCTGCAAAGGTGAGTACAACCCCACCTAGCTCCAGATGGGCCAGGCCTCAGCTAAGGCCCTGGGCGCCTTGCACCCTAGAGGTGGCAGTGAGTATTTCAAAGTCCTGATTGAGTACTGAGGAGGAGAATCACGGAAGTTCCATCCTCTTCATATGGAAAAAAGCAAATGGCTTATGAGGAGCATTTCCAACAATTAGGTGTTTGCTTCTTTATGTAGCAGTGGCCTATGGCTGGCTATGCTTCTTTGTGGTGGGAGATACCATGAAAATAATGCATGGGTGGATTTTTT
This sequence comes from Nycticebus coucang, assembly GCF_027406575.1. Classification (NCBI taxonomy): domain Eukaryota; kingdom Metazoa; phylum Chordata; class Mammalia; order Primates; family Lorisidae; genus Nycticebus; species Nycticebus coucang. The sequence continues at coordinate 72,029,785 of NC_069798.1, read as the reverse complement.
CTTGCTCATCAATTCTCATTAATTAGTGTATTTAGTGTGTGGCCCAAGATGGCCTTAGGTAAATCTTCAGAGCCTGCCGTGGCTGGTTGGATCCCTGACAGCTCCTTCAGCGCTGCCCAACCCCAGGGGTTCTGCTCATGTAGCCCAAGTCCCAGATCTGTCCTGGGTAGATGTTACCACAAGGACAGACCACCGACCATGGACACCCCACCTTTCCAACCACAGCAGCTTGCCCTGTGTACTATTTCAGATGAAATACTCATGCTGTTTTCCACTCACAGGGCTGGTCCGTCTCCTGCCCGACTCTGCTGTATCTGCCTGTAATTTCTCCTCTGCTCCTCTATTCTCGAATCTTCGCTCTCTACCACAGGCCCACCTGTACTCCCAGGAGAAGTTCCCAATTTTAACGGAGTACAAACAACTCAGGACACGTCTGATGTGTGTGCACGCAAGGGACACCCAGGCACTCGAATTGGGATGCCACCAAATACAGTTCTCACTCTGTTCGTAAAAGGTAACGGCTCTGGAAAACGGTCCCGAAGACGCGATGTGAAACAAAAAGCTACAGCAACTTAAATAGGCTGCCTCCCGCCTCTCAGGAACCCCATGTGTCCTGCCACCCCTCCCCGCCTGGCGCACTCACCGGCCCTCGCAGCAATCAGGTGGGTGGCTCTGCCAGGATCGTCCGGGTTCAGCACCAGCTGAGTAAGGATCTTCGCTCCAAGGGCTGTGGCGTGGTAATGCTCCCGGGTCTTCTCTATAGGGAAGTTGGTTGGGTGCAGCCCACTAAATATGATGGCCACGTCTGCCAACACTTTACTCTTGAGTTCGGGCACGATTTTCCGAATATCCGGAGCTTCCTCGATCTCCTTGTTGAGGTACCTGTCATACTTGGCATAATAGTCGGTGTGCACGCGCACCAGAATCTCCTCCAGATAGATGAGGTGGTCATCATCGTCCATGTCCTCCTCCTCCTCCTCCACGCTCTGGTCCAGGGACTCACCTGCGGTGATGCCCGACTGCTCGCTATTCTGCGACTCGGTTTCAGCCTCCTTCCTGTCTGCACAGCCATTGCCCAGGCCACACGGGCTATCACGCTCACTTTCCTCCGGCGTGCCCGGCTCAGGCCCTCTGTTCTGAGGATGGATGCTGGGCCCAGTCTCCCCGGGATGACTGGCCCCTGCAGGTCTCCCGCCGCCCGGGTCAGGGGGACCTCCCTGTGGCAGCACCTTTGGGCTGTTCTTTTCCTGGCTTTCTCCATCAGAGTTGGCAGAGGACTGTGACTTAGGTCCCTCTGACTCACTGGTGCTCTCGCTGTCGCTGGATAAGTCGAAATCCAAGTCCGTGCCCGGGGTGCCCTGTGCAGACTGCATCTTTGGGGAGGCCCGTACGCCCTGCCTGCAGGGCTCCTGGGGTTCCGGGGCTTGGGCCAGTGGCTGGACATCCCTCTCACCCACCTGCCCAGGCTGAGGTGAGTCCCCCTCGGGAGAAGCCTGGACGCCGTTGAGCTGCCTTGTGGGCGGCCCCAGGCCATCCCTCTGCTCAGGCCCAGGGGTCTGCTTTCCTTCCTCAGGGTCTCTGGCAGGTGGCGCCTGCTCTGCCGCGGCCCCTTTAGCAAAATGGTTCACTGAAAGTGCACAGAGGAAGGGTCAATGTCAGGGCACTAAGGGTCAGTCAAGCCATAGCAGCACAGCCCCCGACCACGAGCACATCCACCCTGCAGACCAGGCCTTGGCAAACTTCTTCTATAAAGAGCTAGATAAGGGCTGAGTGTCCCTTACCCAAAATGCTTGGGATAAAAATGCTTTGAATATTGATTCCCCCCCCCCAAATTTTGTAAAATATGCATTAAACTCATCAGTTCAACATCCTAAATCCAAAAATCCAAAACATTCCAACGAGCATGTCCCCTGAGCATCATGTGGGTGCTGTAAGGTTTCATATTTCAAGCACTTTGGCCTCTGGAATTAGGGCTACTCAGCCTGTAGTGATGAATGTTTGAGGTCTGTGGGCTGTATGTGCACAGTCCTTTTGTTTTTATAGCCCTTTAAAAATGTACAGCTTTGTATCGCTTCTCGGCCTTTTGGCTAAGATCAAGTGTAAAAACGTACAGCTTTGTGGTCGTTGAACCTGCACCAGTCTCCACTTGCTACAAGAAGGCCCTTCCTCTTCCTCTTGGCTCAATATTTAGGCTTTACTGCAGTGACCACAGCAGGGAATTATGACTCAAAATACTTCATTTAAAAATAAAGATCATCAGAAATACTGAAAACCAAAGTCATTTATATTTTCTTAGGACAGACTTTGGCTGCATGATCGCCAGACAGGTTCAGCTGCAGCGTCCTCTGAGATGCAGGCCAGGCCCAGTCTGAATCCATGCTGAGGATGGTTCTTGAAAGGGGACTACCACAGTCCAAGTTCTGCTTTTCCAAAGAAACCCCTGCCCAAACTTCCAGTGTCACATTTGAGGAAACAGAGATGAAAATCAGTATTCAAATGCATTAAGTTAAATAGCATCTCTGACCTTTTTTTCAACGGGGAAAATCTTTAGGTCAGTGCCCAAAATGAGATCACATAATATCCTGCTTTTCATTGCCACATTAATAAACCTCCAAACCTTTGTCACTGTATTGTGCACTGTATTGTATACTGAAATATACAAGAAAGTAAATCTTGAATTTATAGCTGCTAAAACAGAGATAAGAAATAAAGAGAAAAACAAGCAAATGCTAGTTTTTTTTCCTAAAGAACCAGGAAAGCAGACACCCACCTTTCTTTCTAGCTTGAGACTCCCGGGAGCCAGGGGGTGCATTCATGTCCCCTGTACCCGGGAAGTACACGTACTTCTTCACTGTGATCAGGTTGGGCGCGAACTTCCATACGTCTTCACGGTCATCAATGATGCACACCATTGAGTCTCCACAAGGAAAGAGGTTTCTACGTGTACAAATAGATAATTTATAAAAAATAACAATTAAGTTATTTGCTAAGTGTTAACAGCTTCAGACCCTGATCTCTAGTAAGCAGCAGACAGCAGATCAACCAGAGACTGAAACAGGCTCCGCTGAAGGGCTGAAGGATCACACTCCAGGGGAAGCAGTGTCACAGCAATTACACTTTGCCCTGTAGTTTCTCATTTTCCTTAAATCAGGAGTCAGCAAACTTCTTAAAGATCTTGAGCAACTGCTAGGCTTTGCGGACCACAGTTCTATGAAGAAGGTGTCTGCAGACCCACTGCCTGCTCAGACTTCTCTATGCCACCTACCACTGACTCTGTGCTGCCCCCACCTGTGCTGCCCCTCAACTGTGCTACCTCCACCTGTGTTGCCCCCCTGGTGCTGCCCTTACCACCTGTACTGGTCCTGGGAAAGGTCCTTGCTGATTTCGACATTTTCATTTGCAGGTAACTTTTGCCCCTCAAACCACTGACATCATCTCTCATTTTCTTTGACTCTGCCTGCTCACTCTAATGCTAGCAAAAGGGAGACCTGTTTTTGAAATTACTATCTTAGTATTCTCCTTAAATAATATTAACCTGTGCATGCCTCACAGTCTGTGTGAATCCCTAAGTCTAAAAAAGGAAATGCTTAGCTGAAGGTGGCCAGAAAGAGCCAAGAATACCGGCTGGAGCTGGTCTGTTTACTGCCCACGTCTTGTTAGGAACCGGGGACACAAACTGCACGTGACATAATGTTACAAAGGCAGGGAAAGCCCTTCTGGAAGAATGGGGAAATTTGTGGCACAAAGTGAGCAAGGAGAGTCAAAGAATGTAAAACAGGGAGGAGCCAGTCCTGCCGAGAAGGCCCAGAGATGACAGAAGCACAGCTGAAGGGACGGAAAGGGACAAATAACAATAGCAAAGGGTGCACTAAGGTGGTCTGACTCAGGGCTAAATGACGAGTAGGATTAACAACCTGGAAACTTAAATTTGGGATGCCGATGTCAAAAATCCCCTTTAGATAAGTGGCTCCCTACACAGAGGACCCTGCACGCCAGGTGACATGGTTTCCATCTGTGTCTCACCAGGAATACCCACAAATGCTCCTGTGCCCACAGACTGGTTTCTTGACTTTAATACCGGCTCAGCTATCTCCCATTTGCCTGCCCCTCCCTGTGCAGCTCCACCCTCCCGTGACCCTGGGTTCTCCAGCAGCTTCTACGCTGCCTTGTATATTCCAGGACAGAAAAGCAGTGACTTTGGAACTGGAATACTGTGGGGAATGTACATGTGCTTCCTGCCTCTGAAAAGGAAGGAAACCCTAGAGGTAGAGGGTTAGAACCCTCACACATGCCAGATTTGGTTAAGTAAAGAGACATAGAAAGCAGGAAAAAAAGAGTGAGTGGTGCATAGCTGAGACGCAGTATGCCGGCCAGTATGATGCCTGGCACAGGTGAGGGCTGCGCCTAGCTCCAGGGCATCTCCAGGTGGAGAGGAATACCTGGGCGGCCACACAAGGCCAGGGTCTACTAACCAAGATGATGGTGAGAGGATGGAGGGGTCTGGCTTGGAAAAGAACTTTGTAAGTACACTGAAAATTGTGGCAGGGAGAGGGTGGGGATTCCTAGAAAACTAATATAGAACCACCACTCCAATTCTCAGCACACAATTTTTAAACTGGAAACTGAATAGGAAGCTGTCTCTGTGAAGGACTTGGCCAAGTACATACCTAAGGTTTCCTGTTTTAGAAAACGGGTCAATACATTCATCCCTTGATAATATTCGATGAGAAAAAAGCTTCTTCTCAGGGTCTAAAAAGCCTTTAAAAAGAAAACAGGACAAAAATAGCACGTCTGAGATGCATTCACATCACATGTACCTCTGAATCAGCACCCAGCACCTCGCCCTTGTCAGGTAAGACTCTTCACTTAGGGCAACCTGTCTCTAATTGGAATTCTCAAAAACGATTCATGCTTCTAAGTGTCTACAGTTCTGTTAATTTGAAAAAAACTTGTACTGTAGTGGTGAGCTGCCAAATGACATCACAAGGACCTTCTCAAAAGCTGACTGCATCCTGATGGAGGCATCTCTACCTCCATTTCTTTCAGAAGCAGCAAAGGTTTCAAGCTCTTGTGATTGCTGACTTGTTAGCTGTTCATTAACAAAAAATACTTGCTCTTACAGAAGAAATTATGTATTTTTTTTACTGTATAAAGAATAGCCAGTTGCTAAACTTAAAATTTGTTAATACAATTATTAGAGTCTTTATAGGAAGATGAACAAAAAGCATTCCAAACTCTTAGCATGTGTATCCTCATCATGCTGACAGCACACATTGTGAAAATTCAAGGCTGATACAAAGAGGAAGCTAAGTGATGGCTTCTGTGAAGAACTGAGGCCAGGCTTCAGTCTGGGCCTCCATTTCTCACCAGTAATAACAAACTAGCCTACATTATCCCAGCTACAAAACGCTCTGATCTCCATGTTGGAGCGAAGTTCAAACTCCTTGAGGCCCAGCCGTCTGGGTTGGGAATGTGTGGCCTTCAGATTTCAAGATTGCTCTTTATTAAGCACCAAAAAAGGCACTTTTTGTGCTCTCCTTTGAGAGAAAAAGAAAAACTTCTCTTTTCTCTGCTGTACCTGATTTATTTATTTATTTATTTTTGGAGACAGAGTCTCATCATGTTACCCTCGGTAGAATGCTGTGACATCACAGCTCACAGCAACCTCAAATTCTTGGCTTAAGTGATTCTCTTGCCTCAGCTTCCCAATAGCTGGGACTACAGATGCCCGCCACAATGCCTGGCTATTTTTTTGTTGTAGTTGTCATTGTTGTTTAGCAGGCCTGGGCCGGTTTAGAACCCACCAGCCTCGATGTATGTGGCCAGCGCCCTAACCACTTAGCTATGGATGCCAAGACTGCTATACCCCTTTTAATAAAAGAATTTGTTTTGTAAAATTCAGATTCAGGCAAAAGGCCGCAGGCAAGGACCCAGGAGGCTGTGGCCCCCCACCGTTCCCTGGAAGGCTCACGTCCTCTCAGAGCCTTGACACCTGAGGTAGTGCTGGGGGTAGCCACCAGCCTCTGTGGGGCAACCCCTTCTGTGTGGATTTCTGCATCAACGTTCTGTAGTTTTACTGTGAGGTGTGTGTCTGGTTTTGACGAATATTCTTTGGACATATTGAAACACTGGGATTTTAAGTGGGAAGTACGGTCTGAAATGGAGAAGCCCCACATGGCCACCTGCTGCCTGGTCAAGCCCTCAGCAGTGGGCCTTACTCTTAGGAGGTTGGCCATGGCCCTGTAGCATGGGCACCGCCATGTGTAGGCTGTGGTGTACGCCACTGGCACAGGCATTCTGCTGAACCTTTCAACTACTGCCCTCCTAGCACTCGGGCTAGTGAAGACTCTCTCTAGCCTGCTCCATCTTCATTCCATTGGAGGTTTGTTGGTGTGAAATCAGTAAGAGTCCCACACATGCATGGCAGTGACTCATGGCAAGGGTACGGCCTGGATGAAACTTGGGGATCCTCCTCTGCTTTCAAACCCGACCTTCCCCAGCCCAGCATTTAGATACGCCTGAAAGCTTCCCAAAAGCTCATCCTCATGGGTCTATACGTACAGGCCAATAAACAACGGGACACCCACTAGCAAAGGATAATTCCAGGACATATCCTAAATGACCACAATTTTAAAAACGAGACCAAAAGAGTCCCCAAAGAAGAAACATGTGCCCTGCCACTAGATACAAGTACAAAAGACAAAAGAGTACAGGAAGAAAAACCACTGACAAACGTAATGGGACTACTCAGCCTCCCGAGGAACTAGATATGTGGGACCCCATGTGGGGCCAGATGCTCTCACGTCAGACCAAACCAGCCCTCACCAGATACGCAGCCAGTCTCTGGCTGACATGGCCTGAAGAGGACCAAGACCTGTGAATTTTAAAGTACTTAATTTAACAGTCTCTGCAAGGAACCCTGAGGAGCTGACTGTGCTCCCACACGGGATCCACATCCACTGCAGAGCAGGCGATCACCCTGCTGGTCTGGCCCCTCACTTAGTCCAGGCAGCACTGCCACCTGAGCACACAGAGGGGCCCACACAAGGACAGCAGAAGCAAACGTGGTGCGCTCAACCCTGAGGCTGCTCACTTCTCTGCAGGTGGAGCAGCAGCCTGCAAAGCCCTTTTAAATAATTAAAATAAAAGGATGTTAATTTCTACCTTTCTACTTTATCTGTGGTCCTAACAACCTTCCCAACCAGCCAGAGTGACAGAAGCTCCCCCTGCAGGCCCTGAGGCAGAATCCTCTTCCCTGACCCCTGCCCCACACTGCCAGCTTCTACCACTAAGCTGAGCTCCAGGAGAAGTCTTTTGCTTTTCTTTCTTTTTAAGAAAACATTATTGAAAATGGGAAAGAAACAAACTCACTGTGCACATATTAAAATGTTTATGATCACCACCCTGCCCAGTCCCGCTGTGCTGACTGACCTGCAATAGTGTGTGCGTACAGCCGGCTGCCGAAAGTGAAGACGTGCAGCTCGTACAGCTTGGCGATCTTCTCCAAGAAGTCCCTGCAGTGAGGACGCAGGCGGGTGTGCAGCATCGGCTCACCTCGGCCCAGCTGGAAGTGAAAGATGCCCTGGAAAGAGTGGCCAGATGGTCAGAGAAGGGCCTTAAAGGAGCTGCCTGGTCTGCAAGGATGCCGTCTAACCCATGTAACTTAATCTAACTCATGGATGGTTTTAAGGTACAGTATAATTAATTTACAAATACAACACAAAAGTTGAAATGGCATTCTAAATTATTCTTTAGTAGATAGATGAAATTAGTAACACCAACTGCTTACATATGATTAATGCACAAATAAGTTTGCTTTCCATAGCAAACTTTGATCCTTTTGATTCTATTATTTTCTCAGTAAAGACCATTTATTGTTTTTTTTTTTGCAGTTTTGGCGGGGCCAGGCTCGAACCCGCCACCCCTGGTATATGGGGCCGGCACCTTATTCTTAATAACTTAAAAAAAAAAAAAATGACTTACACCGGTTTAAATTTTTATTAGATCTAAAGTAATAACACCCCTCATGATGAAGCTGCTCTTTTAAAGGATGCAGAGTAGGCCTGGCGCCCACAGCACAGTGGTTATGGCATTGGCCACATGCACCAAGAGTGGTGGGTTTGAACCCGGCCCAGGCCAGCTAAACAACGACAACTGCAACAACAACAACGACAAAAAAAGCCGGGTATTGTGGTAGGCACCTGTAGTCCCAGCTATTTGGGAGGCTGAGGCAAGAGAATCACTTGAGCCCAAGATTTTGAGGTTGCTATGAGCTGTGACGCCACGGCACTCTACAAAGGGTGAAACAATGAGACTCTCTATTAAAAAAAAAAACAAACAAACAAGAAAGAAAGAAAAACCGAGGCAAGAGGATTGCTTAAGTCCAAGAGTTAGAGGTTTGTTGTGAGCTATGATGTCAAGGCACTCTACCCAGGACAACAGCTTGAGACTCTGTCTCCAAAAGAAAAAAGAGATGCAGAGTGACCCAAACCTGTGGAATACCTGCAAAAGCAGTCCCAAGAAGGAAATTCATTGCATTAGATGCCTATATCTGAAAAACAGAAAGACAGCACATCGAGAACCTAATGAATGGGGCAGTGCCTGTGGCTCAAGGAGTAGGGCACCAGCCCCATATCCGGAGGTGGCGGGTTCAAACTGGGCCCCAGCCAAAAAAACTGAAAAAAAAAAAAAAAAAAAAAAAAAAAAAAAAAAAATATATATATATATATATATATAATAACCTAATGAATCATCTCAAGGAAATGGAACAGTAATCCAATCTCTCTCTCTTTTTCCATGCTTCTCCATTCTTTATTTATTTATTTATTTATTTTTTATTAAATCATAGCTGTGTACATTGATATGATCATGGGGCATCATTCACTAGCTTTACAGACCATTTACCAAGTTTCACATATACCCTTGTAAGATGCACCACTGGTGTAATCCCACCAATCCCCTTCCCTCTACCCACGAGTAATCCAATCTCAAACCTAGCAGAAGAAAAGAAATAACCAAAATTAAATCAGAAATAAATGAATTGGAAACAAAAGAATCATCTAGAAAATTAATGAAACAAAAAGTTGGTTCTTTAAAAAGATAAATAAAACTGATAAACCATTGGCCAGATTAACCAGAAACAGAAAAGTAAAATTTCTAATAATGTTGATCAGAAACAAAAAAGGGGAAATGAGATTATTCCTAACTACTACAAGAAACTTTATGCCCAGAAATTTGACAGTGTGGAGGAAATAGACCAATACTTGGAATCACACCTTTTCTCTAGACTTAACCAGGAAGAAACAGATCTCTTGAACAGATCAACATCAAGCATGGAGATTGAAGAAACAATAAAAAAGCTTCCAACTTAAAAAAAAAATCCCTGGACCAAATGGCTTCACACAGAATTCTATCACATCTTCAAAGTTGAACTCATACCTATATTGCAGACACTATTCCAAAACATTGAGAAGGAAGGAACCTTCTCCAACATCTTCTATAAAGCAAACATCACCAACTAAAAAGAACCAAAGACCAATTTCACTAATGAATATTGATGCAAAAATGCTCAACAAAATCTTAACCAAAAGATCACAGCTATACATTAAAAAAATTATATATCATGATCAAGTAGGCTTCATCCCAGGGATGCGAGGCTGGTTTAACATATGCAAATCTATAAATATAATTCACCATATCAACAGAAGCGAAAAGAAAGACCATATGATTCTCTCAAAAGATGCAGAAAAACATTTGACAAAATTCAGCATCCTTTCTAACAAGAACACTTAAGAAAATAGGCATAGGGAGTACATTTTTTAAGCTGACTGAAGCCATCTGTGACAAACCCACAGCTAATCTCATACTGAACGGAGTAAAACTGAAAGCTTTACCACTTAGAACTGGAACAAGACAAGGTTGTCCACTATTGTCACATAGTTCTGCCAATGCAATCAGACAAGAGAAGGATATAAAGGGCATCAAAATGGGAGCAGAGGAAGTCAAACTCTCGTTCTTTGCTGATATGATTTTTTTGTTTTTTTAAGACAGAACCTCACTGTGTCACCCTCAGTAGAATACTGTGGTGTCACAGCTCACAGCAACATCAAACTTTTGGTCTTAAGCAATTCTCTTGCCTTAGCCTCCCAAGTAGCTGGAAGTACAGGTGTCCACCACAAAGCCTGGCTATTTTTGTTGTTGTTGTTACAGTTGTCATTGTTGTTTAGCTGGCTCAGGCTGAGTTCAAATCCATTAGCCTCAGTGTATGTGGCCAGCGCCCTAACCACTGAGGTAAGGGTGCTGAGTCTGATGATCTGATCTTATACTTAGAGAACCCCACAGACTCAACCACAAGATTCCTGGAAGTGATCAAGAAATACAGCAATGTCTCAGGATACAAAATCAGTGTCCACAAATCAATAGCCTTTGTATATGCCAGTAACAGCCGAGTTGAGAAGTTAATCAAGGACATAAATCCCTTCAGAGTAGCTTCAAGGAAAACGAAATACTTAAGAATATACCTAACAGAAAAGGTGAAGGATCTTTACAAAGAGAATTATGAAACCTTCAGAAAAGAAATAGCACACGACATTAACAAATGGATGAGCATACCATGCTCCTGGCAGGGAACAATCGACATTGTTAAAATGTCTATTTTACCCGAAGCAATCTACAGATTCAATGCAATTCTGTTAAAATACCAACATCATACTTTGAAGCACTGGACAAAATAGCACTTTGTTTTGTATGAAACTAGAAAAAAACCTGTATAGCTAAGGCTATTCTTAGCAATAGTAATGAAGCTGGAGACCATCACTCTACCTGACTTTAGGTTATATCACAAGTCCATAGTGATCAAAATAGCGTGGTACTGGCACAAAAATAGAGACATAGACATATGGAACAGAATAGAAAACCAAGAGTTGAAACCAGTCTCTTATGATTATCTGATCTTTGATAAACCAAACAAAAGCATACCGTGGGGAAAAGAATCCCTATTCAACAAATGGTTCTGAGAGAACTGGATAATCACATGTGAAAGACTGAAACTGGACATGCACATTTCACCACTTATAAAAACTGACTCAAGATGCATGAAAGACTGAAATCTAACACACAAAACAACAAAAATCCTAGAAGAAAGTGTGGAAAAATTCTTGATGATATTGGACTGGGGAAAGATTTTAAGAAGACTTTGGTTGCAACTGTAACAAACAAGAAAACAAACAAATGGGACTTATTTAAACTGAAAAGCTTCTGCATACCTAAGAACACAACAATCAGATAACCTTCAGAATGGGAAAATATTATTATGATATAATATTATGAATTGGACAAAGGCTTGATAAGTAAGATCTACAGAGAATGCAAATTAATCAACATAAAAAGAGCAAATGATCCCATCTATCACTGGGCAAGAGACATGAATAGAACCTTCTCTGAGGATGACAGACGAATGGCTAACGAACATATGAATAAATGCTCATGGTCCCTGATCATCAGAAAAATGCAAATCCAAATCACCCTGAGATTATCACCTAACCCCAGTGAGAATAGCCCACATCACCAAGTCCCAGAGTTGCAGATGCTGGCAAGGATGTGGAGAGACGGGAACACTTTCACACTGCTGGTGGGTGTAAACTAATACAACGTTTTTGGAAGAAGTATGGAGAACCCTCAAAGAACTCAAATTAGACCTTCCCTTTAACCTCACAATCCCACTACTAGGCATCTAGCTAGAAAAAAAAGAAAATAATTTTATCATAAAGACATTTGTACTTGCTTGTTTATCACAGCTCAATTTTTTTCTTTTTTAGAGACAGATTTTCACTTTGTCGCCCTCTTCTCTGCGCTGCACTGGAAGAAGAGCTGTCTCAGGCCACACATTAAATATGCAAACACTAACAAAAGCTGATTAGCAAAAAAAAAAGAAAGAAAAGAAAAAAAAGCATAATTTTCGTGATATCCACCACCACAGATAAGCAAAACAGTTTTCACACAATCTTTGTGTGGTCCAGGAGATGCAGGATGGACACCCCGACATGCACATGAGAAACACCCACATTACCACTAGTTCAAATTGTCTTGTACAAATTGTCTGAGCACAGGGCAGAAATAGGGGAGCAGCCATAGCACAAACAGTTTATAAAGGCTGCCATCTCATGTGGGTGTGGTTTGTGGGGGGGGCCTCAGAGTGACTGTCAGACCACCACAACAGACACCAATAAGGAAGGAGTCTGAAACACTGGGAGAATTATCGGAATATGACAGAGGCAGGAAGCAAGCATGTGATGCCTATGGCTCAGTCGGTAGGGCGCCGGCCCCATATACCTAGTGGTGGCGGGTTCAAACCCAGCCCCGGCCAAAGTGCAACCAAAAAATAGCCGGGCGTTGTGGCGGGCGCCTGTAGTTCCAGCTACTCCGGAGGCTGAGGCAAGAGAATCGCTTAAGCCCAGGAGTTGGAGGTTGCTGTAAGCTGTGTGAGGCCACAGCACTCTACCAAGGGCCATAAAGTGAGACTCTGTCTCTACAAAAAAAAAAGAAAAATGGCACAGAGAGACTTGCTTAATACAAGGTTGCCAGAAACATAATGAAACATAATGAAACATAAAAACCAGCACCTGCGGGGTGCAGCAAAGATGAACAAAACAGAGTCCACCATAAACTAACTTTTTAAGTCCCAGCTTCAAGGGACAGTGATGCAAGGACAACCAAGACAGTACAAACCCCGTTTATATTGCACAAAAGAATGTGACAAGTTTCCACAATATACAAAATGACTAAAAATACTAGAAATATTGACTGCGTTGCAAGTAACTGGACTGAATTCTGGTCATAAAAGAAACTCAGGTGCATCACAATTACTAAACTGCCACCACACCGTTGGTGTCTGTGCAGATGCATGTGTCCCTGACTGGCAAGCTCAGTTTAGACTGCCGGCCTGCCTTTAGATGAAGTCTGGACAAAGCTTCACCACGTACAGTTGTCAGGAAACTGTTCTCCCTAAGCCCCAACGTGCACTACTGCACCCTCCGGCCTCTGTGCTGGACCACCCAGCATGCATCTGGCCCTGTTGGAGAGCACTGAAGGCCCTGCTGGCACCTCCAGGTGCATCCAGCAGTTACCAGGAACCAGTAAGACCAGAAAGCACAAGCTCTGAACACCCAAGGTTTAAACCAAGAGCCGACATACATACACTTTATCTGCATGCAGCGAACACTTTTTAAAAAATACTAGCTCAGCTGGGCACGCTGGCTCAGGTCTATAGCTCCCTCACTCTGGAGGCTGAGGTGGGAGGATCCTTGAGCCTCGAGTTCGAGGCTGCTATGAGCTGTGATCAAGCCACTGCTCTCCAGCTTGGGTGACCCTGTCTCAAAATAAAATAAAATACAGTAAAATGCTATAGTATAGATAGTATAAGTTGATAGGAGCTTTGGGTGAGACACTTCTATGAGAACAGGCATGAAAAGTGTTCACATCCAGAAATCCACCTCCTCTGCTCCCTCCTAAAGGAAAAGCTGAACTACGGGCAGGTTCTATGTATGTGCATGTCGGGCCCTGGCCCTTCAATTCCCCTGACTCTCCCTGGAGAGTCCAGCCCAGGTTCTTGTGAGGACAGACCTGGACAGCCACCTACCCTTTAGACCCCCAAAGCAGCACCCTTCCGCACCCAGGCTGCTTACCCACTTATCCTCAGTCTGAACCCACATGCTGATTGCAGTTTAAGTGTGGGTCTGCACATAGGCCCCACACTCACAGGGGCAGCACACCAGACATGGAGGACATCTGCACCTCTCCTACAAGGCACAGCTAACAGCTCTATGACTGACTAGTCTGTTTCCCAAACCTATGCTGACCTATAAGAAAAAATAAACAGATGATGTACTTGTTAACTATAGTGACAGGAAGGTCATCCTGCACTGGTGCGGGCACTCACTTTGTTCGACATCTGTGGACAGTGCTGCTCTGTTGTGTGGATCAGTGTCTGGTCCAAGTCCACCATCAGCACCAGCTTCCTGTTCCGATGCAGTCGCTGCTGGTCTTCCCGTCCTAGCTCTTCAGCTTGCTACAGTTGAAAAGAAGAAATGAAAAATGACAAAGTGTACTGGGATCCAAAACAAGATACAGTTTTCTGAAGAAATACTGAAGGAAACAGATATGACCCTAACCAACCTCCATATAACCCAGAGCACTCAGGACACTAGCTGGCAACACACAGGTGTCCAGCACATACTGGCTCTCAAGGCCACACCCCAGCTGCCCTGTGTTCCATGTAACTGAGGCATCTCTGTGTGGTCCAAACCCATCCACAGCAGTCTGCCACATAACCGCAATTTAGTTAAATATGTAAACCAGCAAAAAGGAGAGTAAAAATTTCTATAAAAATTTATATGGGTGCTAAGAACTCATTCAAATTGAGCTACGGAATGGACAAGAAAAACAAGTCCTAAGAGAGTATGCAGAAGACAGCCATCCTGTCCTGGAGACAGCAAGTGGGGACACCACCATCTCCTCTATGCCAGGCTGCCTAGTTCTGTCTTTTACACACACATTTACACTTGTTAGAAGTTCACTAATTCAGAAAATCTAGATTGATGTTCTCTGACATTTTGTCTTTCCCACACACAAAAAAGAAAAAAGTTGGTACACATCATTTAAAAGCACATTATCTATAAAATCACAACACTGAAAATCTACTTTCAAATAGCCTTATGACTATGATAAAAAACTAGTTTTTCATGGTAAGTGTGGAAATGATCCCAGGGTCCCCACCCCAGGTGGTGAAGCCCAGTGGCGGAGGTTATCTGCCTCCTGTTCCTCACAGGGACCTCAACCTAGAAGAACATGAGGTGGGAAGCCTCTGACCAGCAGTGCCCTACATGGCTCTCGAAAATATGCAGACAAGACCTTCAGAGGTTGAGTCAGTTTCATTTTTAGCCCTGTGCACCGGTACCCACATCCCCTCGCTATTGTCGCTTGGGGTCCCTCCTTGGCCCCCCCCCGCCACAGCCTGAACACAGCTCCCCAGGCAGAAGCAGCAGTGGTGCCTGAATGCCACCCATGTGTCATCTCTGCCATACCCACCGTCCCATCTGAGTGCTTCCTTCCCACTTGCCTGGCCCATGCCTGTGGCAGTGCCATCACCTCTCAGCCCCATGGTCTTTAGTTGATCCTTTGCCCCCCCAGTTCAGAGGGCCCCAGTGTTCACATTGGCACTGGCAAGACTGGAGAGACCCAACACGCAGGTGTGGAGCCAAGGACTCCTCCTGAGAGACCCACACACCAGTTTTCTGTGCTCCTTGAAAGCAGCACTTGACTAACATCTGTGCCTGGTGATGACCACAGATGGGGTCCTCCCAGTGAGAGATGCCCCGACTCACCTCGGAGCTCACCATCAGCTCTGGCACGCTGTGCACCATCGACACAGTTGCTGTGGACAGAGGGACCTGTTGCTTCCCATTCTTACTCTGTAGCCTGGGGACACAAGGAAGGGCTCAAACACTCTCATCCCTATTAACTGTCAATTATGCATGACAGCATTTAATTTCTACTTTAATTGGCAAATTGACATCTCAATACAGAACTTCACCCTACTGGTAACTGTGAGAATGTCTTGCACTGTCTAAAGACAGGGAGATGGGTTAAAATGGATCTTGTGGTTATGGTCAGCTGCAGCTGTTCATGCACACTCACAAAGCATTCTGTGAAAATAACTGTAAGAGTCACATAGGAGGAAGCAGAAAAGATCCTCAAATGTGAAAATGCAAAGAAAAGAAAATCCAGTAACAACTCATGCCGCCCAGCAGGGAAATGAGAGTGAGCACTGTGTCAGAGGTAGGCAGACTGAGGGACAGGGCTCACAGGTGGGCAGACTGAGGGATGGGGCTCAGAAGTGGGCAGCCAAGGCACAGGGCTCAGAGGTGGGCAGCCCAGGCACAGGGCTCAGAGGTGGGCTTGAAGCATGGGGCTCAGAAGTGGGCAGCCCAGGCACAGGGCTAAGAGTTGGGCCTGAGGCATGGGGCTCAGAGGTGGGCCTGAGGCATGGGGCTTAAGAGGTGGGCAGCCCAGGCACAGGGCTCAGAGGTGGGTCTGAGGCACGGGGCTCAGAGGTGGGCAGCCCAGGCACGGGGCTCAGAGATGGGCAGCCTAGGCACAGGGCTCAGAGATGGGCAGCCCAGGCACAGGGCTCAGAGATGGGCAGCCCAGGCATAGGACTCAGAGGAAGACCTGAGGCATGGGGCTCAGAAGTGGGCAGCCTGAGGCACGGGGCTCAGAGGTGAGCCAGAAGAGCTTGGGATGGGGTTCTCCTGCAGAGGAAAGCTGCCTTCCAAGAGTGACCTGCATGTCCACAGCCCTCCAGCATATCCGCACCACACCTGAGAATGTGGCAGGCACAACTCGGTACCTCAGGAAGTAAGGAGTGAGTACACTAAGGACACAGCAGAGGGAGGTGGTGTCTACGCCTGCAGCTGACGCCCCACCCTGCACCCTAGAGGTCAGTTCACATCAAACACCAAGAGAACTCTCCCCCAAGGTACTTACTGGGTCAGGTCCTGGCCACACTCAGCACACAGGCCTTTCATGACAACAGGGTGGCTACATCCTTCCAATCTCACCAGAACCGTACTACAAAACACAAAAGGGACAGCATTTTACAATCTCTTAGTTTGTCACGATGTGCTGGAAAGAGTGCCTGCATAATAAAAGCGGGTGCTGTCTCTACACGGACCCTGCAGGCTGCAAGCGTCTGCATTACCCTCCACGGCCCCATTTTGTTCTTTCTGAATGAAGGGACTTCTCACCTGTGGGTCTTTCTCATGTAAAATAAAACCAAACCACCAACTCTTTGCTGTATAAAGGACAGTTGAAAACACTGAGGATGTCTAGTTGGGACAGAAGACTTAGGGATAACACAGAAATTGTCTCAAAATACATTAAATATTGATGTATGATCCTCTTACATTTGTGATAGAGAATTTATAAAAACTAAAACTTTGTAAATTAAATGCACTAAGCAATACATTGGTGTAATACCAAAAAACAATAAATTACCTCCCATATGTTATTCCAAGAATAGAAAATGTCCATGATTTGTCTTTATTTGTGACAGAACTATTATAATATTCCCAGCGTTCATGTAAACACGGACACTAACTATTTCTTTACACATCTGGACCCTGGTCAGTGGGTAGTAGTCTTGGAAGTGAGAGCCCAGCCAGTGTCCAGCAGGGAGGCCTGCCCAGGGCCTCTCTGCAGGAAACCAGCCTATGCAGCCAGCCCTCTGCCCTCAGCGAGGTCCTCGCCCTGAACACACACTCAACCCCGCCCCACTCATGCACCAACTATTCTGCTGACTCCCAGGACACAGCTGCCGACAGATGGAGCAGACGCCCAAAGCTGAGAAGGGATGAGGGCAGGGGGAAGCCAGGCCACAGGCGTCCCCGAGGACAGAGCAGGCCCATCTCCACACACCACACTGGGAGGCTGAGTGTAGACAGCACAGCTCCCCAGTCTGTATCCCTGAAACTGGGTGTGTTGGGCTGGGCAAAGCTCAGACCACCGCAGGAGGGTAGTACATGAGGGGCCTGCTCCTGGGGAAGAATGGTGGGCTCTTCCTGTAAGGAAACAGGATGGGCACTGATGGGTCACCCGGGGTGTGGAGGAAGGACAACGAGATTCCACAGGGTGCAGAGAGGGGCTGAGCTTCCCAACACCCCAGCAAGACCTCAGGAGCTCAGCAGCTGGGAGCAAGGGGAAGAAAAAGGGCTGCTGAAAAGTCAGTTTACAGGAAGCCTCTGTCCAAGACATGCTGGTCCCAAGCAGTTCAGATAAGGAATACACAACCTGCATCAAGTTTTTTATTGTTTTAAAAGCAGACAACACAGTAATGATATTGTTTGAATAAAACTGTTGAACTTTTTAAAGCAACAAGTATAATTTCTTTAATCTCATCAAATTACTTTACCATGAATGAGTATGGTTCTATAACTCATCTACCCATATGACCAGACTTAACACAAAAATCAGAGATTCTAGCAGAGGGTCAGAACTACCATATATTCTATGAACAAAAGGAGAAATATAAAAACACTCTGAAGACAAAACACAGAAACTTAACTAAGGGCACTAATGTCAGAATTCTAAAAAACATACTATCTACTGACTCTAGGGCACAGCAAACTCAAAGAGCCACTGCTGGTGCTGATGCCAGAGGGTTCTTTATGGCATTTCTCTGTGTCGCTACTCACCTCCTCACTTGCTTTCTAAGGTCAGCAGCAGCTGGACACAAAAACTAGAGACAGCACAACAGAGACAGAAAACCCCAGGGCTCTCTGTCTAGGACTCACAGTAATCCCGCAAATGGGGGAGCACCTTCTACGCTATGAAGGCATCTGTGAAAAGTCCCACAGCTGGCATCACATCCCCCAGACTGGGAGCAGGAGGAATGTCTGCTCCCAACACACTCACTCAACCATAGGTCCTAGCAGTGAGGGAGACAGACTGAGAAGAAGAAATGAAATCCCAAGGAATCTTCAAAATCAAAACTCTAATAAGAAGCTTGGCAAGGTTACAAGATCCAAAATCAACACACAAACTTAACAGCATTTCTGTATATGAACAATGAACATGTGAAAACCAAAATTTAAAAATAATATCACTTATCGTTCCACAGATAATGAAATACTTAGTTACGAGACCAGCAATCATATGCACATGCTGAGTATCTGAGACAGGATGCAAGAAATCAGGGGTCCCAGTAAGACATGGGCTGGGCATGGTGGCTAAAGCCTGCTATCCCAGCACCCCAGGAGGCCAAGGCAGGAGCATTGCTGGAGACCAGGAAGTCAAGATGAACCCAGGCAACATAACAAAACCTAACCCTACAAAAAATAAAGTAAAATAAATGAGACTTCATGTGTTCATGGACTAGAAGACTCAACACAGCGCAGATGTCAGTTCCCCAAACTGATTTGTGGGTTAACTATAGTTCCAATCAAAATCCCAGCAAGGCTTCTCCAGGCACAAACAAGCCTACTTGAAAACTTTCCCAACAGCTACAAAGGTGAAGAACGGAACAAAGGGAGTGGCTGTACCTGCCCTCAAGATGCACGATGGAGCTGCAGCGAGGGACATCCAAGGTCAGTGCCCCGAGTGCTCACCCAGTGACTTCTGATGTGAAATTGAACAGAGGAAGGACAGCCATCTTCTAAGTGGTGCTGGAGCACTAGACAGCATTTCACGCCTTACACTAAAAGTCAGACTTCAAAGTAAAGACATAAACCTTATTTAAAAAGGGGGAAGTCTTTGAGGTCTTTTTTTTTTCTTGGAGAAAGAGTCTCACCCTCGGTAGAGTGCCATGGCATCACAGCTCACAGCAACCTCAAACTCTCGGGCTTAAGCAATTCTTTTGCTTCAGCCTCCCAAGTAGCTGGGAATACAGGCGCCCGCCACGATGCCCGGCTATTTTTTGGTTGTAGTTGTTATTGTTGTTTGGCAGGCCTGGGCTGGATTTGAACCCGCCAGCTCTGGGGTATGTGGCTGGTACCCTAGCCGCTGAGCTACAGGCGCCGAGCCAGACTTTGAAGTCTAGAATGAGGCAGAGCTCTTAGCCTTGTCACCAAAGCCTGATCCAAAGTAGGTAACCGTGATGAAATACACCTCACCAATTAGAAACTAGTGTCCAGGAAATGCCCCGGGAGGACAAAGGATGAGCCACAGATGGGTGAGATCTCGGGCACTGACAGTGCCTGCCAAGGGGGCCACAGAGGCCTCCCCATCCCCATCTGTACTCAGCCTTTCACAGCCTGATTTTCAAAGAGCAATTTTAAAAATCTTGATGAAGTGTAATTTATCATGTTTGGGTTTTCTTATATCTTTATTAAGAAATCTTTGCCTTACCCAAGGTTAGTAAGATTTTCTTCTAAAGTTTAGCCAGTTTACAGGCCCGTGATCTATTTTGAGTCACTTTTTAATATGGTACAAGTAAAGGCCAAGGAATTTACATTTGCATAAATATTGTAACACAAGGTGTCACAATAAATTCACCTCTAAATTCACCATTCATAGGTAAAATGTGAAATTGTAGCTAAATGTACCTTTATGTACAAAATATTCTTTACAAATTTTTTTCCCAAGAAGCAAGACTTTTTGGAGAAATGGCTGATTACAAGTCTGCAGCCAGGAGAGCAGGAGCCTAAAACATCACACTATACCAAAAAAATAAGGCAGTGCCCTGAGACTCAGCCTGGCAGGGCTCCCACTGGCCAAATCTGGGATAATTTGAGCATCAAGACCAATAATTAACCCACTGAATGAAAGAACCTGTGAGCCCACACTGTTAAGTAGATACATTATTATTTGTTCTTCTAGTAGAATACCAACAGCAAATGGTAAAGGAATGCTGGAATGGAGAATGTCACCACTGCACAATCATCTCAGAAATAAAGAGATTTGGGCGGGAATCATAAACATGACAAAACAGTGTGTCAGAGGGTAGTTGGAATTTAAAGTGCTTACATAGTAATAAAGTACCTCTCATTAAATACTAAATACAACAGAGAAACTAGTAACTTTCTGCTACAGAAAGTTACCACCATAACCCACTGATCAACATTTAACATCACATGGCTGAGATCTCTGTCCTATGAGAAGGCTCCATTGCTGGGGACAGACCTACCCAAACGCTTAACCACAATCTAACCAAGCGCTGCTGTGCAGAACTCTGGCTAATAATGCCACGGGAAAGAGAAGACAGAACAGGCTCATGGTGGCCAGACATGCCACACAGGCCCATCTGCTTCCCTTAGGAAGGCATTGCTGGACTATCAGGAGACTCTGCAGAGCGGGACACAGGACTGCACTAACGCTAATTTCTCATTTTGAGAATGGTACCTTGGTTACCTAAGAGAAGGTCTTTGCTTTTAGAAAACTGAAGTATTTAGGATTGAAGTGACATCATATCTGCAACTTATTCTTCCAATCTTCAGAAAAACGTGTGCACCCTGGGAGAGAAAGATAAAGCAAGCATAACAAAAGTTAACAGTCAGGAGGTCTGGGTGAAGCTTCTGTGAGAGGTTTTGCACTTTTCTCTAACTCTGAAATTACACCCAAAGAGAGCCTTAAAGGAAACAGTGCTCGTTAGTGTCTCTGCAGGGACCGCTGCCGCTGCACCCACTCCTGGCTAGAGCGGGTTGGTGCCACAACGCACCAGGGGTAGTCCCTGGCTCAGGAGTCACCCAGGACCAAAACAGACCACCCTGCATACTGAGCTGGCCAGGCTCTGGTGACTCTGTGGCTGTAAAGGACAAAGTCTAGAGCACTCAGAGTAGTAGAAGTAAGTACAGGTTGCCCCAATTCCTGTCACCACTGTGCACTCTGCCCGGTGGTCCAGTGATTCATCTGAGAAAATGCTACTTTCCTACCATGTTCCAAAGGTGGAAGAATGGCAAACATCACACTGTCCAGACTCTCCTGCCCTCTCTGCGGGGGTGGGACAGACCTTCAGGAAAGCAGCTCACTGTCGTCCTCACAGAATTTCCACAGACCCCAGAGTGTCATACCTAAGTACTTCCAGCCTTTGAAAGCAATAATCATCCCCTTGTCTGCTCAAGACAAAAAGCCAAGGCTGTGGTGTGTACCAATTAGTCAAAGAAGAGTATTAACTGCCTCCATCATTCCCATCAATTTATAGCCAACACAAAAAACTCACCAAAATAGTATGAAACTAGCACTATTCACAATTTTATATGAAAACTGAAAATCTTTTAAAAGCTACTTCAAAAGATAATTATTTA
Source organism: Nycticebus coucang (assembly GCF_027406575.1). Lineage (NCBI taxonomy): Eukaryota > Metazoa > Chordata > Mammalia > Primates > Lorisidae > Nycticebus > Nycticebus coucang. Next base: position 72,007,991 of record NC_069798.1, on the reverse strand, counting down.
ATAAGTTAAATTTCAGTTCAATTCTGTCTTAAATATATACTGCTTAAAAATCCACTGAGATAGCTCTTCATAATCTTTGAAAACTGTATTTACCCTATAAAATACCACGTGAATACTTTGAAACTGGTTGTTTCCATTGCCTCTACATCAGTGCTTCTCAAAGGCCCTTTAATACAGTTCCTGTGGGTCGTGACCCACAGGTTGAGAACTGCTGCTTTAGATTCTCTCTCAGAAATACAAAAAGCACTTTTTCTGAGACAAACAACTTTCATTACTTGTTTTTAGCTTTGTTATCAACATTTGTGCATTGTTTTAAAGTACATTTAGAACTGAAGACTCATTCTACTCCTCTGTCCCCAGATACTTGATAATTTCACGATTTACTTTAAAATTAAAGAAAACATACAACTGAGATATGTCTAAAAACACAGAATTCTGAAAATGCTCACACTGCAAAGGCTTTTATCTAAAAAGTTAGACCAGACACCCAGTACCATGAGCGCACACAGAAGGAAAAAAAGGCCTAACAGTTTTATGGGTAAAAACAAAAATGGTCTTACGGGTAAAAAGCAAAGCAAAACCTCATCTGAAGTACAAATTAACCAAATGTTATGGGATGAATTAAACAAAGTGACAGCTTCCTAAGTTTCAGACACAAATGTCTTTTTAACAATCTTTTGAATAGTGCAGGTATCAATAGCAAATGATAAATTATTTAATTAAAAGAATCTACTAATTCATCAAGATTCTTGATATCAAGATGAAAAAGTTGTTTCTTTATTTCCAAGACAAGACTTCTGTAGACAAGCTATGTTGCATAATCGAGCTTGTTTAGAATTTTAAAACCCTCTCATCCGTAATTGTAGAACAATGAAATGAGGTACCAGTCTGAGGTTGTGTTCTAGTCTATTATAATTTTTCCAAGATTTTTGATTCTAAAATCTACAAAACAATACACACAGCAATCCTGCTGTTGTTGGGATAATTTCCACTTTATAGAAACTTCTTTCCTGCTTTTTAACAGCACTCTTGCTCCAAAGGCTGGTAATGCAAGTGTTCCTCCCGGGCACACACTGTCGAGGAGCAGGCGAGGTGTCACCCAGGATTAAATACCTGCACACAGGTCACCACACATTCCTGATATTTTATGTAGTTTCCCCTTTCTCTGGAGACTTCAATGCTTCCCTTTAAATGATGACAACAGACCAAAAGGAAAGCAAATCTTTAGGAAAAAAAGGAAATCGCCCTGTGGCTCAGTGAGTAGGGCGCCAGCCCCATATGCCGAGGGTGGCAGGTTCAAACCCAGCCCCGGCCAAACTGCAACCAAAAAATAGCCGGGCATTGTGGCGGGCACCTTGTAGTCCCAGCTGCTCGGGAGGCTGAGGCAAGAGAATTGCGTAAGCCCAAGAGTTAAGAGGTTGCTGTGAGCCATGTGACGCCACGGCACTCTACCTGAGGGCAGTACAGTGAGACTCTGTCTCTACAAAAAAAAAAAAAAAAAAAAAGATAAACTAATAATTCTAAGATTTAGTTTCAGAATGTTCAATTAAAATAATTTTAACCCACGCAAATATTATAAAAATAGATATTAAACTATCATTCTATCTACTTCCCCACACTGGGAACCTCTATGGACCTCTACCCAGACAGCAGCACAGGAGAGGCCACCTACATGCCCCTGAGCCACCGGACATCTCACAGCTCCCAAAGCCGTGCACATGCCGTAAGAGGTAGTCAAACCTTTTGGAACTTCAGTTTCAACTTCTCTACCTGATAGAACGCAATCCTGTTACAGACAAAATGACAATCTAGTGGTTATTTCGACTCCATCAAATGCAGTATTTTTAAGTCCCTAGAACTGTTCCTCTTCTGGGAATAACCATTGACGTGGCCAGGATGAACACTGCTGATGACAAGAGTGACAGCTACAGCCGCAGTGCCTGGCTTTGGTTAGTAATTTTCACATATTCAGTGACACCTGCTGTTTATGTTTGGAGGCTCTAGGGGCCCCAAGCTCCACCACCTCATTCTGAGGTGCTCTGCTTCACCACACTGCCCGAGGCTCACTCACACACTCCCAGATGGGATTCTCTGCTTTATCAACATGCCATGATACCAAGAATATTCCAGACTTAAGTTCTAAGCACCAGAAAAATAGGATCAGAGCTTATTCTCTGCTCCTCAGGCCCTGGTGAAAGTGTGCTGGCTGCACCAATCTGCTTCTCAGATTCTCACAGCTAAAAAGTCACCATCAAGTAGACTGTGTCCAGCAGGGTCAAGGGCTCCTCAGCCAGAGGGAGCACCTCAAAGTCAGAGCCTCAGGGTTAACAACATCACACTGTCACACAGGCCACTGCCTGTGTCTGTTCTTCAAAGGCTCCAGTAATGAGTTTAATGATATTTCTTCAAAGATACTTTGCTTCATTCCTTAAAAATAAGGATTTTTTACAAGCCCATGAAAAGATCAAGATGCAGGGCAACAACAGATAGGAAAGCCTCAGACACGAAGATGTCCTAGGCCAGGAGCCAGCACACAGCACCCCAGGACAGAAACAGCAAAGAGTCTGAGAGACACGGCCAGTCCTCTCTAGAAATTCTGTGCGATGTCACCAACAGTCTCCTGAACACCTGAGAAAATCTGAGCTCTGTTTCTCAAGACTTTCTCCAAAGGTCCATCAAGGAGTCAGTAATCACAGAAAGCAGAGTTCGATGAAGCCCTGAGGTACCAAGACCATGTGGTTCACAGGCCCAGAGCTTGGGGGTTTGGCTTCTGCCCCTGCTGGTCGGGTTACCTGCTTGTCCCGCAGGCAGCCTTCCAAGAATCCCATTTTTGACCAGCCAGTAGGGCAAGTGTCATGCTGTGATGGGAGCCTTAGCTCGCATTGGCATCAGGAGGGGTGGGTGTGGGGCGCTTCAGGACAGGCCCACGAACAGATCCCTCCCTATGTGTCCAGAGGAGCCAGAGGTAGGGCCAGATTCTTCTCCAAAACAGCTGTGATTTCACACCAACACTGGTCTACAGAAGCGCTATGCCATTTAAATAATCTAATTCTAAGCCTACAAGCATTTAAAGCAAATGGCAACCAAATGCTTGCTCTCCTATATAAAGATCTCAAGAACCTGTAACTTCAAGCAGATTTCTGGAGGTTGTCAAAATAAATTAGTTATAAAACAGCTTTAACTGGGACTTGCTGAGGAAAGTCAAATGCCTGGGCCGTCAGTGGGCAGAAGTACCAAGTCCCCAGCACAGCTCCACTTCCCTGCCAGCCTCCTCTTCCAGCCCAGCTGCTCTGAAGCCACTGACTAGACCTGTGGGGAGGCTGCAGGAAATGGCCACACCTACAGAAAAACACAGGAGAAACCTGTGTAAGGAAAGTCCTGTGGCTTAGGCTATTTGGAGGGGCTAAGACATTGTTTCACCAGCCCATGTCCAGAGTGTCACAGAGACAAGGGCTGAGGCTGGCAACAATCACCTTCCCACATCAGGATGGGACTAGAGCCAACATTCCCTCCTTGAAGGGCACACACAGCCCACCCATCTTAGGAAGCTTCCACACATGACCACCATTGTCCCTCAATAGCCACAGGTCCTGGGTTCCAGGACCCCTGTGGATATCTAAATGTGATACTCTCATACTCAAGCCCTACAACAGGCAACGTAGAACCCAGAGATGCCAAAAGGTGGCCTCTGTATAGGCAGGTTTTACATCCAGCAAATGCTGCTGGACATGGAACCCATGGGTGTGGAGAGCAGACTGTACTTACTGAGAAAAGGCTATGTGAAAGCAGCCCCCCAGTGCTGTTTGGGGTCATGTTTCAGAGGAAACCACTGCTGACGGGTTGTGAATAAAAACTATGGCAGGCTCCACCTGCAGCTCTTTGTGGAGAAATGCCAGGAAAGCCAGCAGGACACCGCAGCAACACACTAGTAAACTCTGTTTACAAAACCTGTCAATAAGTGACATAATCTAGTGATTTCCAAACTGTGTTCACAAAGGTGCAGCAGCCACTCTGGAGGAGGCCATCACCTGTGCACTCCAGACTGTGGCCCCCAAGAGGCAGGATAGTTCCAGCCGGACTGAACTGCAACAGCACCGTCAGCCACTCTGAATCCAATTCCAAGTACATCTGCAGAATTCAACTAGGCACAAAACTGATTCCAAACAAATGAGGACTGCCACACCAAACACAAACAGAGCTTTACACTAACATTTCTGCTGATGACTCCCTTCTATACCTGTCACACCCACGTCCCCACATGCATGCTCAGGGTATGCAGGAATACCCCTGGAAAGGTTAACTGTACGTTAACACAGCAGCACTCCCTGGAACATTCATAAAATGGAAGAGAAATGGAGAAGGAAGCATTTTCAAGTCAACATCCTATTGTTGTGACTTTCTTTAAAGCAGGGATTCAGCTGCCACCCATGGATTGGTGGCACAACAATCAGTGACCCTCTTGGAATTACAGGAATGCCTTTGGTGCCACCTAGATGCTTCATCAGAGGAGAAACGAAAACACATCAGTTTCTCAAAGAGCCCTGTGATGACGAACCATTGTTGTAAGGCACCCCAAGATCTAAAAAAAAAAAAAAAAGATGATGGTGAAGAACAAGGCTACAAACTTCTGGAAACTTGTCATCAAATTACCTGGCTGACTGATCCATGCACCAGGGTTGGTTGGATTCACTAGGTTAACTTACGTGAATATGGAATTTCTATACTGTAAGTAGCTATATAACCAAGTAACATACCTCTTTGACCCCAGTGGCTCTTTCTGTACAATCAGAGGCCCAGAATGAAAGCCCTGAAGAGCTCTTCCATTGAGTGAACACACCGACTCTGGGATTCACCTCTAAGACTATGGACTGACAGATTGAGCTCAAATCAGGGCCCAAGTGAAGGTCAGATAACCCCTTTGATTTCCAGCCACAGTGCCCACTGAGACCACAGCCCTGTCTGTCTGAAGAATCCATGCAGACAGCTCCTGCTTAGCATGCAGCCTGAACCTCTCATGCCCACTCATTAGCAATCAGTGGGCAGCATCAGGACCCAGGCTCCATCTCCAAACAATGTGCTGGGGCCACTTCTCCAGCTGGTGAGTGGAGCCAGGACATTGTGTGCTGCCATGAAAATACAGTCCTCACTTCTATGGAATCAGGCATCTAGCAGATACTCAACAAAGACAGGCTGGTATAAGCCACAGGGTGAGGGAGTGGGGCCCTGCAGAGAAGGCCAAGAGTGGCGCCCACAGGAAAGGTGATTTTTCTCTCCAGAGGGAAGCTCTGGCACCCAACCCATTCCAAGGAGGAGTGCTCACTTTTCACTGGAGTTTCTGTTCCTTAGAATCAGAACAGCCACAGCAACACACAGTGTGCTCATGTGTCAATCCAATCTCAGAACGTAACATAGGTAAATTTAGACATAATTTGGACACATATTCAAGCACTTCATGAAAGGAAGCATAGCCCCTTGTGAGACTGGAACATAGGTACTGACAGCCTCAGAGCCCTGCCACCTGGACCCAGCCTGTGAAGTCACCTGCTGTGTGGCCAACACTGCCTTGGCTGCAGGGTCTGGGTTCATGCGCTTTCCTTAACTATAAAGCACAACTACACCAAGTTTTATAATTGCGTTTCATAAAATTTACAGGAATGTGAAGACGTACACACACCAAGAGTTAATACTTCAATCACAAGTCTAAAGCCTGCCTAATAAGACCTGTACTCATAGTCGCCTGAGTTTTCCTGACTTGTAAAAGGGGAAGGAGGACCATTATTGCAGGACAAAAGGAATGAATGCATGTCCTTCCCCCAAAAGAGCAATTCCAGATCCCTAAGAAATTTTGTTGTAACTCAAAATGCCCCTTGGTTAGTAAAATCACAGCTGGCGCCTGTCCATCTGTTAAGTGCTTGGGTCCTCTTCCCCATGTTCTCATGGAGCGCAGCCCCTTGGGGCGCCCCTGCCCACCCCAATGCAGCTGTAGTGGAAGGTGGCCTGGAAGCACTTTCTAGTCAAGTGCCTGTCCTGGACACGCTTCTCGGGACCTGCTCCTGCTCCAGACCCAAGCCTGCTCCAGGACCCTCCCAGCACAGAACCTCCCTATCTCAAGACTCGTCTCCTTTCCCGGTGGCCCAAGACCCGGAAGCCCTCCTCCCCGGTCCAGGACCCAGGAGACCCATCCCTAGCCCAGGAGGCCTTCGCCCTGATATCCAAGACTCACCACCGCCATCCTCCCCTCCTAAGCCCTGGGACGTCGGCCTCCCAGCGCAGCGCACTCACCCAGGGGCCAACACCTGACCCGGCTGCACACACAGTTCCCGCACTACGCCGGCGTGCTCCGACCGGAGCCTGCGTTCGGCCCGTGCGGCGCGCACGCTGCCCCCAGAGGCGGCGCGGGACGGGGTGGGCCCGGAGGGCTGCGCGGAGGCGACGGCTTCGTACACAGCTAGCACGGAACCTATGCGTACTGCCGCGCCCGCCGCCACCTTCCACTCAAGCAGGCGCAGTGGCGCGGGGCCCGGGCAGCGCAACTCGGCCACGGCCACCTGAAGGGCGCCCTCGGAGGGAACGCGGCCCGTGGCCGGCGCCTCCATCGGGAACGCAGAGCAGGCGGCGGAGTTGTTTTGGCAGCTCCGCTCCAGCACCGGCTTCCACCCGCCGTCGGCCCGCGCCGGCTTCCTGGAGCGTGCTGACGTCACGACGGCCCGACGTGCGTCGCGTGCGTGCGTTGGTACGCTCAGGGCCGCTAGTAAATGAGGCGCTTACACGGGGCCAGAGGAACTGCTCCAGCGACGGGCCCGGAGTTGTTTTGGGACCAAGACTGTGCCATACACGGGAGCACGTTACTGCGGGCCGTAGACTGCGGCATTTCAGCCTTCAATGCGGGCTTTCCGAACCATCACATGCCGGCCCGACTTCTTACTACGAGTTCCGGCATGCAGCGCGAGCCCGCTCCTCGCCTCCCGTCGCGCACTGCGAGTCCCGATGTCGCGAGATTACGGATCCTGGCGTGATGCGCGTGAACCCTGATCGCCTAGTTATCGCGAAACTATGCTGTGTGCGCCGCGGTTCTGCTCAGCCGCGTGCTGCCCGGTGATGGGGCGCTGGTCATGATTTCCGCGGCAGGAGTTTCCAGGAATATCGCGGAGCGCTCCGAGCGGGGCGTGGAGTGGGGAGCAGTTAGCTCGTCAGCCTCGGGTGTATGGCAGGAGCCGGCCGTCAGCAGAGCCGGTGCGGCCCCGAGCGAGGCGGGCGCAGCGGAGGCTGTTGTTAGAAGGTCGTGAGCAGAGGCGGGGCGCTGTAACGGCGCAGGTAGTGGGCTGAGTGGTGTCGGTCTTTGGTCTCAAATCCCGGCTCTGGAAGGTGAAGGGCGGGGCGGCCCCCACTGCAGCCGGTCCGTGGGGGCCCTCTTGAATGTCCAGGCGCACCCCGAACCCGGTAAACTTTACTTTCCACCTAGCAGCTCAGACCACACGTTTCTTTTTCTCCATCGTGGTGAGCGTTGTAGGCCGAAAGTCCCATTCTAACACCATCCCCAGCTGCACCGGCCCCTGCTGGCTGGGAAAACCTTAAAACTGAGTTCCCAGCCAGGAAGTGGGGGATGCGCCTTCCTTTGGAGGTTAAACGCTGCCGCTACCGGGCGTCGCTGTTAAGGTGGAAATTGCCGCCCGGCGAGGGCTCACGCCTGTAACCTTCGTACTGGGAGGCCGGGTCTGGAAACCCCTGGAATTTAGACGTTGAGGCTGCTGTGAACTAGGCTAATGCCACTGCACTTGGTTGTTAAGCCGACAAAACACGCTGTAGAAATAAGGCACTAAATTATCAACACAAATAGGACCTAAGGCCTGCAGGGCCAGGAGTGAGTCAGCCTGCGAGCCTGAGCCTTCGGTTTGCTTATCGAGTCTGTGTGTTGTGGGTTGTCTGTGATGAGCAGACTTCTTATCTCAACTTAAAACATTCCTTTTTTACTGAAGCCAAGTCTCAAAGCTTTACTTCTTTAACCAATTACCATGAAAGAGTCTCTAAAACTACCTATAACCTGCAAGCCTCTCCTGCACACCTTTTTAGGCCAAACCAAGGTGCCTTCTATGTATTTATGATTTCATCTGCAGTTCCTGGTTTCCTGCAGTGTTTAAGACCAGACTGTGACCTAGATGCCTTGGGTGGCTTTCTTGGGAGCCCTAAAGATGTATAGCCCTGGGCATTAGTCACTCGCTGGTTCAGAATAAACCTCTTAAAATTATTTTAGAGTTGTTTTTTTCCCCATTAACAGTGGCCCTGTTATCTCTTTTTCTTTATATATCTGTTCTTACATGTATACATTTTGTATGCAATTGAGATTGTCCTGTATTTGCTTCATTCTCACACACTCAGCGTTATACGGTAGCTTTTCTCATGTTAGTAAACATGTCGGAAACTGCATTAATCTTTATAACAGCAGCAGAATGAGTGTAGTATCTTTTAGCCATTGCCACCTTTTGCTATTACAAGGGCATTTTGTAGCTGCACGATTTTGTCTGTCCCTGTGTCTTGGCATCAGACTACAACTTTTATGTAACAAAATTGTGGGTTTTTCATTTAGCAGGGCCCTCCAGGTTGATGGTCATATAACATGAGCATGCTCAGATGAGACAAGTGTGTAATCACAGGGAACCCAAGTTCTGGGACAGAGGTGTGGGGATTGGCTTGGGAACTGGATAAGAAGTGGTTGCTGCATGGCAGGATCCAGTCAGATCCTGTCTCATGACCATCTTGACTATAAAACCTGCTTCAATTCACAGCTTGGGAAGACAGATTTGAGTCCAGCTACTGTGCCTTTGTTTTGGTCACCTGACAATAAACCTTTCTGGTTTATTTTATTTCAAAAATCTGGCGAGTTTGTGTTTGGCTTTGTGTTGAACGTGGTCAGAACAGACCCAGTTTGGTTCAGTTACACCTCCCTGCTTTCCCTGCCCCTGTGTCTACAAGGGCAAACGTGGTGCTGGCTAGAGACCTTTCCTGAAACTTTTTTAAAATGGAGGTTGCAGGAATATTGTGCAGCAGTGACGTAATTTTTCAGTCGTTTGGAATCCATTAAAAACAGCAACCAGACAACAAAACTAAATATTTACAACACAAATAGATGGTGAGGAATCCCTGTGAACCCCAAATACAGTGAGGAGAAACTCCACATTGCAAGCCTTGGGTAGTGTGGGATGAGAGAAGTTGGGTGATGTAGAGGTCTCCATGCTCAGCATCTATGGATTTATCTTAAAGAGCATTGACATATGCTTCTATTCCCCTCTACAAGGGTTAGGCTGGTGTTTATTATTGCAGGCAGTGTATGAACTTTAGTTTTAAAAAAAAATCAGGGTGTGCTGGCTCCTGCCTGTGATCCAAGGTGGGAGGATCACTTGAACTCAGGAGTTCCTGACCAGCCTGAGCAAGAGCAAGACCCTTGTTTACTAAAAACAAAAACTAGCTGGGTGTTGTGGCTGGCCCCTGTAGTCCCAGCTACTTGGCAGGCTGAGGCAGGAAAATAGCTTGAGCCCAAGAGTTTGAGGTTGCTCGGAGCTAAGCTGACACCAGGGCACTCTACCCATATGACAGAGTGAGACTGTCTCAAAATAATAATTCTATAAAATGGGAAGGATCATATGTTATTTGATATACATATGTCATTGATTGAATTGATGGATGGATGGATACAGCTAGCCATAGATGATCATAACTAACCTGAGTAGATGCTTATGTTCTTGAAGTCAGTTCAAAGTAGAGATGATAGCATGTGAAGCTTAGATTAATTGGTTAGCTTTCATTAATTTTTGTTTCATTAATCCTTTAATTAATTTCATTAATTGGCTTTCATTAAAAATCAGTCAGCCTGGGGCAGTGGCTCATGCCTGTAATCTCAGCGTCTTGGGAGGCTAAGGCAGGAGGATAGCTTTAGCTCAGGAGTTGGAAGCTGAAGCAGGAGGGTCTCTTTAGCCTAGGAGTTCAAGGTTGCAGGGAACTATGATGATGGCACTGCATTGCAGCCCAGGTGACAGAGATTGTCAGACCAGAAGTTTTAAAAGATCCAACTCTGCTATTTACAGAAAACACTTTAGATTCGAAGGCACAAATTGGGGGTGGTGCCTGTGGCTCAAAGGAGTAGGGTGCTGGCACCATATACTGGAGGTGAAGGGTTTAAACCTGGCCCTGGCCAAAAACTGCAAAAAAAGAAAAAGAAAAAAGATACAAATAGGCTAAAAATAAAAGAATGTGAAAAGATTCATCTGTGTGAGGTTACTGGGGGTGGGGGTAGCTATACTAATACCAGACAAAACAGACTGCAAGGCAATTTGTGAAAGAGAGAGACTTTCATAATGATAACAATCTGTAAAAAGGTAGATTAATTATAAACGTGCGCCTAACAACAGAGCCTCAAAATACATGAAATAAAAACTGACAAAATTAAAGGGAGATAGGCACCATACTCCCACTTCAGCAATGGATAGAACAACTGGGCCTAAGACAAGGACAGGAGGCAGAGGCAGTGCTGTGGTCAGTGAGCCCTGCCCCGAGTCTGTAGAGCTCCCTGGCGATGTACACCTGTGCCATTTCAGTGTGGGGCTTCCACCAACAGCTACATGCCACAGTGCCTGAAACAAGACTCAAGAAATGTAAGAGGATTGAAATCATACCAAGTTTGTCCTCTCCCCATGACAGAAAAAATTGGAAATCAACAACCAAAAGAAATTGGGTGAATTCAATTCACAGTTGTGTCGAAATTAAATGACATACTTCCAAATAACTAGTGGGTAAGAGAACTATAAAATGCTTCGAGATGAATGAAAATACAAACAAACATACCAAAACTATGGAGATAAAGCAGTGCTTAGTGGGAAGTTAGGACTAAATTACGTTAAAAAATAAGAAATGGGGCGGTGCCTGTGGCTCAGTGAGTAGGGCAGGCCTTCTATACCAAGGGTGGCAGGTTCGAACCTGGCCCCAGCCAAACTGCAACAAAAAAATAGCCAGGCATTGTGGCGGGCGCCTGTAGTCCCAGCTACTCCGGAGGCTGAGACAAGAGAATCGCCTAGTCCAAGAGCTGGAGGTTGCTGTGAGCTGTGACAGCACAGCACTCTACCGAGGGCAACAAAGTGAGACTCTGTCTCTAAAAAAATAAAAATAAAGGGTGGTGCCTGTGGCTCAAGGGGGTAGGGTGCTGGCCCCATATGCCGGAGGTGGTGGGTTCAGAGCCAGCCCTCGCGAAAAAGCTGCAAAATAAGAAATGAATCAATCATCTAGCTGTTGAGCATAAGAAATCAGAAAAAACAAGCAAATTGAACCCAAAACAAACAGAGGAAAGAAATGATTAGAAATAAATGAAAGAATATAAAAATTGTAGAGAAAAAATAAAACCAGAAGGTAGTTCTTTGAAAAGAAGCTTGAGCTGAATTGACCATGAAAAAAAAAAAGGAACAGAATCCGATGAACAGTTGTATGCCAACAAATTAGATAATTTAGATTAAGTGGACAAATTCCTAGAAAACACATACACAGAAATTGAAGAAGGTGTAGAAAATATGAATAACCCTATAACAAGTAAGTAGATTGAATTAGTAATTTTATTTTGTTTTATCATTTTAGAGATAGGGCCTTGGCTCTGTCAGGGAGGCTGGAGTACAGTAGTATCATCTCAAATCACAGAAACCTCCCAATGCCTGGTCTCAATGACCCGCTTGGCTCAGCCTCCTGAGTAGCAGGACCGCAGGAGCATGCTTCCATGCCAGGCTAATTTTTTTTTTATTTATTTTTGTGGATTCATGGCCTTGCTATGTTACTCATGCTGACCTCAAACTCTTGTCCTCAAGAGATCTTCTCACCTTGGCCTCCCAAAGTGCAGGTGTGAACAACCACACTGAGCTGAATCAGTAGTTTTAAAACTTTCCTTAAGGAAAACTAGCCTTAGGTGGCTTCACTGGTTAGCATATCAAACATTTAGAGAACAATAAGTTAAGACAATATTCGAAAACCTTCCAAAAATAGGAGAGGATACTCTTCTCAACTCATTCTAAAAGACCAGATTATTCTGATACCCAAACCAAAGACATTGCAAGAAAACTACAGACCAATATCTTTTGTTAATATAGGCTCAAAAACATCAATAAAATGCCAGCAAATTGAATACAATGACAATCAAAAGATATTATATGCTATGACAAAGTGGGATTTATTTGAGAAAAGCAAAATTAACAAAAAATGGAATGTTATGAATACTATATTAATAAAGGATATAATCATCACAGTAAATAGGAAAAAGAGTGTGAAAATACCCAACACCCTTTCCCGATTTGAAAGAACCCAACTCTTTAGCTTCTTTAGATAAACAGCATCTACAAAAAATCTATAGTTAACATCAAACTGAATGGTTAAAGACTGAATGCGCCCCTCAAATCAGCAGCAAAACAAGGACGGCCCTCTTGCCACTTCCTCTTAAAAACACAGATTAGACAAGAGAAAAACAAAGCATCCAATTGGAACAGAAGAAATAAAATTCTATTTGAGATGATTTGGTCCTTTATATAGAAGAAATCCTATGGAATCCACTTAAGAAACTTAGAAATAACCATGTTCAGCAATGTTACAGAATATCAAGTGTATTTCTACATACCAGCAATGAATAATCCAAAATAAAATTAAACAAACACTTCCTTTTATAATAGCATTGAATACAGTAAAATACTTAGAAATAAATTTGATAAAATAAGTTAAAGAGGGTGGCGCCTGTGGCTCAAAGGGGTAGGGCGCCGGCCCCATATGCCAGAGGTGGCAGGTTCAAACCCAGCCCAGGCCAAAAACTGCAAAAAAAAAAAAAAGTTAAAGACACGAACACTGCAAAATAGAGCACATTGTTGAAAGAAAGCAAAGAAAAATCTAAATATATTGAAAGATACTTCACATCTGTGGATCGGAAGACTTAACATTAGTAAGATGAACTACAAATTCAACACAATCCTTCTCAAAAATCTCAGCTTGCTTTTATGCAGATATTGACAAGCTGGTAAAATTCATAGAAATGGAAGGGACCCAGAATAACAAAAAAAACTTGCAAAAAATTTGAGCAGTCACACTTCTCCACAAAGCTGTAGTAATCAAGATTGCGTGGATGTGGCGTGAAGGGCAGACATGCCCATCCAGGTGAGGGAGCTCACAGTCTAGAAACAAAACCTCACACTGTGGTCAAAAGATTCTCGAGAGTGTGAAGACGTTTTGGGAGTTGGGGGAGGAGGAAAGGATGATCTTTTCAATAAATGGTGCTAGAACAACTGAACTCCACATGAAAAAGGATGCATTTGGACCCCTACCTCAGATTGTTCACAAAAAATTAGCTGAAAATGGATCAAAGACCCACATGTATTCTGAAACTCTGAGATTTAGAAGAAAACACAGGAGGAACTCTTTAAGAATTTGTACTGATTTCTTGAACTCAACATCAAAAGCTCAAATGACAAAAGAAAAAAGTAAATAAATTGGACTTCACACAAAATACCAGATACTGGCATGGATGTGGAGAGAAGGAAACACTTCTACACTGCTTGTGGGATTGCAAAGTAATACAGCCCTTTTGGAGAGAAGTATGGAGAATCCTCAGAGATCTAAAAAGTAGATCTTCCTGGCTCGGCGCCTGTAGTACAGTGGTTACAGTGCCAGCCACATACACCAAAGGTGGAAGGTTCAAACCCGACCCGGGCCAGGTAAACAACTGCAACAACAACAACAACAAAAACAGCTGGGCATTGTGGCAGGTGCCTGTAGTCCCAGTTACTTGGAAGGCTGAGGCAGGAGAATCTCTTAAGCCCAAAGGTTAGAGGTTACTATGAGCTGTGATGCCACAGCACTCTACTGAGGATGACATAGTGAGACTCTGTCTCAGAAAAAAAAAAAAAAAAGTAGACCTTCCATTGATCCTGCAATCCCATTACTAGGTATCTACCCAGAACAAAAATCATTTTACTACAAAGACATTTGCACCAGAATGTTTATTGTGGCTCAATGCACAATTGCCCAGTCATGGAAGCAACCTAAGTGCCCATCAACCTATGAATAGATCAACAAACTGTTGTATATATATACCATGGAATACTATTCAGCCATTTAAAAAGATGGAGACTTTATCTCTTACATTTACCTGGATGGAGTTGAAATACATTCTTCTTAGCAAAGTATTGCAAGAATGGAAAAATAGGCTTGGAGCCTGTAGCTCAGAAGCTAGGGTGCTGGCCACATACCCTGCAGCTGGTGGATTTGAACCGGGCCAGGCCCTGCCAAACAACAATGACAACTACAACAAAAAAATAGCCAGGCACCGGTAGTCCCAGCTTCTTGGGAGGCTGAGGCAAGAGAATCGCTTAAGCCCAAGAGTTTGAGGTTGCTGTGAGCTATAATGCCACAGCACTCTACTGAGGACAATATAGTGAGACTCTGTCTCAAAAAAAAAAAAGAAAGAAAGAAAAAGGAAAAATAAATATCCAATGTACTTCATACTAATATGAAATCAATATGTAAACAATTACATGCTCATAAGAACAATAAAACCCTAACGTAGTCTAATTTGAGGGTGGAGGGAAGTGGAACGGGGGAGGATGATTGGCAGGAGGGAGGGCATGAGGCCAGATCTCACCTGCTGTGCACATTGTGAGGGTGGATAACACGCCCCTGTGTGAGGAGCTCTTTTACAAATGGAACTTTATCCCAGAAGTGAGAACAATGTAATCTAAAAATTCATATCCTCATATTAATTTGAAATAAAAAAATTGGAATTCAATCAAAAATTTTAAAAAAGCCTTGTATTTCAAATGACTCCATCTAGAGAGTGGAAAGACAGCCCACAGAATGGGGACACACTTGCAAGTCAAGTACCTGACAAGGTGTGTCTCCAGAGTATGTAAAGAACACCTAAGACTCAAAGATAAAGATACCCCGGGCGGCGCCTGTGGCTCAGTGAGTAGGGCGCTGGCCCCATATGCCGAGGGTGGCGGGTTCAAACCCAGCCCCGGCCAAACTGCAACAAAAAAATAGCCAGGCGTTGTTGCGAGCGCCTGTAGTCCCAGCTACTCGGGAGGCTGAGGCAGGAGAATCGCATAAGCCCAAGAGTTAGAGGTTGCTGTGAGCCTTGTGACGCCATGGCACTCTACCAAGGGCGGTACAGTAAGACTCTGTCTCTACAAAAAAAAAAAAAAAAAAGATAAAGATACCCCAATTTTACAATGGGCAAAGGGTGTGAGCAGACATTTCTTGAGAAGACATATTACATGACCAACGAGCACACGACAGATGCCTACCATACGAGCGTGCTGCTACAATACGTAAATGTTTATTGGGCCCCAATAACTAGACAGAAACCAGAAGATGTAACACCTCTGCCAATCTAAGTAATGAAGAAGAGAGGCTCCCTAAATGAGAAACATACCTGGGGACCGGCATTCTGCTGGGGCCACATGTGCCACAGCAGACCACGAGTGTTCAGGGAGACTGAGGAAGACACAGCTGAGGAGCCTCACATCACTCCTGAAATGATGGTCCTGGGCTGCAAGATCTGTGCTGAGGTAATGGCCATCTGAGACTGGACAGCCGGCTGCTGGGAGCATGTCCTTGCAGAGTGACTCTCTGTGCAAGGTGCCACTTTTGGCATCTTCTGCAACAGTTTTTGTTATCAGCACACCAGCATGAGCCTCTCCTTGGCCTTCCCTGCCTCTATTTGTGAAGTTTCTTTCTTTTCCTTCCTTCCTTCCTTCTTCTTCTTTTTTTTTTTTAAACACTCGTGCTACTGTTTTGGTTCTGATAACTTTCTCACCTCCATCAGGATTAACCTGTGGAAAACAGGGCTACGTGGTAATGCTATAAGTAACTTCAATTTGACATTTGCAACTAGGTACTTCATCAGTGCCAATTTTGCCATTTATCAAATGTGAAATATCTTTAGGTGATAATCACAAAGTGTTCCCTGCTTAGGCACATCTCTACAAAGCTCTGTCTTTGCCCGAGGGGGAGTGGAGGAGACCAGCTGTCCATCAGGACACACGTGCCCTCTTGTAGGGCTACCTAGAAACCCAAGCTCCAGGAGCAGAAGTGAGCAGTGAGTGACAACGTTCAGGCTGTGTGAGCCAGGCTGTGTCACAGCACTCAAGGTCCACTAGCCCCAGCTGGGTGAGGGACACTGCTGAGAGGGTCCAGAGGTACATAAGATCTGACCAGACAGCTTCTGTACTTCCCAATCCCAGAGCCTGTGGTTCCCCCACAGTGAACCTCCCATTCTCTGCAAGGTGATGGCTCAAACCTTCCCACCCTCCAATTCTAAGAGGTGCCAACAAGCAAAAAGTATGGCCAATTTGTCCAAATTTTTAGTCTTCTGTTTGTTCGTTTTGTTTTCTGATGTAGGGTTTTGCTCGTCATCTGGGCTAGAGTGCAGTGGCATCATCATAGCTCACTGCAGCCTCCAATTCCTGGGCTCAAGGACTCCTCCTGCCTCCTGGGTGTCTGAGAGTACAGGAGCCCACCACTATAGCTGACCAGTCTTTTCAGTGTTATAATAGAAAGGAATATTTTAAATACTTTGATGTAGCATTAAATATAAACTCATTATTGGCTATATATTGATGACAGTAAGGATTTATTATACTATTTGTGCTTGAAAATATCTGTAATAAGAATATTCTTAAAATAACTTTACTGGGCCAGGCACAATGGCTCATGCTTGTAATCCCAGCACTCTGGGAGGCTGAGGTGGGAGGATCCCTTGATCTCAGAAGTTTGAGACCAGTCTGAGCAAGTGTGAGACCCTGTCTCTATTAAAAATGGAAAAATTAGCTGAGCTTGGTACCTGGCACCTGTAGTTCCAGCTACTTAGGAGGCTGAAGCAGGAGGAGTTGAGCCCAGGAGTTGCTGTGAGCTAGGCTAACCCTGCAGCCCTCTATCCTGGGTGACAGAGGGAGTCTGTGTCTCAAACAAAACACAAAACAAAACAAAACTGTATTAAATGATGATATAAGGGCATCAAAGGAAAGATTGAAACATGAAAAAAGGCTCATGCCCTCATGGCATGGCACTGTTGCTTTCATTTGTATGTATTATTTCCCATTCTATAACCACATGCATGTCGTTTTTCAAAGGATAATAATTTTGTATTTCCAGTTTTATATCCGAAATATATATTGACAGAATAATTTTTGCATGTAAATCCCAGTATCTACTTCTGATTGAATTTTTTTGTTTATAAATAGGGTCTGGTTCTGTTGCCTAGGTAGGAGTGCAGTAGTATGATCACAGCTCACTGTAGTCTTAGCTTCTGGAGCAGCTGAGACTACAGGTGGGCACCACGATGTCTAGGTGGTTTTCCTATTTTGTGTGGAGAAGGGGTCTTGCTATGTTGCCCAGGCTGGCCTTGAGCTCCTGGCCTCAGGGGATCTTCCTGTCTTGACCTCCCACAGTACTGGGATGACAGGTGTGAGCCACAGCATTTGGCTTTGCTAGAATTTTGAATACTTTACTGCTTAACTGCAATGGTTAATGTTTATAATTTACCTCAAATCAAGCTCTAGTATATATACAGAAAGCGAGAAAGGGATACAACCATTTTACTACAAACCATTAACTAAACACAAAAGAAGGCAATTCATGTAGGAAGTGAAGGATGAGCCCGTAAGGCCCACAGAAAACAAACAGCAAAATGACAGAGGTCCCTCTTTATCAGTAATCACTCCAAATGCAAACAGGTTAAACTCTGTACTTAAAAGACAGTGGTGGGCAGAATGGATAAAAACACCCATTGACCTGCACATCTGTAAAAGAATCACTTTAGATCCAAAGTCACAAACAGACTACAAATGAAAGTGTGGAATAAGACATTCCAAGCAGATAGTAACCCCAAGGGGGCAGGTGTGGCCATGATGATTCGGGGCTGTCCTGCTCTGGGCAGTGTTTCCTGGCAGGTATGGCACTCATGGCTGTGACCTTGTATTTTGATGGTGTTAACCTGCCAGAGGACTCAAGGGAGCACTTCGGTGTCCTGGCAGGCTGGGACTCTGGAGCTGACCTCTGTCCTGTCCACCTCAGCAAGCCTGGGGCAGCTCTGATCCACCTCACTTTTATGTCTTATTACTGGGGTATCCTCTCCTGGATTCGGGTCATAAGGATTTTCTCTGTTTGGGAGCCTTGAAGATGTCCCTCAAGCCCAGTGCTGTCAGGGATGTGACCTCCCTGGTGGGAGCTGATGGCCTTGCAGCACCAGGCCCTCCAGAGAGCTGGGCATCTGGCTGGAAGTGGAAATTCCTTGGATCAAATAGACCAAAGAGGAAAACGACTCCTCTTTCTCCACCTGGTCTTCCTTTGGGGGCGGCTTTCCAGCTGCAGCGCGATCCCCGGGCTCAAGGCGCCTTTCACACAACTTTGATGGGTCGGGGGGTGCGGAAGGCCAGGGCAGGGCAGAGGTGTCCTGCTTCCGGAGCACTGCGGGCATGTCTGGGAGAGGGAGATGCTTCTGACACAAGAGTTTTAAGTCACTTGCGGGAGGCAAAATGTCTGCAAGCAGTGAGCACACGTGAGTGTGAGATGACCAAGTTCAGAGCCATCGCCCCGCACAGCGTCCTGCTCCGACCCATCAAATCTAGGCCATGCGCGCCGGGACTGGGCCTTTCTGCTTCATCGTCTCTTTCCTGACTCTTTACCACTTCCACGGGCTTGGCTACACAGCGCTTCGCTCTTAGTAAAACCACTTTGAGACGAGAGGAATAATGAAAACAAATGTACTGTGTGTTGGTGAAAAGGAACACATGTCCTTATGTTTTGTTTTCGTGTTTTGAAGGAGGCGGTAGTACACACTGTGAATTTGGAACGAAAAAGACAACTGGGAAAGCTGTAACGGCTCAAACGTGCCCTAGGAGAAGGCAGAGTCCCGAGGGATGAAGGTAGCATCTGTGATTCGGAGAGAGGCGTAGGGTGCTCTGCGCAAAGGCGACACCTGCTCCGAAATGCCCTGGAGCCCAGCACCAAGGGTACTTGAGCCGAGCGCGGCAGGCGGGCTTCCAGGACTGAGCCTTGAGTCAGAAGGATTCAATGTTGTCTTAGCATTTCCCCCAGGAATATTGTTAATTATGGCAGGTAGATGTGGCATTGGGATGTTTGCTATTTGAGCCTTCCCACATGGCGTGGGTTTAATTTTTTATTATTATTGTAAGTCACCTGTTAAGAAAATAAAATATATTTTAGAGTGAATTTGGTTCACATTCCCAAGCTAAGTTTTCATTTAATAATTTTCCTTATCCGGGTAGAAGCAGACGGTGAACGTTTCTGCTAACCCAGGAGTTTCCGTGCACCTTTCAGGTTTTCTGTGACTAGTTGTCACCAAAGGTATACACAGTACCTTGTAAGGGAGTGATACATTAGCAAATGCTTGGGTGTTTATTTTTTCTAACATATTTATTCTGGCACAGTAACAGTAACAGTCTATTAACTATTGCATATTATAATGAGTTCTTTGCACCTGGAAAAAGTATGTATTTTGGAAAAATGAGCATAGGAATCATTTGACTTTACATCTTCAGATGGGTCTAAAAAAGGCTGTTGAAGGAGACCCTAGGTTCAACAGGCTGAGTGCAGGTGGTCCATGCAGCTCATGGGAGGGGCTCTTCTGTTTATTTTAAACATCCAATAGGATATTATTGATGATCTATTTAGTTATGGGTTTAGGAAGAATCCTTATAATTTAGAGATATATACTGAAATATTTACAAGTGAAGTAATGTGACACCTGGGACTTCTTTCAGGACACTCAGGTTCTGGGGGTAGCAGGTATGCCTAAAACAGGACAGTTCTGAACTGATAAACTGTTGGACAGGGGCAATAGGAATGAGTTGGCATTTTTGCATATATTTGAAAATTTTCATAATGAACAATTTTTTTTTTTTTTTGGTAGAGACAGAGTCTCACTTTATGGCCCTCTGTAGAGTGCCGTGGCCTCACACAGCTCACAGCAACCTCCAACTCCTGGGCTTAAGCGATTCTCTTGCCTCAGCCTCCCGAGCAGCTGGGACTACAGGCACCCGCCACAACGCCCGGCTATTTTTTGGTTGCAGTTTGGCCAGGGCTGGGTTTGAACCTGCCACCCTCAGTATATGGGGCCGGCGCCTTACCGACTGAGCCACAGGTGCTGCCCCCATAATGAACAATTTTAAACGTGTTAGAGGAGATGATCTTCTGTACAGATTTTACTTGCTATTTGTATACAAATTAGCTTCTAATGTGCTTCCCGTCTAATCACTGCTAAATTTCCATTACAGCCACTGGAGAGAGTTTATAAAAAGCAGGTCCCAGGATGAATGTCTTAGTGTAATTCAGAGCAGAGGGTGGATGGGAACCATGGCAGCAGCATGAGGCAGACGTGAGTACAGACTGCAGGGTTGAGAGAGCCCTTAGTAGAAAGAAATCTCTCTCCAGTGGTTCTTCACAAAGTCGATGGCACAGACCGCAAACGTCCTGGAATTTCAGGTTCTATTTCATTGGTCTTTATGTCTGTCCTTATGTCAATACCAGATGATCTTGAGTAACATAGCTTTGTAGAAAGTTCGAAATTTAGCAGTTCAAGTCTCAAACTTTGTTCTTCTTTTTCCAAATTGTGTTGGATATCCTAGATCCCCTTTAGTGCTGTCTAAATAAAAGTTCAGTTTGCCAATTTCCACAAAAACATGCTGATATTTTGATAGTGAGCGCATTGAATCTATAGCAGCTTGTGGAGACTTGACATATAAACAATATTGAACCTTTCAATCTGTGAGCAAAGAGTGTCTTCCCATCTATTTAGGTCTTTTGTATTTGTGGTTTTCAGTGGTGAAAACTCAGAGATGTTTTGTAGTGTTCAGTGAACAAACATTACACGTCTTCTGTTACACTTAATACTAAGCATTTTGTTCTGTTCAATGCCATTGTAAATGGAATTGTTTTAACTCAATTTTCAGGTTGTTTGTTGATAGTAGATAAAAAATAATTGATTCTTTTTTTGAAAAATCAATTATTTTTTATCTACTATCAGGCGCCAGCCCCATATGCCGAGGGTGGCCGGTTCAAACCCAGCCCCGGCCAAACTGCAACCAAAAAATAGCCGGGCATTGTGGTGGGCACCTGTAGTCCCAGCTCCTAGGGAGGCTGAGGCAAGAGAATCATGTAAGCCGGAGAGTTAGAGGTTGCTGTGAGCTGTGTAACATCATGGCACTCTACCCGAGGGCGGTACAGTGAGACTCTTGTCTCTACAAAAAAAAAAAAAAAAAAAAGAAAGAAAAAAGAATTGATTTTTTCTGTAATGGATCTTTATACTGCAATCTTTTTAAAAAATTCTTTTTGTTTTTTTTTTATTAAGTCATTTGTACATAGACCATAGATACATTTATGCCATTATGGGATTCGATGTGTTGATTATTTGTACAAACTGGAATGCTTACATCCTACTAATCAACATAGCTTTTACCTCATTTACCCAATTACAGCATTAAGACATTTGTGTTCTATCCCTGATTGATCCAACTTGTACTTGCAATGTGCTCCATAGGTGTGGTCCCCCTACTGACCCTCCCTCCATCAACCCACCCCACCTCCTGTATACTGCAATCTTGATAAGTCTTTTAGTTCTAGTAGGTTTTTGCGGGGGTGTAAATTTCTTAGTTTTTTTTTTTTTTACATAGAGGATCAGGTCATCTTCAATGAATACTTTTATTTCTTTTCAAGATTTATGGTCCTCCCTTCCTTCCTCCCTCCCTCCCTTCCTTCCTCTCTCCCTTCCTCCCTCTCTCCCTTCCTTCCATTATTGCCCTGATTAGAACCTTCAGCATAATGTTGAATTGCCATAGTGAGAACAGACATCCTGTCTTGTTTAAAGTCTTATGAGGGAAGCATTCAGTCTTTTGTGATTAACTATGATGTCAGCCGTAGGATTTTCGTACATGTTCACTAGCAGATTGAGAACGTTCCTTTCTTTCTATTCCTTGGTTTTTGTTGTTGTTCTTGGGGTTTTTCTTGAGGCAGGGTCTTAATCTCTTTCCCAGGATGGAGTGCAGTGGGATTTTCATCATAGCTTACTGCACTTCAAATTCCTAGGCACAAGGATCCTCCTGCCTCAGCCTCCCAAGTAGCTGGGACTAAAGGCACCTGCCACAACACCTGGCTAATTTGTCTAGTTTTTGTAGAGGCAAGGTCTTGCTCTTGCTCAGGCTGGTCTCAAACTCCTGAGAGATCTTCTCACCTTGGCCTCCCAGAGTACTGGGATTGCAGATTATTGCCCAGCCTATTCCTAGTTTGCAGATAGTTTTTACCATGAATAGGTGTTGGATTTTGTCAATGACTTTTCACATCTGTTGGTTAATTGATTTTTAGATGTTAGACTAACCTTGCAATTCTGGTATAAATTTTGGTTGGTCAGGGTTTATAATCCCTGTTATATACTATAGGATTTGGTTTGCTAATCTTTTGCTAAAGGTATTTGTGTCTATATTAATAAAAGATACTGGTTTTATCTCAAGTTTTGTTGTGATGTTTTGTCTGGCTTTGGTGTCAGGGTGTTATTGGCCTTAGAATGAATTGGGAAGTGTTATCTCCTTTTGTTTGAAATAGTTGTAGAGGATTGGCATTATTTTTTTCTTTACATATTTGATAGAATTTATCAGTAAAGCTAGCTGGAACTGGGCTTTACTTTGTGGGAAGAATTTTAATCACCAATTAAAATTCTTAATTTGTTATAGGTCTATTCAGGTTTTATATTTCTTCTTGAGTCAGTTTTGATGATTTATGTCTTTCTAGGACTTTTTCATTTTATCTTCCTTGGCATAAAATAGTTTGAAATATTCCCTTATAATCCTTTTGCTTTCATTATGGTTGGCATTGAGTCTCCTGTCTCAGGAGTGAAGGTGCCTTAGAGGTGTCCTGAAATGTTGCCCAGGCTTACCCTGCTGTCCTGCTGCCCATGGGGCCTGAGGCTGGACATCACTGCTGCTGTTAGACAGTAAGGTCTTCCTTCTGGGGGCAGCTGGGGACAGTCCCTGAAGGCACTTTGTTTCTGAAATTTACAGCTGCTTGGGGTTATGAAAACGTGCACCACGACTGATCAATCGAGACACCCCAGGGCCAGGGGTGGGGGAAGTGGGAGATGTGCATGGATCTTGAGGGCTGGGCAGCAGCCCTTGCACCCAGCCTTTGTGGAGAGCATGCTTTTGCAGAGCAGTGAGGAAAATGCACTGAGGTTTCCCTCCCCGGAGACACCCTAGGCAAGAACAACTTCACATCCCACTCAGTCCACACCTGTGGCTGTGTGAGGCTGAGCCTGCATCTCAGCTGGGGAATTAGCATTTGAGTCCTAAATAATAATAATTATTGTTTCTGGTTATTTTGAATCCACTGACAAAGACCTTTACAAAATAATTGCACTGATCAATCCCATATGAGGTACAGGGGAAGATGCTCAAGTTGGTGTGTGAGAACGTTGGTGGGAATTCAGCAAGGGTATTCTGTTTAGCGAGTGTAATTGTAAGGAGTATCTTGTGTTAGGGCACTTGATGTAGTGTCTTGTAATAACACACGGTTTCCATCAAGGCCCAGATGTTTCTTAGCCTCCCCTCAGAATAAACATCATAATTTATTTTTTCTTTTTTTAATTTTTTTGAGACAGAGTCTCCAGCTGTCACCCTGGGTAGGGTGCCATGGCGTCACAGCTCACAGCAACCTCAAACTCTTAGGCTTAAGCCATTTTTTGCCTCAGCCTCCCAAGTAGCTGGTTCTACAAGTGCCCACCACAACGCCCGGCTATTTTTTTGTTGTTGCAGTTGTCATTGTTGTTTCAGCTGGCCCCAGTAGGGTTCGAACTCGCCAGCCTGTATGTATGTGGCTGACGTCCTACCCACTGAGCTAGGGGCTCCACCAACATCATAATTTAACCACACCCACAAACTCCGCTGCAGAGCACCAGCGAGGCAGTGTGCCACACACTTCAGATCCTGTAATTGAAGCTTGAAAGCACTTTTAGAGAGACAAGTGGCCTTAAAAAGAAACAGAATTGTGTTTAATAGGAAGTATAGTTGTGGTTTACAAAAATGCACAAATGAAACAATAGGTCTTTAATGTTAAGACTTGTGGCCCTGGATGTTTCAAACTTCAGGCCCCCAGGACAAAGCAAAGGTGTCTCACAATGCTACAGGTGATACAATTTCACCGCTCAAAGACAGGGATGTTTTTTCTTTCTGTTCATGTTGAATAAACAAGAGTTCTACTTAACAATAGATATGTTATATCTATTGAATGATTTAATTCCATCCTTCAAAATGCCCAATGTGGTGCCTTTTTCATATAGTCAACAAAGTTGTGTAACCGTCACCACCATGTAATTCCGGAAGGTTCCCATCACCCGAAGGAAACTCCGCGGGCGGGAATCGCGCTGGCTTCCCAGTGCAGTGGGGCAGGCGGCCACTAGATGGCGAAATGCCCCCACAGCTTCGACAGGTGAACGACGAGGCGCGGGGGAACCACAGCGCTGTAAGTTCAGGAGTCTTCCGCTTTGCCCCAAACGGCCTGTGTCCAACCTTGTCAGTTCCCCAAACAGCCTGCTTCCAACCTTGTCAGTACCAGAGACCACTTTGGGTCCCATGAGCACGTTTTTTCAGTTTACTGTTTGTTACATAGATGATATGATGAGCACATTAAGTCCAGGATGTTACTCCTTTCATTTAGGAAGGGGCTACATTTTAAAAAAGAGGTTATGCTTAAAATTAAAAAATAGCACAGGTGAGGTGTGGCTGTTGCTGGGTGTTCTTCTGGCTGAGGTTTAAGGGCAGTGCTGGAAGAATCCCTCAGCCTCCATAAGACAGCCACTGTCTTCCTCCTGTTGTGAGCCTTGCACCTGCCCCCCAGTAGCTACAGGGAACGCGGCCCCAGTGTTTCTCAGTGTCCCCAGCCTCTCCCCGCTGTAGACTGGCTGCCAGGCTGGGGGCTGTGTGCCCTGAGGAGCATCAGCTGCACAGGCTTCTCCTGCTCGGGGTGTGATCTGATTTAGTGACAATCCCGCCAGGTGAGATCTTACAGAGCCCATTTTCTAGGTGAGGAAACCCACATTCATGGCCGTGAAGAAACTTGGCTGGTTACTGAAGAGATGTGTTTGAATTTTGGTAACCCCAGATTTTCTTTTGTGTGTTGTTCTTCATGTTATTTTCACCACAGGAGGGTCAGGCACTTGCCGCCTTCCAGGTGTGTCTTGGAGGAAAAGTACAATGAAGAAACCCAAGACATCATAGATTCTCCACAGCATAAAATGTTGCAATATTTTTGGAGGAGGTGGCAATCCATGTGCTAATTGCCTTTATGAGGATAGATTGTGGTGTTGCATAATGCTATTGCATAAAGGGAGTGTTAGTTCTTATTATTAAGCATCTGCTTTAAAAGCTTGGGGGGAACATAAAAGGCATTTAAGAAATTTTTGTTGAGGAAAGAAATGAATGAATAAATTAGATAAGCCCAGCACCTGGTCTGAAAGAATCACCAGGCTAATTGAATCCCTGTCAAGCATGGTAAAAACCAAAGTTCTACCAAGAAGCTGATAGGCCAATGTTGTTGTCTCTAATTATTTCCAAATCTTGGAACTATAGTCCACCCTTGGTTTCCCTGTTTTCTGCACCCAAGGATTCAACCAATCTTGGGTGGAAAATATTTAGGAAAAAAGCAATAAAAATAAAATACAATAAAAATTCACATAGCATTTACATTGTTTGGGTATTTTATAAGTAATCTAGAGATGATTTAAAGTACACAGGAGGATGTGCAAATTTATATGCAAATGCCATGCTGTTTCCTATGAGGGATGGAGCATCTGTGGGAATCCTGGAGCCCAAACCACTCAGACACTGAAGGGGAAGCCCTGTGTGATGTCCCAGAGGCTGCCTCAGGCCTGCACCAGCAGGAGGCTGTCTGGTTTGCATTCTTCACTGTTACCACACTGGGGCAAAGCTGGACCTTCAAAAAGATGTGTGCAAGATGAAATGTGTCTTTCCAAATTTACAGCATCCTCCAAACAAAGCTTGCAAAACCTAGTTCAGTAAACAGTGAAAGGAATCAGGCTGGCGCCTCACCCCTGGGGAGCGGCGGAGCCCAGGCCTGCAGCAGGGCAGCCCTGGTGCCATTACTGCTGTGCCCCTTTCACTTTCCATCATGTGATTACAAGAATGCTTGGGGGGTCTCAGGTACAGCCTGGCAGAGGGCAAGGTTGGGGTAACTGCAGGTGTGAGGGTAGCCTTGCTGGATTCTGGCTGGGGACTGGGAAACATGTCAGACTCAGGAAATCCCTAGGGGTTGGAGGCCAGTGGGACTGACAGACTCCTGAGTTATGCCCTTATAAATCCCAAAATGTTTAAATCTGGAGAGGAACTTGGAGGTGGTACTTTGTCATCACTGATGAAAACCCTGGATCTCAAGGTTAGGTGGACCTTAGAAATTGAGAAGGAGCTGATTGCTAGGAATGAGGACAAGGTACCCTGGGGGAGAGTCACTGGGCCCTGCCCAGGAGGCCACCCGAAGCTAGGTTCAGGCAAGGCTGCTGTGCACTAGAGCTCTTCCTTGGCTTTCTTTATTGTTTCATTCTTCCCTCTTGATCTCCAAACTCCCTTTCTAACAATCATGGGTACTTACTAGCAGAAAACCTCTATTTTATTTACAAATGCTACTGGTGGTAAATGTCCAAGTAGTACATTCATCCCTCAGGGACTCAGGAGATGGGTTCCAGGCCCCCAGGAACACTCAAACCCATGAACATAGCCGCATAAAAAGTCAGCCTCTGTATTCAAGTGTTTTGCATCCTGAGACTACTGTATTTTCTCCTCCTCCCCCCTTTTTTTTGAGACAGAGTCTCAGTCTTTTGGCCTGGCTAGAGTGCTGTGGCGTCATGGCTCACAACAACCTCAAACTCTTAGGCTCAAGTGATCCTCCTTCCTCAACCTCCCAGGTACGTGGGACTACAGGTGCCCACCATTATGTCTGGATAATTAAAAAAATTGTTTTATAGAGATGAAGTTTGACCATGTTGCTCAGGCTGGTCTCCAACTCCTGAGCTGAAGAGATCCTCCTGCCTTAGCCATCCAGAGTGCTGGGATCACGGGCATGAGCCACCACGCCTGCCCCAGAGTGTTGTATTTTTCAATTCATGTTTGGTCAAACAACCCCTGAGTATAAGTTGACCGGAGCAGTTCAACCAAGTTGTTCAAGTAACAGCTGTAATTGCAAGTGTATCTCAATGAAATACATGAGTTAAATTTTATAAACTTATGTAAAAAGCAGCTTGAAGAAAAAATCATGTATTAAAATTCACCGAAGGCTGAGTGTAGACTCAAAGGAACTGAAAATCCAAGACCTGCAGTCCCATGTTCATAAGACGTTATCACCAACATCAAAAGGCAGGCGCAGCCTGAATGTCCAGCCCGGATGACAGACAAACGAAACGTGTAGGTACTTAACTGACAGGCAGTCAGCCTATGGACCTTGAGGACACCACGCTCAGTGAACTCCAGTACCAGAGAACAAGCACTGAGTCCATGCTCACGAGGGCCCAGAGTCATTGGATTCACGGAAAGCAGCCAGCGTCTCATGGAGACCGAGCTTCAGTTTGGGAGGACAAGGGAGTCCTGGAGGTGATGGTGGAGATGGTCACACCACAAGATAGATGTGCTGAAATATGTGTGGAAATAACCACAGGGAGTACCTTATGCTGTGTCTGTCTGTGGCGCTCACCACTGTAGGCAGGACCCCCACGCAGCCCTTCACCCAGGAATTTCAGGTTGGGGACCTCCTAGAGCACCCCTACTTCCTCCTGAGGAGCTCGGATGGTTCATAAAAGACACAACATGGGTTGGAGAATGATAAAGACAAAACTGGACAGACTTCTAAGTACCCTTCCTCTCAGCTGACTGAACTGGCAGGCAGTGCCAAACAAGGGCCAGCCTTCCTAAAGGCAAAATAAATGCCTTTGACACCAAACTTCTGAAGAAATGTTACTATGCAAGTATTTTCACTGAAAATTTTCAGCTTAACAATGTTTGTGGAAAAGCCCTGTGTAGACAGTCTAAATGCTGGCATAGGCGCTAGACTGTGAGGTTGGAGCCAAGGCTCTTTTTCACTTTGAAGCCAGGCTAGCATTTCAGCCCTCTTGGGTCAACCCTGAGGAGCACTGTGCCCTGGTCTGGGGAGTGGAGGGACACACAGGCCCGTGGCCTCCCAGGATGCCTGGTTCCATTTACATCTTGGCCTGGAAGTTCGGCTTCTCCTGATCGTTGCTGTGAGCTCCAGGCTGAGATCAGTGCCGTCTGCCCTGGTTCTGGGCTGGAGCCGAGGGTCCTGCGTTCAGGTTCCCAGGCAAGTGTGGCCACAGTCTGCACAGATGGTCATCTGTGCCAGGATACCAGGTGCCTGCAGCTTGTCCCCAGAGCCTTGTCCCCAGGCTGGGCCAGCATCTTCTCCCTGCAGCGCCAGCTGACAGACTCCTAGGCTGTACCCTCAGGGCCAGTCCTGAGAGGACCACATCTCCCAGCAGGGGCGAGCCCCTACGCCAGCCTCTGCTGACCCTTGGCTCAGTCAGGGCTGCCCTGGCTTCCCTGCACGCCTTGCCCCTGGCCCATATGGCAGCTATGAGGTTCATTTGCATACACAGGGCACTCAGAACATATTTGTTCAAAGATTGGCTGTATGAATGAATGAATAAATAAAGGGATGAAAAAATGATACCTGTATGTAATTCAGTGTCTATAGGGAAGGAAATTCATCCTCAACACTGAGGGGGAGGGAGGGAGAGTTTTAAATGCAGCATTTAAGAAATGATAAACATTATTAAGGCCACTTCACCTTTTATAGATACTCACAATTCTCTCCACTCCACTTTCTCGCTCCTCCTCCCCCCACCCAGCCCTCACTCACCGATAAATCTGAGTTTGGATTTGGATGTGGCCAGGGTTTGAGAGGAGAGCAAAACCTGCCAGGGCCACCTGGGGTATCTCTCTCAGGCCCTGACAAGCATGGTCACCCGGCGCCAGCCATAAGGGCATATCAGGGTGTGACTGTGAAGGGCTGATAAGACAATGTGCAGGAAGGAAAGTGCTACTGCCTGATCAGCAGGGGGAGACTGCCCTGAGTGGGCAGCCAAGGCTGGGGGAGACTGCCCTGAGTGGACCGCAAGGGCGGAGGAGACTGCCCTGAGTGGACCGCAAAGGCAGGGGAGATGGCCCTCAGTGGACTGCCAGGGCAGGGGGAGACCGCCCTGAGTGGACCACAAAGGCAGGGGAGATGGCCCTGAGTGGGCTGCCAAGGCAGGGGGAGACCGCCCTGAGTGGTCCATAGAGGTGGGGGGAGACCTGCCCTGAGTGGGGCACAGAGGGCTTGACAAACAGTGGATGCAGGGAAATGGGGTCTGGGACCCCACTGGAGGCCAGAAGGGCACGGCCGGGCAGCCCAGGTGAGGAAGCCATGTCCAGGCCTGTTCAGGAGCTGCGGGCACATGAGAGATGGGACAGAGCAAAGGAACCTATAAAACAGGGCCTGGGCTGTAGAGGACGCTGGCCAGGAATTGGAGTGCCAGGGCCAGCCGGCGGAGCCACTCACTGAGAAGGTGACTTTGAGGGGAGGTCCATGCAAAGGCTAAAGTGCCAGGTACATTCAGAGTAGCAGGCCCAGAAGCTGGGGAGGGGCCAGGGGAGCATCAGGGTGCAGTGGGAATGCTAGTCACATGAGGAGAGGGCCAGAGCTGCTGCCATGCTGCCTGCAGCCCTGTAGACCCTAGAGTGGCATGAGGGTGCCATCTGGCCTGGGGATGGCGGTGGCTGTACTGATTTTCTGCTCAGAGCTGCCTGGGAAAATGCCTTGTCATCACCCTTCTCTGTCAGCCAGTAAGGAGTCCTCAGGGGTACATGGTGTCAGGAGACACTGCTTCGTCCCTGGGGCCCTGGGGTGGCCTGGAAATCGAAGGTGCATTGAGTCTCAGGCTATACGGTGGGGTATTGCCTGGAAGGCAGGTGGTTCCCTTGGAGACTCTGGGGAAACCATGTAGGATCCTTTCTGAGGAGGATGCATGGGAGGGGGGCCTAGGCCCACCACCTGCCCCTCTGGCTAGAACATACACAGCCTGATGACGCCCAGGGCAGCTGCATGGTGGCCCATCTCCTGGTGGTGTGAGGGGCCCTGAGACCACACATACCAGTAGGTGCTAACCACAAGGGGGCTGAAAGTCCTAAGTGTATGAATGACCAATTCACAGAGATGGTGACTGGGTGTTCCGTGCTCTTAACGATAGAGGAGGCAGGATAGGCTTAGTATTATGTTGGCACTTTAGGCTGAACACATGGAAGGTTTTCTAAGTGCGTCCTTCACTAACAGAATGGGTTTGGAGAAGCTGTGGAGTCCAGTTCTATGGCTGTCTCAGGAAACAAACTGCATACTTCTCAGGGGTCCAGAGAGGGGATGTTCTAGAGCTTGCCTCATGGCAAGGATGAGTTTAAAATTTTGCCATAATGTTGCTGAAGAAACTGCGATTATTTAACCCAGAAAGACACTTAGAGTCTTCTAGCATGTGCAGTATTTGCTACTAAAAAGATATTGAAGAACTGTTGTAGTTTTCCACCACTATCACCACCACCACCATGGCCACCACCATCACTGTTACTGCCATCACCACCACCACCATCACCACCACTATCACCACCACCATCACCACAACCACCATCATGACCACAATCACCACCACCACCATCACCACAACCACTGCCACCACTACATCACCACTACCACCACTATCACCATCACCACCAACATCACCACTACCACTATCACCACTAACATCACCACTACCACCATCACCATCACTAACAACAATAATTTAAAATAAACCAGAGACAGGTGGTTTAAATTGTTTTATATAATTTAAGGCATGTACCAACTTAGATGACAGATGAATTAAAAACTAAAAAATTTAAGTTGAACTATAAAACAACTAGAAGAAAATAAAGTGAATATTTTTCTGACATTAGGATGGAGAAAAACTTTTTATATAAAAGAAATAAAAAGCAAAAAAAAAGAAAAAGGCAGGTAGTAAGAAATAGCACAAACAAAATTTAAAACTTCAACAAGCTGCAAAATAGTTTATAAAATGCATTAAATAAATGTTTACTAGTGTTAATATATCAAGAAGAAAAAAATCTCACTAATAAATATGGACAA
The DNA here is from genome assembly GCF_027406575.1 of Nycticebus coucang. Lineage (NCBI taxonomy): Eukaryota > Metazoa > Chordata > Mammalia > Primates > Lorisidae > Nycticebus > Nycticebus coucang. Next base: position 71,976,749 of record NC_069798.1, on the reverse strand, counting down.
AAGAAATAGAAATTTTATTTAAAAGAGCCCTATGTGTTAAAGTTTTGTTTTCTTTTGTTAGTGAATTCCTGCAACTATTTGTTCACCTTCAACAACAGTCCCAGAACTGCAAGTTAGAGCAATAGAAATCTTATTCTGGCCCTTGAGGAAGAGGTCACAGCCTCTGTTATGGGATCCTAGTGTGCAGTTCCTTCAGCCAGGCACCCAGCTGTGTGCCTCACACCCTCCGGCGCCTGCATCCTTCTGTCTTCCTACTTCAAGGACTGATCCCAAGGGTATGGTAAAAAACGATCACACAGACTCTTGCCTAAGGTTTTCACTGGGGTGTAGTAAAAGCAACCTTCACACCCAGCGAGTAGAAGTGGTACATGGATTGTAGTGCAGCTGAATCACAGAAAGCACAGCCATTAAAAATCATACTCTCAGAGAATGTGTAACGCCAAGGAACAGCACAATGTGAGTGAAAAGGCAAGATATTAATAACAAGATATTAATTAACATCTGTTAATATCTGCTCTGAGCACATCACAACTAGTCCCTGGGGCAGGTCTGCATGGGGGACTGTACGGAGAGTCAGCTCGCTTACTCAAGTCTGCATGGCTGGGCTGGATTCTGGCCTCGGCAGTCTGACTTAGTTTTCAATACTATGCATCCTTCCTCTCACCCTCAACGTGCCCCACAACGCAGAGCCAGGAGGAAACGCAGGGCGGTGTCTACAGCAGCTGCCTCTGGGTGGTTATGTTGGGAAGGACTTCCAGTTTCTTTCTTTGTTTTTCTATACTTTCCAAAATTTGTATAATGAGCAAATCTTATTTTGTATAAGAAATAAACGCATTTCAACACAGATGTGAATGAGAGAGCTTTTGGTTGTAAATGGAAAAGGGTCTCTAGTCTTTCTCACAGTGGCTTTTGGCTTCCAAGACCCAGGCCAGTGGGTTCCTTTGTTTTACCTTGAGTTTTTATCAGTCAGCACTTAGGTTTAAACTTTCTGTGGGCCACCAAAGGGCTTCCTGAGAGGGAGCATAAGACCCAACTTGGAGATAAGAGTCTCGGGCTCCCCTCTCTGCCTCCCGGCTGCATCCTGTGGCCCAGCACCCACCCTCACACAGCTGGCAAAGCCCCTTGGCCCCAGACCAGGACCCGGGGGCCGGCAGGCCACATCCGATGCTGCCCTGGGCCCTGCGAGCACCAGCCCCTCCGATGTTGGAGAACAGCTCAGCCAGAACCTATAGGGCACCAGGCCGTGTGGTTTGCAGTCAACCTTGTTCCCAACCTGTGGCAGGCTGAGGCTCTGAGCACACCGTTATTCTTAATTTTGTGTTCAAGTTTTAAGGGCATGGACACGTAAAAGAAGTTTTATTTTATCTTTTTTCAAAATGCCTTTAACTCAATGTTTTCTTGCGTGAAAAGTCACAGGGGGAGCTTTACTTGGGGGGAATTCTTAAACGGAAGACCCTGAGAAGAGGCTTGGTGAGACTGGCTGCAGCCATGGGTGTAAACAGCACGCAGAAGCGCCAGTGTGCTATCATTCTAGCACACAAAACACGCCACACACAGGCACACATGCGCACTTGTGTGTGTGCTCACAGAGACGCACACACAGCAAAGCTCTGTGACCAGCTGTCCTTACTCCCAGTGAGTTTAATGGATACATGTCTCCCTGAAAAGTCACATGCGAAAAATAAAAGACAAGTCTCATCTGGCTGGAGCTCCTAGACTGCCTGGAATAAAGTGAATGATGCACAGATGGAGCTGGGGGTGCTACGGGCCTTTGTCAGAGAGAACCTTAGCTTCTTGCCATGTGTTTGATAGGATTATAAACCTTAGTACCTCCTATTTCCACGGCACTTCTTGTTCTGTTAGCAAAAGCATTTGCTCTCATATTTTACGAGGGGGAAACGGAGGCACAGCTCCCTGCGGTCCCCGAGAAGCTGTTGACAGGATGCGGTGGCCCACCCTGGGGTTTACACATGGGCCACCCGCTTCTGGTGCTAGTGCCACAGGGCGAGGCCTCTGGTGATTGGCTCCACATCATGCGTGCATCTCCTGTGTGGCGAGGACCTCAGGTGAGGACTGCTCTGCTCAGGTGTGTGCGGTGGTCTGGACAGCAACAGACTTCCCTCTGACACCTGTGTCCCGTCTGTGCCTCCTAGCGAACCTCGGCAGCAGTGGGAGGAGGCTCTTCAGAGTCTGAGAAACTTGTAGGGACAAAATCCACATGGTATTTTCTCTAAACAAGACCTCTAGGGCTGAAGAAGACTTGAAGCTAATTGGTTAATTTTCCACAGCCTGACCAACATCTTCCCATCTTGGAGACGCCAATCCTGAGCGGACACTACTTGAGGATGGAAGCTGGTACCACTGAGTGACCACACTCTGGGCACTGCAGGTGCTGTGGTAATGAACCCAGGTCAGATTTGGGCTACAATGTGGGTGTGTCCTGTGAACAGGGGCCCTCACCCTGTGCCCACAGCTCTTTGTCCAGAGTGTTCCTCCCCCAGGCTCCGAGCTGGCTCTTTTGCACCCACCTCCAGACTCCACATGGCCAGACACCATCGCTGCTTCTGCCTATACCAGGGTTGGCCTCATCTGTTACTTCCCTGTGTAGAGATGAGGCTGCAAGCTGCGTGCTGGCTCATGCCTTCACCCCCTGCACTCTGGAAGCCAACTCAGGGGATTGTGAGGCCAGGAATTCAAGACCAGCCTGGACAACATAGCTAGACCCTGCCTCTATGAAAACTAAGAAAAAGTAAAAAGGAGAAAATATAGCCCTCTCCTACCCTCCCTGTCACCACCACACAGGTGTGCCCTCTTCACTGATGATGGAAACAGCGATTATTGATCAGACAGAATTATTACGACCATATAAGCACTGTTCACATCTGGTCTGTAGCAAACTGTGATCACTTCTTGCAGTTTTCCATTTTCCTTGCAATTAATAATTATCTTTTCCCATTTATATTATTTTCTACATATGTACTAATTGAACCCCAAATGTCTCACTGCCTCTTGGGTTGTTGGCATTGAGATGCTTTACTAATGTCAGTGCCCAGAGATGCCTCGCCACGCATGGCCTGGCCCTGACAGGTGTCTGGGTGCACGGCAATGCTGGGAGTGTCCCCTGCTTGGGGCTTCCCCTGGCTGTGCTGAGCCCTCCACTCTGGCTGCCTTCTTGTACCGGAGGGGACATCACCTGGTGGCTCCCTGAACGCCCACCCTGGAGGGCAGCCAGTTGGAGTTGTGCCCTTGCTGAAGCCCTGCCTCGCACTCTCTGCAGGACCCTCCTCCCAAGAGGGGCTCGAGCTCTGGGAGGTGTGTGGTGTGGCTGCCTGTGCTGGGCCCCTGAAGGCTGCTTACCTTTGGAAGTGCGCCCTTCACCCTGTGGAACTGTCCTGGAATGGTGGTTGAGGACATCTCCCTTCCGCCTGTCTATGCCCTTCCAGGGCTCCTGCTGCCCACAGATTAGCCTATGGCCTGGCGCCTAGCCTCCTCCTTCCCACCCCACCGTGGACATCTCTGTCCTTCAGCTCTGCTCCCTGTCACCTCCCTTCTCACTTCAGTGTCTGTTGATTGTTCTTTCCTGTGGTCATTTGGTTTCAGGGGCTGTTTGTATGTCTTGTGTTCTTTGTTGTGTGGAGCGTTTTGCTTGTGGCTCATGGCCACAGGACTTTCTGGGTGACGTGTCCCACTGTGCTCCCTGTGGTTTCTGTGCACTTTAGGATGCTTCTGCTTTGAGTTTGCTTTCCTGTTAGAGACTTTCTCAGGTGTTTTAAGGTCTACGCTTGTCTACTTATGTTTCTGAGCTTTCTTATAAGCTAGTCAGATTCCTTAGAGATGAGGATGTGGGGGACTTGCGGATACACACAAGCTCTGTCCAGCTGTGGGGCCCCAGGCCCAGAGCCCAGAAAGGGGGAGGAGGCCTGGCATACAGGGAAGGGGAGGGGGCCTGGCCTGCAGGGAAGGAGGAGGGGCCTAGGCAGCAGGCTGACCCTACTTGTTCCCTAAGGCTGGACTGGTTCATTTCAAGCAGAAGCTTGACTGACTTAGGCGTCTGGCAGGGAGACGGACACCTGCTTATTTGGGTGACAGATGAGTGTCTTAAAAGGATGGTCACTGCCTCACAAATTGAGCGTCCTGAGTTCTGCAGCTGTGGCTACACAGCCAGCTGGGTGCACATTGAGCCAGTGACGTGTCCGGCTGGCCACCCTGCACAGGCAGGACATTAGTCGCTGGCTGTATTGAGAGCCTGTTAAACACAGTGGTTCTCCCAAGTACAGATTCCGGAAGAGGGTGGAAAACTCCAGAGATTTTCTGACTGCTACGGCCACGAAATGAGACGCAGCTGCACTTAGCTCTCAGCTGGCAGCCCTGTCTGAGGATAGCAGCGTGGGCGCTAATGGGCACCAGCTGCCACCTCTCACCCTCTGGCCCAGCTGACATGAAGGCTTTGACCGGGGTCCTGTTGATCTATTTCAGACTTTGTGATGTCCTTCTGTCAATAACAAAACAGAAATTTTTATAAAAAGAATCACTTCTAATGAACTTCAGAGAATCTCCCTAAACCTTGCTGCATGTAGAGGCTTTACGAACCACAAATGACTTTATTACAGGGGACGACTAGGCTTATAGCAGCTGATTTGTTACCCAACCTAAATCTGGCTAATTCCAGAGATCAGAGATAGATCATGTGAAGTAAAATGCATGAAATAAATTCAGAACAATCAGTTGTGCCAACAGAAAGCAGAAAGTTGAACCATAGGGCGCAGACCTGCAGTACATGCATGAGGGATGTGGGTGTGATAAGCCGAACCCCATCTGGAGACTGAGAGAGGGCGCATCACAGCTGCCATGGCCCACAGGGAGGGCCGGGGCCACTGTAGCAGGAATTGCTCATGTGGGCTATCATGGGGGAAGGCACCCTGGTGCAGGGCTCAGGACTCCCTGGAGTAGCCCTTCTTGGCAGGAGCCCCCCCAGACATGGAGTGGACCCAAGACTGATCCACCGTGCACCCAAGGCACCACCACATTTGGAGCAGGTCCCCATGTACTTATGGGGCTGTCTGCAGCACAGCCTGCAACCCCTCCAGGAGTTGGCTGGCTTGATTCTGGCACCCGATGAAAGCCTGGGGGCTCTCAGTGTGCAGCCTGGGGCTTGGATCAGGGACAAAACATGAGGTGCCCACTAACCACTGAATGTCTGGAAACAGGTTTGTCTAAGGAAATCTTCACCCCAACTTTACTGTTTGCAGCAATGCCACTTACAGGCTCTAGGTTAACTTTGTGAGATGGTCTGTCCCTGGCTTAAGAGGCTGCTCCTTGCCGCAAGCTGCCTTGTGCAGGCTGAGCTGCCCCGGGCTGGCAGCCTTTGTTCTCAGCCTGCCCCAGCTGGCCCTCCACTCCTTCATGGCTGTGTCTTTGTAAATCTTTAAATGCAGTGGTAGCCCAAAGCCTCCCTCCCAACTGGGTTTTTCATTTGTTTGTTTTGTTTTACTTTCCTTGTTGCTTATCCAAGAAAAAAGATTGGATTTTTCAAGTTCCAGCACAAAGGAACGAGCATACGCATGGTTTAGTCACAGCCTTCCAGCCACAAATGTGACTCTGGAAACTCTTTCTTGGAAGGGCCCAGGCTGACCAGCCAGCAACAGGAGGGCCTGCTCCCTAGGCTCCCTGCCCTCGTGTCCACCACCTGTGAGGGTTGCCACAAGAACACGGAAGGAGAAATTTCCGGATTTTCTTTGAAAGAGGAAGCTTGGATCAATCATGGGCATTTTCAGTGAGTTTATTGCTTCTGCTTTCCCAGAAATAGCTTTCTGGGGTGAGGCATGTCAGTGTGGCAGGCAGACACTCACTGGAGGAAAGTCCCCGCTAGGCCCCCTTCTCAGTCCTATATTTTTGGTTAGATTTTCAAGACTAGTTATTGTCGGCCTCTTGCCTTAGAGCTGGGACTGTTGCTTGCTCTCCAAATCATTAGCTCATTGTTATTATTAAACTATTATCTTTACCACAGAGAGTTAGGCTTTAAAAAGAAACCAGTCTCATAGAAAGGGGCTTTCTGTGGGGTGTATGTTCCTGAAGTCATGATCTTGACAGCAATAGGCCACCGCACAAGATCCTGTAAGTGAGAAAATCCTTGCAGACACATGGCAGATGCCCTCAGATTACTCTGCTTGGTGTTTCATTTATCCTCACAAGATTTTCAAGGAGATCTGAAATTGAAATATAACTTTAACTCACACCCAGCAGTATCAGTTGGGTTGCTGCCAATTCAAACTCATATAATCATATAACGAAGGGGACTGATTGGCTTTGGTAGCTGTTGGCACAGAAGCACAGCCTTCAGGGATGGTTTGATCCAGCAGCTTGGCACCACTAACCACATCGTCTTGTTTTCCATATTTCTGTGCATCATTCCTTTGCACCACCAAGTGGTTTCTGGCAGCACCTGGGGCCATGACAGCAAGGGTCTCCCTTTCTCCATACCAGAAGCTGGAACCCAGAGGGGCAGTCTCATTGGCCAGGTGTATGGCCACCTCTTCAGCCCTAAGTGACTGGTGGAGGCAGGAAACAAGATCTGGTGGTGCCCTGGGGCTGGGGCTGGGTTGGGTCCTGAGAGGCCCAGGCGGGGGCTGGGTAGGTGGGTAGCCAAGCAACTTGGACATTTGTTAGGAGAAAGGGACACTGAGCAGGCAGCCATCAAATGTCTACTCTGCAGCCAGGTCGGTGGAATACTGTGTCCCATAGTTTTACATTGTGCTATGTAATTATAAAAATTCAAACATGCAAAAAAGTTGAAACTTCCCTCAGTGACACTCATGGACTCACACTGGGCTCTGTCATTAACATCTGTGCGCACGTCTTCCTGATTCCCTCTCTGTCCTTCCCTGTCTCCCAGTCAGGTGCTGACAGCTGTGCTGCCCTCCAACACTTGTGCATGGGAATCATTGACGAGGGCTCAGACTCCTTGTGTCTGAGACTGTTTTTAGTAGTAAAATGCACAATGTCTCAGGTACCCCATTTAACAAGCTTCTCATACCTGTGTAACCCCTGCTAAGTACAGGACATTCCAGTCTCTCTGAAAGGCCCTGCCTGGCCCTGCCTGGCCAGTCCCCTCCTCCTAGCTGCCCTAAGGCACTGTGGCTTTCTTTGCATCGTGAGAGGCCAGTTTGCCTGCTCCTGATTTCACGTGGATGGAATCGTAAGCACAAGTCCCCCTGTCACAGGACAAGTGCTCTGAGGCCGGTCCTTGTGGGCTGGTGGCTTGTCCTTTCTGCTGCTGAGTGATGAGCTCTCCTACGATGGGCCACTGAGTGTTTCCAGGTTTTTGCTATTTGGATGAAGCTGCACAGATGTTGTTTCTTGTGTAGGAGTGGAACAGCGAGCCTGTCTGGTGCAACATTTAGTTTTATAAGAAATGTTTGACTTTCCCAATGGCAGCAGGAGTCGCTCCATCAGTAGGATGTTGATGTCCCACCAACGCTGGGTGGTGTTGGGGTTTTTAATTTCATCACTGCCTACTGAAATGGGGCTTGAAGTGCTGATGGTGACATTGTTTAAAGGTATTGACGTTTGTCCTGGGGTGGCTGGGAGAGATACCCTGCACTCACCCAGGTGACTGGGTTTCTCGCCTCAGAGAACTCCCACCCTGCACTTACGTTCCAGGGCGACCATCCATGGGAGCTCAGTACAGTGACAGGCTCCTGCCCGTCCTTGTGGGTAGAGTGGCAGTGTGAAGGCACAGTCACCTGTTTGCCTCCAGAGCAAACAAACTCCCATGGAGATGCAGGAAGGGCCCGGGATATCACTTTCTCCTCTGTCTTTAGGCTCAGTATCCTGTTCTCCTGGGCCTTATGGTCCTTCAGTCCCTGGTTCACTGGTCCTTGCATTTTGGACACGATGTTTATTGAATTCAGGAGGAAGTTTGGGGAGAGCAGCACAGACATGTGGGCCCCTGGTGCCGCCTCCTTTTCCCTGTTCCTAGGGGACTTCACAGGTCCGCAAGTGGTGGGTTCCTGTTGGCCCCACACACAACTCTATTTGACTGTCAGGGACAGTTCTGGGGCAAACAGCCCAGCACAGTGCCCAGTGCCAGGGGCTCCCAGAGAGCCATAGTCTTGGGGTCAGAGGCACAGGGGCATGCTAGGTGGGGAAAGGTGGGTAGAGTGCAGCGGGCAGCAGGAGCTGAGTCTGGAAGCTCAGACTGAGGAATCTGAGCAGATTTTATGGGCAAGATGCAAAAAAGATAAATTCTCAAGATCAGTGACCAGGGCAGGTGAAACAAGGCAGGGGGAGCAGCTGTGCCATCGAGGAACAGTCCACAGGCCTGGGAGGCAGGTCGCACAGGACAGATGGTGGCTGTGGGGCCAGGCGGGTACAGAAACACCTCTGTCGGGCTCCAAGAGTCACCCTCTTCCTGGTCCCAACGGCTAATCTGGTGTCAGGGCACAATGCTGTGTTTAGGCAGCCTGTGTGTGTTAAAATGTCAATTTAGTATCACGAGGATGGAAAAGCAGACACCATGTGGACTCAGCTCTAGGTTGGAGCTAGTGAACTGATCCATCTGCTCATGGAGAGAAGGCTCAGTGAGACTTGAGCAGGACGGGGATGGACAGAGGGAGGCATATGGCAGGGCATATGGCGGGTGAAGGACTCACCTACAACTCTGGCTTTAACTACAAAACCAAACTATGCAACTGATTATACCCCCCATATTAATCGGAAATTAAAACATGTCAAATTACCTTTTTGCTTTCAAATCAAATTAAATCTGACTCCCAGAGCTTATCCTTTGGAGGGGATTTGGGGTTGTCTTTCTGGCAGTCTCTCTCCTTTCCTCCAGAACCCCCAAAGCCAGCTCAGAGCTGGTGCCTGCAACCTCTATGATGCCTCATGGTCCTCGTGTGGGGGTGGGAGCCACACATGGCCTCCCCTGGTCATGGTGATTCCTCCCCAGCCAGCGCCTCTGTTTCTGGGATGCTGAATGTGACTCCAAAGGGCCAGTGATAGCCCCATGCACAGGCCCTCCCAGAATAGGGCGCCATGTGCCAATGGCTGGGACCCTGGGGGGCTGCTCGGCCTCCTCTCTTCCCACTGGTCCTGGAAGTCAGCCATAGCGGTATCCAAATCTTTCAGACCCTAGAGTCAATCTCTGGCCAGCCATAGCCCCGACAACAGAGCTGGGAGCTGATCCACTTCTCCTAAATGAAGACGCAGGCCGCATAGGGGCCTGGAGGTACAGGCACAGAGGCCGAGGGCACTGGGTGGCCAGTGGCTTCCTGGGGCTCTTAGAAAGACATGGCTCAGAGACAGCTTGTCTGTGTCCAAGGAGGCCCCACCACCCTTTCTGGAAGCTGCTCTGGAGCTGCCAGGGGGTAGGGGGGTGGGGAGGCAGCTGCAATATCAACAGGCCTGAAACTTCTGGTCCTGAGACACCTGCATGTGAATGTGGCCAAGGGCCTGTGTCTCAGTGATGGGAACGTACCATACGGGTAACAAGAACCAGGAAGTTTCCGAAAATACACAAATGAATTCATCTAAAAATAACCATAACAAACCCATTGCATGTTAACGTGAATAGTGACATCTGTGGCATTAGTTTACACTTTTGCAAATCTCTTTCACTTGACCCAGCACGGTGTTCTCTGCATTCAAACTGCAACAGGTTCTGGTTGAAACAGAAGAAAATCTGGCCACAAGAGGCTTAGTGGGAAATGGGATCAGTGTCTTTTCAACCTTTTTGGATAACTTGGAAGAGTCTTTTCTGATGTTGCACAAAACTCGATAATAATGGTAGCTTCTTAAAGGTTGGCTGAGTGTGGAACCCGAGACCACAGCAATGAACTCTGTCCTCTGTGACGTTAAAATCTGCTGCACTGCCTTGCACTTTGAAGGGACCTTTGGCCCTTGGTCATTTGGAAGAAGTTAGTTCATGAGTAATGTGGCTCTTCCAAATACTGATGCATTAATATCACCATCAACTTCCTGGGAACAGTCTTGAAGTATCATGTTAGGAAGTGCACAGTGGCAGATACAAATTTTCCAAAGCTCTAATGTTTGCTTGAAAGCCCATATTTTAGTATTGGCAACAAATGCAGTGAGTTTACTTTAAAGCGATAGGCTCACTTGATTAATTTTCAAGGAAGCGTCTTCCTGATACTTGCAGCTGAACCACCCCAGTCTGTCCACTGTTCCAGGGTAGGTGGGGTCAGCCCAGCTCAAGACTATGCACATGCAGTCCTCCTCAGCCTTGCTCTGTAACTGGGGTACTCTGGGCATTTCCCGTCTGCTCACACAGAATATCAAAAAGACACATACGCAAAGGTTTGTGTCATAGAATCAGCATTTTTCTTTTGCTTCCTTGAGGACACTTTGGAGTGGCCCATGTCATTTCTCTCACCTGCAAGTTCCTGAGGGGCAGCCCCAACCCCACCTCCTGCTCTGCACTATCTGGCAAACATCTGCATGGTGGGCAGCATGCACTTTGGAGTCTACAAAGCAGTTATGGGCTTTCAGACCCTGTCAGGGTCTCTGCCCCTCCAGGGGTCCAGGGCCCAGGGAGGGAGGTGGCAAGCAGGGTGGGGTACTAAGTCTAACCCTAACCCAAGGGCAATGTGGGAGAACCTGGCATTGCTGGGGTCCTGGTTGTCTCTTTCCTGGTTGATGCGCCCTGGGGGAATTTCACGGGCTCTGAGCTTCCTTTCTGTAGGGAAGCACCTCTGTGGTCTGATCACAAAATGCCCTCTGCCCCCAAACACTCTCCTAAGCACTTACAGATGCCTGTTTCTCACTGCAGGACCACACCCCAACTCTCAGTACAGGCGTGGAAAATGTAACCGGTCTTTTCTATTTGTTTCCATTTGATTTTGGTGTTGAATTTCCACACAGAAAATTCCCATTAGTCTCTGCTCTAGAGGTTCTCAGATTCAGGCCCCGGCCCATAGCACCACAGGAGGAGTGTCCTTAGGGTTGTGGGCTGGGCACCTGCCAGAGCCACGCGTCCCTTTGTCCAGGGCACCACGCCAGCCACTGTTTGTTTTCCACTGCAAGCATCTCTGTCAACCTGCCACTCAGCCAGCACCTGTCACTCACAGACACTTGGTACACCCATTGCTGCCTCAGGTACCCCCACTGCCTCCCAGGTGTGATCGGCAGTGATCTGTGGGTCCACACCACCAGCCACTCAGGGTGGTAGCAGCACAGGCAGTGAGAAGCTGGGCCTACTACAGCCCAGCGCCACACATCCCCCAGCTTATCTTTGGAGCCATGGCCCAGGGCCCTCTCAGGTTGGCACCAGAACCAACGATGGGCCTGACCTCGGTCAGCCTGTGTTGTTGTCAGAAGCAGGCTGGCCCTCTCTCTTTCCTCCCTATGAAGAAAATAATACTTTTTTAAAAGGGAAAAAGACAGCAGCTGCGACCACTGCTTAGAGCTCCTGGGAGCCTCCTGCTCTTCTGTGCCAGACGGTGCAGCACTTTCCTGCTCAAGAGCACCAGGTCCTCCTGCCTCAGGCTTCAGATCATGTGAAATGGAGACAGCGGAAAAGAACTAGTACTCACAAAGCAAGTTGGCCAGGCAGCTGCTTCTGCCAGATATTGTGTGTGTGACAGGCACACACAGATTGCTCAGCACACATCTGGGCCATACTGCACACCAGCACGGCCAAACATGTCTGGGACAGGCAGCAGATAGCTGTGTGTTAACACATGTGCCTTGTGGGCACAAGTGTGCTTGTGTGTACAAGGCAGGGGAAACATGCACACTTGCCCCGGGTGCTGAGCCCTCAATGAGGACATGCCCAGCCTTGGGAAGAATGCAGTGCTGGTGACTTGGGCTGGACAGTGTGTATGCTTCTGGCCAGTGTGACCACCAGCCTTGGGCGTCCCAGTGGTGCCAGCTCCTGCAGAACCTCCTGAAGACATGCAGAGGACTGCATGGTCCTGGCTCTGTCCTGGTGTGAGAAGGAAGGGATTCCAGGTATCCACTTTACAGAGTGTGTGTTACATGGGGGGGGGGGGGGGTGTGGGTGGAGTCAGGCCAGGCTCCAGGTCTGCACGGGCTATGCACACCTCAGCAGTCTCTGCCCTGTCCTGTCTGGTGTGGCCATGCATCTCTGGGGGTTGACAGTAGCCCTGGGGATTGGGGACCTGCTCGACAGAGAGTCTCAGGCCAGTTTCCTTCCATGTGGCAGCTGGAAGTGATGAAAGCTCAGAGCAGGGAGGCCGGCCTGGGCCTCTTCACCCATCTGGCACTCATCTGACACCTGGCACACTGACCACTTCAGCCAACCCATAGAATGCATCAGATGGTTCAATCATCTCCATTGTCCTGTGGACACTGCCTTGTTCTTGGTACCCCCTTGGCTGCTGGATAGCTGCCAAGCAGGACCAAGAAAGTGGCCGTCGCTGGCCTCTGGGCCCTTCCTGAGTGTCTTCACTTTGGCATCACAGGGTTGTGTGGAGCCCAACCCCTCCCCTCAGGGAGCTGAGAGGCTCTGCCTATTGCCCCCTGCCTCCGGGAGGGCTGGGCTACTGCAAACCTCTGCATGGCACACAGGGAAGACTGCCTGGCCTGTTCTCCCGCCAGCTTCACTCTTGTGTATGGACAGGGAGTGTCGGATGGAGAGGAACACCCCCAGCAGCAAAGAAAACAAACGAACTCCGCCCACACAGGCCTCTCAGGCTGTGACTCATGCACTGTCCTGGGGTGGGGGGTGCCTCATTCCAGCGTGTCCGATTGTTCCTGTTGGGTCTTGTTCTCCTGATAATGACTTAGAGCTTTGGGGCTGCGTCCTGCTGGGCAGCTGCCTCTGCTCACCTGACTGAGTGAGTCCTCCCTGCTGGGCACAGAGGCCGGGGTCATGGTCCAGCTGGCTGTGAGCAAAAAACCCAGCAGAAACAGCCGGCAGAGCTACAGGCCAAAGGCAGAGGTGGGGGTTGGGGGAGCTGGGTCCTGGGGCTACTCAACCCAGACTTGTGGCCTTCCTAGCAGGTGAAGAAGGGCCAGTGAGGGCCTGGGACCCACAGATGGCCGGCAGAGCAGACATCACTCACGGGTTCCCTGCAGCATCCCATGGGCACACTGTGAGGGTCCCCTCATTCCCAGTGGGGAGGGGTCCTGTTGCCCATACCAGGGGTCCCTTCCCTTCCCTTCTTGTCTCATGGATCTTGCCTCCCCCTTTTGGGGGCACCTGTGGTGGGACCTGGGCCACTTCCACAGCAGGTCCACAGCATAGTGGCTGGCATTATTTTTTTATGCATGTTTAGATTTCCAGCAGAGCAGTGTTACGTGTATATGTTAGTCATGGATGCAGGGGCCATTTCTCTGAGCAGCCACCATGGCTGTCCACGTTTCTGGTGGCCCAGCCCTGGCCATGCACAGAGTCCCAGGGATTACAGGACTGAACCCTGCTAGTTCTGCTCTTGGATTCTGGGTCCCTCTATCATTTTCAACATTTAAGAATGACTGCCAGCTGGGAGCCCAGGGCAGCCGTGTGTCCTGGCTGCTAAGGAAGGAGGGGGCTCGGGGATGCTATCCCTGTCCTGTCTACAGAGCCCCATGGGCTTCCTCCCCTCCAGGCCCTTCCTCAGCCTCCTCGGCCCTCTGTTCCCGAAAGCTGGCCTGAAAAACAGCATTCTTTTGCTCTTCCTTCCCTTTTGGGCATGTGAGGAAATTTATGACACTAGAATTTCAGAAAGTGAGTGCAGCATCTTTGCTTCTACTAGAACGGCCACTTATAAAGTTAACTCTGAGTTTTCTTTCAAAGCAGAAAGTGCCTATTACCAGGTGACTTGGAGTCACCCCATGGCCTTGCTCTGCTCCTGAAGTTTGTCATTCACCAGACATGCTTAGGGCCAATGAGTTGAGGGCCCTGCAGGCCAAGTCTTCAGGGGGACATGGGGCTCCCCTCAGGAGGGAGATGCCCATCATTCTCCAATGGCCTGATTTACTGGATCCCTCTACTCTCCAGAAACAGAGACCCCCCCTCCCCCTGGTCTGGACGTCAGCCTGTGACTGGCCAGGAAACCCATGTGTCCTGGCCTCACTCCTGGTGGCTGCGCATACAGTGTCCTTGCCACAGGGGCCAAGATCATAACTGGGGTTCACTTATTGAGCCCTGATAAATCATACAGGCTTGATTTTCACAGAAAGAGCCCAATTTCCTTTCTTTAAAAAATTCTAATCTTTGAAAAAGATTTTCTCCTGGCTTTTTCAATCAGAAGCACATGTTCCAGGCAGACTCTGCTTACCAGGTTAACAAATGCCGAGGGCTGGTATGAGGGAGACAGAGACGGCGGGGAAGGCAGACACACCTGAGATGGAACCCCAGCTCCATGGCTGGGCTGGGGCAGGAACCCTCGGGGATCTGTGCAGGTGGTGGTGATGCCTGCATTGAGGCCACAGTGCCTGGAACATCCTCTCAGCTTAATAAATGTTGGCTTCCTATGAAGCAAATGTAACTGGCAAATGAGTTCTGTAGCTGACTGTAAGTTAATTAGTACAACTTGGGCTCTCTTATTATTCCTAGATACAAAGCTAATTTGGAAAGATACATGTTTATTCTAAAGTTGCATGGTTGGAGGATCTGGGGGCTGAGCTTAATCAGGAGAGAGCAGCTCCTAGCGTGCGATCCTGCGGCCAGAAGGAACACTTCATTTGATTACAGCCTTCGCTTGCGGCCCGAATTGGCCGCCCTTGAGCCGATGGCCCCTTGATAGTGGTCGGTGGACTGATCTGGTGTGAACTCCTCCTGGCTCCCTGTGGGGCCTGAGGCCCCGAGGTGAATGTCCACTTGGCACGGAGGAGGGTCCCACTGCCACATGGCTCAGTGTCACAGGGCATAACATATGGAGAGGAGACCCAGAGTCTGGAAGGACAACAGCGTCTCCATGGGGGTCCCTCCAGGATGGGTCTTGTGCACCCTCATAGCACTTGGTCACATGAGGCAGCGGGCCCAGCACACACCCCGAATCCTCCGTGATGGGATGCCGTGTGAGTGGCTCTCTGCTGGGACAGGCTCTTGGGGCTGTGTCTTCCCACAGCCCAGGATGTGCATGTTTGGGCTATGTGTGTTCTTGCCGTGGGCTTTGGTGAAGGAGGGTCAGGATGGAGACAGAGGCAGGACATGGAGCCTGTGAGGGTGGCTTCTGGGAAGACAGAGAACAGCCCTGGCACCCTAGCAGCTGGACATGGAAGACCCCCGCGAGAGGTCCAGGCTGCCATGGGACTGGCATGCTGAGTTGGGCAAACGCAGAGGGATGGGCATTTGAGGAAGATGAGTACAAGTGGCGTCTGGCACAGAGGGGCTGAGTGAGGGCAGTTCCAGTGTCCAGAGGAAAGGTAAGGGAAATCCCTGAGGAGTGAAGCCTGCCTCACCACAATTTCCAACAGGGGAATTGATAAATTATGTGTCTGCTGCTAACAGGACTAACCAAGGACTTTCTGAGAAGCTTAAGAATCATTATGCTGAAAAATAACTTTAGGGGGAGAAGAGAAAAATCTCTGCAGAAAAACTCAGATAATGTACATGATACTCCGTCTTCAAGGAGATAATGTACATGGATGCCCTGTCTTGGTGGGGGTGGCCCCAGCCCTGTGGTGTGGGCCGTGAGAAGCAGCCTCCTTCCAGGGATCCCCGTGGGGGGAGGCTTCCCACAGAGACACCAGACAGACACAATCCCAGCCAGGGGGTCTTGGCCAATGTCACCAGCCATGCTGACCTCGTGGAACTCTTGACATGATGTGCTGGGAGGGGTGATTCACCACTGGGGGCTTCCTCCCCAAATCTATAAGCACCCCAGTGTACTCACAAGAAAAATGTCAGACAAACTCAAACTGAGGGGCTCGCTACAAACACCTGATGAAGTCCTCCCCCAAACTGTCCAGGTCACCAAAAGCAAGAGAATTCTGAGACAGGGTCACAGTCAGGATAAACCGAGAAGACGGGATGACATGACGTGACAGAGTCTTGATGGGGCCTGGGCAGGAGCAGGACGTTGAGGGAAACAGGAGATTAAATAATGTGCAGCAGGGCCCCGTCCTCAGGACTCACCCAGCGAGGTGTCCACAGTGACCTGGCAGCTCACAGATGGGCACACGGGAACTCTTTGCACTACTTTCAAAATTTTTATGTAAACCTAAAGCTATTCTAAAATAAAAAGCTTATTTTAAAATACATTTAAATAAGAATGATATATTGGAGGGAATAAAATCTTTTCCTTCAGTTAGATTCTAAAAAGTTCCCTCCTTGCCGGCTTTGCTTGGGCTGGCACTGTGGTTCTGATATTGCTCTGATGGGGTCCTCATGATCCTTATCAGAGGGCTCAGGTGATGGGGCTTTCAGGGTAAAGGGGTTCAGATAAGGGGGCTCTCAGGTGAGGGGGCTCAGGTGTGGGGACTCTCGTGTGGGGGGCTCAGGTGAGGGAGCTCTCAGGTGAGGGGCTCAGATGATAGGGCTCAGGTGAGGGTGCTCAGTTGGGGGTGGTTCTCAGGTGAGAGGGATCAGGTGAGGGGCTTTCAGGTAAGGGTGCTGATGTAAGGGGCTCAGGTGATGGGCTCTCTAGTGAGGGGGCTCAGGTGAAGGGGCTCTCAGGTAACAGGACTGCAGCAGCACCTCTCTAGACATGGTTTGGGCAGGCAGTGTTCCCACATCAGTCTAAACCACAGGAGTGAGTCCTTGTGGCTGAGAGTGAGCAGCACGTGGCAGCTGGCTCAGGTGCTACCTGGGGATCCCAGGCTGCTTCTCGGGGGACAGGGCGCAGCAGGGCTGGCTGGAGCTCATGGCTGGTGATGAGCAGCTGGCAGAGGGGTCTGGGAAGACTGACCATCCTGGACACACTGACCACCCCCAGACAGAATATCGTTCTAGCAGCAGTGTGGCTGCCATGGCAGGGCATGCCTGGAGCTGCCTGACACTTGACACTTGCTCCTGGGAGTTAATTACGTCTTTAATCACACAAAGGCCCTCAACCCACACCGTAAGTCATAGCCCACAAGCTACCTCTTGGCATCTCCTTCTGTTTACCTAATGTGATCTCACAGAGCGGCTTTGTGGGGAGTGCTTGCCTGTGGCCGCTGTTTAGAGGAAGATCAATAGGCTGTTTGTACGTCCTATAATGAAAACGCCGAGTGGCTCAGTGATGGCTGGGCCCTGCTTCTTTTTCGGCTGCTAATTGCCACAGCACACTGGTTCTCTTACGCAACAAGGCACCATCTGTAATCTCAGCCACGTTTATTAAAATATAATTGCTTTAATGAAATTCTTTCAGAATAAGGCATAGTTCAAACAAAACATTGCTTCATGAGGCCTATTTTCCTGCCAATTACAGAAGTGACATGGACACTCTGGCTTAATTCAGATGGTTCTTCATGTGAATGCATGGCAGGGCATCCCCAGAGCCACTTGGCTCTCACAGGGCTGTTGGAGCCATCCGCTTGCTCTTGACACACTGGATAGCTAAAAGACCCAGAAAACAGCACCTCAGCTCTGTGGGCCACCCCACTGGATAAGGAGCAGGGAAGGGCCCCCAGGGTAATGACACACAATGCCAGGCTGATCCCCCGAGATCTTTGCCCTGGGCAGCTGGCCGTGGGCCTTGTTCCTTTAATGTGCTGTATCCCTGTGGTTTGTGGTGGCTGGGGGAGGCCAGGCATGTGCCCAACCCCAAGTGGTGCACGCTTATGAAGAAACAGACCTGATGGTTGGGCAGTGTTAGGAAATAGACCTCTCACCCAGGACAAATCTCTGCCTTCTGGGTCTCACACGAGGTACTCGGCTTTCTGGGGACTCAGTTTCCTCTTCTGTCCGGAGGGTCCCACTGAGCAATGCTAAAGTGGCTTCCGGTGTTGACACCATCTGAATGGACATTGAGTTCAACTGTTATCCCTTTCTTCCTTTCCAGAACAAATTGATTGCCTTTGCTGTGGGGTTATTGCTTGTAAAACATCTGTCGTAACTGACTGGTGGGCTGGCTCTTCATTCATCTGGGGCTCAAGCACCTCCCTGGTGGCGGCACCAGCTCCCCTGTACCCCTCACTCTGGCAGTGCTGGATGGCTCTTGGGGCTGGACACCAGCTGTGACAGGTGTGGCTCTTGTTCTCAGGGAGATGGGCAAGTGTGGAGACATCACAGGTGGGCACAGAGCATGTGAGAAGTGCTGCCCAACTCCACACAAGCCATGACTTGAGGATCTGTCCAGTGCAGGTTCTTGGCCTGGTCTGATGGGGCAGGCTCTGGCCACCTGTGGCCATAGGCATGGCCATGGTCCTGCACTGAGAGGCACTGTCCTTCTCTTACTGGTTGTGGCCTGCTAAGCTGGATAGACATGGGTGGAGAGGGACACGCCTATTCCTCACTGGGAGATCCCTGCCCATCCCTGCGGCCTATCTCAGAGGCCTGCCTGGCACACACTGTGAGGAGCTCCCAGCCCAGTTCTCACAGAGACCCCTCTCCCTGCTCCTCTGCAGGTTGGCCTGGAGGGGAGCAGGGAGGTACCATGGCCAGGTTCCTGCATGTAGGACTGCTCAGCCGAGGAGCCTGGAGCAGATGTGAATGCAGGGCACCTGCCTTTCAGGAGAGGCTGGCTTGGGAGGTGATGTGACTCACTCGTGGTGGAATCTCACTGCCTTGGAGCCCAGGCATCCAACCAACCATCTTGTCCTCACCTGTGAAGTCCTACGGCTAGAAAAGAGGTCTTGGTGCCCCCGAGTCTGGTGCACTCTCCAGAAGGAATGATAAGCCTCCAAGGGGTCAGGTCCTCAGCTCCCTGGCAGCTGTGCTGCTGTAGACCCTGGGAGGGCTCAGCCAGAGGGCAGTCATCTTTAGCACAGCCCTGGCCTCTGAAGGTCTCGGCTCCCCCAGTGACAGAGAATGGGGTTCCCCAAACTGCCTGGGCTCAGTGTTGGCTTTTCCTCTGTAGACGGTCTGACATTTTTGTGAGGCCACAAAATCTACTTTGTATAAAACTGTGCAGCTCGATAGTATGGAAGTTCTATCAGCAGAATTCCTCAGGCCCTTCTGTCCCACAGTGAGATCCCTGCGGGGAGCTGGACAGAGCCCCAGGAACCATGTGATTCTGGGGGCTCAATCTTTGCTTTTTCCAAAAACAGGTAATATCTCTGATGGGTCACTGGCGCTGCTTCTCCTGAGTAACTGATTTTAAATGCCTGTGCCTGTATCATGTGAAATCTTATGAAGATGTGTGACCATTTGTCTTGGGCATAGCGGGTGCTTCCCCAGAGACCTGGTGACTATCCGGCTGCCTGGTCATGTGCCCAGAACTGGGCGGGTGACCTCTTAGACCCAAGCCCTGACCCAGCTTCACGTCCTAGCTCAGACACTTAAAAAGACGCTACTAGTTTCTCTTCTTAAAATTTTCAATTAAAAAAAAATCCTTATTTTTGGGGGGGCAGTTTTATGTTCACAGGAAAATTGAATGGAAGACACACAGAAGAACAGAAAGTGACCACCTACATGACAGTCTGGGAGCCAGGGCAGGCTGGGTTCCCACTCTGTAATCGGCCTCCATGACATAAGCCTGGGGCCCATAGGGTGGGGCACAGGGACTGGGGACACAGGGACCGGGAACACAGAGACCAGGGACAGGGACACAGAAACACAGAGCCTGGGGACACAGAGACCAGAGACACAGGGACCAGGGACAGAGACACAGAAACACAGGGACCGGGGACACAGAAACACAAGGACCAGGGACACAGAGAACAGGGACATAGAGACTGGGGACACAGGGACAGGGACACAGAAACACAGGGACTGGGGACACAGGGACCGGGGACACAGGGATACAGGGACACAGGGACTGGGGCACAGAGACCAGGTAACAGTGATCATAGACACAGAAACCAGGACACAGGGACCAGGGACACTTAGACTGGTGACACAGGGACCAGGGACACAAAGACTGGGGACACAGGGCCTGGGGACACAGGGACCGGGGACACAGGGACACAGAAACATAGGGACCGGGGGCACGGGAACTGGGGCACAGAGACCAGGGACACAGAGACTGGGGACACAGGGACTGTGACACAGGGACCAGGGACACAGGGACCAGGACATAAGGACCGGGGACACAGGGACACAGAGACTAAATAACAGTGATCATAGACACAGAAACCAGGGCACAGGGATAGGGGCACAGAGACCATAGGGACTAGGACACAGGGACACATGGACAAAGGGACTGGGACACAGGGTCCAGGGGCACAGGGACCAGGGAGGGGCACAGGGACTGGGACATAGAGACCACAGACACAGGGACTGGGGCCACAAAGGCTCGGGGCACAGGGACAGGGACACAGGGACGGGGGCACAGGGATCGTGGACACAGGGATAGTACACAAGGATTGGGGACAAAGAGACTGGGGCACAGGGACTAGGGCAAAGGGACTCTGGCAAGGCTCACAGAGCGCCCACCTCTGCACTGGCCCTGCAGGAACCTAGGAGTGGCACTTTTCTTTTAGAGGATAGTCCCCTCCTTACAAGCCCACATTTCTGGACTTAATATTTTTTTTTGAGTTAGGGTCTTGCTCTGTCACCCAGGCTGGATGCAGAGGTGAGATCGCAGCTCATTGCAGCCCCAGACTCCTGGGCTCCAGTGATCCTCCCACCACAGCCTCCCACACTGCTGGGACTGCAGACGCAAGGCACTGGGCCTGGCCTACTGGGCTTCACTTTAAAGCCAGGAGAATTCTTGGTGAAGCTGGGGGACCTGATGGGCTCTGCAGACATCCCTGAGCGTGGCAGAGCATGTGGTGCTTGGCCCGCTCACCTGGGCTTTGCCTTGTGGTTTCAGCACAGGCATGTGCTGGGTGAGTGACCCAGAGCCTCTGAGTCAGCCAGGGGACCTTGCAGCCCCTCCGAAACTGGAGTGTTGGGGAGTGAGGTGCTCAGGTAGGGTGGATTCTGTCTGGCCTGGGGGCTAGGGGTGCCTCCTCACAAGCCCTCAGGGAGCTGTCGCTGCCCAGACCTGCTCAGGATGCTGTGTGCCTGTGCCCACGCTTCCCTTAGATGTCCACTCTCTGGGTGGACAGCTGGGTAATGGGGCCAGTGTGAGGCTTGCGTCTCTGCTGGGCAGCCACTTCACAGTTCTCCCTTCAAGATGAGGAAACTGAGGTCCAGGGAGGCTGCCTCAGGTCACCAGCTAGTCAGAAGCAGAGGACCCGCAGCAGGCCCCATACACCCCATGAGGCCAGACAGCGGAGTAACTGTGTGAGTGTTCCAGGGTGTATGCTAGCCTGACAGATCGGACGCCACTCAGGCACCCCCTTCCTCGAAGGGCTCTGGCCTGGCCTCCATAACAAGCAAGTCGGTTGGGCTGTCATGGGGCCGAGCGCTTCCCCCTCATCCCTTCCCTGTGGGCTACAGCTGCGCCCTGAGGCCTGCTGACTCCACGTATGCCTCTCAGCTCCCATATGGCATCTGGAGCTGCCAGCTTTCTCCTGCCAAGGCCAACTTTGGGCCAGGCACTCTCGGGCTGTAGGCCTCTGCTCTGGCTCCAACACAGCCGCCTCTGTGCTTCAGCACTGCCCAGAGCCCAGGGCAGGCAGGGCCCTGGCTACTCTTCAAGGATGGGAAACCCAAACCACTGTGTTCTGGGAGGCCCAGGACAAGCGATCTGGTCCTATAGCCTCAGGAAGAGGAGGGAACCATGTGCTGGACTGTGCCGCACACCACCATGCATGAAAACCTGGCCCCCTTGTGCGGGGTGAGTGTCTCAAGCTCTCTGGGGATCACAAAGCCCTCAGGAGTGGACATGCGGCTAGGGAGCCCAGGCTGGGCACGTCCTCCCTCCGCCCTCATCCCCAGGGCCCTGGGCCCCCCTGCACTCAGCTCCAGCTCCACCTGCCAAGGCCCCACCACAGCACGACCCAATGTGCCTAGAGACACAGCAGCCACCTTCTAACCCAAGCTGCTCACCAGGGCCCACCCACCCTCTGCTGGGATAGACCCACTTCCCTATTCTGACTGGCAGAAAGTACTGGGTTTCAGGTGCTTGGGAGGAAGGCTGAGGCAGGGCTGGACTCAGGACCCCTATTCTGTTAGGGGAACCCCTGTGGGCTCACACAGTGGGGTGTCTGAGGGAAGGGAGCAGGCACTGAGGCTGTGGCCCTCTAGGGAAGGAGGCCCAGTTGGCCTCACTGAGCAACTCCAGGCCAGCAGGGGCTCTGGGTGGGGCCTCCACAGTTGGAGGCTGAGCAAGTATGTCCCACAGGTCCCGATCCAGCTGTTTGCCCACCCGAGTTTACTTGCAGACTGTTCAAATGGGATTAAAATGACTCTCAATGTGCCCAACTTCCAGTCCAGACAAATGACCCAAACACACTTCTCCCTGTCCCTCTGCAAGCCTAAGAAGAAGAAAGCCAGAGGTGGCCACAGCAGGAAGACAGACAGGCCAGGGACCCCAGGCCTGGAGGGACTGGCAGCTCAGAGCCTGCTTCAGTGAGATAAGATGGCAGAGGGGGGACTCAGGTCTGGCTCCGACCAGGCAGGAGGTGGTCAGGGCTCATCCCTCCTTCGGTATAGCTATGTCCCCTGCAGCATGGGGCCAGAAGGAGCTCTGCTAGCAACAAGCAGCCAGTAAAACTCTCTACTCCCCATGAAGAGATGGAGGCGGTTGTAGCCCCAAGCGCTACCCCTGAGAACCAGGCACCGGTAGCAACAGAGGCCCCAGTCCAGGGAGCACTGGCGGGAGCCAAGTGGCCTCAGGTTTACAGAGCAAATGGATGGCCCTGTGAGGCTCTGGAGCATAACAGGCATGGGAGCTGCAGCCCCCAGCAAGGAGCCTGTGGGACTGACATTTATGAAGGACCTGGGATCTCCTACCTGCACAAAGTGTCCAGAATAACATTACCAAGAGTCAGGAAAATCACAAATGGAACAAGGAAAGAGCAAATTGTTGCTGACCCTGAGATGAGCCCGATGTTGGATTGTCTGATAAAGCTCTGGAAGTGCATGTCCTAACAATGATTCCACGAACATCTGTGGGTGGTCTTGACACAAATGAAGGAAATAGAAACGGTCTTCAAAGGGCAGAAGCGATCAAAACGAACTGAGTGGGAATTAGAGTTGAAAAATTCCATACAGAGGCAGACACCAGCTGGTGAGCTCCATGGCAGAGGCAGTGACTCAGGGACAGAGTGAGAGACAGAGCTGGAACAGCAGAGAGAAGGTGAGTCCTCGGACCAGAAGGAAAGATTTATGCCACATCTGGAGACCCAGAAGGAGAGCAGAGAGAGAGTTAGGGAGGATAACCGATGGCTGAGAATTCCCTAAATTGGCAAAATTTGAGAATCTGAGCAAATACCACACAAATGGGAAAAATCCCTGCCAAGGTACACCTTGATTAAACCTCTGAAAACCAAAGACAAAGTAAAATCTTGAAGGCACCCAGCCAAAGCAGAGAGCTCGCCAGCTGGCGTCTGCCCTGTGTGGCAGGGGAACAGGATGACAGTTTTCCAGGAAGCTGATCCACTAGCAGGCCCCACTTGGGGGGTTGCTCTGGGGTCCCACCTCCTCTAGGACAAATTCTACTTTGTGAGCATACTCTCTCAGGGGAGCAAGTGTGGCTGGGCCAGCATGTTTCCAGTGAGCACTGGAGGGAGGCTGTCTCCTGTCTCTCCAGAGGAGTAGCACAGGAGACCGCAGGGTGTTAAGGGACACCACTGTAGAGCTGTCTGGAGGAGGTTCAGCTAAGGAAGCCATGCAGCAGGAGGCCCACGGAACAGGTGTGTGAAGGAAACCCCACTCCCTCTGAGATGATGGTTGCAGTACTGTCTTCTGGAGATTAAGGTCAATCCCACAGACATCCAGGGCATGAGTCAAGTGATGACCAAGGAATGTGGTTTAAAAGAAAACACAGAAACCAAACACAACCCTCATGGGGTCTGGCTTCTGTGTCCTGTTGGGGCTCCTCAGTCAGCTCTATGGTGTCCCTTAACACCCTGCTGTTTCCTATGCTGCTCCTCTGGGGAGACAGGAGAAGGTCTCAAAATAGAGGAGGAGCTGCTAGATGCCTCCCTGCACCTCGCTCACCAGAGGGATGCTGGCCCGGCCACACTCGCTCCCTTGACACGTGCTCGCAAAGCAGAATGTGTCCTGAAGCAGGTGGGACCCCAGTGCGACCCCCCCAGGCAGGGGCCTGCTGGAGGAGCCCAAGGATGCAAAGGCTGCCCTTCGCCAGTGCCCCATCCCATGATGGGAGTGACACTCTGCCTCCTTGCCAGAACCTGGCTTTAGGCTTTGCCCAGCAGTCCTGCACAGCTGTCCCTCACGGAGACTTGTTCCAATTTTCAACAAATGTAAGAAACTTGGAACTCTCCCAGGAGATAGCAGATCCCCCCTCGCTCTGGGAGATGTCCTCATGATCCCCAGATGTACCGCCTTGCTCCCTTTATGCACACAGATGTGTCTTCACCTGGGGCTCCTGACTGGCTTCCAGCTTCACCGACAGACCCCTCCTGTGTCCTAGGAATCTGCAAAGTGTCCTGGGAGAAACCAGCACAGAACCACTGCATGTGCATGGGTATGCACATCCACACAAGCAAATCATAGACACCGCATAACAGGAGACCTGTGTCACTGTCAACCCAGCCACCTGAGGCAGTTTTCATCCTGGCTGCTGTTTTTCTGCAGGAAGAAAGCTTGAGTCATCACCAGGACTCTTCATCCCTCTACCCTCCCTTGTGCCTTCTCTGGATCTTGTGTCTGTTTTGAGTTCTTGTTTAGAGGTAGGCAACTGCCCTCCATCTCTCCATATGAGGGGCTACATTCAGTGCAGCCTCATCCTGGGGTAGCTTTTGATGTATTCTTTGTGTGATGTTTGGTTTTCCTATTCTTTTTTTTTTTTTTGCAATATTTTGGCCAGGGCTGGGTTTGAGTTTGAACCTACCACCTCCAGCATATGGGTTGGTGCCCTACTGCTCTGAGCCACAGGTGCTGCCCAAAATCTGAATGTCCTCTTTTATTTTTATCTCAGTCACCCTGGGTGGCATCATAGCTCACAGGAACCTCAAACTCCTGGGCTCAAGAGATCCTCCTGTTTTAGCTTCCTGAGTAGCTGGGACTATACGTACCTGCCACAACACCTGGCTAATTTTTCTGTTTTTAGTAGAGCTGCAGTCTTGCTCTTGCTCAGGCTGGTCTCAAACTCCTGAGCTCAAGGGATCCTCTTGCCTCAGCCTCCCAGAGTGCTGAAATTACAGGTATGAGCCACAGCACTGGCCTCTTGTATCTTTGTACAGATACTTTTTTATTTTAATTATCTTTGAATATGGTAAATTCTCTCCATACTTTTCCTTTTTAAAGTTTCACATGGGGGATGGGTCAAAGCCATGCCTGGGATTGCTGAACTTCCACAGTTCTCAGCAAGGACCCTCACCCACGAGTCTGTGGACAGGCGGTGGTGCTGTAGGGCTGCTCTGCATGGAGGAGGAGGTTGTGTCTGAGGACTCCCTGCCCAGCTCCACTTTCCTGTTGCTCTGTGGTGCCAGGTGGGTCCAAGGATAATCCTTGAAGGATCTCAGAAAATTTCACCCCAAAATTTGACTCCTCAGTACAAAGAGTATTTTGAATTAAAGGCCCTTAAAGTCAACAGACCTTGGAAGGGGCTTTCCCTCTGCATAAACTGACAGGCCCAACTAAAGGGCAGCGGGCTTCTCTTTCCTCTCCTTCCTTCCCCTTCCCACCCTGTGCTATAGGAAAGAAGATCAAGAAGCAGCCCAACCGGCCCAGGCCACTTGAAATATCAGACCTGTCTCTCACTTTAGTGTACAAGTCAGTGTCTTTCCCCATCCAGACATCCCCCTGAGTGTCTATTCATCCTCCCTAGCACCCACTTACTACCCCTAAACAGGGTCCCCTATGTTCCTCATCTCCCCTCCTCTCTAAAGGGAGGGTATGTATAGACCAAACTTCTAGGGTGAAGAGCAAGTTTCTCCATAGCCACCTCGTACCCTGACCTCATATTTTCATACCCAGAGATAGGGACCTCTGATGTCAGGAGTTTGCCCTGCCTCTGATACCAAGTTTCCTCTGCCACAGATACTAGAGCCATGTCTACATGAGTAGTTCTCATGTCCTAAAGTGATCATCTCTGTGCTCTGGCCACTTCATATGGGGCATCAGACCTTGGACCCTTCTTC
The DNA here is from genome assembly GCF_027406575.1 of Nycticebus coucang. NCBI lineage: Eukaryota > Metazoa > Chordata > Mammalia > Primates > Lorisidae > Nycticebus > Nycticebus coucang. The sequence goes on along the minus strand of NC_069798.1, from coordinate 71,950,595 downwards.
ATGTGGGCGTCAGACTGTGGACCCTCCTTCATGTGGGCATCTGATCATGGACCCTTCTTCATGTGAGTGTCTGACCTTGGACCTTCCTTCATGTGGGCATCTGACCATGGACCCTTCTTCATGTGAGTGTCTGACCTTGGACCTTCCTTCATGTGGGCATCTGACCGTGGACCTTTCTTTATGTGGACATCTGACCGTGGACCTTTCTTCATGTGGGCGTCAGACTGTAGACCCTCCTTCACATGGACATCTGACCGTGGACCCTTCTTCATGTGGGCATCTGACTGTGGACCCTCCTTCATGTGGGTGTCTGACTGTGGACCCTTCTTCATGTGGGTGTCTGACTGTGGACCCTCCTTCATGTGGACATCTGACTGTGGACCCTCCTTCATGTGGACATCTGACTGTGGACCCTCCTTCATGTGGGCATCTGACCATGGACCCTTCTTCATGTGGGTGTCTGACCTTGGACCTTCCTTCATGTGGGCATCTGACCGTGGACCTTTCTTTATGTGGACATCTGACCGTGGACCTTTCTTCATGTGGGCGTCAGACTGTGGACCTTCCTTCACATGGACATCTGACCGTGGACCCTTCTTCATGTGGGCATCTGACTGTGGACCCTCCTTCATGTGGGTGTCTGACTGTGGACCCTCCTTCATGTGGACATCTGACTGTGGACCCTCCTTCATGTGGATATCTGACTGTGGACCCTCCTTCATGTGGGCATCTGACCATGGACCCTTCTTCATGTGGGCGTCAGACTGTGGACCCTCCTTCATGTGGGCATCTGACCGTGGACCCTTCTTCATGTGGGTGTCAGACTGTGGACCCTCCTTCATGTGGGCATCTGACATGGACCCTCCTTCATGTGGGCATCTGACTGTGGACCCTCCTTCATGTGGGCATCTGACATGGACCCTCCTTCATGTGGGCATCTGACCATGGACCCTTCTTCATGTGGGCATCAGACTGTGGACCCTCCTTCATGTGGGCATCTGACCATGGACCCTTCTTCATGTGGGTGTCTGACCTTGGACCTTCCTTCATGTGGGCATCTGACCGTGGACCCTTCTTCATGTGGGCGTCAGACCGTGAACCCTCCTTCATATGGGCATCTGACCATGGACCCTTCTTCATGTGGGCGTCAGACTGTGGACCCTCCTTCATGTGGGCATCTGACCGTGGACCCTTCTTCATGTGGGCGTCAGACTGTGGACCCTCCTTCATGTGGGCATCTGACTGTGGACCCTTCTTCATGTGGGTGTCAGACTGTGGACCCTCCTTCATGTGGGCATCTGACATGGACCCTTCTTCATATGGGCGTCTGACCTTGGACCCTCCTTCACCTGGGCATCTGACTGTGGACCCTCCTTCATGTGGGCATCTGACCGTGGACCCTTCTTCATGTGGGTGTCAGACTATGGACCCTCCTTCATGTGGGTGTCTGACTGTGGACCTTCCTTCATGTGGGCATCTGAGCTTGGACCCTCCTTCATGTGGGCATCTGACCGTGGACCCTTCTTCATGTGGGTTTCTGACTATGGACCCTTCTTCATGTGGTGTCAGCTCCCAGGTATTCTGCATGCCCTCTGTCTTGGACTCAGGGTTTGCTTTTCTAGGAGCCCTGGCTGAGGGAGCCTATAGTTCTGCTCCTGGAATAAACAGACCTACTCATCAGGTAAAGGAGAGACCACTCTTGGAAAGCCTGTGCCCTCCGAATGGGCATCAGATTGTACCTGCCCTGCAATGTCACCGAGAAATGTGTGAGCTAATTCATTTGAACACCACGCCCCAATGGCCCTGAAAAGGAGACAAAAGGGTCTAAAGGGGCACTGACTGCTCATATCCCCAGGCTGGCAAGCATGTTTGGGACCCGGGCCCACACCAGGTGAGTGGCATGTCCCAGGTTATGTGGACTTTCACACCCTCACATCCAGAGCCTGAGGTGCATCATAGGGCCACCTAGAGGAAAGAGGGTGGTTGTCATTTGGGGGCTCATAAGATGCTCACAGGGCCACCCAAAAGGAAAAAGGGCAGCCCATCATTTGGGTGACCCACAGGATGCTCCAGTGGAAAGATCTTGTCTACTGGGCATTCGGAGAGTCCACAGTTCTGGCAATGATAGTGACCCACACAGACCAGTTTATAGACCTCCTTCCTCAGGAAGAGCAGAGAAAGAGGGAAGCTTTAGGCCCTTCTCACATTCCTAGGAAGGCCAGATGCCATCCTAACATGACAGCAGTGTGCATGCTACCGTGTGCTAACCTCCTCAGTGTTTTCTGTAGAATGGACACATCTGCTCTTGGTTCTGTGACAGGCAGGTGACACATGTCCACCAGATCTGCTTTCTCCTACAGTGAGGGCTGGTCCTACAGAAAGACGTCCTATGGGTGAGGAGGGAAGTGAGTGGTCCTGACAGTAACATCGGTAACAGAGATACTGGACATTGGGGGCTGGACATGTCTCTGGGCACACCATCCCCATGGCAGAAGCACCACAGTTCAGATACCATGAATGTCCTTGAACTGTGCCAGTGTCCCCAGGACAGACCCCCTGGGCTGGGCATTTCTGACTCCTGGTGACCTGAGGCTGGAGGTGCAGGTGCAGAGTGACGGCCTCTCTCTATCTTCCTGCTGCCTCTTCAGTCATGACTAAACTGTGGTATTTAGTGCCCAAGGTCATGTGTGACTCCTGCGTGTCCCCCATCGCCTCAGAAAGCTATGCCACAAACCTGTGAGAAGCAAGCAGGGATGGCCATAAACCAAGCTCCCCTCAAGTCTGGAGGGAAAATCAGCCCCTTTTGCTTCTTGGCGTGTTTGCCTCTGAGCCCTGGACAGACTGCTTGGGGCTTGGCCTCCCACCAGCAGTCACGTCTTTCCTGGGGGGCCAGGGCCTATCCATGCAGCTCCCTGCGGTTTCCAGGTGGGGGAAGTGGGAGACACAGCAGAGCACTGTAACTGGACATGCCAACTCTAAAGCAGACTGGGCTGTGGACGAGAACAATGCCTTTTATAATAGTGCTAAAATATCAGTGTTTCACAAGTTGCTACAGAGACACATAGAGTGAGCATCAAATCCAAAATAGTGTGTCTAGACACACTCCCTCGTCTGGCCTTCGACGCATTTCCTCATCCATGGTCGTGCCAAGCAGCTTGGTGACTAAGTGCGTCCACCTCGCTCTGTCACTCAGCCTGACGGGGCCCAGGCCTGGCCGTAAATTTCAGTCTGGCTGCTGGGCGGCCCCTGCACCAACACAGCTCCTGTGTGGTTTCTGGGCTGCTGTGTGTCTGGGTCACCGGGAACTGATTTCAAGTCCAAGGCCAAAAGCCACAGGCCTCCCAAAAAACAGAGCTCCCTTCTAGCCAGCAGGGCCCTGAGCTCACACCAGGGTGAGAAACAGAGCTCACCTCCAGCCAGCAGGGCCCTGAGTTCACCCCCAGCCAGCAGGTCCCCGAGCTCACACCAGGGTGAGAGACAGAGCTTACCTCCAGCCAGCAGGTCCCCGAGCTCACACCAGGGTGAGAAACAGAGCTCCCCCAGGGGGTGAGGGGGGCTGGAGACAAGCTCTGGTGAAAAGATGTTGGTGGTAGCCCCTGTCATGCTCCTGTTTGGCTGAACAAAGAGCTCTGGCTGCAGCAGCCAGGACAGTGGAGCTGCTGATCACAGCCCCAGTCATGCTTCCACATGTCTCCTCCTTTGAGTCTGAGCCTTTCAAACACAGGACCCGTGCACATGACTTGGGGGCAGGGAGAGACACTTCGTTTTCAGTGAGTGCAATGTGTGAAGACGTGGCTTTATGGGGCTGGGCCTTGTGCTCTGTCCTGAGCCAGGCTGGGTGTGTTGCTGGCAGGAGGGGGCTGAGGGGCCCTGCTGGGCAGGTGTCTGTGTGGCCATGTGGCAGCAGTTTGCTTTTGAGAGACCTGTGTGTGGTGGCAGACAGAAATTACTTTGCCTGGGGACAGTGGGAAGTGGATAGTCTGGAGGATGGCAGGACTCAGGGCCCAGTCTGAGAACTTCCAGGTGGGGCTGGGATCCCTGGTGTCATGTGTCCAGTGTGGCCACCATCCCACTGCTGTGGGGTGAGCCATGGGGCCGTGTTTCCACTGGGACAAACCTCAGGTTCTAAAATGGAAGCCAAAAGTAAGAAAAGACTTGTTTTACTGGAAAAGCAGCAGCTTTGCCAGAGCAGCACGGTGCCATGAACGGAGGGCGCCTGCATCTTCACATTGGTGCCAGTTGGCTGAACGCCACAGAGTAAGTGCCCCAAAAAGGAGAAAGGAAACCTTTCACCAGATAGTGTAACTTCAGGATCAAAAACCAAAACGAAAGTGTCACTACAAACCTCTCTACAGCCCTGTTTGGCCAGGCCAGGAGTCTTACTTGGAGCTGTGTCACAAGTGATCTGGTACCAGGTACTTCATGGCCAGAGCTGGGAGGGGAATGTCTCATGAGCATATTGATTTCCTGTAAATACCAGAAAGGAAAGTTTTGAGTCTTCTGACCCAAGGTGAGTGAAATATTGAGAGTTCTTTAGAAAACATTGTGTCACTGAGTGACAGAAATGTCAAAATGTTTCTCTGAATTTCTCATAAATTGCTCATGACTGGACTCCAAAACTCTTCAGAAGCTGGGCAAAAGCTAGGGACGGCAATGTCTTCCACTCCAGTTCTGGGAGGCCTGCAGTTCTCAGAGGCCAAGAGTGGACTCTAGCCCAGGCCCCAGCCCCTGACTGGGGATGGGGAGCTGCTGGGTTTTGACTGTGACCGATGGACGCTGTTGCTATGATGTTTGGCAGGTGGCCAGCTACCGTCCAGCACAGCCAAGGGTTGTGCAGCTGGGTGTCCCAAGGTGCTGGGGCAGAGAACTTGGCAGAATGAAAGGGGGCTTGGGGAGAGTTCCAGGCCAGTGCAGGGGCCCCACCAGTATCTCTGGGGTATCTCAGCGAGGTGCCAGCCCTGGTGCTGCAGCCTGTGTTGACAGGGGTCAGGGGGCAGCCATGGCCTGTGGTGGGGACAGGGCATCACTGGGCTGCCCTCAGCACAAACCCACCATTGTCAGGGCCACTCAGTCCTGCCTGTGCCTGTTTCCTCATCTGAGACCCGGGCCATGTTTCAGCATTGCCCCTCAGTGCTGGTGTACAATGAAGCCCACGTGGGGCCTGCTGATTGCCCCTGGGCGCCTCCAGTCCTACCATGTGGGCCAGTGGCCAGCTGAAGCCTGCACCCCGAGGCCCTGCCCAGCACCCTGTGTGTGGAGAGGACTGCGGTGTCCCCAGGGGATACCATTCCATCCACGACATGGTGCCCATGACAACTTGCCATAGCTTTGCAACTACCAGTGGAGAGAAAGTGGCTCTCATGGTCCCAGGAGAAATAAACATCTGCTCTACAGTTGGAGAGAAAAATCCCATAGTTTTCCCCTCCCCATGCTGTGCCTGTGTTTGTATTGAAATGAGGTACTTGGAAGAAGCCAACATTGCAGAATGCTGCTCCTCACTGTTCCTCAGAGTTCTGAGGGGTCCAAGACCCTGGAGGGCTCTTCCTTTGTGAGATGGTCTTCCTGGGACCCCCAGGTGTCCTGGCTGGGAGGGCTGTGAAGACCCAGAGGTGGGGCCAGGGGTCCAGGAGGCCTGGGGGATACAGGAGACTGAGGATGCAGGAGGCCCTGGGAGTACAGGAGACCTGAGGGTGCAGGAGACCTGGGGCAGCAGTGAGGGGAGGGGGAAAGGAGGCCTCAAGGCCAAGTGCTTGGAGCAAAAGAGCCTGGGTTGCCCATAGGGAATCGGGCCTGGGAGGCGTGGGTGTGGGGTTGGGCTCAGGGTGAGGCAGTGAGCAGGGGCTCAAGTCTCTGGGCCCAGTGAGAGTCTCCAGCGTCTTCCTCTGTCTGGTCACTTGCCTGCTGCCTGGAAAGTCACTGACAGTCTCTGAACTGCATTTTCTTATCTGAGAAATGGGAATGAAGTTACCCTGTTGGTCTATCCCCACAGGCCATGCCACAGGCCTCATAATCCACAGCTTTGAACATGTTTTAATTTAGGGGCTTGGGGTCCCCGTTGTTGATCAAGTGCACCCAGAACTGGCTTTTACACCAAAATGATGCTTGATAAAACTGAACACAGAGGGAGGGGCATGTGAATTTTATAGTGTTTGGCAGGTATTTATGTCCAAAATTACCAAGGAAATTCTTAAGAAGAAAAATTAGAAATGAGGGAAAATGCTTTTTACTAACAATGCCCTGCCTTTACCAAAGTGGCATTGGCATCTGCTTTATGTCCTCCTGGTGACTTTTACACAGACGTGTGTGCACACCCACGTGTGCACATCTCCCATGTCGCCATGTAAATGTCATTATCTTTTCTCATGCTGTAAAAATGTTAAGTATTCACGTCATATTTCGTAAGTATTCCCTCGCTCACCACACATTTAAATTGAATCCTGTCATGCACAGGTGAGCACACGTGTGTAGGAATCCCGTCCCACGTGGTGAGAGGTGCTATGGACAGGCTCAGTGGGAGTTGGGTGTCTCGTCTGGAGGTGTCTGTCAGGCACAGTACACGGTGGGCTCCCCTGAGCCTGGTCACCTGCCCTGGACCACCTGCCCCTCCACCTAGCACACCAGCACGTGGGTGGCCTGTGGACCCTGCCAGCCTGGGTGTGATGAGGCTCTGAGCCTAACAGCCTGGTTCCCACCCTGTGCTGCCAGCTGGCCACAGTGACGCTCACCTTCCAGCTCTCTCAGAGATCCTAGGTTCTCAGTGTGTAGAGTGGCTGGAACCATGGGGATGCTGTGTAGCCAACAGGCCTGATGGATAGTGGCTGAGCTGGGGAGGTTTAACATCAGAGGGAGATGTTTTGAAATCCTCCAGGGCAGTGGCAGCAGTGACAGGGGAGCCCAGACCCAGGACATGGGAACAGGGCCTGATCTGAGAACAGGTCTTGGCAGATGTGATGGAGACAAGAGGGGATGTGGGCCCACGTGAGGGCACAAGGAGCATAGCCCTGCCTGTGCCCTGATTTCAGGCTTGACCTCCAGAACTATGACAGGACACATTCTTGTAGTTTCACATCACCTGGTTTATGGAACTTAGGTATAGTGGCTCCAGAAAACTAAAACAATGGGTCAAACAGAACTAGTACTTCCTGTGGGTATCTTAGGGTGGCAGCTATAGAGGGCCAGACTGCCCATCTCAGCTTGGCCTCAAAGGGGCAGTTCCGGACTCCAGTATCCAGTGGCTGGCTTCCTCCAGGGACCCTGGGAGTGGTGTGTCCTGAGGCCTGGCCCTGTGCAGCCCCAGGCGCCCTGCAGCACTTGCTCCCAGAAGGAACAGCAGCTCAGTAACCAGCTGTGCACGGCTCCTCCTTAGGGTGCTGTGCTGTGTTCTTTGTCCTGATTCCCACAGGTGATGGGAGCCCTACATGGGTAGCACAGACCAGGTCTTTGCCAGGGTGTGCAGCATGGGCGGGAGCCTGCCTGGCAGTGCCATCGTCCTAATGGCTCAACCAGGGCACAGAGCAAAGTGCAGACCATCAGCAGCAGCACAACAACCATTTATTCATTCTACACGAATGCTCTCAATTAAGGTTCTTTAATAAAGAACATTTGCTGAGGAAAAGGATGGAAGCTTAAAACAGACCCGATTTCTCCAAATCAAAAACAGGTCAGCACTTTCTCGGCACCCAGAGTGCCACCAAAATAAAGACAGGCAAGAGTGTGTCCCAGGCCAGGCGGTGGGCGATGCCTGCACTCAGGGAGCTGCACGCGCGTGTCGAGCCCTGGCTGCATGTGTCACTTTGTCACTTTGAGGGAGCCCTACTTGCTCCCCTTTGGCTTTTGCAGCTGCCAGGGTTCTGAAGGTGCCTGCAAAAAATGGGCAGTTAGAGAAATGGTTGCTCCAGCAAAGCTGTTTCCAAGATAGCCTCATGGTGCACATCAGACCGGATGCTCTAACTGACCACACTGCCTCACTGCCACACCTCCACCAACCAGGCTCCCAAAAGCCCTGCTGGGATGCCACCCCTTCTCAAGACTTGGAAGTGTGGGGCCAGAAGGTCTGGGGCAGGCTTAGTCCCTTCCTTACCCTATTGGGAGTGTGGTGGTCACTTGGCCTGGATGCCTGGGCCTGGCTCCCACCTGCTGTCCACTGCTCCTGCTATGTCCAGCTACCCTTAGTGGTCATCTTGGGTGGTCAGGAGGCCCGGTGGACCCACCACGGGCATCCCTCCTTGCCCTGGGTCTTCCATGGGCCCAGCAGCCCCCTCACTGGCCACACTTGCCTCATGGGACATTAAAGAGCTGTTGGCTGCAGGACGTGCCTCACCACTGGTGCTCTTCTGGGGATGGGCCTGCCCAGCAGCCCACCAGCTGGAGGTGTCGCTGGCGCCCAGCCCACGCCGGCTGGCGTCCAGCTCACCAGAATACCTGGGGCTTGCAGTAACCTCCTTCCTCTCGTCAGCCGGCCAAGGCCAGGAGGCGGCTTGGCTCATGCAGCTGTCTCAAGGAGCTGTGAGTGCAGCCATGGAGTAAGGCAGAGTCAGAGTTTGGTTTTCACTCGTTTCTCATCTCAGTTTATATGAGGGAATGACTTGCAGCTGCTTCAAAGGCTGCACCGAGAGCTCATTTGCCACATCGTAGTGGGGGGCTGCAGGGCGGCCAGCGCAGCTGGAGCAAATTAAGTCCCACCCGTCTGGGCTTGGCTTTTGTAATGATCAGACCCGCCATGTACACAGATGCTCAGCGCTCGGCAAAAAACGGTCTATTCATGAGCCGGCAGGGAAGGAAACCGCAGCAAATGTGAGGCCCACTCCGGAGCCGACACCAGGCGCAGCTGAGCACAGGGCTGAGCCCTGGGGTTGCCGCTCATAAGCCTCCATCCTTTTCCTCAGCAAATGTTCTTTATTAAAGAGTGAAAACTAAACTATAACTCTCCCCATGAGAGCTGGGGCCAGCGTGGGCATGGGTCTCATTTGTCTTCTCCTCTGCTGATAGGTGCGCTGGTCCACGGTTCTGTCACTCCCTGAGTTTTACCCAAACTCTTCCTGTGCAGAGGAGGCAACCCCACTGGAGCCTGACTGGGGTACAAACACCTGTGCCCCTTAGATGCACTTGGGCAGAACAGACACTCAGGGGACACACAGGCCATGCTGACTGTGTCAGGAGGCTAGCAGGAGAGCAGAGACGGGGTTTCAGGGGAGGGAAATCAAACCTGGCACATAAACATGGCAAAGGCCCTGCGGTGAGGGACTTGCTTGGACCAGCTGCATTTATGATCATCTCGGCCATCAACAAGGTGCCTGGAATGAATAAAAAGGTATTTTTCTAAACTGAAAATCTGTAAAAGAAAAGTCAATACAAACAGATCCCAGATTTATGACCATATTTTTTACTTCTCATTCTCTCATCATTTTCTTCCAGTTAGCTTGGGACTTCCAAGAAAAAAGAACCAAGTAGTGTGGGGTCTTGCCAGTGGCAGTCCCGTGGGGCTGTGCCCTGCTACCCACGGGACTTGGCCCTGGCCATGCCTGCTCCTCATAGCAGCCAAGCCGTTAGCCCTGCTGGAGTCTCTGGGCTCTTCATACAGTTCTCCCAGCTTTGGCCACCCCTAAACCTCTGTCCTCGGCTTTCAGGCCTCCATAGTCCCAGTTGACTGAGACAGTCTTTGACCAGAAACTGCCCACTGCCCACACTGGCACAGCTGCATTCTGCCTGAGGTGGCCTTGGGGCTGCAGTTTCCATAGAGGGCCCGTGGCCCTGCAGTGCTGAAGGTCACCCAGTGGGTTGGCAATTTGGAGTCTTGCAGGGACATTGAGCTCAGCAGCCTTCCTATCTGTGGCTGTTGTGTCCAGATAGGGGACATGACAGTGCCTCCTGCCTTTGGGCAGTGCAGATTATTTGCTAATAGGGCTGAGGGTGAAAATACAGGCAAACAATCCCCCAAAGGGGCCATTGGCTCCATTTAAAAATACTTTTTTACTTAAAAGACACCAAGGACTTCATTTCCTAATATTTTGCATGAGTAGTCTGTAGGGTAAAGCCTTCCCTTGTGAGAAATCAGAACAGAACTGTTGCCAAAGGTACTGTTCCTCCAAGTTAAACACAGTATCATGTTTGCTTTAATATTATTTTAAGTGAAAGCAATTAGGTCTGCATTTTAGTTTAATCTTTTGCCAGATCTCATTTTTTAAATCCCAACCATTTAGGGGTTAAAACTTTTAACCTGTTTTCACTCTGAATAGTGTAGGAGACCAGAAGGGACCCAGAGCTCATCTGCTGCTAGAGAAGCACATCCAGAAAAAAAATAAAAAGCCACAATGCCAGGTCCTTCTGGAACACAGGCTGCGTGAGCCACACGTGTTAATGGCACAGATGAGATCCTGCTGGGAGCCACTGGCTCTCCACCCTGAAGTTGCTGCCCCTGTTCTCTGGGCACCAGGCTCTGGCTTCAGGGCCTTTGGGCCTTGGGAGCATCAGACACGTGTCCGACGGTGGCGTGTGTCCCATGAGGACCTTGTGGCCGAGGTGCACCAGCCCCGGTGTGGGCAGAGGCCTGGGCCTTTTGGAGCTCGGAGTCACTTCACGTGAGGTCATGGTTGGTTTTCATTCAGTTCTTTCCCTCATGCACACATAAAAGGCCCCCTTTCTTCAACAAGACTTTATTTTCTATCACTGTGTTTTCTTTAATTTTTATTTTTATCAAAGTAATCATTTTAACGTCTTGGAAAATTTTTTTAATTTAAAAAAGTTTTTTATTGAGACAGAGTCTCACTTAATTGCCCTTAGTAGAGTGCCATGGCATCATAGCTCACAGCAACCTCCAACTCTTGGGCTTAAGCGATTCTCTTACCTCAGCCTCCCAAGTAGCTGGGACTACAGTCGCCTGCCACAACACCCAGCTTTTTTTTTTTTTTGGTAGAGATGGGGGTCTCGCTCTGGCTCAAGCTGGTCTTGAACCTCTGAGCTCAGGGCAATCCACCCATCTCAGCCTTCCAGAGTGCTAGGATTACAGGGGTGAGCCACCACTCTCTGCCCTTAGAAATATTTTTATACTTTGAACAACCACAACCAACTACGAACATCATACAGGTGAGTACCCTGTTGTTCACTTGTAATTCTTTCAAATTCCATTTGGCTTTAAAACACGTTTTTAAACTGCCACTCAATGATTTCTAGGTTTGGGGTATGGTCTGAGTTCCTCCCGGGAGAATGAAGGAACACCCACCTGCATGGCCTCACTCCTCTCCCTCCTTCAGTTTCTCCCTTGGTGGACTTAGCACCTGGCATCACTTTGCTCTTTCTGTGGGGCAGTCCACTGTGGCCATGGGAATGCCTACCAAGTGGGGCAGACAGTGTCCCAGCACCTCCTAGCCTCCTTTTCTAGACATGAGATGATAAATTCTTTGATCTTTTTAAAGATTTACTTTTTTATTGCACAGATAATACTTAAACATGTTTGGAGTATTCTGAAGTAAATCTGAGACATCACATTCTTTCATCCATAAACACTTCTGTTCAAATTTCTGACAGATAGGGACCTTTTTCTTGGTATCACTACATCACTATTATACCCAGCTGAGCTAACAGCCATTCCTTAATCATCAGACACCCTCTTCCCTTTAGTTCAGTGGTTCTCAGTTTAGTTCTGTCGTGACCCACAGGAACTGTATTGGAGGGCTGTGGCATTAGGAGGGTTGAGAACCACTGCTCTAGTTCCTCGAGATAATTATTTACAGTAATCAAAGTGTCTCTGGGCACGTGGGCAGCTCTCCAGCCTCCTTTTCAGTAGGGCTGTGCGACTGGGCTTTGCTATGGGTCAGTGCCTGCACAAACCTGTTTGTGACATCCTCCTCGTAAGCATGTGAACGGGGAACAACACTCCCTCTTCTCTCCTGGGAGGGACATGTGGCTTGGATGCAGGGCCAAGCAGCTGTCCTGGACCCTGAGATGAGCGTCACACACTTTGGATAGGAATGGGCAGTGTGGGGACTGGGCTGTGGTGTCAAGCAGCTTCCTGTGTGAGCACAAGCATCTGGGTGATTTAAGTCACTGTCATTTTGGCCTTTGTTATAGCAGCTGAAACTGAAACATGTCAACTGCACACCCCTGGCACAGATTGTGTTTGGCCTCGAATTAGTAATTGCCTTTACTTTCAGATGCTAAGCTCCCTGCCCATCCCCAGATCACCACGATGCTCTGTTAGGCTGGGAACCTCTTGTGTCAGTGAGACTGTGGGTTTCCATGTTTCCTTCCCATGATGACCTGGCGTGGCAGTGCCACCAGCAGGACCATCCTCCCTGGTCTGGCTCCTCTTCCATCGCCTCCTGTGGGGGCCACTTTCCCCTGGGTGAAGCTTCATGTGGGACTGAGATGCCTTTGTCCTTCACTCTAGGTCTAGGTGATGATATGGGTAGATTGGAATTCAGATGGGAAATCAGGACATTTTTTCCTACAAAATGCCACTGCAGTCTTGTTTCCATGCAGGTCATTCCTGTTCCTGAAACCATGTGTCAGCTGCACTCGGAGCTGAGGTCAGGACCTGACATAGAGAGAGGCCCCTCGGAGCTCTGGGGCTTCTCTCTATGTCATGTCCTGAGCTCCAAACTACCATGAAATTTGGGGTCCCCCAGGCATCTGTCCCCATGTCATGTTGCGGACTCGTGGATTCTTTCCACTGGAAAGCCAGTGCTTCAAATTGTGGGGACGTTCTCTGTTGTTGCCTTCACTATGTCCAGTCAGGTGCTGGACTTGGACTAGCATTTCAGTTTATATTCTCTCTTCCTCCTGTCTCTGCAGAGTTTTGTTCCCCTTTTCAGGACATTTCAATTTTACTTTCAGCTCTTCCTTTGCATTTTTATTTGTGCTATTATTTGTTCAATTTTCAGGAATTCTTTCTTCGACACTGAACATTCCTCTTACATGCATCTCTTTTTCTATTATTTCCATGTCTTTTCACATCCTTCTGGATATATACCAGGGTTCTTTTCCTGCTTCCTGCCTCTCAATGCATCTCTATTCCTTTTTCTCTCATGACACAGGGCTGGTGCTGGTGGCTGACCTGGGAGCTTGACGTAGAGCGTTGGTCACGCCTGTGGTTTAAATGCTCTCACTGCAGCCAATTTCAAACCAACAACACCTGCCTCCCAAAATTCCTAAAAACTTAACAAACATCTTTCTTGAGCCAGCAAAAGTCAGCTCCAGCGCCTGATGATGCCAGGCTTCCCACACAGGCCTGATGAGCCTGGGTCACCCTTGGTGTGTGATGGTGGGTCCCTGACACACCCCTGGCCCTGGTCGAGTGGGCTTTTCTCCTTAAACACCTTTGTGGAGGTGCATGCATAGTCTCCCATGGGAAGTGCATGGTTCGGACATCCAGGAGACCCTCCCGCCATGGTGGGGTCATCGCCACTCTCACTCCTGGGGCATTTCCATCACCCTCCAGAGGGACCTGAGCCTCTTGGCTACACACCGGCCTGGTGTGGCATCTGTGTCTAGCGCAGAGGGGGTGGGATTAGCCTCGGCCGCTGCTCCTGTGCTCACACAGTGGCAGCTGCAGCTGGTGCAGAGGCCACCTTCCCCACTCCACCAGGGCACAGAAAGGGGGTACTGGCTGCTGCCTCACTGGGGGATGGCCTCTGAGGCCCAGTGCTTTCTCTCAAAACAAGTGATTCAGTCACCCTGTCTTCAACTGCTCCCATCCAGCCCAGCTCCTGTTTCCGGGGCTCTTCCAGGCCCCACCTGTCCCCAGGAGCTGCAACAGCTTCATGCATTGCCTGCCCCAGCCCTTTGCCAGGGACCTTGTCGCTGTGCCACCCCGTGGGGCGGTGCCCTCCCTGCCATAGGGTGGAGGTGAGGGGAAGGAAGTGTGCATGCTCCACACCAATCCTGTGAAGGCTTGGCCCTCAGGAGCTGTGGAGCAGAGACTGCAGAGATCTGGATGCCCCTAGCACCATCTTAGAGCCCTAAGTCTCCTTCAGAAGTGGTAGCCTCCAGCTCTGTGTGGGGATGATGTCATCACCTGTGATGCCACTTCTCCACTCCCTCTGCAGTTTAGATGGACTTGGGTTTGTCCCTGGCAGCAGAATGCCTGACATCCCCATGCAGTTTGGGATGGCGGGAATCGGGAGCAGCTGTGTTTGCTAGTAGCAGGAGGACAGGGTGGAGCCGGTGGCCCAGTGCCTGGCTGCAGTGTGGGGCCTCTTCCCACCTCTGAGGGCAGGCGTCTGCAGTCACACAAGGCCCCGCTCTTGCCTCCTAGGTCTGGCATGGGTCTCCCTAGAGCAGCTGGAAGGGACAAGATGGAGGTGCTGGGCCTGACCTCAAACAGCTGGAACAGGAAGGGCAGCTGGAGCAAGAAGGGGATACCGGGGAGGGAGCAGGACGCAGCATGAGGACTCTGGTGGATGCTCTATTGAGTCATTTTAGGGGCCTCAAAATTGCATGTTCATTTTTATTTAAATCATTCCTAATTATAATTTTGGGAGAAATAAAAAAAGTCAAGTATTGGGCCTATGCCTGAACGGCGTTTCTGAAATAAAGATCACTTCCCTCAAGTATCAAACTACACCGCCAGATGATTAATTGTGAGGTGACTAACTCCTGCTCTGTCTTCCAGGACTCCTTCCATGGCCGGGAACACAGGCCAGGGGGTTGCTGTGTGTGTAAGGCAGATCTGCTTACCAAGAAGGCGGAGCAGCCTGCCCAGTGTGGCAGGGTGCTTAGCTGTTGTCTGTGGAGGCTTCTGAGAAGTGAGACTCCCTCCTCACCCCTAGTGCTTGACCCAGTTATGAGGATATTCAGGTGAACAGAACGAAAAAGTGAAAAGCTGTCCAGCTTTCATCCACCTTAATCACGGGACTGCGATAGCTTTAATTGCTACCCACATACATCAGGAACAGAAAGTAAGATGTTTAAATCAGCTGAGACTCCCAAAAGCTATCTTACGTCAGCAATGAGCCTCTTCCTAACATCCATGTCTTCCAGGAGCATGTGTGGCTTGGGCCTTAGGCCGCCTCTGTGGTTTGGTTGGTCTGTCCTCAAAGTCTGACTCTGGGACAGCTGAGTCCAGCTTGCAGGTCCTGGCATCTCATCCCACCCTCACCACACGGAGACCCCAGGTGCTCTGCAGAAGAGACGGCAGGCAGTTCCACAGATCCCACTGTGGCAGTGTGTGCTGTTGTCCTGAGAAGTCATGTTCCCCAGTTCTTTGGGGATAGCATCCATGCCTCCAGCCACCCCTGTGTGTTTGTTTCCGTGGTGATGCCATTGTGGGTGCTTTGCCCACGTTTCCAGACCACATGTCCCAGAAGAAGAGTGTGCACTCTTCTAGCCTGCGTTTCCTTTGACAGGGACACATTAATATCATTTACCCTCAAGAGGATTTGGATATCATCATCCAGTTACCCAGAGATCAAAATAAGTGGATTCTCGTCCTGGAGCCCTAGAGGGGACAGTTTCCCGTGCAGTTTTCTGAGTCTGAGTCAAAACAGGCTGAAACCTTGATGTGAACTTTATGGCAAACCCATGGAGAGCCCAACGAGGCTGCTGTAGCAGCCTTAGCTCATGGCAGAGCCCACGAGGCAGGGGTGGCATGTGGTGGCCGGGTGAGGCGCCTGCAGCTTCCAAGGGGAACTTATGCATTTCTGTCCATTTGTTTTGTGTCGTTCCATTTGGGTTAATTAACTTTGATGTCGGTTTGGATCCTGGAGCTCTGTGGGCTCAAGTCTCGAGTCTCAGTCTGTTGTTATTGAAGACACGTTCACATGTTGTTTTCTGAGATGATACAGTGCAGTTTTCCAGATTTAGGACACTTCTCAGTTCCATGCTAAGAAAAATGTTAGCTTGACAAGCAGCTCTAAATTCTAAATCTCATCTAACACTCAGCTTTCTGAGGGGACCCTTTGGTGGGAGCACGAGGGGCCAAGCTCTCGAGAGCATTTGTGTACCACAGGTGACATCAGCTAAAGCCAGAGGAGATAAGGAGCTCTCCGGTGGGGCTACTTCCCAAGACACTGTGACTTATGAGGCCACCTGGTGAGAGGAAGTCCGGGCCAGCCTGCGGCAAACATGTCTGGTCACCTAGAGAGAGTAACTGAAGCAGACTGTGCTTCCTGAGACTCATGCGACCTCCCAGCACTACAGCCGTGGTAGACATTGGCTGGAATCTCTACAGTCCTGTGAGCAGGAGCAGACAAAAAACCGAGGAACAGGCACCGACAACCTGTGCGTGGTTGTGTGGGAGCCTAGCAGATAGCAGACCCAAACCCACAGGCCAGATTGCCTGATTCCAGGGTCTATCATTTTAAAACTGTGGTACAACTCGGAATGGCACAGGACCTGCCCATGACGCCACCAAAGGCAACCCGGAGCGTCCTGAGCACACATTATCCAGTCTTCCTGGCCTCTGGCTCTGCCCAGCCCATCCCTTCTTCTGCCCACTTCTGATGCTTCTGTAGCTGGGATCATGCATGTGTGCTTTTCTACCCAACTCGACCTCTGTGTGGCTCACCCCAATGTTCCGTGTGTAAGCAGGTGCACACGGACCACCATGTGCCCACCATGATGGACAGTCTGGTTATTTCTGGGATTCAGCTATTGCATGTAAAGCTTAACTCCCTCATGCCTTTGTGGACACAAGCAAGTCCTTCTGTTGGCTCTGTACCAGAGTGGAATGGACTTGTCACCAGGCGCATGAGTGTCCAGCTTAGATGGTGCTGAGCACTTTCCAAAGTAGTGGGGCCTGTTCAGGGTCCTGGTGGCACCTACAGGCTTCTGCGCATTATCTCCTGCACCTTAGTCAGCCTGGCAGAGGTGGTGCCACCTGGCTGTGGCTACTTTCCTAACGAACAGTGAATGAAGCACCTGTGTGGATGCTGATACCTCCCCCCCTCCCCCCCGAGACAGCTCTTTTGTGAAGTGTCTGTTCAAGTCTCCTGCCCACACAAGAAACTAAGTGGGCAGTATTTCCCTCACTGATTTACCAGGGTTCTTTGTATGTTCTGGACATTTGTTGGCTATGTGGTCACCAGACTTCTCTGAGTCTGTGACTTATCTCTTCACTTTAAATGAACAAAGGTTTATAATTTTAACAAAGTCAAATAAAATCAATCTTGTGTGGTTTGAGTTTTCTGTGTCCTCTGTAAGAAATACCTGCCTACTCCAGACTCATGAAGATGCTCTCCTGCCCTTTCTTTTTTACCTGTCACATCTGGGTCTAGAATCAGCCCAGGTCGCACCTGTCTTCCCTGTAAACAATTGGAGGAGACAGAAGCAAATGGAAAGTGAAACAGCAAAGGAAAGAAGACTCAGAATACCAAAGCCCAAGTTCAGGGACACCTGAGTATTTCATCCGTAGTAATTTGAGGGTTGATTTAGCTCTCGGGGGGAGGAGGGGGAAGAAGGCTCACACAAATGTGCTTGGTCCCCCGGGCCAAGTTTAGGTCAGGAAGTAGCATGTTTCCTTAGGCCCAAGAGTGACATCACATGCAGCCTCTGGAGTGAGACAAGCTATTGCTGACGGCTGGGATCCACGTGGAGAATCTGCCCGGCATAGCCACCCGGCAGTGGATGGGTCTGTCCCTCCTACAGGGTCTCCACACCCGACTCAGTGACATCCAACACCACACAGCTCACATTGCAAAGGAAACAAAGCCAGACTGCCAGGGTCTGCTTTTCCAAAGTGAAAAAGAATCCCCAGAGTAAATGTGTGCACAGACCCTGTATTTAGAAAGCAGTGTGTTCAGCCAGTCTCCAGCCAGACCAAAAATATAAAAACTGTCTGTGCCAGGAAGACACTCTCAGGCCCCACAGGCTAGTGTCCCACGAGTGGACCTGGATGGCCAGCAGGCCCAGGCCTGTCGTGCCCACTCTGTTAGCCATGGGCACCAGCTTCACTCACCTCCTGCCTTGCATTCAAGGGTGGGCCACCCTGGACAAGACGGGCCCCTGTCATGGCTCCCTTCCACATGGGCAAGCCGTGGCAAGATAGACTGCTGAAATATCCTTTTCTTTCTCTTCATCCTATGTCAACTAACTTTCTGGTTCTATAGGGAGCAATTTGGAAAATGCAATAGGACATATAAAGAATATTTTCAAAATCATCCATAATTCTAGGCCTAAAATTGGCTATATTCCCATCTGTTATAACATTGTATCACATCCTAGTCTCTGCCCACAACCGAGGAAGAGTTGCAGGGACACAGATGTCTTAGCAGAATGAGGATGCAGACCTCAGATGATGCCAGGGCTCCCTGGGCACCAAGAAGAATCAGGCTATGTGGGCAGGGGCTCATGTCACAGTGACAGCTGTTGGGGTGGGAGTCAGCGGAGGAGCTCCTGAGGTGGGATAATTTGGCTGGGGTGGGTTTCATGTCATGTCTTTTGAGGACAACGGAAGAGGTAGAAATGAGAGTTTGGATGGCCCCCGTCAGCTTGGCCCCAGCCCCCATTAGAAGGAGGCTTCCAGGCTGTTTGCAAACTGCAGGTTGCAACCTAGGAGGTGGTTGTGAAATCAGTTTAATGAGCCTAACTAGCATCTTAAAAAATGGAATCGAGTAGGGTATAAATATCTATCTCTAATATCTCAATAGAAATTGATTCTGTTGGGGGATTGCTCGTCAGGGTGAGTGTTGTTTCATGAACTTTATTTTACTTCTGTGTGTCCAGGATGGTTGTGACATAAAATGTGTTTCTTACAGTGGGTCTTCATAATAGCTGGAAAGCTGCTGGCTTAGAGGCAGAGAATGGAAGCTGCATGGGAGCAGCTTTGGCATCTTGGAAGTAAGCAAAGATAGCAGAGCAAGGCAGAGTGCACCTGGAGGAGGGACAGGAATTCCTGCAGGAGGGATGGGAGCACCTGTGGGGAGGGACAGGGAGCATCTGAGGGGAGGGATGGGGACCTCCCAAGGGAGGCATGGGGGGTACCTGCAGGAGGGATTGGGAACACCTGAGGGGAGGTATGGGGAGCTCCCAAAGGAGGGATGGGGGGCACCTGCGGGGAGGGACAGGGAGCACCTATGGGAGGGACGGGGAGCTCCTAAGGGAGGGACAGGTGGCACCTGTGGGAGGGATGGGGAGCATCTCTGAGGGGAGGGATTGTGAACTCCCAAAGGAGAGAAGGGGGGCACCTGCAGGAGGGATGGGGCACATCTGCAGGAGGGACGGGGAGCACCTAAGGGAGAGACTAGGTGCACCTGGGCCAGGAGAGTCTGGGTGTGGGTGCAGGAATGGTGTAGGGGGTGTCTCCACACACAAGTGAGGGGTGACTGAGTCAAGTTCCCAGCACAGTCTTGATGTGGGTCTGGGTCTTCGGAAATGACAGCGCGGAGCCACAGCATGGCTGGTGTGGCCAGTGCACCTGCCGTGGGCTCTCTAGTATCGAAACAAGTTCTGGTGAAGATACAAAGAGCAGAGAAGTAGCTGCCACTCATGCCTGGGGTGCCAGACTGCACCTCCCTGCGACCTGTCTCTGCTCCTTTACTCACAGCTGTGGGAAATAGCTGCTCAGGAATTACCTTATAGATTGGGGGAGGGAACAGCAGGGCCCACCTGCTGCACTCCCGCCTGCGTGTGAGACATGCCCTCGACACACTGGACCCTTGCAGGGGTCTGCCCCACGGTTCTGTTTCCATTAACAGTGTTGTTCAGAAGACTCTCAATCATGAAAAAAAATCACATATCCCCCAAATAAAGCAAAGTCTATGCCTCAGGAGGGGTCACCTGGTCTTTGTGTGCCATCAGGTCCCCTGGTTCCCTGGCAATGTTGCTTTCTGGGTCAACACAGCCTGGTCTCCCCTGGCTCCTCCTCAGGCCCAGCATATCTGTCCTGGGATGGCAGCAGTGATGACCTGGCCTCCCTAACCTCCATGATGGTCAGAGGCCCCGGCTTGAGCAGCTGCATGTGAGGGTCTCCACAGCAGGGTGGGAGGAGCCACAGGGCGTGCCTTGGCCCCACGGAGTCTCTGGCGATGGTGAGGGCACTCTCTTCACTTCCTCCTTGTGTGCACATGTCACAGGGATGTGATGACAATGACACCTGCTGCGCTGTCATGGATGGGACACCACTTCCAGGGAGCCGCAAGCTGTAGGGAGTTTCATCGCCATTCAAGACTGATGCACCAGGACAGCAGCGCCTGAGCTCTCCATGCAGGAGGCGCAACTTCCCTACATGGCCACAGCCTCCAGCCACACTGATGGAAGCTACTTCGGCAAGGTTGTGTCTTCATTTTTTGTAAAACCAAATTCATGTCTTGAGAAGCTGTGAGAGCCCTTTCCACCTCACTTCTGCACATTGCCTTTTCTGCTAAGTCAAACCCCATACTCACAAATGTCACATGTGGCACCCCAAGGCAGCTTCAAGATAGTTCTGCAGAGACCTTCACCTTACCTTGGGACCCCTGGTCCAAATGTCTGAGAACCAAGATCCCAGAGGCTTCGTGAGGTCCGGGCTCTAGGGCCCACACATCCAGGAAAGTGCAGATCACAGGCCCCCCCACCCCCACAACTGCGACAGCACACTCCATGTCCACATGATATGGATTGGCCACAGGGCCCCCAGGGATGTGGCCACTGCCCCGCTGCAGCCTCCCTGCTCCCAGGTTGTTCTATGACCTCCCCTTGACATGGCAGTTTGCAGAGATCTATGCATGCCAGCCAAAGCTTTGCTTCTGTCCTGCATGCTCTGTGTGCAGTGCTCAGCGTGGTGGCATCTACCTCACCAGTGCTGCCTTTGTAGGCAGGCAGGGGTCTGCTGGACCAGGGTGGACTCTCCACCCTGGGATGTAAAGAGGATGTGGAATCCCTTTTGGGAGTCTTTTCTAAAAATAGACCTTCAATTTCACAGATGATTAGGAACTCCCTATGGAACACGATTAGCACCTCCTGGTACTATGCCTGACATCAGAGGCTCTCTGTCTCCTCTGCCAGGGTCTGCTGTGGGACTTCCCCACAGTAGCCCCATCCTCCTGCCTTGCACAACTCAGTCCTCACCCTTGCAGGCATCAGGCTAGTGATGGGATGACCATGCCCTCTGAGCAGCACCAGCAAGGCCAAGCTGTTTCCGCAACATGGTGATTTCCAAGCAGGGTCTGGACATGGGCAGAGCCAAGTTTGCAGGAGGAGGGTGGGCAGGAGCAGGAGGGTCCTGGGGTGGGGAGCAATTGCACCACCAGACAGGCCTGAATTCCAGACTGATGAGGATGGGGTGGATGAGACAGATGGGTGGGTGGAGGTTGAGGGTGGCTCAGAGGGGATGGTTACATGAAGGCCAAGTGAATGTCACATGAAAGTCATGTGATGATCACGTGATGGCCACATGTTGATCACATGGAGTTTTTGTGATTGACCACATGGTGGTCATGTGATGGTGATGTCACATGATGGTGATGTTACACAATGGTGATGACACAAAGACCATGGGCTGATAGGACATCTCTAGTGTTCAGCCCTGCCCTGTTCCACCTCCTGAGCCCCACACCCACTATCTGGGCTCTCACCCCCAACACCCACCTGCACATTCTTGTCACACGATGTGCTTTGGGGGATCCAGTTTAAGATATCTGATAAAGAAGGAAGGAGGGAGAGGGGTGGGGCCTTGGTGCGTGCCACACCTTCTGGGGGCAAGACATGATTGCAAGAGGGACTTTACCTAACAAATGCATCAGTGTAACCTGACTTATTGTACCCTCAATGAATCCCCAACAACAACAACAAAAAATAAATAAATAAAAAAAAGAAGTTGGACTTTTTGTGACTTTTTGTCTACTCATGAATAAAGATGATAGATATAATTTTAGATTTGTTTCAATTATATGTAAAAGAAACCAGGTTTGCCAGTCAATATGAGCTAACCAGAATATTCAACTAAACTGGACAGGTTAGCCCTAAAAACCCACTTTGGTCAAGTCTGTAACCTACTTCCTACTGCACATTTGGATTCTCCAAATAATTTTAGTTGACTTCTTAGGGATCTCTAAGATGCTTAGACCTTGTTTTCCAGGTACAATAGCATCACCAAACTGACAGGACAGCCCTCGGTCACATGGATAGGAGAGCACCTGAGGCTGGAAGCCACCTCAGCAGCATCTGACCTTGGAAAGGAGGAGAGAGAACGTAACTTGTTGAGGTGGAGGGTGGGTGGCCAGGCAGTGCAGTTTGTCGGGAAAGACGGTCACACTCCCAAAGTCACTCTCCATGGCATTACGTGCTCACACGGGTCTACCTCTTGCTTCAGCATCACTTGAAGAAGATCAGGGGCCCCCAGCCACCTTTCCATTCAGTCTCTGGGAGGGCGTCTAGGCTGTCCTCTGCTTCTCAGATCAGCCAACCCCCTTTCTATAGGAGCCGTTGGCTATCACTACCCGAGAGCCCCAGAATGAAAGCCGTATAGAAGTATGGGCTGCTGACAGTATCCGATGAAATTGTGTCTGCATCCTCATCTCCCTCTTTCTGGGCCCCAGTGGTGAGGCGAGTCCTACTGTTGCCTGGGAGAGGCATAAGGCCATGGTGCAGCTCCTGGTGCCAGCCCACCCAGCAGATGGCTCCTTCACTGGGTCAGAGGTGCCCTGGGGAAGGAGGCCCCAGTCTGGACACTGTGGAGAACCCACCTTGAATCCTGCTGGTCTGTTCTGGCTGCACAGCCCCCATCTCTGTGGCTTCCTACAGCCATTCTCTATAAGGAGGTGAGGGTCACCAGAAGACGGGCCGGGGACTATCTCAAGCTGGCAAGTGCCTTGATGCCCTGTGTCTGTGGGGCCTCTGTCTGGGCCATGGACCAAGCAATCACAATAAAGCTTTTTTCCTTCTTTGCAGCAGCAAAGCAGAAGAAGAGACAGAGGAGGATGCCACTCTCTTCATGTGGATCTCAAGGAGGCCCAACAACAGACCCCGGGGGCAGCTGGCTCGGGAACCTTGCTCATGGCAGCTTCCAGAGCTGGTGATCCAGGAGCTGGAAACAGATCAAGAAACTTCGCCGAGTTTATGTGAACAAGAGCACTCTTCTGAAATAGGCTTTCCATCTGCCTCTTGGCCTATAGCAAGATAAACAAGGTGTGGTTTAAACAGTGGCACTAGTGCTCCTGGGAGTCTCCTAACGGTCCACCAAGCAGCCACATTCTGGGGAGGTGGTCTTGGCAACCTCTGCCAGATGTTAGGCCCTTGTGGGCAGAACGCTGGCCTCTGAGGTGGATAAGTCACTCTCAAAACAGTACCATGAAGACTCAAAGGTCTGTCTGGCCACACTCTGCTGGGGATTCGAGTTGGCTCCTCACTTACTAAGTGTTTTAAGTCAAACAGTATAGACACATGAAACCGATTAATAATGACTGGGGGAGAAATGGACTCACTGTTCTCAATGACCCACTGAGATGGGGGGAGCCTCAAATCCAGCTGCTCCACTTTCTTCATTAATCACAGGAGCAGCCTATGCCTTAATTATACTTAAATAAAAAAGTTAATTATGACCTTGAGCGTCATCTGTGGAGTGATGCTGGCACTTCTGAGGGTGGGCCTGGGATGGTGCCAACCTTGAGGGTGTGAAGGGAGCGACTGCAGGCAGACTGAGGAGGTCCCATCTGGGGGCGGCAGCTGAAGCCTGAAACTCTATCACCAACATCTTTGCACCGTTAGCTCAAGGGTGTGGCAAAGAGGCTGGGGCTGATGTGTGGGGTTCCTGGGTGCTTTGTTCAGCGTTGTCTGAACTCAGCAGGTCATTTTATGGAGCCTTCCCTAGTGTGGGAATGGGAGCTGGCCCGTTCACCTGCGGTTTGCAGTTTAGCTCAAGCTTTCTGTTGGAGCCTAGTTATTCTTCAGATTGCAACAGCCACTATGCCTGAGAGTGACCTAATGGGTCTTGGCATTGGATGGGAGCAGATCTCAAGACCATGGGACGTGTGAGGGGACAGACACAGGGCCATGAACCCCAACTTGTCTCCATATTTGGGGCCAGGCCTGCCAGCGTTCAGGGATGTCTGCTTTATAATAACAACTCACAGCTTCCAGTCAGCACAGGCCGGCACGGTCAGCATCCAGTGCCTGGGGACAGGGCCTCTGCAATCCTCCTTCCCAGGTCCCTTCTCCAGACGGCACTCCACTCTCCAGCTGGCTGGCTTGTGTGCACATCCACTCAGCAATAACACTTGATTGACTGTTTAACCTCTATGTAGAACCAGACCTCGTGCTCCAGTTGGGAGAGCAGTGGAGTCCGTGGGAAGCAGTGTGGCTGGGCCAAGTTCTCATGACAGGGCAGGTGCAGTGGTGATTCAGGGGGCGCGTCCTTCCCACACGTCACCAGGAACCCACACCCTGGACGGTGTTGGTCTCAGTGGCAGGGTGTCTCCTGGGGCGTGCTCTGCTGAAACTCGGCCCCACCAGACAGGCGTTAGATTCAGCACTTAGTTTACCCAAAGCTCGTAACACAAAGGCCTAAATGGCCCTCGGCAAACTCTGTTGTGAATTTCCCTGTTTGTGTCTCTCTCATTTCCCAGGGTGGTGCTGTCAAAGCCACAGAAGCTCCTCCCTCCACTAGCCCTTGGGAATCAGCCCAGAGGCAGAGGTGAGGCAGCCAGGTCTCACCTGCTCTGCTCTGCCCCAGCAGGGCTCCCCTGTCATCCTCCCCACAGCCATGCCTGCTGGCTCTGCCAGAGGAGAGGGCTCGGGTTGTGCTGTCAGCTCAGCTCCTGGGAAGTGGGCGCCGTAGAACAGGCCCTGGCAACTTGTCACCACCCCGCCTCTCAGAACATTAGGATCCCTGGGGGACCAGCTTCCATCCTGGAGCCCAGTGTTTGCAGACAGTGGGCCTGTGGAGGGCGTGGTTACTGACCACATTTCAGTGAAGTCAGCTTGAGTTACCCATGCTCTTGGCTCTGGGATACCAGCTGTGTTCTCTTTAGGTTCTTCTTGACACAGTGTCAGAGGCCACCAAGGCCTATCTTGTGCTGCTAGAAGGCAGCAGGTCCAGCTCCTTGGCGTTGGCAGAGTGGCTATGAGCAGCAGGTGGGGCACATGGAAGATTTGCAATAGAACTAACAGAGCCTGACAAGGTGGACAGTTCTGCCTTGAGAAACCCAGAGATGGCCGGATTCTAATTACATAGCCAAAGGGCTGAGTAACCCTGTAGCAGAACGGAGAACTGTGCTCTGCCCAGCTCGTGCCCTGCCCAGCTCACACCCTGCCCAGTTCATGCACCAACCCCAGCATGGGCAGCTCATCTCACATGGGCTCTGCCACCCAGACCCCTCCTCCTGGAGGTGGCTCAGGGCCACCCCTGGAGCAGGAGGTGCCAATACCCCCTTGGGGCAGGACTTGCTCACTTATGTCCCTGTGATTTTTTTTTAACCCATTTCACTGAGTTTTAATGGAATGAAAAAGACATTTTTTAATAAAAATAAAAGCTGTAATTTTTTAAAGCTTTTTTTGTTGAAAAAGCTTAGCACATAGTCCACTGAACAGAGCACTTTCAGAAAAGTGGCCCGCTGTGGCTGGCTTCCCCCATGTGATGCAGCAAGATTGGAAGAGGGATGGCAAAGCAGACAGCTAATTTATTTTTGCCACCACCTGTGCAGTAAACAGCATCTGTTTTTTCTCCACTGTCTCTTCCTTTTCCAAACAATCTTTTATCCCAAATCAATCCTCTGAAAGAATGTAGCTGGTTAGGACATGTCATCTGCTCAAAAGAATCTTCAACTCCTAAGCCCCAGCCTCCAACTCAACTTGGATCCATCTGAAGCTGATCTGTTGCACCCATCTGCCTGACTCCCAGATCCACTTCCTCATATGACTGTTGTGAAGATTAAGACATAGCCTGGATGTTTATGACTTTAATCTAAAGTAAAGGTCTTAGGAAAACTAGAAACATTTTGGGGAGGTAAAACATTCTGAACTATGTTTCTGGGAGACGATTCCAATGACAGCCCTGGCATCCATTCAGCCACTGGCTCCAGATGGCCTCCTGTTCCCAGCCAGCCTTCCTGGAATGTGGAACCATGGATCTGTCCTATTAACTCTGATTAGGGTAACATTCTATAGGGGAGAAACGAGACTCATAAACAAACGATCATATATGATCATTTTCCAACTTGGAGGGTCATCTCCAGAGGGGAAGATAGACAAGCAGACAGTCCTCACAGTAGGTCAGCCCCAGGTCGTGGGAACACTGGGTTGTGGGGGGACTGCTCCTCTCTGGGAAGGAGCAGGAGGAGCCTTGAATGTCTGGGTAATAACTTGGAGCTTGAGCATCTCCAAGGTTTTTGCAGAAGTAGAAGGAGCCCTCCAGGTGATCAGGTTGTGACCAGCAGAAATCACTGCCATGTCTGTTTTCTTGCGATCTCATCTTGTACCTTAAAATGGATGTGAACTTGTGTATTCCACTCCGGAATAAATCTCCAATGGTTTCACAACAAACATCATAATAAAAATTCTTACCGGCTAAACTACTCAACTTCCCTCCATTTTATTTTAAGTAAAATGGATGTAAAATGGTAAAATGAATCTACCATGTAGATTCTGTGGTCGTTGCACCTCCTGGCTTGCCTCAGAATACCTGGGGGTATGTGTTCCCTAACTGAAGGCACTTCGTGGTCAGAGAAGAGGATCCAACAGATATGTATATATGTAATTTTGAATTCAACTAAGTTTTATTGAGAGTCTATCAGGGGCTGGCACTCCAGGTACAAAGGTGAATGAACCCCAGTGGGGCTTGAAGTCGGTCAGTTGAGTGATGTTCATGCACAATTATAATAAACTCCAGCATGTGTTAAAATCAGATGTGAAAAACACACAATTGGATTCTGTCTCAGTTCCCTGTGGCTGTCATAATAAATTACCGCAAACTGTTGGGCTTAAAACAACAGGAATGTATCCTCTTACAGTTCTGGAGGCCAGAAATCTGAAGTCAGGGTGACAGCAGAGTGCCACTCCCTCTGGAGGCTTCCCAGGAGAATCCTTGCTGCTTCCAGCATCTGGTGGCTCCTGGTGTTCCCTGGTTTCCTTGGCTTTGGGCCACATTCCTCCATTCTCTGCCTCCGCCTGCACATCCTGTCCTCCTCAGTGCCTGTCTTCTCCTCTGGTGTCTTTTTTTTTAATATATTTTTTTCACTTTTTACTTTTATTTATTGTGTTTTGTTTTGTTTTTTTATGGCATACACCAAGACTTTGTCCCCTCCCTCCCTCCCTCTCTCTGCTCTTTCCTTCCCCCACCTCCACCATGACCTTAATTGTCATTAATTGTCCTCATATCAAAATTGAGTACATAGGATTCATGCTTCTCCATTCTTGTGATGCTTTACTAAGAAAAATGTCTTCCACTTCCATCCAAGTTAATATAAAGGATGTAAAGTCTCCATTTTTTTAAATGGCTGAATAGTATTCCATGGTGTACATATACCACAGCTTGTTAATCCATTCCTGGCTTGGTGGACATTTAGGCTGTTTCCACATTTTGGCGATTATAAACTGAGCTACAGTAAATAGTCTAGTGCAAATGTTCCTTTGATAAAAGAATTTTTTTCCTTCTGGGTAGATGCCCAGTAACAGGACTGCAGGATCAAATGGGAGGTCTAGCTTGAGTGCTTTGAGGTTTCTCCATACTTCCTTCCAAAAAGGTTGTATTAGTTTGCAGTCCCACCAGCAGTGTAAAAGTGTTCCCTTCTCTCCACATCCACGCCAGCATCTGCAGTTTTGAGATTTTGTGATGTGGGCCAATCTCACTGTGGTTAGATGGAATATCAGGGTGCTTTTGATTTGCATTTCTTTAATAAATAGGGATGATGAGCATTTTTTCATATGTTTGCCATTCATCTGTCTTCTTTAGAGAAGGTTCTGTTCATGTCTCTTGCCCATTGATATATGGGATTGTTGGCTTTTTTCATGTGGATTAATTTGAGTTCTCTATATATCCTATTTATCAAGCTTTTGTCTGATTCAAAATAGGCAAATATCCTTTCTCATTGTGTAGGTTGTCTATTTGCTTTGGTTGTCTCCCTAGCTGTGGAAGCTTTTCAGTTTAATTAAGTCCCATTTATTTTTTATTGTTTATTTTTGTTGTTGTTGCAATTGCCATGGCAGTCTTCTTCATGAAGTTTTCCCCCAGGCCAACATCTTCCAGTGTTTTTCCTATACTTTCTTTGAGGATTTTTATTGTTTTGTGCCTTAAATTTAAGTCCTTTATCTATTTTGAATTCATTTTTGTGAGTGGAGAAAGGTGTGGGTCCAGTTTCAGTCTTTTACATGTGGATATCCAGTTCTCCCAGCACTATTTATTGAATAGGGAGTCTTTCCCCCAGTGTATGTTCTCATTTGGTTTATCAAAGATTAGGTGGTGGTAAGATGTTAGTTTCATTTCCGGGTTTTCTATTCGATTCCAAATGTCTATGTCTCTATTTTTGTGCCAGTACCATGCTGTCTTGACCACTATGGGTGTGTAGTACAGTCTAAAATCTGGTATGCGGATGCCCCTGGCTTTGTTTTTATTACTAAGAACAGACTTAGCTGCATGAGGTTTTTGGAAAAATCATTTTTTCCAAGTCTTGAAAGTACAATGTTGGTATTTTAATAGGGATGGCATTGAATCGTAGATTGTAGACATTTTAACAATGTTGATTCTTCCCAGCCATGAGCATGGTATGTTCTTTCGTTTGCTCTGCTATTTCCTTTCTTAGGATTTCATAATTTTCTTTATAGAGGTCCTTTACCTCTTTTGTTATGTATATTCCTAGGTATTTCATTTTCTTTGAAGCTATGGTGAATGGAGTTGTATCCTTAATTAGCCATTCATATTGACTGTTATTGCTGTATACAAAGGCTACTGACTTGTGGACATTGATTTCATATCCTGAGACATTAATGTATTTTTTGATGACTTCCAGGAGTCTTGTGGTTGAGTCTTTGGGGTTCTCTAAGTATAAGATCATATAGTCAGCAAAGAGGGAGAGTTTGACCTCCTCTGCTTCCATTTGGATGCCCTTTATTTCCTTGTCTTGCCTAATTGTATTGGCTAGAACTTCCAGCACTATGTTGAATAGTAATGGTGGCAGAGGACAACCTTGTCTAGTTCCAGTTCTGAAAGGAAAAGCTTTCAATTTTACACCATTCAGTAAAATATTAGCTGTGGGTTTGTCATAGATAGCTTCTATCAGTTTCAGAAATGTGCCATCTATGCCTATACTCTTCAGTGTTCTAATTAGAAAAGGATGCTGAATTTTATTGAATGCTTTTTCTGCATCTATTGAGAGGATCGTATGGTCTTTGTTATTGCTTCTGTTAATATGGTGGATAACATTTATGGACTTGTGTATGTTAAACCAACCTGCATCTCTGGGATGAAACCTACTTGATCATGATGTGTGACTTTTTTTTTTTTTTTTTTTTTTGGCCGGGGCTAGGTTTGAACCTACCACCTCTGGCATATGGGACTGGCGCCCTACTCCTTGAGCTACAGGCGCCGCCCAATGTATGACTTTTTTGATGATAAACTATTGGCTAGGATTTTGTTGAGTATTTTTCGTCTATATTCATGAGTGACATTGGTATGAAATTCTCCTTTTTAGTTGGGTCTTTTCCTGGTTTTGGTATCAGGGTAATGTTAGCTTTGTAGACCGTGTTGGGGAAGTTTCTTTCCTGCTCAATTTTTTGGAATAATTTCTGTAGTACGGGAATAAGCTCTTCCTTGAAGGTTTCATAGAATTCTGGTGTGAAGCCATTCAGACCAGAGCATTTTTTTGTTGGAAGATTTTTTATTGTTTCTCCATGCTTGAAATTGGTCAGTCAGGAGCTCTATTTCTTCCTGGCTAAGTCTAGGGAGAGGGTGTGATTCCAAATATTGATCCATTTCCTTCACATTGTCAGATTTCTGGGCTTAGAGTTTCTGATAGTATTCAGAAACTCTTGTATCTCCGTGGAATCAATTGTTATTTCCCCCTTTATCATTTCTGATTGAGGTTACTAGAGATTTTACTTTTCTATTTCTAGGTAGTCTGGCCCAAAGGTTTATTTTATTTATTTTTTCAAAAAACCAACTCCTTGTATCATTAATTTCTGAATGATTCTTTTGTTTTCAATTTCATTGATTTGTGATTTAATTTTGGATATTTCTTTTCTTCTGCTGGGTTTAGGCTTAGATTGTTCTTCTTTTTTCCAATTCCATAAGATGGCTTGTGAGTTTGTTGATGTACTCTCTATCTCTCTCTTTTTTTTTATAAAGTCATTTGTACATAGATCATGAATACATTTATGCCATTATGGGATTCAATGTGTTGATTATTTGTACAAATTGGAGTGCTTACATCCTACTAATTAACATAGCCTTCACCTCATATACCAAATTACAGTGTTAAGACATTTGTGTTCTATACCTGATAGATCCAACTTGTACTTGCAATATGCTCCATAGGTATGGTTCCCCTATTAACCCTCCATCTATCAACCCACCACCCTTCCCTTCTCCTTCCCCTTCCCTCCTTCATCCTAGGCTATAATTGTGATTCATCTTTCATATGAAAGTGTGAGTGATTATAAATTGGTTTCATAGTAGTACTGAGTACATTGGATATTTTTTCCCCATTCCTGAGATACTTTACTAAGGAGAATATTTTCCAGCTCCATCCATGTAAACATAAAAGAAGTAAAGTCTCCATTTTTTAATGCTGCATAGTATTCCATGGTATACATATACCATAATTTATCAATCCATTCATGGGTCAATGGGCACTTGGGCTTCTTCCATGACTTGGCAATTATGAATTGAGCTACAGTGAACAATCTGGTGCAAATATCTTTGTTGCCAAGTGATTTTTGGTCTTTTGGATATACATCTAGAAGAGGAATTGCAGGATCAAATGGCAGGTCTACGTTTAAATCCCTGAATGCTCTCCAAACTTCCTTCCTGAAGGAACATACTAGCTTGCATTCCTATCAGCAGTGCATAAGTGTTCCCTTTTCTCCACACCCACACCAACATGGGTAGTTTTGGGATTTTGTGATGTGGGTTACTCTTACTGGAGTAAGATGGTATCTCAGAGTGGTTTTGGTTTGCATTTCTCTGATGATTAAAGATGATGAGCATTTTTTCATGTGTCTGTAGACCATGTACCAGTCTTCTCCAGAGAAGCTTCTGTTCAAGTCTATTGCCCACAATGAAACAGGATAATTTGTTTTCTTCTTATTAATAGTTTGAGTTCTCTGTGGATTCTGGATATTAGACTTTTGTCAGAAATATAACTTGTAAAAATCCTCTCCCATTCTGAGGGTTGTCTATTTGCTTTACTTAGTGTGTTCTTGGCAGTGCAGAAGCTTTTTAATTTGATCAGATCCCAGTAATGTATTTTTGATGTTGCTTAAATTGCCCGGGGTGTCCTCCTCATAGGCCTGTCCTCCCAGGCCAATTTTTTTCAAGTGTTTCCCTTGCACTGTCTCCAAGAATTTTTATAGTTTCATGTCTTAAGTTTAAGTCCTTTAGCCAGTGAGAGTCGATTTTTGTTAGGAGAGAAAGGTGTGGGTCCAGTTTCAGTCTTCTACAGGTCACCAGCCAAATCACCCAACACCATTTGTTCAATAGGAAATCTTTCCCCCAATTCATATTTTTTATAGACTTATCAAAGATCAAATGATGATAAGTGTCTGGGTTCAACTCTTGGTTTTCAATTCTGTTCCATACATCTACCTCTCTATTTTTGTGCCAGTACCATGTTGTTTTGATCACTGTTGATTTATAGTATAGTCTGAAGTCTGGAAGCATGATTTCTCCCAATTTGTTTTTATTTCTGAGTAATGTCTTGGGTATTTAAGGTTTTTTCTGTTTCCATATAAAACAAAGTACTAATTTTTCCAGGTCTTTAAAGTATGACAGAGGTGCTTTAATAGGGATTGCATTAAATCTGTAGATTGCTTTAGGTAGTATAGACATTTTAACAATGTTGATTCTTCCCAGCCATTGGTATATTTTCCATTTGTTAACATCTTCAGCTATTTCTTTTCTCAGAGTTTCATAGTTCTCTTTATGGAGATCTTTCAGGTCCTTAGTTAGATACACTCCCAGATATTTCATCTTCTTTGGCACTATTGTAAAGGGAATAGAGTCCTTGATTGTTTTTTCCCCTAGCCTATTGTTGGTATATATAAAGGTTACAGATTTGTGAGTGTTAGTTTTGTATCCTGAGACATTGCTGTATTCCTTGATCACTTCTAGTTTTGTAGTTGAGTCCCTGGGGTTTTCCATCTGGATTATATCTATATAATCATATCATTGCAAAGAGTGACAGTTTAATCTCCTCTGGTCATATTTGGATCCCCTTGATTGCCTTCTCTTGCCTGATTGGGATGTCTATGACTTCCATTATAATGTTAAAAATTAGTAGAGACAATGGGCATCCTTGCCTGGTTCCTGATCTGAGTGGAAATGATTTCAATTTAACGCCATTCAATAGGATATTGGTTGTGGGTTTGCTGTAGATGGCCTCTGTCAGTTTAAGAGATCAAGAAAAAATGCTGGATATTATCAAAAGCTTTTTCTGCATCAATTGAGAGAATCATATGGTCTTTATCTTTTATTTGTTTATGTGATGTATTATATTTATGGATTTATGTATATTGAACCATCCTTGGGACCCTGGGATGAAACCCACCTGGTCATGATGTATAATTTGTTTGATGTGTTGTTGGATTCTGTTTGCCAGGATCTTATTGAATATTTTTGCATCAATATTCATTGCAGATATTGGTCTATAATTTTCTTTTCTTGTTGGGTCTTTTCCTGGTTTGGGAATCAGGGTGATATTTGCTTCACAGAATGTGTTGGGAAGTATTTCCTCTTTTTCTATGTTTTGGAAAAGGTTAAGTAATATAGGTACTAGTTCCTCTTTAAAGGTTTGGTAGAATTTTGATATGAAGCCATCTGGTCCTGGGCTTTTCTTTTTGGGGAGATTTCTTATAGTTGATGTTATTTCAGAACTTGTTATAGGCTTGTCCTACATTTCCACTTCTTTCTGGCTAAGTCTAGGAAGGTAGCATGTTTCAAAGTATTGATCTATTTCCTTCAGATTTTCATACTTCTGAGAATAGAGTTTTATATAATATTCATTAAGGATTTGTTGAATTTCTGAGGAGTCTGTTGTTATTTGGCCTTTATCATTTCTGATTGATGAAATTAGGGATTTTTTCCTCTGCTTCTGGTTAGGTTAGCCAAAGGTTTATCTATTTTATCGACCTTTTCAAAAAACCAACTTTTTGATTGATTGATCTATTGTATGATTCTTTTGTTTTCAATTTCATTTACTTCTGCTCTAATTTTATTTTTTTATATTTTTTCATTTATTTATTTATTTATTGTTAAATCATAGCCATGTACATTAGTGCAATCAAGGGGTACAATGTGCTGGTTTCATATATAATCTGAAATATTCTCATTAAACTGTTCTGTAGCCTTCATGGCATTTTCTTAGTTATTGTATGTAGACATTTGTATTCTGCATTTAGTAAGTTTTGCCTGTACCCATTCTAAGATGCACCATAGGTGTGGCCCCACCCATTACTCTCCCTTCACCCTAACCTCCCCCTATGCTCTAATTTTAGTTATTTCTTTTCTTCTGCTGGGTTTAGGGTTGGAATGTTCTTCCTTTTCCAGTTGCTTGAGATGTCCCATTAAGTTGTTGACTTCTTCTCTTTCTGTTCTTTTGAGGAAGGGTTGCAATGCTAGAAATTTCCCTATTAGGACTGCCTTGTGGTATCCCAGATGTTCTGGTAATTTGTGTCTTCATTATCAATTTGTTCCAAAATTTTGGCAATTTCCTTCTTAATCTCATCTATGACCCAGCTATCATTCAGCATGAGGTTATTTAGTTTCCATGTTTTTGTGTGAGTATGTGGATTTCTGTTGTTACTGAGTTCAACTTTTTTTTTTTTTTTTTTTGGTTTTTGGCCGGGGCTGGGTTTGAACCTGCCACCTCTGGCATATGGGACCGGCGCCCTACCCCTTGAGCCACAGGCGCTGCCCAAGTTCAACTTTTATTCAATGATGGTCTGAGAAAATACAAGAAATGATTTCTATTCTTTTAAATTTGCTGAGGTTAGACTTGTGACCTAAGATGTGATGGATTTTGGAGGATGATCCATGGGCTGATGAGAAAATGTGTATTCAGTTTGTCAGGATGAAATGTTCTGTAGATGTCTGTTAAATGCAATTGTTGAATGGTTAAGTTTAAGTCTAAAATTTCTTTGCTGAGTTTCTTATTGGAGGATCTATCCAACACTGCCAAAGGAGTGTTAAAATCTCTGACTATTATGGTGCTAAAGGAAATCACATTGCTCATGTCTGTTAGAGTCCCTCTTATAAATTGAGGTGCATTCTGGTTGGGTGCATAACTTTTAATAATTGAAATTTCATCATGTTGAGTGTTGCCCTTAACAAATATGAAGTGAACATCCTTATCTTTCCTTACTTTTGTTGGTTTAAAGCCTATTGTATCTGTGAATAAAATTGCAACACCTGCTTTTTTCTGATTTCCATTTGCCTGAATTATAGATGAATATCTGTTCACCCTGAGTGTATGTTTATATTTTAAGGTGGGGTGAGATTCTTGAATACAGCAGATGTCTGGCCTGAGTTTTTGTATCCAGTCAGCCATCCTTTGCCTCTTTAGAGGGCAATTTAAGCCATTCACATTAATTGAGAGTATTGATAAGCCTGGTAGTATATTGGGTGTCAAGTTTTTCGAAAGTCCAGTGGACATTTTTAATCCTTTTGTCACTGTGGAAGTTGGAACTTGATCAAAAGTTTCTGAGTGAGTTTACTTTGGTGGTAGAGGATTGTGCTGTTCATTATGAAGGATAGGTCTGAGAATATCCTGAAGAGCTGGTTTAGTTATGGCAAATTTCTTCAACATGTGCATGTCATTAAAGTATTTAATTTCTCATCATAAATGAAACTCAGTTTAGCTGGATACATGATCCTGGGTTGAAAGTTACTTTGTTTTAGGAGATTAAAGGCCAATGACCACCCTCTTCTAGCTTGAAAGGTTTCAGCAGAGAGATCTGCAGTCATTCTAATGTTCTTCCCCTTGTAGATTATGGTTTTCTTATATCTGGCTGCTTGCAGAATTTTTTCCTTCATATTAACTTTGGCAAAGCTAATTATAATGTGTCTAGGAGATGTCTTATTCATGTTGAGTCGTGCTGGGGTTCTGAAACTGTATGCTATCTGAATTTCAGAATCTCTTGGCATGTCTAGGAAATTCGCTTTGATTATTACATGAAGTAGAGCATCTGTATCCTTTAAAGCAACCTTGTCACTGTCAGGAATTCCTATAAGGTGCATATTAGATCTCTGAATTATCCCAGAGCTCTCTGAGAGAATGATCTCTTTTTGCTCTCTACTTCTCTTCCTCTTTGAGTATTCGGTGGCATTCAAAAATTTTGTCTTCAATGTCAGAGATCCTTTCTTCTGCCTGCTCCATTCTGTTACTGAAGGATTCTACTGAATTTCTCAGATCTTTGAGGGCTGTAAGTTCTTGCCTCAGTGTGTCAAAATCTTAGGTGATTTTGTCTTTGAATCCGTTGAATTCTTGAGACATATTTTGAATTACTCCTTGATATTCTAATTCCATCTTTACCTCCATTCTGTTGATCTTATTTGCTATCCATATTCTGAACTCGATTTCTGACATCTCAGCAATTTGCTTATGAGTAGGATCTTGTGCTGTCTGCCATATTGTTCTTTGGGGGAGTTGATCTACTCTGATTATTCATGTTGCCAGAGTTTTTCCACTGATTCTGCCTCATGATTGTTTTTCACCAGTTGTTTAGATGGGCAGGTAAGGTGAAATTGGATTGGGAGCTCCTGGAGTTGTGGTTAACCAGCCCTTTGTCAAGGATCTGGGACTGGTGACTGCAGCTTTTTCCCCTACAGCTTTGCAAAGGGCCCATACAGTATTACAGTCTAAGGCTGAGGAAACCTGCTTGGTGTGGTGGGGTTAGGTGCCTCTGTCTTGTATTCAGCTGGTCCTTATCCAATCCTATTGGATCAGGGACTCTGGTTTGAAGTCTTAGCTGTGGAGAAATATAAGCAACTAAGACACCCTACCCCCCTGGACAACAACTGGAAGAGGAAAATCAATCCTTCTCATTACCACACAACCAGGCTACCACCCAAGAGGGTTTTTGGATGATTAACCCAGGTTAAGAGTTCCAAACCAATTGACCCAATCAGTATGCACTCTTATGGGGGAGAATTGGAAAGGTCTCCAGCAACTAGAGGGCAGAGGTCTACCGGATGCTCAAATTTGGCTCACTCCAGTGCTCTGTGAAGTCAGAAAGGCCCGCCCTGTAGCAGAGTTGGACCAGGAGGCTGTGTCTCTTTCTCCACTTTGCTCTTCATTTATCTCCAGTCACTGGTGACCCACAGGGCTGATGTCCTGCTCCCTCCAATAAGCAGATGTGCCGGGGCTTTGCACCTGTTAGAGTCAAAGGAAGGTCATTGCCCCCTCAGCCTGGCCACTACCCTCTCCCACCAGCTGGCTGGGGGACCTGAGGCCTGCCTGCCTCGTGTACTCAATAGCCACTGGGGAGTGTTCCACCTGACTCCATCTAATCCTGAGGATAATAAGTCAGCAAATGCTTTTCTCTCTCAGCTACCATGGCTTTGCACCAGCTGCTCTGCAGCACCATTATCCCTACAGAGTGAGGTCTGGTTTCCTCTGGCAGTCCTCAAAGTTGGGGAGTGAGGTCTGGTTTCCTCTGGCAGTCCTCAAAGTCCTCTCCAAGATTAGACCCCAGCTGGATTGCTCTATTGTTGC
The DNA here is from genome assembly GCF_027406575.1 of Nycticebus coucang. Lineage (NCBI taxonomy): Eukaryota > Metazoa > Chordata > Mammalia > Primates > Lorisidae > Nycticebus > Nycticebus coucang. The sequence continues at coordinate 71,913,828 of NC_069798.1, read as the reverse complement.
TGAATCTTTGTGGGAAGTGACCCTCCGCAGCTCCCAAGTGACTGCCACAGCCAGGGATTTGGCTGTAGGAGCAGCTCCAGGAGCGCAGGGCACATGGATCCAGCAGCAGGGCAGGGGACGATGCACACAATTCTGGCTGTGCAGGGTGCCCAGTGACTTCAGCAAGAAGAGTGCTTGGCCCATGACTCTGGCAGGTCAGGGGGCAGTGCAGAGACTCCAGCATGGCGGAGCACGGGGGTGCACTATTCTAGCAGGGCAAAGTATGTGGCTCTAGCAGAGTGTGGTATATGGCTATGACTGGGCAGGGCACTTGGTCCAGCAGGGCAGAGGGGCCCTGCTCATAAGCCTCCTCCCACAGTCTTTGTAGGGGTTAGGCTTCTGGATCATCAGGCAAGGGCGCAAGGGTGGACTGGAAGTTCAGAATGGCAGGGGAAGCATTAGTTCAATTTTCCTGCCTGGCAAGAGAGTGCTCATGGTTATAACAGAGTCCCTCTCGGGAAGTAGTCCTCACTTCCTACAGCTCTCACCCATGGAGTGATACAAGAGGTCTTCAGTTCACCATTCACCTGTAGAAAACCTACAGGAGCAAACAAAGAGAAAGAAAAAAAACCCATAACTTTCTTGGGGGAGGGAACAGAAACTTTTTATTTGGGATGAATTTTATACCTGAAGTTTGCTTTCTTGGAGTTGCAACTTGCTTCAGCAGAGGTGACCTGTCATTATCACTCTTCTCTCTTGGCTCGGCTCCCAGTCTTCAGCTTAATTGGGTACTTTCTGGACATTATCCTTCCCTCTGTCAAAGGCTGGCTCTAGTCAGCCATCTTGCCCCTCCCCTTGATGCACTCTTTCTGTTTTTCAAATGTAGGCATCTAAAACGATAAATTTTCCTCTCAGAAGTGCCTCTGCAGTATCCCACAGGATTTGATAGCTTGTGTCTTCATTGTTGTTATGCTCAAGGAAGTTAATGATTTCCTCTTTTATTTATTCCTGCACCTGTCATTCAACAAACAGAAGGTTGTTTAATTTCCATGCCTTTGTGTGGGGTTGAACGTTTTTGTTGGAGTTTAGTGCCTTTTAGTGCCTTGTGGTCTGAGATGATACAAGGGAAAATTTCAATTCTTTTGATTCTGTTGAGGTTTGTTTTCTGTCCTAAGATATGATCAATTTTGGAGACTGTTCCATGAGGTGATGAGAAGAATGTATATTCTTTATCTTTGGAATGGAGTCTTCTATATCAAGAACAGTTGTTCTAGGGTCTCATTTAAGTCCCTTATATCTTTGTTTAATTTCTGTTTTGAGGATTTGTCCAACTAAGAGGAATGTTAAAGTCCTGTTTTTATGGTATTATAGGATATCATATTGCTCAGACTGAGTAAGGTCTGTTTCAAGAATCTGGGAGCATTTAAATTGTGTGCATAAATATTTAGAATTGAAATGTCTTCTTGTTGTATTTTTCCCTTGACCAATATAAAGTGACCATCTTTGTCTTTTTTGACTTTAGTTGCTTTAAATCCACATGTATCTGAAAATAATATTGCAACTCCTCTTTCCTTCTGAATTCCATTTGCCTGAAAAATTGTCTTCCAACCCTTCACTCAGAGTTTTAATTTGTCTTTTGAAGCTAGGTGTGTTTCCCGCAGACAGTAAATGGATAGCTTGTGTTTTTTAATCCAGTCAGCCAATCTGTGCCTCTTCAGTGGGGAATTCAAGCCATTAACATTTATTGAGATAATTGATAAGTGTGGTAGTGTTCTATTCATCTTATTTTGTCAGACTCCATTGCTTAGTTTTATTTTTTGCATCAGTGTGGAAGTTAGGCTCTGTCCTTTAATTTCTGAGTTCTTACTTTGCTGTTGATCCATAGTGATGGTCAGTGCATAGAACAGGTTGAAGTATTTCCTGTAGAACTGGTCTTGTTCTAGCGAATTTCCTCAATGTTTGTATATCAGTAAATGATTTGATTTCTCCATCAATTTTAAAGCTTAGCTTAGCAGGATATAGAATTTTGGGCTGGACATAAAGGTAGATGACCATTGTCTTCTTGCTTGGAAAGTTTCATTGGAGAAGTCTGCAGTCACCCTGATGGATTTGCCCCCGTAGGTCAACTGGCACTTACTCCTGGCAGCTTGAAGAATCTTTTCTTTTGTCTTGACTTTGGACAGGTTCATCACAATGTGTCTTGGAGAAGGTCGGTTAGAGTTGAGGCAACCTGGGGTCAGATATCCCTCTGAAAAGGAGTGTGTCAAAATCTTTGGTGATATTTGGGAAATTTTCATTTATAATATTTTCTAGTACGGCTTCCATTCCCCTGGGGCATTCTTCTTCCCCTTCTGGCATACCTATAACTCATATGTTTGAATGCTTCATAAAGTTCCATAATTCTGTCAGTGAACGTTCTGCTTTCTCTCTCTTCTTTTCTGCCTCTTTAACTATCTGAGTTATCTCAAGAGCTTTTATCCTCTACCTCTGAGAGTCTTTCTTTTGCATGGACTAATCTGTTGTTGATACTTTCTATTGCATCTTTAAGTTCCCTAATTAACTGCTTCAGTTCCTTCAGAAGCTCTGCTATATCATACCTATATTCTTCATATCATTCATCTCTTATTTGATTCTGTTTTTGGATTTCCTTTTGGTTATTTTCCACTTTATCAGCAGTTTCCTTCATTGTGTCCATCATTTCCTTCATTGTTTTCATCATCTGTATTCTAAATTACCTTTCTGTCATTTCTAACATTTCTTTATAAGTGGAATCCTCTGCTACCTCACAGTCCCTTGGGGGTGTTGCTCTGGACTGGTTTTTCATGTTGCCAGGATTTTTCTGCTGATTCTTCTTCATGAGTGATTTCATTTATCTGTTTCCTTGCCCTAACTTTCCTTTCACTTTCTCTTGCTTTTTAAGATGCTGTGCCTCTGGACTAGGGTTTCAATGAGTCCTTTTGTTACAGGACCAGAAGGATGAGAAGATCGAAGAACAAGAAGGAAATAAAGGAAAAAAAAAAAAAAAGAAAGAAAAGAAAAAGAGAAAGTAGAGGGGGTGGGAAAAAGGGAATATTGACATAAAGAAGAGAGACACAAATAGTGGGAGACAGGAGCAATATAAGTGTACAGTAGGGTACTTTGAAAACCCCAACCTTAAAAACCCCCAACTTCTGGGGGTGCCAGTTTGGGTGGTTCCCTCGAGGTCAGAACTCTTTGCTAGCCTGTTTGGACACAGTATGCCACCTCCACCAAGTAGAGAGGAAAGACAAAAATGCTATAAATAAAACCAAAACAAGCAAACAGAAAACTTTACAGGACAAAATTGGGAGAAAAACCAAATAATGGGGGTAGAAACACTACCAAAAATGAAGTTCTAATTGTTAAAGAAGGCAACAATGGGATAGAAACAATCTATATTTAAACTAGAAAAATGAAGAAAGAAAAGGAAGGAAAAAAAGAAAAAAGTCTATAGGAAAAATGTTGAAATTAAAAAAACAAACAAAAAAACAAAGCAGTATATATATCTTGCTGAATACTATCTGGGCAACAGGTGATTTTCTGGGGTATGAGATGTTAATCACAATGCTGATAACAGCTATACGAGATGAAGACTGGGGGCCTCTGCAGATTTCTCAAACCCCACAGGGTGGAGAGCCTAAATCTCTCCTCAGGCTGCTTAAAAGGCACTTTAAACTGCTAAAATTGGGTAAGCAGAAGCTTTTCCAGGATAGCACTTGTCACTGAGATCACTCCTGAAGTGGCTATCCACTTACCTAGTGTGCCAAAACTGGTCTGACTCTACGCCCCTGAAGGCCAAGGCTGTAGGTGTCTCAGTCCCCACCTTTAGGTTGCTCAGTCACTAGATTATTCGCTTCTGCCCCATCCTTGCTCTGCCACCCTGAGGGCAGAGCTTTCCAGGGCAGTTCTGCCACAATGGCTCCACACGGCCCACAGCTGAACACTATTAGCTCCATCCAGCTCAGCCACACAGTCCTCCACACTGTTGCCCAAGTTCTCCCAAGGTAGTTCAACTGAGTGCCAAGTCCAAAAAAACCCAAATATCTCACAGGTAAGGCCTTTCCAATTTGCAATCTCACTGCTGCTGTACTTACAGCTGACAGTGGGATTAGACGGAACAAACACATGCAAACACTTGCCAGTTCTCCACTGCTTTTGTCCTCCTCATGGAGTTTAGAAGTCTCTTGCTGACTCCCTGTGTCCCCAAAGGGATGTTTCTGGGCAAATCCCACCAGCCAGAGATGCCAGGAGTCTTTTTTTCCCTAGACTCACTGTGCCCACTCAGCCGTCATCTTGTGCAGAAGCATTTCTAACATTTCTAGCTACCTCATGGTCCCTTGGGGCGGGGGAGAGGAGATTGCTCTGGACTGGTTTTTCATACTGCCAGGATTTTTCTCCTGATTCTTCTTCATGAGTGTTTTCTTTTATCTGTTTCCTTGCCCTAATTTTCCTTTCACTTCCTCCTGCTCTTTAAGTTACTGTGTCTCTGGACTGGGGTTTCAATGAGTCCTTTTGGTACAGGACCAGAAGGAATAGATGAATGAAGAGCAAGAAGGGAAAAAAAGGAAAGAAAAAAGAGAAAGGAGAGGGGGTGAGTAAAAGGGAATATTGACAAAAAGAAGAGAGGCACAGAAAGAGGGAGACAGGAGCTGTATAGGTGTATAGTAGGGTACTTTGACCCAACCTTAAACCCCTCAACCTCCGGGGGTGTCAGGTTGGGTGGTTCCCTCGAGGTCAGCAGCTCTTTGCTAGCCTATTTGGACACAGTACCCTACCTTCACCAAGAAGAGAGGAAAGACAAAAATGCTATAAATAAAACCAAAAACAAGCAAACAGAAAAATTTACAGGATAAAATTGGGGGGTGGGGGGAACCAAATAATAGGGGTAGAAACCCTAGCAAAAATGAAGTTCTAATTGTTAAAGAAGGCAACAATGAAAAATTATATTTAAACTAGAAAAATGAAGAAAGAAAAGAAAGGGGAAAAAAGGAAAAATCTAGTGGGAAAATGTTGAAATTAAAAAAAAAGGTAAAAACAAATCAGTATATATATCTTGCTGAATATTGTCGGACAAAAGGTGATCTTCTGGGGTATGAGATGTTAATCACAATGCTGATAACAGCTATACGAGATGGAGACTGGAGGCCTCTGCTGATGTCTCAAACCCCACAGAGTGGAGAGCCTAAATCTCTCCTCAGCCCATTTAAAAGGCACTTTAAACTTCTTACCTTGGGTAAGCAGAAGCTTTCCCAGGAAAGCACTTGCTGCTGGGATCACTCCTGAAGTGGCTGCCCGCTTATCCAGTGTGCCAAAACTGGTCTGACTCTGTGCCCCTGAGGGCCAAGGCTATAAGGCGTCTCAGTCCCTGCCTTTAGGCTGCTCAGTCACTAGATTACTTGCCCAAGGTTTCCCATCTGATCCTTGATCTGCCACCCTGAGGGCAGAGCTTGTCAGTTCTCCCACAGTGGCTCCATGCCCACAGCCAAACACTATTAACTCTGTCCAGCTCAGAGATGCAGTCTGGGGCCCTAGACAATGCTTAAAGTCCTCCATACTCTTGCCCAAGTTCTCCCAAGGTAGTTCAACTGAGTGCCAAGTGCAAAAAACCCCAAACAGCTCACAGGTAAGGCCTTTGCAGTTTGCAATCTCACCGCTGCTGTACTTATAGCTGCCGGCGAGATTAGACCAAATGAACACATGCATCCACTTGCCAGTTCTCCACTGCTTTTGTCCTCCTCATGGGGTCCAGAAGTCTCACACTGACTCCCTGTGTCCCCAAGGGGATGTTTCTGGGCAGATCCCACCAGCCAGAGATGCCTGGAGTCTTCTCTCCCCAGTCTCACTGTGCCCAGTTGCAAGGAAGTTGTTACTCAGCCACCATCTTGCTCTACGTCCCTGTGATTTTAATAATTCACTTGTCTGAGGTTAAACTAGCAGAAATCCTTATTTTCCTCCTTCAGGCTCATCTCAATCTGCATTACTATGAATTAATTTTTAACTGTTACCAATGAAAAGGTAAGTAGATTCTGACTTGGTGTCAAGAAGCTGCAGGAAGCTGAGACATGCAGAAGGGACCCCAGGAATGAGAGCGGGTAGCCCCCATGTCCAGTCTGGGGTGGGGGGAGGAAGGGCCCTTTTGAGAGCTGCACTGATTACCCAGCATCCATGCCACCAGGGGCCCAAGACACTATGCAGTTGACGTGTGTCCCCATAATCCATGTGCTGGGACCTCATTTGGAAATAGGGATGTTGCCGAGGTGATCAGTTGAGATGATGTCATCCTGCAGTGGGTTGGGGCCACGACAAATGTCCTGATAGAAATCCTGGGAAGACACAGACACACACACTCCACTCTCCAGCTGGCTGGAGGAAGAGGAAGCCACCCATGAGGACAGAGGCAGAGGTGGGGGAGGCCCCCAGCCAGAGAGAGGCTGGAGTGGTGGTGTCTCCCTCACACCTGGAACGCAGAGGCTTCAAACCCTCCAGCTTGGGAGATGACAAATTCCTGTCGTCAGGCTGCCAGCATGTGGGGCCCTCAGGAGGCCCAGGTGTGGGTGGGCTGGGGGCTCCCAGCTCCAGCATCTGCCAGGTCAGGGCCCCAAGCAGCCCCCCGATACGGAGAAGCCAGGTGCTCATCAAGCCCATTTGCTAAAGTTCCCAGGCAGGTCCCAACAGGACATGTCGGAAAAAAATGGAATTCAGATGAAAATCAACAACCAAAGCAAAATTAAATTTAAACCAAACTAAACTATGATCCACACCAAAAAGTAGATAAATGCAGACACATGGGGGATGATGCCCAAAATGACCTGCTATGGCCTCAGGGTCTCAAACGGCCCATCCAGGCAAGAGACCAGGCCAGGCTGAGCGTGGGCAAGGACGCGGCAGAGTTGGGCCCAGTTCTAGGAGAGCATGGGACCTGGAGGCCAACTTGGAGGCCAGTGTCAGGGAAGCGGAACAGCCTGAGGTGTAGGCAGCGAGGTGTGGTGAAGGAGTCTGGGGGGACACTGAGGGTTTCAGGACCTCTTCCCGGGTCTTTCCCACAATGTTCCCCAGTCAGGGCCTGGAAATGGGCTGAGAAAAGGCACTGCTCCTGCGATTGACCCAACCTATACCCAGGATTGGGACCATCAGAGATATGCCCTTGTCTGCCTCTGGCCAGGAGAACACACCATCCCCCCACCAGGGTTACACTGACCAGCACCCTCATCAGAACTCAGGTCCTGTACTCAGACCCTCTGCCTAACTCCTTGGCCTGGTCATTCTGTTGCCCATCTCTGGCTCTCCTCATTCTGACCTGCTCACTGCCCCTCCTCCCCTTCCCTGTGCCTCTCTCTTCTCCTCTGCAAGGGTTCCCTCACCAGTCTCATGTGTCTTGGGGAAGTGCCTATTGGATTCAGGTGTCAAGCTGCCCTGTTCTTGGCTGGTAAGGGTGGCCTGCGGTGACTCCAGGGAGGAGGGCCCCATAGAGATGCAGATGTCTGTGCCATGCTGGTAGAGAGCACTCACCTGCAGAGGCCTGAAATTTTTTATTTCAGTGCTTAATACAACTGCTCATAGACAATTTACAAAAATGAGATTTTATGGAACATGTCTGAGCCCCTTATCCTGTGTCTATACATCTGTTTCTCTCGAGCAGTCATGTCATGTTCTCGATTAGTCTGCTTCTCATTTGGTGACCTGAAGATCGCCCCAGGACTGTTTGGAGAACATTCTAAGAAACTGTTCCTACCAGCTGCCGCCTGGTGGCTGCACCCAGCAGGTGACAGCTGTCCCCAGAAGGAACACAGGACCTGCAACGGGTACTTGGAAACATTGAACAAGTTCATGAACATGGAACCCTGTGTGGGTCACACTTGGCAACTTTCTCTTCAGGAATTTTAATTCTGAAATCATTGTATTGTTGTTTAAGAAAAGGCAAGAAAGAGGCTGCTAGAGGAGACTCCCTGTGAGGCTGGAAAGCAGACGTCTTCCTGAGCTGGGCCTGGCCCATTTCACTCTCTAAATGAAGCTTCTGCTAGGCGGCGTCTGTGGCTCAAGGAGTACGTAGGGCGCCAGTCCCATATGCCGGAGGTGGCAGGTTCAAACCTAGCCCCGGCCAAAAACCACACGCACAAAAAAATAATAAATAAATAAAGCTGCTTCTGGCTCCCAGGATCCAGTCTGGCTCCTGTGAGCTGTCAGGGTAGGGGGTCACCCTGAGAGTCTGTGCCGAGGGATGTGCTAATCTAGGACATGGGGCAGACAGCTCTCCAGATGTCCCTACAATGTGCCGCCAGTATTGCCGCCATGGCTGCCTTGGGCAGGTACCAGAACCTTAGTGATAAGGCAGGGAGAGGATTTGGTCCCACCCAGACTGTGGTTACCACTGCGGGTAGAGCCAGCTCTGCCAAGGTTCTCAGTCCTGGGGCTGCAGATCCTCAGAGCTGCCGGTGTCTGCTCCAGTCCAAGTCCACAAAGTAAGTTGGTGTTTCAGTTCAAGCCTGAAGGCCAAGAAATGTCCCCTTGGGCAAAGAAGGGACCACCTGTTTGGTGCATGGAGGCTTCATCTGATTGGATAGGGCCCATCTCACTGGGGAATGCCATGAGCCATGATCTACTGGGCATGGACACACTTCACAGCTGCCCACATTTATGTATCTATTATAAATGACAAGGAAGGTCTCTACCCAGCATGGCGTTTGAGTCCTGTGTACACTACGGTGCAACTAAGTCATGTTAACCAGCATGTGCAGGGCTTGGGTTGGGTTGAGATGGGGGTGAGGGGGCCTCAGCTGGGCACTAAGGATGGGATCCGAGGGGACGGTTTTAGAGCTCATCATGGCTGTGTGATGCTGGTCTCAAGAGTGACTGGAGAGGCGGAGCAGGCTCATCTGGAATCACCCTGGCAGCCAGCTAAGGCCACGTCCACAGGCCTCTCCTGGGTTTCTGTAGCAGTCCTCTGCGTGCGCACACGCGCACACACACACACACAGATTCGTTCCCCTCACAAGTGTGTGTTGTGCACATCTGTGTGCTGGATGCCAGGCAGGAACCTGGCAGCATGGGCAGGAGCCACCTGGGCCTCCTCCAGGGCCAGCAGCTCAGTGGCCGCCTGGCACAGGTGCAGGCCTCTCCCATGCTTTTCCTGACACTTTTCCTGACACAGATGGACTCAGGCTGAGCCTGCAGCACTGACAGTGACTGGTGGTCGCTGGTCCTTCCCAGCCGCTTCCCCGAATGCGGCTACCCAGCTGGGGTGGGGTCACGGCAGGGCTGGGTGCTCTGGCCGTGGCTGCGACTGTTCCTCTATCTGCCGAAGTGATACCCATCTAGGGACAAGCCCCATGCAGAGAAGCCGGTGTGGATATGGCGAGCAGGCCGCTGACCTGCAGGCCCTGCCTCGGGCAGCTCTACAGACACCCGCACTGGGGCCACCGGGGGACATAGACTGTCTGTCCCAGACACTGTCAAGGGGACCTGAGTCTTTGTTCTCTTTCAACTCTCAAGCTCATTCTCACCATGTTTAGGTTCATGAAACACCTGGAAACTTAAAAAAAAAAATGTTTTTAATTTAAACAGTGGGCTCATAGGACTCCAGAATTCTAAGCTTATATTTGAAACAAAACTGAGATTTGGCCTCAGGAGGTCAGATACAGAACGTACCTCAGCATAGCCCTGGGTGTGGGTGATGTAATGTTTGCTTTGCAAACCACAAGTTTAGCACTTAGGAAAAACATATTGCTCACCCACCAAGAAGAAAGATGGGAACAATGTACCCATTTCCTGAACAAAGTTGGGGCAGGCAGAGCAGGCAGCGTCCACCTGGGAGGGGTCAACAACTTCGGCAGTGGGCACAGTGGGTGCCACGCTGGCAGAAGACTGCAGACAAGGTCTTCTAAGCCCATGGCAGAGTGCAGCATCCAGCTCGGGATCCTGTAAAGCATCGGATCCTGTGGGGGAGGGCAGGATGCCACCAGAGCTGTGGGTCTTCAGTGGTGGTGGAGGCTTCCCACATGTCCCTGCCACATCAAGGGTGGCCAGGACCATGGCTGCTCTCCCTGGGCCAGGGACTGGGCAGGCACTGCTTCCCCCGGCAACACCATGCTACAGGTGCAACGAGGCACTGATCAGGGTTCTGTCGGCTGTTCCCCCTGCTCAGGCTACACTCGCTCTCCCGGCCTGCAGCCCCCACCTTGGAAAGTGGCTTCTCAGGTCAACATGCCCCATCGCATCCAGATCTGCTCTGAAGCCAAAGCTCCACCCTGGCTCACGTCTAATTAGTGCTGTGCTCAAGTATTGCTCTGAGGGGCAACTCAGAGCAGCGGGTGGCAGGGGTGTCTGTTGTTTTCTGTAGGTGCAGATCCCTTGGGAAAGTCTCCTTCTTTCTGCTCATTAAAAGAAACACTGCCTGGGATTTCATCATAATTCCCAGAAATTGCAACCCAGAAATTTTTGGTTAATGGAATGATTAGGAAATAGATTACCTGGTTAACGGAGCTTACAAAAACTCTTTTGTTGGGAGCTTCCTTAACGCATTATTAGACTGTTGTCTTCTTTAAAATTATGTTTTTGTAGTGATGGGGTCTTGTTGTGTTGCCCAGGCTGGTCTCAAACTCCTGGCCTCTAGAAATCCTCTCACCTCAGCCTCCCAGTGCTGGGATCATAGGTGTGAGCGATTGGGCTGGGCCTAGGCTACCATCTTTTTTTTTTTTTTTTTTTGAGACAGAATCTCAAGCTGCTGCCCTGGATAGAGTACTATGCCATCACAGCTCACAGCAACTTCAAACTCTTGGGCTTCAGTGATTCTCTTGCCTCAGCCTCCCAAGTAGCTAGACTACAGGCGCCTGCCACAATGCCCAGTTATTTTTTTGTTGCAGTTGTCATTGTCGTTTAGTTGGCCCGGGTCAGGCTCAAACCTGTCAGCTTTGGTGTATGTGGCTGGCACCGTAACCACTGTGCTATGGGGGACCAAGCCAGGTTACCATCTAAATTAGTATTTTTCAAACTTTTTTTATCTCACAGCACACTTAAATTGTTGATTTTTAAAAAGTGGAAAAAAAATACTGTGCTTTGAACTTCTTTCTAAAATAATTTAATTAATGATCTTTTCAAATTTTTTGGAACACCTAAGATCCTTTCATGGCACACCAGTTGAAAATCACTGATGTAGATAGTGGCTGGCACGTGACTGTGTCTTAAATCCTTGAGTTCAATCAGAGACTGAGAGGAAGAAGAGGAAGAAGGCGGAGCCACCTGCAGCTTTGAGACAGACTTGCGGTCACTTTTCATTCTATAAAAGCAGCCAAGCAGATTTTGGACTCGCAGGCTCAGTGAGGTTTTTCTGTATCTATGAAGTTCAGTGATGCCTCCGGGGCCAACGTCAGGGTGACACCACAGGGCTCCTGCCCCTTCAAGTTGGGGGGCTGGGTGGTCAGTGTGCTGAAATGGGACCACAGCCCCCTCTGCCATGCCCTGGGTGTGAAGAGGGGAGGAGCTGCACCTGGTGGCTCTGGTGTCCCCGACACCAATGCAGTCCTGGCTCATGCACCAGCCCGGCATTGGCATTTCTGTCTCATAAAGTTGCCACAGCCCTTTTTCCTCTTACTCAGAGGCTTGTGAGGTGATGCTGCTTGCTGGAGACTATTCAACAGGGGAGGTGTCCATGCAGGCTTGAGGGGCAGGTGTCCAGCCCAGGGAGGCTCTTTTCTCAAAGGCAAGGCATGCTTCACTGCCTGCCATGTGGCTAAAGCTCAGAGAAAAGGAAGGAACAAAGGTGGGGGTGTCTGGGAAGCTGATAGTGGGGCCATCACTATCAGCCCCTGGGTGTCATCAGCATCAGATGTGATAGCTCAGAATACTGAGACAGATGCCTGAGACCTGAGTGTTGGGTGTGATGGGCTTTGACTCGGGTCTCCCACATCCCTTGTGTGGCTCTGCCCAGCTACCCCGAGGGACCTGTCTGTTTCCTGCACACCCCTCCCCACTAGGCCCTACTGCCCTCTCGGCAGAGGCAGTGAGATGAGTGAGATGCAGGCTCTGCTCTGATACCCAAGAATGACCAGGAAATCTGTCCTAAAAGGCATACTTGCCACCCTTCATCCCAACCAGGATAGGAGGGGGAAGCTTGGCCCGTCACACTGTGAGAAGCTGTGTGCACAGCTGGACCCAGCTGGGACTTGGATCCACCAGGAAGCCGCCTGACGGATACAGAGGAGCCTGACTTTGCACAGCAGGAGGCCACAGAGGTCCCTGGACAACGTGGGTCTCCTCCAGCCGGGAACCCACCTCACAGACACAGGGGAGCCGAAGTCTGCACAGCAGGGGGCTGCCGAGAGTCCCTGGAGACTGTGGGTCTCCTCCAGGGGCCATGGCCCTGGGTGTGGGAGGGTCCTGAGCTCCAGCAGGCTTGGGGGAAATAGGGGAAGAGGGATAACTCAGGGCCCTGTGGCCAATGTAGCCGCAAGATGGGAGAAAGGAGGATTCTCCTGACAGCTGCCCCCCTGTCCCTCAGCCCTTCCTCTGCATGTTTGGGGCTCACTGCTCACAGTCCCAGCACAGCCTCTGGGGAGGGCCGGGGTCAATGAAATGAGCGGAGATGTCTGGACAGAGTTCGGCAACAAGAAGGGCAGCTCTCAGGCACAACAAACTCATGCCAGGCCTGGGCCATTGGCCATCAACAAGAAATGCAAGGGAGGGAGCATAGGAAATGCTTATCAGCACAGTGGGAATGAGTGGTAGGTGGCTGGGTGGATCAAGGATGAGAGGTCAGGTGGAGAGAGGATGGGTAAATAGAGGATGGGAGGACAGAGGATGGGAGGATAGAGGACAGGTAAATAGAGGATAGAGGACAGGTAGATAGAGGATAGAGGACAGGAGAATAAAGGATGGGAGGATAGAGGATGGGAGGACAGAGGACAGGAGGACAGAAGACGGGAGGATAGAGGATAGAGGACAGGAGGACAGGACGGGAAGACAGAGGACAGGAGGACAAAAGACAGGAGGATAGAGGATAGAGGACGGGAGGATAGAGGATGGGAGGATAGAGGACGGGAGGATAGAGGATAGAGGACGGGAGGATAGAGGATGGGAGGATAGAGGATAGAGGACAGGAGGATAGATGATGGGAGGGTAGAGGACGGGAGGATAGAGGATAGAGGACGGGAGGATAGAGGACGGGAGGATAGAGGACAGGAGGATAGAGGATAGAGGACGGGAGGATAGAGGATGGGAGGATAGAGGACGGGAGGATAGAGGATAGAGGACGGGAGGATAGAGGATGGGAGGATAGAGGACGGGAGGATAGAGGACGGGAGGATAGAGGATAGAGGATGGGAGGATAGATGATGGGAGGGTAGAGGACGGGAGGATAGAGGACGGGAGGATAGAGACGGGAGGATAGAGGACGGGAAGATAGAGGACCAGAGGATAGAGATGGGAGGATAGAGGACGGGAGGATGGAGGATGGGAGGATAGAGGACGGGAGGATAGAGGATGGGAGGATAGAGGACGGGAGGATAGAGGATGGGAGGATAGAGATGAGAGGATAGAGATGGGAGGATAGAGGACAGGAGGATGGAGGACGGGAGGATAGAGACAGGAGGATAGAGGACGGGAGGATAGAGGACGGGAGGATAGAGGATGGGAGGATAGAGACAGGAGGATAGAGGATGGGAAGATAGAGACAGGAGGGTAGAGGACAGGAGGATAGAGGATGGGAGGATACTGTCGGGAGGATAGAGATGGGAGGATAGAGGACGGGAGGATGGAGAATAGAGGACGGGAGGATGGAGGACGGGAGGATAGAGACAGGAGGATAGAGGACGGGAGGATGGAGAATAGAGGACGGGAGGATGGAGGACGGGAGGATAGAGACAGGAGGATAGAGGATGGGAGGATAGAGATGAGAGGGTAGAGGACAGGAGGATAGAGGATGGGAGGATAGAGGATGGGAGGATAGAGGACAGGAGGATAGAGACGGGAGGATAGAGGATGGGAGGATAGAGGACGGAAGGATAGAGGATGGGAGGATAGAGATGGGAGGATAGAGACGGGAGGATAGAGGATGGGAGGATGGAGGACGGGAGGATGGAGGACGGGAAGATAGAGACAGGAGGATAGAGGACAGGAGGATAGAGGATGGGAGGATAGAGACAGAAGGATAGAGGACGGGAGGATAGAGACTGGAGGATAGAGGACGGGAGGATAGAGGACGGGAGGATGGAGGACGGGAGGATAGAGGATGGGAGGATAGAGACAGGAGGATAGAGGACGGGAGGATAGAGACAGGAGGATAGAGGATGGGAGGATAGAGATGGGAGGATAGAGGACAGGAGGATAGAGGACGGGAGGATAGAGACGGGATGATAGAGGACGGGAGGATAGAGGACGGGAGGATGGAGTGCGGGAGGATAGAGAGAGGAGGATAGAGGACGGGAGGATAGAGGACGGGAGAATAGAGGACGGGAGGATAGAGGACGGGAGGATAGAGGATGGGAGGATACTGTCGGGAGGATAGAGGATGGGAGGATAGAGACGAGAGGATAGAGACGGGAGGATAGAGATGTGAGGACAGAGGACGGGACGATAGAGACAAGAGGATAGAGACGGGAGGATAGAGGACGGGAGGATAGAGGATGGGAGGATAGAGGACGGGAGGATAGAGACGGGAGGGTAGATGACGGGAGGATAGAGACAGGAGGATAGAGGACAGGAGGATAGAGGACGGGAGGATAGAGACGGGAGGGTAGATGATGGGAGGAAAGAAGATGGGAGGACAGAGGACGGGAGGATAGAAGACGGGAGGACAGAGGACGGGAGGATAGAGGATGGGAGGATAGAGATGGGAGGACAGAGATGAGAGGATAGAGGACGGGAGGATAGAGACAGGAGGATAGAGGACGGGAGGATAGAGACAGGAGGATAGAGGACGGGAGGATAGAGGACGGGAGGATAGAGGATGGGAGGATAGAGACGGGAGGACAGAGATGAGAGGATAGAGGACGGGAGGATAGAGACAGGAGGATAGAGGACGGGAGGATAGAGACAGGAGGATAGAGGATGGGAGGATAGAGGATGGGAGGATAGAGGACGGGAGGATAGAGACGGGAGGGTAGATGATGGGAGGAAAGAAGATGGGAGGACAGAGGACGGGAGGATAGAAGACGGGAGGATAGAGGACGGGAGGATAGAGGATGGGAGGACAGAGGACTAGAGGACAGAGGACAAGAGGACAGAGGACGGGAGGATAGAGGATAGAGGACGGGAGGAGAGAGGACGGGTGGATAGAGGATGGGAGGACAGAGAATGGGTGGATAGAGGATGGGAGGACAGAGGGTAGAGGACAGGAGGATAGAGGATGGGAGGATAGAGGATGGGAGGACAGAGGATGGGAGGACAGAGGATGGGAGGATAGAGGACAGAGGACGGGAGGACAGAGGATAGAGGACAGGAGGATAGAGGATGGGAGGATAGAGGATGAGGGGACAGAGGATGGGAGCACAGAGGATGGGAGGACAGAGGATAGAGGACGGGAGGATAGAGGATTAGAGGATAGAGAATGGGAGGAAGAGGACGGGAGGATAGAGGATGGGAGGACAGAGGATGTGAGGACAGAGGACGGGATGACAGAGGACGGGAGGATAGAGGACAGGAGGATAGAGGATGGGAGGACAGAGATGGGAGGATAGAGGACAGAGGATAGAGGACAGGAGGATAGAGGATTGGAGGACAGAGGATGGGAGGATAGAAGATAGAGGACAGGAGGATAGAGGATGGGAGGATAGAGGACAGGAGGATAGAGGATGTGAGGATAGAGGACGGGAGGACAGAGGACGGGAGGATAGAGGATAGAGGACAGGAGGATAAAGGATGGGGGGATAGAGGACGGGAGGACAGAGGACAGGAGGACAGAGGATAGAGGACGGGAGGATAGAGGACGGGATGACAGAGGACAGGAGGATAGAGGATAGAGGACAGGAGGATAGAGGATGGGAGGATAGAGGACGGGAGGATAGAGCATGGGAGGATAGAGCATAGAGGACAGAGGATGGGAGGACAGAGGACAGGAGGATAGAGGATGGGAGGATAGAGGATGGGAGGACAGAGGACGGGAGGACAGAGGACGGGAGGATAGAGCATAGAGGACAGAGGACGGGAGGACAGAGGATAGAGGACGGGAGGACAGAGGATAGAGGATGGGAGGATAGAGGATGGGAGGACAGAGGATGGGAGGATAGAGGACAGGAGGATGGATGGGAGGATAGAGGACAGGAGGATAGAGGATGGGAGGATAGAGGATGGGAGGACAGAGGACGGGAGGATAGAGCATAGAGGACAGAGGACGGGAGGACAGAGGACAGGAGGATAGAGGACGGGAGGACAGAGGACGGGAGGATAGAGGATAGAGGACAGGAGGATAGAGGATCGGGGGATAGAGGACGGGAGGACAGAGGACGGGAGGATAGAGGATAGAGGACGGGTGGATAGAGGATGGGAGGATAGAGGATGGGAGGACAGAGGACGGGAGGATAGAGCATAGAGGACAGAGGATGGGAGGACAGAGGACAGGAGGATAGAGGATGTGAGGATAGAGGACGGGAGGACAGAGGACGGGAGGATAGAGGATAGAGGACAGGAGGATAGAGGATCGGGGGATAGAGGACGGGAGGACAGAGGACGGGAGGATAGAGGATGGGAGGATAGAGGACGGGTGGATAGAGGATGGGAGGACAGAGGACGGGAGGACAGAGGATGGGAAGATAGAGGATAGAGGACGGGAGGATAGAGGATGGGAGGATAGAGGATGGGAGGACAGAGGATAGAGGACGGGAGGATAGAGGATGGGAGGATAGAGGACGGGAGGACAGAGGATAGAGGATGGGAGGATAGAGGACGGGAGGACAGAGGACGGGCATTTGAGTGATGGTGGGCGAATGAGTGACTCTGTGCATGGATGTCAGGTGGTTTCTGAAATCAGTAGCACAATTAGCCCTTCAGCCTGCATGCTAACCCTGTGGCCCTCACCCCCCACCCCCAGCATCAGTGGCTTTGCCTGCAGATGGGGAGTTGGTCTGGCTCGTGTCTGTCACAGGATCAAATGAGGGACACACATTGGAAATACTCTGACCCCCATAGCGGACGTGAACATGCAGGTTGAGTGGGATCTTCGGTGACTGAAAAGTCTGCATTTTTTTTTTAATTTGTTTTATTCTTTTCAAGTATATGTCAGGAACTAGTTGCTAATGGCATATTTTCAAGTTGAGGTCCTGCTGGGCTTCCCCCAGTAAATAGGAGGAGAGGGATTCCCATAATTAACAGTCTTATTTGCATGTAAGTGGTACGTGCTGCTATAGTCTTTGTAACCATTCCCCTCAGAGAAGTACTTGGGTTGCTGATTTAAGTGAGCAAATTGCAGGCAGACCCCTTTCCTGCTGGAAAGTCGAAAGGTGAACTTGAATCAGCCAGATGATCCTGAGTGTCCAATTATCCCAAAGCTTCCAGGTACAGCACATGGAAAAACACAAATGAGAAACGTGCATAAAGTGCAGCCATCTTCATTTTTGGGGTATAAAACTAAACACACAGATAGCTCGCCGGTTGGGCCCCAGATGCTGAGCATTTGGGAGGTGAAGAGCACTGGCCCTCAGGGACGTGGCTTGACTTCTGAGTGGCAGGACCAGAGTCTGGCCGCGTCTTTGAGCTGCTGGTCAGGGTACTGGGTACAGCAGGCAGAGGACCGTGGGCACGGGGGTGCTGGCAGCATGGCCCTGGGCCTCAGGGGAGGTTCCCACATAGCCTGAACATTGGCATGTTTTGCTTCTCTGTTGCTTTTTAAAAAACTGTGAAAACCTCCTGGCTCTTCCCCAGGGTTCTTCTGTCTTCCCTCCAGGTAAAAGCATATTTGGCAGCTAACACTGTCTTTCAGCCTCTGTCTGATGCTTTCCCGTCCGATTAAAGTTATATGAGGCCTCAGGCACTTCTAGTGATCACAGCCGCCCTCGTGGCTGGACATGCAGCTTTTCCTTGAATAGCGTTATTGTTACAGAGTGTAATGCGCAGGGAAGCCGGAGCCTGACTCCCGCACTGATGCGGAGCCAGCCTACCAAGACAGCTTTCAAATGTCAGGCACCAGAACTCCTGCTTCTGGCCAAGATGGACTAACAGGGACCAGATGTACCCTTCCACCAAAACAAGTGAAAAAATGGACAAAATATATGAAACACGTGTTAGACATTAGACACCAGGCAACAAAGACAGTGATCCCTGAGAGAGGGCAAACTCAGAGGCCGGCCTCCGCTCATGGCCAGACAGGGCTTCCAGGCCTGGTGGGGAGAAGGACAGGAGCTGAGCAGACACAGATGAGAAGCCAGCTGGACAAGGAGGCTGGGTGACCAGCAGCGGCAGCTGCCCAGAGGGAGCGAGTGCTCTGCAGGGCTCCCCAGGCTGGCCATGTGCATAAGTCTGAAAAGAACCATGTGAGATGTGCAGCACTTGGGCCTCACAGGCCAAGTGGTTTCCAGCCCCGTCTCACACAGGGGATGCTCAAAAGGCAGCCACCTTGTGTCAACAGTGGGAAATCAGCTGAGACTAAATACTGCTCAGGTCCTGCCCAACAAAGCTGAAAAGGAAGGACGATTCAAAGGAGTCACACACATTCCAGGTGACTTACCTGTAACCTGAAACTAAGCTCAAGCATGTTTATGAGAAAATAAAACATTCCAGCACCTAATGAGGTAGAATTCACAATGTCTGACATCTGATCAAAAATTAGCAGGCTTTTGAAGAAGCAGGAGACTTCAATCTAAATGGGAAGAAAATCCAGCAAAATCAACTCAAAATGAAACAGATGACAGAATCAACAGAGGAGCCTGAGCATAGCAGGGTGGGGGGCATGAAGTGACCCAGAGGGAACTCGACTGGTACGTATGGCCAGTCACAGAAAACGAAACACTGCAGGAAGAAAATGCCAGTAAACTTGAAGACACAGCCTGAGAAACTGTACAAAATTAAAAACTGAGAAAAAGTCTGACAAAACAGCACTACTAGCTGTGGGCCAACGCCGAGCAGCCTAGGACGTGTGTCTTTGGGGCTGTAGGAGGGGACAGACAGGTCTGAGTGGATAAAGGCCAACATTTTCCCACATTTGATGAAAACTATAAACGCACAGGTTCAACCCCCAAACACAAGAGACATGAAGAAAATTACACCTCATTACATAATCAAATTGCTTAAAACCCATGATAAAGAAAAAAATCTTAAAAGCAGCCAGAGAAAAAAGACACATTTTATATGGAAGAACAAAGAAGTGGTGCAGGCAGCTTTGTGCTGCAGTCGTGCAAACCAGAGGCTGTGGAAGTGCAGCCTGAAGGTGCCTGGGTGTTGAGGGGGCACAAACTGAGAGGTCCATGGACAGAAAGATGGAGGTGAAGACAATTAGCAAACCAGCAGGCTGGAGAAGAGAGACCTCGTCATCACAGCAGTTCATGAGAAAGGGCGTTTGACAGAATCCAATCCCCGCATGTGATGAAAACCCTCAGGGAACGTAGTGAAGAAGTTCCACACCACCCTGTGGCTAACGTCACACTGGACGGGGAAAGGTCAAGTGCTGCCCTACAATCAGGAATGAGGCAGGGATGTCCACTCTTACTGCTCCTATTCAACATAGCAACCGGGGGAAAAGATAGAAGAGAAAAAGGAAAAAAGAAGAGAAAAGGAAAGAAAGGGAAAAAAAGAAAGAAAAGCATGATTAGAAAACAAAAATGTCCCTACTTGTGAATGACATAATTATCTACATAGAAAACCCCAAGCCATCCACAGCAAAATTCCCAGAACTAGTCAGTGAAGTCAGCAAGGTCCTAGACAAACATCAACCCATAAAAACTGGAAATCCAAATTAAAGACACATACCATTTACAATTGATCCAAGGAAAACTAAATACCAAGATATAAACATAACAAAACATGTGAAATATATATATGCTAAAAATTAAAAATAAAATGGAAAGAAAAAATTTTAAGACCTAAATAAATGGAGAGACATTCCAAGTGCATGGAGTGGAAGATAGGAAAAATTGATTCTCCCCAAATTAACCTACAGGTGTAGTACAATTCCCATCAATATCCCAGTAAGGTTTTTTGTAGATGTGGACAAGCTTATTATGAAATTTACGTTGAAAGACAGAGGACCTAGCTAAGACCATCTGGAAAGAGAAGAATACAGAGGGAAGGATCATGACTTCTGTGGCTGCAGTAACAGGGGCAGGCGGGGTTTGTGGGAAGCAGAGAGTGAGACCTGCCTCACTGTGTCCAGAAGGATGTGTTTTTTGCAAATGGTTCTGGAGCCACTGACTGTGCAAGGGGAGAAATGGGCCTTGACCAAAGTTTCACACCTTGCACAAAAAATTAACTCAAATGGATCATGAACGTACAATAGAAAATAAAGCTATAAAACTTTTAGAATAAAACACAAGGGAAACTCTTCAGGACCTAAGAGTAGATGAAAAGTTCTTGAGCTTAAAACAGCCCATGAAAGGAAAGTAAAAAACTGGGCCTCACTGAAATTAAAGTTTTTCTCTCTTAAAGATCCTGTTAGGCTACAGACTAGGAGAAGCAAAACACACATCTGATAAAGTGTGTGTGTGTAGACTGTATGACTCTTGACATTTGGCAGTAAAAAAACAAACAGTCCAGGAGAAAATGGACACAGACAGGAGAAGACATTTCACCAGACACACAGATGTGTGTGGATGCTCAGACAGCAAACGGACGCTTGAAAAGGTGCTTGACATCATTAGCCAAGAGAGAGACGTGAGCATGAACCTGTGAGCAATGGGCTGCGACACACCTATCAGAGCAGCCGGAATAAGAAACAGTCACCTGTGCCCTGCTGGTGGGGAGGTGAGACAGAAGAGCAACCACAAAATGGCTCATTTGTTAAAATGAAACATGCACTTACCATCTGGCCCAGCAGTTGTACTGTGGGCCTTTATCCCTGTTCACAGAGGTTCATGGCAACTTTGTTCAAGGGAGTCAAAAAATGGGTAAAAACCTAGGAACTCGCTCAAATGCCCCTGAGTGGGAAAGTGAACGGTGCCAGCCCTCCACACTGTGAAACACTGCTCAGCAGCAGAAAGACACACTCCTGACACAGGTGACACTGGATAGACCCCAACCTCCAAGGCTGCCGACGCACCACTCCAGCCATGAGACGTGAGCATTTATAGACCTGGAGAACAAATTGGAGGCTGCAGGGGCAAGGGCGTGAGGAGACCATCATGGGATTGCTCTGTGTCTTGACCATGTGTTTGCTGCATACATCTACACATGACAAAACATTGTATAGAGCTGCACACACACACACACGCACACACGCACACACAAACACACGCACACATTTACAAACACACATGTGTATGTAAACCTAGCAGATCTGAGGAAGAGCTGGAAATTGTGCCAAGGTCAAGTCCCTGTTGGGGGGAGATGTGGTGAAGGTGAAGTTTCAATAGAACCTCTCTGTACTTTGTTTGTTCCTTCTTGTGACTATAGAATCATTTTAAAATTAAAAGATGAAAATAAAAAACAGACAAAGGCTTATCATATACACAAAAGCTGAAATAATTTACCACCACCAGATCTACACCTTAAGCAATGTTAAAGAAAGTCTTTTGGGAGATGTGTACCATGTGGAAGCTTCGATCTAATCAAAATAATGCCTAGGACTGGGAATGGTAGCCATAAAGGTAACTATAAAATATTTACAATTTTTTATTATTTAAATCTCTTTAAAAGATACTCTTTAAAGCAAAATAATGACAATATAATGTGGGATTCATAAAAGTAAGATACTTGAAAACAGCAGTGCAAAAGCTGAGGGCTGAGCTCTCCCCTGCTGTGCATGGGGCTCAGTGCCACTGAAGGTGGGCTGTGGAAGGCTTGTTGTGGGAGGTGGGCCGTAGACAGTGGGCTGTGGAAGGTGGGCCGTGAAAGGTGGGCTGTGAAAGGTGGCCCGTGAAAGGTGGGCTATGGAAGGCAGGTTGTGGGAGGCAGGCCATAGAAAGTAGGCCTTGGAAGGTGGGGTATGAAAGGCAGGTTGTGGGAGGCGGGCCATGGAAGGCAGGCTGTGGGTGAGGTGATGATGCCACCTGAAAGCCCTGATGCAAACTCTAAAGAAACACAAGCAAGGGTGGCGCCTGTGGCTCAAATGAGTAGGGCGCCGGTCCCATATACCGGAGGTGGCAGGTTCAAACCCAGCCCTGGCCAAAAACTGCAAAAGAAAAAAAAAAGAAACACACCCAACAGTCACAGCTGGTCAGCTAACAAAGGAGAAAAATGTTATAAAAAATACTCAATTTAATCCAAAATAAGGCAGAAAAGGGCAAAGCGGGAATATATGAGTTAAATAGAAAACAAGTAACAAGAGAGTAGATTTGCATCCAACCATATTCATAACTGTATTAAGCACAGTCACCCGTAATAGCCCTCCAGAGGCAGAGCTGATGAGACTGTGTCAAAGGGCAGGACCAGATTACGTGCCTACAATAAACCACTTTATATGTAAAGATACATGGTTGAGTGTCCCTTATCTAAAAGAGTTTGAGATTTTTGCAGATTTTGGACCATTACATTGTACTTACTGAGCACCCCAAATCCAGAAATCTGGGGAGGGCTGGCTGTGGGATGGTGCCTCCTCCTGCTGAAAGGGCTGTGGGAGCCCAGCCCCCATGAGCAGGAGGAGGAAGGGGGGTTGGTTTGTGGCCTCCCCGACAGAACCCCAAGCAGGCGCCAAACCCCAACTTGCAGCACCTTCACTGCAGTCGTCCCTGTTAGTAAGGCCTGGACTGTGGTTATTGTCACTTTATTATTAATCTTTGTTTCTAGGGAACTCCTAATAGTCCTCCCTGTCCCAGCAGCCTCTTCTTAGCCATAGGAGTTTGGTTGTTTTGAATCTCTGGGCACCCATGGCCCTCCCACAGGCTCACCTGCCTGGGAGCAGACGCCAGGTCCTGTCACACCCCTGGTGACTGTCTGTTCTCCCTGCAGGGCACACCGAGGCCCTGCAGGCCTAGGCGCACTGCCTCGACACACAGCACCCCTCTGTCTCCTACCTTCTCTGTCTCACCTCTCTCTCCCTTTCTCTGTCTCTGTCACTCTCTTTGTCTCTCTCCTGCTGCCTGTCAGGTGGGTCTTGGCCCTGTTTCCCCCTGTGGCTTCCCCCCATGGCCTGGGCTTCCTCATGTGTCACCTGGTCCCCGAGAGAGGAGCCAGGGGCCTTCTGAGGGCCTCCTGCCCCAGTCCTTCATGTGGAGCCAAGAGACCAGTCTCAGGGCTTGTGAAAGGCGTGAAGGGGGTTGGGGGCTCCTGTGCCCTGGCCCCTGGTCTCTGTGGCTGATCCAGAGACCCCAAGAGACACCACTCACACTTCAAGGGGCCTTGCAGCCTGCTGTCCCCGGCAACACTTGGGCAGTGGGACAGGGCAGAGCCCTCTGCCGGGGGCATCTGTGGACAGGGCAGGTCCTGCCGGGAAGAGTTGTGGGACGCAGGAGCCTAGTTAGGCCCAGGCCGCATACTCCCAGTTGGTCAGAAAGCGCCGCCCCAAATGGCAGGCCACTGGCTGAGTCATCTTCCAGATGTGACCCACACCACCCCCAGAATAGATTCTCACTAGTATTTTCCTCCTTCTTTTTGGACAAAGTGGAATGTCTGCTAAGTCAGCGGCCCTGCCCCTGGGCTCTGTCCTACAGGGAGAGGAGCAAACTCCCTTTGGAGACCGTGGGCTGTGAGGTGGGCCATGGAAGACGGTGCCTGTTCTCTAATCACACCACTTAGAAAGCTCCAAGGGGCTTTGCAGCTTTAGTTGTAGAGGTCAGAACACTGAATTCTGGCATCACTGGAAAATTGGATAAATGCCCACAGAAGCTGGATTATTTAAGAAACATTTCTATTATGCGCCTGATCCTCAGAACTGAATGATCTTGCTGAGCTGCTTTTCTCCACTTTTAATTTGTGTGCGTGAAGTAAAAAATGAAAACGTGTCACCTGAGGCTCTGTTGGCACTGCCTGAATGACGCGAACGCTCATGAATTTGAGGGCCTAGTTTCCTGGCGGAAACCCAGGCCTGGCCGTCTGCAGGAGGGGCTGCTTTCAGCTTGGTGTGAACCAACACTCAGTCATCTTATATTTAACTTAATTTTTTTGGCATAAAGAATTATAAATATGATGTACTTCACATATGTGATTCCAAATTAGGTTAGTGAGCCAGCATCTGTCTTAGGGATGGATAATTTAAAAACTGAGCAGAGGAAACAGCTCCTCAGAATGGACTGCGTGCAACTAGGCTGCACGGGAATTTTAATCTGAGGTTGGTACCCAAAGAATGGAAAATAGAGACTTAAATGAAAACCTGCACAGAGAAGTTTACAGCAACATTATTCACAACAGCCAAAAGGCAGGACAAGTCAGGGGTGGGAGGTGAGGGGACAGGGGTCCCTCGGCTGCCAGACAGATAAAGGAAAGTCCTCTGGGCATGGAGTTATGTCGTCCTAAAAAGGAGTGAAGCCACGGCAGAGGCAGTCACAAAAACAGATGCCACGTGAAGGGGACCGGACGTGGAGGCCACGTGCCCACGATCCCACCGCATGACACATCCAGAGTGTTCAGTCTGCAGAGACAGAAGCTGATGAGTGCTCCTGGGGCGTGGAGGGGAGGAGCCGCTATGGGCGTGGGAAGCTCTTCTGGGGTGATAGAGAGGGTAGAGGTGGTGCTTATCCAACTTTGTGACTGTCCAAAATACCACTGAATTGAGTGCTTCAAAATAGTTCATTTCATCTTATTGAGTCTCAATTAAAAAACTCAAAATCTTCTCTCGTGAGGTCCTTTCCACTCAGCGCCAACTAACTTTCTTCCTGCAGGGTCTCCTCTCTAAAACCTGATGGGCGACTTCTCTTGTCGGGTCCTTTCTGCTCAGCCTCAACTCACTTTCTTCCTGCAGTGTCTCCACACTAACTCCGGTGCAGTTTATTTAATTCAGTGCAGTACGTATTTTACAATAATTATTTTTTTAGTCTTGAGAAGAGCCCCTGTGTGTGATGCCACTGGTGGGAACACTGTCCCAAACGTGGCACAGCTGGGGCATGGTGAGGCAGGGCACTGCTGTGAGGGTGGGGACTGCAAGGCCTCACCCAGCCAGCTGCTCCCGACTGCAACACCACAGATGCCCCAGGAAGAGAGGGCGGCCTCCAGAATGCTGGGTCCTGTGTGGGCTGCACTTGGCTGTGAGAAATTTAATATTTTCAGATTTCCTTTCTTCCCACATAGTTTCAGACCCGAGGATAAAACAAACATGGTCTAGTCCTGCACTTTGTCTCGAGTAAGTAGAAAAGTGCATCTGTCCTCGAGGTCCCCACATGACTTGTCCACCCAGCTCAGTGTGCTCTGAGAGGCTTGCAAGCACAGGTGATGCCCAGCACTGGCATAGGGAGGGTGGCCCCTCTCTCAGCTTCCCTGGTTACACCTGAGCATGCACAACAACTCTGAGGGCTCTTCCCCGACAGGCAAAACCTCCTTGGGTCCATTTCCCTTATTACCCCGAATCAACCTAAAAGACACAAAAACTAGGTAGTTATTCACAGAAGTTCAAGCTCTTTGCAGAAACCACCTATCATTTTATGAATTTGTTTGTTGAATATAAAATTCTATTGTTGACATTGAGGAAAACGGGAGGTTAAAAAACTCACTTTGAATCTAAGAGCTTCTGGCATTCTTGGCAGCTCTCAGCATGGTAAGTGGCTGTGCTTTCTGATTCCTCCTGCTCTGACAGTCCAGGTGCTGCCAGGCGGGTTCATACCCTGCTAACCGGTCATTGCCTGCTTGTCACTAGCTGGGAGATCCTGGCCGTGTTGCCACAACCAGCCTCTCCCAGACCCTCCTCAGTCCATTCCTGTTTCCCCGTGTGGGGACTTTGACACCATTGGTGAGCCTGCCTCAAATACAGGGTGTCCCAAGAAATTTGCAATGATATTTTTAGTGCTTTAACTCAATTTGTAAACCTCTTAACAAAAGAAATAAGAATTCTTGCACTTTATATAAGATCCTAAAAGAAAAATACTGTTTTTGAGAGATAAGAACAATGACTGCAGAGGTTCCAGGTTCTACACCCGATTTATGAATGGCTAGATAATCTCTCCCTCCAACCATGAGGCAGGAGGTGAGTGGGGTGGGGGGGAGTAGCCCAAGCATTCTACTAAGATGATAGTCTGGTTGCATGTGTCTATGTGTGTGGCCAAAGCCTCACCCAGAATATTTCTCTGAGCAAAAGTATTTGGCATAAACAAAAGTTCCTTCTCCACCTAGCCTGGATGAACATTTCCAAAGAGCTTTATTTAGAGGGCCTGAGAACTGTATATATATTACTTGTTTCTATAGCAGGCTTTCCTTCAAATGTGAAAAGAAGAAAGAACTACAGCTGGCAAGGTGCGGTTCCATGTTTAAATGATCACACTAGCAGCTCAGAGTTACCCACATAAAATACTTCTTGCATACAAAGGAAAACACATTTAAGAACAAAGGAGAAGTCTCTGTATATGTAACGCAGCACTCTCAGACCAAGACTGTCCAGCAAAAAAGTACTTTATTGGATCTGTTTTCTAACTACAAAGATAGCTGACACAAATATCCAACATTTCCTTTCCATATGACAGCTACTAAGAAATGTTCCATGCAACTCCTCCTACAACACTAAATACAGGGTACACAATGGGGCTTATGTACACGCAACTACACGCCTTCAGCTCTGCAGTCATGTGCAAATGTTACAGATATGGCTTTCAGGTTTTGTTTCTTTCTGTGAGTTAAAAAAGTAAGACATAATCATACAGAAGACTATTTTGAGGACAATTCTTCCTGCATGAGTGCTTTCTCCACCAGGACACTGCGGCCAAGGACTCAGAAACTTACAATCTCCACTGGCAGGTGTGGCTCGGGCACATCCCACCAGGGGGCATTACTTCCTAAGGCACGATCACTGGGTTAGGTTAACGTGTCTTAATTAAACCATGCTTTTTGGTTATATGAGACAATAAGTCACTGCTAGTCATAGTGTGTAATAAGCAGTTAATTGTACAAAATGCAATAGTAAAGCCTAAACTAACCTATCTATTAACAGCAACTAACCTGAAAACATACTATACATTGCTGCATATTAAAACATTGTTTTTGGTAATTGTTTTCTTAGATGAAGCAGAGAGCTATAAGGCTTCTGTGAAATAATCCTGTAATTCAAAAAATATATTACACTCCTCATGTAGCGTTACATACAGTCAGTTCCCAGTCTTGCTTCAGCTGTTCTGAACGTTCCTCTCCCGGCTTTCTGAAGCGCTCCTTTGAGTGCAAGCGAGGGCATGTGACAGCTGTCTGTCGGAGGGTAACATTCCCAAAAGCAGGGATCTAGGAAGCCAGGTGTGGGGTCTTTGATGCACTTTCCAGAATGGATACTGGTTATTGCTAATGTGGAAGCCCTTGCAGGGAGAAGAATGATCACTACCATCTCTGTCATTCATTATTTATACATAAATACATGCTACATATGTACACACGTGCAAATGCAAGACCTATCCTGTAACAGGTAGATTTGTTTGTCCAGTAATCCAGCTTGTGCTATTCAATTTACTTGTGCTATGTTCAAAGCCAGATTAAAAACAAAGATCACAGCATGCTACTATTAACAGTCCTATAGTCTGAGGAACAAAATATATTATTAAAAAGCTGAGATGACAGGTCGGAAGATTTCCAAAATTCACTCACTGGTTAAGGCGCAAGATTGCATGTTACAGTCCAGGAAAAGTTGAGAAATTAAGAAACTCATCAGTTTTCTCTCACAACCCTTAGCTTGACAGTATTCTCTTAATTCATACAAATGGTACACTTCACAATTAAAATGTTTGATAGCTTCTGCTCCTACAAATACTCCCATGGTAGCAAATTCAATGTTCACTCCCACGATGCCCTGATGGTCTGGTTAGTAAGGCACCTCCAGTGTTGCCCCCAGGGTGCCAGGAGGGCGGCCTGGGCTCAGACCGTGTCAGGACACCTGGGATAGGTGCCCACTCCGCTGGCCATCTGTGCTCATGCCCGCCTGCCTCCCTCTGGTTTTCTTAAGATGACTTCCTTCTGGAGACGCAGGGGTCTTCCTTCCTCCTCCCTCCTTCCTTCTGTTAGAGAGCTGCTTCTTTGTACATACAGTTCTAATCTCTAGCTCCCGGCATTAAGTTGGAAGCTCTGAGGGGTGCCAGGTGTGTGTCCAGTTTATTTAGCCAAAAGTCTCTGCCGAAGCTCAACTTTCCCATGGAACTGAGCAAGTGCCAACATGACAAACTAGGAATGGGTGTCTGTGCTGGAGAGGTCATTCCGTATTATTTCATTTACTGCAAGAAAACAAAAATTGAGAAAATATTAGGGTAACAGGCTCTACAGCAAAACACCTGTAAATTACACAGAAATGCTTCTAATGAGTTGCACTCAGGCTCTGATGAGGCGTCTCCCAAGGAACCTGCACTCCCTCCTTGGCTCCTGTCTGGCCCCTGAGTGCCTTATGCCAGGGGCACCCAGCTTGCCTGGTGTCTGGCTGCCCCGGTAAGGGAGCCAGTGGTCCTCAGAGTAAGCGCCATGCAAACTGGTCTCTGAGGTTACACCAGTGTCATGCCCAGGCCCAGGTGCTGACCACGTCAGCTCAGATGTGACTGTGCCTTCTGCAAGGCAGGGGAGCCCGTGCTGATGTTTTCATAGTTCGCAAAACAAACCAGCCAACATCACAGACAGCATTTCCCTCCCAGTGGCCAGGAGAGACGGAGGGCACAGCACTGCCTGGCCACCCTTTCTGGGGGCTCTTCCTCCCTTCTCTATCTCCCTCCTGAGGGTTGTGTCAGTGTCCTTCATACCATTATCAGCGTGTGGCTTCTGGCACACAGAGAGGAAGTGAGAGGGGCTGGCAAGGGAGCTGCACCTCTCCCCACGCCCACTCCCAGCAGCCACCTGACCGGCACTGAGATACAGGAAATGTCACCGGGCAGGCTGTCACCACGTCCCGTTTTCCTAACAGAATCTGGAGGTGGGGAACATGTGCTGACGTCACGGAACTGCCCGGCTTCCCCTTGCCATGGCTGGAGCACCCTGCGCCCAGATAAACTCCCTGTGTTTCTGCAAAGGCCCCGGCCTGTCTAAGAGCAGCTTCCTGGAGCAATTAGTGGGTGTTCATTTCATCATCCCACTCCCTTCCCTAAAATCCCTTTCAACACCCCCACCCCCATTTTTAAGAATAACAATAATAAAACACAGTCCGTGGAACCAGGAATTGTGTCATGGGAACTGATAACAGAACACACTGGCGCAGAGCCCCGGCAGGATCTGGCTGCCAGCAAACGCCCTGAACACGGGCTCACCCACGATCACCCAGGCCAGACCCCACTTGTTCCTCTCCCGCATGCAGTGTCCAAGGAGGACGAGAGTCCCAGCTCTTCACAAGGGCAGAGATGCACGCTGCGGCTCCTTCACAGGCAGCCTGGACTCCTGGCCCATCCCGGGGCTGGACATCAACACAGGACACCAAGCAGAGAGCAAAGGTGCTCAGGCTCCCTCCTGTCCCAGACACAAATGAGGACATGCAGGCCCAGGTGCTCACAGGCTGGTCCTGGGCCAGCACTCAGGACTTGACTTGCCCTGTAGTGCACAGGGCAGCGCCTCCACTCCAGGCACTTTCCATGACACCCGTGGCAGCTGTGTGGCCTCAGCACAGCCCTGAGAAACACCCAGCGGCAGGCACCATGGAGGAGGAGGAAGCTCTGCTGCCCATGCAGGGTGAGCTGCCATCCCTGCCTGAAGGCCATGGGCTGGTTTTCGTCAGTCTTCCTAGCCAGGGCCAGGCAAGTGCTCCCTTCACTGCCCTGTGGTGCCAGGTTCTGGTAGCATGGATGGCAACAGCCCGGGATCAGAGCAGATCTGACTCTGCCTTCCCACTGCATGGGGCTGCACATGTCTAATTCACACTTTGCCACCTCAAACAACATTTTGACAAAGAAAATCACAAATCTTGAGTTTCTCTAAGGTCTTATCTACAAAGGAGGTAGGTCAACTATAATCAGGGCTACATTATACAAAGCAAACAAGGTTTTGCATTCTCAGGGGAGTCTCAGGGTGAACAGCAGAGAGGCTGTCCCCTTCAGAAGAGGGGACGTACACAGTCATGACAACAGCCATGGCACTGCACTGCCCACATGTGCAGCACTCAACTGTTGCAGGACGAGGTCCAGGAATCACTTCTGCCTCTGGAACCAGCCCCAGATTGACGTCCAGAGGAGGTTACTCAAACGCAGCAGCCCCTCTACTCTCCCTCTTCCTCTGAGTGGCCCCTATACATAAGGGCATGGAGGACCAGGGCAACAGAGGAGAGAGATCAGAGATTAGAGCCAGATCTGCCAGGATAGGTGGCAGAACCCACAAACACTTAACATAGACCATGGGCACCAACATTCAATAACCCAGGTGGGAGGGAGTCAGAGGGTGATAATGATGGATGGACAGAAGTCTGAGGTAATAATTTTGGGATAAAGTAATAATGGGATTAATGGAAGTCTTAGGGGAGTAAGGAGGATGAAGGGTAAAAATAATAAATGGAGGGAGGTGTGAGGTAATGAGATAGTGGGAGGCCTGGGTAGAAATAATGGGATGGAGGAAGGTCTGAGGGGTAATAATGATGGATAGAGGTTTGAAGGATGGAGATTTGAGGAGAAAAATGATGGGATGAGGGAGGTCTGAGGTAATAATAAGTGGGATATAGGGAGGACTAAGAGTAATAATGGTGAATTGAGGGACATCTGAAGTAAAATGATGGGATGGGAGAGGTCTGAGGTAATAATAATGGGATAAATGAAGGTCTCAAATAATAATGATGGGAAGGATAGAGGTCTGAGGGTAATAATGATGGAATAAGGGAGGCCTGAGAGTAATAATATGATATATGGAGGTATGTGGTAATAATGATGACATGAAGGGAGGTCTAAGGTAATAATGATAGGGTGAGGAAGGTCTGAGGTAATAATGGATGAAAGGAGGTCTGAGGGTAACAATGATGTGATAGATGGAGGTATGAATGTAATAGTGACTGATGGAAGGAGGTCTGATATAATAATGAAGGAGTGCAGGAAGGTCTGAGGTAATAATGATGGGATGGGGGAGATCTGAAGGATAATACAGATGGATATAGGGATATCTGAGGGTAACAATGATGTGATAGATGGAGGTCTGGGGCAATAATGATGGCATGGAATGAGGTATGAGGTATAATGATAGAGGGAGGTCTGAAGTAATAATGATGGCATGGAATGAGGTATGAGGTAACGATGAATGGAGGGAGGTATGAGGTAATAATGATGAATGGAGGGAGGTATGAGGTAACAATGATGAATGGAGGGAGGTCTGAGGTAATAATGATGGGATGGAGGAGATCTGAAGGATAATACAGATGGATATAGGAATGTCTGAGGGTAATAATGATATGATAGATGGAGGTCTAGGGTAATAATTATGGCATGGAATGAGGTCTGTGGTAATAATGACAGAATGGGGAGGTCTGAGGTGCTAATGATGGATGAAGTCTGAGGGGTAATAATGATGAATGGAAAGAAGTCTGAGGAGTAATAATGACAGATGGAGGGAGTTCTGAGAGAAATACTGATGGAGTGGGGGAGTTCTAAAAGGTAATAATTATGGATTGAGGGGGGGCCCAAGTGTTACAATTATGGATGGAGAGAGGTCTGAGGTTAATAATGATGGATGTAGGGAGTTGTGAGGATAATGATGATGGATGGAAGGTGGCTGATGGTAAAGAGGATGTGATGGGGGGAGGTCTGAGGGTAATAATGATAACAGTGATGGGATAAAGAGTAGATATGTAGAATGGAGGAGGTCTGAAGGTAATAATGAATAAAGGGAGGTCAAAGATAATAATGATGGATACAGAAAGATCTGAGGGTAACAAAATGGGATGGAAGGAAATCTGACAGAATGGGGTAGGTCTGAGGGTAATAATGATTAATACAGGAATGTCTTAGGAGTAATAAGGATGGGATGGGTATGGTCTGAGGGTAACAATGATAGACACAGAAAGGTCAGAGGAGATGGAAATGGAAGGGGGGCTGAGGGTAAAAATGATTGTAGAGGGAGATCTGAGGGGTTATAATAATGGGATGGAGGATGGTCTAAAGGTAGTAATGATAAGACTGGGTGAAGTATGAGGGTGGACAGAGAGTAATAATGATGGGATGGAGGATAGTCTGAGGGTAATAATAATGGGATAAAGGAAATTCCTAGGGTGATAATGGAATGGGGGATTTCTAATGGGTAATAATGATGCGATGGAGGGAGTTCTGAAGAGTAATAATAACGGGATTGGGCTGGTCTGAGGGTAACAATGATGGATACAGAAAGTTCTGAGGATAACAATGACAGAGGGAAGGCTAAGGGTAATAATGGCATGATGGCGGAGCTCTGATGGGTAATAATGATGTGATAGAAGGAAGTCTGAGGGGTAGTAAAGATTAATGAGGGTAATAATGATGGGATGAATGCAGGTCTGTGGGTAAAAATAATGTTATGAGGGGAGGCCTGATGGTAACAATGGTGGACACAGAGAGGTCTTAGGGTAATAATGATAGGATGGAGGGAAGGCTGAGGATAAAAATAATGGATAATGAGGTCTGAGGGGTAAGAAAAGGATGTTCTGAAGGTAATAATGATGGGATGGGAGGTCTTAGGGTACTAATGATGGATGGAGGTCTGAGGGTAATAATGATGGGGCGGGGGAGGACTGAGGTAATAATGATGACATGGGAAAGTTCTGAAGGTAGTAATGATGGGATGAAGAAAGGTCCTGAGGGATGGGGGTGATCTGAGAGTTATAATGACACGTTGGGGGAGGCGTGAGGGTAACAATGATGGATTGAGGGAGGTCTGAGGATAATAATGATAGGATGAACAGAGGCCTGATGGTATAATTATGGACAAAGGGAGTTCTGAATTTAATAATGATCCACCAAGGGAGGTGTGAACATAAAAATGATGGATGGAGGGTTGTCTGAGGGTCATAATAATTGGAATGGTGGGAGTTCTGAGGGAAAGAATGATAGGAAAAAGGGAGGGCTGGAAGTAAAAATGATCAGATGGAAAGAGGCATGAGGGGCAAAAATGTGATATAGGTAGTTCTGAGGTAATAACGATGGAATGGAGAGTAATAATGATGGATGGAGGAAGTCTGTGGGTAATAAATTTGGGCTGGAGGGAAGGAGATCTGAGGGTAATAATGATCTCGTGGGGGAGGTCTGAAGGTAATAGTGATAGGGGAAGTTTGAGGGTAATGTGTTGAATGGAGGGAGGCCTGAGGGTAATAATGATGGATGGAGGAGGTCTGAGGGTAATAATGATGGGATGGAGGGAAGTCTGAGGGTAATAATGGTGGGATGGAGGAGTTCTGAGGGTAATAATGGTGGGCTGGAGGAGGTCTGAGGGTAATAATGACGGGATGGAGGAGGTCTGAGGGTAATAATGATCTCGTGGGGGAGGTCTGAAGGTAATAGTGATAGGGGAAGTTTGAGGGTAATGTGTTGAACGGAGGGAGGCCTGAGGGTAATTATGATGGATGGAGGCCTGAGGGTAATAATGATGGATGGAGGGAGGCCTGAGGGTAACAATGATGGGATGGAGGGAAGTCTGAGGGTAATAATGGTGGGATGGAGGAGGTCTGAGGGTAATAATGATGGGATGGAGGAGGTCTGAGGGTAATAATGACGGGATGGAGGAGGTCTGAGGGTAATAATGGTGGGATGGGGAGGTCTGAGGGTAATAATGATGGGATGGAGGAGGTCTGAGGGTAATAATGATGGGATGGAGGGAAGTCTGAGGGTAATAATGATGGGATGGAGGAGGTCTGAGGGTAATAATGATGGGATGGAGGGAAGTCTGAGGGTAATAATGATGGGATGGAGGAGGTCTGAGGGTAATAATGGTGGGATGGAGGAGGTCTGAGGGTAATAATGATCTCGTGGGGGAGGTCTGAAGGTAATAGTGATAGGGGAAGTTTGAGGGTAATGTGTTGAATGGAGGGAGGCCTGAGGGTAATAATGATGGATGGAGGGAGGCCTAAGGGTAATAATGATGGATGGAGGGAAGTCTGAGGGTAATAATGGTGGGATGGAGGAGGTCTGAGGGTAATAATGATGGGATGGAGGAGGTCTGAGGGTAATAATGACGGAATGGAGGAGGTCTGAGGGTAATAATGGTGGGATGGGGAGGTCTGAGGGTAATAATGATGGGATGGAGGAGGTCTGAGGGTAATAATGATGGGATGGAGGGAAGTCTGAGGGTAATAATGATGGGATGGAGGAGGTCTGAGGGTAATAATGATGGGATGGAGGGAAGTCTGAGGGTAATAATGATGGGATGGAGGAGGTCTGAGGGTAATAATGGTGGGATGGAGGAGGTCTGAGGGTAATAATGATCTCGTGGGGGAGGTCTGAAGGTAATAGTGATAGGGGAAGTTTGAGGGTAATGTGTTGAATGGAGGGAGGCCTGAGGGTAATAATGATGGATGGAGGGAGGCCTGAGGGTAATAATGATGGATGGAGGGAGGCCTAAGGGTAATAATGATGGATGGAGGGAGGCCTGAGGGTAATAATGATGGATGGAGGGAGGCCTGAGGGTAATAATGATGGGATGGAGGGAAGTCTGAGGGTAATAATGGTGGGATGGAGGAGGTCTGAGGGTAATAATGATGGGATGGAGGAGGTCTGAGGGTAATAATGATGGGATGGAGGAGGTCTGAGGGTAATAATGGTGGGATGGGGAGGTCTGAGGGTAATAATGATGGGATGGAGGAGGTCTGAGGGTAATAATGATGGGATGGAGGAGGTCTGAGGGTAATAATGGTGGGATGGGGAGGTCTGAGGGTAATAATGATGGGATGGAGGAGGTCTGAGGGTAATAATGATGGGATGGAGGAGGTCTGAGGGTAATAATGATGGGATGCAGGGAAGTCTGAGGGTAATAATGATGGATGGAGGGAGGCCTGAGGGTAATAATGATGGGATGGAGGAGGTCTGAGGGTAATAATGGTGGGATGGAGGAGGTCTGAGGGTAATAATGATGGGATGGAGGAGGTCTGAGGGTAATAATGATGGGATGGAGGGAAGTCTGAGGGTAATAATGATGGGATGGGGAGGTCTGAGGGTAATAATGGTGGGATGGGGAGGTCTGAGGGTAATAATGATGGGATGGAGGAGGTCTGAGGGTAATAATGACGGGATGGAGGAGGTCTGAGGGTAATAAGGGTGGATGGGAAGCTCTGAGGGTAATAATGATGGGATGGAGGAGGTCTGAGGGTAATAATGATGGGATGGAGGGAAGTCTGAGGGTAATAATGATGGGATGGAGGAGGTCTGAGGGTAATAATGATCTCGTGGGGGAGGTCTGAAGGTAATAGTGATAGGGGAAGTTTGAGGGTAATGTGTTGAATGGAGGGAGGCCTGAGGGTAATAATGATGGATGGAGGGAGGCCTGAGGGTAATAATGATGGATGGAGGGAGGCCTAAGGGTAATAATGATGGATGGAGGGAGGCCTGAGGGTAATAATGATGGATGGAGGGAGGCCTGAGGGTAATAATGATGGGATGGAGGGAAGTCTGAGGGTAATAATGGTGGGATGGAGGAGGTCTGAGGGTAATAATGATGGGATGGAGGAGGTCTGAGGGTAATAATGATGGGATGGAGGAGGTCTGAGGGTAATAATGGTGGGATGGGGAGGTCTGAGGGTAATAATGATGGGATGGAGGAGGTCTGAGGGTAATAATGATGGGATGGAGGAGGTCTGAGGGTAATAATGGTGGGATGGGGAGGTCTGAGGGTAATAATGATGGGATGGAGGAGGTCTGAGGGTAATAATGATGGGATGGAGGAGGTCTGAGGGTAATAATGATGGGATGCAGGGAAGTCTGAGGGTAATAATGATGGATGGAGGGAGGCCTGAGGGTAATAATGATGGGATGGAGGAGGTCTGAGGGTAATAATGGTGGGATGGAGGAGGTCTGAGGGTAATAATGATGGGATGGAGGAGGTCTGAGGGTAATAATGATGGGATGGAGGGAAGTCTGAGGGTAATAATGATGGGATGGGGAGGTCTGAGGGTAATAATGGTGGGATGGGGAGGTCTGAGGGTAATAATGATGGGATGGAGGAGGTCTGAGGGTAATAATGACGGGATGGAGGAGGTCTGAGGGTAATAAGGGTGGATGGGAAGCTCTGAGGGTAATAATGGTGGGAGGGAGGGAGAGCTGAGTGGGAAAAGAGGCACCTGAGATGCTAGAATGGCCCAGGCAGCAGGACTGGTGAGCATCATTCCCAGGGGCAGGGAAGCTTGTTTATCATAATGATATCATAGGGTGTAATAAAGTGGTGAGAACCTTCTAGTTACTCATGGTGGTCCCAGCCACAGGAAAACAACACCTGCTCATAAAGGTGAAAGGGGAAGAAGGTCGGTCTGGGCTTCCCCTGCTGCCCACGGGCACCTGAGTGTCAGAGGGTGAGCCCAGGTGGGTGGGTGGCCTGGGAAGTCGCTCAGTGTGCCCCTGCCCCTCCAGGTTCACCTTGGCAGCCACTCTGTGCACCAAGCTCCTTTGCTTCTCCTTGTCATCCATCATTATGCATGGGAGAGCCCATAGGTGCCCTAGCCCAAGAACCCCAGTACCAAGGGCTGCACAGCCATGTGGGCAGATGCCCCGCTCCCAGCCTCACAACGTCACCTTGGCAGCACAATGTTCAGACCTCATAGGGACGTCCAGTATAAACCCTGACATCCCCTCATATAGCTCGGAGTAGCTCCCCTAGGTACCCTGCTGTAGCAACTGACAGTGCAGGCAGGGCCCCGAAACCACACAACAGCGCGAACCCCCATGATTGCTGGCTAACTGAGGACAGCACTGTATGCACAGCCTCAGGGCACAGTAATGCTGTGCTCTCCCCGGGTGCGATCTGGGCCATAACCCCATATGAAAAGCCTTGTGCACTTTTCACAGATGGCTGGAGAATGCAGAGCCAAAGGGCAGGTCTCAAGCCATGTGGCTATGCTGGCCAGGCACTCTGCTCCATCCCTGAGACCCCTTCTCTTCCATGAAGTCACAGTTCCGAGGCCCACAGCTACTGCGGGGGCTGTGTATGGGTGATCTGGGGGTGGCTTCTCTCTCTGGTCTGGTTTCCCATACTGTCTTTTCTCTACTGATAATTTCCATTTTCTTATTCAGCTTTTCCACCGACACAGGCTGTTTCCTTTAGAGAAGTATTTTGAACTTCAGGTAACATGTGGCCTTCATGACTCGTCAGAGACTGAAAGAGGAACCTTTGCCCTGCTCAACGTCAGATGTCCCTGCAACAGGATGTGGTGAGCTGTTATACCACAGCTTAATTTAATAAGAAGGGTTTTTTCCCTTATATTTGATTTTTCTCTAAAATGCTCCTAAGATGGAAACTATTGTTTTTTTTCTAGCACTCGAATGGCAGTTTGAATCCTTGTTTGAATCTGCGACATGTACGCAGGGTGTGTGTATGTGTGTACCTCTGTACCCCACATCTACACACCCACAATCACACCACTCTGCACACATGTCTGGAATTGACTAATAGAAAATCAGTACTTTTTAAAATATAAAAACTGAGAAGTAAAAAGCACAGGCAGTGGCTTGTCACCTCCACTTAATCTGTGAACTTGAATTGCATCCTTAACACTGCACCGGACCTCCCAGCTAGGCATGAGTGTGCAAACCAAAGACTTCAATGAGGAATGTCCTTTCCAAAGTTAAATGTTTGTACTTTCACATAATCAGTTTCTTCTTTTTGATCATTGCATTATAGTGAAATATCTATGGCTCAGCTCTTAGGTTTCACTCGTGGGTTTTTATGACTACGTTGAGACAAATGCAAACAGAAAGGAATGGGGAGAGTCTGAGAATTCTCGCATATTTTGCTCTTCTCAATGACCAGCTTTTTAGCCAAGTTTTCCCACACTTCTGAATTCTTGGTTTCTGAAAGCAATTAAGGATCACATATTTCAAGGAATGAGCAAACTACTTTTTTACCTAACATTTAATTCAGCTCTTTGTGGCTTCTGAAGCACCTGCACAGATGTTATTTGTGATCCTTGCAACAATCCTATGAAGGAGTAAAGGCAGATGTAATGAATTGTGTTCACAGAGAGACCACAGGAGGCTCAGAAAATGGGGACAACAGCCCATGGTGCTAGAGCTGGGGGGATGAGGTGGGGATCCCCTTTGGTGGACTGAGCGCAGGGCTAGCCCCACCCTGCACCTGCTCTGCCCACTAGGGTCCCTTCCTTCTGGTGCTTAGGGGTCTGAAAGGCACAGCTACAGTTCGACGTGAATTTTTTCATTAAACACTTACTAGGTAATCACAGACTGGGAAGGTTGGTGGGACCCCTGGCTGGTGTCTGGGAGGGAATTGCAGACATGGGGACGCAGGGTTCTGACCCTGCCCAGTAGCCCCCCTGCAGCTCCCACCCTCTCTCTTCCAAGTTTACCCACCGCTCCAGCCCTTCTGCCTCTGCCTTCTCTGTTTCCACCTGTTAGGGTACTCAGTGCTCACAATTTGGTATCTCTGAGATGAGGAAAGGTTAAGAGGTATATTTTTTGCTACTTTCCTTTTTTGTGGCCTCTCTTAAAAATAAAGCAAAACAAACAGCAGCAACTCCCCCCACCCCAACACACACACATAGGCAGATGCAGCATTCTCCCATTTGGGCTAAACAACTGTTTTTCTCAGTCATCTCTGCTGTACTAGCTTCATGTGCTTTAAAAATCTCTTTTAAAGGGAGGGGGTTGAGAAGAAGGCAATGGCAGAAGCCCCTGAGTTAAGTCTAGCAGCCCCCTTCCCAGGTAGTCCTGTGTGCAGGGCAAGCTGTGCACCAACACTGTAGGGTGGTCCAGCCAGAGCTCATGCTGACACTGTCCCACAAGTTCCATTCAAGAATCTCAGCAGCACAGTAGGTAATGCTAACACCTTTATGTGAAAGGCCAGTGAAGTCTCCCGACCAAGGCCCCAGGCTCAAGTGGGCTCCAGCAAGCCTCTCCCACACCTGCGAGGTCTACCAGTTTTGATTTTGCCTGAGATGTGAGCTCACAGTGGCACGCTCTGCTTCCCACTGAAATGAGTCCCCGCTAGCCTGGGGTCTCTTGTCTGCCCTGCCTTCATGGAGGCAGCTTGCTTGCTTTCTGTAGCGTGGACGACAGGGCTTGCCCACGTCCCAAGACCTCTTCATCAACTGTCCTGCTTCCCACCCCCAGGGAAAAGGTAATTATCTGCGTGTGACTTTGAATCAAGAGACCCTGAACACAGCGCTAGTCGTGTCACTGCAAACTACTGTGGGATCCTATAAAAGCAGAACCCAGTGCCCTAGACAGCTGTGGTTGGAATGACAAAAACAAACTGTGGGAGAAAAAGCGATTCCTCTAAAAATGGCAGAAATGACATAAAAAAATATGTAGGTGGTGTTTTTAAAAAAGACCCAAACTAGGGCCTGGCATGGTGGATCACGCCTGTAATCCTAGTACTGTGGGAGGCTGAGGCAGGTGGATTGCCTGAGCTCGAGAGTTCCAGACCAGCCTGAGCCAGAGTGAGACCCCATTTCTAAAACTAGCTGGGTGTTGTGATGGGCGCCTACAGTCCCAGCTATTGGGCTGAGGGCCAGGGGATAGCTTGAGCCCAAGAGTTTGAGGTTGCTGTGAGCTGTGATGCCATAGCACTTTACCCTGGATGACAGAGTGAGACTCTGTTTAAAAAAAAAAAAAATTTTTTTTTCTATTTCAGGAGAGTCCCTGAGCCATGGAAGGTTTTTTTGAATGGTAATAAAACAACATTGAAGCCAAGAATTCTGAAGATTTTCCAACTTTTCTGAGATGGAAATTCTCCTGCTTTCCTGCCACATTGCTCAAACCATGGCCCAAAGATTAGGAGCAAATTATGGGGCCAGCTGTTAGAGGCTCAGAGCCTAGTTCTGGAAGACAGGATGTGAGCCCTCTCCACCTAGACAAACTGCACAGGATGAGAAGGTGCTTGAGACCCAGGCCCCTGCTCCCACGCTCCAGGCCTGTGGGGCTGGGCACAGTCTGTGAAGGAGCTTGATCAGAACCTTCCTCTGTGTGAACCGGGGGGAGAAACAAGCTGTTGTGGATCACAGTCCCAAGTCGAGGA
Organism: Nycticebus coucang; assembly: GCF_027406575.1. NCBI lineage: Eukaryota > Metazoa > Chordata > Mammalia > Primates > Lorisidae > Nycticebus > Nycticebus coucang. Next base: position 71,873,559 of record NC_069798.1, on the reverse strand, counting down.
CAACGAGCTGTGGCCTCCCTTGTAGGCACACCCCCCACCTTGTCACAGAAACACCAGCCGTGCACAAGGGACAAGTGTATGGCAGGGATCAGGAAACACATCAGCTCAGGGCAACCTGCTCCGCTCCCTGGGTCGTGGGTATTATTACTGTTATTGTTTTGAAGACAGATCCAGTGGTCAGGAGGATGGCCAGTCCTCTCTGCAGAGGCTACAGTAGAAACCAGGCCAATAACCCATGTTCTGAGATGTTTGTGCTGCCCTAACAGGGGCTTCGCTGCAGGAGCCACACCCTTAGGCATAGCTTCTGGGGGGGGTCCCAAAACTTTTCCAGAACAATGTGCTAAAAACACTCCATCAGCCCAAAGCTCTTAGATTCCCTAATCATCCTCATTTATAAAGGAAAGGTACATGCGTGTGCACTAGACCTCCTGTGAGCTTAGCTTCCAGTTCACAGACTGTTGTGAAAAGATGCCAGAGTCACAGGCAGCAGAATGGGAGTGACGGGTGTGTGGCTCACACAGCACAGAGGGGCAGCCAGGGCTGCCTCCTGACTCCTCCTTACATGTCACATGGGCTGCTCCTGTCTCTCACCACATGTGCAGATCCCTTTAGCTATTAGAATGGTCTGCGTGGGGTTTTTCAGTTCATGCAAACACAAGCTTTGTCCTTCCCTCCATCACAGAGGGTCAACCATGCCTCTCATCAGATGTAGCCATGAGTGTCGACCAGCAAAACAGTGGAAAAAACTGTTCTTACACACCTGAGCTGCTGCTGTGGGGCACCTGTGTGCCAGGGGCCTGTGTGATCAGCTCTGACCCCATTCCGTGGCAGGACCTGTTTTGCCAAGAGTTGGGGGGTCACTGGCCCACATCAGGTGCACCGGGGCTGGGGCAGCCACCCTCAGGCTGTAGGGAAGCAGAGAACCAGGACAGGAAGTTCCAGACTTTTCTCAGGATCTGGATTTCACCTTAAGGAGTCTAAGAAATGAGCTACTGCAGTGTTAGCCCAGATATAGTGTTTAATAATCCTTGCATTTAAAACATTTAATTAACATGAATAAGACCATACTTTGCAACAAAAATACTTTCGTGTCAATGTTTAAAAGCCGTTATTTGTTGACATAGGTACTTCACTAGATTAACTACATAAAACACATTCATTTACAAGTATCTGCCTTTTGTCCAATAGCAGTTTCAGTTCCAATAAGGAAACCAAGTGTACCATGGATTTCAAAATCTAACAATGTTTATCTAGCACTTTTTCGCAAACCACCTAGTGGGGATACAGTCATCTTTTCTTTCCAGATGTCAGAACACACTGTAATGTTGCTCTTTAATAAAGAGCATTGTCATATTCCTTTAAACCAAAGCAATATGGGAAATTAAAAGGGTCTTAATGGCTTCACTACAGGGTCCACATAGGATTCTGTTCCTGTCACCCTGTTCTACACCAGCATCCCACACTGCATCATACTATATGGTTCTCTATACCAAAGCTCACTATTAAACTCCACATCAGTAAACATAGCACAGATTCAGCTGTTACTTGCTTCCTGCACTCCCCCCGAGGGACAGAAAGGTGCATATTCTTTATAGATGACAAGTCATCAAAAATGCCTTTGTTTTTAAGAGAAAGCAAAAATAACTTTTTGAAAAGCAAAACAAAACAGGAAGGACATTTCCTATTCCTATAAGTGAAAGATAAAGGAATAAAATAAATAAAGATAAAGTTCTTTTATAAAGGACTTTTATAAAAAGTATGGCTGGGAGCAGTGTCTCAGTTCTGTAATCGCAGCACTCTGGGAGGCGGGTGGATCCACTTGAGCGCAGGAGTTCGAGACCAGCCTGAACAAGAAGAGATCCTGTTTCTACTAAAAACAGGAAAACTAGCTGGGCGTCCTGGTGGGTGCCTATAGTCCCAGTTACTTGAGAGGATGGCGGGGGAGGCAGGAGGCCTGTTGAACTTAGGAGTCTGAGGTAGTTGTGAGCTATGGTGATGCCATGGCACACGGGTGCAAAAAAAAAAAAATTATAAAAAATATTTTCTCACCTTCCCAGAAAATACACCTTTACCTAAAGTTAGTATCATAACTTAAAAGGATAATTTGGAGGGAGGGTAATTGGTGGAACCACACCTATGGTTCATCTTACAAGGGTACATGTGAAACTTACTAAATGTAGAATATAAATGTCTTAACACAATAACTAAGAAAATGCCAGGAAGGCTATGTTAAGCAGTGTGATGAAAATATGTCAAATGGTATATAAAACCAGTGTATGGTGCCCCATGATTGCATTAATGTACACAGCTATGATTTAGTAATAAATTTTAAAAAAAGGATAATTTGGGCAGACATAAGTATAATCAGAAACATCTTAGGCCAAATCCCATTCTTAAATAACTTCTAAGACGTATCCAAATTATGTTTGCTGTGCTAAACTTTTACAAGATCTAATAATTCTTGGAGTCAGAAAGCCATTTGATAGTGGCTGAAAATCTAATGAACATATAGATTTTCGTGTTGTAACTTTCATTACAAAGGGGCATGATAGATGTATTTGCTCACTCTTATGGTTTCAGTGAATTGCTGAATATACAGATCTCAATTTTTCCATTTCATATATACATGTAGACTTATTTGGTTCTTTTTCAAAATATTATAGTAAATATGAGCTAAGCACATAAAAATAGATTAAAGGCACAAATTAGAGATTAGAAAATAGGAACCAGAGAAGAAAATGCTTTTGTTTACTGTCAGTGTATTTGTCTGATGCAGAGAGACAGATAGGAGCCTACGTCAAGGACACAGAGGAGTCTGCCTCTCTATCAGCCCTCCGCAAATACATCCCCTTACCAAGTCAGCATTTTGACTTTGGATACTCTCCTCTGTACCACGATGATGTCCATCCCTGGGCTGGCCTGACTGACAGCTGCCCTGGAGCCAGAGCTGCCTCTCCAGCGTGGGCTAAGAACAAGAGTGATGTAGCCAGGAGGGCGGCACAGCCACTGTAGTTCTGAAAGTGCAGACTTGCAATACCTCTAAATCCTTTTTCACTTTTCTGATTTTTTTCAAAGATGCTTTGTGAAGCAGTGGAAAATAATAGTTTCTCAAGTTTCATTAAAAAGTAAGTTCTCGTGTTACTTTGGGTGTCCTGGACCTATTTCAGCCTTCACTTATTTTTATCTTTTTAATCATAATAAGCTACTGCCACAGGGCCTGCTATTTTTGGAAGGAGAGGATGGGGAAGTGGAGGGACAGAGTGACAACAAGTCACAGCTTTAATAAAACATGGCCTCCATCTGGATGTGGGGCGGGACTGTCAGCCATTAAAACAGAATAATTTTCCTACCTTAAGTGCCTGCTTCCTTATTTAGCCTGAATACTGCAAATAATGCAAACACCTCGGGTGGAAACTCCTGCAGCCGTAGGGTCCTGGGCTGACCACGTGCGCGGGAGAGTCCAACAGGCAGTCTATGGGCGTGTGTTAAAGTGCCAGCATGCACTTTTCCAGGGCTTTCCATGTGCCACTGGAAAATACCCTCCCTCTTCTAAGCAGAATTTACAGAACTGAAAAAATAAAAAGTTTTAAATCACCTTTTCACTAAAGTAAAATAAATGGAGCTCAAGAAGAGTGACTATGTGGGTTTGGTTAACTTTGTTTCCTCTGGCTGTCTGAGCGAGACGCAGGTTCTGTGCAGAAAGGCACTGGCCAGGGCTCTCATCCTTCATAGGGTGGTGGGGATGGCTGTTGACGTCAGGAGAGTGTGGCAGACTCCCAGGCTGGGTCCCCCCCCAGGGCTGAGGGGCACCTGCCAAGTGCCCATCTAGCCCCAGCCCCAGCCCCAGGCCTCCTGTATAGCAGAGGCCAGTTTGCAGCAGGAAGAGGCTGCAGGAAGGCTCATGGCCACCACTGCTGGAGTCCTGAATGGGAGGCCAGTCAGGAGTGACCCTGAACTAAATCCTCACCTGACCTGAGAATTATTAGCAGTTTTGTTAGGTATGAAAATTGCACTGTGACCACCTGAGAGGTGGCTCTCTATAAAAAGATGTGTGCGTCTGAAATATGGAGGTGAAAGGGCAGGGATTCGATTTTAAACACCTTGGCAATGACAACTGCAAAGGTACAGCTGACACTCGTGCTGCACTGCACCCACCCTGGGGACTGTCCTGGGCAGCTGAGCCACTTGCACCACTCTACACACGGACCTGGAACCCGGGCAGGAGCCAGTGACCAGCCAGGTTCTGGGGTGGGATGTGTACCCCAGAGGGACCAGGCTTGGCCATGAGGGAACACGGAGGACCCAGGGACCTTCCCGGACCTGGACATTGTCTCAGCCCCTGCCCTGCTCAGGTACCCCTCAGACCACCACTGGTGTCACCTGGTGTATGGCAGGATGTGGTGGGAAGCTCCCCAGCTGGACAGACCTACAGGAATATCCAAGAAGCCTGGGTAAGCTGAGAGCCAAGGGACACAGAGACGAAGGGTCCTCAGAGTCCCAGAGGAATGTTGCCTCCAATAGGTGCCATTAAGCTTCCACACTAAGGGTGACACCTGCTGCCCGGTAGGTATGAAGAACCGTCTCCCTGCCTTTGCGGAACTTTAAGATGAGCATTCAAATCTTTAAGAAGTAACTGAGTGTAGTTTCTATACAATTGAAAACATAATACTAAAAGTTTGGGGGTGGCCCACAAATTCTTAGGAGTCTAGTGGAGGGTGAAAGTGGGTATGAAGCTGACTGGAAAATTTGTGAAAGTGGGTATGAAGCCGACTGGAAAAAGAAAATTGGACAGAGAACAATTCATGAGAAAGGCTCATCTTCCCGCCATTTGTCACCTCTGCCATGGGCCCACAGGTGTGGGCAGAGGCGGTCACCTGCACTCCCCTGCCACACAGGGGCGGGCTCAGAGAGGGCTGCAAGAGCTGTCACAGAGTGGGAGGTGGGTGTGGTTTCAGGTATCAAGAGAGGAATTAAAGTACCACTTGTGGAGATCTTTAATTTTATCGTTGGTGTTATACAGTTTTTAACATACTGTTTCAATGTATTATTTAATATAGCTCTACACTGCTGGTATCATGTTCCTACCAGGCCTCATACCATCCTGCATACACAGAAGCTGTGCAGGTGTGGGGATGCTAGTGGTGTGAGATGCTAGTGGTGTGGATGCTAGTGGTGTGAGATGCTAGTGGATGGCCTCCAGCCCTGCGTTCACACGGTCTGCCATCTCAGGGCTGCAGTGGCTGCCTGACTCTATCCCCACAGCACAGAGAGCACAAGCCCCAGACTCTCCCCAATGCACAAGGGATGGCAAACTCGAGGGGTTGAGATACAGCTGCCCATTTGCTCCATAGCCATCAGCTCTGCAGCACCACAGCCTGTGTGTGAGGATGGACTATGGCTACAGCACTGCACATGACTGCACATGACTGCACGTGGAAACACACAGAGCACACGACAGCACACGGCTCTCTGCACATGGGGAGCACACAGCAGCACTCGGATCTCTGCACATGGCTCAGCACACAGCAGCACGTGGCTGGCTCTACTGCAATTCATGAAAAAGGCGCATCTTCTCTGCACATGCGGAGCACATGGTAACACTCAGGTCTCTGCACACGGCAGCACACAGCTCCCATTCCCCAGAGGCAGCCTCAGCACTCCGCAGCCAGAGCAGGGGTCTCCAGAGTGGGACCTGGGCTCACAGCCCACCCAGGCCTGGCCTCCTCTCGCCCTGAGCTGCCCCTGAGTGTGGCACTAGATGTTCTCACTGTCCTTGCTACACGACCCCCAACCAGGCTGAGGTGGCCTGAGGGCCACGGCTACCATGATGTGGACAGAGCTGACTGACAGCAGAACCCATTTCTTTACTCTGCAGAGACCTGAATAGAAAAGGCACCAAGGCATGGAGGAAACACGTGTGCAGCCAGTCATGCAGGTGATCTGCCCCAGACTCCTGACCCGGATAGAGGGGGCAAAGGTTGGGAAGGAACCCATGGCCCCATCCTCATGACACACTGGCCCCAGGTGAAGAAACAATGAGATGGATTTCAGTATTGATTATCCAATTATTAATCTTTACAGAGGCTGTTCCATCGCCGCACATAATGAGTAATTCATCAAAGTGTATTAGGTGCCACGGAGGCTGCGCTCAGCATGAAAGGCCATTAAGCTTCCTGTAATTGCACGTTGCTGCTGCTCTCCTGAGTTCTAAATCGAATCAGCAGGCCGGACGCACTCTAATTGACTTCATGCAGTAACGTGTGCCCCTGGTGACTGCTGAAAGGCGAGGCCGTGGCAGGTGACCACAGCTCCCAGAGAACCTGTCCAGTGCAGTCCCGGGACTGGCCCTTTCCAACAGTGGCTGGCAGGGCGGATGGGAGAAGGGGACACAGGCAGAGGGCATCCCCAGCAGGACAGGGGATGCCCTCTGCTCTCCCTGGGAGGAAGTTTACCCACCAGTGGCTGCAGCCCTGGAGACCAGGAAGGGAAAATGCCCCGCCGTGTTCCGCTGCCTTTCCCGTGCAAGTTGGAGACAAGGCCCCATCTCTGTTCCTCTGAAAAGTGCCTCCTGGATGACCTTGTGGCCCTTGAGCCCCAGGCTTTCCCTGTGCTCACCTGGCTACGAGTCAGGGCCCTGGGCAGCTTTGCAGTCACTGGGGGTCACTGAGCTGCCCTGGGCTCAGGCTACCCCCCTCACCTGGCTTCTGGAGGGGTTACAGCCCTGACATGCTCAGAACAAAGCAACCCATGAATTCCAGCTGCAACCAGCTGCCTTTGGAAAGTTAAATTGATCCCGATTCACAAGTTTCTAAGCATGTTGCTTGGGTCATGGGAAATTCAAATTTGGTAACCTGCGTATTGTCTTGTGTTTGCTGAACTTTTTCCTTTTGGGGCCATGAGCTGTTTGCAAAGTTAAGCATTAATTCTGTCTCTGTTTACCTAATTTGGTTTCTGAAGATGGCTTAAAATGTCCTCAGGAAAAAGACTGAATATGTAGAGAACAAGTATTTAGAGATGCTTGTTCACCGTAAGCATTAATTCAAGGGGAGGTCAATGAAACCTTATGGGGCATCCCAGCAGTTAACGCTAAACTGAAGCCTCTCTGGGCTTATGTGGCCCTGTTCACCAAGCTTGGAGTGAACTTGCTGCATTTCCCTGACAAAGTGTGAGGAAGTCAGTCCAGATGAGGAAGATGCCGGGATAGCTCTCTTCAGGAGCTGATGATGCTGTGCCTCATGCAAGTTGTACAGCGTGTTGGTGTATGGACCATGTGCTCTTGTATAGAACACATCCAGACTGCATCCGTGGATAGACTGTGCTCAGACATATCATCAGAACATTCTGTGTGGCTAGGTACCCGTAGCACAGTGGTTACAGCACCAGCCACATACACCCAGGCTGGCGGGTTCAAAACCAGCCTGGGCTAGCTAGACAATAATGACAACTGCAACAAAAAATAGCCGGGCGTTGTGGCGGGTGCCTGTAGTCCCAGCTACTTGGGAGGCTGAGGCAAGAGAATCGCTTAAGCCTGAGAGTTGGAGGTTGCTATGAGCTGTGACGCCATAGTACTCTTCTCTACACAGGGTGACATAGTGAGACTCTGTCTCAAAAAAAAAAAAAAAAAACATTCTATGACCTGGTGTCACATGGACATCACTGGCATAGAAGTCACCACTCTGCTGACCCAGGAGCCCAGTGTCTAGGCAGACTCTTGGGGAGCAGGGTTGGCTGGGCAGACCCTTGGGGAGCAGGGTTGGCTGGGCAGACCCTCGGGGAGCAGGGATATCTGGTGAGTGATAGTTCTCAGCTTGTGGCACCCTGAGGACCAGAGGTGGCTCTGAGAGAGCCCTGCAGGGAGCACTCAGCTGACAACTGTACCCTCCTTGTTGCCCCGTACCCTCAGCAGGCTGGGCCCAAGCCCACATCCTCATGGCAGAGGGGACAGATCCTGCCCCAACCCAGGGGTCCAGCTAAACTGCCTGGAGGGGGCTCGGAGCCAGGTGGGAAGGGGTAAGCTGGAGTGAAAGGTCAGGGATATGGTGGACGCCGGGCACATGTGAGGCAGAGGCCATCACACACTGCCAGCTCTGCCTTGGAGGCATGAGAGAGCAGAGAGGGAGGCTGGGGTCGGTGGGACCATGGCCATGCCCGTCTCCAGGGATTCCCATGCCAGCAGCATGTCATGCTAAACCATGATCTGTTTCCGCGCACACGATTCTCTGTGGTACTTCAAATCCACAATGTCATGACAAGAAACTGTATGAAAGATGGAAACAAAATCACCCTTCTCATTTCAGCAAAAGGAAAAGAATTACTAAAAAATCAAACCTTCCAGTTATTATGGTGATGAAGGACAAGGTGAACTTGTCAGGAGAGGGACAGGAAGAGACTGAGGGCAGAGATGCAGACAGGGCAGTGGCACAGGGAGAGCTCAGCCCCAGAGCTCCATGTCCCCAGCATTTGGACAAGTTTTGGAAGACAATCAGATTTGTGACTTGTGCTTTTAATTTTTCTTTTACTGCAGCATAAACCTAATTTACAGGAAGGCGCTAACAAACATTTTAAAGCTCTTTTCTCAAATTAAAGTGCATGAAAAAGCACCTCTGCGCTGCACACCTCATACACACACTGACAGCCCTGCAGCTGCAGTTGGGTTCACACACCAGCTGAGACCCTCCCCTCCCTTGCCCCACCTTCCCCACCCCAGCTTCTCCTATCGTTTGTTTGCCAAGAGGAAATAACTCCACTGCACTGGGAGTCTGAGAATCCCAGAAAACAATCCGAAATCCACACAAATAATTGAAGTTCACTTTTACTGAGCTGTTCAGCTCCATTCTGAGTCTTATTACAATGTCAACAAGAGTTTAATTTGTTTTAAAGTTTGGGTTCTTAAATCTGAGTGATATGCAGTAGTTTACAGCTTGCTGGCAACAGCTACTGTGGAAAAAAAAGGCAAGTGCATCTTGAGGCGGTTCTGAGTTTGACTCGTGAAGGGGAGTCTAGCCCAGGGCAGTGGGTGCAGGGACCTGGGCCACTTTGCTCCCTGACCAGGCTCACCTAGGGGTGGTCATTCAAAAGAAACATCCTAAAATGTAAAATTTCTCACAAAAAACCATGTGCAGATGCTAACCCGGTTGATGATGGTGGAAATACTTAGATGGGGGGTATGGGGGTGGGGAGACAGGAGCCATCCCAGGACTTCAGACCTTCAAGAGGTCTTACAGTCTCCTGAGACTTTGTGTCACCCACGTCCTGGGAGGGCTGTCCTCCAGGACTCTGAAAGACCAGCATGGGAAACAGCCACCTTGGTCTTTTATTATATGTATACAGTTGTTTACTTAGTGGTTCCTTTGGAGATTACCATATATATTTTACTCAAAACAATCTATCTCAGATTAATAGTAACTTAGTTCAAATAATATGGAGGAACTTTGCTTTGATACAACTTTCTTCCCTGCCCTCTCTGTGGTGTTATTATTGGCATGCAAATGGCATCTTTATACATTATAAACCCCTGAGCAGCTTTGTAATTATTGTTTTCTGCAACTGTTTAAAAACCAGTTAGAAGAAGAAGAGTATCTGTGTTCCTTTCTATTTGTGACGTGATTACTTTCACCATGCTTTGTATTTGCTGTGTGGGTCTGAGTCACCCTCCCTTACCTTAGTATTTCTTATGGGTCAGGTTTACTGGCAACAAATTCTGTGCCTTTATTTACTGAGCATGACTTCATTTCTCCTCCATTTTTAAAATCTGGTTTTGCTACATACAGGATTCTTGGTTGACAGTGTTTTTCTTGCAACATTTTGAATATGCAGCTCATTGTCCTGTGGCGTCCATGATTCCTACTGAGAAGTCAGGTGTTAATCTTACTGAGCTGGCCACATATCTGAGGAGTTGTTTTTCTCTTGCTTTCAAGGTTCTTTTTCTTTAATTTTCAACAGTTTGGCTGTGACGTGTCTATGTGTGAACTGCTTTTATTTTACTTGAATTTTGTTTATTTCTTGGATACACAGACTTTTTTCATCCAATATGGGGAGTTTGGAGCTATTATTTCTTCAAATGTTTTTCTATTGCTTTTTCTTTCTCCTCTCTCTGACTCTCATTATGCATGTTTGTATGCTTTATAATAAAAGTCTGTTTCTATTCTTTCTATTCCACAGACTGAATAATCTGTTGACTTTTCTTCAAATTTGCTTATTTTTTTCCTTCACCAGCTCAAATATATTGTTCAGTCCCTTTAATGAATTTTTCATTTTAATTACTAAATTTTTCAACTCTAGAATTTCTACTTGGCTCTTTTTAAAAAAAAAAAATGTATCTCATTATTGATATACTCTCTCTGGTAAGACATGTTTGCCGTACTTTGCTGTAATTCTTTTTAAAAAGTTTCCTTTAGTTCTTTGAACATATTTATAATAACTGATTCAAAGCCTCTGCTACTTGAGCCCTCACAGTAGCTATGCTTTTTCCCTATATATGGGACGTATTTTCCTGTTTCTGTGAATATATCCTAATATTCTGCTTTATATAAAACTAGACATAGTAAATAATGTATTGTAGCAACTCTGGAATAAGAACCCCCACCACTCCCAGCAGGATTTGTTGCTCTGCCCACCCACCCAACCCTTGTTGTTGCTTACTTATTTAGTGACTTTCCTGGACCATCCTGTGGATTCTGTATTCCTTGTAGTCTGTGGAAACTAAGCTCTCTGTTCTCCATTAAAAAAAAAAAAATCTTGTTTCTGTTTTTCTTTATTTTTTTTCTTTGCTTTACCAGGGACCTTAGCAAATCTTGTTTCTATTTTTAAGTCTGGCTTCCTAGGGCTCACCCTCAGGTTAGCAAAGTTTTAACTGTCTGCTAATTATCAGTCAGGTTTCTTTAAATCCTTGAACTAAGCAAGTCTCCCCCCTTTAAACAAGGAAACCTGCTGTTAGGCCCACCTTTCAACAGCAGGCAGCTTTTGCTTTTACTTCTGCTTATGTGTGGTTTCCAGGTCAGCCAGAGGTGAGTGACTAGCTGTCTCTTCATCTGCATGTGAACAGCCCTCAGAATCCCCAGGAATATGTCAGGCTTTTCAATGTCCCCAGTGGTCATCTAGTTTGGTCAGGCTCTGTTTGCTCCAACTGAGATTACGGTCTTGGGGTCACACTGAAGGTTGCAACTGCAGCCAAGGTCGCAAACTGCTGTTGTTTTTGATCGCACTCTGAGAAGCGGCTTTTCCAGGGAATTTCATGACCAGTCGAAACACCTGCTGCACTTTGAGGACGGGTGCAGTAGCCTGGTCTCCTTTGCAGTCTATAAAACTGTTGGCTTTTCATGGTTACACTCCACGGAGTTGGCGAGTTTCAAGTTAAAACACCACAGTCCACTCTACTTACCAAGATCCAGATTTTTTTAAAATGTTTTTCAATTTGTTCTTTCCTTTTAGTTAATTTCTAGATTTCGAAATGGTTGACTTGACAGTTTTATCAGTATTTTTGCTGCTTTTTGGGAAAGCTGATCCACCAAGGTCCTCTCCATCATTCTGAAAGCCATCTCCCTTCCAATCCTTTTTAAAAAAGGATCAAAAAGTACCTCAGTTAATAATCAGAAACTCTTTGATGAAGAAAAATATGCATTCCATGTTCCTTTTTGACTTCAAGGCAAGTTCATATTCGAAATCTGTAACACTGGTGTAGGAATCTCTGGGAAAACAATAACTCATAGTAGACAGAGTGAGGGCTTGGCAGAGGTGCTAGAATCGGGCTGTGGTGGGCTGTGGTGACTTCCCGATCCTGCCACTCACCAACTGTGACCTGAACAAGTTGAATAACCCTTCTCTCTGAGCCTCCATCTTTGTGTGAGGTGAGGTTAACAGGGGCAGTTTTTCCTGCCCACCATATTGTTCTAAGTTTGAATATGTAAATGAGAAAATAAAGTAAAAAGTCACTTTGGAAAGTGCCTATAGCCATGTGTCAATCATCAGCCCTATTGTTGCCATTTGGGTTTTCTGCTCCTTGGTAATGACTTATCCTGATGGACTGGGAGTCACTTCTTCTGCACTGGGAGCCACTGCAATCCCAACTGTGTGTCCACCCTTCCCTGGACTTGGTGGGTCTACCAGTCAGTTCAGTTACTCACTGTTCTCCAGGACTTGGGGGCAAGGACAGGGAGATCATGTAAGTACATCCGTGCTCAAGCACCAGGCCCGGAGAGCTGAGTGCCTGGCTTGAGTGATGAGTCTCGGCTGTTTTTTCAAGAACACAGTTTCTGACAGACTCAGGCGTGACCTTGAAGTCCTGATCACTGTACCCCAGAGAGGAACAAGCTTCAATGGGCTATCAGCGGCAGGACTCCCTGAATGTGGCTATTGTGCTTTTTTTTTTTTTTTTTAAATACCTTACTTTATGGCTTCATGCTCTGTTGACAAGCACAGAGGTGTGTCTCTTGCTGGCTAACATCTAAAAGTATCCGTACAGAGTACTCATACTTTCTCTGAAACATATGTGTGACAGAGCAGGACAATGTTAGGCAACTTGACCTGGAATAGAGACCATGCCCAGGATTTTGGTAAAATCTTAATGTGTATTCAAGAGAAAAACTGAGTATATCTGCACAAGAAAGAGAACCAAGGGATCAAAAAGTACCTCAGTTAATAATCAGAAACTCTTTGATGAAGAAAACACACAAACACTTCACTGCTCTTCAGAGTCTGCCTATGGGAAATGACAGAATGTCACACACATGCCCATGTCACCTAGCACAGCCACATCTGAGTATCAGGTCTGGTCTCGCTCTGCTGAATGTGAATTTCCTTGGTATTGACCAGATCTCAGGGGGGCCTATCAGGCTCCAGGAAACCCTCCTGGATCTTCCCTTTTGCTTTTCTTCTACTTTATCCTTATTTCCTTCCCCCCAATTAACAATTTCAAACAACTCCCCATTTAAAGGAGAAAACAAGCTAAGACCTATTTTTAAGGAGTAAAGGCAGAAGGTATTTAATAATAGCTGAAAACAGCACCACTAAATTCCTGTCCAAGTACACAGAAAACAACTGGCCTATGCAATAGTATTGTCATCAGAAATACCATGTAACTCAAAGCATTCCATGATCATGGCTCATATCTCGTAGGCCAAGCTGCTGAGAACAGCACCCAGAACCCCACAGACACAGTCTAACAATGCACCTCTCCCGGCCTGTGGGACAGATGAGGATGCCCCAGCCACAGGAGTCACAGCCAGCATGTCAGGGAGCCAGGACCCCTGGTTTTGGAAGACCTCACTGGTGGGTGTCTCTGAGTCCTCCTTTCCTGAAAAGGCAGAGCCTTGACTGCTGCCCAGAGTGCTGGTGGAGGGTGAACAACGTAGAGGTCTGCACCCTCGACACCCTGCACCCGTGCTGATACTTATCCCACCAATGGTCTCTGGTGGCTGCTGGTAGACACTCTGGCTGCACCCACCAGACAGCAAATGTCTACTCAAAGCTGAAACCTCTAAGCCACCGTCTGCAGCTCATCTGGCCTCACCTCAGGCCAAGCAGTCCTGGTCCTGCTCCATGAGCCTTGGCTTCAGCCTGCTGCTGGGGGACACTGCTGATGCCCAGGGGTCCCTCCTCAGGGAAACCCAGTCATCATGGACAGCAGGCTGTGCTTTGCAAGCCCCCGTGGCTGCCTGGCGCACTAGGGGCTGACCCGAGTGAGTCGTCTGCGTGGCTGAGTTCACTCTTCTATCCATCCCGTGGAAGCCCCGTCTGCAATATTAACGACCCACGTGTGATCAATGCAGTGCAGACTCTTTCAATCATCATTAGCAGTGGGGAAGGCCTCAGACCTGGGCGCCGGGCCAGGTTAGTAAAACTTTCCGTGAGAAAAGCTTTTGTTCTCCCCCAGAGCAGTCTGCGCTCAGGAAAGAAGGGTGGAGGAAGGGAGCCACTCACCACCCAGACTTGGGCAGACACGCTCCGGCCGCTGCGTCTACCTGCTTGTTGTTTTAATGACATCTAGACTCTGAAATCCAAGAGCTCATGAGGAACTGAAAGGCCTGATTGTGTCGGCAGCAAGCCCAGCTCTCTGCGGGGCGGCCATGTCCTTGCTGGGCTGGTGGGAGGTGCTGCCGTCAGACGGGTGTGTCTGAGCACCAGGGCAGAAGCCATGTGCCTCGTGTTTCAGAAAAAAAGCTCCTGCGAAGGTCCACAGAACAAGAGCATATACACAGGAGCCACCTACATTTACATGTGATCAAGAGGAGGCAGAGCTATCACCTAGTTTGGTTCTCCACGATAAGCAATCACAGACACAAGGATACTAATGTAAAAACAACTGTTCACCTTAAAAAAACATGCTGTAAAAACATTTACAGATAACGTAACATGAGATCCAGAAAACCAGTATTTTAAAACACGATGCTCTGTGGTTCTGACATGCTTTAGAAGCTTAAATCAAAAGCTAAATCTTAAGATTACTGAAACAAAGAAGAAATTATACCTGAAATTCACTTACGGCCCAAGTACTTTTGAAACAAAAGACTGAAAAACAAAGAAATCAAAAAAAGAAAAAAGCTGGGATTCACATTTCGAGGCTCACCTTCCTCAAGACACACAGAAAGTCTGGAAGTACCTCCCCTCCTGGGGTGAGGCAGGCAGACAGGGCAGGTCTGCGGGACATGCTGTCCAGCATGGCCACCTTGCAGACCCTTGGTGGGCCAACACGCCTCACACACCAGGTGCCCCTCGCTCTGCAGCTGCTGGTGACACCCTAAGACTGCCCTTCTCATTCTATACTCCCAGAAAACAAAATCCAAACTCAATTAAAAGAAATAACCCCACCACCTCCCCGTGCACACACACCACAGGTTCTAGTTCCTCCCAGGCCAAGTGTGAGGACTCAACTGCAACCACTACTCCCAGATAGTCATTCAGGTACCCCAAGAGGATTGGGAGATCGTCCAAGTGTGCTGACAGCTGTGTGGGTGCTACGTGTGCCAGGGCAGCAGACCCCCAGCCAGTGCCCCGTGCCCTGGAGGAACCAGCTGTCATGCCTGTTGCTTGGGTCCCAGGAGGCTGGAGACCAGTGCTGGGGCCGGGGCCAGGGCCAGGCCACAGGGCCACTCACAAGTGCAGTCGGGGTGTACACAGCCACATACCTGCCCCTTCCTGCTGTCTGAACTCATCAACGCTAAGTGTTTGCTCTTTACCCTCGAGGATGCCTGGAATCCACCCAGCTTCACTTTGGTTTAGTTTTTGTTGCTGCTCCCATGTCTTTCTATGCTCCTTTCCCTGGGTGCCAGGGGAGCTCTCTTCCCTCCCTATGCCTGCTTCCCACGAGACAGCTGCGGGGAAGGGCCTGGGTGTCTCAAGATTGGGGGGGGGTCAGTACATGTGCTGAGCAACACTGTGCAGCTCACTGTGATGGACGCTGAGCCGCATTGCACGTGGGGCAGGAAGGATGGTGTGACTGCAGTGAGAGTGTAGAAGCAAGGCATGGCCACTCCCAAAGGCTGGTGACCATGTTCCGGAAGATTCTCCATGTCCAGGCCCCTCCCGCAATGAGCCTGGGGCCTGTGCTCCTGACTGGGATGCAGCTGATCATGCACTGACCAGTATT
The DNA here is from genome assembly GCF_027406575.1 of Nycticebus coucang. Lineage (NCBI taxonomy): Eukaryota > Metazoa > Chordata > Mammalia > Primates > Lorisidae > Nycticebus > Nycticebus coucang. The sequence continues at coordinate 71,857,976 of NC_069798.1, read as the reverse complement.
CTCAGGACCCGCTTCCCTGTACATGCCGGAGGTCTGACGATGTTTCTGTTTGACAGATTGAGTTTTCAAAACCCAGAACCAGGACAACACTGGGACAGGGGCCAGCCAGGGGTCAGACTTCTGGGCTGGTTAAGTCATCTGAGCCTCACAAACATGCCCAAGCTGAGGCTCACTCCTGCTGTGAGCCCGGCTTCCCTGCCCCACCCTGTCCCCATCAAGAAGGCACCAGCACTAAACCCCCATGCACCCTGGAGCCCGGTGGGAGTTGGGCTCCTGGTTCCACCATCTCCCACAGGTCATCCTGCCCTGGTCTCTCCTGGCCTGCCTTGGTCCAGCCCCACAGATGCCCTAGCCCCTGCAAGAGAGCAGGTCCCAGGCTCGGAAAACCCCAGGCCAACAGAGGTGGCCACAGACCCTCCCTGGCCCCATGCCGATGCCATGTACATTTCCTCATGAGGACAGGACTGCCGGAGGCAGCCGCCATCTGGGAGTGGAGGCAGAGCATGTATGCAGACGGCTTCACTGTGAGAGGCACAGAGGCCAAGGGTGGGCATGTCTGCGCTCTAGCTGGCCAAGGGGATGCTGGGCAGGTGCATCCAGCCTATGGTGCAGGGTTCCCCAAGAATCCCCAGAGCCCACGGTGTGGGGGCTGGGGTGTGTGAGAGCCTATGTCTCCCTTACTCTGGGACTAGGGATACAGCTGCCCTACCAGCCTCTGAAGGCATCGTTCCTAACACAACTCTCCTGCTCGATTCCTGTGTGTGTGGTTTAGCCAAGTGCCACCAGGACGCCTGTGCCGGGCTGAGCCATAACCACATTGTGGCTCGCAGGGTCTCTGTGCAGCCTGTGCCACACAGTTCTGCTCTGATCCCACGGATGAACCTGACAGGCTTGGTCACACCTGGCCCAGGATTATGCAAACTTAACAGAAATGGGGCCATTAATTGCAGCTGCAGTGGAGACACAGTCTCATGCACCCACAGGCCATCCTCAGGACCAGCGCAGCTCCTCTTGAGCACATTAAGTAGATAAGACATGTCCTATCAAGGGAGCCAGAGTGGCTGCAACTAGACACTGAGGTGGTCTCTCCTCTGGCTGTGCAGAACCACCCAGGGCTTTGGGATGGGTCGCACCACTGCTGGGCCAAGTGGAAAGCAACCCTGACCAGGTGCCCAAAGAGAATGTCTGGGGGTGAAGGTAAGGGGAGTGGCCCCACCATCACTGAAAGGTTGCTGCCCAAGCAGGTGGGAGTTGGACGGCTCCTCTCTAGAGTGTGGCAGGCAGGGCCACAGGGCCTCAGGGCCTGAAGGGCTCTCAACGGGCAGGACCCAAGCTTGCAGGCCAGAGTACCACAGGCTCCTGAGCCCCACAAGCTCAGGCTGGCAGGTGTTGGGAGGGGCCTTGAGGGAGATGCTGGGCATCCTTGGACAGATGCTCTGGCTGCAGCCAACCTGTGCACATCACGGGGACTCACAGGCTGGTTCCAGACCCCCGTGGTCCCTGCCACCCGCATCTGTCCCCTCCATGCCCACATGCGCCTGGTAGGCAGGGCTGGGGTGGTCTGCTCTCACAACTTGGATGGGCCCAGTGACAAGTGACAATAGTCTAGCCCTGGCCCACCAGGCCAGAAGGCTTCTTGGCTGTTACTTCATGACCAAGCTCATACCACAGCAAAGGCACTTGGCCCAAGGGCTGAACATTCTTGGGACTAACACACTTGTACATGCCCTCCTCAAAGAGCTTCGTCCCAACTACTGGACAGCCCTGACCCCTGAGGCATAGGAAGCCCCCAACCCACCAGCTCACAGGCCTCGTGCTGGACCATGGACCTGAGGCCAGGAGGCTCTGCCTGGACCAGCTCATGCAGTAGCTGAGAGCGTCCAGGGGAACCAGGTGCCAAGTGTGTGCAGCCCTCTTCTGAATGCTCTGCCCAAAGGACCCCACAAACAGAAGAAATGCTTGGAAACTTGTAGAACACAAACACCACGAAAACTCAAGATTTACAGAGACCCCTGTAGTTCAGGACACTCAGCACTGTCACTCTGAGGGAAGCCCCAGCTGCAGGGCCTCAGCCACAGGGGCACCTGCCCCAGGTGTCCGGCAAATAGGTGCACTTAGAAAAACTGGCTGTGCCCTGGTGGATGCCCACCACCCCTGCGAAATCCCGCACTGGCAGGAAACCCTCACTGAGTTGCCTCGTGACGAAACCAGCAGGGCTCTGGTCACGGGCTGAACGCCACGTGCAGAGAAGGCTCAATTATAAAACACAAACACACATGGGGCAAATGTCCTATTCTCACACCCAGAGGTGGCCTGGCCACGGACACCCAAGGGTGCTTCCTTTCTGACAAACCTGAGGAGCCATGTCTGTTGCCTCTGCCGGGGCTGGTAGTGCAGCGAACATCTCCCTATCCTTCTCTGCCCAGTGGGCTCTGTTGTTTAAAACCCTTCACTAGACTCCAGAGGCTCTGACGATGCCCGAACCGAGGGCTTGCCAGGCTGCGCTCAAGGACAGGCCACTCCTCCTGGCTGGGACTCTGAGCGCTAGCTAAGCAGCTTAGTCCAGCTTTGGCCAGAGAACCTGGGCACCCCCATCTGAGCCTCAGACCACCCCCAACAGTTTTCATGAAAAGCTATAGCCGAAGGATGAGCGATCGCTGATGACCACAGCTGCCCCTAATGTCTCGCCAGTCGGGGCAAAACCACTGCCCAACATAGGTGCTGCTGTGGCGCTAGCGGAGCCATTTCCCTCACCCGACGCCCGGCCTGCGGCTGCCTCTGTCAGCCAATCTGCACGCCCCTCTGAGAGCTCACGGCCGCGGCTCCGGGGGGCACACAGCTGCACGGCCATGGGCACTTACCGTCATCCAGGTACAACTGGTCCAGCTCTCCAGGTTCTCGCTTGACCATTACAGGAATAAGGGCCAAGTTACCACCACTGTCCTCACGCACCTCTGGCAGGGACTGTGACCCGGTGGTTGAAGACTCGTTCCTGTGAACCTTCGGCAGCGGGAGCTGCTGGCGGCCCATCGCGGGCGGGTGCGCTGGGCTGCAGGGCTGCAAGCAGGTTGGCTCTTGGGTGGTGGGCGGAGGTGGGGAGGAGGGGCTGTCCGGGCAGAACGTGTGCTGCTGACCCAAGGGGCAGCTACTGCCCAGATGGGGACTCACCTGCGGCTGCAGCATGGTGGGGGGCGGCTGCTCGGGTGAGCCTGGGTGCCCGGCCATAGGTCTTGGCACGTCCTGGGCAGTGGGGACCTCTCCAGCTGGCTGCGGAAGTCCGAGGTGACAGTGACCTGGGCTGGTGATGCCCTTGGTGTAGGTGGCGGAAGAAAGGTCATGGAGCTCTGGGCTTGTGCTAGGAGGTGTGGGCACTACGGTGCCTCTCTGTGGACAGAGAGGGAAGCCGGCCACGAGACAGGAGGTGGGGTCAGGCGGCACTGTGAGCTGCTGGCCATAGTAGGGCCTTGGCAGAGGACTTAACCCCTGGCTCACTGGTCCACAGGCTGCCACAGGTTCGTAATCATCAGACGGCTCTGTTTTTATAACTGGAACTGTGAAGAAAGAAAGAAGTTAAATAAACACAGTTGCAGATGGTAGGGCTGGGACACCCTTTGCAAGACAAACAGTGTTGTGACTGAGTCCCTGTATGTGCTGGTCCTCCCGCCCAATTAAAGCAAAGGGTGAGTCATCGGCTCAAGAAGTTGCAGCTGGCTCTAATCCCGAAGAAGATGACTTTCCCTGGAATCCCCTCCAGCACTAATGTGCTGTAAAAACCCATTTGCAATCTGCAGTGGGAGCTTTGGGCCACAGGGTCTGTGGATTTGCAGTGATCAAAGCGGAATTTTAACTTGGATACACTACTGCGTTTCTGCTACCGATGCTGTTGATAAACGCCTGTACATTTGGCAAACTTGAATACACCGTAAGATGGCTTTACAAGTCAGTAAAACCCAGCTGAAAAGATAAACCATGATTGGATGCAAAAGAGAAGCTGTTACTCCTTAGAGAAGAGCAGACGCCCCTCCCTCCTTTCCCTGCTTCTATCCCGGATGGATCCAGAGACAGCACGGGATGGGGCTCCCCACTGTTTTTAGACCTTTGTCCCATCTGTCCATCTGTCTGTCCTACATGAGAAAGCTGAGGGTGTGGGAGGATGGCCAAGCGCTGGCCCCTCCACATTCTCCCCCAGGCAGCCTCAGTCTCCACAGGAGAGTCAGGAAGACAGGGGAGGCCAGAGCCCCGGGGATGCCTCAGAGATCCCTGCTCTCACGCATTCCTGGGGTTGCTGTCTTCTTGGCTCTTATCCCTTGAAAAGAGACATCTTGATGGTTAAACTATGCTGAGAGCAATGTGCACTAGTCCTCAAGTTTGTAACAGATACACACTGCTACTTCAATCAGTGCAGTGCAGACAACGAGCTGTCAGCAGACGCCGATCATGTTTTCTCCTTCTCATGAGCTGCACCCAGGGCAGCCACGGGGGGAATCGCCCCCATCACAGCCTCAGGGGGCCACATGTGGCACCTTGAAACAGGCCCACAGGCTCCAAATATAAACACAGGTAAGTGCACCTGCTCCCCCTCACGGCCTGGGGTGCTGAGCATCCCCCTCACCACCAAGAACACTGAAGAGGAATCTTCCTGGGGAAAACCTATGCCACGGCCACAATGGCCTGGGGACGTGAGCTGAAACAGGTCACCTGCTTGCTGGCGAAGGCACCTCAGCCCTACGATGTGGGTGTCACTATGAATGTGACCACACAAGGCATGTCCTGGTTGGATAATCCACCCAGAGTCTCCACGTCCAGACAAGGACAAGAGGAGGGGCCTGGCTGGGGACTCCCAGAAGAGCGTCTCTGCTCCGCTGCTGTTACACCTGCTAATTTCTCCATCCCCGAAACTCTCTGCACACTGAGTAGCTGCATTCCCATCACTGCTGATGCTCAGAGGGCAGGAGAGGGCAGCTGCATTCCCATCACTGCTGACGCTCAGAGGGCAGGAGAGGGCAGCTGGGCGCAGCAGTGCCTGTCTTCTCGGGATGTGCCTTCTCCCACTTGTGGGTGGGGCCATGCCTGCAGTGGCTTGAGAGCCCCTGGGGCCTGTGCCCTGGAGCCAGATGTCGCTCTCGGCACAGGGCAGGGGTAGCCACAGCCTGGGGCCATGGAGCACATGTGTGTGGTCAGCACAGTGATCACCAGCATGCTGGCTGGCTGCCAGGAGAGGAACACAGCATCACCCAGCCAGGATAGGCTTGCTGTGTGGTGCCCTCCTGGGCTCTGGAAGATGGAATAGGGCAACTCAGGAATTACACCCTGAAAACACTGCCTGCGAGACACTATGGACCATAAGCCACCCAGGGGTGACATCACAATTCAGTTGTCACACAGTAAATGCCTCTGGAACAGCACCAGTGGTGTCTTTGGGAGGAATTGCAGGGCACAGATGGGATGATGAAGGTGCTGAGTGCACACCTGCAGACCAGTGTGTCTCACATAAAGGAAGGAGGTGCCAGCTTAGGTCCCAGGCTAGGCCGCTTTGGCGTGGGGTGGTCTCTGCTCTAACCTGCACGTGGAGGCTGCCCAGTGCTCACTCAGCTCATGCAGGTATAGCCCTGAGGTTTCCTGCACCCGCCAGGGGCTTCCATCAACCTTCCAATCTGGACATCAGCACCTTCTCCAGGCCAGGGTGGCCACATAATGCTGGGCTGCTGCCATGAGGTCTCCACAGGGTGGCTGCAGCCTGCAGCAACCTGGCCCAGTCTGTTTGAGGCACCAGCCAGCCTCCTGTATCCTGATCCGCCCAGGACACAGACACAGGTGGGGTGGGGTGCTGGTTGTCTAAACAGCTCCCTGGAGGAGTGGAGAGGGCCACCATGGGGCAGATACAACCTTCACTCACTAGAAACAGCTCTGCAATCTTCTGTCCACAGTAGAGCCAGACAGCTGACTCAGCTGTTGCCTGACACCTTCCTCCTAACAGGGTTGCCCATGCAGGTGGCCCTGATGGTGGGGAGTGCTGATGTATAGACCCACAGGGCTCTGTGGATGGCTTGCTGGCTCCTAGCTGTGGCCCCGCCTAGATGGCTCTGGAGAGGAGCTCTCCCGAAATTGATTCAGCCTGTTTCTAGTGTGTTGTGAATCCAGATGTGGTCAGAGCCAAAGCCAGGCCCTAGGGCAGCGGTTCTCAACCCCTTTGGGGGTCGAACGACCCTTTCCCCTTTCACAGGGGTTGCCTAAGACCATCGGAAAACATGTATTTCTGATGGTCTTAGGAACCTAGACACTGCTCCTCAGGTGTGGGGGTCCCCACAACATGAGGGACTGTATTAAAGGGTCGCAGCATTAGGAAGGTTGAGAACCACTGCCCTAGGGGAACATGGGAAAAATCGCAGACTAGGCTTGGCCTTGATGGGATGCAGCTGTCAGCAGAAACAGCAGACACCTGAATTCAGCTGTGGGGGCAGAGCCTTTCCAGCTTCACAGAGGCCGAAGCACGTTCTGGTGCCCAGGACAGCAAGGAGGGCATCTACGTTAGACTGGGAATTTTCAGGGTTTATATTCTCACCTAAAGCACAGAGCTGGGAGGAGTTAGAACTCCACTGGGGTCCTATTTCCCTGCCTGAAACTTCTAGCCAAGCCTGGAAGCATGACCAGGCACTGGGGCCAGCTCGTGTCTTCTACACAGTTTCACCTGAGTTCACCAACTGCTCTGTGGGCACAGCCCACACAGCCACCAGCAGCTCATTTGAGGTTCATCTGCCACATTGGGACCAGGTACTGCGGCTGGGCCATGACTGTGACTCCAGAAGGGTGGCAGGAGTGAGGCCAGTAGTCTCACTGCAAATGGCGAGCACCTGCTGTTTACAAACCATCTACAAGTGTGAATGCCTGCTGTCTATAAACTAATCCCCCTGGGACACCGATGCTAACACTTGCATCCTATTAGCCACCTTGGTTCTTCCTGCAAGTGTCGAGGCAGGAATGGCAGTAACACAGGCCGTGAGTGCCAGGACATGTTTCCCACTGAGAAGGCCTCCTGCCCTGGGGTGTGGGCAGGCCATGGCCAAAAGAGACAGCGTGGGATGCCTGCATGGGGTTGCAGGCAGCTGTGCCCCTCGCTGCAAGGCCCACAGAGCCCAAGCTTTCCATGAAGGTGCTCTTGGTGTCCCAGCTGGTCCTCTCTGGACACCTGCCTGGCCACCTTCTGCAAGGACGGACACACCCAACTCAACAGGGCCTGAAATGCAGTCTTTCTCCTTCAAGCATTTGGATCCTGAAATTCGTTCCTCATTTGTCCACCTTTTGCCTCTGCTTCTGGCAGGCACAGCCTCCCACCGCCAAACCCTTCCCATGTTAAAATGGGAGGCTCCAGGAAGCTCCCCATGTGCGAAGAGGTTAAGGTGACTGTGGCCTCTGGATGCATGTCAGTGCTTTGAGGTGAATGCACTGCAGTAAATTCAGGCCCTTCTCCTGGTGTTTAGGGAAGTCTCCTGGGTCTGGCCTGAGAGGAGCAAACTGCCCCCTCCTGGCCATCCTACAGGTCCTATGGCCTGGAAGAGCCTATATCTTTCAGGGGAGAGTGAGCTCTCATTACTGCCATCACTTCAGGTGATGCAATCAAGATGTCGCAGGTGAGCAATTAGAACACCATGCCTCACTTTCTGGCTAGAATAGCAAGGACTGGTAACAAGGGAATTTCATAGCAACTCCACCCAGGCAAGTAGTGGAAGCAGCTGCAGTGTCCAAGTTAACAACCCTCCAGCCACCTGAAACACGGCACAGGTCACATGATGGGCTGGACTTCTCAGAGAAGGCAGAAGCCTGGGTAGAAATGTCCCTAGTGAGGGGAGGTGGTGACCCTGCCCTGCAGGGCATGGGGTGTGGGCAGTCGCCTGTGTGAGCTGCAGGTTATGCCATGCCATGTCAGGCACTCAGTGGAGGGAGGCACATGCCGGGTGGAGGGAGGTCCTGGCGTGAGTAGCCCCGGCACGTGAGCCCCTAAATATGGTGTAAGTCTCTAGACAGAGTCCCAAGGTGCCCTGTGGCTAGTTTGGCCAAACTCATTGCCTGAAGCCAGAAGCAGTTCTGGGAGGTACTGGCCCCAAACATGCAACAGCAGCTCGTTTGCCCTCACACTTTCTTGGGGCTTCAGAGTTCAGTCCCTTCCTCTCTAAAACAAGGGAATGTGTGTGAGCCATTGGCCTGTGTCTGAAGGCTCCTTCCAGGCACAGTGGCCACTTCTCTGCTTTAAGAACCAGGCTCCACCCACTCTTGGGAGGGCATGGCCAGGGTGTACAGAAAGTCACTGTGTCCAGCCGTGGTGACTCCTTCCAAGGGAAGCTGAATACTGGTTTTTTTTTTAGAGACAGAGTCTCACTTTATTGCTCTCGGTAGAGTGCTGTGACATCACAGCTCACAGCAACCTGCAACTCCTGGGCTTAGGTAATTCTCCTGCCTCAGCCTCCCAAGTAGCTGGGACTACAGGCGCCCGCCACAACGCCTGGCCATTTTTTTGTTGCAGTTTGGCCAGGGATGGGCTTGAACCCACCACCCTCGGTATATGGGGCTGGCACCCTGCCCACTGAGCCACAGGTGCCGCCTGGGAAGCTGAATACTTAAGGTCACCATTAGCATCAAAGTGGTGTAATGAAGATGGCTGTGTGGGGATCAAACTTCACACACGGTGGACATGGAGAAATGAACAGAAAAGCTCAGGAAAAAGGTAACATCAGAAACTGTGAAGACAACCCTGCTGCCCAGGGCTGCGGGCACAGCTTCTGTCCACTGCCCAGCAAACTCTCCAACAGTGGATCTGAGCACTATTGGCGCCTTTCTTGTGGCTGGGCTGCCTTGATGGCAGTCTGGGGATGTGCTGGGGGACCGGAGGAGGGAGTTGACGCTGGCAGTGGGCTCCTTGCTCGGCGACCTGTTCAGGCACCCACCCTCTTCCTGTAGCCTGTTCTACGCCACAGACCTCGGCTCTCCGCCCACCAAGCATCTCCCACCCACATCCTCTTATGGCCATTTCTGGATTTTATGAGCAACCAAGGAAACCCTGGATTCTGGTCCCCTTCCCACCTCTGTGGCAGTGGACTTGACAGACAGTGGGCTGTTAGGGGGCTGGTCTACTGAGAGGCCCACCAGGGAGGCCCAGGGGCTGAGGCTAATCTCTTCTCTCTCAAATCCACTTCCTGCCCCTACTCGCCAGTGGGTTTTGTCCCAGCAGATGGTGCCCTTAAGGCCCACCAGGAATGGCTGTGTGGCTGAGGGGCAGGGAGGGGTCCCCCACGAGGGAACCTCCTGGTGAAGGCAAGACAGACGTGGCCCACAGGAACTGGTGTGGTGGGTGCCAGGCGGGGGGATGGGCCTGCAGGGCCAAAGGCACCAGGTGGGGGACGGGCACCAGGTGGGGGGATGGGCTCGCAGGTCTGTTGGGTGCCAGGTAGGGGCCCAGGGCCTCAGCACTTCCATGTAAACCAACTAAAGCAACTTCAGAAGCAAGACTGAGTCTCCCAGACCCAGTGATTTGTCATGATTTCTCACTTAAAAATACCAACTTCAGTAACTCTAAGCTTGCAACATGGGGCCCCTTTGCTGAAGTGCTTTAGGCCCTGCCCTGCTGTACCCCCAGTAGGGAAATGGGCCACATGGACACGTGTCCTTAACCCAAACTTGGCAGCATTTTCCCCTCATGCCTTGTGGACACTGGGGTCACGTCTCAGAACCCTGAGTGTGACCCTGCCAGAATCTGGCCCACGATAGGCCCTGGGGTGTCCCTCAGCCCCATGATGCGTCCAGACTGTGCTTTTCAGACACAGCATAACCAAAATGTTAATTGAGGAAGACCCAGAGGCATCTGTCCAAGGGGTCCTGGAGAAGGTGGGAGGCTTCCTGGTGGGAAGTCACTGGCCTGATGGTGGCGTTGCGTGTCTACGAGGCCCCACCCTCCGAGGTGGGGTGTACTGCCTGTGGGAGGTGGGGGTCAGGCAAGGGTGACCCTGGGTGCTGTGCTGGGGTCAGCTGGGCCCCAGAGTAGATCCTGCCTGAATGGAGGTGAGGGGTACTCGTAGGAAGCCTGTGTGCATATGGGACAGGGCAGGCCCCGCCCAGGGGCTCAAGACAGGACTCTGTGGCAGAGCAAGAAGCACCTTTGCTCACAGATAATTTTGAAGGAAAATGTAAAATAAGACTTAATTTTACATTTGTGCATTAACATGAATTTCACAGCTAGGGTATGAATGGGCTTATTTCTTCTGGGTGTTTAATGACCTCCCTCTGACAGCAGACATGAAGCTGATGGAACAGAACCTAGAGGGAAGATGCTGTCAACCTCACAAGCATAGTTTGAAAAGAAAAAAGAAAATGAATCAAACCAGCTTAGGATTAGCCAGGGCTCCCTGACTGTCCTCCCCTGTCCTGCCTGCAAGCCTCCATGGCACCACGATGCATCTCTGGTACTTAAGAACTGAAATCTCCATCTGGAGGAGGTGGGTGCTAAGCCTGACCACATGACAGGAACTGCCAGGGCAGGCCCCCAAGATAGGAACATGAGGAGAGCACCCGCCAGCACCTTCACACTCATCCCTGCAGCCGGTGGCGAGGCACATTGGGAGGACACCACGCGTGACACGGTGCCTAAGGTCCAGTTTCCATTGTTCATTTATTTATTTTGAGAACCACATATCAGGAAATCCCCATGCATCAGGCCTGAGTCAACACCTGCAATGGCCTGGGGTCTCTGTTCAGGAGCTCAGCCAGTGGCCATGGCTGTGGGACCAGGTGGGTGCCTGGGGTGCTGCAGGAAAATGTCCTAGAGAGATGTGACCGCGGCTGGAGACAGGTGGGCCAGGTGGATGTGGGATGCCCTCCTGCAGATGGGCCACGCCTAGGTGGGTGCTGGGCTGGAGGGTGGGGCAGGATCCAGCGAGACGTCCACTCAGGCACGGAGGCGGGAGGGCCTTGGGGTGGATCGAGGCGCTGTGCAGCTGGCAGGCCTGGACGCTGCCAGGCGGGTGGTACGGGGCAAGTGCAGGGCCTCAGCTATAGCAGGGAAGGATGTGGGTCCCACACAAGCCCTCCTACCTCCAACCCTGGGCTATTCCCACCCACTCAGGCCACCCCACCTGCAGAGGGACAGCCATGTGCCAAGTGAACAGGAAAAAAATTAATGCTTGAGCTATTTTCTACACTGCTGTAGAAAGCAATTTTTCTTTATAAGGCCTAGCTTTTCTTTAAAACATTCAATTTTTGGTCAACCATGCTTACAGTGTGATTAAGACACAATTATTACATTTTTTAAAAAGACCAAACATTTTCTTTTCTAAGATATATGCATGGGCCGATCCTTATCTAGGAGCGGATGGGAGTCAGGATGTATGAGCAACACAGATCACGCCAGCTGGGTGGGACCCAGACCTCTCCCTCACAAGTGGCTGTGCTGAGGCCACGCATGCTGTTCTGTGTCCTGGACACTCACATGCATGATCATTTTGCAACAAAACCCCATTATTCAAATCTTCAAAGGCATTTCTAGAATTTGCCAGATAAAGCAGTTAACTGAACAGTTTAATACACAGCTATTCTAGGGCTTTCTTGTGACTTGCAAAGGCCATTTATTTACATTTAAGGAAAACTGAAACCTTCTTTAAAAAATCTTGATTTTACTAAGGTAACAAAGTGGCTGCTTTTGCAACTGTTGTTTTGGTGAATAATTTCCTTCCTAAACTATACACATCTCTATCTTTTTAAGTTTTTATTATTAAAAAAAGCAACAATATACAAATACTGCTGACATAGCAGAGCTTACCCAACATATAATAAAATTCAGGATGACAACTGATCCTGTCCTGTCTGAACACACACCCTGGCTGCTTCGGAGATAAGCCCCAGACGCTGCGGGAGAAAACTTTCTTTCCTACTGGCTTATACAGTGAAGAAACAAACTTAATGATATTTTTTTTTTTTTTTTAAGAAAACACCCTAAAACATTAAAAAGATAAGCTGGGGCTTTTTGAGTGAAAGAAGCAGCCATCCTCAAACTTTGCACAGGGGCAGCTGGGAGAGCCCCAGTAAATGAGATCGCAGGCTGCAGAGACGCCTCCATGGTGGCAGCTGGAGCATCAGGTCACCAGCGCCCCCTGTCCTCCCTCAAGTGACCACATCAGGCCCCACTTTGGGCTTAAAACCAGGGGCTTATTTCTAAAGGGACCTGCAAAATAGCTCTATGTATTTGCTTTTTCAGCTTAAAAAGCGGTGGAATTTAAATATGCACCAAGACCACCTCAGTGCTGAAGTGCAGAAAAGCCAGACTTTTCCTCCTTGGCCGTTATGTATTTGTAAAAAGCCAGAAAAATAACCAGCAATTTACCAAATATGCAACAGCCCCCTCCCCTGAATAGTAATAAAGGAAAATACATTTGAAAACTTCATTTTTTTTTTTTTGAGGGAATTGATGACTCAGTCCTAAGAAGTGCAACACAGAATTGCACGCCTCTGTGTCCTTTAGAGAAAACAACCCACGCGCCCATGTGCAGTGCTCAAGGCTAGAAGGGTGTCGTTACCATTGGCGGGAAGGTAGGTGAACGGTTGGTACTGGCTCCTCTTCCTCTTCCCGTTGCACACGTAGAAACTGACTTGGACGGGGCCAGCGACCCTCTGATTGCGGAATGGTGGGATCTCAACCACCAAAGAATTCTAGGGAGACCACAGTAAAGAGGAGGCAGTTAGCGACCTGAGAATGGGAGATGCTTTGCACTGACGTAGCACAGAAGTGGTGGCTGCGGACCATCAGTGGCAGGTTTCCCGCAGCAGCAAACTGAGGCATGGCTGTGTGTGGGACACCAGCACAAGCATGAGCCGCTCACAGGGAAGCACACCCAGCAGGGCATACACCCCCTTTCTGTGGGGACCAGACATGGGCAAAGAAACCCAGAAATGAGAGAGGCCGCGAGTGGGTGGGAAGGCCTCAGCCCACCCACAAGCCGAGGGCAGCAGGGTGGCAGAGATGCTGCCTCTTGGGGGACTGTGTCTGTTGGCCTCCACAGCAGCTGAACCGCCAGGCCCTACCACAAACTCAGTCTGCCTGAAAGAGGCCCTCGGGTGGTAGGAACAGTTAAGAGCTTGAAGGCACAGTCAGAATTGCATGACTTAAGGTGGTTGCTGTTACTGCTCATGTTTTTAAAATAGAAATCAGCAACATTTTTATAAAAATCGTGTTTTTTTACATATAGATATTAAAAAACAAGCATGGCACTGTATAGGAAAATCTCAGGCTGGGGTGGGGACACCGAAACCCTACGTCCCCCTGAGCCACACAGATGTTGGGCCCTAAACAAGCCCTAAGTGGACAGGAGGGTATAGGTAGCCCTGTCGGGGACATTCACATCCATAAAGTTCCTTTAATTGCTTCAACCATGATTTTAGTTTCACAAGTAGGGAAAATATGTAAGAAAAATCCATTATATCACTTCTTCTGTGGAAGTGATTAAGTAGCTTATTACTCAGTTCAATGGCAAAACTGGCTGAATCATGTTAATAACAAAATCTTAGGGTGTTAAAAACAAAAAACTGAAGATAACTTCAGGTCTGACCTCTCCTTTTACAGATGAAGAAACTGAGGCACAGAGGCTGCTGCTGGGAACCCAGACACCAGGTGCCTGTGGCTTATTAGTTGCGTTTCATCTGGGAGAAGTAACAGCTCCAAACACCTCCTGCCAGAGCTTTTGCATCTTTGTGGCAGGAAGCAGCTGGGAGAGGGGAAACCGTGTCCAGCCGCACAGGGCCATCCCTGAGGCTCGGTCTCCCTTGTTTGGGGATGAAGAGGAATAGGCTTCCTCAGAGGGCTGGACACATGGGCAGGGACACAAGAGCCATCACAGCTGCTCAAGATGGTGGCCACACCAGGGTCCAGGTAAAGCAGCTCAGTCTCTTGCTCAGAGGGAACTGTGAGAAGACACAGTAAGGGAATATCCTACTGAAGCTGATAAGATGAGCCATATCGCACGATTGGGCGGACAAGGTGGGTGGCAGCCCCAGCTGGTGGCTTCCTCAACCTCCACATGGGGCAGGGTGTGCCGGGGCATGGGCACAGGCTGATCCACAGCTACTCTCTAAGCCAGTGATTTCCAACTGGTGTTCCGTGAAAATTTTTAAAGATCATTAATTAAATTATTTTTGAAAGATGTTCTAAGCACAGGAAGTGTATACTTTTTTTACTCTCTTTTTGATAATCATAATTTAAGTGTGCCGTGGAAATTTAACTATAGGTGAGATAAGAAGGGTTAAAAACACGGCTCTAAGCAGACAAAGTAACAACAAAACCACTCTCTCCCTGGGGGCACTGCTACGCAAATACACAGAGAAGCAAGAGGCAGGAAAGAAAGTGGAGGAAAATGAAGACACGTCGGGACAGGAGAAGCCGGGCTAACTTGGCACCAGCACAGCCGTACGACTTGCTCTAAGAAAATCCATCATCTTGAGTTCACATACTCAGCTACAGGCAGCACGAAACCACATACACAGCACAACCCCATCTCGTTTAAAAATGCGATAGACGTATTCATGTTGTGCCCATGTGAGTCTACGCGCACACGGGTGCCCGGCCAGGAAGGTGCAGGTGCTAACACTGTTGTACCTAGGTAGAGACACTTCGGTAGGTTTTATTTCTTTTCTTAAATACTTTTTTATATTTTCCAAATTTCCACAATGAACATGAAGTTCCTTTGTGATGAGAAAAAAATGTATATGAAAGTAAACTTCATTTAAGAGAAAAACTAAATAGTAAACAAAAAATATAGTTTCACCTGTACTACTGTCTCTCATGAAACACACAACTGCTAATTGCTCCGCTATAACAGAATAACAGGAAATGTGAACATGCCAACTTGGCTGGAGTCATTTTCAGCCCAAAAAGGTTCGTGGTTTGCAGCTTCTTCTCTCTGCCAAGGGGACAGGGTGGGCAGGCGCTTGGGCAGCCTGGCTCCTGTTACCTGCATCCAGTGTCCAGGGGATAGGCAAATCCAGAGTCACAGGAGGGCATGAGCTAGATGGTGACAGCTGCCCGGTACAGACACAGGAGAGGGCAGAGAGGCCGCAGACCCACCCCGGCTGTGGAGGAACCTGGCACCAACACCCACAAACTGCCAGCACCAGCCCCCTGGGCACCATGAGCACCCTGGCCAGGGCTACCCAGCAGAGTCCAGTGTAGACTGTTGGGGACACATAGCCAGAAGGAGTGGGACGAATGGGGGTGACCTGTCACTTGAGTGTCTGGGGCACTTCCGAGCAGCCCAGAACTGTAGCTCCTGCAGCCAACCAGCTTTATAGGCCAGGACTTGTCCATCAGAAGCTGGGCTGGGGCCTAGGGCATCGCCTCTGGGGCTTCTCGGGTGAAGGTGCCACAGGGGACCACCAGACTGGTGCTTTGCTCTGTGGGACCCCTGGAGGTGAGTCACCTCCGAGCACAGGCCTCGCTCCAAGGCCAGGGAAGACTCTGGCCACCTGATCACCAGAAAAGGTTCTGATAAAGGGATTGGCACTTAGAAAGGTGCTTCAGTGCAGAGTGGGAGACGCTCCTCTTTCACAGAGAAGGAGGCGTGACCAGCAGCAAATGTGAGTCAGTAGCCAGAGAGCTGCGGGCACAATATGCTGGATGCCTCCCTCCGTGGAAGATGCCACCTTCCTTCCACCAGGTGAGAGGACCTTGACGACTTCAGCAAAACTCACCATCCACTGGATAGTGTGTTCACTTGACCTCACTATCCAGTATATAAAGGTGGCCCAAGAGAAAACATTGAGTGCTTTACCTGAGTGACATTTCTGAATAATTTACCTTCTACTCCCACACCCGAGGAGAGCCATTCGGACACCTCTGTCAGTGCCCGGGCATAAGCCACAGAGCTTCAGAGAACCGAGTGTCTTCACAGACCTTTACAGACTCAGCCGTGGAGTCTATGATGTGGGCCTAAAGATTCTATTTTTCTAGAACAGAACACTCAAAAAAATTCAATGGTAGATACTACTACAACTCTATTACTAAATCACTCTAAACATCAATGGGCTAAATATATTAATTATAAGACAGAGATTGTCAAAGTGGGTCAATAGCCAGACCCAAATATGTGTGGTCTCCAAGAAACCACTTTAAATACAAAGACACAGATTAAATGTGAAGGAACGAGAAAGCCACCCCAAGCCGACACCAAGCTCAGGAAAGTAGGAGCAGCAATAGCAATTTTAGACCAAAACAAATCTTCCTAATTAGCCAATCCAAGAAGCCATAACTGCTGTGGGTACCTGCTGCACACAAATGACACCAAGGAGGCTGGGGCAGGGAAGCAGAGCCTGGATGTGAGGCCTGAGCCAGTGACGGCCAATTCCTGCCAAGATGAGCCCACCAGCTCCTCGGGAATCGGACACACAAATCTGAGAGGCACAATCAGATCTGTCCTCACAGCTGTGTCACACGACAGACACTTGTGGGGCAATCAGTGCTCTCTGGGATGCTGGGGAGGCCACCTTGTGCTGCGTGGCAGGTCTGGGCAGGCCCAGACACCCTCCTGGCTGTGTTTGGATGCCCAGCCATGTGACTCAGCATCGTGGCTGCTTGGGGAGGCATGAACCTGCAGGGCACCCTGCCTTCAGGCTCATGCTCTGAGCCTGGGCACTTTACAGCCATGTTCTATTACTTATTCTTTTACTGTTTTCATTAGTTGTTTCATCTTAACAGGCAGGACCCAGCCCTCGAGAGCCCAAGTCTGTGCGGGGATACTCACTGGCTTACACAGGTCTCGATCCGTTTTTGCTTCCATCTCCCAGACGTGGTGGCCATCTGGAAGAAAGGGCATGGAGAACCCATTACCTTGTGTGGTGGGGCCCCCAGAAAGCTCCCCTCAGTCCAGTCATAGCCTGGAGCTGGGACAGGACCTCTTGCCCAAGGGCCCCATGCTGGCCCCACCCTGGCTGCAGGCTAGTGCACCCTGGGGTGACCTGCCTGGGGCCTGGCCCCACATCTGACGCCAAACCCATGCTGGCAGGGTGGGAAGGGCCTGCAGCAGGGAGAGGCCTGAGAAGCACATCCCAGACCTGGTCCCCCAGCACCTAAGCAGCCTTATCACAAATCCCGAAGGGCCTCTGCCCCCAGTCTCTTGGGGGCAGAGCTAAGAAAGGAGGGAGAAGGGTGCTGCTGTGCCTGGGTCCCAGGTCGCAGCAGCCCGTGCACCTCCCATGGACCATGAGCACACAGGGAGTGTGCAGAATCCCTGGCCAAGAGCAGAGGTGTGAGGGGAGCAAAGCCCCATGAGTCTTCCACAGCAGACGCACAGGGTGAGTGGACCCAACCCTGTCCTCTGCTCCAGGAGCTGCTAAGCAAATACCAGCCTCTCTCTGTTCTTGCCACCTCAGGCTGCAGAAATGCAAAACACAAGGTATTTTTAACATTACCCAAGTGGCCATTTACATGTTTAAAAAAATAAAGAGTGTCCAGAGGGGCCTGAAAGGGCTTACTGTTCTCCCTACCAGGTGGGGTGTGGGCGTCTGGTCTGTGGAGCAGAGGCCATGAGGATGCAGGGCCGGGACTTGCTTGGGGTGATAATTTTGAATTAACAGATGTCAATCTCCTATACGGGTCCCTTTTCCTCACTTCTATCATTCCCAAAATAAAGTCTGTTCCCCAAATGAATGACCGTATATATACATACACTGAGGTTTGGTTTATGCTACACTTTTCAAAGAAGAAAAGGTTTGTCTGTAACAAATCCCAAATTATCAATAAATTAGACAAAATCTCCCTTTTTGCTGTCATGGGGGTGGGCAGTGCCTGCAGGGTAGGGGTTTTGGGGGAGGCTCACTGAGGCCCCAGCAGCCCCCAGCCAGGCCTAGGAGGATGTAGGTCATAGGGCAAACTGCTCAGCAGATGGCCCACATGCTGGGGGTCCTCTAGGAAAAAATAAAAGGAAACTAAAAACACACTCTGTTGCTCTTAAAGGCCTCAGAGTTCCACAGAGCAGCAACCTCCTGCCTTCTAGTGCCGAGGACACCTAGAGAAGCAAGAAGGGGTGATGGAGGGACCTGCCCAAACTGCATCCTCATCACGAAGGTCAAACCTGCTCTGTACACAGCTAAGTCTTCTGTTTTCCTGGTGCCTTTAAAAACAACAACAACAACAAAAAAAAAACGCTTCTGAATTTTCTTAGACAAAGTCCCCCTTGAGGTCCTAAAACCTGAGCTGCTATGCGCAGTCTATGGCCCACTGAGAAGCTGGAAGCCACAGCCCAGCACTCAATGAGCCACCAGGAGTGCCTGGTCCTAAATGGGGCACGTGGGGAGCTGAAGCGGGAGAGTACTTGAGGCCAGGAGTTTGAGACCAGCCTGGGCAACATCTGGCCAAGACCTGCCTTAGACCCCATCTCTACCCAAATAAAAACAAAGCAGTGGAGTGTGGTGGCAGCACCTGCCATTCCGGCTAGGAGGCTGAGGCAGAAGGGTCACTGGCGCCCAGTATTTGGAGGCTGCAGCAGTGTGAAGACCCCACTGTGCTCCAGCCTGAGTGAGAAGGTTGAGACTCCGTCCCAAAAAAAGTAGGGACAGAGGGAGGGACAGCAAGCGTGCTGGAGTGGGGGGGACTGAGGCACGCAAAGGGCCAGGACAGTGCATTTAACCAAACCCTGAGCAGGAGACACCATTCATTCCTGCAGTATAGGCAAAAATAGCCCATTGCTCCCGAGGCCTGGCCAGCAAGGAAAGACTCAACACCCAAAATTGGGCTCCAGGGACAGCTCTGCAGCTTCACAGAGGTGAAGCAAAATCAAAGGGACACAGGTGTGGGGTAGAATGTGGGGCCGTCAGCTGAGAACTATCCATGGAGGAGTCTTTTCCTCCCAGGCCACCTGGGCCCATGAGGGTGTGAGCTGCCACCCCCAGTGAGGTGTACTATGTACCTGTGCCTTTCAAGTGACAGCATAGGGTGGAGCAGACGTGCTTAGATGTTCCATTAAGGCTCTGGCATTTTGCAGCCACCAAAGGCCCAGACTGCCCAGGGCAGGGAGGTGGAGGTCGTCTTGGACTCTGGGCCTGTTCTTCAAATGGCCACCTGACACTGGTGTTCTGCAGACCCAGGAGGCAGGTGTTTGGTTTATTTATGCTACTTTTAAAGGCAAATGTGCATTTATGGGAAATGTGTCTAGAATGACTGCTCAGAGTCTGGTCAAAGAACCAGCTGCACAGCTCAAGGAACCACGTGGAGGTGGCTGCGTAGCCAGGGATGGCACAGAGGAGTAGCGACTGCCCTGGTGGGCCATGGGTGGCCTCACCCTTCTGCAAAGGGCCTAGGCCTAGAGGCAGGGCCAGCCCAGGGCTTATCAAAATTCAGTCTCTACCATGAAGGGGGTGGTTGGTTCTGAAAGGGCCTTTGTGTTCCAGGCTTATCAAGAGCTGCCGGGTTCTCAGTAGGAAACTGCCGGAATCCAGGAGTAAAAATATTCCAAGTCATCAGGGAACTCCCTGCAGTGTGAGTCATCGGAAAGGCTTCCCCGCCACACCCGCCACGGTTTCCACACAGACAGGCCCGAGGGCCGGGGCTGCCCTACAGGCCAAGGGGGTGAGGGGTTGGGCTGACTCCTCGCATGGCTGAGGCTCTGTAGCCCTTGGGGGCAAGGGGGGTGGGGGACCCTTCCTTTCCATGGAAGGACAGAGGAATTAACACACCCTCGCAGGAACGGCTAGATGGCCACACAGATCAAGAGCAGAATTGATCAGAAAGAGCCCCGAGTGTGAATGTTCAGGCTGCCAACCCTCAATGCCCTGGGTTTGTCTTAGGAGGGTGGAGTGATGTCTGTACACAGATGTTTGTGAAGTGCCCCCTGCATGCTGGACGCTCAGAAAGAGCCCAGAGCAGACGACACAGCTCTGTTGCCACACAGCCTGGTCTTTGGGGAGGGTAGAGCAGGAGCTGCCACTGGGGGCACCTGGCAGGCCCGGCCAGCTTGCAGGGTCCTGGGAGCAATACACAGGCCCACATCTTGAGATCCTGAAGAGGTCAGGGGTGACTGGAGGTGGGAGGCCACTCACATCTGAGGACATCTGAGGATCACAAGGACACCCTCTCCCTGGCATTTGCCTGGGACACTGTCCTGCACAGATAGCATAGCTCCCAGCTCTGTCCTCCCCAACAGGAGATTGTAGAGTGAAAAAAGACACTCAGCGCTGTGGAAACCAGCCAGCAGGTCCTGACATCATTAAGCATGGAATCGCCCACTGACCTGGAAATTCCACTCCCAGGTCTGTGCCCAGGGTCAGGAGCTCAGGTACTCACGGGAACTTGTGCCCAGTAGCTCTGCTCACAACAATCACCAAGGGGTGGAACTGCCTGGGGTTAACCGGCAGATAAGCAGACAAGACAGGGATGGCCATCAGCCCCAAGGACAGCTGAGTTGCTGCAAGTGCCATACTTGGGTGCCAGAAGTCACTGTGCCCAAAGAGATGCCAGCTCAGAGGCCACAGCACTTGACCCCACCCACGTGCACAGCTAGATGGGAGAGAATGGGGTGGGTTAGGTGGGCTGTGGACAGTCCCGGCTCCTCTTGGAGTGTCCTGGGATCATAGTGATGCTGCACCGCTCTGCGCATGCACCAGACTGCTGACTTGTACACGTCGCGTGGGCTGGACGTGTGTGGATTCTGTCTCGATAGGCTGCTGTGGAGAAGCAAGTATCCTCTATGGTCTCATGTGCTGCTTCCCTGAGAGGAGGGGATGGGGAGAAGGGCACATTCGAGGCCCAGACCCAGTGGCTGTGGCTGTGCTGAGCAAAGGCAGCAGAATTAGAATCAAGGACAAGAACCTCCCCACAGAGGAAGGTACCTGGCTGAGTCCACTCTTGGGACAGTCTGGGGCTGTACCTGAAGGAGGAAAGGGTGGCAGGCCGCACTGGTAGGGCACCTGCAGGGGAGAGTCTGCCACCTCATTGGAGAGGCCTGAGTGGCTGTGGGGATGAGTCTTCTGTGGCCCAGGAAGGCCCCCCAGGTGCCCCAGAAGGACTGGTCACCGTTGGTCATGCTCAATAAAGCCATCCCCCAGTGGGAAACCCAAGGTCAGCCCCTGACCCCCTGCTCTGTGCACCCAGCGGGTACCATGGCTAGGTGGAGGAGCATCCTGGTGATTGCTTGGTCAGTTGAGCCCTCAGCTCCCTGGAGGCTGTGAGACACACCAGCCATGTCCTCATGCGCTGAACGACGCGGCTTCTGCCTAACAACACCCACACTCAGGTCCCATTCTAGAGGCTGTACCCTGGCAGGTGACCCTCACCTGACAAAAGGCCCCTGCATCTCCTGGGCTCTGCGGCTGCCAGGCAGAGCCTCCCAAGCTCTCCCAGAAGCCCGAGCAAGTGCCCATGGCTTCCTGAGCCCTGATAGGGCTAGGCAGGGCCTCTGGGCTGGTATGTTTCCACTGCCCCTGAGCCTATTGAGTTCAGGATGTGGATCAGAGCCCACCCTCTGACCCCAGAGGAGGTGAGAAGCATCTGTGGAGGGCAAATCCTCTGCTGGCTCCCGCTGTGGGGGGTGGGGTGCTTGAGGTGGCATCCTCCTCTGGGCGTGTGGATGTCCCACCCACATCCATGTCCCGGGCTCTCTGTGCACCAAGTCAAGGGCTCACAGCAGTCTCCTTACTGGGTCTGGGGCAGCCTTGGCTATTCGGGCATTTTCAGGGGTGGGTCTGAGGCCAGCACAGTCCTGCAGAGGCTCCAGCAGTGAGTGGTGCTCGGCCTTGGACCCTTGCCCACACCTCCAGGTTCCCGCCCTGTGTGGTCTCCCTCACCCCTGGGTGGGGCCCCAGATGTGGTAGAGGAGGCGGCCTATGGTCTCGAGAGACCTGACACCTCCCACGCCTGTATCCCAGGAGCTCCAGGTATGCATGAGGCCAGGCCATCACATGAAGAGGCCTAGTGGGGCCCTGACTACCCACCCAGATGGGAAAAGCTGCCCTACTGGCTCCCAGCTGACCTGCCAGGTCGCAGCGGCCACACACATGACCACAGGCAAGCCCAGCAAAAGGAGCGGCTTCCACATGGTTGCAAGCAAACAAGGCCACTGCTGCCTCAACCCAAGCTTCAGTGTGGCTTTTCCATAGCAAGAGATCAAAACGCACTTTGTTATACCTTAGAAAAATCACAGCAAGACAGACTGTGGCTTTCCAAAGGGGACCAAGCTGGACTTTGGTATGAAGAGCTGCTAATGCAGCCAAGTCTCACAACCCTGCCCTTCTGTCCAGAGGAAAAGTGTGTTTGCTCTGTGAGGGCTTCTTGGTGTCCCCATCCACAGCCAACCCCACTGCGTCCCCAGCTGCGTTCATCCTACACAAACATGCACCTTGAAGAGGGACCTGGGGAGAACATGACTGTCGACGTGCTGTGTCCACATCTGGAAACCTGGTGCTGTGCTGTCTGGGGCTGGCGGGTTTCACACTGACACCAGTGGTTTCTGACCCCGACGCTGGGCCTGTGGGGTGTGATCACCCTTGGGAACCAGGGCGCCCTCCTGGTTTCTCTGGTGGGTATTCTGCACACACTTTCATCATCAGAAAAGGTCGCATATGGACGCCATAAACCACTGATCTAAGTCCTTGACAGGGGCTTATTTCAGCTCTTGGGCCTTCTGCACAACAAAGTAAAATCAGTCCTCTACTGGAAACTGGAGCCACCTGACCCCGGTCCCCACTCGGAAGCATTGCCCCCAAATCCAGCTGATGTCATAGGGGCAGATGGTGCCAAGGCCATGGTGGTGACTGGTTCCCATTTTCCAAAAGCAGCAAGTGGGTGAGGGGGTGCAGAAGCTGTGATCCAGCTGGCAGGGGCCAGTGTGACCCTGCTTTGGGGACCCCTCTGCCACCAGCAGGAGAAAGTGACACTGTCCTCAGGAGGCTCTACAACACCCCGCCCTGAACCCAGAGCAGTGGGAGGGCTGGGCTGGCACAGAGGCTGAGCTGACTTGCAGGTGCAGGGCACCTGACGCTGCCACACTCACCATAGCTATGCCCTCTGGAGAACAGGCACCAGAGCGGGAGCCACTGTGCCGGCACAGTCCTCTCAGGCAAGGGCAGCTGAATGTGCTCACTTCTCTAACCTCCTCAATAAGACTCTCCTCCCAGCTCACACTCTAGCCTTGGTGATCCCTGCAGGCAGAGCTTTAAGATGAATCAGACAAGCTCATCAGAAGATGAGGGGGAGACTGTTTTTAATTTAAATTGAGGTTAGTGGCTTCTCCAAAAACACAACTAGAAAAGCTCATCATCAGGAGGATGATGAGGGGTGTCTAGTTACACCAACTTATCAGGATGCAACAGTAATTGTTTGGTTTAAGAGCTGACTTCTGCCTAAATAACCGAATGCAAAGAATGAAAATTTTGGAGACATTTGTTCTCTTCTCTTGAAAACCTGTGATATGCACGTCTACGTGTATACTATGGCTGTGCAAATAATCTTAAATATAAACAAGGTTATCACAGACGCTGTCGGAATGTAACTGCAGCATCCACATGCTCACCTGCTGGCCGAGCAGAATGCATTCGCCTGGCACACACCCATTTGCTGCTCGTCTGCTGTGTGCAGCGAACATGTGAATACTTGTAGTGAGTCTAGCCAGCAACTACGATTCCACTGTTTGCATTCAAGTCAGTCGATATTGGAGAGAGTGGATTCAAGACCAGCCCCAAGACGCAAAGCCAAGACAAGGCAAACTGGCCCTCACACCGAGTGTGGGTAAGGGCACTTCCCAAGGTGTTCACCCTGAGCTTCTGGGTGATGAACAGGCTGGGGACAAGGGCAGGAGGGGCTCCCAAGGCGGCAGTAGCCAGCCGCAGTTAAGGTTTGGAACCTTGGACCTCAAGCTCTGCACACCTGGTAGCCCAGTGGTGGCATGTCCCTGGTGTGCTTGTGTGTGACTCAGGGGAACCTCAGCAAGCATGTGGTGAGTACAGTGGTGCTTCCCTGGGCCTCTCCCTGTAGAACAAACTGCAAAGCAGCCAGGAGACTGCTTGGGCTCCGGCCGGTCACCCTGTTACCTCGCGGAGGGCAGAGACACACACAGAAACATGCCTAAGACTTTGAAGGTTAAATCATTTCAAACTTAGCCCCCTCGAGAGAAGGGTGCTGGGCAAGGCAAATGTCTGCCCCTGTCATCACCGTTCGCTGGGCTTTCTCTGTAACTTAAAACATATTTTCCAATTACGTGCATGATTATATAGGAAGCCAACTCTAACACGAAAGACTTTTAAGGCCATTTTGATTGAAGCACTTAAGTTTCCTGCAAACTGCACAAAATCAAGACCCCATTATGAAGGCTGAATGCCTCAGTGGTTTCCAGTAATGAGAGTAAGTATGGGGCCGGTCACATTCAAAAAATTCCAACTGGTCAACGTGAATAGGAAAAAGCCACAAACGCCAGCCTCTGTGGGCCACTGCCATGCTGCACGGCATCCTTCACCTCACCTCTGGGAGAGGCGCCAGGAACCAGTTCTGAAAACAAAACTCCTAACGTCTTCACAGAGAGTGAGGGCCACACACTCTCTGTGACTCGCTCACATGCCAGGCCCGTGCCCTGCCCCAGGCACCTGCAGCGAGCCTGTGGCCAGAACATCTTTGTTCCAAACTAAGTGTTGGCAAGCAGACCCTTGCACGCAGCCTCGGGCAGCCCTGCCAGGTCCCACCACCAGGGATGTGGTACCCAGATGAGGCATCCAGGGTTAGTGTCTGAGGGGAGCGACAAGGTCCAGGAGGACAGTGGCCACGGCAGGCAGTACAGGACTGCAGACACAATGGTCTCAGGAAGAATCATGTCCTCAGGATATCCCCAGTACATCCCTCCAGAGGCCACTCTGGTACCTCCAGCGGGGGCAGCATGAACCCGAGGCCACACTGAGGCTGCTGAGGGGAGGGCGGCTCCGGCACCTCTCTGGGGCTCCTGCGGGGACTTCCCTCCCTGGGGCCTACAGGCACAGAGGTCATGCACATGGCAGAAACCTATAGCACCTGGTTCACGCAACCACGCAGTGGGCACACACAAGAAATGCAGTTGGGAGAGGGGCTGGGGAGCTGCTGCCGCCCTGCTGCCAACTGAGTGGCTGAGGGAAGGGCCTGGGCGCCCTCGGGGAGACACATGAACCATACAGGGAGGTGCCCCACCCGGTGCACATTCCAGGAGGCAAAGGACCCTCATAAAGCAAGCAAATGCCTCCCTTGGACTCTCCCTGGCTGTCCAGAACCTACAGGTCCCTTCAGCCCTGATGTGAAGTTTGCAAGGAGGAGCTGTGGACCACCCCAGAAATGAAAAAACTGCTGGTTCCCTCCAGTGGCAACCGCTGCTATACCACGGTTCACCACGGGCAAAAGCTGGGCCATGCCTCCCGCCCCTACAGCCAGCACTGGGGAGTGAGTTGAGAGGCTGCTCCAGCAGCGCCCAAAGTCTGCAGAGCTCACCTGGCGCTTTCTCCACAAAAACGACCTTGGAGTCCTGCAGGAAGTTGTGGCCAGACAGGATCATCTTCTTCCCGCCCACGACCGGGTAGCTGTCCACGCTCTGCTTTTCCACCAGGGGCAGCTCCTGGGCCGAGCGCTGGGCTGCATTAGGGTGAGGAGAGGGTCAATGAGATGCCCCCCGCCACCCTCCTCCCCTGAGGACGAGCACCATGAGATGCCCCAGGTGTGTGTAAGACCCACATGCGAGCACACTTGAACCAGACGGCCTTCAACGGCATTCAGAGGGAACAATCAGAATCTCCCGAGTTAGACTAAGCCACTTTACCCCAATTATAGTAATCACAGAAACAGCAAAGGTGAGTCACACACTGGCCGCCTCATTCTCTGCGCTTCACAAAAACTGTGCTTCTTATAGACTGATGGTCGCGGCACTTTTTCAATGGTGAGTGCTCATGTCGCACACGTTTGGACACAACCATTGCACACTTCACTCTTACGCTCAGGGAAACCGAAAGTCGTGTGTGACCCGCTTCACTGGACGGTGACACCAACCTGCAGCCCCTCCAGTGGTGTGGGAACGTGTGTCTGGGGGAATGTGCTGTTCACACACAAGTATAAGAAAGGAGATCTCCATACAAGTGAGGGTGACACTTGCCCAAGCTGGGCAGACTGGCTGTGGGACAGTGTGTCGGTGGAGATGCTGCCACACCCCACATAGCTCAACATGGGGTCCTGGTTGGCTGCAGTCTGATGCCAACCATCTCTGGATCAAAGGAGTCACCAACCCTGAAACTAGTGATGTCCCTCAGGCCAAATCCAGAGGACAGAGGATGCTCGGCTCTGACTAAAAAACACCAAGAACCTTCCTACAAGAGGAAAGAAATGTGGCCTCCAAACAGGAGGTGGTATAGGCTCCCTGGTCCCCAAAGCCACATCCTGGATGCTGGGCCCCAGCAAATGGCTGCTGTGCCCTGAGCCCAGACCCCCCTCTTGGGCAGTGGTTGGGGTCTGAGCTTCAGGGACAGTAGGGGCCAGTGTCCATAGAGGAGGGACGCTCACAGCAACCGAGTGTGCACCTATTGACAGCACCTGGGGCGTGCGTTCGCCGACTGCACTGGGGTGAGATCTACTTACAGCATTCGATTGGGTTTGAGGCAACCTGGAGAGACAGAGTCCTGCCATTGGGCTGTGGGATGTGGACCCGGAAGACCAGCCTCACTCTGGTGTTCTTTCTCCCGATGTCTGTCTCTCCTTTCCGAAGTTCAATGTCGGAGTTTCTGAGTTTCAGAATTCCAGCACAGTCAATGCTGCCAACACAAAAGCCATTACTTTTCTGTCAATCATGGTCATACCACCGAAGTCCAGCCCCAGCCACACCCTCTGGCCTTCACCCAGGCCCTGCAGGTCAGCACACTGTAAATGTTCTCCAGGAGCAAGACAGACCTAGCCATGTGCAGGAACCAACACCCTGAATCTTCCCCTTGGACCTCCAGTGGGTCTGGCCTGAGCCGCCCAGGTGTTCACTGGGGGCCCTGCACGGCCACGTCCAGGGCAGAGCAGCAGCTAGGGAAGGAGCACCAGGACCAGCTGGCCTCTCATGTCTTCTGGTAGCTCCCACAAAGCTCTATTTATTTAAAAATTCCACCGTTTTTTATTACCCAGTTTAAAATCCTTCATTTTTATGAAAACTTTTTCTTCTAGGGTTTCATGTTTCATTTAACTTAAAAATGTCATAGTATTTTACTCAAAACTAGATGCCAGTAAAACAATCCATGTATAAATTCTCAATAGAATAAAATGAATGACTGTCCTTTCTCAATAAACTAAGAGGAGAAAGAATGCTCCAGGTGCAGTGAGCTGGGACCAGCGCTGGGCACATGCCGAGTGGAGGCCAGTGCACAGTGCGTCCCGCACAGGCAATGCAGCAGAGCCCAGCCACACCCCGGGCCTTAGGAAAAGTGGGTGGCAGCTCGCAAAACAAATCCATGTGACGACAACATGGAGTGGAGCCTTCCCTGCTGTTTGGGACTCAGGGGCTTCAACAGGTATCCCTGCTCATCTGCCCCAGGACCTTTGTACACACTGGGGGGGACACTATCCAGGGGCTGGGACACATGTCAACTCCCAGCTCAAATGTCCCTGAGAAGCTAACTAAGCTTCTAGAATAGAATCAGATTTGACTCTGTGAGTGGGCACTGGCCATGTCAGCATTGTTGATGGCTCTTAAAGTGAAAATACTGTCCAAATGTATCGTCCACTTTAATTTTTCAGTGTTTGTATTTTAACCACTCCTCTCATTTGTGCTGCTGTGTTCAGAAATAAACAGGTGTCATGTTTGGGAGCTACAAGCGGGCACTGAGGGAGGCACTGACAGTTGTGTAATTGAGATATTTGTTGTATGTGGTAACATACACAGTGGCTGAAACCCTACAGAGAAACAAATCTCTCATCCAAAACATTGGCAAAGTTCATGTGGGAGCCGACCCGAGGGCCACGGCTGGGCTCTGCGGGTGGCGGAGCTGCTCACATGGCGCGCATGTTGTTCTCCGGCAGAAGCGGGACCTCCAGGACCTTGGTGTTGGAGAGGATGGCCTCATGGCTGGTGGTGGACACGGTCTTCCCCGTGATCCGGTGGACCTGGTAGAAGGCGTGTGGCCGCAGCAGGCGGTCGTCTGCCGTCCCGATGAACAGCTGGAGCGTGAGCGGCTCATTCTCCAAGTAGCCGTGCAGCTGGCGAGAGAAGAGAAAGGCACTAAGCACCATGGGCACGCGCTGCGGGAAGTCGCTAAACCTTCATGGAGGATGCTAGTTCAAAAGGGAAGCGTGTAGCCTGTGCTGGTGCCCAGCCCACCCACTCCCCTTCTCATTTCTCTGTAATAGGCTATTGGGGTTTCATTTGACGTGTACTAGAAACATCTCATTATATATACTACAGCCCTAGGGCACTGAGGTTAAAGCTTTAACACTCCTGTTGCTCACTTTCAAACACGCACACACAAAGAGCATGGCACACACATGCACACTCTCACGTATGCAAATGTGTGCACACACATGCAGTCTTACACGCACTCATAGGCATGTGCATGCACCCCGTGAGCATGCCCACACACAGGCACCATGCGGGCAAGGTGCACACCTACATGTACCCTGCATGCCTCCACACGCCTACACCAAGGCCATCACCAGCCTTCCTGACAGCCACAGATACTCCTGCTGGGCTCTCCAGGGAAAAACAGGCAGTGAGGAGCATTTGTGGTCCTACCAGTCAAGCCCACCTCCCCAGAACAGCACTGCCTTCTCAGAGCTAGCTCTTCCCCAACAAGCATCTTGAGAAGAAATGCCCTCCTACTGGGCAGGGATAGCACAGCTGGCCACCGTATGAGCGGCTGCACCTCCAAGTCAGAAAGCTGAGCTCAGGGGAAGCTGCCTGCAGATGCTGCATCCCCAGTGAGTCCAGATGTGGGACCAATGGAACAGTGTCTGTCTGCCTGCACTTAGCCAGCCCAGCCCTGAGCAGAAGGTAGTGCCTGCTCCTCATGGGCAGACTCCAGGTCCTTCAGGAGCAGGATGCAGGGTGGCTGAATCAAGACACTGCCTGCCTGATGGCTAGTGCTCCTCAGCCTTCAGCCTACAGAAGCAGGTGGCAACTCGCTGCTGTCCTTGCCTCCTGTATCAGCGACCAGGGGCCAACACCACCGGGAAATGCACGCGGACTATGCCTGGTACTCGCACCACCCAGCAGGGCCACTCACTGCTGCCTGAAAGGCAGTGTGTGTGCACAGGGCACAGAAAGCACACGGCAGGAGGAAAGCTACTCTCCAGGCTCTGTGTGTCAGGTGCTCCCCTAGGACTGCAGTCAGGAGGCACCTGCCTTGGGCAGGGGGCAGGGCACAGCCCTCAGCGGCCACTCCTCAGGATGAGCTGCTCACAGGGTCTGGGAACGAAGCCCAGACCCCACTGGGCCTGTGCCAGGGCTCGGGGCCCAGCCTTCCTCTGTGCCTCACAGGCACAGACCCCTGCCAGACAAGCGGCTCTGACTAGGATAACATGTTGGTATTCCCCTCTAACGCTGCCCTCACTGCACCAGGGGTCTATTCCCACATACATTCTGTTGGGAACAGGAACATTAAATTCCTGGACCAAGTACCAGGCCCAGGTGAGGCCGCAGGGTCACATCCTGCCCCTGCCACCCAAATCGGCTCTCCATGCCTGGTGCTGTGGCTTCTGATTCTCACGCAGGCACGGAGGGTTAAATTAAGCATCCGAGCAATGTCCCTCACGGCGTGGCGCACAGCCACACAGCATGCGTGAACTATCCTTCTTACTGTCGTCTTTGCAATCCTTTCTCATTGAACTGATTTAAAATCTTCATGACAGATAGCAGTGGTAACACAGGGACCATCTGACAATTATGCTCTCCTGCTGTGAGCTACAGACACAGCTCAACACCAGATGTAGCTGCTGCTCAGAGAGTGCGTGGCAGTCCAAAGCAGACGAGCCTGAGACTGGAGCGGCCACTCAGGTGGGGCTGGAGACCCCTAGCAGAAGGGGCCCTGCTGGAGGATTCATGTCAGTGGAGGTGGGGCAGGCTGGCTTGGCAGGGATGGACTGGGCATCTCCACCTCCATCCCCCCCAGCAGGGTCCTAAGAGCTGACACCCAAGAGTTCTGGGCCCAGCTAGTGCCCCAGAGCACCTGCAGCCAGCCCAGAACCCCAGGAAGGAGGCCGGGAGAGAAGTGACAACTCCTGTGATGCCAAGTCCCGGGAAGCTGGGACACGAGATGTGGCATGGGGACTGTGACACAGAGTGGGGCTCGGGACATGGTGTATGGGCCATGATGCGGGGTGGGGGCTGTGACATGGTGTGGGGACCAGGATGGGAGCCAGGACACAGTATGGGGGCTGGAATGTGGTGTGGGGGCCGTGACACAGGATGGGGGCTGGGATGTGGCATGGGAGTTGTAAGATGGGGTGGGGGCTGGGATGAGGGCCAGGACACAGCATGGGGGCTGGGAAGTGGTGTCAGGGCCATGATGTAGGGTAGGAGGAGCTGGGTCTCAGGGTGGGGCCCATCACGCAGGTGGGGGCTGTGATGTGGGGTGGAGGCCGGCATGGGGCACACGTGGAGACCCCAGGGGAGTGTGGGCTTTGACACCCAAGGAAGGGCTGGTCCAGGTGGCCACGTTGCAGGGTGAATGAGGCTGTCACCAGGAGATACCTGCGGGCTGTCCAAGGAAGAGGGGAACTGAGGTAACGTGGTACGTGGAGTCAGAGCCGACATGGGTCTGTACTGCCCCAACGTCATGTGTCTATAGGAGTTTTAGACATCTATTTTAATATGCCAATTTGGAAAAAAACAATGAACTTCAGAAGCAGGAAACAGAAAATGAGACAAGGCAATTAGCCACTGGCTGCGGACACCAGGTTTAAGAGGTACGGCCACTTCCACACACTTTCCGGGCCACAGCTGTGGGGCTCCCTTCATACAGCCCTGCCTGTGTCTGCTGTGCGAGTATCAGGAAACAATATGTCCTCCACAGAACCAAAGGCGAACATGGTGGAGACAGCTCTGCGGCCTCCGAGCACACAGGTGGGCCAGAAGGTGTGAACAAAGGGTCCACCTATGGCCAGGCTAGAAAATGGGCTCAGAAAGGAAACAGTGCCCTCTCCACAGAGCCCGTGGCTGAGGTGACGGTGTCAGCAGGTCCAGGAGCACTGGCCACCTTGGGGCAGCTTCTGTTCCCCAACTCCCAGCTTGGCCACGCCCGGGAGACTCCTGAGAATATCAGATCCCCACCCCACTGGCAGTCTCCAAAACAAACATCTAGAAAGTCGTACTGAGTTAAAAAGCGGGGACGTGAGTTTATTGGCCTGGAGAATCAGACGCCCTCAGTTCCAAGAATCAAAACCCCGTTGACAACAGATTTATTTACTGTTTTTACTGCATGAAATTAAAAACAATGCCATTTTTTTTGGGCTGTGCCTGTGGCTCAATGGAGTAGGGCACCAGCCCCATATGCTGGAGGTATTGAGTTCAAAACCTAGCCCTAGCCAAAAACTGCAAAAAAAAAAAAAAAAGCCATTTTTAAATTTGAATCCTCAGAAAAGATTCCCGCACATAACAATGGACCACTGCCAGCGTATAGAAGAGAGACTCACACAGGCTTCCTTCCTGTGGGTGACCAGCGTTATATGCTGAGGCTGCACAGTGACCCATAAGGCAGGGACAGGGCCTCCTGCGTGGTTAAGAGCATGGTCTCCCCACCCAAATGCCTGCGGCTCCTCCCTCCCACCAGCTGTCTCTGCAGCAGACACTTCCTATGAGATGTCACAAAGGTGGGTCCCAGAAACTGGGAAGAGACAGAGATGCCCTGATTGCGGCTCACTCAGCCCCTGGTAGGATTACCTCCTCTAGGAGCCCTGGGGCACCGGCATGTGGACCTGCCGTGGGTGTCTGGGGACTGCAATATGTCCCACGAGCCTTCTGTGGCACCTCTGATTAATACCTAAGAGCCGGTATCTGTCACGGCCTGCACAGGCGCTAATGGGGGCCCCCAGTCTGATCTGTGGGATTTCAGGGGATGGAAGAGGAGCTGCTGAGCAGGTAGGTGTGAGACGCCCCAGTTCCCAGCTGCACACACACACGCACATGAATACTCACATAATCATGTCCGCACGTGATATCGGACACAGGAATCAGCTCAGGAGACTTTCTGGGCATGAGAACCATGTGCAGGCCCCATCTCCACCCTTCCCTGTCTGTGACCTGGTCCCAGGTACCATGAGCCTATGCCAAACACCACATGAACCACACCTACCACAAGCCACACTCACTTCAAAGTGATTACTGCTAATATTGCTTAATTCTGCAGGAACGAAATGCTTGTCCCTTTTGAACTAAACCCTCTTTTCCTACAGGAAACCATGTTTGGGATGATAGAACTAGGGACACCTGTCCAGTAACCCCCACTCTTGGGAGTGTGGTCCCAGTCTTTCACCATTTACTGAACTTTATAATGGGAAATGTAAAAAGAAAAGCAGAGCTTGATTAGGAGATAAATTTTGCCATGGGAAACATAATTCCATATTCCAAAACATAATTCACATAAAAAGAATATGTAACTGAGTCTGACCAAAACCAGCTTGTAGGTGGGCAAGGCACCCTCCACAGTGGCTGGGAAACAGCCCCCCACGCCCCACACTCAGGCCTGGCTGGGGTCAGACTGACTTTAAACTGACAATTTAAAATTCTCCTGGGACTCTGAATGTAGCCATTCTCTGATGGTGTGTGCAATGCAGTGAAACAGGGGTATAACTTTATCTTGAAAAAAAAAAATGCCATTTCAGTGAAAATGGGAATAGTTAAGGTTTAACCTGGGAGGTAAACATCTATTATTTAAAATATGAAGTTCATTTTAAGAAAAGTAATTTTAAATACATGTTCCACTGCATGGGTTTTCTGCCTCTGGCGCGTTATAGTATGTGTCAAAATAATATTTATAAAATCACCTGTCATAACAATGACCTCTCTTGCTTCAACCTAAACTAAACAAAATGTATTATTCTGTTTTTAAGATACCAGAGCTACTGAATTTTCTACACATTGCAATGTTTGTTTTTAGCTCCTGTGCTCACCTCAGCACTTGCACAAAGAGGTGACTGGTGAACGGCACGGTGGAGGCCACATGTATTCAGTGCTGGTGTTCAGTTAACATGTGTACACATGTGCACGCATGCAAACATACATGCACACATGTGTGCACACACAAACATGCACACACACATTGAGAGGGCAACAAATACACAAGGAGCAGCTAAGGGGTGGATTTTTAACTTCCAACCAGCCCTTCTGAGCTGTGTACAGAACAAAGGAAATGCTCCTTCAAGATGCTTCTCCCAGGACACCCCATGGCTGTGGTCATCAAGTTAAAGAGAAATTGTGCATTCAAGGCCTGGAAGTGAAATTTGCATTTTCACAGTGCCCCAGGGAAGTCTGCAGGGAGGGAAAATCTGGCTCCCAAAGTGGTCTCACTCTACTTTTTTTCAGCCCCAGATCCTCACTATCACCATCAGCCATGAAGCCAATGTCAGGGCCAAGCCCCAGAGCACCTTGGTGTGACTGCCTCAGCCTCACACAGAGCAGGACAGGCCCCAGGAAAAGAGGCAGCAGGAGTTCCCGCAGGAAGGGGCTACCTTACCACACATGGAGGGAGCCTCCTTTGGGGGCTCCTAGCAGTGTACAGCAGACCCTGAGGCCTGACCTATTAGGGCATGCAGACGTGACTTTGCCAGCCTAACTCCTGCCTATTAAAGGGCCTAGGTTTCCTCACTACAAACCATGGGTTCTGGCAAAGTAAATGTTACAACTGCCCCAGGGCATGGTCTTGGGGCAGGCACATTCCCACATGCCAGGGAGACAACACCCTGGTCCCTCTAGCCCAGGGGGCTCCCTTCCTGTGGGTGACCAGTGTTATATGCTCTTTCATGAGCACAGGCCAGCTGAGCAGGGGGGTACGGTGGCTCAGCTACTACATGTGGACGTCCACTGCAACCCTTGCTTAGAGCTGCAGGCAGAGGAGGTTTTGCTCCCTACACACCACCTTCCACCTTTGGGTTTTCTTCTGATGGATGAACTTTTCTAGCTCCTCTCCTTCTTTTGGAGGAAGACCATTCAGATTAGACTCCAGAAAAGGAGGAGCTAGAAGGATGGTGAGAACAGTAGCCCTCCGAGGGCAAGGAATCGGGTGCAGCCCTGGTTCTGGAGGGGCCTCCAGGAAGACACTGTGAGGTGTCCTCACGGCAGATGGCCTACGTGAGCCTACATGGGCTACAGGGCAGTAAGGAGCAGGCAGCAGGCCCAAGGGCTCCCTGTGCAGGGCATGATCCTTTGCTCAAGTCAAGGGGCCCTGGGTGCGAGTCTCCAAGAGCTTGAAGGTGGGATGAAGGTGTGGCAGCTGCCAGCTGTCCACCTGGCGCCCATGGGGAAGCCCCTAGCCCAGGCTCAGATGTGCCTGGACGAGACACAGGAGAGGCTCTTTCTGGGCCCTGGGTGAAGAGTGGCACCCAGGGCACCCAGGATGCCCAGGGACAGCACAGCCTGTCACCCCACTGTCCATGGGGACCTTCAGGGAATGGCAGGCTGTGGTGATGAGGCTGGGAGCTGTGGAAAGGCAAAGCTGCCGTCAGTGCCCCTGCTCCCACCCCCTCATGCTTTCACATCCCCAGGTGGGACCTGTCTACCCTTGGGACGTAGCCTCTGGGCTCTCACTGGGGTGAGGCAGCAGGTTAAATTATTTGCTGTTCCCAGGGCTGCAGTTGGCGGTCATTCCTTAGCAAGTATGGGGTGGAGGGGCAGAAACTTCTGGAAGCCACACCTGGCACTCAGAGTCTGACCACCAGGGACAGAGAGATTAGCCATAGCAGGCTGGGGTGGAGGTGTGAGAGTCATGGGCGTGGGAGGCTGCACAGCCCCCTTGTGTTGGCACTCGCTGTTTCTCTCCAGACACCTACTCAGGGACACTGGCCACATGGGCGGCCACGCCCCTCACCCAACCCCCAATTCCCCACCCCAGCAGGGCCCAGTGGCCATCTGTGCTGACCCAGAGTAAAGCGCCTCTGTCCACAGACAAGGGCCCAGTGTCTTCCCTGGGAGCAGAGGTGCGCCTGGGACATGTTTCAGCCCACGACCGGGAGCCAGGCCCTGCCAGGCACACGCCCATGGGCACTGGGGCTGCCTGCTCCCATGTCTGGTGAAACAGCTTCAGAGGCAGCACACTCCGTGTCCTGCCCTGCCCACAGGAGGACCGGTGTCCCGCACCCTATGGATGTTAGGACAGTTGCTCACAGCAGATTGTGGATTCTAGAACCTGGCAGAGCCTGCAGAGCAAAGAAGCTGCATCAGGAGGGCTGGAGATGCCCTCAGCACCTTCCTGGGAAATCCCAGCCGAGTCACGGGCACAGGAACTGTAGCACGCAGAGCGGGACTCCCGGGCGGCTGACCCCACCTTGCAGTGCTAGACATTTGCCAGTATGGCCTGTGGAGACCACAGTGTCCAGAGGGAGGGAGGGGCCAGAGCCTGCAGCCAAGGCCAGGGAGCCGCCTTCCCTGTCCTGTGCCTCTTACCATGGGCAGCGGCTTCTCACACACCTCTAGCTAACGGCCCCCATGCCCACCCACCTGCTCATGTCTGGAGAATTTGTTAGAAAAACCGTCTGCTACACAGGGATGATGTCAGAGCCCACTGGACATTCTTAAACCTCCCTGGAACAAAGTAGCCCAAGCTGTTGGACCGGAAGGATGCAGGAGAACGACAGCACAGCCTTCAGGGCCACATGCTCCACCAGCTCTGCCTCTACGCTGCACACTTTGTCCCCAGCGAACGTGGCGCGAGGCAGCCTCAGGCAAGCAGTGAGAACCTGAGACATCCTCACCACAGTCAGCAAATCTCAGGGAAATGCCACCTACTTTCCCAAATATTATCATTATTGTAATGACGACTGGGTGGGCCTGCACCACTGCCTTTCAGATAAAACGAACATCTTTCTAGTACCAGGGGTGTCAGTGAACCACTCAGAGAGAATCCAGCTTTGCACTGGGGGCCAGGAGAAGAAAACGGCAGACCCCTGCTCAGCACCAGAGCTGACGGTGTGTTCCAGGGCCACGACCCTGACTCAGCACTGGCTCGAATCAGCCGAGCTCTATGCTCTGTGACCTGTGGAGATGCTGTGCTCATGTGTTTGTGGTGGGCCCCACCAGGGACAGCCATGTGCCCTGACATACTGCTGAAGGGGGAGAGGGCGGCTGTCTTACCACCTAAGCTAACCCATAAAAGATTCATCCGTGCCCTGCAGGCCACCAGCGTTTGGCAGCAGTGAGCCGTGGGCCTGGTTTGGGGTCAGACCTGCATTTTCATTTCTACTACGTGGCATCATGGCCTCTGCCGTGTCCCCATGGTGGACAGAGCTGCCAACCTGAGGCTGTGGATGAGGGTCTGACAGAGCTCAGGAATTCTGACCAAATGACACGTTACCCCCTCAGTAACGTTCCTCTGCATCCCCACAAGCAGCTCTCCAGTTTCACAGCCCTGTCTGGACAACCCTGGTGCCCAAGATGCCACGCAGAGTGAGTAGGTGAGGCTGTGGGCAGCACAGAGTGGGCTGTGGCCATTTTGTGAAACAAAGAGTTGGCACTTGTCCTTGGTGTCCAAACTCCCCTCGGCCTAGCTGCCCACCCTCAGGTCTGCACTGACCGAAACCACCTGAGTGCCAGGGCCTCCCGCCACAGCTCCCTGCTGGCTGGGCCGCACACAGGCCAGAACCCTCCTGACAGGACCCCAATCTGCAAAGCTAAAGTGCTGCCCGGGAAAGGGCCAGGCCCGGGGGTCGCGTTTCAATGTACCATAAATTATTCACATGCACCGGCCTCCTGCCACGGGCTAGATACTATCGGGGGAGTTATTTTGGTAACTTGGTAAACAGAGCTGACTTCCTTGACCTGGGGTTGAGGGTCAGACTCCTGCCTAGACAAGCTCCAAGTGCCCTGCAAGGTGGGGGGCCCCACGGGGGCTGCAGACCCCTCTCCCGGGCCTGGGCCACCATCCACCACTGGGAGGGCTTAGGTGCCTCGAACACACAAGGATGCAGGCTCCAAGGATAGGAGGCTGGACGGCAAGGACACAAAGCCATGTCAGGGCCTGTGGCCAGGCCCAGAGGGCAGGAGGGCAGGAAGAGGATGCATTGGAAAACACGAGGCGGCGAGAGAAACTGTTGGGCCAGGTAGCTCTGGCATGGGGAGAGCTGGTCCCTCCTCTGCCATGCTGGGGCTCAGGCCTCCCTAGGGAGCTTGGCCTCTGATTGGGCCTCAGAGCTTCCCACCTGGAAAGACTGTCTGAGTCACCTGTTCTCTTGAAGAAGGAAGAGCTGCAGAGTCCAGGCAAAGTGCAGTCACTGGCTCTAAGGCAGATACCAGGCAGAGCCCACACCACACCCCATACTCAGGTCCACCTGGGCTCTGGGGTCAGGGCCAGGGGCCTCACAGTT
The DNA here is from genome assembly GCF_027406575.1 of Nycticebus coucang. Classification (NCBI taxonomy): domain Eukaryota; kingdom Metazoa; phylum Chordata; class Mammalia; order Primates; family Lorisidae; genus Nycticebus; species Nycticebus coucang. The sequence continues at coordinate 71,820,478 of NC_069798.1, read as the reverse complement.
GGGGATCAGTAAGATACAACCAGACTCTGCACAGGTCATATCCACTGGAGCCACCAGGGCCCACCTGGATAGCCTGAGCTACACAGAGCCAACAGGCGTCCCTCCTGGCCCTCCCCAAGATCTCACTTTTCTTTTCTTTTTCTTTTTTTTTTGTAGAGACAGAGTCTCACTTACCACCCTCGGTACAGTGCCATGACTTCACATGGCTCATAGCAACCTCCAGCTCTTGGGCTTACACGATTCTCTTGCCTCAGCCTCCTGAGCAGCTGGAACTACAGGCCCCGCCACAACGCCCGGCTATTTTTTTTTTTTTTTATTATTGTTGCAGTTTGGCCGGGGCCAGGTTTGAACCCACTACCCTCGGTATATGGGGCCGGTGCCCTACTCACTGAGCCACAGGTGCCGCCTAGGATCTCACTTTTCTACAATAAATTGTTTCTGTGCCAAACTGCTGCTGTTCCCTCTGATACCAGCATTCTCACAATGTGGCCAACGGTGACAGGAGCCTCAGTATGAGCAACCCAGGTGTCACCATGGTGCAGCTGAGCCTGAAGAGTCATTCCCCAGTATGAGAAAGATAGCATTCCCCCAGGAGAAGGGCCAGGAGACCCCTGTCCCTGAGGAAGGGAGCTGGTCAGAGCACCACACTGCCAGGAGGAAAGGCTTTGCACCCAAGGGAAGGGGTCTTCGATACTAGATCCACCGCCAGTCACCACAACACCAGCCATGAGACATTCTGAGTCTCAGCATCCCCAAATAAAGCTGAGCACTGGACACTGAATCTAGAGTCCACCCACAGAGGAGGGGCATGCTGGGTCAGTGCCTCCCAGCTGCCAAGGGAGGGAGCAGACTGTGTCTGTGTGGGCTGTTGCTCAGTTCCTCCTCCGCTTACCCGTGTCCTCATGGGCTCTACGAGGGTTTGCCCATCCCATAGAAGATAGCATCCTTGACTTATGGACAAACTTCCAGAGATATGGAGGAAAATGTGGTTGGCTGTATATAGTAAAGAGAACAGCATTTAACGCCCCACTGCTGACAGCTCAGTGCTTAAAGCCCACCGCAGGGTCCTGGGAGCCGCCCTTCTCCAGAAGCACGGCTGCTCTGCAGCCTCCCCTGTGTGCACTTACTTTCACCACTTGGCGAAAATCATTTCTGGAAAGGGAGAGGACTTGGGTGTCAAAGGATATGCAAAAATAACCCAACGACATAGAGTGAAATGTGTGGTTACTGAGCTTCCACAAAGACCAAGCTTTCTGTTTTCATTGTTTTATAATTATATGCAAGTTCTATTTTTATCCACTCTGCGGTCCACCAACCAAAAGGGAACACAAATCCCCCCAAACCCCTGTTTTTACCTGCTTACCTCACACTGTGTAGACATAAATTTGCTCTACCACAGGTACATCAGAAAACTCTCTGAATTACTCATTACTCACAAATGGCAAATGCTGACAGGTCCTGACATTCTCTGCTCTGGAGCCTGTTTTCTTTAAGCCTTTCAACTGTAAGGGGGTGTTTGTTCCTCCAGTCTGCCCCATGTTGCTATAGTCTACCACACGTTATCATTTGATTTTGAGTAATTTTTGATAACACATTTTAAGCACACTGTAAATTATCATTTCAAGTTTCATAAATCCTCCAAAATGTCTCAGTCTTTTCCACATTGTCTGTGTGGACAGATTAATGCTGCCCCACACCCAAGGAACGCGGACAGCAGAAGTGAAAACCCAGCCCTGTGGGGCACATGGGCTCGTGGGGCAGAGGGCACAGGCTGGGTCCTCAGAGCCCACACAGGTGGCAGCGGGCGGCAGCAGATGGGTGGGGAGGGATCTGCTCTTCACACTCCCCACCCTGTCTTATCTTCCAAACAGTGGCCCTGATTCTCACAGCCACCCCCCATCACACGTGCTAGGAGATGGGTGCCAGCCCACGCTCCAGATCCCAGGGAGGAGGGAGCTCATCACATCACAGATGTGACCACACGAAGCGGGTTCAGATGTTACTTCTACAGTGCTTCATTCCCTCTCCCCTTAAAGTCCTTTCCATTCAGCACTGACACGCCTTCATTCAGTGAAAACCACAGAGAGAGAGGGACTTGAGTACCTGCAGTTACTTAGCCAACTAAGCACAGGCATTACTGGACTGTTTTCTACATTAAATGTCAAACTGGCCACTGTGTGCCCCCACGGCTCCTCATCTCCAATCAAGCAGCCGAGAAAGCAGGTATTAACTGGTGTCGTGCGAGCAGGCCATGAGCACCAGCTCAGCACCACCCACAAGTGCCCGCTAGAGAGCTGTGCGCCTGCAGCAGCCTGCTGAGCCATCACTACTGTCGACGGCAAACAGGCCTTTGTCTCCATGGCTGCCTCCCTCAAAACCTTCCCACTTACCTAAACAGAAAAACACAGAAACGCAGGCAACTTAACACCCTCCCAGGTGTATCATGGAGGGTGGTGCACTGGGGGAACGCTCCCCCAAATCGGCAGGGCTGGAGCCCTGGATGGGTGGGTAAGGTCAGACAGCACATCCTGGGTGGGCTCTGAGGTTTGCAGGTTGACGGCAGCCTGGGCCTCACAGAGAGGCCAAGGGGCCTAAGGGGCCAATGCTGCCAATGACCAGCCTGACCACTGCCCACAACACTCTTTTTTTTTTTTTCTTAAGAGACAGAGTCTCATGTTGTTGCCCTTGGTAGAGTGCCGTGGCCTCACAGCTCACAGCAACTTCCAGTTCTTGGGCTTAAGTGGTTCTCTTGCCTCAGCCTCCTGAGTAGCTGGGACTACCGGTACCTGCCACAACGCCCAGCTATTTTTTTGTTTGTTGCAGTTTGGCATATGCGGCTGGCACCCTACTCACTGAGCCAGAGGCACCGCCCCAACAAAACTCTTGACACTGCGTGTCCTTTCCCTCGGTGTGATTGAGGTTAGGGAACAGCACACCTAGAACCCCACCGGGTGCCGGCCCAGTGGGATGCCGTGACCGCAGGTGCCACATGCCTGAGACCAACCCCCAGGGAGTCCCTGGCGTCACCTACGCCCATACACTACCCTAGGACTCAATACCCCCAGAGTCTGGGATCTGTCAGGGCTGCGTAGGCCTCTGAGTCGACATGTCCCAGGAATTCCTGGGTGAGACTGGTGCTGCAAGTGAGAACTGCTGCCTCACAGGCTCACAGGCTCAGGGAAAGAGTGAACCACTCAAAACACCCAAGTCACAGGCAGGCTGCGTGGTGGGGGACCTGCTCTGGGCAAGTCTTTCAAAACAAGAGAAGTGCCGAGCTGCAGAAAGGGCCACAGAGTGTCCCCACTCCGGGTCACACATGTTGAGGAACCACTACCCATACCCGTGGTAATAATATTGAGCTAATCAGTTGGAAGATGATAGTTTTTTTAAAAACAGGAGAAAATCACTGTTAGATGGAGCTCCAGAGTTGCCTTTTGGACCAAAAAAAGCATAACGTCATATACCGAGTCGGTGAGTCACAGTGACCCCAATACCTGCACCACTGGGTGTCCTCCAGCCGATGCCTTCACAGCCCCCCGGCTGCCCTCCGTCTCGTAGTGGGCTCTGTGGTGGGACTTGGGCTGCACCTCGATCCGAAGCTCGTAGGGGCCCGAATGGGACGGCAGCTGCCAGTCGAGGGCCGGCAGAGATGGGCTGAAACAAAAACCGAGGCCGTGAGGTTGGTCTCAGACTCAGGGGTCCAGCACTGCGCTCTGGGGCCACAATGGTGGCTCACTCTCCCCATCAATAAGGATGATGTCCTGACATGGTGACTTCACAGCTATGAGAAGCTGAGGGTCACATACTATGACCTGCAGTCAGGGCCTTGGCAGTGTCTCAAGATGAACACAGACACATTTTCCAAGTATTACCTCAAAATACTTTCCTTTCTTCACAACGGGGTTCTACAAATTATGTAAGTTTCCTATAAGACAGGTTCCAGAACTGTTTAAAATCAGAAATGCTGTCTAAGAACTAGGACACCTGGCCCTAATCTCCTCACTGCCACCAGCTGTGTGCTAGTAGCCAGACAAGTAACTTGACCGGGCTCCTTAAAGCAGCGGGCTTGGGAACTGGGGTTTGCAGCAACAGCACTGCACAACCCTAAACCTACCAATTCTGATCAAGGGCAACCCAAGGACTAGTGTAAACACACAGTGGCTGGGGGCCCAGGTGGTGGTGGGAGTGGGAGCTGGTGTGTCACCTCACAAACACAGAGTGAGGCCATACAACAGAGGGTTTCCACCTAGAACCTGCGTTGCCCTGTGGGCAGAGGGCAGCCTCCCCAGACAGCACACCCTCGGGCTCCTTCTCCTTTGAAAAGATAAATCCTCCATCGCCCTAGAGCACAAGGGCACACATCCCTGCCCACCAAGTGGCTCTGCTCTGGTTCTGGCTTCCCCCTCCTGGGAAGCAGGAAGCAGCTCACTGCGGCATTTTGGGGTGACACAATCAGCCCACAGAGGGTGTCTCCAATTTAGGGAGGCAGAACTCAGCTTGGGGGGCAGGTTTGCGTTTGCTGAGGTCCACGCAGACCAGACAGCCTCACCACAGCACCCTGAGGCCCACAGAGGAGGCTGGGATCAGCTCTGCAACGAGGTGCATTTCTGGGGTCCTCAGAGGCTCTCTGGTATGATCGGCAACTGTCTGCTGGTGCACCCCCCCCCATTTCTTCAGCAATCTCCAGTGGCTTCAGGGGCCGTAGAGGTTGCACAGGACCTGATCAGATGGGCACTGCCCGTCCCAGCAGGTGGACAGGACTGTGTAACCAAGGTCGCCCTGCAGGCTGGGCCCATAGGTGTCAAGAGCAGGTGTGTGGAAAGGCCAATCCCTCAGGAGGCCCCCATACTGCACCCCCAGGACATACTGTGAGGCCAAGGTGACTTTTATAAAAAAAAAAAAAAAAAAGGTAGAATCAAAGGTCTGTTGCTTTTTTGAAACAAGGTCTCGCTCTGTCACTCAGGCTCCAATGCAGTGGGGTCATCACAGCTCGCTGCAGCCTCAGACTCTAGGCCCTGAGATCCTCCTACCTCAGCCTCTGGAGTGCGAGGACTACAGGTGCCACCATACCTCGCCTTAAAGGTCTATTTTTAAAGGAAAAATGAAAACCTCAGGAAATCAGTTTGAATGGAATCAAACGTGTAATTTCCAAAAGCATAAAACATCTAAACTATTTCTTGACAAAACTATATATTTCATGACATTAAAAGCTTCATATGGAACTCGGAACCTTAGAAGTGGAAGTATCTGAAGACACCCCAGGTGTCCTGGCTGCCGCCCCAGCGGCTTTGCTGGCTACTGTGTGAGAGGCGTGCATGGGCCAAGAAGTCAACACTGAGGTGGGCCACACACTCTGCAGGCTCTGCCCGAGTGGGAGACATGCTGGGAGACTTGACCCCAGCCCTTTGCCTGGGCACCATGGCCCTGACCTCAGGGTGAGCCAGAGTTCCTCACACCTGCCTCTGCTCGGCAAGTCCAGGGCACCATGCTGGGAAATGAACCTAGACTCCCCCTCTGTGGCCATGAGCAGAAGTTAAAAAATGCAGCTGAAGGTGACAGAGTCAGCCTGCAGAGATTGATGTGTGGGGCCAGCAGGGCGAGAGGCAGGCCTGGGGCAGGCAGACTCTTTGTGGAGGGAGGAGCCTCCTTGATGCCCCTTCCCTGAACCCTCAAAAGCAACCTGGATTGCCCAGGGGCTGGGAACTCTAGGAGTGACACTTTCACTGAAAGGGCCACCCTCAGCCACCCATCCTCAGGAACGCTATCTGCAGAAGACAGGAGGGAGATGGAGCCAGGCTGTCCTCCTGACCCTGGGTAAGACTGGAAGCCCAGTGCCGTGTGCCTGTGTACCCTTGTGTGAGCACAACCTCGGCAATCTCTGCAGAAACTCGACCCCACACACAGCATCACCCCATGAGTGCGCTGAGACTCTGTGTCTGCCCAGGACCCGGGCTGAGTGCAGACCAGCCTGGAATCTCCGACCCCATCCACCGATGGAGCCATCAAAGCTTCAGAGCACTAATAAAGAGCAATCAGATGATGGCTGTCCTGAAAAAGAAAGCACCGTGATACACTCAGCAGCTTCATGGGCCGTGGCTGTCAGAGACATTTCCTTATCAGCATTGACACCCCGTTTCCAATGAGGTTGCCAGGCGGACAGAAGGCAGCTGAGCCCCGCACAGCACCAGGAGCAGGCTCTGGAGAACGGCCTGTGGGCCTGGGCAGGTGCATGTCTGGGTGGGGAAGTGGCAGGCAGGGCTCAGTGCATGCACAGCAGACAGCTGGGGGTCCTGTGGCTGGACAGCCACCCCAGCCGGGCCTGTGGCGAACACTTCAGGTGAGACACCCAACTCGCCACTGTTGCCTTGTCACTTTTATGTGGGGCTGATACAAGTAAAGTCACTACTGTTCCACCATAAATAGAAAAACAAATGAAAAACAAAATTCATAATGAAAAGAATTTATGAGGAAATTAAGAAGGGAAGAGAGAAGGAAGAAGAGAAGTTCACTTCCCACAATTTGGTTAAAGTCAGGTGTATTTCCTAGCAACACGGCTAGGAAAAACCACTTTTTTTTTTTTTTGAGACAGAGTCTCAAGCTGTCACCCTGGGTAGAGTGCTGTGGTGTCACAGCTCACAGCAACCCAAAACTCTTGGGCTTAAGTGATTCTCTTGTGATTCTCTTACCTCAGCCTCACAAGTAGCTGGGACTACAGGCGCCTGCCACAACTCCCAGCGTTGTTGTTGTTGTTGTTGCTGTTGTCATTGCTATTTTAGCTGGCCTGGGCTGGGTTTGAACCTGCCAGCCTTGGTGTATGTGGCCGATGCCCTACCCACTGAGCTACGGGCGCCGCTCTGCCTAAACCTCTTTTAACTCAACCATCGTGTAAGAATGAATTTGTGTGCATCAGGCACACGATGAAAGGGACACGCCCTAGAAATGTGTCCTTAAGTGGCCTCATCACTGTGAGGGTTCCAGTGCCCCTGTGCAGGCCTGGTAGGCACAGCATCCTGCATACTGGTTCTGTGGCTCGGCCTGTGGCTCCAGAGCTGCTCAGCTGCAGTGCAGGGCACTGGGACCCGTGGGGAAGTCCTCCTGTACCTAGACATGTCCCAGCACGGCAAGGGTGCAGTGCAAATAGGGAATGACAACCTCAGGGTACCACCGTCACTTGTGCGGCCTGTCTCACCCAATGCTGCTACACAGCCCAGGACTGTGGTTCTGCTCACCTTAAAGTAAGAATAATTTTCATTATAAAATACTGTTATTCAGACAACTAAGATTGTTGGTTTTGATTGGAAATTACCAGCATGAATTTGGCAGGACACAAAAAATGCCAATTTTTGTCTCTGGTTTAGAGAAAAGACACAAACTGGGGCAATATGTGAAGACCATGGCCACTGCAGCTGTGCTCCAGCCCACGCTGCACCACAGGGACCAGCCCTCCCTACCCTTCCTCCAGCGGCCCTCAGGGAAGACTTCTCCACAAGCTGCCCCTGCCGCAGGACCTTGCTAAAGCACTGAGCACGGGGTCGATGATTTCGTACTTCAAACTCACCTTCAACTTAACTTGAATTTTTAAAAAGTCACATTTAAAGCAACCAAGGAAACAGGTGGTTAACTACACATCCAAGGCCCACCTGCTTTGTACAAAGGAGACCGCGTGGCACAATCCCACACACTGAGGCCTCTGAGACCAGCCTAGGGAACTGTATCAGTAACAGGGTGTATATATGCTTTTTCCCCCAGAAACTATCTAGCTTAATAACAAAATTAAGTATGTCATCTGGTATCCCGTCTTCTCCTTTTTTAAAAAAAGGCCATATTTTGAACATTTTAACCCTTTAAGAATCACAGCATCACAGTTTAGCAGATAAATCACTGCTTTCCACTGCTGGACTCTGGGTTGTCTTGGGTCCTCTGCTGTTATAAGTACCAGTGACATGACACCCACAGGATTAATGCCAGGGCTACCCCTGCTACTCTTCATACCCCAGGCCCACCCTGGGGAACTGAGAGGGCCACTCACCAGCCACACTGACTCTCCAACATGAGTCTTGGTGCCAACACTGCAAGTCTGTGTCCTTACACAATGCTCAGCACACCCATGCATGAATAATAAATACTTCTAAACCAGCAGTCAAGTTTCTAGAAATGCCTAGACCTCCAAGCATCCCCTTCATCTCACTGAAAACACGCAGGGCCCACTTGACCACACAGCCACTGCAGGCAGGCCTTGCACTCTCAGTGAGGCTGTCCAGGGAGACATTCGCTGCTGTCAATACTGGCAAACGGCAAATGTCAGTCATTGTTCTTGGTGTTCAGAACAGGCAACAATAAAAGAAAAACCTATTGACTTCATAAAGTAGGCTGTGGGCCGGGAAAATGTCCCATGAGGGACAATGTCATAACACACCACACAGGACACACATAGGAATACTGACCCACTGGCCAAAGGAATTGAAGACCCTGGGACATGTCCCTGCTCTGACCTCAAGCCCACACACACAGAGTCGCGCCTGGCCCGCCCCAAGCACCTGTGGCCAGTTGGGCAGGCACAGAAGGTGGCTCCGCTTGGCCTCAGGGCCCCTGAGTCACTGTTACTGGCATCTATTTCAAACACACAGGCACTAGCTTCAAGCACCTGACCTGCTTTTCCTGAATTCTTGTTCAGTCTTCTTGCTGGTAAGATGGGGTGGCAATACATGGCCCAGGGACCAGTTGGTGGGTTAAATGAGGGACTGGAGGACGGCTGGGCCTCAACCACCCTCAGGACACGTCCTGCTGTCCAGAGACAACAGGATCCCACAGCAGTGCTGGCCACCTGGCACCGTGCTGGGCTGTGGGTGAGCTACATGAGGTCATCGAGGAGAGGGGCACAGATCCTACAGCTTCCTGGGAACCTCTGACTATTAAAGAGTAAAGTTGTGCACATGTGTCATGGAGCCCAACATAAACCCCCAATGCTGTGGCTGCTGCGACCTCTACCGCCCAGGGAGCCAGGAGGCTCCTGTCACACAGCACCCAAGTCCTTCTGCCCAGAAACTGCCTAGGTGGGCCACCATGTGTGTCTGACCAACCTAATCCTCTGCGCTACTGCCCATCTGGGGATCCAGATGCTTCGCTGGCAGGTCATATCCAAACCCCCTCCCAGACTTGCCAGCGGGCACAATGTTGGGCCTCAGGCTCCTTTGGCTGGCAGCACTGCGGGTGGGATGGTGGCAGGTTTGCCACTGTGGTGACAGGGGCCACTCCAGCCTCCCGCTGTAGGTGGGCACCCCCCACATTCCCTGTCTTAATCTCACAATCCTCGGCTGCGGAGACCACCAGTTTCCCATGAGAAAAGCCTTTTGTGTTCTAAGCCTTCAGTCTCCCTGAACCAGCAGAGGTGCAGATGGTGTTTTACATGCAGGTTCATGGCATTCGGATGAACTGCACACGGTAGTCCCACATCAGAGATGCAAATGCCGCCAGTATCCCCAATTCCCACGTCCTGCCCAGAGCCACGGGTTTGGGCCCAGCATAGGCGACCCCCAACTGATTCACGGGCACAGCCTCGTTCACGTCAGGAAAAGCTCCATGGAAACCCCACTAATGCACATCTCTGTCAACACAGCTCTTCCCTCCTCACTTGGCCTCTACCCTCCTCAGGAGCACCTGCCAGCCTGACAGTCCACAGTGGAGAAGCTGTAACTTCTCCGTAACTCTGTACTGCCACTAGGCCTGGTGACCCAACGCCCAGACACAGGAAGTTATCTTGGTGACCACCAACTGCTCACCAAAGTGCTTCAGAGTTCACAAGGCACCTGGCAGCTCCTTCCCAGGGGCAGTGGCCGCATCGAGACTACCCATGGCAAGAGCAGATGCCACACCTGCCCCTGCCATGCCACAGCCTCCCCACTTATAGCGGAAGGTCATTCTGAAGCCCCAGGAACTAGTGACATCTTGACCAAACACAAAGCCAGGCTCCAGCAAGCCCTGGACACTCAATTCTTTTTTTTTTTTACAGATCAATTCAAGAGTAAACTGGGATAGAGGCAAAGCAAGCCTCCTTTGTTCCTCTGCAATGTGGGGATGCCTGTGCTGGGACAGAGGGGCTAGCAGATTGGCGCCAAGCACAGTTACAGAAAGTAGCCACAGGCACCTGGGTTCTGACTTGATGGTGCCAAAGGATTGTTTTAAATCAACCATTAAATGGGATAATGCTATCAATAGAGTTTCTTTTATTACTATTATATGTAGGCAAAATATAGTTCTATGTATTTAAGGGGTGCAAAGCCATATTATGATTTTCAATTCAGGTTCTAAAAATCAGTTCGAGAAAGACATACTGAATATCTGTAGATAAAGTAACAGAATGCTGGGACTTTCTTCAAAATGGGAGGTGAGGTAGGCGAATGGTCCGTTAAGTCATCCCCAAAGCCACAGGTGACCTGGGGGCTTGGCTGCCAGGCTCTCTGGCTCTGCATATAATTAAAATTCTCTGTAATAAATGTAAAAATCGTTCAAGATTAATTTTAAAAGATATTCAATAGACCAGCCATGGAGCAGCTTGGTCACAGGCTCATCAGGGTGCATTTTTCCTTCTGTTTATCTGCATTTTGAAAATATTCTATAGTGAAAGGCATAATGATCTGAATAAACAAAAACATAAGAAACTTCTCTGTGAGGCTCCAGAGGCTTCAGCCTCTGCCCTGAGGCCACTCCTGGAGAGCTTCCACAAATTGGCTCGAATTTACCAAAAACCCAGAGGCTGGCTAAGAATTGTCCCAGACTAGATCCCCACAGAGGCCTCTCCACCAGCCCTGAATCCCACCTAGACCCTGCCCCACAGAGGCCTCCCCAACAGCCTTGAGTCCCACCTGGACCCCTCACCACAGAGGCCTCGGTAAGGCAGCTCTTTTGTCTAGACGGTTTGGGAAAAGTCCTTTCAGTTTTGAATTTTCCAAGAGGGAAGCCCTGTGAGCTCATCATGCCAGATGCTACAGAGGTCCCGTGACTTTGGCACCCAGACAGGTGGAGCTGCAAATTCTGTACTTCACAGGACTGAGTCGACCAAAGAATACCACAAAGCCAAGCTTGAGAAAACAAGATTCTGTCACAACAAGATACGTTCTCCATAGCCAAAGCCTTCCCAATTCTTTAGTTTTGGGGTTTATCCCCCCTAAATTTAAGAAAATAATGAAGAAATAAAGGGTATCCATGTGTTTTCCAGCCATTCACACAGCTTTGGGCCTCCAGGGGCTGGTGGGTGGTCGTGCCCAGGACCACCAGGCAACTTGGCCTGTAGGTACCCTGGGAAGGTCCTCCCCACCCAGACAGGTCAGTCCTGAGTCCAGCCAGGTGCCCAGCACAAGCTGCAAGGCCTGCGTGCACCATGTCTCAGGGTGCCGCGTCTTGCCACACCCCCGACCATGCAGTGCCCAGTGTCCCCTGGCCTGCCCATGGATGGGACTCACAGACTGTGTGGTTTTAGTCCAAGGTTCAGCAACAAGGCCTTTTGTTTCTGATAAGTTTGGAAAGGCCCTGGGAGCTCCCCCAGACCAGCACTGTCCATCTGAGGGACTGGCCTACTGGACACCTATGCCCCAGGGAGCCAGGCTGCTGGGGCAGATGTGCCACCTGGCAGGCGGCAGCAATGTAAAGTGTGGCAGGTGGGGCCTGAGGCAGGTGGTGACAGGCAATGTTTAGCAGAACACATTCAGGCCTGCTTCCCCTGCCCAGCACCCTGGGTAGCCCATCCTCTACCCACTACTCCCAGACCCCACACCCCAGGCAGCAGCCCTGGAGAGGGACCCCTGGCCCTGAACCTGTTCCTGGTTCCTGTGCTGGGGGGAGCCCAGCACCTGAGGGAGAGGGTGAGAGAGGAGGGGAGCCCAGCACACTGGGGAGAGGGTGAGAGAGGAGGGGAGCCCAGCACACTGGCAGCCAGGTGGGATGAGTGGGCTATGTTCCCAGGTGGGCACACTGGGCTCAAGGCCTTGATGCAGAGTCACAGTGCTGGCCACAGGCAGTAGAGGGATTTTCATTTTAGACAAAAGATTTGGGAATCCCGTAAGAGCCCGGTGTGGAAGCCTGGAGGAAGCAGATTCCCCAGCTTTCTGGAAAATCTATGTCACTCCTGCTCTACACACCCCTACGCCCTCCCCCAGGACAAAACCACACCAGGGTGGTGCGAGCTTCACCAGGAAACCCAGGCCCATCCTCCTGCCAGGCAAAGCCATGGGCGCTGCCATCTCTGCCCTTCTCCTCTGCCCTCCTGGGCAGCTGCCTGTCTCCAGGGATCAGAGAATGAAGCGGTGCCCCCTGCCAGATCGTGCCCTGGGGGATGAGAGGAAGGGGCAGGGGGTGGGGAGAACTCTAGCGCATGGATGGACTCACAGACTGTGTGGTTTTAGTCCAGGGTCTATCCACTGTGGACTGCCCACTTGTCACCCACCTCTCCCTGAGTTCACATGGCAAACAGGCCCAGTCACTGCCTGATGGGACTTTTCCTGGACCCCAAATACCTTCTCAGACATCCCCAGAGTCACTGGTAATCTGTCATCACAGACGTGAAGCTTTGGCAACAAACTGGCAGATGACACCCGCCAAGGACCGCTCACAACACAGGACAGGAAGGGCCCTTTGGCTGGGGGCTCCAATCATCTGACCGCCTCGTGGGCTCCAGATGGAAGCAGGGGTCACAAGGGGTCCCTTGAACACGCTGAACACATCAGCCATAATCCCCGTGGGGAGCAGGGCTGCGCATCCACATGTCCCAGCTAAGGGGCTGTCCCACTCTGAAAACAGCAGCCTAAGCAGCAGGGAGGAGCCTGGCCACCCCTCTCTCACCCCAGGAGCCTGTGAGCAGCACCAGCCACCACCTGGTGACAGAACTTGGACCGTGCCAAAGGCACACGAGCCCTGCTACACGTGATCATGGGCAGGACCACATCCCTCTTGTCCCTGACGTCCCAGGTTCCCGTGAGACAATGATTTGGTCCGTGAGACCAGAGCCTCTGCCCAAAGAGCAGACCAGCTGCAGGGGTCAGGGCTCTGTTGACCACCTTCAGAGTCTACCCAGTCCTAAGCTGGCACCAAGCTGGGGGTGTGGGCTTCTCCTCTCTGCAGGGGGCTCGCCCAGGAGGCACTGAGGGACAGCACCAGAAATAGATGGGAACTCAGGGCTGGGGCAGAAGTGTTCACACAGGGACTTCTGGAGGGAATAGGTGCATCACAATGGCAGGTTCTCAAACACTGTCTTTATCAAAATCAACCTAACATCTGTATTGAGCCTCAGTTTTCAATAGAAACTTTAAAAGCATTTCTAAAAAAACACATCCCATCATATTAAAAGAACTTCTCAAGAATCCAAGAAATATTAGAAAATAAATCCTATAAATTTGCATCTAAGAATCTAGTTTTAAATGTGAACAGTTATTACATTCGGACTAAATTTTAATCCTAAAGCAGGGGTGATACCTGTGCTTCGCCCCAGCAGCCAGCTGCAGGTAAGGTCACTAGCACTGTACAACTCTCTCCTTGAAAAACACACTAGAGCAGAAACCAGTCCTGTTTCTTCTGTGGTCACTGATGCACGTCTGCACCGGACATCCTCCCCAGGTGTATTACTATCAGTTGGGAAAACTCAGGATTGAGGAGGGCTCCTGAGGTACAGCCCCTGCCCCGCCAGGCATGGGAGGACCCATACAGACAGGGCCACAGTGACCCCTGGCCCTCTTGGGGTATCAGAGCCTTACTCCTCTGTGAGACCAGCCAACACTTCAGACCTCAGTGGTCAACCTGAAAACCGGAGCGTGAAGCCATGAAGGCTCAGATTATTTCATCTTCCCTAGGAGCACAGAAGGGCATTAACTTCCCTTTGCATGTCTAAAACACATGCAAGGAACTATGTGTGGAGGAGAAAGAAGGCGACATCCTCCCACAGGCCCCTCAGGCAGACACAGGAGCCACTGTCTCCATAGCCACTCTTAACAGCCCTGACTGGGTCCCCAGGGGTGTCATTGTAGTTAGAAATCAGACTGCAAAGTGCACGGCCCTCTGTCAACTCCAGAAATCAGCTGAACAACACACAGGAAGGTGCATGCTGCCCACACTCTGCTGGGGGAAGAAAAAGGGACAGCGGCTAAGAGCAGGTCCTCACCAACATGTGGCTGTGGCTCCGTCTCCTCTGATGTTCCCGAGTCCCTCCTGTGGCTGCCCTGGGTCCTGAGTCTTGAGCTTGGAGCCCCTCCCTTGGAGAAGCCTGCAGAAGGGTGCACCCATCCTAGGGGGGCTGTCCCTGGGCCACTCACAGCACCCTTGAGGCCGGGGCCTATGACTCAGGCCAACCGGTGTCTCCCTCGCCCTGCCTGGCTTGGGCAGGTCTCAAGATGAGAGAGCTGAGCTCTCTATTGCGGTAGAGTCTGGGTGCAGGACTGAGGTCAGCTCATCCAAGGCTTGGGGCTCAGCTTTGTCAGTCATCACTAGAGCCCCAAGCAAGTGACCCATGGGCAGGCAGCTGTCCAGAGACCTGACCAGCCTGACAACATCCTCGTCCACAGAGCAGCTCCAGATACAGATGGGAGCTGCAGACTCCCCTGGTAGCACTGATGGCAGAAGGAAGCAGGTCCCTGGAGTGGTGAGACTCTTTCCAGGGTCAAAGTGAGCACAAAGGGACACCCATCCATGGGCAGCAGGAGCCCATGTCCCCTCATCCACATGGGAGTCCCAGGAGGTCCTGGCACAGCCAGATGGGAGTTGCCAGTTGTGAAGGTGGAACTGCCCAAGGACAGGCTGCTGTCACCCCCACCCTGGCTCCCTCCTGGTCTCATGGGCAGTGGCTAACTCTGAGCTCAGCTCTCCTGAAAGAGGGAAAGGAGAGTCTCGAGGACCCAGCCACAGACAGAGGTGCCATAGCCAACTTCCAGAGCCAGAACAACAGTCTTTGAGGCCACAACAGGGAAGACTTACATAGAGACATCATTAAAAAAGGGCATGAGCAGTGCTGTACCCAAGGCCAAGGCCCAGCCATAAGGTGCTCTTCAAGTCACGGGCAACTCCACAACCTCAGCTTCGGGCCTACCATCTTCCAGGGAGGTGGGACAGTGGGAGTGCTCCGGGAAGACCCCCCACAGCCACTGCTCTGTGTCCTACTAGGCTGGGGGTGCTCTGGGCCTGCAGCCCCCTGGGGCTCATGGTTTGGAATCACACCTGCAATGGCTAGGACCCCAGGAGGCCCACCTGAGCTCACAGGGATGCTGTGCCCAAGACATCGAAGGTCTGGACCTAGAGACGGCCCCTCATCTGAGGCCAAATTTCTCGTCGAACCCCTGTCCAGGTCCTGGACCATGCAGAAATCAGAGGCGCGAGAGCAAAACAGCTGCCCAATTCCACAGAAATTACCTGATGGGACCAGCGGGGATTTATGTTTAGAGAAAAACAAAACAAAGGTTTACTTGTTATTTAATCTCATTCCAAATTAGGATGAACTTTGAAATGTTCAAGTAACTTATACAATGCAAGAGAGGCCTCCTGAGACCTTTCAAAGCTAACACAAAAGTTACTGATATTCCTAAAATCTTCAATATTGAAGCTGAAAACCTAAAAGAAACATCTGAAATAAACTAATTTGGACACAACTATGTCTGATCATTTAAACCAAGCAGGTGCTAAGTAAAAATTGTTCATTAAGCTTATTATTTCCCTTAAAATTTTTATTTCTTGGCTTGGCACCCGTAGCACAGTGGTTACGGCGCCAGCCACAAACACTAAGGGTGGTGGGTTCAAACCCCGCCTGGGCCAGCTAAACAACAATGACAAATGCAACAAAAAATAGCCAGGCATTGTAGCAAGTGGCTGTAGTCCCAGTTACTTGGGAGGCTGAGGCAAGAGAATTGCTTAAGCCCAAGAGTTTGAGGTTGCTGTGAGCTGTAATGCCATGGCATTCCACCAAGGGCAACATAGTGAGGCTCTGTCTCAAAAAAAATAAAGAAAGAAAGAAAAGAAAGAAAAGAAAAGAAAATTACTTCTTTTTAAGGGTTTAAGCCAAAAAGCAATCTTTCATGTATAGGAATTTAATTCAATAAATAAATGCTGTTAATGTTACAAGTAGACTCATGTTAAAATGTTTCTGCCTTACCCAGACTAGTTTCTTTTTAATTCTAAATTCCTCCTTTAAAGGTAAATTCAGGCCAGGTGTTGGTGCCTGTCATCCCAGCTACTCAGGAGGCTGAGGCAGGAGGATCACTAGAGCCCAGGAGTTGAAGGCTGCAGTGAGCTATGATGACAGCACTGGGCAACTGAGCAAGACCTCGCCTCTAACAATTAAATTAAAAAAAAAAAAAAAGCCAAATTCAGAGATTACAGTAGCTAAACACATTAAAACCTCAAAGGTGAAACTTTCCATGAGCCTGTTAGAGAAGAAATAAACGATGTTCACACGACAGCATCCCCCAGGGACAGGCGTGCTGCCTGTAACAGGCACTCTGTTAAATTTGGCTGAGTGACTGAATGAAAGAACAACTCTTTAAACTTTAGGTGAATATAAAAATCTCTAGGGCCAGGGATGATGGCTCACGCCTATAATCCTAGGATGTGATTATAGGTGTGGGAGGACAAGGCGGGTGGATTGCCTGAGCTCACAGGTTTGAAACCAGCCTGAGCCAGAGTAAGACCTCATTTCTAAAAATAGCTGGGTGTTGTGGTGGGTACCTGTAATCCCAGATACTTGGGAGGCTGAGGCAAGGGGATAGCTTGAGCCCAAGAGTTTGAGGTTGCTGTGAGCTATGATGATGCTACAGCACTCTACTGAGGGTGACAATGTGAGATTCTGTCTCAACAACAACAAAAAAATTTAAAAATCTCTAAAAGCCACTATCTGAAACCACCATTCAGAAATAATCCCATGTAAACGGGCACCTAACACAGACATCTGAACGTGCCCTCCCTCCAGCCTCCCCAACACAGGGACTGTATCACCAAGAAAGGAAGCGAGGTGGGAAGGAAAACCCACTCCTTCCTGACGAAGCTGCCTCATCTGGCGCTAGGATGGGTCGCTTACAATTCTTATTAGTTACTGGCAGGTGGTTCTAGCCAGTTACCTGTGAGTTCTGTGATCTCTATGCTTTAACAGTAGAAGCATCATTCAGTTAAACCTAAAAATATCTCAACTCTAAAAGCAGAAATTCTATCAAGTCCTCTTACTAGTTTCAGAAGCATTCTGTTTCTTCAGCTGCAGTAAGGCTCTCGTGTCTCTGAAGCCCCGTGGGCCTGTCAGATCTCTTCACAGACTCGGGGGCCCTGATGCTAACCCACTGAAAAGGCCCAAAAGCCCTCCCCCAGCACTGCACACTGCCTCTCTAGAGGCCCTTCCATGCCAAACGGGGCTGGAGCACAGGATGGCCACAGGGCAGGGGCAGCCTGCTGTGCTGCGTGAATTCTCCACCCCAAACTTTGGAGATAATTAAAAACACAGCACCTCAGTGGCATAGCTGGAGCTCTGCTGACCTGCGACTGTGCACCAGGCCCACTCATGGGCACAGACTGAAAGGTGCTCGTGGGGAAGGAAGTCCCCCCTCCACCCCACCAGCAAAATAACTTAACACCACATTTTAACCCGCCTCCCAGCTGCCCCAGAGCAAATGTTAATGAGAGCACATGGAAACGAATCTCCAGGGACCAGGAAACATATTTTGATGTGGAACCAAAACAGTGGGAAAGGTTAACTGCAAAGCCCTGAAGATAGGCTGGTGCACTCACCAGTGTTTGTTTGTACAACCCACAGGAATGTCATGGACATCACAGTTCACCAGAGGTGCTCTGTGACCAAGAGATAAAGGTAACAGAGCCATCTGGCCACAGAAGTATCACTAAAACTCTCCAGCAAAGGAAAAACACTGCAGCCTGTGCTTCCAACTGCTGAATCAAAGGCAGGTCCCACAGGGGAAGAGGAAACCCCAAAGCTCCTGAGCACGACTGCTGCACAGACAGGCAGGAACCAGGGGCAGATTCCACCTTAAAGCACCCGCCCCTCACTGGGCTGCCCAGACAGGCTATGAGGGCTCACTTGTGTCACCTAAAACTCACAGACTGGGGCTGTAACCCCCAGCGTGTCTGTTTCTGGAGAAAGGGTGTTAGCGGTGGCCCAGATGGGGTGGTCAGGGCAGGCCCTGGTCCATATGACTGGCATCTCTAACAAAAGGGGGACATTTGGACAGAGACATGCTGAAGAGACAACGTGAAGGGACACAGGTAGGCAGAGGCCAGGAACAGAGCCCGGGCTGAGAAGAAGCCTGGCCTGCTGGACGCCCTGCTATAGACCCTGGTGACCGACTCCTGCGGACAAAGCCAGGACTCCAGTGCAGAGCATCTCCTGAGGCTGAGCAGCTTCCTGGGGATTCTTCACTCTCCCATCACAGTTACATGGGATGGTGTCATCCTGAGTGACAATGACTTCACTGTCCGCGAAAACGCAGTCATACATGAAGTAATCGCGTGACTACGTGCTTGAGTGTCAGCTTAAAATATTCTTATTTTTATTATACTTAAAAAATAAGAGTGATGATACAGCAGGCATAAACAGTTCTTAAATTTGTCAAATGCCGCTAAGTGGACTTTTTAACTTGCTGTGTTTATGAATTAAATCCAGATCCTCAGATAGACTAATTCTGATCACAACTTTGAACGCACCAGCCTTTCAGATCTCTTGGTATTAACAAGATGGGAGAGGCGCCAGCCTAAGTCAGAAAAAATCAGAGTAATTCCCACCCCTTGAACAGCCCCACTGCCTGGGACCCTAAACACCGCACCGTCTGAGTGCGTAAGAGCTGCCAGCGCTCAGGCTGTTTCTGAGCCACCAACTTCCAACAGGGTTTAGCCCATCACAGCCTGAAATTAAGCCGCCCACATCCACCTCACAGGCACACCCTGCTGAGACTGGCCGCCCACTGCCCAATCTTGCTTCCACAATGCACTATAACGAAAAATAGAACAGGGAAAAACAAAAGCCAGAAAACACCACGCCTGGAACGCCCTGGCTGCCCACAGAGGGCTATGAGTGGCTGAAGATGCTTCCCTGGGGACCAGGCCTCAGTCCTGCTGTTACAGGCCATGGGACCACCCGTGTGGCCGTTTTCATGCCTCAGATAGAAACCCAGGGCAGAAAGTGCCTTGCCAAGCCACTTCCCCACCTGCTAGGAAAGCCATTTAGTCAAAAGTAAAAACACTGGGCTGGGTGAGAGAACCCAGCAAAGGGTGAGCAGCCCTCACACCATTAAAAACTAAGACCACAACCCAAGACCCGGCAGAGTTCACACCTATGCTTTCCAGCCAGGCTGCCAGCAAGTGCCAGTGGGTCTCCCAGGAGGAGGCAGCTATGTTGTCCTCGAAACGCAGTAAGTTGGCTGCTCTGGGGGATTGCTGAGCTGAGGTCCCATCTGCACCCCCCGTGGTGACAGCAATTAAGACTGGAGAAGAGAGCATGAGCAGGAGGTCTCAGTCTGGCGTCAGTGAAGAGGCAGCTGTGTGCACCTGTCTATGAACCTGCAATGGGCAGAATGTGCCCCCAGGATGCACACTTCGAAGCCCTAACCCCCAGAAGCTGAGAATGTGACCTTATGGGAAATAGGGTCTTTGCAGGGATCAAGGCCAGAATGCAGCCCCTATCAGTATGAAAGGGGAACTTGGAGGCATGCCCCACACAGGGAGAAGGCTGCATGCAGAGAAGGCAGAGATCCAGGGCTGCTTCTATGAACTCAGAAAACTCAGAACACCAAGGGTTTATCACAAACTCCAGAATCTCAAGGAGGGGCCCGGGACAGATCCCGCTCACAGCCCAGAAGGACCTGCTGACGCCTGCCCTGACTTTGGCCTCCAGAGCTCCAGGGAGCCCCTTCCACCCCTCCCCCCATGCCCAGCAGCTCACCTCACATAGGACGTGGGGGTCAGAGCCTTGGGCTTGGCCCACTGGTAGGGGTGCTGCGGCACCGACAGGTACTGGTCACAGAAGGAGGCCTTCCGGATGTGCTGGAAGGCGGGGAAGTCCTCGGGCGGGAAGTCGGACATGGGTGGGGTGGTGCCCAGGTCCTCCCCAGCTGGCTCTATCTTGAGCGCCACTGAGGGTGAGTGCTCCAGGCCAGTCTTGCGAGACTTGACCGGCACACCGTCGCCCAGGTCCAGGCTGCTGTCGGTAGTTAGGGCGTTGATGGCTGCCACGATGGCGGAGCTGGTGTACTGGGTGGTGTTACTCAGCCACGTGTCCTCTGTCACACTGACCCGTGGGGAGCCATGTGGGGACGGCGTGGGCGAGTGGTGGGGTGAGCAGGGGGCCTGCCGGCCATTGAGGCTGTATTTCCGCTTGTTGCAGGGGGACGCTGGCCTTGAGCCGCGGGCACCCAGCCAGCTCTCCTCTGTGATGCTCTCACGGGGCGAGGTGGATGGGGAGTGTCTTGGGGACCCCAGCAGGGTGCAGGCCCCCAGGCCGCGGGGAAAGCCCTCCTCAGGGTCCGTGGTCTTGGGGGACACGCAAGGAGACTGCCATGGGGAGGTCTGGGGGGACGCGTAGGGGTAGGAGTAGTTGGACTCGTAGGAGGAGGCCTCAGAGTTGCAGCTGCGTGAGGACAGACTGCTGGCTGGGCTGAGGCATGAGGGGTCGCGGTAGGCCTCCAGGCCGGGCAGGCTCAGAGTGGCCGTGGAAGGCGACCGCTTAGAGCTGGGGATAACATCCTCCACCTCCACGTTGTGGAAAAACTGGCTGCTGTTGTGGTGCAGACCCAGGTACGAGGTGATCTCGATGCGAGGGCTCTCCAAGGCTGGGGCCCCATCGGGCCTGATGCTGCCAGAAGAGAGGAAGTACCCCGAGGACCCACTGTCCACGGCTGCCCCATAGCCAACAGGGTGACTCGCTGCAGGGACAGCTGACATGCCCGGGGTGGAGGTCTGCAGGTTGTGGCACGGGGCTGGCAGGGAGGGGTGTGCTGTCGGGAGTGGTGGGGCAGAGCTGATGCCGGAGGACACATAGCTGTAGTGTTCTGGAAGGAGAAAGAAGGCAGCATGAGGCACAGTCCTGAAACACAGACCACACGCATCAGAGCCCTCAGAATCAGGGCTGGTCACCTGCCAGCCCCCCACCCCAGCAGCCGGCTGGCCCCAGACCCAGGTAAAGGGCCTCAGCAACATCCCTGAAATCACACAGCCTGACAGATCAGAGGGACAGCTCCCGTCCTACTGGCCAACAGGGTCTCCAGGGCCCTCTTTCCTCGGCACCATCACAAGACCCCTCCCCCACTTCCCACTGCTATGATGCCCCCCAGACAGCTGTCCTGCAGCTCCTAGCATCATCTTCTGCTCTTTACTCAAAAACAGCCTTCCCAAATAGCCGGGCGTTGTGGCGGGCGCCTGTAGTCCCAGCTACTCGGGAGGTTGAGGCAAGAGAATCGCGTAAGCCCAAGAGTTAGAGGTTGCTGTGAGCCGTGTAATGCCACGGCACTCTACCGAGGGCGGTACAGTGACTCTGTCTCTACAAAAAAAAATAAAACAGCCTTCCCACCCCCCCAGCTTACTTTCAGTCCCCTAACCCCACACTTGGGAAAACCTTCTCTAGTTAACCATGTATCACAGTGTGACACTCCACATATTCACTCGTTCACCTTATTCTCTCCAACGAGTAGAAACCAAGTTCCACAGTACAGGAGATTTTGCCTGCCTTAGTCTATTTGGGTTCACTTGCGGTTCGGAGCTTTCTTCAGAACCTAGGACTGTCCCTGGCACATAAAATGTGTTCAGTTTGTTTAACAAAAGGGTGGATGATGGCTGGACGGATGGACGGATGGAGAGATGGAGGAACAGATGGATGGCAGACTGATGGACAGAAAAATGGACTCATGGATGAATGGATGACAGAGGAAGGGAAGGACATGTTTCAGATACAGGGACCTAGACACTGAAGTAAATTTTCACAGGCTAATCACTTCCAAGATGCCCCAACCACTTGCTACAAAGAAAACCCCTCATGGAATGATAAAAGCATAGATTCTGGGGTCCCCTTAGTGAAGATCCTCATGTTAGGGCAAAGGTACAGCTGGAATCATCACAGGTTAATTACAACTCAATAAAACATTTTTAAAATTACTAGTGTGATCAGAAAGTTTAACAAGGAAGACATACTTCTGAGTTTCTCATGTGAGAAGACTTTTTATAACATCTTGGAACCTCATTACCACGGGCCAAGAGATGAGTATTCCAAGGTCTCTGAGTAATGGAAAGGAGCATGTGGAAACCTTATCTCCATCTCGGGTTCACGTACGCTGACCTGAAGACATTTTACTCGAGGACAGAACTGCCCTTCTGCTGTGTCCTGGTTCAGAAACCAACAAGGACAAACCCAACAAAAATCAAGGGCCTCAAAGTACCCCTGCAAATGCCATAGTATTTACTAACCAATGGTTCTAGTACCCAAATAGGTAGGAATCTATTTCCACTGCATATTTTCACAAGTAGCCATCCAACCACCCTCTCTGGTGATCCATTTTTTAGAATCCTAGCCATCAGGAAGTCCTCCCTTCATTGCTATGCCCCAATGACCTTTCCTCCTGAAGGCAGCCTGAGCCCCTGGCCAGCAGCCCCCAATCTCACAGGGCCATGGGCTGCCTTCCAGAAACCCCACACACTGGGGGAGGCCGAGCCGTGACAAGAAGGGCAGCAACATGATGGAGGAAATCAGAACCTCTTGGGGCAAGTCCTGCTTAGGGTGCCCCTATGCCAGGAAAGGCCTCTCCAGCTCAGACAGAAAACAGGGGCTGGTCCTGGATGTGCTCAAGTCCTGCCTCCCCAGTCACAACAGGACACCCCTCCAGAGTACAGGAGCATCACAGGGTTCGTACATTCAGGAGGCCTTCCTTTCCACACAGCCACATAGCCGCACGTTGCAACCAGCGGCAGGTGGAGCCTGGCGTCCCATCCCCAGTGCCATACCCAGCCTGGCCACCCAGTAAAAGCACAAAGGCAATCCCTGAGATCCGCTCCAGCCGCAACACTCAGCCCTGGACTGGTGTACCCTTGTCTACAGATAAATGGACTAATGGATGAATGGATGTTCCCCAAATTACATACTCACTGGTCACTTCGTGAAAAAAGCTGTGACCCACTATTAAAATTTAGATACAGCCTTTAAAAAAAAATCACCCCAGAAAGCTACTTCCTAGAGGAAAAGGTGAAGCTACTGAGGAAGGAGCCAGCCCCTGGGTGTCCAGGCTGGCAGTGGCCCTTGCAGAGGTTGGCCTGAATGTCATGGTAATCACTCAGGAAGGCTCTGCCTTAGCCCAGGCCTATGGTACAGCAAGCTCACAGGCAGGTGGGTCCCCCTGCCCCCATGTGACCCCAGGATCCTGCACCAGGACCACCCCCGGGAAGACCCCTAGGCTACCACACACTCTGCCCTCAGGGGCACTCTGAGTCCCACTGAGGCAGGAAGGCAGGAGCGCCAGAGCCTGAGGGAGGCAGTGAGGCTGAGTTTCATCTGATGCTAACTCTGGCTCCATTGGAAGGGCCTCATCCTGCAGCTATCAGGGGCTCTTCCTGCAAGACAGAGAGCCTCTCATCTCATCTCTGCTCTGTATTTTTACCAAAAATTGTATAAAAGATACACCTTGGCTAGACAGTGTTTCTTTACAGCCACCTTCCCATTTCTGTGCTGTGTGCATACCACATAAACAGACACGCTAGTGAGTGGCATAGACTCAGAGGTTCTCCTGCTATGTTTCTCAAATCAGCACTTTCACTTCAAAAACCATGTTTGGAAGCCCAGAAGGTACTGCTGGTGTCTGTCCATCTTCCGGTAAGAAGTTAGATGCTGACTAGAGTAATCAGAATGGAAGTGGATGGGACAGGGCCGTGGACGCACCCTGGCACTGCAGTGGAACTGGAAAGGATCAGTAAGTAGAATATCGACAACATATATATGAAACTATGTGTTCACAGGGACAGGTTTTCTGGTGACCAGATTCAACAGTTAATTTTACTACAGCTGGCACATTCACAAGGACAAGCTTCCTTCTCAATCCACTCCTGGTTCTGTGTTCACTACTAAATGCAGAACTTCCGCCCCATGGGTCCCTCCCTGCAGACTGCTATCTGAAACACGCATTTCTTCAGGAAGTTTCTCTGATGACCACATCCCGAGGCCTTTCTAGATGTCTCTGTGGCCTGACCAGCAGATGATTCTGGGTCCTCAGACACCCCCTCTAGGTATCCCCAGTCACAGACTCCACCCACACGCCTGGGCGCCCACTTGTGCCAGCTGCACCCTGCACGGTCTCAGCACCCAAATAGCTTCCTCCTCAGGGCTCTGCTCTTCAGCTCTCAGAGTGACCTGAAGTACCACCTGGAGCCTCCAGAGCCTAAGAGGACACAGAAGCTCCGGCTCCCCTGACCAAGCTTGCAGGTGAACACCCCAGAGGGGCCAGGTCCACCCCCAGATGCCATCCCCGGGGGGAAACGTCCTGACAATGGTGACAGCCAAGTCTGACCCTCCCCACCAGAGAAACTGTTCCAGGCCAGTCCCTGTCTGGTACTGGGGACTCACACCAACACCCACTGCTGGGCATTTACTCCTCTAGGGCTTTTTATGTATGTGAAGTATTAAGTGTAACCTAACATTCAATTAGGGAGAACTTTCATTTTAAACAAAATCATGGACTCCAGGAGTGAGGCTGGGAGGTAACAGTAAACCTAGCTGACAGGACACGCCCCCCAGCTGCTTGATCCCTGGTGGGAGCACCCTCCAGTGCCTGGCAACAGGTTTCCCAGGACCAGCCTGGGAGCGCAGAGGAAATTCAGCTGCAATTGATCAATCTAGATCCCAGAGCTTCCTTTCTCACAATTAAAAGAACATTTATTTCTCAGATACAATTGACCCCACAGTTCAGCTATCATTCATGAATAGGAAGATGCCTTTGAAGAACTTAAAAAAAAAAAAAAAAAAAAACCTAGTAGGTTCGGTGCCCATAGCACAGTAGTTACGGCGCCAGCCACATGTACCGAGGCAGACGGGTTCAAACCTGGCCCCGGCCAGCTAAACAACAATGGCAACTGCAATAAGAAAATATCTGGGCGTTGAGGCGGGCACCTGTAGTCCCAGCTACTCAGGAGGCTGAGGCAGGAGAATCGCTTACGCCCAAGAGTTCGAGGTTTCTGTGAGTTGTGACGCCACAGCACTCTACCTGGGGTGACATAGTGAGATTCTGTCTCAAAAATAAATAAAAAAAAGAAAAAAAAAAAACACCTAGTAATGAGCACAGCAAGTTTTGGGGCCCCCACCACCCAAGACTTGGCCAGTGACAGGACCCAGGGCCATCACTCCCACAGCCTGGGCTCCAGCCCCAAAGGGCATCAGAGGCGGCAAGGACAATGGTTGGAAGGTCTAGATGAAATGGGGAGGCCAGAAGAGTAGGCAGATCTGACTATTGCCTGTATAAAGGTCTTTGGGGGCTGCAGAAGAGATGGAGTTCATGTGGAAAGGGCCAGGGTCGTGGAGGGAGGCAGAGACAGGAACCTCACGCCAGACCCTGCCGAGAGCGGAGACGTCTACAGCGAGACAGCCCTGACCCCCATAGTGTCTCAAAAGTACTCCAGTAAAACCGATTGAATGAGGAAAAGAAAAAACAAAGCCTTTTTTTTAAAAGCAAAAATGATTCACCTAAGCATGAGTTTTCCTAAATTAAAAAACGGCAAGATGAAAGCTTATATGCCTAAACCTGGTTGTGAAGCTGCCTTCTCTGCAGGGGGAGGTGTGGCAGTCCTGGGCAGCAGAGCCCCTCACAGGCACAAGGTCCTGCTCCTCCTCCCTGGGTGCGCAGCTGGGGGCCCCTTCTCCCTCCTCCATTGCTTCCACTCAATTTGAGTTTTCAAGCCACTTAGACAGTATTCAAATCTGAATTATTTAAGTATTCAAAGGGATTACATTTACACGGAATGAAAATATTTCCAGTAACTCTGAAGGATTCTGAGATGTTTGGGCTGATTTATGTCACATCAGATGCCAGTGAAGAGCTCAACACCCATCAGAGTCACTGAACTGCCGGTGTCTGGAGACCTGTCATTTGCCAAGGAGGGTTCATTAGATTATATGCAGGTGACAAAAGAAAGCATTGTTTTAAGCAAATACAGGGTGCAAGTTCAACGCTGTTTAACAGAGTGGGCCACCCTCCGAGGGCAGATACTCCCCTCTCCTCAGTCCTCCAGTTCGCAGGCCCCACATGCTCGCAGGGTTCCATCCTGTACAGAATACCTCATATGGCCGCCTGAGTGCAAAGGTGCCTGGGTGGGAGCAGGTGGGACTTGGTCAACCAGTGAGATGTGCATCTGGCTCTCAGGCTGGCCAGGCCCCCTTGGCCTTGGCAAACTCAACACCTCAGAGTGTCAGTAGTATTCTGTGTCATTCTGAGGTATAATTTATTTCAGAACATGCAGTTTTATTATTTCTGAACAAGCACAAAGGAACCACGCTGGTGAACTTCCTCTTGGGACAAAGTGCAGATGAGCAGTGTTCTGCCTACTGAGACCGCCCCGAGGTCTGTGGCACTGCTCTGTACCAGGAGTGGAAGCAGAGTTGGGACAGGAAGGTACTGAGGCTGGTACCAGCATAGAGGCGAGGACGGTGACAAGTCAGGTATTTCCAACAAGAACCACTGTCTCTGGCCACAACAAGAGCACCCATCTTTCACAAACTCTGAGACTCCAAGAAATGGCCTGTCAGAAATGACTTTTTAATTTTGTTATAAGGAACTTCCCTATAGCACTGGTGGGGTTGAACCACAGGACACATGGCCAGAAATAGAATTGGAACGAGCCTGCCAGGAGACCTGCTCTCCAGACAGATGCCACACTTCTAGATGGCCATGGAGGCTGTCCTGGGCAAAGCAGGATCAGAACTCTGCATACACCAGAAATGCAATGGCATAGCCACACAAAACAACAAAAGCCAAGACCTTACTGCTGGAGGCTGCTGAGTCTGAGCCCTGGGAAAGTGCTGCCTAATGGGGTGGCCGGGTCATCAGGGACAGCAGAGATGGCATGGGGCTGCAGCCAGGCAACACGTGTGACAGACAGCAACAGCTTCTGAGACGCTGTTCGCCCAACAATCTGACAGAGAGAAAGATTTATAAAGGCAAACAGAATGGTCTCATTACAGCAGCAATAAACAATATTTAATGCTCCATAAATAAGCACACCATCGTCTTCCTCAGGACCCTTCAGCCACCTGGGCCAGCACCAGCCTGCCATTCCTCCAAGAAGTACCAGAACATTCTCCCAGGCCCTACAGACACACTTAAAGCACCACTTTCTAATTGTGTTTTCAAAGAAGTAAGAAATATCCCAGTTTTCATTACTAGTTGTGGTCTTCCTCTGAAAAACAGGACACAGAAGGCTCCCAATCACATGGATGACTCTTCTTCACTAAACTTCTCTCTGCAACTCCAGGGCTTCCTGCAACATTACTGAGCGGAACTCCGAGCTCTCCTGAGGCCACTGCCCTCAACACACCCCAGCCCTCCACCCGTTTCCTGCTGTAGCCACCACCAGTCCCAGCTCCCTGATCTCCTGGGGGAGAAGGAAATCACCACTATTTGGTGAAAATGGACTTGAGGATAGAAAGTCCTCAGATCTTCATCTCTGCAGAACATCCCTTTTCCACATGTGAACACTAAGGGCTTCCAGCAATGCCCCAGAAGACTAGTGGGCAGACACTCCCTCATCTTAGCAGAGGTTTGGAAGGTGGCCCTGAATGCAGGGGGGCTGCCACCCACCCCCCCCACCCCACCCCCCGACCCAGAGGCCTGGGCCAATTTCCTCCCGAGTTGCCACAGCGACAGCATTGGCACTGATCAGATCAGCTGGCCAAAATAACTTAGAAAACAGGAGCCCTGGAGCGGGAAGGGGCCCGCCTGCCTCCTGGCTGATGAGCACAGCAGCAATTTCCTGAGCCCCAGAGCAGAGGCCCCTCTCTGCAGGAAAGCCCAGGCCCTGCCTCCTCCCGGAGGACGGGGGGTGTGGTGGGGTGGGGTGGGCGAAGATGCCAGCACTCGGCTGAGGTCTCTCTTCTGCCCTGCCCAGGGCAAATTATTTTAAAAATTCTCTTTTCACTCTCCTGACAAATGGTCATTAAATAGCTATTATTTGCACCTGCTCAACAATTTAGAACTAAGGACTCAGCCCCTCCCTCCAGCCCAGGAGAAGAGGGGGAGGCTCCTGACCAGAGGACCCCACTGCAGCAGCCCAGGCCCAGCCTTCACCAGGCCAGGGTGCGGCACCCTTCACGGAGGCTTGGCAGGCATACTGCCCCTTGTGCCCAGGGCTGGCCATGCCCTTCTTGATAAAGTGGGAGTTTTGTGTTCAGCATCATCTATAAACTGCAGTATTATCTAGCTTTGCAACTGATCTAATAATTATTCAATTATTTGTTCATCCCCAGGCTTACTCATTGTATGTACATGGCACACTTTCTAGCAACTTTTCTGACACTATGAAATGGGAAGGACTCTTCCCAGCTCTGGCCCCCCTCCCAGAGCCAGCTCTTGCTGACCCCAGAGTGCCAAGTGCTGAGTTCTGGGCACCAGTCTGAGGCCAGCATCACACAGGCAGACCCAAGGGCCTCAGTCTGCCCACTGCTGAGAAGCCCCAGATCAGCTCTCAGTCCGCTCACCACTAAGAAGCCCCAGACCAGGTCTCAGTCCGCTCACCACTAAGCAGCCCCAGACCAGGTCTCAGTCTACTCACCACTAAGCAGCCCCAGACCAGGTCTCAGTCTGCTCACCACTAAGAAGCCCCAGACCAGGTCTCAGTCCGCTCACCACTAAGAAGCTCCAGGCCAGGTCTCAGTCTGCTCACCTAAGAAGCCCCAGACCAGCTCTCAGTCCGCTCACCACTGAGAAGCCCCAGACCAGGTCTCAGTCCGCTCACCACTGAGAAGCCCCAGACCGGCTCTCAGTCCGCTCACCACTAAGCAGCCCCAGACCAGGTCTCAGTCCGCTCACCACTAAGCAGCCCCAGACCAGGTCTCAGTCCGCTCACCACTAAGCAGCCCCAGACCAGGTCTCAGTCTACTCACCACTAAGCAGCCCCAGACCAGGTCTCAGTCTACTCACCACTAAGAAGCCCCAGACCAGGTCTCAGTCCGCTCACCACTAAGAAGCTCCAGGCCAGGTCTCAGTCTGCTCACCTAAGAAGCCCCAGACCGGCTCTCAGTCCGCTCACCGCTAAGAAGCCCCAGACCGGGTCTCAGTCCGCTCACCACTAAGAAGCCCCAGACCGGGTCTCAGTCCGCTCACCACTAAGAAGCCCCAGACCGGGTCTCAGTCCGCTCACCACTAAGAAGCCCCAGACCAGCTCTCAGTCCGCTCATCACTAAGAAGCCCCAGGCCGGGTCTCAGTCCGCTCACCACTGAGAAGCCCCAGGCTGGGTCTCAGTCCGCTCACCACTAAGAAGCTCCAGACCAGGTCTCAGTCCGCTCACCACTAAGAAGCCCCAGGCCGGGTCTCAGTCCGCTCACCACTAAGAAGCCCCAGACCAGGTCTCAGTCCGCTCACCACTGAGAAGCCCCAGACCAGGTCTCAGTCTACTCACCACTAAGCAGCCCCAGACCAGGTCTCAGTCTGCTCACCACTAAGCAGCCCCAGACCGGGTCTCAGTCCGCTCACCACTAAGAAGCCCCAGACCAGGTCTCAGTCCGCTCACCACTGAGAAGCCCCAGACCAGCTCTTCCCTGTCTGGGCCAGGTGTTGATGGGCTTTGCTTCTCCACCTGTTCTGGTTCAAATAGCAACCACCAAGGAGTCTGTTTGGTGAGGACGTGCTCAGCATGCAAGGGGACTGTGTCCTGGCCCACATGTGGCCACCTGCCTCCTGGTCAGGAGGATCCCTGATCTCACCAGAGTCTGTACATCTGAGGCCAACAGGAGCTCCACCCCACTCAGAATGGATATAAACCATGGCACCCCAATAACCCAGTCTGCAAGAGACAGCCACCCAAACTGGCTTCCTGGGCTGTGCCCAGATGAGCCTGTACTGACTAAATGGCTATGTCATGTATCCAAAACATGGTGGAAAAATGCCGGTTACAGCCATTGTCACACAGCAGCTATTGTATGTGACACAGAAGTGGCCCTTGTCACCAGGCACTCACTGCTTCCTTCAAAGTGTGCTATCCCCAGCCAGGGTCAGGCAGCTCACTGGCCACCCTCCTCCCAAGTGGCCTGTGAGCTCCAGGCCCCCAGATCAGAGCATAGGCCCTGGTTCTACCCACTGTGCCTCTCACTGTGCCCACAGTCAGTTATCCACATGGAGTCACTAGGCTGTGCACAGCTGCCCTACACAAGTCCCAAGAGTCTCCCCCCAACAGGGTCTTTGAAGGGCTGTCAAGAATGGGCCAGAATTCATGGTAGCCACATTCATCGGGGACCAACTTTCACAGCATGAGCAGGTCAGGAGTAGGGTCCCCCATGGCACACTGCTCACTAATAAAATCTCTCAAAGAACCAGTCAGGGGGCTAAGCACCAGGTGGGGGCTCCTCTGACCATCTCGCTGACTTCCTTAGCTGGGGACTGAGCCCCAAAAAGGCTTCACACAGCACCAGGGCAGCCACAGAGCAGAGCACACCTTAGGGGCCGGTCTCCCCTTACCAACTGCTCCCCGACCTGTGTTGACCCCCACCTGGAACAATAGCCTGGGATGAGAGAAAAGGGATGAATGTCCTCCCAGGGGACACCGGCAGGGAAGAGGGTGTAGTGGACATTGGCTAGCACTGGCTGGGCAGCAGCATTTCTTTTTGAAAAAACGGAACAAGACAGTAGACGTGTAAGAAGAGGGTGGTGGTAGAATGTGGTTCACACCACCGTACAATCACTGTAGACTTGGCCCTGCCAAGTACTGAACTCCATCTGCACATGGGCAGGGACAGAAAGGAGACATGCTTTTGATTCATGGCGGGCGGAGGGGGGAGCATGCAAAGGAAACCAGGTGCTGGGAGTGGGCTCTGGGGCAACGTCTTCCAGGCCCAGCAGCAGCCTGCCCAGGGCCTGCCATATTGGGGGGCTCTCTCATTATTCAAGAATGTCAACTGGGGTGAGGGGGAGGTTTATTATAGTTGCTGTTTAACTGGAACTTTTTTTTTTTTGGCAGTTTTTGGCCCGGGGCTGGGTTTGAACCTGCCACCTTCCGGATATGGGGCCGGTGCCCTACTCCGTTGAGCCACAGGCACCGCCCAACTGGAACCTTTTTTACAGAAGAGAAAATGAAAGAAAATAGTGTTGGCACATGGGGTTTCTCAACCCAGAGTCCCTGCAAGCTGGATGCCCAGGTGTCAGGGCCAGGGCACCAAGCAGGGGAGTAGGACTCCCTGAGGGCCCGCTTCCTACTGCCCTCTGGCACTGCCGCTGACCATCTGTCCCCGGACAACAATGTCCAAGTCCTGTGCCTTGGACACTTGTCTCCCCTTGGAGAAGTGTCACACAGCCACCCTGGAAAAGAAGGGCTGTCCTCCATCGGGAGCTCTCTCCAAGGAGACCTCACGTTGTCTGATGCCAGCAAGTCCACGGTGGAGGCCCAGGAGAACCACCTGCGCCCAAAGCGTGCTCAGTCCACAGGTGGCCTCTCTGCCCCTCCATTAGATCGTGTATTTGCGCCAGTCCCGCCGCACTCAGGCGCCCGCGGGGAGTCCGGGCCTGACCAGAGGACCCGAGGGTCCCGGGGAGAGGACGCGACAGGGCTGCGGGACGGCCGAAACTGAGAGGGGGAGGGGGCGCGAACCATGCCCTGACCTGGACCCTGGGCGCGCACCATGCCCCCGGCATCCACCAAGTTTTCTAGCTCCCTGGCACCTTCAAGTCTAATTCCCAGGCCCCCGCGCCCCTCCCGGCCGGCCTGACCCACCTTGGGCGGCCGCGGCTGCGCCCTCGTCGCTCTGGTTAAACTCGAAGAGAAAATCGAAGTCGAACTCCTGATCCTCCAGCCCCGTCATGTCGGGGTCGGGGTTGGGGTCCGGGTCGCTAGGTTCGGCCCGGGGCTCCCTGGGCCCGGCGCTCCGCGGCGCGTCCTCGGCGTGACGTGACCCCCGTCCCTCCCTCCCCCTGCCCGTCCCTCCCCCGCCCCTCCCCTACTGCCCCGCCCCGCCCCCCGCGGCGTTTCCGGGTTTACATAAACAAGCGCCGCGGTCACCAGCTCCGGGTTTTAAATAAACTCTAGGGAGCCCGAGCGCTCCCCTTAGGCTCCGACCTCCTCGCTCCTCCCCAGTGTCCCCCCCCCACCCCATCCGCGCGAGCAAGACTCTGGGGCATCCGGTCCCCGCTGTCCCCCGCACCCGGGGGTCCCGCCGCTCCGGCCTTGCGCGCCCTGGCCTGAGCTCTGCGTGGAGCGCGCCCCGCGGGAACGGGCTCAGCCAATGTCGCGGGCTCCCTTCGCAGGGGAACAAGGAGGGTCAACAGCAGTGCACCCAGGGCTGTTGAATTTGCTTAAAAGTTTTTTTTTTTTTTTAAGTTTTTAACCTACGGG
This sequence comes from Nycticebus coucang, assembly GCF_027406575.1. Taxonomy (NCBI): domain Eukaryota; kingdom Metazoa; phylum Chordata; class Mammalia; order Primates; family Lorisidae; genus Nycticebus; species Nycticebus coucang. Next base: position 71,787,954 of record NC_069798.1, on the reverse strand, counting down.
GCCCCCTCCTAAACGCTGCCTGGGTGCGCCGCGCAAGCATCCTGCCAGGGCCGGGCTGACACCGCGGAGCCCGCCCGAGAGGAACTTCAGTAAACTCTGGGAATGCCATTTTCCAGTCCACGTTGCTAAAGATATTACCCGAAAGTGCCAGGAAAGTGGAAGATTTTCCGCAGTTTTCAGAACTCTCTGCTCTACACGAAGCAGCTCCTCCGAGCCGCCAGGGTCATAGTGGCGCTCCGCTCGCGGCCTGTGTTTCACCAGGAGACACCTTAGTCCCCAACCCCCTAAAACACGTGCACACTCCTGCGTCCTCGTCCTCGGGGACCTGCATCGTTCCGCCGCAGCCCCGAAGCAGAGCACCCGAATCCAGCCAGGCAGACGCCCAGGGCTGGGCCCCCAGTGTCCAGCCAGCCTCTTCCTAGTCCTTTCAGCTGCGTGTCCTAACTCCCCAGGGTCTTGACAGCAGGTAAACCCACATCTGGGATTCCGTGTGCAGCGCGGCCGAGCACGCCGTGGGGGAGGCTGGGCCCTGCTGACTGCCGTCCGCTCTGCCCCAGGGCATCGCCTGCCCAGAGGCGGCACCTGCCAGGCCTGGGGGCTCCCCGAGGTTGCTCTCCTCTGACCTTTTCAAATGGCTGTTTTTTCTAATGATAAACTGTAGTTCAGTTCAGCCTGATTTAGTTTCTAATAATAGTTCTCACTTTGAGATGTATGTTGAGGGCTGTTTTTAGTTTGCTTTTTTTGCTGACCCTTGGGCAAATGGAAGTTCTGTTTTCTGTTGAGAAGTCACAACATTTCATTTTTTTGTTGTCTTATTTTTAACACTTGGACCACCTTTTCACCCTCACAGCCCTTGTCTGTTTAGACTAGGGTGTCTTGCTAAACTGCCCTGGAAAATGGTGGGTCTACATTTCCTCTACAAACTGTCACCAGATCCCCAAGCCCCGCAGGACTGCTCAGTCTGAAGGCTGGACTGGGCCCCTACCAGTTCCAGATCTCCACCAAGGCAGTCACACTGGGTGGGTTTTTACTAAATGTGCCCCTCACACCACAGGGGAGCCCCTCCTGGTGCTCATCTTTCTTCTGTACTGGTCTAGATTTCGAATTTGGCCATTGATCAGACTGCTGTCTCGATGGAAGGGTTTGGCTGGGGCTGCTCCTACCAGGGGCTGAGGGATTTTAATGAGATGCAGAGCTACAGGCTGTGGGTGATAAAGCAGGGTGCACAGCCTCAGCATTTTCTAATCTGGATTAGGACACAGTGCCATGAAGTGAAGTGGCAGAAAACAGGGTGAGCTTTGTTCCTCTGGAGAGCCATGGGGCCTTCTGTCTGAAGCAGCTTCTGACTGGGAGGCTACCTAGAGGCCTGCCTTTCCTCTGCATTCTCTGTGGGGAAGCAAGCATGGAACCTTCAGAAACAACAGGGCCTGCTGGGCTGGCTCCCTAATGAGGGATGTGCTGGGCTGGACAGTGCTGAGGCTGCACTTGTCCCAGTCAGGGCCTACTCAGAAAGGGCACAGACTCCTCTCCCTGTAGCTCTCAACAGTGGCAGACACGGAAGCACTTTTCCTCTCAGGAGCTTGGCCTGTCTAAAGGGTTAGATCATACTTTCTGGTTAGCCCAATTTTGTAGTCCTTATAAAACACGCCAGTATCATTTAGTCCGAGGCATCACTGCCTCTGGTGCCTTGGAAGACAGGCATTTTCAAACTTAATTTTCTTAACTAAGAAACATAAAAAGGTACCCATACCTACTGCCCTCATAAACTAGGAAACATACAAAGATGTTACCCACTGTTGCTATGTCTCAGAAAGATCCCCTATTACAAGATGTAGCACTCTTCAAGTAAAGAAATCCAAACTTTGAAAAACCTTCCTTTTGTACAGCAGTGGGGAAAGAAGTGTCTAAGGGTTTAAAATCAAACTCCCAACAAAAAGTACCTTTAACCCTTCCTAATAGCAAGAGCAGATGGTGTAAACAGCAAAACATTGCCTGATTTTTAACATTTAAGTATTTCTGAGAATTGGGTTGACGTGGCGGGTACGTCAGCAATATTGAACGGGCCTCCTTGACCGAAGTCCTAACAGAGTGAAGCAGGCCCAGGCCCCGAGGACTCAGAGGCCTGTGTGAGTCAGTCCCAGAGCGCAGGAGCTGGTCCTAAGGCAGGCGGCCTGTCAGGAGGGGGTCTGCCCTTACAAAATACAGGCATTGGCAGGCTTGCAGTATTACATAATTTAAATAAAATACTTCGGAATTGACTAGGAGTTTGAAAAGGTGCGTCCCCATTTCCATCAGGCATTCACCATCTTAATCCTTAACCCCACCAGGAGGCCAACCATCTTTTTGGTGAACTTTCAAAGACACCAGCAGGAGCCTACCGGTGGTCTGCGGTCGAGGTGGGTCTTTCACCACGAAGGGCGAAGACGGCAGGAGGGGCTGGGCACCTGAGGCTGACTGCTGAGAGCCGGGCCCTAGCACTCCGCACTCCCTGCTCTAGGCAGGTGCGTATGCCATCTTTTTTACTACAAGCAGCAGCTTTGAAAGTTGGCGGTCCCTTTTCAAGCTTTCCTGAAACATTTCCCCTGGCTGGAACTCTTGTCTATCCCACTGCAAAACGTCTCCAATTGTGGGCTGTGCCAGGACCCGCACTCCATCTCTTTTTAGCGCTGCCAGCTTGAGGGCCCCTAGCGGAGCGGCGGAGGGGCTCCCTCCTTGGAGCCGGCCAGGCGCACTCGGTGCCTAGGGAGCGTGGCTGGAGACTCATGTGGGGGCGCAGGGCCCCCAACCCGCAATCATCTTCCCACCAAACAGTGGCTTTGCCTCATTTGGGGTAAAAACAGAACATCCTCCACTCCCAAAGAAACGTCGCCTCACCCCAACGTGTTCTTTGTAATTCTGATGACCCTAACCTCGCCCTGTCCCCAGATAGCTTGCTTTTTAGCTGTTTCTGCAGCCGGCTCCTCGGGAAGGCTGCCCCAGACACTTCCAAGTTCGCGCACTCAGCGCTGGAGAGGAGACACCTATTGGCAAGAAAGCGCGCTGGAAATCAGGGCTGTTCCGGGGAAACACCCGGGGACACGCTCCCCAGTCTGCGCCCCGCCGCCCGCGACCCTCCCTGGCACGCAGACCAGGGCCCAGACCCTCGCCTCTCTGGGCCAGGGCGCGGCCGCACGGGGCTCGGGGCTGGGGGAGCGGCCGGGGCGGGGGCGCAGGGGCCCCGGGGACCCCGGGGGACGGCGGCCGCGCCGGGCTTACCTTCCTCTGCCGACTTCATGGTGCCCCCGGCGGGCGGCGCGGGCCCCAAAGTTTCTCCGCTCCCGAGGGCGGCAGCCGGAGGGCCGAGTGGAAACTTGGAAGGGACTGGAAAACTGGTACTTGGCATCCACGCGGCGGCGGCGGCGGCGGCGGAGGAGGAGGAGCGGCCGAGGAGCGGCCGGCGGCGCAGGAGCCGGCGCCCCAAGCCGCGGTCCGGGCTCGGTCCCCGGGAAGTCGGACCTCTGCCCGGCGGACACGCGCCCGGCCCGGCTCAGTACCGCACGCCCCGGGGAAATGTCATTGAGGGGCGTGTGCGCGCGTGGCAAGGCCGGCTTGCGGCCTTGGGACCCGAGCGGGTGGCGGGGCCTCGGAGGGGTGCGCCCGCGCCCCTGTACCCTGCCCGGCCGCTGCGACCCGCGCGGTGCCGCTGCCGGGAAGTTCGGAGTCTCTTAGTCTCTCTCTGACGCAGGGCCGCGCTCTGCCTCCTGCCTTTTTAAAGCTGGAAAACACCTCCCCCGCCTCCCGCCCTCCCGGCAGCTCCCGCGCCCCCTCCCTGCCGTGACATCACGCCCCTGCCCGCCGGAGCCGGCGCGGGCCCCGCGGGACAAGTCTCAGAGCGCTAGCCGGGCGGGCGGGAGGGGCGCGCGGGCAGGGTAAGGGCGCACGAGGTGGGACCCGGGGCTGGAGGGTGGGCTGGGCGCACCAAGCAGGCAGGGAGCGCGGGCAAGGGAAGGGCCAGGGGGTGGGGGACGGGTAGGGAGACACGGGGGCACACGGCTGGGGAGGAGCACGTGAGTGGGGGACTTGGCTGGAAGGGGCGAGGAGACACGGGGTCGGGGCGCACTAGGGGAAAACGGGATGAACGGGCCAGACTGGACGCTGGAGTCCACGAGGGTGTCCTGAGAGTCACACACCAATTAATGAGCGGGCGGGGGGAGGCCGGGGATGGTGCGGAGAAAGCCCTGCACGCTGAAGTCATTGTGTAAAATCGCAGGCTTCCCCCGCTGTGGAAATTTGGAAAAGTGCTCCACTGGCAGGCCCTAGAAAGGAAATTCCCATCCCGCTAAATTACTAACAGATTGCATAGCCGTCCCGGGACGTCGAGTTATTGTCCTTTTTATTCTGTAAATATCTGCGCAACCCAGATCGCCTGTTGCAGGGCTGGCGCGGGGAGGTGGCGCTGCGCGCTGGCCTGTAGCGTCCCTGGTTAGTCCCCCGCTGCCCGGAGGGCCGGCGCGTTTCCGAGGCCCGACGTGGGTTCCCGAGGGTGAGCGCGCTGGTGCCGGGAGGCCCCTTCCGAAGCCGCGCGTTTCACTTGAACTTTCCTCCCCGCGGCTTTTCGGGCGCAGCTCCGCGTTGGAGAGATTGGAGTGTTAGGGCGGCGAAGTGTCTGGTGTATGCAAATCATAAATGTATCACTGCAGGACACCCTATGTTATTTAAAATAAGTCCTTTCTGCTGCGGGGCTCGGAGGGGCCTGAAGGCCCCGTGGTGGTGCCTAGTGGGTGCCCAAAAAGACTCGGCGCTCCAAGCCCAGGGGCCGTTCAGTCGTGCTTGCTAGTTGGGTACTTCAAAAATATGAGCGTGCGCAGCGAAAAGCCCCTACTTCACGCCATCGACTCAGCACAACCAAAATCCCTCCTCGGAGCCTCAGGTCCCAGCCAGGGAGAGAAGGACCGGCTCGCCCCGGGGTGGGGGTGCGGCTCAGTGCCACTCTCGGGCCTTCCCACCTCCGGGTCCCATCCAACTCCAAAGACCCACCAGGCGCACAGACAGGAGCGGATACTTAGAGGATGCTGGGGTAGCCTTAAGAATGCAGAGACTTAGGGGCACCCCGCGAGGATGCCGGGGGGCGAGGCTCCCGAGGGTGCTGGGGAAGCCTGGAGGATGCAGAGACTGGGGGACCCCGCCAAGATGCAAAGGGTAGGGGAGACTCTGCGAGGATGCGGGGGAGCGGGAGAGCCCGGAGGATGCCGAGGCGGGGCCGAAGAGGGGCGCTTCCGCTGCCGCCTCTGGGGGGCGCCAGGGCCGCGCGCCGTGGCCAGTCCAGCCCGCTCCGGAGTCCGACCGCGAGTCCTGCAGCGCCCGCCCCCGGTGCCGGCATTTTGCCGGAGAGTTTCCGTCTGCCCAGCCCCCTTCTCCCCCTGGGACCCTCGGGCTGGGCTGCGGGCGGCCAGGGAGGGGCCCTGCGGGGGAGGGGCGGCCCGCCGCGGACGCTCTTCCTCCGGCTCCCGCTCCCGCTCCTCCTCTTCCTCCTCCGTCTGCTCCTCCCTCTCCAAGGGTAATTTTTCACCTCGTCCAGAAAAGCTCTCTTTTCCTGTCTGTCCTGTAAGCTCTCCTGATCCCCTGCCCGGGTGACGGAGTCCCCGGTCTGTTTCCCTCTGTTTAATGCCGTTGCCGGGACCACGGTGGCCGCGCGCCAGGGAGCAGCAGTTCCGGAGGTGGCCGCCCCGTGCGCCGGCCTGTGCGCCCCGGGCCTGCGGCCGCCGCGCGCCCCTGAAGCCACCGCGCGCCGGGGCCTGCGTCGCCGTCTTTTCCCCTTCCTCCTGCCTCCTCTCGAGGTGTGTTTATAGCTGCCACTAGGAGAGACGTTACACGGGTTTTATTTTAAGAATTGGTGATGACTAACAAAGTTAAAAGGAGCTTAGGACAGAAAACAAGACTATTTTTAGATTACTGCTGTTTCTGTGGATTATTGGGGCAAATACACCTCTCGAAGCTTACCACTTTAGCGGTCCCTTGGAGGCCAGATCCTTTGTCCTGGAGCGCGTTTGGGTATTCCTTCACCCGCACCGTATTTTCTAGAGGCAATCGCTGCTGCTGCTGTTTCTCAGCCGTAGTGTGTGAGCACAACTGCCCAGGAGACGCCATCCTGGCAGATGTGGGCGTTTCCAGCGCCGGCCAGGCCGGAGCTGCCCCGAAGCTGAAGGCTCGGTCCTCCCGCCTAGGAGCCCGCCGGGACCCGCTCGCCCCACCTGGGCTTTGCACCCCTCGGGCGGCGCTTCCTCCGCTGGACGGGCGCCCAGGCAAGTAGGCTCGCCAGGGGCAGGCGCCCCCCTTCCCTAAAGGGAACCGCATTCTCAAATGCCATTTCTTGCTCACCAAAGTCATACAACAGAACTGAAGTTAAATGTGAGTATTCTGTTCCTGACAAGTCTGCATTCTGAGCCAGGGACACTGCAGAATCTCTCTCACTCAGGGGCCTGCCGAGCATCTGACCCTTCCTCCAAGTGGCCAAGTGTGGGTTCCTCTCTCTTCTTGACAGCTCCTTCCAGCCAGCAGGGAAGAGCACACCGGCTGCACAGAAGTTCTGAGAAGTAGGTTTGGGTAAATGGACATTAAGCCAGAGTCTGGGGATTAGAGTTAACACTCTAATTTGTTGAAAAGGTCATTACCTTTAAATAAACTCCAGAATTTTTTTAAAGCCAGTAGGAATGTCACAGACATGACTGGAGTTAGGAAAGGTGTCCCCTCTGCCTGTACACCGTGTCACGTTCACACTTCCCTTTTAATGGTTCCTGTGTTCTTGTAGCTCTATAAATTTGGAGTTGAGAGATTCTCCTGTGCTTTTATTTGTAAAATGTCTCTAACTGACCCCCAACATGGTTAGGGCCTTCTTCATTGGTCTCCCTGCCTAATCTCTTAACCTGACCACCAATTTCATAGATTACCACGAGGTCTAAAAACTCAGATCATCAATCAACAATCAGTCAATCCACTCCCCTCTCCTGGGCACATGGCCAAGGCATTAGGGTCAGGGCCAAACTGGCAACTAAATGCTTTCACACTTCACATCCCCTGCCTGCAGTGGCCACAAAGGAAACTGCTCCCCAGAAACACACCTGTGAGACTTTGGAGGTCTTCCTCGGACTCCTGTGCTCACCTGCCAACCAAGTGCCTACTGGGCCCCAGAGCCTTTCTCCGAGCCACCAACCTGCCTCCACCCAGGGTACCTGCTGCCTCTTTGACAAGCCTTTATTTACTGCAAGAAATAGAAACACTATTTCTATGTAGCTTTATTCCACTTTCCTCTTTTTTTTTTTAATGGTATTTGTTCTACAATATTGCAAATAGTAATATTATAAATCCAACAATACTTTGTGCTAGTCATTATGTTACCACCTGTAGACATTTCCTAGTCCAGTGAGGCTTTGCTCCCACCTGTCACCTTCCGATTGTTATTGGAAATACATTATACATATATTATATTTCTATAAGTTATAGGTGCAGCATTACATTGTAGACATGTGATATTACACAGTTGCTTTTAAATCACTTATAAGAAGAATTTGGAAATTTTGCATTTATACTGTCTTATAAAATTACACAATTACCTTTACTGACACTCCATTTTTTTCATGTGAATACAAATTGCTGTAAGGGTTTCCGGCTTCCAGAAAGACCTCCCTTCAGAATTTTTTGTAAGGTGGATGTGGTAGCAACAAATTCTAAGTTTTTCCTTCTCTGGGAAAGTATTTCACCTTCATTTTTGAAAGAAAGCTCTGTCGAGTATAGGATTTTTGGTTGACAGGTTTTTATTCTGTTTTTGCTTTGTTTTTTCTCCCCTTTCAGCACACTGGATGTTATATGCCACGGCTTTCTGCCTTCCACATTTTTAGTTTAAGAAATCAAGTGTTACCCTTACTGGGGTTCCTATGTAAGTGACAACTCATTTTATTTTTTCTGCTTTTGAGATTTCCTCTTTGACTTTCACCATTATTACTGTAACGTGTCAGTCTGTGAGTCTTTTAAGAGTTTACCCCATCTGGAGCTCATTGAGCTTCCTGGTGTGTAAGTTGTGGCTTTCGGTGCAGTTGTGACATTTTCAGACATTATTTCTTTCAATATGTTTTCATCTCTTTTTCTCTCCTTTCCTCTGGTCCTCCACAGTGTGTATGTCAACTCCACTGCCCTGTCAGACCCCCTGCAGGGCTCCCCAGTCCCTGCTCCAGGCTTGCAGGCTGGACATTGCTCCATGGTCATATTCTAATTCTTCTGCCAGTTCGAGCTGCTCTAGTAAGTTACTCAGTTGTGCCTTCCAACTGAGGGGTTCCCACTTGTTTCTTTTTATAGTTTGTCTCTACCGATGTGACCTTGTCACCATGGCTTCTTTTACTTCTTTAATCAAGACTTTCTTTAGCTCTGTTAAACATAATGAGTACTTTGAAGTCTTTTTCTGTAATGAATATTTGGAAGTCTTTTTCTGTTAAATCCCACATCTGGTCATTCTCACAGGTAGTTTCTGTTATCTTTTCTCCCCTGCTTTTTTTTTTTTTTTTGGTTTTTGGCCAGGGCTGGATTTGAACTCGCCACCTCTGGCATATGGGATCTGCGCCCTACTCCTTGAGCCACAGGCGCCGCCCCTCTCCCCTGCTTTTAATATATGGGTTGTGCTTCTGTGTTTCTTAGCACACCTCACTATGTTTTGTTGGAAACTGGCCATTTAGATGATATATTGTAGCAGCTCTGGGCCTGCTGCTCCCCCATGTGGGGCTTGTTTTTGTTATTTCTTTAGTGACTTCCTGGATTATTGTAGGGAAGTCTGTGCCCTCCTCCCTGCAGTATTAAGCCTCTGGTGTCCTTCCTTGTAGATACAGCTTGTCACTCCACAAACTAATCCAGTCAATTTGCTCCTGCTTTGAAGGAGTAGTTCCTGAGGTCCATGTCTCATATCTGTCTTGGCCTCAGGCGGTCGGCTCCCAGATGTTACCTTCCCCAGCTCTCTCCTGAACACCAGCCAGCCTGCCCTCTACGCTATGTACTCATTAAATTCCTGACTCTCCCCACCACCTCTATGACAGCCTCCACTGTTCTTGAGAGCATCCTTCGATTTAAACTTCCCATGTTCTGTTGTGAATGAAGTCAGTTCCTTTGTGAAGAAAGTAGGAACTATTTCTTTTCTTTTTTTTTGCAGTTTTTGGCCGGGGCTGGGTTTGAACGCGCCACCTCCGGCATAAGGGGCCAGCGCCCTACTCCTTTGAGCCACAGGCGCCACCAGGAGCTATCTCTTTTACTTGTGCTTTTCTGTCTAGGCAAAACCTCTGAGTCAGGGAATGGAACAACAGAAGCTCCTGTCTGAGTGACACCGCCCCCCCCCCCCAGTTGCTCAGGTCCCTGCCTGTCCAGGCCTCTTGAGCCAGTGCGATGGAAGGGCCCATTTTCGGGGAGGGGGAGGGGGAAGAATAAAGGAGCCCCCAGGAGATGCCCCATGACCCAGCCTCAACACCAGGCGGTGGGGAAGGATGAGGACACTGAAGTCTGGCCTGGCCCCGGGGTTGAAGCCCTCTGTCTGGCACCTGCGGGAGGGGAGCTCTGTGGGCTGCAGTTGAAACACCTGATTGGAGCCTCTGCCTTGCTGAGCTGGAAGAGGGAGAAGGGAGTGGTTTTGGCTCAGTTACCACAGACTCTCAACTTCTTATAAATATTCACAGACATTTTTCCATAGATGTTTCTTCATTTGCTGCTTGCTCTTTAAGACCATTTCCAGATACTTTAGTTAACTGGTTGGGGTTTTCAAACTAATTTCACCAGCTTCCCTGTAAGCTGAGCTCACCAATTCTCATGCTGGAAGCCAAACTGACAGCCTGAGCTCAACCCAGCTTCCCCACACCTGTGGGAACCAATGATGACTTCACCTTGTGGTGAGGGTCAACCGGTGTGGCCCCTGCATCCATCAGTGATGGCACCTACTGGTGCTCACACAGTTCTAATCATTGTCTCAGAGGAATATTGCTGTGGGTTGACCTGTAGTCCCCAAGCCTTGGCACCCTTGGATGTGACCTTCTTTGGAAGGTGAGGTCATTATGGAGCCCCCTGATGGCAGCTGACCCATGCATGAGAAGTGGAGACAGATGAGGAGGGGGGTCCTGTGACATCAGAGGCCATTGTTGGGGTGAAGCCTTCCCCAGCTGAGGAGCACCTGGGGCGACCAGCGCTGGAAGATGCAGGAAGGAGCCTCCGTGCAGGTTCTGAGTGAGCACTGCCCTGCTGACCCTTGGTGGTGAGCTTCTGTCCTCCAGAACTGGGTGAGTATTTTTCTGTTGGAGCTGCCCTGGGAAACAGCGCAAGGGCAGTGGTCTTCCTCCAGGGGCCTTGCTGTACCCTGCTGTGTCCTTCCCTGGATGCCTGGCCCTTCCTCAGCTAGCCCGGAGGGGCCCATGTGGCTCCCTTCCAGAGCACTCAGCAAGGACCCTGCCCTGGGGCTGTCCCCCCAGGTCCCATGGCCACAAAACCAAGTTGATGCCAAGGAGCCCCAGGCCTGCTGCTGTCAGTATTGGGAGAATGACATACCGAGCAAGAAGAATATCTGTTTTTACCGAATTTCTCTTGGAAAACAAAGTAGGGCTGGGCTGACATTCCACAGCATATGAAATCTGACAATTAGGTTCAAGAACTTGTCTCTGTTCACTCCTGTTGGCAGCTGCACAGACAGCTTGGTAAGGTTTCCTGACCTTGGGGTATCATGGTGACAGGTGGCGGTGGGGTCTCACTAGCTGCCTTCATTATCATTTTATGTTTTTGTGTGCCGTCGCAAGAATGTCTGAGCCCAAATTAGTGCAATTAAAAAACATTAAATTTCTTGTTAAACTTGGCAAGAGTGGACATGAAACCAGGGACATGTTAGTCCAAGTTTAGGGATAATCCCATGAAGAAAAAGGCAGTGCACAAATGTATTTTTCTGAGGATAAAGTGTTGTTGCTGAAGAGAGGTCAGGGCGGCCAGTAATGAGCAGAACTGATGAAATCATTGCAAAAATTCATCAAATTGTGCACCGAAATTGTTGGCCGAGTGTAAAAAGCACAGCAGACTAAGCAAACATCAGCAAAGAAACAGGGAAATCCTAACTGAAAATCTCGATCCACAACTCCTGGCTCCAGCAACACAATGCACCAGCTCACACGGTCCTGCCGATTTCCCATAAACACACAGCTGCATTGGAACACTCTCCCTCCTCACCTGATCTGGCCCCCAGGGACTTTTGTCTTTACCTGAAGATAAAGCAAATATTGAAAGGAAGACATTTTGATGACATTCAGTACATCAAGGGTCATATGATGACAGCTCTGGTGGACATTCCAGAAAAAGGGCTCCACAATGGCTCTGAAGGGGAGCACTTCACAGGTGACCACAGTGATACTCAGTAATGCGTGTGCAGCACTTTTCCTCGGATGAGTTGGTGAACTTAATTGTTCGACCTCCGAGGCGGGCTTGGCTGTACGGGTGAGAATACCGCTCGTGCTTCTATATCAGGCGGGAGATGTGGACTGTTCCTGGTCCCTGACGGCCTTGCTACCTCCCCAGGTCAGTCTCAGGCCATGTTCATGGATGTCTGTCTGACCATCCTGCACTGAGATTTATTTGTAAGAAGTTAAAAACGTCCATCAAGGCCAGGGCAGAAGTCAGTCACTCCACGTCTTGGAGCCTCTGTTCTCTCTGCTCCGGAGTTTGCAGGACAAAGAGTGGGAATCATCAAACATCCTTCACCCCAAGGCCCGGGGGGCTGAGGCGGGGCTCCCGGGAGAATCTCCTGACACTGTGGGGCCCAACTTTTCAGCAGCTCTGACCTGGCAGGGAATTAATCATATTTTTAATTTTTGGCAGGATTTTGGGTTTATCCCTGTTGGCTCCCATTTGTTTTTCTCTTCTAAAATAATAATAGTTTTTAAATGGCAATATTCTAACTTTTTTTTTTAACTGCTTGGTTTACCCAAATCTGCTAAATGAAATAGCAACCCAAAGCAAGCTGTTTTAGCCCTGGCCTTAGCTTTAGGTAGTAACGCTGTTCTTTTCTTTTTTTTTTTTGAGACAGAGTCTCACTCAGCTGCCCAAGCTACAGTGCCATAGTGTCATAGCTCACATCAACCTCAGACTCCTGGGTGCAGATGATCCTCCTGCCTCAGCCCCTTGAGTAGCTGGGGCTACAAATGTCCGCCACAACACCTGGCTAGTTTTACTATTTTTAGTGCAGACAAGGGTCTCCCTTCTGCTCAGGCTGGTTTTGAACTCTTGAGCTCAAGGGATCCTCCCACCTGGGCCTTCCAGCGTGCTAGGATAATAAGCGGGAGTCACTGTGCCTGGTCAAGGCTATTCTTTTTATTTTTCTTTATGAAAATAAACATTCAATTTTGTGTGTGCACGGCGTTCTGGGCTGTAAGGCGGCTTCTGGTGGCTGTCCATGGAGGATAGCTCCATCCTGGGCCTTGCTCCAGGCTTCTGACTGCCTGGCTGGAGGGACAGAATCCACCCAAGACATGAGACCCGGCCACAGCTTGGGTTCACTGAGCTTCCCAAACTATTTTTAAAGTGTTTTGGTTCAATAAAGCTCTAAACAAGTTTTGCCAGGCACTTTTTCCACTAATTTTTAAACCGGAGTGAATTTCAAGGGAAATTTAATCCACGTGTTTCTGATTCATTTACACTTAACTCATCAAGATGCTGTCTTGGGACTGTTTGATGTCCAAGACGTGGAGCTTTTTATAAGCCATTTAAGCCTTTTTTCTTCTTAGAAACAGGAAATGGCGTCTTGCCAAAGTGTAAATGAACATAAACCCCTCAAAAATGACGCTTCAAATCTCAGACCCAGCAAGGCTGCCCCCTCCCCCCCCCCCGTTGGGGTTCTTGGCCTGTGCCACTGGGCTCTCAGCAGCAGAGACAGGGCGTGAACCACCAGCGCAGCTCCCCAGGCCTCCGTGGGCCGCAACCTCCTTCGGCTCTTGTCTTTCTCTAAATTGTGGTAAAATACATGTAACAAAAATTTTACCATGCTAACCACCTTTAAGCCATTCACATTGTTTTGTCTGTCCCCAAAACTCTGATCTTCTCAAACGGAAGCTCTGTCCGCATTAAACACTGACCCCCACCTTGCACTGTCCTCTCTGTGTTCTGTCTCAATCTGGTGACTCTGGGACCTCCTATGAGCAGAATCACACAGGGTCTATCCTCTGCCTGGCTTATTTCACTAGGCACACTGTCCTCAGAGTCACCTGATGCAGACTGTGCCAGGGTCTCCTTCCTTTGAGAGACTGAGTGATATTCTGCTACAGGGATGGCCACACCTTCTATCCCTCCCACAGACAGGGGTGCGGCAGTCTCTGAGGTGTCCCTGCTTTCCGTTTTTTGGCTCATGCCTGGACCCATGCACACCCAAACTCATGCTCCAGGTCCCACAGAGACTCTGTGCTGGGCTCTCTGAGGAGAGCTGGCTGTGGACTTCCAGGTAATGTCCTAGCAGCCCACTAGGGCGATGCCCTTTCCCTAGATGGAGCTTTGGGTCTGTCCTGTGCCTCCAGCGGGGAGGGTTGGTAGAGGATCCTGATAACAGATGCCAGTGGCAGCACGGCTGGGACAAAGGTACCAGTGCCCACCTTGTGCTGGGAGGCCCCCAGGGCACAGTCTGCATGTGTGGGTGGCCCTGGATCTCCCCTTCTCTGCACCACCCTCATGTCACAGCCCCGCTGGCAGCAGGTACTATTCACTTTTGAGGAACGTGTCCTCAGAGGAGGCTGGCAAACGGGGTGTCTCTCACACTTGCAGCAGGTCAGGCCTGAGTGGCCCCCTTGGATATTGTGATGGGTCCTGGGCCACGGGGTGTGAGCTGAGAGACTGACCAGCCAGTCTGGTGTTGTGATCGGTGGCAGGGCTGCAGTTTCCCCTATCACACTGCTCGTGTCCAGCTGGTTGAGGGCATCCACAAACCTAGGGGCCCTTGGCTATGTGCTGGGCAGCCCTGCAGGGTAGGGGCAGTCACCCCTTGTGGGCCCTACTGAGACCCAACCGTGATGACAGTGGTCCCCGTCCAAGAGTGAGTGCTGGGGTGTCTGCAGAGTGAGGGGAGTCATGGAGCCCCAGGAAGCCGTGATGGGGTGAGAAGGACCCTGCAGGAGAGACAGCAGCTGCGGCAGGCAGGATGCTGCCAAGGGCTTTCCAGCGCCACTACGATCAGGTTTCAGCATTTGGGGGTCCCCGTGCCCTACTCTCCAAACTCAACTCTCGGCCCCAGAACTAACCTCTTGGCACTGAGCCGACCCTTCCCTTCCCTTGCAGACCTGTCTTCATTAGCTTCCTGAAGCTCTGTCTTAGGAGTTTTGGAGCTTCGTGGGGCTTTCCTGAATGTGCAGTCCCCACTGTCACCTCCCCGCTTGGCTTCTGAGCTGTGCTTCTTGGGGGGCGCTGGACTCCTGGATGTCCAGGTCTCTGAGCCCACAGACAGAGCTTCTGGGCCGGCTCTGTGCCCGCCCACCCTGCTTCCTTCTGGGGTTCTTCTGTGCTTCTTGTTTCATCACTTTTGTTACAAATTGAGGGGGGCGGGCAGTGGGGTCATCACAGTTCACTGCAGCTTCCAACTCCTGGGCTCAAGCGTGGCTCTGGCCTCCGCCTTGCAGAGCGCTCAGATTACAGGTGCCATCGCACTGGCCCCAGAACCTGCCTTTTAAAAGTACAAATGGAGGTGGCTCCGTGGCGCAATGGATAGCGCACTCGACTTCTAAAAGTACAAATGGTGCCTGCTGCAAAACTCAGTATTTTTAGATCCATACACCAGACAGTTCTGTTTGCATCTTTGGTCAAAATTGCACAGCCACACTGGGCCAGCCAGCAGGGCCTCGCCAGGCCGCGTGTGCAGATGGCCCAGCCCTCTAGAGCCCTCCGAGGCAGAATCTTCCTGCAACAATCAGAAATGAGACTGGAGGACAGGCTGGCAGTGGCACCCTGGACCTTCCCTACTCATAGTAAGCCAAGTTCCGCGCTGCCCGCGCACTGCTCTGGGCTGGCACCCGGGCTGGGCACCCAACCTGGGCACCTGGGCTGGGCCCATGGGCTCTCTCCTGCAGGCACGCGGGTTCCAGGGGGAAGCCAAGCTGGGGCTTTAGCAGGAGAGGAACCTGCTTCCTGGTCCGACACAAATGCGCCGAGAGTACGCACGTGCTGTGGGCGGAGGGGAGATTCTCCATCCTCGCCAGCGCAGCGTTCCCTGGGGAACCCTGAATTTTGGGATTTGGTGTTCTGTTCTTTGAGTGCTACAAGACCGGTGTTCAGGGGACCCCGGATACGAGCCAGGTGGCCGGTGAGATGCATTTCTTGGCTTCTAGCATCCCCTTCTGGAAACTTCTGAAGTTACACCTGTTCCCAGCGGCGCCAGCGTGCACTAGAGACAGGAGGATGAGAGTGGCCAGCGCAGACGCTGGTGGGCGGCAGCGGGGTCTGCCTGACCCTGTGTCCCATGGCTAATGAAGCCAGGAGGCTGTTGAAGACACTGTCTCCTCAGGACACAGATCAGATCTCTTCCAGATGCCGGGGAGGACATGTCCCCTCCAGGAAGACCCCCCCGCCTTGCCCACAGCTCACTGACCAGGCCTCAAGGTCATGACAAAGCGGGGCACCGGCCAAACAGGGTGGGAGCATGACCTGGGCGGAGGAGTCGGCGAGTCCGCTTGCTGTGCCTGGGAGCTGGGGGAGCTCAGCTTGATGTCTGTGACTTTTCTGGAACTCTAAATCCAGGATAGGGAACTTTGATAAAGGAACACACAGACGATCCCTGCCAATGGGGGCCTCCTTCCTGAGCCCATAGTCCAGCCCTGTGCAGGTTGTAATCTCCTGAGTGGGTCTGGGGAACTCCCTTTGGCCCTGACCGCAGTGACTGGTGCTGGGACGGGGGCAGTCACCCTGGCCTTCCTCTCCCCTTGGCTCTGGGGAAAATCACTTTGACGGTCCCTGCACCTCCAAATACTTTTCTGTGACCATTCTGAGCACTTTCACCAAGCCACGCTGTCCTCAGTGGACCACACAGGAGAGGTTTGAGGCCAGGCCACCCCACAGGGCCCCCTAGGGCGCCGGTGCAGGTCCTTGAGTCCTGGGACCAGACCTGGGGGGGGACTCCAAATGCTGGGCGCTCAGGAGCAGAAAAGGGCCACAGGCAGAGCTGTGGCTGAAGGCCAGGGGCCCTTGTGCACATGGAGGCTGCTTCCTGCCAGGAACACCCGACCTCGCTCTATTGCACTCTCTAGAGGGAGACTCACCTGGGGACTGTCCTTGGGCTCACAGCCTCCTTGCCCACCCTAACGCTGGACAGGTGCCCCAATGTCTGGCCTCTGGTTGCCAATGTGTCCCCAGCTTACCAAAGCTGGAGGATCTCGGCTAGGAAGGGAGCTGCCTCCTCAGGTAAGGTGGGGGCCAGGTGCAGGAGGTACACCTGGGCAACCACATGGGGACCTGGACAGCAGGGCTGCCAAGATCATGCAGAGAGAGGCAGCAGATGCCAGCCAGGCTGGGACCTCCTGAGGGACATGGGGTGCCCGGACCCTGCCCAGTCTGGGAACTGGGGGTCCACACTTGCATTGCCTTTAGGTTGCACCAAGCCTTTTGAGTCCCTAAGGGCTGTGTGGGGTGGGGAGGGCCTGAGGGGGCTGCAGGGAGGGCCCTGGGGACCTCTAACTCCTGCCCCAGTGTCCGGAGCTGGGTGGGGCTTCTCACCCCTGTGATGTGCTAGGGGCTCTGGGCTTTGCTGTCTGCTGGACGTCTGGCCAAGTGAGGGGCTCTGTGACCACACACTGCTGTGCCCTGGCTCTGTTCCTCACCCAGGCCCACCTGGGTCTCTCCTGGCCCCAGGGGAGGGGATCAGCCACAGGCAGTCCTTGCAGACCCAAATTCAGAGGGGGAGGCTTCCCTACCGTCTAGCAGCCCTTGGTGGTCCCTGGCAGGGCACAAGGCTGCAGGGAGGGGTAGCCTTGGGTCCTCCTGCCCTGTGTTCCCCAGACACATTTCCCAAGCATTGCAGGTCCTGGTCTGGGTCTCTCTGCTGAGGTCCCCAGGCCCATGGGAGCCACAGAGTGTCCCCCCTCCACTGGACCTTGCAAGCTTGGGTGAGGATCCTTCTGAGGTCTGGGACCAGAGGTCTGAGCACCCAGGGCCATACCCAGGGCCTCCTGCAGGCGTCAGGACTGAGCAGCCCTTGTACAAGTTTTAGCTGCATGCCCGGTTTCCCATGAGACGCACTGTGGTGAGCAGAGAAAGGGGTTCCTGGGCCTTGGCTACTGCAGGAGTGCCCTGGATGCTGGACTTGGGAGCCCACACACATACCCACCTGCCATGACCCTCCACTGGGTCAGGACTGGAGAGATCTTGGGTGTGGTGTGGGCTTGAGGGGACTCTACCTTCGGAGCTGTCTTTGTGTTCCAGATCCCTGCAGGGTCTTCCCAGCATCCCTCTGGCCCCCCAGAATGGTTCCTGTGTCTTAGGCCAGAGTTCAGGAAGGAGCCAGTCCCTAAGGCGAGGGTCAGCAGGCCTACCAGGTTTGCACAGGGACGAGGTCCTGTCTGGGAAGCTGGATGGTGCAGCACTCCACTACCTCCTTCTCTAACAACCTGCGGAGAACTGACGGAGTGGCTAGCTGTGAGCAGGACCTGGGCAGCCAGGCTCCTACTGGGACAGGTGGAGGCAGGACTAGGTTGGAGCATCCCCCACAACTTCTGCATCTTCTTGACTGGAGGAGCCCCCTTGGCATAGAGGCCACAGGTCCTGGCTCCCCTGCTCACACCCTGTCCTAGCCCCTGCTGGTGCAGCTCAGCATTTAGCCCACAGTGTCTGTGAGTGACATTGCAGCAGAGGGAAGCAGGTGATTGCTCCCAAAGACACCCCTCCCACAGCAGGTGCCTGAGACCTGCGAGGCAAGTGCTGCTGGCCACATTCACATAGCCATGTGCCCTGGAGCCTGCCCTCCCAGACCCTCTCCCACCTGCCCCCATCTGGCTTCTTCACTACATTTTATAAACTTCTCATTTGATCAACTGTGTGTTCATAGGATGTTGCAAAAGGGGTGTGTGGACATGTGGGGAGTGTCACATACACCTTCCTTCCCTGCCAGCGTCAGCACGGGGCAATGTCACTGTCCAGCCTGCAGTGGGCCCAGCCCTGTGCACACAGGCGGGCTCCGCGCGGCTCCACCCACCCCCAGTCCCGTGCGCTCCTCTGGCCTAGCAGACTTGGCACCACAGGTTTGGAGTTTGTCTGATCAGTCTAGCCAGAGGCTCATGTTTTCAGTCTCAGTTTTGTTGATCTTCTCACAGAGCCACTTTTGGATTTATTGATTTCTGTTGTCAGCCCATTTTCTATTTCATCGATACTCACTTTTGTCTCCCTTTGGGCTTATTTTGCTGTTTCTTCTCTATGAGCATTCCAATCTCAAACCCTGCTTCCACCTTATCTCAACTTTTGACAAGTCTTCATTCTCTTTCAGCTGAAATCGTTAATAATTTATCTCATCATTTTTCTTGGATTGGTGGGCTCATGGGTTCTTTGGAAGTGCACTGTGGCCTTCCTGCCGCTGACTCTCCAGGTGACCTTGCTCATGAGCAGGTGGCACTGCCAAGCTGTCAGCTCCTGGCCGGGGAGTGCCCACAATGGGGGGAGAGGCTGCATTAGGAGTTGGTCAGCTCTCTGGACCGGACTGAACTCAGGGTGACCCTTTCTGCCGTGCCCACCCTTTAATTCACAATGGATATACTTTCCACCCCCAGGTTACCAGCAAGTACCCCCACTGTCTCCAGTGAGCCGCTTAGGGAGGAGTCTCATGGGGCACTGCCCTCCCCACCTGCCACTCTCCACCCACTCATGTCATTTAAGATGCTTCTCAGCAGACGACACAGGCTGGCTCTCCTTGTCCTCCAGTCCAACCACCTCTGCGTTGTGGCTGAAGTGCTCAGTTCATTTATAGAAGTCACGGTCTCCTGCAACACTTTGTCTCCCCAGTGCTTCTTCCTTCCTAGGACAAGGAGGGTGGAATGGTGCGGTCTGGACTCTCTGGTGGATAGGGCAATTCCAGGCCTTGGTGGTGCAGCATCCAGACAGGGCCCTGGTCTGCCATGCTGTCAACAGGTGAGAGACAGGCATCCAGCTGGCTCAGTCCAAGCTGTTGGGGTCTTTCTTCTACAACCTATCTAGGAGAGAGGGAACAGGTGGTCCCTCCTTCAGTCTATCTTGGCTTCGCAGGGTGTGGGGTTACAGCCTTTGGAAGTGCAGCCCTCTCTGACTCAGAAATACTGGATGAAAAAGCAGCATGGTGGTTGCTAACCTGGACTGGGGCGAAGCTATAGAGAGTAGCAGGAGAGCCATGCACACACCTGCCCGCCCACCAGCCACCCATCTTCTCGTCCATCTCACACGTCCACCCACTGCCCAGCCGTGGGGGCATGTGCCCAGCATCCTCCTACTCACCGTCTGTCCACACCACTGATCCACTCTCCCTCACCACCCCCCTTGCTGTCTCTCCAGCTGCAGTGCTGTCCCCTCCAGTCTGTGCAGGATAGAGGGGACACTCAGCTCACTCACCTCCACGTGCCCTGCTTCCATTGCCAGGAGACCCCACCTGGGCAGACCAGGTCTGTCACGTTCCTACATGTAAACTTGGGGCTAGCACAGCACGGGACACATCACAGACACTCGCAAACGTGCCAAGTGACACAGGTGCAAGTGCCCAACACACAGAGGCAGGACAGCAGCCCACCCCTCCCAGGTCCACCCAGTGAACAGGGCTGTTAAGGAGCCCGCCCGTTCAGGACGCTCCTGAGAGCTTGGAAGGCTGGCAGGAAGCACCCCACACTTTCACCATGCCCTGTTCCTTGTGTGACCCTGGAAGTGACCCATAAACTTCAACAATGGTGAGTCTAATGACCCTCTTTAGACTGTTATTTTTTTTTAACCTGTCAGGGAACCAAAGTCAAAGTCACCCCGGGTCACTTACTGGGTTGCCTTGCATGCAACTATCACACAGCTGGAAACCCCCAGCCATCCCTTCATCCACTGTCCAACTGGCCTGCAGTTCATCTGAGTCTGTTTTAAAGTCATGCTGACTAGCTGCTCACAAAAGCTCACAGCTTCCTTCTCTGCACCCATCACAACTCTGTGGCGATCCTGCTCCACAGGCCTTGGCTGTGGACCCTGGAAGTCTTGGTGCCCCTAACTCAGACTATGTTTCCGAGGGCAGAATAAGGACACCGTGAACCTTGTCAACCAGGACGAGGTGGTGATGCCTGGGATATGAATTCCACACACTGGGGAACCTGCGTGGCTGCCTGTGCACAGGACGTGCGTGGGAAGATGGCGACACCTGGTGGAAACCTGGTGAATGACGCCCAGGCCCAGGCCCACCTGGGGACTCAGACTTTGGTGAGCTGGAGAAGTGACTCAAAAGACAGTATAAAGTTTTTCAGGGACACACGAAGCTTTATTGCTTTTATTGGGGAGATTCCTTAATTCCCTTGGAGCAGAACTCCCCCCGAGGAGCCCACAGAGGGTAGTGGCGCTGATCACACACACAGCACTGGGGTTTAGGAATGAGAAGAAACCCTGACACAGGCTCTACTGTGGGTTATCATGAGGACGCTCACTCTTGACGTCCCGCTCAACACACAGCGCATCTCAGAGGCACCATCACAGCTTGGCAGGTGAAGGGCCTTTCCTGTCATAACGTCCACTTGTGCGTTTATAACCAAGTCACCTAGGAAAGCCTGTTACGAGGTCAGTGAACCATCTTTGGTGAGCCGTGCCTGTTGGTTTCCGTGAAGGTGGTGTGTGAGTGTGACTTTACTGCGACAGAGACTTCGGGAACCTTGGCTGCACTGTGCTAACACTGGTGAGCTGTGAGCAGCTCACGTCCAGAAACGCTGCTATTTGTTCAACTTGTCTGTAGTATGTAAGAAGTGAACAGCTCTTTGGTAAGGACTCGAGAACTTGTGAATTTCTCCAGGAAAGTGAAATGTGATTACAGAGAAAAAGAGGATTGGCAAAGGGCCGAGGGGAGGTCTCACCCAGAGGCCTTCTGTCCTTCCCAGAGAGTGGACACTGAAATCCGAGGGATGGCAGCCAGCACGGATGCCGCCTCAACAGCATCTAGACTTTATTATGCTGAAGCAGGACCTTCTATGTCAGAACATCAAAGAAAGAACTTGAATGCTAGGAAACTTCAGAAATTAAATTTCATTTCCATTCTCAGAATACATTCCCAGCAACAGTGAAATAATTAGGGCTCTTCTGCAATAGAAGCTCAGGCTGCTTAAAAATGAAAATTAAATTCTAAAAAACAATAAAAAAGAAAAGCAGGCCAGGCCCTCAACAGGGCAGCTGCCCCTGTTGCATCCGTCGGGCTCTGGGCCCAGGGGTCCTTCGCATGTTCCTCCTCCAGCAGCCTCCTGGGAGCCTGGCGAGGCCACGGCCAGCCTCAGGAGGCCAGCTTGCAGTAGCTGGGAGGGGACAGCTTGCGCTTCAGATACTTGAGGACGTATAGCGGGAGGCAGCTGACCACAGTGATCGCCGACACTTTCCACAGGAAGGTCACGGTGGTGATAAAGGCAACATCTGTTGGTAAAAAACACAGGAGATATGTACGTGTCACCCAGGAATGCTCTGGGCCCTCATGACCACAGCCACAGACCTGACTGGCCCGCAGAACTCCCCAGCCTGCAAGGAACACCTCTGTGCCTCACAGGCTGACTCCGCTGCCTCAGGCTGTCTTGACCGCAGGTTGTTTTGCTGTGTTGGCATAATTAATTTTTTTATTGGAATAAATGAAAAATGAAACAAAAGTATTAGAAAGAGATATTGGTGATGATTACTATCACCAAATACCATTTAATGGGTAGACCATGCTTTGCAACAACTGGCCTATCTTTATTTAAAGGTATATATTGGGGCTTCAGGCAGCAGAGGGTGCCTGGCAGCTCCCCTATCCCATCTCTGTGCCTGTACCATGCACTCGTCCCAGCAAAGGTGTGTTGCTGACAACTGGGCTATTTAGACTTGTGAGAAGACGGCGTGAGGGACCTGAAGTTTGCACGGTAATAGTGTGATGCTGTATGTAGCAGAAAGTCCTTTAGATTGTTGTCAGAGATGGGATAAAAAGATCTACTTATTAGGAATTACAGATTTTTACAAAAACATTGTAACTGATGCAGGGAAAACCACTAATCTCTGTGTAGCATATTGGGGCCCACACAGGAACAGCCATCATCTGTTATTTGACCACATTGTGAAACCCCGAACATGCTCGCAGGAGCTTGTCCAACTAGCCCCTAACAGTTGATGCCCACTTCTGGGCATGGGCCCTCACTCAGGAGCCCTGGGGACACAACCTTAGCAGCAAGCTGGTGGCAACTCAGCCTGGGCTGCAGCTCTTCTGATGTCACAGAGAGTTCATGAAAAACTGTCAGCCAGAGGAAGACTTTCTTTTCCTATTAAAGACCTTTATCAATATTGCTTTGCTAAATTTCCATACTTTTGAAAGAAATAACTTCACCTAAGAAAGCTCCAAAAGATACTCTGCCTATACCTGTTCCAAAACAAAACAGGAATAAATAAAGGACAGATTAGAGGAGGCGTCAGATCTTTCAAGTGGTCAGCGAGCGGGTGCAGAAACACATCACGACCAACACAGACCATGGGCAGCGGGTTGTGACTGTGGCTCTGACCCTTCCACGCACTGCCCGTTAAAACAGAGCCTTTTAAAAACAACTGAAACACAATAACTTACTGTAACTAAAAAGCACATACTGGACATTCCCTGTTGGATCTAGACCTAAAAACACCTAATGGACTCATCTCAGAACGCAGCACATCAGAGCGTGTCCTGCTTCGTGCACAGAAGGAGTGTGTGATGTGCTGCCCTGTCCTTCAGATGACCGCTGCTGGCTGCTGGGCCTGCCCACACGTCTGCAGAGGCCACCAGCCCCCTCCCCCGTCCCAGGTCCATGGGACTTATGTCTGCCAGTTTTACAATTCATTTTTGTAAGGTCAATTTTATGTTTGCTCACTATAGCACTGGACTAAATATTTAACATTTGTATTTGTTTTTCTAATTTCAGCATTTTGCTTTGTGGTTGGTGTATGTTGTTAAATGAAGGAAAACTGCTATTAAAATAAAATGCTATAAAATAGACCAGCATTTTTCCATGCACAAGTGATCATCTACAAAAATACACTAAATGCTTGCTCTCAAAGCAAAAATAACTGGGATACTGTAATTTGAAAATAACTATTTCTTATGAGCTATAGGTATATACATATATATATATATATATTTTTTTTTTTGTAGAGACAGAGTCTCAATTTACTGCCCTTGGTAGAGTGCCGTGGTGTCACACGGCTCACAGCAACCTCCAGCTCTTGGGCTTACGTGATTCTCTTGCCTCAGCCTCCCGAGCAGCTGGGACTACAGGCACCCGCCACAACGCCCGGCTATTTTTTTTTGTTGCAGTTTGGCCGGGGCTGGGTTTGAACCCACCACCCTCGGTATATGGGGCCAGCACCCTACTCACTGAGCCACAGGCGCCGCCAGAGCCATAGGTATTTTTTTGGAGAATGTTTCTGTATTAAA
Source organism: Nycticebus coucang (assembly GCF_027406575.1). Taxonomy (NCBI): domain Eukaryota; kingdom Metazoa; phylum Chordata; class Mammalia; order Primates; family Lorisidae; genus Nycticebus; species Nycticebus coucang. The sequence goes on along the minus strand of NC_069798.1, from coordinate 71,764,340 downwards.
ATGTTCTGTATGACCTTTTTCTATCTCCCTACCCCATGTGCACTAGTGAGCAGTCTGGGAGCGTTGACAGTGTGGGTTGTGCTCAATCCCTGCAGGCCTCAGCCCCACTACCCTCAGAGTGCGGTTCCTGTCAGATGTGTAAACCTCATGTCTCCCAGCAGCTCAGAGGTCCTGAGAGCTGCTCTGGCTCAGTGGGCAACTGACCAGGACCTGCTCCTCGCTGTAGCTTGGGGAGCAGAGGACTCCACCAGCGAGATGCTGCAGCCTGTCCTTTTGAGAAGTCTCTTCTCAGACTGGGAAAGGTGCTGCTCTGATGCTCCGCGGCACCCAGTGACTGTTCCTAGGGGCAGCGTGGGGTGGTGACGCTGCAGGATGGGGGTGGTGGTGACGTTGCAGGATGGGGTAGTGATGGCTGCATTGGGTGGTGACAGTGCGGCATGGGGCAGTGATGGCTGTAGTGGGTGGGGATGCTGTGTGGGGTGGTGACTCTGGGGTGGTGACGGTGTAGCTTCGGCCATGCTGGGGGAACTGTATCTAGGATGTTCTTTCTCTTCTTTCTGTCCTGATTTTAAAAACCTTAAGAGACAAATTCATCTGTGTCTATTGGCCACATCAGTCCCTTTGGGGGTGACAGAATTGTAACCCTTGACTAATGAGAATGCTTGGGATGCTCTCAAACTCTAGCTAGAAAGCAGTGAGTCTGGGAGGGGAGCGGTGAGCTGGTCTGCGGAAGGGAGCAGAGCTGGGACGGCTGAGCATCCGATGCTGATGGGGAAACCAGAGGGTGTGACCTGCAGGCTGGTCCCGCCAGAGTCAGCCCTGTAGCTGTGCCCTCCCAGGCCATGGCAGTCCTGGGGTAGGTGACTCCTCTACCTCATCCTGGGGTCTTGAGTCTGGGGAAGCAGAGTCAGGACACACCAACAGTGGGTGTCTGGGCTGCTTTGATTTTCCATCACCCATCTGCACATCGGTGACGGCAAGGATAATGAGGACAGTGAAGATGGCAGCCCCCACGTGCTGGCTGCTCAACTCCTGCCCAGCATGTCACTCTCTGTGGGGACAGAGGCTCAGGGTGGCCACCTGAGGCAGACCAGGGGGCTGGGAGAAGGTGGTGTGAGAAATGCCTCCACCCCAGAGTCCATAGGCAGGGGATGGTCCTCAGGTGCACGTTGCGGCCGTCTGCCCGGGGCTGAGGGACAGCAGGGACAGCTCCTCTGTGCCCAAGAGGAGCATGAGCAGCACAGCGTCTTGCTCAGAGGGCGCTGAGTCCAGGCCGCTGTGCTCCTCCCTGGAGCACTGGGTGGCCTCAGTTAGGAACCGGGGACAAACAGCACTGCTCTTACAGAGGGATCTTAGAAACACACATAACTTTAATATCTTCATAAAAGCCAAGACAGGGAAAATCTTACCTTTATAAATTATTGCAAAGAGCTTTATCTTCCTACAAAAATAAGCTTTTGTGCTATGCAACATTCTGATAAGGGTTTATTGTGATCCGCAATTTAAAACAATGTATTAAGAAGTAACAATAAACAAATGCATAAAATTCACTAATAGACAATGATTCAAAAAAGAATACCAAGGCAACTTACCAAAATACTCATTTAGAAAAACAAGCGAGGCCACGTAGCAGCCCAGGCTGAGGAACTCGGCCACCACCATCAGCCAGTGCCACGTCCTGACGGTCAGCGCCACCATGAGCAGCTCGGTCAGGATCAGAGCCGTGAAGGAGATGGCCACGACGTGGACGAACTCGGACTCGAAGAGCAGCAGGGCTCCATACATAAGAATGCCACCTGCAAGACAGTAGGCTGCTCTCCCAGACTCCTGCTCTGCTATCTGTCACCTGGAGGCCAGCTGCAGACAGCGGCCGTGGGGCAGCTACCTCATCAATAGCGCCAGCAATGTGGGGACCTGTACACGCAGGCTTCGTGTTGGGGAGCCGTTTATTTCAACTCCAGGCATTAGGCTGGATGAGTTAGAAGACTCAAGGAGAGGCTACCAACTTCTTCACACTTGGAGGAAAAGCCTAGCTCTACTTCAATTAGTGTAAACGGCCTCATGCTTCATGCAGCCTGTTGGCTCTGTCTGCTCAATGCACGCTGCACAAACTCCCATTTATCTGGAGTACTGGGTGAAGGGCAGTAATGACTTCTCCTTACAGAAATCACACTTCTCAAGTCTTGCTATCACTCCACGAAAGAAATCGTTGTGCAGGTGTGTACACAACGTGAGGAGTGCTTGTTAACATTTTTCTCGATTAACATTTAATTAGTAGAACAGGTCAGTTTTTAAGTGACATGCATTGGTGAAAAAAATAACCCACATCATTGAAATATCAACTTTGAGATAAACAGAAAGCAATATTTCACTCCCAATGAAATCTTAAGCTGCTAGAATTGACCCTGGAGGTGGAATGTGGAAACAGTACTGCTGAACGAGCCTGTACCCCAAGCGCCTGTCTTACCTTGGTAAACACTGATCAGGACCCAGATGAGGAAGGTCTTGAAGGACAATGCTCTTCCCTGGGGTAAAGAGGGAGGGACAGCTTAGTTAGTTGAGAGGGAGCCACAGGCTTGACACAGGGTTCTTCAGGAGCTGGGCATGGTGACTCCTGAAAGACCCTGGCCCTAGGCCCTAGGCCCTCAACCATGTGGTCTGCTGGGAGCACGTCAGGTGCTCAGCTGGGGCTGGAGGTTTCCCATTCTCTCTGTTTGATCTTCTTGGAGACTCAAGAGTGATGCATCTAAGCAGACATTTCAATGAACCAGGGGATAAAGACACTCTTAGTAAAAATAATTTTCTTGTTAAATATAATTTCCCTTTCTTCATTTCTTGGTAACAAATATTCCTATATTTACTTTTTAGTTTCTTTAGGTCAAAAAATACAAAGGCAACAGCTCTTTACCTTTGGTAAGAGTGACCTATCCCAATTACAGTAAAAATTTATCATCCCTTAAATCCTGGATGATTTAAGATTTCCTTAAATTCTGGAAATAAGAAATCCCACACAGACAATCACATTAGACTCCTATGTAAAGACCTTCACTGGCTCCTCATCAGCCACATTCCTGAGGGCGCTAGTGACCCCAGAAAGGGGGCTGACTCAGGAATCACCTGCACTTATTTGCTGGGGATAAAGATAATGCAAGTGTCAACAGAAAACCCAAACTCTGCCAGAATTCAAAGAGGTTTATTCTGAGCCCAGTGTGTGCATCTGTGGCCCAGGGAGCACAGTCTCGGGAGGTACTGAGAAAATGCCCCCAAGGCGGCTAACACTTTGGTTTTACCTGTTCATGGAAACAGGAATTACAGGTGACACCACAGACCAGTATGTGGAAGGGGGACACTGGTTTAGCTCCAAAAGGTGCGAAATCTCAAAGTTGGGGCTTACAGGTGGTAGATGGGTTTCAGGGATTCTTCAGTTGGCAATTTTTAAGTTTTGTCTAAAGATGTGGGCCCGTAGGAAGGAATGCCTGAGTTTCAAGGCGTCTGTGAGGATGTTTGAGTTAAGGCCAGGTTTCTCTGTCCTGTGACGCTATTCCCAAATCAGACTGGCAAGTCAGCCACATTATAGCAGGTTAATAAAACCCGTTTAGTGAGATTTTATCATTTGTAGGCATGACTCATCGGGCCTCTTAGAAAGGAATTTGGGCAAAAGAAGAAAGGTCAGAGTTCAGTCCTCATGTGCCAGAAAGCCCGTTAACAAATGGGGAACGTCAGGCCAGGCCAGGCCTCGCCTCCATACAGACGGTTATTTTCCTTTGTAGATGATGAAACACAAGAAATTCAGAAATATCCTCAAGTTCACCTCCAGGAGAGTGGTGCTGAGGAGAGTGACTGGTCAGCGTCCAAAGTCCTGCTTCTGGCCTGAGGCTGCCCTACCCCCAGGAGTGAGTCTCACGAGGACTGTGGACAGGCAGATCTCAGAGCCAGGAAGCAATTTAAAGAGCCACAAAGGAGACAGGGACATTCATGGACACTCAGAGGACACAAGAAGACACTGCAGGTTGTGAGGTCAGCATGCTGGAGTCAGAGCCTAATCCGAGCTCCGCGTCTGCCTAGAGTCTGCTGAGGACTCAAACACCAGCCCCACCACAAAGTGGGCGTGCTGAGGCCTGGCCTGCGGTGCGGCCCTGGGAGGCCCACAAACTTCACGTTCGGGGGTTTCCATTCCAGCTATAGTTTAATCATAAAAGACAATTACAGCGACCTGCATTTTCTGTGGCTGCAGCATCAGCCTGTGAAGATGCTGACTGAGGCTGTATCCTTACTACCAGTCATTGTGAAAAGATTCAAATATATTGTAATTTGTTAAAAGGTATATTGATTTTTAAAAAGAAAACTTTAAACATTTCATATTTTAAATAGGTTCTTTTTGTAGATATTTCCCACAGGTAATTCTCTGACTGGATACTAGTAGTGGGTATTTGGTCTTCGGTCATAAAATTCCTTTCTAATTAAGTATGTAGTTTCATTTGGAAACTTTAAAAGAAGTTTAACTTCAATTATTTAAGAAATATGTGGTTTACTTTGTAGCCTGATTTGCTGAAATGCCTTCAATATTTGAGATAATTATCACTGTATCTGTTGAAAGACAGACGGGGTCTTGAGCTATTTTTCTGGCTAGGAGCTATAAACTAGCAAAGGTGTCTGCAGCAGCCACATCCCTGCAGCCACGTAGACGGCAGATTGACAATAGCAAGCTGGAGTGGGTGCCCCAAACCAGCAATAACACAAATAATTTGAGAAATTAATAAGCTCCTTTCATGCTTACTAATGGTTCCCAGTTTTTTTTTCTTTTGAGGCAAATTCTCATTCTATTTTTTTTAATTGAGCAGTAATAATAATACTAATGCAAAAAAAGCAACATTCACATTGTCAGATAAGAGTATGTCTATCATTGAATGCTTTGACTCTGAGGTTCAGTATAAATTCAGTCATCAGTTAACTTACTATTTTTTTTTCCCAAAGTCTCAACAAATAGACAACTAGTATTTATAAATAAAAATAGAAGATGATTTCAAAAAACAGATCATGACAAATCTTATAGACAATAGAAAAAAAAGAAATACTTCAAAATCATTCTACTTCATCTGATAATAGAATTGGAAAAAATTCTATTAATAAAATTAATAATAAATAAATTGGAAAAAATATATTATTATAAAGGGGAATTACAAACATATTTCACTTATAAATGAAGATGCAATATCCTAAACAACATATTAACAAGTTGAATTAAAAATTAATGTTCAAGTAATGTACTTTGGTCAAAATTAAATCCAATTTATGTGAGAATTAGTCACTATTTTCTTTTTTTTAATTTAATTTAATTTTTTATTTTTGGCTTTTTTATTTTATTTCGTTGCTTATTTTTTATTTCTTTACTTTTTTTTTTTTGTTGTTGAGACAGGGTCCCACCCTATGCCCCTGAGCAGAGTGCAATGGGCGTGGTAGCTCACCACAACCTCAGACTTGGGCTGCGGGCACCCGGCTGCCTCAGCCTCCGGAAGCCGCTGGGATTATAGGTGCTCGATGTGGCGCCCGGCTGGGTTTTTCCATGAGTCAGGGTCTCACTGTCGCTCAGGCGAGTCTCGAACTCCTGAGCTCAAGCGATTCTCCCTCCTCAGCCTCCCACAGTGCTGGGATTACAGGCGTGAGCCACTGCGCCTGGCAGTCACTATTTTCTTTTCCTTTTTTTTCTATTGTTAAATCATAGCTATGTACATTAGTGCAAAAAAGGGGTACAATGTGCTGGTTTCATATGCAATCTGAAATATTCTGATCAAACTGTTTAACTGTAGCCTTCATGGCATTTTCTTAGTTATTGTATGTGGACATTTGTATTCTGCCTTTAGTTAAGTTTCCCCTGTACCCATTCTAAGATGCACGGTAGGTGTGGCCCCACCCATTACCCTCCCTCCACCCTGACCTCCCCCCTCTCTTCCACCCTAACCTCTTCCCTCCCTTCCCCTCCTTGGCCCTTTCCCCATATTCTTGTGCTATAGTTGGGTTACAGCCTTCATGTGAAAGCTATAAATTAGCTTCATAGTAGGGCTGAGTACATTGGATACTTTTTCTTCCATTCCTGAGATACTTTGCTAAGAATATGTTCTAGCTCCATCCATGTAAACATGAAAGAGGTAAAGTCTCCATCTTTCTTTAAGGCTGCATAATATTCCATGGTATACATGTACCACAATTTGCTAGTCCATTAGTGGGTCGATGGGCACTTGGGCTTCTTCCATGACTTAGCAATTGTGAATTGGGCTGCAATAAACATTCTGGTACAGATGTCTTTGTTATATTGTGATTTTTGGTCTTCTGGGTATAAACCTAGTAGAGGTTATAGGATCGAATGGCAGGTCTATTTTTGGATCTTTAAGTATTTTCCAAACATCCTTCCAGAAGGAACTTAGTGTGCATTCCCACCAGGAGAGTAGAAGTGTGCCCTTTTCCCTACATCGAAGCCAACATTTCTGGTTTTGGGATTTTGTTCTGTGGGCTTCTCTTACTGGGGTTAGGTGATATCTCAAAGTAGTTTTGATTTGCATTTCTCTGATGATTAAGGATGATGAGCTTTTTTTCATGTGTTTGTAGATCGTGCATCTGTCTTCTTTAGAGAAGTTTCTTTTCAAGTCCCTTGCCCACCCTGAGATGGGAGCACGTGTTCTTTTCTTGCTAATACATTTGAGTTCTCTGTGGATTCTGGTTATTAGAGCTTTATCAGAGGTATAACCTGCAAATATTTTCTCCCATTCTGAGGGCTGTCTGCTTGCTTTACTTAGTATGTTCTTGGCTGTGCAGAAGCTTTTTAGTTTGAGCAGGTCCCAGTAGTATATTTTTGATAATGCTTCAATTGCGTGGGGAGTCCTCCTCATAAAATATTCACCCAGGCCGATTCCTTCAAGAGTTTTCCCTGCACTTTCTTCAAGTATTTTTATAGTTTCATGTCTTAAGTTTAAATCTTTTATCCAGTGAGAGTCTATCTTAGTTAATGGTGAAAGGTGTGGGTCCAGTTTCAGTCTTTTACAGATCGCCAGCCAGTTCACCCAGCACCATTTATTAAATAGGGAATCTTTTCCCCACTGAATGTTTTTAATTGGCTTGTCAAAGATCAAATAACGGTAAGTAGCTGGATTCATCTTTTGGTTCTCTATTCTGTTCCAGACATCTACTTCTCTATTTTTGTGCCAATACCATGCTGTTTTGATCACTATCGATTTATAGTACAGTCTCAGGTCTGGTAGCGTGACTCTTCCTGCTGTGTTTTTATTGCTGCGTAATGTTTTGGCTATTAGAGGTTTTTTCTGATTCCATATAAAATGAAGTATTATTTTTTCAAGATCTTCAAAATATGACAATGGAGCTTTAATAGGAATTACATTAAAATTATATATTGCTTTGGGTAGTATAGACATTTTAACAATGTTGAATCTTCCCAGCCATGAGCATGGTTATGTTTTTCCATTGTTAACATCTTCAGCGATTTCTTTTCTTAAAGTTTCATAGTTCTCTTTGTAGAGATCTTTCACATCCTTTGTTAGGTATACTCCCAAATATTTCATCTTCTTTGGCACTACTGTGAAAGGAATAGAGTCCTTGACTGTTTTTCAGCTGGGTTATTGTTGGTATATATAAAAGCTACAGATTTATGGGTGTTGATTTTGTAGCCTGACACACTACTGTATTCCTTGATCACTTCTAAAAGTTTTGCAGTAGAGTCCCTAGTGTTTTCCAGATATATGATCATATCATCTGCGAAGAATTAAAGTTTGATCTCTTCTGACCCTATGTGGATACCCTTGATTGCCTTTTCTTCCCTAATTGCAATGGCTAAAACTTCCCTTACAATATTAAAGAGCAATGGAGACAACGGGCAACCTTGCCTGGTTCCTGATCTAAGTGGAAATAATTTCAACACCATTCAACACAATATTGGCTGTGGATTTGCCGTAGATGATCTCTATTAGTTTAAGGAATGTCCCTTCTATACCAATTTTCTTAAGTGTTCTGATCATGAAGGGATGCTGGATATTATCAAAAGCTTTTTCTGCATCAATTGAAAGAATCATATGGTCCTTATTTTTTAGATTGTTTATGTGCTGAATTACATTTATAGATTTATGTATATTGAACCAGCCTTGAGACCCTGATAAATCCCACTTGGTCATGGTGTATAATTTTTTTGATGTGTTGTTGGATTCTGTTTGTTAGGATCTTATTGAGTATTTTAGTATCAATATTCATTAGTGATATTGGTCTATAATCTTCTTTTCTTGTTGGGTCTTTCCCTGGTTTGGGGATCAAGGTGATAATTGCTTTGTAGAATGTGCTGGGTAATATTCCTTCTTTTTCTATATTTTGGAAGAGGTTTGGTAATATAAGTACTAGTTCTTCTTTAAAGGTTTGGTAGAATTCTGACGTAAAGCCATCTGGTCCTGGGCTTTTCTTTTTAGGGAGATTTTGTATAGTTGATGCTATTTCAGAACTTGATATAGGCCCGTTCAACATTTCCACTTCATTCTGGCTAAGTCTTGGTAGGTGGTGTACTTCCAAGTATTGGTCGATTTCTTTCAGATTTTCATACTTCTCACAGTAGAGTTTCTTGAGTTCGTTAAGGATTTTTTGAATTTCTGAGGGGGTCTGTTGTTATTTCATCATTACCATTTCTGATTGATGAAATTAGGGATTTTACTTTTTTTTTCCTGGTTAGGTTGGCCAAAGGTTTATCTATTTTATTGATCTTTTCAAAAAACCAACTTTTGGGTTTATTGATCTATTGTATAATTCTTTTGTTTTCAATTTCATTTAATTCTATTCTGATTTTGGTTATTTCTTTTCTTCTGCTGGGTTTGGGGTTGGAATGTTCTTCCTTCTCCAGTTGCTTGAGATGTCCCATTAAGTTATTAACTTCCTCTCTTTCCGTTTTCTTGAGGAAGGCTTGAAGTGCTATAAATTTCCCTTTTAGGACTGCCTTTGCAGTATCCCAGAGGTTCTGGTAATTCGTGTCGATAGTTGTTTTGTTCCAAAAATTTGGTGAATTCCTTCTTAATCTCATCTATTACTCATCTATCCTTCAGCATAAGGTTTAGCTTCCATGTTTTTGTATGGGTATGCAGATTCCTGTCGTTATTGAGTTCAACTTTTATTCCATTATGGTCTGAGAAGATGCAAGGAATAATTTCTATTTTTTTTTAAATTTGCTGAGGTTAGATTTGTGGCCTAGGATGTGGTCGATTTTGGAGTATGTTCCGTGGGCTGATGAGAAGAATATGTATTCAGTTTTGTTAGGATGAAATGTTCTGTAGATGTCCGTTAAGTCCAGATGTTGAATGGTTAAGTTTAAATCTAAAATTTCTTTGCTTAGCTTCTTTTTGGAGGATCTATCCAGCACTGCTAAAGGGGTGTTAAAATCTCCAACTACTATGGACTTGGAGGAAATCAAGTTGTTCATGTCTGTTAGAGTTTCTCTTATAAATTGAGGTGTGTTCTGGTTGGGTGTATAAATATTAGTAATGGAAATCTCATCATATTGAGTATTACCTTTAACAAATATGAAGTGTCCATCCTTATCTTTCCTTATTTCGGTTGGTTTAAAGCCTAATGCATCTGCGAATAGGATTGCAATGCCTGTTTTTTTCTGCTTTCCATTTGCCTGGAGTATAGATGACCATCCCTTCACCTTGAGTCTATATTTGTCTTTTAATGTAAGATGTGATGCTTTTATGCAGCAGATATCTGGCTTGAGTTTTTGTACCCAGTCAGCCAACCTGTGCCTCTTTAGCGGACAATTTAAACCATTCACATTAATTGAGAATATTGATAAGCCTTTTGAGAGTCCGGTGGACATTTTTAATCCTTTTATGACTGTGGAAGTTGGAGTTTGATCAAAATTTTCTGGGTGGGTTTACTTTTGTGGTGGAGGATTACGCTGGTCTTTATGGAGGATAGGTCTGAGAATATCCTGGAGACCTGGTTAGTTATGGCAAATTGATGAAATTAGGGATTTTACTTTTTTTTTCCTGGTTAGGTTGGCCAAAGGTTTATCTATTTTATTGATCTTTTCAAAAAACCAACTTTTGGGTTTATTGATCTGTTGTATAATTGTTTTGTTTTCAATTTCATTTAATTCTACTCTGATTTTGGTTATTGCAAGTATTTAATTTCTCCATCATAAATGAAACTCAGTTTAGCTAGGTACAGGATCCTGGGTTGAAAGTTATTTTGTTTTAGGAGATTAAAAGTCGTTGACCATCCTTTTCTAGCTTGAAAGGTTTCAGCAGAGAGATCTGCAGTTATTCTAATATTCTTGCCCTTGTAGGTTATGGTTTTCTTTTGTCTGGCTGTTTTCAGAATTTTCTCCTTCATATTAACTTCAGTGAAATTGATTATGATGTGTCTGGGGGATGTCTTATTTAGGTTTAGTTGTGCTGGAGTTCTGAAACTGTCCACTATCTGAATTTCAGAATGTCTTGGCATGTCTGGAAAGTTCTCCTTCATAATCTCATGGATAAGAGACTCTGTGCCTTGTGTAGCCACTTCGTCGCTTTCAGGGATCCCTATAAGACGAATATTGGTTTTCTTCGAATTATCTCTCAGATCACTCTGAGAGAGTGATCTGTTTTTGCCCTCCATTTCTCTTCCTCTTTGAGAGTTTGGGAGCGTTTGAAAGCTTTGTCTTTAATGTCAGAAATCCTTTCTTCTGCTTGCTCCATTCTGTTACTGAGGGATTCTACTATGTTTCTCAGATCTTTGAGGGTTGCAACTTCTTGTCTCAATGTGTCAAAATCTTTGGTCATTTGGTCTTTGAATTTGTTGAATTCTTGAGATATCTTTTGGGTTACTGCTTGGAATTCTAATTCGATCTTATTTGCTATCCAGATTCTGAATTCGATTTCTGACATCTCAGCTATTTGTTTGTGCGTGGGATCTTGTGCTGTGTCTGCCCCATTGATTCTTGGGGGAGTTGACCTACTCTGATTATTCATATTGCCAGAGTTTTTCTGTTGATTTCGCCTCATGATTGTTTTTCACCATTGCCTCTGGCCATCCTCAGAGTTGGGGAGGTGTCTCTCCAAGATTAGACCCCAGTGGGATCGCTCTATTGTTGCTGGATCTTTGTAGGGAATGACCCTGTGTAGTTCCTCTGGGGCTGCACAACCAGGGAGTTCTGGTTGTGGAAGCAGCTCCGGAGTGTGACACACCCAGATCCAGCAACAGGGCGGGAGGTGATGCGCACAGTTCTGGGAGTGCCTGGCGCCCAGTGACTTTGGCACAGAGAGCCCAAGGCTCTAGCAGTCTCTGGCCAGGAGAAGGGCTCTGTGCAGAGGCAGGGAGGGCTCTGGAGGGCACGCGGCTACCAGAGTCCCTGGCCAGATGAGCGGGCTGGTGTAGAGGCAGGGAGGGTACAGGAGGGAGGACGCAGGGTTGTGCGGCTCCTGCAGTTCCTGGCAGGTCGTGGCACAGCTCTTATGGAGGTCCAGGCAGTGCCAGGCCCAGGAGTTTGAGGTTGCTATGAGCTGTGATGCCATGGCACTCTACCCAGGGCAACAACCCAAGGCTCCTGTGCCAAAACCGGTCTCATTCTGCCCCTGAGGGTTAAGGCTGTAAAGCAGCTCAGTCCCCGCCTTTAGGCTGCTCAGTCACTAGGTTACTAGCTCCTGCCTGATCCTTGCTCTGCGACCCTGAGGGCGGAACTTGCGGGGGCAGTTCTCTCACAATGGCTCCCTGTGGCCCACAGCCGAACACTATTAGCTTCGTCTGGCTCAGCGGCTCAGTCTGGGGCCCTAGACAATGCCCGAAGTTCTCCACACTCCTGCTGAAGCTCTCCCCAAGGCAGTTCAACTGAGTGCCAAGTCCAAAAACAATGAAATAGTTCACAGCTAAGGCCTTTCCGGTTTGCAGTCTCACTGCTGCTTGTACTTATGGCTGCCGGCGGGATTAGGTCGATCGAACACACGCAACCACTTGCCAGTTTTCCACTGTTTTTGTCCTCCTCTTGGGGTCCAGAAGTCCCTTGCTGACTCCCTGTATCCTCAAAGGAATGATTAAGGCAGATCCCACCAGCCAGAGATGCCTGGAGTCTTATCTCCTCAGACTCACCGTGCCCAGTTGCAGGAAAGCTGTTACTCGGCTGCCATCTTGGTGTGTGTCTCTCATTCTATTTGATGGTACAAATACCCTGTGCATGGAAGCAATTCATTTACTATACATTTCCCGCTATAAATAAAGCTACTCTTCTTGGCCTAGGGCTGGTGTTATTCACTACAGCTTCATGAAACCTGGCTAGTCGATTATAGTGGATGTCCACTGTAAGCAAACTGGTGACACGGTGAGGGTGCTGTGATTAGCAGCCGACACTGGTCAGCAAAGACAGGCCAACCCTCGACCAGACAGCACTCGACCACACGCCATTCAAACAACGCTGCCCACACTACGGGGGATGGATGTGGAAACTCTGTCATCCCCCATGTTCACCAGGCCTTGCACTGACCGACCACCCCGCCTTCCAGGGTTGGGGCCACTTCTTGCCAGGAAAAGTATTCCATTCCTAGCAGTCTGCAGCCGAGGCCTTTCACAGTGTCTGTGCCACTCGCTCTCCAGGCTTCTCTGCTGCTGGCACACGCAGCCACTGGTGAGACGCGAAGCTGTGTCCACAGCTTTGATGTTTACTTTGATTAAACATACTGCTTCTTGTTTGAGATACAATAAAACCACATTTTTTATTCAAAATCGGATTATTTCCTATGTAATGCCCCAACAACTTCTCTAAGAGACATATAGACATTCACAGCTGGAAGAGGAAGGGGTGTGCTGGGGTCCTCCCCACTGCAGCACTCAGAAAGTAAGTGGCTGATTTCATCGTATACGAAGTTTATAATTCAGAGCAGAATCTGAGCTTCAACAGAGGAACACCAGAACACCATCATTACAAATATGCCATTTTCTGCAATGAGTAAAAACTATATGGTTTTAGAAAAAAAGAATAAAATTTTGCCTCTTTGTTTAATTGATGTGTTTGTTCCTCATTTATTTATCAAATATTTAGTCAACAGCTGTGTCTAAGCACAGTTTGGGTCACAGAGACAGGGCAGTGAACAGATGTTCATATTCAGGACCAGCCAATCTCAGAACTGTACATCAGATTTGTAACACATGGATTATTTTATACTTTTATACAAAAGAGACTGGTTATCGAATACATAAAAAACAGGATATTTTATTTCAGTGTTTAGTACTTTCCCTTCTGCTGTGCAGGGAATATGCGCTCTGCCTCTCCTCATCACCCTGGAGAAATTTTACAAGTTCACTGTGACCTCAGACTTATGGCAGACCATCACTGGGCAGCTGCGGCTCTGTCTGCGGCCGTCTCCGTGCTGCTGACTATCCACCACTCGCCACCCCATGACTTCCCCACTGGCTTGTGCAGAGCAAGGGCTGTCCCACTTCTCTGTGAGCCCAAGACTTGCCCCAGACTAGGACTGAGGACCTGCTGACGGGGCCTGACACACACAGGTGGCTCTGATGTGTCCAGTTCCCCCTGGGCAGGTGTGAGAGACCCAGGCTGGGCCCCACAGGGGGACCACCCCTCAGCTTCAGTAAGAACAAACAACTGAGTTTCTATCAGCCGTGGTGGCTCAGTACTTGGTGCTTTGTTTTCAAAGGATTTGAAGATTTTTAAAGAAATAGATATTACAGATAAAAAGTATAGATTTTTGTATCTTGAAAAGGAACTTACAGAAAGTTAGGGAACTCTTACCCAAAAAGCACAGGTATGGTGTCCTGATGTTAGGACACTAAAACATTCTGGGTTGTTGACCACCAAATGGAAACTTGGTACTCAGTCAGATGCAGCTTAACCAGAATTGAACAGACCTCCCTCTGGTTTAAATAACACCAGCTCACCACAGGGAACTTACCCTGTGGCTACAGGTGGAGACAACTGGCTATTTTGTTGGACACTTGTGATTTTATAAACACCTTCTTGTCACTCAAGTAATTCAGATATCCATAAAGGAAAGTGCTGGTGGGTACAATCTAAACTCCTGAAAACAGTGACAGCATGTTAGCACCTCTCCTCCAGGAACTGGAAACCCTGCTGTGGCAGATGGGGTGGAGTGGGGGGACAACGACGGGGGAGCCCCAGAGCCCCAGAGTGGGGGTGGGACATCCATGAGGCCTGCAGGGACCTTGCTGCTGCTTGGATACCAATTCCCAGGCTTAAGGGCAGCTCATCTACTTTATATTCTACAAAAAGCTTGTTTCCTCCCTGTGTTTGAAAGGCAGCATTTAAGTAAACTTTGCAGGTCTCTGGAAATGAGGAAATACCTAAGCTACTAAATCCGTAATTACTTGCAAATTTTCCTATAGTCTCCGGGTCTCTGATCCTATTCTGCTCACTCACACACAACGGCTGCATCGTTTTAGGACAGTGAACAAAAGTCCTTCTGGTTATAGTTATGTAATTTTGGATAATCCCTCCCAGTGGACATAATCGTACTACCGTGATGATAATAATGCTTGACAGTTGTATTTTATATTATATTGGTGAACTAGATTTATGTGTCCTGACAACAAAAGTAATGGGCATTTTGTACTTTTTTTCTGAGTAATTCTAAAGTTTTTATTTTATCAGATTCTTACAATAACATTATGAAACATAAAGGTTAACATGACTTACCCAGGACCTCTCTGGCTAGTTAGTGGTTAGCTAGACGAGAGTCTGGTTTGTTAGTGGTTAGCTGGACAAGGGTCCACTTTTTTAGTGGTTAGCTCCATTAGTCTAATTTCCTTAGGCCCAGACTGATTATTTACTCTATGACACTGGTACAGCTTTAAAATTGGAGTTGATGGTTCCAGGTCATCAACTGCAAGCCCAGATTTACTTGGAGGTTAGTGGATTCTGTTTTCAGCACAGGTTCAGAGGAAGTGGGAACATCCACAGTCACAATTTGCACTTGGAGAGCAGAGATTTCCTTCCTACTAGGCATCCTTTTATTTTATATGCTATAAAAATCAGACTTTCATAAACAATGACAAAACCTCCTTTTAGGAACAGTTTAAACAGAGTACAGTTTAAAACCACATGAATGAATCTTTCGCAGTTTCAGGTTAATGGAGTTTCCCAGGGGGAATTTTTTTCTTCAGCAGCGTCACTACAACCAGCACACATGAGTTTCAGGCCAGAGACATGTGCCACTGTGTCTCATACTATGAAACCCAGAACTACAGAGATTCTGGAGCAGTGCAGGAAGCCCTCCTCAGGGACTCTGAGCCACCTCGCTTGGGACAGCAGTTAACAAGGAAGCTGCTCCCACAGCAGGTGCACGGCGTCCACCCAGGTAACCCGATGCGGGTGCACAGCATCCACCTGGGAGCCGCAGTCAGTGAACCCCATGCAGACACAAAGTGAGCTCTTCCTGGACACCTGGGGAGCTGAGAGGTCTGTTTGCTAAGTTCACAGAAGTTCCACAAATGGTTCAGAGAATACTTTATACTTCTAATTTTATGTATGATGTTAATTAGAGCTTCATTGCAAACATAAGAAAATTTCCTTCCCTGAGATGTTTTCCCCTCTTTGAAGTTTAACTCAAAGGGAAAAATGACAATAATTACTCCACAGGTGTGTGGATGCACCTCCTGACCGGCCCGTCCTGTCCTCACAGGCCCCGTATGCACTTGCAGCAGGGTGGGGGCTGCCACCTACCTTGGTGAGTTCTTTGTACAGCTCTGGGTACAGCATGGCCACCTCGGGCTTCACATCCTGGTCTAGCACCAGGGAGAACACTGGGAACATGGTGTATACAGTCGCGTACCTTGAGGCAAGAAGGAAGTTAGGTCAGCCTGAAGAACCTCTCCACTACAACCAGGAATGTGCCCATGAAATTAGCGGTCCAAGTTTTGGAAACAAAACACCCTACAAAAACCAAAAATCAAGTTGGCAACCCAATAAGGTTATTCCTGAAAACTGAACATTTATCCTGCAGCACAGTGACGTGTTCTATAAGCCACAAATGCTTACAGGTAGTGGAATCAGTAAAACATTTTTCATTAAACTTTTATGTTGAGATCATTACATACTCACAGGCAGTGAGACATCCTTTGGTCCATTTCCCAGTTTCCCCCAATGGTAATGCTTTTACAAACTGCAGGGTGATCTCCCACCTGGAGCCTGGCACCCCCATGCCCAAACACAGAGCACCTCTCCTGTCAGGGCTCTGTGCCCCTCACGTCATGGCCACTGCCCTCCCAGCCGCCTCCTTCCTGATCCCTGGCAACCACATACCTGTTCATATTTATAATTTCTGTCCTTGAAAGAAGTTCATACAAATGGAAATATATAGTAGGTAACCTCTGGGACTGACTTTTCTCACTTGACATAATCTCTATAGAGTCATCCAGGTTTTTACTGTGTCAATAGCTCAATTCTTTATTTTCCTGAGCAGTATTCCATGTTGTATGAACAAACCATAGTTTAACCATCCATTCATTTTTTTCACTTAAGTACATATGGGATAGTTCCAGGTTTTAATTAGTACAAATAAAACTGCTATAAACATTCAGTGGACTGATTGATCTGAGTGAAGTTTTCACTTAGCCTGTCGCTGGGTCACACGGTAGTGCTATGTTCAGTTTTTTTTCAGAGATGGACAAAATGTTTTTCAGATGGTAGGGCTGACAGACATTCCTGCTAACAACATAGGAGGTCCCCAGTCCCCTGAATCTTCACCGTAATGTGACACTGTCACAGTCCCCCAAGTCTTCACACAGTCACTCCTCCGTCCCTCTGACGGCTGCGTTGCGACGGTTCCCTATGAGAGGTCGTGCACCTCCCCACACTCACTTGCCCTTTACATATCCCCTAGGGTGAAATGTCTCTGTGTCCCCATCTGCTTGCTTCATATGCTGCTGGACACGTAGCTTCAGCTATTTCCCGTCCACCCTGACAGGCACGTGTGGGATACAGGGTCTGGTGCCGACACGCCCCTTCCTGCTGCCTGGACCCCTCCCAGCTTTGGGGAGGGGCTTCGGGGAGAAGGTTTCCTGCACCACCTACCTTCTCTCTGGCGCTGCCCATGTACTTCCTCTCCCATCTCCTCATCAGCTGTGCTGTGCTGTGTCTAGCATGCATTTCTTTGAACTTACACTGTTCGGGGTTTGCTCACCTCTTCTATCTGTAGGATGATTGATGTCTTTTGCAAAGTTTGAAAAATTTTCAGCCATTATGACATCAAGTATTTCTTGGCCCTGTCCTCCCCCAGTTTGGGAACTCCAGAGAGAAGGGGCAGGTCTGTGCTGTAGCTCTGCTGTCCTGAACTCTGGTCACCTTTGTCCAGCCTGTCTCCCTCTGTTATCAGACTGAGTCCTTTCTCTGTTCCCTATCTCCTGGTGCTGGCCTATTCATTGCATTTATTTTTTTCATTTCTAAAATTTCCATTTGGTTCAGCTTTGTATTTTCTATTTCTTTGCTGAGATGTTCTATTTTCTCATTTGTACTAAGCATGCTCAGAACTGCTGATTAAAGCATTTTACGTGGCTGCTTTATAATCCTTGTCAGCAAATTCTGGTGTCTCTGTATGTGAGGGTCAGCTTCTTTTGTCTATCTTTTTCATTAACCCTGAAATCTTCCTGGTTCTTGGCGTGTCGAGTGACAGGAATTCTGGACATTGTAGGTATTACACAGGAGACTTTGGATTCTACCTCAGTGTCCTGACACTGCTCTGGTGGGGGAAGGAGGGAGATGTCCTGTTCCCCATAGGGCCCCCACTGCCGGGTGCTCTCTACCATGGGGGGCCTGCACGTGTTGTCATAGTACCATGAAGTCTAGGCTCTTTACCGCCTTTTCAGGGAGGTCGGGATGGGCACAGCTTTCCTTTGTGTTTGGCTGGAATAGTGATTGTCATCTAACTTGTCTGTTTTCCCAGCTGATCCTGTCTATGCTGTTTCGTAAGAGACAGGAGCAGGAGACTGTTGTGGGGACTTTGTTCAGGCTGCCAGCTGCTGTGGTTCCAAGTGTGGGATGCCAGGAGCTCCCTTCTGCATTGCTTCTCCATGCCCAAGGCCCTTTATGCCTTCTCTCCCCTTCTAAGACCTTCTTCATGTGACATCCAGGGTTTTTGTCATACTTAGCGGAAGGAATAGGGACAAGGACGTTCACTCCATCTTCCTTAAAGTACAACTGGGATTTTTATTTATTATTATTATTATTTTTTTTTTGCAGTTTTTGGCTGGGGCTGGGTTTGAACCCACCACCTCTGGCATATGGGGCTGACGCCCTACTCCTTTGAGCCACAGTCGTCGCCCTTACTTTTTATTTTTTGAGACCGAGTCTCACTATGTTGCTCTCAGTAGAGTGCTGTGACATCACAGTTCACAGTAACCTCAAACTCTTGGGCTTAAAAACTCTCTTGCCTCAGCCTCCCAAGAAGCTGGGACTACAGCTTCAATGCCCAACTATTTTCTCATTGACGTTGTCATGGTTGTTTGGCAGGCCTGGGCCAGGTTTGAATCCACCAGGCCCAGTATATGTGGCTGGCACCCTAACCACTGAGCTATGGGCGGCAAGCATACAACCAGGATTTTTAATGCCATTTTCACCTGTGAGGAAGTGTTTGTGCAGGGAAAATCATCCAGTGGTAGAAAACCAGGAAGAAAGCCCCATGACAGCATGAATCTGTAAGCTTTGTGACGTGTGGATACTGAAGGGCTACGTTCTATTTGCCGGACTCCATGGTCACTAAGCACAGGCTGTTCAACTTTTTAAACCCCTGGAGGGTTATATATGAGACATTCTCTTACATGAAGGAACCTATCAATCTTTTATATCTCATATTATTTTGTGCTATTGGCAAATTACTACTGGGAAGAAATCTTAAAAGTCAGTATCTGAATGCTTCAGAGTACTTTAAGTACAAATTCAACCTTTAATTTCTTTATTAGGTTAAACCTGTGTACTTCTGTTAATTTTCTTTGAGTCCATTACTGCAGAAGGCAGCAGTGCTGCCTGGGATGGGTGCTGATGTGTGAGACCTCACTCTGGGTCAGAGCCCAGGGCCACACTGTCACCAGCCCCACTAGGAAAGCTCCAGCACACTGATGAGATGGCTGAACTTCTTGAGATTTTCAACCTTTGAAATAATCAGAGCCACCCTCCTTTCACAGACCCCTGTCCAAGTACAGTTTTTAGTGAGCCCTTTCAAGACTCTGGCAGGTGTCCTGTGACCCAGAGGAAGGCCCTGTGCCTGGGCAGGGGGAGTCAGTCTGCCTCCTGCTGCTACAGTGAGGTCCTGGCCCCGTTACGAGCAGGCGCCTACAGAGCCTCCCACATTCTCGGCTTTCTCTGGTTTGTGCGTCCTGTGTTTGCTCCATGTTGCTGACCACTTCACTGCATAGACACAACACGGTTTGTTCTTCCACCCATCAGCTGAGGGGCATTTGGGATTTTCTAATCCTTGTTATCATAAACACAGCCATGAGAACTCCTATGAAAGTTCCCTGTTGTTCTGGTTGTGGCTGCAAGCTCCCCAGGCCCTTCTGATACAGAGCCCACACTTCCCTGCGGCCCCTGGGGAGTCTCCCATGGACCCGCTGGCCCTCCCTGGTCCTCCCACTGTCACTCACCTTCTTGGGTGCTCTGTCACTATGCTGTCTAACTTTGGCAAGTGCTCGCAGGCTCTCGAGGTTAGACACTTGCAAGGACACAAAGTGATCACACCAGGGCCATCGCTGTGGTGTGGCACTGTAAGTGGAGCCTGGGGAAGCTGCCAGCATCACTGGCGCATGGCCTGGTGTCTCTGGACAGGAGCAGAGAGCGGCCTCCACCAGAAGCATCACCCAGAGCCTGTGCCTCCACCAGGCAAACCCCCAGGGTCTGCGCCTCCACCATGAGCACCCCCAGGGCCTGTGCCTCCACCAGGAGCATCCCCCAGCCTGTGCCTCCACCAGGAGCATCCCCCAGGGCCTGTGCCTCCACCAGGAGCACCCCCAGGGCCTGTGCCTCCACCAGGAGCACCCCCAGGGCCTGTGCCTCCAGCAGGAGCACCCCCAGGGCCTGTGCCTCTACCAGGAGCATCCCCCAGGGCCTGTGCCTCCACCAGGAGTATTCCCAAGAGCCTGTGCCTCCACCAGGAGCACCCCCAGGGCCTGCAGCTGGCTGCTGTGTGCGATGCTTGTCTAACAGGGCTGCAGCCCACACAGCTCACCAAGAGGACTCTGCCTGGGAGCTCTTTCTGGAGGGAGGGCGTGGAACCTCAAAGGAAGCCTGTTTGTAAGGGTAGGCAGGGGTCCCCAGTGAGTGCCTGCCCCTCCTTCTTGCCCCTGGGCCATAATTTCTGTGAAGAACTAATGAAATGACTAAGGATGAGACCCTAATGCAGCGATTCTCAACCTATGGGTTGTGACCCTTTTGGGGGTGGAATGACCCTTTCACAGGGATCGCCTAAATACATCCTGCATGTCAGATATTTACATTACGATTCATAACAGCAGCAAAGTAACAGTTATGAAGTAGCATTGAAAATAATTTTATGGTTGGGAGTCACCACGACATGAGAAACTGCATTAAAGGGTCGCGGCCTTAGGAAGGTTGAGAACCACTGTCCTAATGTGTCCCCTAGTTTCCAGAGCTGGCTATTCTGTCCTAGAGCGACAGGACCTTGGTCTGCTTAGATTTCACTTTGCGAAAATATCATGTTGCTTCTTGCTCAAATCTCAGTATTTATTTACTAGGTGAAGGCAAAACTCATTTCATTATTTATTTATTTATTTCTTATTTTTTGAGACAGAGTCTCACTCTGTCACCCTGGGTAGAGTCCCATGGTATCATCACAGCTCACAGCAGCCTCAAACTCTTGGGCTTGAGTTATCCTCCTGCCTCAGCCTCCCAGGTAGCTGGAACTACAGGTACCTACAATGATGCCCAGCTAGTTTTTCTATTTTTAGTAGAGATGGGGTCTCAGGCGACAGATGGCTGGTGCACATGGCTTGCACCCCTTGGAGCAGGTCCTGGGGCTCTTGGGCCTCTCACTTTCTCACACAGTGGGAGGTTGAGCAAATGCTTGTGTCCGAGCACCACGGCTGCTGCCGTCACCATTAAAGCTCTTTCTGAGGCTCCTGCGTGCAGAAACTGGTTAAGGAGGGATGAGCTTCCTGGAGGTTGGCGAGGAAGTGGCAGGGGGCAGGGCCTCCATCCTGCCTGCCACATGCCAACAACCCTCGGTCCAGCCATGAGGAAGAGGAGAAGATAAATTCTAAGCCAGTCACTGTGCACAGAAAGTTCCTGTTTCCCAGGTCTAGTGGGCAAGCCCAGCTGAGCCTTCAGTACAGATCATGCGCCTGTCGCACCTTAATGCCCTTTTCTAAGACATCCAAGTGGGTATCACTGAAAATGAGATTCTGTTCATGTCAGGAGGGTTTTGGAACAGGCTACATCACACCCATGTTTAAGGAAACACTGGAGTGCTTTTTCTCTTGTTCTCTGTCACTAACTGATTATCCCTCCATCATGATTAGACCTCGCTGGCCAGCAGAGGGGCAGCCCTTGAAAGGCCCACTGTGGCCACTGGCTTGGGCCCTGTTGTTTCTCATGTCCTGAGCCCTTTATGAAAGTCTCAGATCCCATCCAGGTCCTGACACAAGTTGTGGCTTCCCTGTGAGAGATACAGCAGCATGGCTGCAGGAGGAGGGCCTGCACAGGAGGTCTTGAGGTTCACCCAAGTAGTTTTTACATCAGTATTATTCACTCTAAAGTCAGCTGCATAAACAGTTACTCAGAAACAACATTCTATAAATGTGTTTTCAAAAAGAACAGCTGTCCCTACATGACACCCCACGGCACGATGCGCACTGACTCCAACTCACCCCACCATGAGGAATCCCTGGTACAGAGGCACCGAGGCGAAGTAGAAGACGGAGGAGAACACGGCCTGAGAGAGAGAAGACCGCAGGTCAGAGGACACGCATGGCACCCCCACCACTCTGCACTCAGGCTCTGCAGAGCTGCCCCCACCCTCTGGTCAGAATCCCATCACATCCAGGACGCCGAGCAATCACACATGCCCCTGTGATGCTCCTGTGGCCTTCTAAATGCCATTGCTGTGCACACCCGAGCACGTAGGTGGGCACCTGCATGGTAGAGATGACCAGGCCCCGGTGCATGACCAGCTGTCCCAGCGCCGCAGACCTCTTGTAGCTGTTACGCCCGTGCACCACGAGCAGCCTGCCCACATGTCTGAACTGCGTGATGGAGAAGTCAGCTGCCAGAGATGCCTGCTTTCCTTCCTGAAATGAGAACACAAACTGCTTTTCAGATGCCACAGGTGCTGGAACCACACCCTGTAAGCCAACTTCTAGAACTCAGGCTGAATGAAAAGGAGATGAAATTTTTTCTATATATGACTTTGAAAGCTCCGGCTGATTGATGGGGGAAGGGTCTACAGTGATAGGCAGACATGCACCTGGCTGAGGGCGTCTAAAGGTCTGAGTAGTCCACAGGCTGTACCCGCAGCCTGGGGGGTGACAGGGCCTTCAGGATAGCCATGACTGGCAGTGCCTGGGGGGTGACAAGGACTCCAGGAGTCCAGGGCTGGCAATGTCTGGGGGGGTGTCAGGGACCCCAGGAGACCAGGACTGGTAGTGCCTGGGGGGTGACAGGGACTCCAGAAGAGCCAGGGCTGGCAGTGCCTGGGGGGTGACAGGGACTCCAGGAGACCAGGGCTGGTAATATCTGGGGGTGACAGGGATTCCAGAAGAGCTAGGGCTGGCAGTGCCTGGGGGGGTGACAGGGATTCCAGGAGACCAGGGCTGGTAATATCTGGGGGTGACAGGGATTCCAGAAGAGCTAGGGCTGGCAGTGCCTGGGGGGTGACAGGGACTCCAGGAGACCAGGGGTGGCAGTGCCTGGGGGTGACAGGGATTCCAGAAGAGCCAGGGCTGGCAGTGCCTGGGGGGTGACAGGGACTCCAGGAGACCAGGGCTGGTAATATCTGGGGGTGACAGGGATTCCAGAAGAGCTAGGGCTGGCAGTGCCTGGGGGGGTGACAGGGATTCCAGGAGACCAGGGCTGGTAATATCTGGGGGTGACAGGGATTCCAGAAGAGCTAGGGCTGGCAGTGCCTGGGGGGTGACAGGGACTCCAGGAGACCAGGGGTGGCAGTGCCTGGGGGTGACAGGGATTCCAGAAGAGCCAGGGCTGGCAGTGCCTGGGGGGTGACAGGGACTCCAGGAGACCAGGGCTGGCAGTGTCTGGGGGGTGACAGGGACTCCAGGAGACCAGGGCTGGCAGTGTCTGGGGGGTGACAGGGACTCCAGGAGACCAGGGCTGGCAGTGCCTGGGGGGTGACAGGGACTCTAGGAGACCAGGGCTGGCAATGTCTGGGGGGTGACAGGGACTCCAGGAGACCAGGGCTGGCAGTGTCTGAGGGTGACAGGGACTCCAGAAGAGCCAGGGCTGGCAGTGTCTGAGGGTGACAGAGACTCCAGAAGAGCCAGGGCTGGCAGGCCTTGGACACTGCCCTGTCATCCTGGGCTTCTTCAAGACAATTCTCCAAACCTCAGTTTTCTTACATTTTAAACACAATCCATTTCTTATTTCACAAAGGTAGTGGAAGGTATTGTAGAATTAACTACCCAAGGGAAAAAGCAAGCCAGCAAGTCAGCCAATACCTGACTTTCCAGGTATTTCTTTTATGCTAAGTGACTATGGGAAAGAGATGGGAATATCATTCAGATGGCATGGAAACAAACCTCAAACCACAGCTCAGTGGGCCAGGAGACATGACCCCTGGACAGAGCACCCTGTGTGGAGAGGGAGTGGGCGCTCCAGGTGCCCAGAGAGGACACGTCATCACGGTGTTGATGCACTGTTGATGTTACCTGCGTGTTACAAAGATGACTCCCCACTGCAGAGTAAAGGACAGTAGGAAGGCCTCTGACCCACCTGTCTGCCTCAGCGCAGCTCAGAGCCTGGCACAGACCAGCATATCAGTGTGTGTGGACCGTGTGAAGTGTGCATGCCACGCACGTACCTTTCCTTCAATCCCAATCCCACAGTCGGCCGCCTGAATCATGCTCACATCATTTCCTCCATCACCTGGGAAGCACAAAAAGTTGTGAAATCAAATGAAACACCTATCCACCATTGTATGTTTTTCTTTTATCCATTATAGGCTTTTAAAAATTTCCAGTAAATGTTGATGAAATCAACTTAGCCTTAGAGATGGAGTGCAATTTTGTCTATGAATGCCAGGATATCAGTTTCTCTTAAAATGTCACTATGCAGATGGGAGGGCCTCAGTGTGGGTCGGGGACTTGCGGGTGGGGCCGCGCTCACCGATAGCACAGGTGCGCCTCCCTGTGTGCTGCTGCAGCAGTGTCACGATGTGTGCCTTCTGTGTGGGCGAGCAGCGGCAGCACACCACGGCAGGGCACTGGCAGGCCAGCTCCACAAACTCGTGCTCGTAATACTTTAGGCACACCTGAGAAACAAAGTGCTCTGTCATTTTGCCTCATCCCAACCACTCTGCCCTTGGTTTGTGCAAGGTGCAAAGTGCAGATGGCATGACAGGAGCCACGGCCTCCCTGAGGGGTGGACGTGTTTGTACACCCAGGGCCCCTCTGCTGATCGAAGCCCCTCCCCAGGTGTGGCACGCCCGGTCCTGTCCTGGGAGCTTGGGTTGACATGCAGGAGTATGGGCAGCGACCAGGTGGGTCTAGGCACCAGCCAGGAAAGAGGACAAGTCGCAGAGGCCATGTGAACTGGCCATGAGAGACAGGTGGAGGGCAGCTCAGACACAGGGGCCCTGGGCCTGGGAGGGATGGGGCACTTCATGGTGAAATCACTAAGGAGGGCCTTGTCCCCATGACCGGGAAGTTCCAGGCCTTTTGCAGAGGCGGCTGTTAGGCAACTCCAGGAAACTGACCAGAGGTGTATGCTCTTTCTTTTTTTTGCAGTTTTTGGCAAGGGCTGAGCTTGAACCTGTGACCTCTTGCATATGAGGCTGGCGCCTACTCCTATGCTTTTTCTTAGATGAGTTCAACACTACCGATTTGGGACTTGGCTAATAAAAGAAATTTGTTTGATCTGGACTATCAAATAAGAAAGAAATCAAAATTCCCTATCATGGTTGACAAAGCAAAATTCCCAAAGCTCTGCCTGAAGGATGCCCAGCAGAGCCATCACAATGAGCATTCTGGAGCTTATACTGAGCAGCAGAAAGTGAGCTTCTCAAGCAAGCACCTGACATGAGGGAGTCCAGTCATCAACGAAGAACCCCAGGGACCAGCCCCATCCCAGCATCAGCCTGAAACACGGGGCACCCCAATATTAGCATCCTACATCAAAGACCCCCACACTAAAATCTTCCCACACCAAGGGTTCCCACACTAGTATCAAACCACATGATGGAGTCCCTCACTAACACCCCCACACACCATAGGGTCCACCGCTAACACCCCTCCCACACCACAGAGTCCTCCGCTAACACCCCCACACGCCACAAGGTCCCCCACTAACACCCCCATACGCCACAGGGTCCACTGCTAATACCCGCACAAGCCACATGGCCCCCTGCCAACACCCCCACATACCACAGGGTCCCCCACTAACACTCCCACACGCCACAGGGCTCCTGCTAACACCTCACATGCCACAGGGCTCCTGCCAACACCCCCACATACCACAGAGTCCCCCACTAACACTCCCACACGCCACAGGGCTCCTGCTAACACCCCACATGCCACAGGGCTCCTGCTAATATCCACACGCCACAGGGCTCCTGCCAACACCCCCACATACCACAGGGTCCCCCACTAACACTCCCCACACGCCACAGGGCTCCCCTGCTAACACCCCACACGCCACAGGACCATCTCCGTCCAGTGTTTCGTGCAGTCCCTACAACATTTATAGACTCCAGGGTGGACTAGGGTGCTCCCACATAGGGACATAATATACCAATTTCACTTGGCTGGAGAATGCACGTTCCCCAGCACCCCACCAGACAGCTCTCCATCCCATGGGCACACTCTGAAGGTGTGTGTGGACCAGGACTCACGATGGCACAGTCAGGGCTGCAGGTGAGTAGAGCTGCTGATCACAAGCAGCAGACCCAGGGCCCAGAAAGGTGCCTGGATGAGCCAGACATCAGCTAACCTCTAAAGCATTAAGGAGAGGAACGGTCACTGCACTGAGGTCTTCAAGCTGGGCCTGCCCACCAGAGCTGCATATGCCACCTGCAACAGGGCAGCGTCTGAACCTCACAGCGACGGGCAGGAGAAGCCCTGGGTCTGCTGACAGGGACAGAGGGACAGATGGCGTCAGGGCAGCCTTACCTCCAGAGAGTCCCCAGAGATGACCAGTGCGCAATCATGCTTCCTCCTAAGTGCATTCAGCTCTAAGTGGGCCTCTCCCCGACTAGTTACCTGTAGTGAGGGAGAAAAATTATCCCAAATTAAAATGCTTGCTAAACTAGAGGCAAGAACAGATAGGACATTATTTGCAGAATCATGGTAAAAAGTTCTAAACCTATTTATTATCTAGTATCTAAAGGTGTTTCACATTTAGACCTACATCAAGGTCCTTCCAAAATTCTCTTCCAGTGCTGTGTACATCTACCTGCTCATTTAACACAAATTGTTTTCTCATTTGTGGCAACTGACAGCAAGAAACTTACAGTGTAAAGTGCAGTGAAAATACCATACTTTCATGAAATTTGTATAAAAGGGTGCCTATGAGTTACTAATTACCATGGTATAGTTTAGGAGGGTAATTGGCTTTGATGAATACATTCCCTTAAGATACAGCTATAATGATCAAGAATTTTCTAGTAGCTCACATGAGACAATTATTTAATGGAGAACTGGGCTGGAGGGGGCTGGCGCAGGTGAGCAGTGCTGCTGAGAATCACTGATGCAGAAGGGCACCAGCTCAGGCCTGCAGGGTGCATTTCAACAAATTCGAGTCCGGAGCCCAGGGGAGGTGAGTTTGTCTATGCCAGATGTCAGGTAAGAGACAGAACTAACACAAATCAAGATTTTACTTAAATATGTATCATTATTTATCAAATGGTATAAAATACTATTATGAAATTCCTTCTGCTGTCTCTCCCATGGAAGGATTTAAAAAAATCTAAAATTAAGTCATAATCTTGAAATATTTTAGAATGAAAATATTTCAAAAATTCATGATCTATGTGTATTTGCCTTGATTAAAAAAAATAAATAAAATGCATTGGAGACTTAAAAAGAATGAATGTACTAGTTTTTGACATTCTTCCTGTGGAGACTTTATGGGGCATAAAATAAATGATATATTACAGGAATAAAACATGTTAATACATTAAAAGCTTCGTGTGGCTCAAATTAACAATCTCAGACTCATCTTCACGTAGGTAGATTTTATTGTGAAAAATTTAATTTGTGGTGCTATAACACTGAAAAGTCAACAAAAAATTGATCTGAAGTTTTATCAGAAACATTAATAATTTAATTGCAAATAGTAGTCTGCAGGGCCTAATTTGTGATTCTGATGCTTCAGAACAAACTGCATTTACATGTAAATTATACTCAAGTAACTATTTCAGTAGGTGCAAGTGCTTCATTTAGAACAGATACAGACACACAATGTCTGTTCACCCACCATCAATCAAGACCTAAGAAATTTTTATTTTTTGTTTGAATTAAATTTACTTATAACTAATACATACAGTAAACATATAAATTTATATTATTTCTATTCGTTTCTTAGAGCTAATTAAGGAAGAGCATTTAGTCTGAAAATGACAGATTAAAAACATATTCTTATTTTGTATTTAGGGCTTATTTCACAAAAGCAGCTTCTGGACCACATGGAATGTGTGTAATTGATAGAAAAATGTAAGTTTTTAATTGGTATACATTTTTATAAACTGAATGGAAAATGAATATAGTATATCTATTTTAAAATCAATAGTAAATAATATTAACAGAACAACAGCAAAAACTTGAGATTTTAGAGCTTATTCACTCTATCAAAAAGCAGCTTTTAATCATGTTTTGATCATGATATTTGTAATTAAAAAATCTTTTTGACTTTTTAAAATAAATGCATATATTTTTAAAATTACAATACTTTAAAAAAGGATATTTTGTAATTAATAAACAAGTATATATACATCCTCAAAAAACAATAGGCTTTAACTGCAAGATACAACATTTAAAAATTGTAAGTGATTTAGATACACACTTACTTGTCTGAAAATATGAATGTCTTGTGCTCTGGACACCAAATGTGAACTTTTGGCAATGCAAGTAGCTGTCTCAAGTTTATCGCCTGTTAGCATCCATATCTATGGAACAATTCAAACCAGTGAACTTCAATAATACATTTTACCTCTTAAATGTGTCACCCTTGCATACCCAGGTCCACTGCAACATTATTCACAATAGCCAAAAAGAGGAAGCCACCTAAGTATCCACTGACAGGTGGATGGACAAACAGAACGTGGTCTCCCCACACAACAGAGTATTACTCGGCCTAAGAAAGGAAGAATAGTCTGACACAGGCCACAGTGTGGCTGACCCTTGGGGATATTCTGCTCAGTGAAGTAAGTCAGTCCCTAAAGGTCTAATTCCATGTGATTCCACTCCCAGGAGGTCCCCAGGACTCAGAGTCACAGGGACAGGAAAGAGGTAGTGGTGCTGGGCCTGGTGGGTGCATGTTTAATGAGTGCAGAGCTTCAGGTGGGCGAGATGGAAGCTGGAGGCAGACAGGTTCATGCTACACAGTGGTGTGGATGTGCTTGAGGTCATTGGGCTATGCTCCTAAAACAGCTGAACTGGTAAGCTGCATGTTCTATACACTTTACCACAATAAAACAGTGTCTGGACTTGCTCAGCTACAGGTGAGAGCAAAGTGAAGCCTGGACACAGTGGAAGGTTCTGGATGCCCATGGAGGACACCAAGGTTGGCACCTGCAGGCAATCTGATGGGGCAGCTGTGTGTCCCTGTGGCCCTCCACGCCACACACAGGAGACCTTCACTTCAACTCACTCACTTTTCAGCTGGAAACTTAAGTTCAGATGGGTAAATGGCCCAGAGTTGAGCCAAGAGTTGTTTATATCAAATAAAACACGTCAAATAATACTAGTTTTATATTAGAAAACTGTAAGTACACGCATATGTGAGTATACATCCCTAGACTATAAAGGAAGTATTTATTTATTATATAACAGGATATTTCACATGACAGTAAAAATCTTTCACATCCTATTTATTATATAACAGGATGTTTCACATGACAGTAAAAATCTTCCAGTAATAGTCTCTTTATCTCATCTTTTCATAATTTCTATATGCCATATAGAAATATGCATATTTGGAAATAGGAAACAGAAAAATCCTTACATGGTATCCTGATTATTTACTTAGGTGTGCTCTATCTGTGGTTCTTTTCAATGTTTGAAGATTTGTGCTTTTAATTTGTTTTACACGTTGTATTCACATGACTGGACCTGAGATTATGACTTAATTTTATTATGTCACACATTATCTGACAAAGCTGAACAGGTCCTCTAGCAACGTTGAGTGCGACTCAGGAAGCATATGTGAGGTCTGGCTCAAATACCTATCACCTTCCAGTATCAGAGGAGCATGTGAAAACGAATTTCACATTATGCAAAGAATAAAGAGGGTCTGACCCTTCAGAAAGTGATGTAGAGAATGAAGGCAGAACTCAAGAACCTCTTAGACGCTTTAGCAAAGAATTAATGTAAATGGCCGCATCTTTACCCAAGGCGTATATAATTAAGAAATAGATTGATTCAGAGTTTATCAAAATTATAATAAAATGAACAGGTCCACCTTTTTCTAATTAATCTCATTTCCTCATACACTATTTTGGCTATACAACTCAATTAAGTTTAGGTAATTACAACACTGTGAATCTGAATGTTCTCTCATTATTTTTAATTCCTATTTGAACAATTCCTCTGAAATCAGAGATAGCCTCTCGATGTACTTTCTACTAAGGCTTCCAGACTGTGTGCCCACACAGATCCCTGCAGAGCAGTGCACACACCACAGTGCCATCACTGTGGCTCACAGAATGTATTTTGATTTGAAGTTAGATATAGCTTTTACTTTCCAATGTTTTCCTTCAGTTTTTTTGCTTTTTTCTTTTGAGACAGGGTCTCCCTCTGTTGCTCAGGCTGGAGAGAAAGCAGTGGTGTCAACACAGCTCACCGCAGGGCCCCCACTAGTGGGCTCAGATTCTCCCGCCTCCGCCTCCCAGGGTGCCAGGATCATGGGTGTGAGGGGTTTTTCCTTCAGTTTTGTCTCTCCAGTCTGGCAATGTATAAATTTGTCTTTTAAAACCACATTATACTTTTTTCCTTGAGGCAGTGCTAAAATAAATTTCTGTACAAATCTTTAACTGAACTTTCAGCTTCAGTGAGAACATGTGAGGTAAGAAAGTAGTTTCCTAAAAAATAAAACTATCACAAAGTGCTAATCTCCCCCACACATGAAGAGGACATGTCAGTGAGAAAGAGGCAGCAGGGCAGCAGGCGTGGGCAGAGCAGGTGGAGCCACAGCTGTGCCGTCTCCAGGGAAAACCCCCAGAGAACTCAGAGCCGCCGAGAAACGTAAATGCAAGTTTTACAGGTGCCACAATTGAGTGCCCCGCAGTCAGAGATCAAGCAGCTGGACAAGATGGGGCGCTGCCAAGGTGTGGGGAGGCGGTGGGAGCGTGAGCCGCATGGCCCTGAGGCAGGGCCCCCTCCAGGCGCCCCTCACGTGCTGCCACACGTGTTCTTCCCAGAGCGGCACCTTCACACCTGCCGCATTGTCCAGGCACCTCAAGTGAGCCCTGTGGCTCCCGCCGCACATCCTGCTGTACCTTGAGTCTGTGAAGGTGGGGACAAATTACTTCATCAAAACATTTATTTGATGTAGGTTTCTAAACAACCCTTATTCTAATATCAATTTCTGCCCACATAAGCAGCTCTGAAGAACAGGATGACTCTGAACGGTACAACTCAGTGAGCAGCCTACGGCCCACAGCCCACACAGCACCACTGGACACGTGCCCTGGGCCACTGAGGGCTGCCACAGTGGAAGTATGGGGGCCCTGAGAGCTGACCAGGAGACTTGGGCCTGGGGAAGAAGGCCAAGCTCAGCCTCGCAAGACGCAGAGCTCTGACAGCAGACAGGAGGGACAGAGCGTATGGCAGAATTGAGACCAAACTGCAGACACCCAGCCTGGGCCACATGTCTTGCTGGGGAAAGGCAGGTAGCTGGTGTGTGGCCAGGAAGGGAAGGTCAGGGCTCCATGAGGGCAGAGGGTACAGGGAGCAGACCTGCCTGTGGCAGGCACCACATGCAGACGTGTGCCAGTGTGAGGGCTCCAGCATCCCCAAGGACAGAGGACGGGGCAGCTCTCCCCACAATCCTTCTGTTGTTAGCCACAAACCTCACTGCTGACGATACAGCAGTGTCTGGGGAGCGGGAATGGGGAGTGCTAAGGAACACTGCAGTGTCTGGGGAGCCGGGATGGGGGGCGCTAAGGAACACAGCAGTGTCTGGGGAGCCGGGATGGGGGCGCTAAGGAACACAGCAGTGTCTGGGGAGCCGGGATGGGGGCGCTAAGGAACACAGCAGTGTCTGGGGAGCCGGGATGGGGGGCGCTAAGGAACACAGCAGTGTCTGGGGAGCCAGGACTGGGCAGGAAGTGGGGTGCTGTACCTTGATGCCTGCATTGCGGAGCATCTCCAAGGTTGGCCGCACGTCTGCCTGAAGCTGGTCTTCCACACCTGTGAGGCCCAGCAGCTCCATCTCCCGCTCCAAGCTCTCGACCACCGCAGCCACCTTGAGGGTCCTATCATGGAGACTCAGCTTGGCCTGGCTGTATCGGCTCTGCAGACAGAGGAGAGCCCATGTGCACACCTGTGTGTGTGCTCCACACTGCCTTGTGGACACAGGGAGATGCCCACATACACACGTGTGTGCACTCTACGAGTGTGCTGCACCATCACCCAAGACTTAGACACTGGAAAGTTACAACATTAGAGGAATTCTGTAAGGGCTGCTCTGTGGTCCCCTCTCCCAGGGGACTGGAGAGGGCGTGGAGACAGGAGGCTGCAGAGCCCAGTCCGGGACCCTTCCGGGTGAAGCTGCCTTTGCTCCCGGGCTCTGGTGCTTCCAGCCTTGCCACTTCACATGAAGACAGAAGAACTCATGTCAGTGGAAAGAGCAGGTACTGGGGCGGGGGGTGTTGCTGCCCATGATGGGCACCTGGGAGCAGCTCACCTCGAAGTCCTGGTACTGCTCCTCCGTCAGCGACCTCCTGGCAACCACGAGTGTCCGCAGTCCTTCCCGAGCCATGTTACCACACTGCAAGGAGAGTCCACGTCACCCGTGGGTCCCACAGAGCCTCTGACCGTGTGCGACATGTACCCTGAGGATGAGTGCACGGGTCACACTGCACTCTGGTGACCACTGTGGTCTCATGCACATGTGTCCTGCAGAGAAACTTGGGCAAGAGGCCCAGGTAAAGTGCTGCCTGCACAGCGGCTCTTCCTCATGGGACAGAGGCTAGGTGCCATTACCACAGCAGCACAGTGTGCACGTCAGAGGGGTGTCAGCTTATACAGAACTTGTTTTAATCTCCCAACTCAGACAATGGGTGGAAGTGAGCAGGGAGGGCTCAGCTGGGGATGGAGGTGAGGTGGGGAGGGCTCAGCTGGGGAATGGAGGGTAAGAACACACGTTGAAAGCAGGTAGCAGAGTCTGAATACAGTTTCTGCCAGGTTCTACCGTGTGTTCTAAACGCCCTGCCCCGTGGTTTCCCACTGGTGGAGGTGAGTTAGTAACAGCTATCCCAGACAGACGCAGTGGTCTGTGTGAGCTCTTGCTGTATCGTCAACTTGCACGTCCCTGGCCACATTGGGTGCCTGAAGGCTGCTGTGCTACGGCCCCACAGCTCATGGGCCTGGCCCTGTGGCCAGTCTTGGGCAGGGAAAGTGAGCCCTGTGGAAGCATGGGACTTGATTTGCATAGCAAAACAAGAAATGGAAATACATTCAGTGTCCACAGCCACAAGGCCTGGGAATAACAAATCACCACTATCCCCAGCAGAGGTACTGACCCAGCGGTGTCAGCAGCGGTGGGCTGAAACAATTCCCAAAGCATACCCCGACGTGCACACACGGTCAAGAGCTCCCACAGTGGTGTATGGACAGGGCCCAGTCTTCAAGTTCTGGGAGAGTGCATTCTTACTAGACCACTGCCCCTTGGGCTCCCACCCAGATGCTCACGCACCCAGGGAGTACAGCAAGGCTGCTGGGGGTGTCCTGTGCTGGCCTCTTATTTGCAGAGTGAACAAGGACCCTTATGGGTCCTGCCCTCATGGGTCATGGGCTGTGACAGGTGACCAGAGGGGAAGCCTAGCGGGACTGCCTGCAGAGAGCATGTATGTTCCTACAACTTGGGACATCTCTTGCATGCAAGAGCATTCCTCATCCAAACACGTCCCCTTCTGCTCCTGGGTATAAGGTGGTGCCCGCCCAGAAGCAGCAGGCTGACCAAGGTGGATGAAGGCTGGGGGGCGGGGGGTCTCCTGGGGGCTGCAGACAGGGAGAGAGACCTAAGTGGGACAAGAGGACAGCAAAGGCAGGACTCATCAGTGTCCCCTGCTCGAGGAGCAGACCCAGAGCACCTCCTCTGCTGGGTCTAGCAGGGCAGGTGCTTAGGGCTATGTGGGGGAGGGGGTCTGGCTCCACTGAGGACAGACACACACAGGGAGTTCTGAGAGTTATTACCAAGTGCTGAGGGAAGCGTGCCTGAGATTTGAATCTGGTATTTCAGAGAATAATGTGTTCTATAGGAAATAAACTTAAAAAACAATGTACTGAACACTAAGCTGTGCCACTGTCTGAAACTCACAGTTTCTACTCAACAATTTCAGTTTTTAAACAATTCAGACTTTAAACATTTCAGTGGGGATTCTTGCCCGCATAGGAGGCCGTGCTGCTTGCAGACCCTATCCAGTTCCTTCTGACTCCCTCTCAAATTGCAAATATTGCAGAGCTGTGCCAAATTTTAATGTTTTTAAAGTTCCTTTCCCATTGGGTTTAGGCTGTTTTTGGCATTTTTGGTTGGTAACACAGAGGAATCAGTGGTGATCACATCTTCCTTGAAACTCCAAGAACTTTCACAGCCCAGGCCCGATGCTCCTAGCTTTAGTCAGGGGGCTCCTGAGGTGAAGGTAATTCTTGGACAGAGACCAGCAGAGGTGGTGCTGCCTGTCACCAGGCTCTGTCACTGCTATCACAGTGAGGCATGGGGGCAGAGTCTTCTAAAGGTAATTTTTTTTTTTTTTTTGCCGTTTTTGGCCAGGGCTGGATTTGAACCCACCACCTCTGGCATAGGGGGCCAGCACCCTACTCCTTTGAGCCACAGGCACCGCCCCTTCTTAAAGGTAATTTTAACAAACTTCAAGGGTAGAGGACCTTGTTATAGCTAGACAAGGACTAAGCAAGAACATTGTTTCCAATGTACATTTAGAAATGCAAAGTTGATACTATGATCCTGTATTTAAGCAAATACATTCTAAACAAATTAGCTACATTTTTAATGAAAAAGAAATTAAACACAGTAAACCTGGTTATGCAATGTCAAGACTGAAGATTGCGGAGCCCGTGTTGGGAGAAAGGACGCACAGGGCCCCGTGAGGGCTGCCTGCAGGCCCTCTGTGGGGCATACGTGTGTGAGGCATCTCGAGCCTGGCTCCGCAGCTGCCTCCAGTGTACATGTGTGAAGCACCTCGAGCCTGGCTCTGCAGCTGCCTCCAGTGTGGAGACTGGGCACCTGGGCTGGCACTGTCCAGGGACAGGAACTGGGGAGCCACTGGCACCACTGCACCACACTGGCAAACACATTGGGGGACACACAGACAGACACACTCTGGACCCTGGTCACGTGCAACCTGTCACCCCCAACTGTCTCTCTAGGGCAGCAGTTCCTGCGACCCACAGGAACTGTATTAAAGGGTTGCAGCACTAGGAAGGTTGAGAACCGCTGCTCTAGGGCAAAAGTTAGCTCTCTAGGTGGGATATCTAACCCTAATAAAGCCAATTTACTGCATTTTGTGATAGAAGGTTCATCTGCAGGTAAACAATGATTATTATCCTATTTTTTGAAAATTCCTGTTTAATCATCTGGCATCTGGATGTGATGTGTGCAGCCACATCTGGGGGCTGCGAGGTGGCAGGAGGGGCTGGAGGAGAGCCCAGCCTGGCCCTGAGCCCCACTCTGCGTACCCCGACCTATGTGTCCCCTCAAACTCCCTTCTCTGGGGAATGGACAGAGACCTTCACAGGGCCAAGGGTCACAGGAGACACCAAAGGTGATGATCACAGACCACTGCGATTATGGAGGCGAGGCTGTGATCCCATCACACCTTCCCCGCTGCCCAGTGTTAATCGTAGCTGAGCCTGGTCAGCCTGGTCCAAGCTGTGCAGGTCCCACACGAGCCCTCCCTTATCCATGTTAGGACGATCCCCTTCCACTGAAGATCAGTACACGTATTTTCTCTTTTGGGAGCTTCCTTTCTGTGGCCTACTTTACTGTGAGGACACAGTGTGTGACACACAGAACATTCAGAACATGTGTTTGTCAGCCACTTACGCTGTCACTGTGGAGACTCTGGTCAGCAGGGAGCTGTCACCAGTGGAGTTGGGGAGTCAAAGGTCACATGCAGCTGTGCAGGGCCAAGTGCCCTTGCTTCCTTTTTAACACCAAGTCTGGGGCCTAATTTAAGTCTGTGTTCAGAAGGGGGGAAGCCACTCATTTCGACAGCTTCATCTGCCCAGACCAGTATTGTTTTAACTCTGTTTACAGACTAATAACCCTTATATTTCAAGTTTTTAAAAATTGGCCCTGTTATACAATCAAAGAATTTTTTTTTTTTGGCAAATGTTTGGAAGACACAAGTTTATAGCCAAGAATCCAACTCTAGAGAGCTTGCTTGAAACCGAGTAATTTCCTACAAACTCAGGCTCTGAGAATGTGCTGCTCTGTTTTATTTTCTTAAGTAAAGTAAAAAGCTTTTATACTAGAATAGTATTTTCAATAAAGATGTTGGTGAAGGGTCAAAAGATATACCTATGGAAAGAAAATGCAATGTTGAGAAAATAAATGTACACAGGATTTTTATTTAAGTTATCTTTGTGAAAAACCATCTAACATTATTTGTCTGTTGCAAGATATTTATTGATTTGACCCCATAAAGCTAAATAAATTAAACAAGTATTTTATAATTAATTGCATGTCATTATGACCAAACGTAATTTTTATGGCATTTTACTAGGTCTTCAGGGAGTTTAATTTATTCATGCCCATGATTAGATCAAAGTGCCCTGAAGTCAGCATTGATTCATATTGCCAACAGCATCGTGAGCAATGGGGTGTGGCTGCTGTACTGACAGATCGTCGCTGAGGTCTCAGGGTGAATGAGAGATGTCTGAACACCAACTGTAAAGCCCACACCATGAAAAGGGTCATGTTTACAATTGCAATGCTTTCAGTTTTACTCTGAAATCAACTATTAATAAATATATAAACTCGATAATAAGTAATATAGCCTAAGAAGGCTAACTACTAATATAAATCATATTTGTTTAGGAAGAATTTAGTGAAATATAGAATTGCTCATATTTATATCTCATTTCTATTTTAGGTGAATTTTTCCCCCTTTTCTTTCATTTATGTGTTTTTTTAATTATTAAATCATAGCTGTGTACATTAATGCAATCATGGAGCACCATACACCGGTTTTATATACCATTGGACATATTTTCATCACACCGGCTAACATAGCCTTCCCGGCATTTTCTTAGTTATTGTGTTAAGGTATTTTCAGTGAATCTTATGTACAAATTAGCATCGGATTCTAATTAAAAACTTGCAAATATTTAGGTCACAAGATGTATTAAAATATGACTTATTGGAGAATTTTCTAGTGAATGATTAATAGTGCTTTCTATTTTTCACTATTGTCAATGAAGTAAGGACCGACTCACATCTATCTACATGCACTCACACAGAAAACAAAGTTATTTATGTGAAAAGGAAAGCATTTACAATTAAACAGGAGTCCTATCCTCTCTGCTTGATGAAAGTGAAAAGAACTGTAAGCATTTAAAATAGTTTAGTGGAAAAAAATGATGCTGTCCTCAGCAACCTGTCTAGTATGGAATTATGATGGTTCAATTTATTCCAATGACACCAGTGCCTACAAGTTGGGGAAGTATCTATTTTTCAGTTATGTATTCACTAAATTTCATAAAAACATTTGTACAAATGCTCAGAATAACTCACCTCCTCTTCCAGCCAATCATTATACTGGACAATGGTGGACATTGCCACGTCTGCACCTTTCATGTAAAACGTGATTTCTGCTGTGGACTCATCCTGCAATGGAACAAAAATGAACACAGGTGCATCTAGGCCGCACTGCCCGCTGTGCAGGCGGGGCATCCTCAGGGAGTGCACACCTGAGCCGGCAGCCACCTGCCCTTCCACCTAGAGGCTGTGCCTGTCCCTCAATGCTCATGCAGTTGAGAACTGAGAAGACAGCCGCACATCTTGAGACACTGTGCCGAAGTGTTTGAAATAACATTTCTTAATGGGCACATGACTTGGGCTGATTAATTCTCATAAATTTTCAAAGTTTGACTGAATACTTCATAGTTTAGTCAACTTCCAAGATGTATTTTTTTGTACGTGTTAAAAAAAACTAATAGAGGAACATTTCAGGAGCATTAACGGTCATAAGTCACCATTAAGGTGAATTCTTTGGCCTGCTTTCACTGAAAATAAAACAAAAAGGGTTAAATTGATTTCAAAAATTAACAAGTCACACTTTTGACTGATCCTGCCTCAGGCCTTGGAGGAAAGCTGTTTCTTCTCACTAGAGCCACACCAGCTTCCCAGCCATCAATTCTTAGTTTAGATTTTAGATTTTTAAAAAACTGTAACAAGCATAGGCATTTGAATAAACATTTAACTTTAACTTTTCTTTTGGGAAATTGTTTTATCTGTCTTAAGATAACCAAGGGGAAACGTCAAGTGTCAGTACCCCCCTCCCCACCGCGGCTGTACCCTGAGGATGACCCCCATGCGCTTGCTCTCGGAGGTGAAGGGGAACATCTGGAGGATGCGAAAGGTGAGGATCTGGCCGCCAGGGGTCTTTAGCTGCATGGTGGTGAGGTCTCTGCTGACCAGGGTGAGGCCCACGCTCTCTGTCCACTGTACCAGGGCGACCTAAGGGAGACCAGTGACACGTGAGGCCACGGGTCGGCTTGGGAAAGCAGGCCAGCAGCCAAAGAGCTGCCGGGACACAACAAACTCAGGGAAACTTACTGAGCTGAGGACTACCTGTCTGGGGCACATCAACCATGCGCTTCCATGAACGATGTTTCTACAGGTGAACAGTAGACAGACACTCTTTGGTCTCATTTTTTAAAACAATGGCCATTATGTATTATAAAGACATTTTTTAAGTATGTGTTCACTGCCCTGGAGATGGCAGTTCTAGACCCTGAGTGTAGCACCGACAGCCACCGTGGAGCTAGTTATGGGGCCAGCAAGGCTCTCCCTGATCTACCGACCAAACGGAAAAGTCAGTAATGCAGAATGTCGCCTTTACCGTGGTCTTGCTTCCAACACTACAGTCACTGAGTCTACATGTGACATCTGCGAAGTCACAGGAGAGGCTGGACAGGGAGAGGGCAGCTCTGAGGCCAGGTCTTCATTCTGCTCTTCCGCAAGGTGAAAAGATACTTGCTAATTGTTCTAAGGCTGAAATGATGTGAATATACTCCCTGGCATCTCGAAGATACTCAAAAAATAAGAGCTATTCTTACTGTAATCATTAATATACTAAAATTTAAAAATTTTAAGAGGAAAAGTAATTTCTACAGTTAATAATTTATAAAAAATGTTTTATGATAATAGGTATTTTCGAAAGAAAATTGTTTCTTAAAAACAACCTCATAACTAACATAACTAATCAGTTAAAACATGATACACCAACCCTGTTAGGTAGTTAAAGACGTATTGTCCAGTTGAGAATGCATGTCTACGACACACTGCCACTTCCACTGTCACAGAGGGTCAGGGCGGCCCCAGGTAGGCAGCCAGGTCAGCAGGCGGCTCTTCCTGAGGGCTCCCTGGGTCAGCCCCGGACACTCCTCTGCAGCACCTGCTGCTCCTGACACCAGTCTCTCCAGGCCTTCAATTTTAACCACTATGTACACTCTTAGAATTTTATCTTGGGTTCCAGTAACTCGAATCACTTCAAGAACACTTTAAATTCTGCTTACCGTCCAGGATTTTTTTTGCTTTTACACAGGGTCTTACTCTATTGCCCAGGCTGGCCACAGCACACTGTTAACTCCAAACTCCTAGGCTCAAGCAATCCTCCTGTCTTGGCCTCAGTGAGTGCCTAGGACTACAGGTGTGTGCCAACATTCCTGGCCAATTGTTTTATTCTTTTGTAAAGACAGGGTCTCTCTCTTGCTGAGGCTGTTCTCAAACTCCTGGCCTCAAGGGATCCTCCCACCTTAGCTCACAGGCATAAGCTATTGCGCCTGGCCCAGGCTATTATTAATTCAACCTCAGTGTCTTCTGAAAACTCACGTGACACTAAGTTCTTGGCAGCCCTGGTTCTGAGGCTTCCTGATTCTGAGGCTCCCTGCTCGGCTCAGGCCACTGGAGTCTGGGCCCAGTGGCCTCCTCTCCAGGGGGGAGCCCATGGAGGCCACAGAGCATCATGGTGTGGGCTCCAGACGTTCAGCACACCCACATCATCAGTAAAACATAAAGGGTCTCTCCTCTCTTCTTGTGGAAGCCCTTCACATTTGCTCTCTTGAGCAGAACAAGAATTACTTTTAAAATTAGATATTCCAAGAAACTCCCTACAAGTCCAAGTACAGGAT
The DNA here is from genome assembly GCF_027406575.1 of Nycticebus coucang. Classification (NCBI taxonomy): domain Eukaryota; kingdom Metazoa; phylum Chordata; class Mammalia; order Primates; family Lorisidae; genus Nycticebus; species Nycticebus coucang. Next base: position 71,724,362 of record NC_069798.1, on the reverse strand, counting down.
ACTTCCAGAGCATTCCTTCCATCTCTGACACTCTGCACGCTGCCTGGTGGTGTGGCAGGGAAGCGGCCCTGCAGGGACCAGGCTGAAAACTTACAACTGGACATTTTCTAGGACGACAGGGATTTCTATGGAATGCAGGGTACCATGGAACACGGCATGGGGCCTGAGTCCCTGTGCCTGCCTGTCCTCTAAGAGCTGTCCCGGGACCCCTGAAATGGACACGTGCTTGCGGGTATGTTCCAGAGAAATCCACAATGGACCCGCTAAGCCTCCTCTCTGTTGGGTGACATGAGTTCACTCTCCAACATTGCTTATAGAATCATACAGTTAGCTATTTATAAATTCAGAGACAGCAAAATGTTACGTATTAGACTGCCCTGCAGAGATGTAACTGTACAGAAGTGTCCCTACTCTGCTGTGAAGCCACACTAGACTGTTATATAGTGAGCTTTCACATCTGGGAGGAAAGTGACATCTAGCCCTACTAACGGCCCTGCTGTGAGGCAGGCTAGTGGGGAGGTGGGTCTGCACAGCACTAGCAGAAGCTCCAGGAATGCGGGTGCCCGGCCATCACATGCCAGCAACATGACAGCAACACGCCTGGCCTCGGCACTTCTCTGCTTGACACCTGCACCTATGGGTGGACTGACAGGTTAGAAGGTGTCCTTGTAAAACACTTACACTGTAGGTTGAAATTTTTTCATGAAATCCATATATGTTACTAGAAAAATCAAAGGAACAAGAATTTGAAGAGAAAAAAGACTTATTATGTACCATTATACAGTGGTGTTCCAAAACTGGAATACTAGGAAAAACCACTGCTAGACTCCACAAGCACATAAAATCATGTTTCCTTGCCATTCAGTGTGACAGTCACAGAGCCCGTCACATGTAAGGCAACATCACATTTTTCACAGTCAAGTGGCATTCTTACAACATTCAGTGCCTGCTTCCCCTGCCTGACCACCATGTGACTCATGCACCTTAATGTGAGTAGAGGTAATGCTTCTGAGAAGGTCGTCCTCTTTGGCCAAGTTCAGGACCACTTGTCAACGAAAACTCCAGAAAATCCACTGGCTTCTCATCCTATGTTTTATGTAGCTGCCAAGTAGTTTGCAAGGCCAATTTGAAACAGAACGAAAGAGGACTTGGACACCATTGCTTCCCACGGGTTGATGCCTGGTGCTTACTAGTGCTGTTGTCAGCTCCGTCTACACTTCCCATGAAATGCTTATACACCTTGACCATGTCTGGCTGCTGAACTTGGATGTTCTTTTCAGTTTCTGGGAATAATGATTGACAAGACACCGAGATCGACACCAGCACCAGGTGAGGCAGCAGTGACATCACTGTCACCACCCACCTGCACACAGTGCTGTCTTTGCCATCAAGTTGATAATCCAACGTGCCACCTTCTTTTTTCTTCAGAGCTCCATCTTATTCCAGTGGAACTGTCAAGGTGATCCTTTCTCACTGTGCCTGGTGCCTGATGTCCCACTGAACTGAGCTTATCCAGAAGAGCAACACTGATGAAAAGTCATCTAATACCAAGTGGTGCTGTCCACAGTGTGCTCTGTAAACTGAGGGATGAGTGATACACCAACAACTCATCCCTTGTGTTTAGTACTTGGGTCTCTACCCTGATACAGCTGAAACCAGCTCATGTGGCCCAGACGAGCTGCACCACACTCAAACTGATGGCCAAACCTATTGGGCTTTCCTCTAATACAAAGTGTTTGCACCCATGACAACTACAATAAGGAACCCTGCATCATCAAAGCTGAAATGGGTTTCACTTGGAATAAATTTTATACATCTCCGATTAAATATGCTTATAAGAGGCCGCAACTTGGAAAATTTTGGGTCCAAATTTGCATTGTCAGCAACATGCAAATTAGAAACTACAGTTTCACAGTGGTCATGTCTCATGGCAGCTCCAATGAGCACATTCTGCTCTTTGTTCCAGAACACACGCTGTCTAGGAATGAGAAACCACCCAGAAAAATAACTCCCAGAAAACATTTGCACTTGGAGCTGGTCAAACTCAGATTTACACCCCACTGCAGTACATAAGTTGGAGCATGTGACAGTGACTTCAACAACCTCGTCATCAAGGAAAAGTTCCAGAGTTTCTGCGCAAGTTCACATTTTGGTGAAGAAGTTTTTGGTGGTTCTGTGACTCTACCTGCTGTGAGCTGTGCAGTTAGCTCAGCTTCTTCCATTTGTGAACAAGTTTGTCACTTTCTTTTTCTCTGAGGGAGGGGGCTGCACAGGATACGCAGATGGAACTTCATCTCCAAGAGAGTCATCTTCAGTGCACGAGAGGTCATCTGAGTCAGGCTCAACGTCACACCACCTTGAGTAAGACACCCAGGTGCACGCAACGAAGAACCTGGAGGATTATTTATTGCTCTATCTTCTTCATCTCCCAAGTCCTCACCAGAAATAGGCGGGGGAGCCTTTCCAGCAGCTGTATCACACTCGCACTGGCTTCTATGCTGCTATCTGCTCTAACAGTCAGTATTTCATGTAAACTTAGAGTTTGAGGCATGCGAGACTTATGAGGTGATTTCGACTAAAAAGTGGGAAAAAGATTTATCAGTCCTAGTGGCTAAGATAATGCCTAGTGCTCCAAAACTGGAACACGTACCATGTCATACCTGTAACTACTCCAACAGTAACAACTTCAGTATTTTCTTTTTATAGCACAATAGCAGAACTAGTAGAGAAGTAATAGAAAAGAATTACTAGTATAAGATGTAGCACAGTAAAATTGTATGTACCTGTTTTTGGATGTTTCTTCAAAACTATGCTGAAAATTTATGTCACTTTTTGATAAAGTCCCAGCGTGCCAGTATCTGCAGCAGACTAATTCTGTGCGCTGTGTGATGACAGGGACTCTCAGGAGGCAGATGTGTGAGAAGGTTGGACCTCAGCATCGACCTTGAGCCGAGGATACAAACAACTCCCAGGTACACCTGGTCCAATAATGGAATGTTCGGCATAAGTAGCTCAATGGTTGAGCTCAAATTCGAAAATGTGTTCAAGAGGCTGGAATACTAAGTTTAAAGAGATAAAACACAGAACAAGAATAAGTCAAAGGCCCTGAATTTCTTACTGTCTTAGGCTGGCCAGACCTCGTCTGAAGTGTTACAGCAGTCTGGGAGACGCCTCCGTCTTTACCTGTGACACTGGAAGCTCCCTTCTCAGTATGTAATTGATGCCTCTGTCTTGCGTGGAAAATAAATGCAATTAGGACATTTTGCCTCCTGCCCATTTTGGCTAAGTATTTTATTAAAATCTCCGTGCCCCCCTCCCCCAAGATGAACCACAGAGAGTGACAGATCCTGCGTCCTCACAGACTGTGGGCACATGATCTGCTTGTCTGCATTGTATTCTCTCTCTCTCTCTCTCTTTTTTTTTTTTTTTATCAAGTTGTGATTTGAGAGAAATCAAAGCCTAAAAAATTCTTTGCTTGTACTTTTTGGGTTTCTGACTGGGCTGAGAGGACCACCCGGGAGGACCTGAAGCTGGTGTGAGCGCTGGGCCAGGCATCTGTGGTGCACACTGACATTTGCTGCACTGCAAGATGGTGGCTACAGAAGACCATGCAGCCTTTCTCAGGACTCTGCCGGATGAGGGTCCCATGCTTGCGTCCAGTGTTGAACAGTGTTAGAGCCCTCGGCCATTCTCCAGCCTGAAGAGCACTGGGTCTGGACTCACACCATGGACAGCACAGCACCATGACGTAGAGCATCAGCAGTATGTGCCACACCAGGGCACCAAAACAAAATGTGTGGAAACCAACAGAAATTACATGTCCAAGGACCAAAGAAATGCTCTGCAACATTGTTTCAAATGGGAAATGAAAGCGAAGCTCTAAGATGTTTTCCTAATAAAACTTCTCCATAAGCTGCAAATGATCCACAATACTCCAAAGATCAATTCACACAGTGAAAGGTTACTATTAGGTTTTGACCTGCAAACTGCATCTTTCCAGGAATACCCTATCATCTCACGGTGCCTCACCTCAGGCGGAACGGGGCTTTCTATATTTGGTGGCTCACATCTGTGTATTATTCAGTTTATGCTTGGCTTCACGCCCCCATGCGAGTTGGCTTCTTATACCTAGCCAGCATTTCCTCCGGTCGTCTTTAGTCAGTTAGATCAACTCTTATCTAAGGCCAAACAGAGAGAACAGGATATTCACCTTTTTCATAAGAGACCCCATGCTTTAATTACTGTCCTCATGTAACTTAGCATTAGACAGAATTCTTTTGATAACATACAATTAAACATTTCTGAATTAGTTCTATAAACAAATAACTACAAAGGAACATAATTCAGATGAGGACATGCAGTGCTGTTAGGAACTTTTTTGCGAAGGCACCTGAGGTGCTCAGTGCTGCATGAAGACCTGGTCTTCCTCATCGCAGTCAGACAAGTCCAGACACATCAGGGAACAGCGATTGCCACGGGCACCAGCAGTACTTCCGTGCTGTGAGCACCGTGGTTTAGAGCAGAGACACAAGGGGATTTGGCTGGGTGAAGGGAACCTCTGGGGAATTTTCTTCGCATACGTGAAATATGTAAGTGATGTTCTTTTTAGAAGGCTCTTAGAATGACTTATTTCCAGTGATATCAAATGTAGAAATTAAAGGAAAGAAAATGTCAAAGCTACTGACAGTTTGAGTCTTTCTTCCTAAAGATGTTTAAGAAATTATATATACTTTTGTAAAGTATGTAAGCTCTCTATTAATATAAAACCAACAGCATCCTTAGAAAGTGTGCTAAGATTTTTTAAGTAAATGAGTGCAGGCAGTTAGGAGTTTATGCATTGCCAGCCAACTTGAAGCCCCATATGCAGACCTAGTAAAAACAATCTATTGCTAAAATTCCTCCTTCTGACTTCAGAGTCCTGCTGTGCAAGCAGGAGGGGGGTTTATTTTCTAATGATAGGAAAGTTACAAAGATGGACAGCAGCTACACCAGTGCCAAATACACACATCACAGAGCCCTTCTCTGACTTTTCCTGGCCCAGCCCAGGACTCCACTGGTGTGTGCACAGTGCCTGGCATGTCTCTAGAAGGGGTCACCAACTGCCTGATCAGAGTCCTGTTTGTGTCCTCAGCCCCATACCTGCCTCCTGACCAGCACGCTCTGCCTCTATGGCCCACCCCACCATTGGTGCACCCAGCAAGGTGCCTCCTTCCAGCTGCCACCTTCCCTGTATTTATTATATTCACTGATGCAGACTCAGGAATAAGAAAAACAAATTCCCTAAATGAATGCAAACTAAAAACCTCTTAATATAACTTAAAAGTGGAAAAGTTGAGTGGAATTCTTTTTTTTGTTATTGTTGCAGTTGTCATTGTTCTGCTGTCCAGGGCCAGGTTCAAACCCGTCAGCCTTGGTGTATGTGGCCAGCACCATAGCCACTGTGCTACAGGTGCTGAGCTGAGTGGAATTCTCAACATGCGCAAACACTAAAGGGCCACATTCTCCTTGCATCCCACATCAGGGCTCTCCTAGGCCCTCAGAACAGTTTGGAAAAGTTACTCAGAGCAATCTGGACTCTGAATTAAAAAAATGTAAATCTCTCCCTGGAAGTTACTAGTTTACCTTAAAGGATTTCTTTGCATACAAAATGCTGATCACCTCAAAGAAGTAAAGTAGTTTATAAGGAATATATTAAGTCAGTGGACATAGCTGTATGTGGGCGACGTGTGGCGAGGTCTTCTCTGAACCTCCCTGTGCAGTGTCACGCCCACCACAGTTTAATCCCCTGCCACCCAAGCCCTATTTCTGGCAATGAATCATGTTGAAATACTGTCCAAATACTCCTTGCTGCATTTCCTCAGATCTTTTTGTGCCAACTGCATATGCAGACATGAGAAACAGAGGGTCAGTGATTCAGGCGGAAGGAGCCTTTCGCAGAGTTCCCAACAGCCCAGAGTGCTGCGGCATGGAGCCGGAACAGCTTCCCTGAGAGATTTTCATTATTTAAAGAGGAAAAAGAAAACACAAAGGTTTTTTTTTGTTTGTTTGTTTGTTTTTCCAAATGGGGTAAAGTAGGGGAGGAAATAATGAAAAAGATAATGAAATGAAAAGCACTGATCATGAAAAGCACGACACCACCCAGATTGAATTCGTGAGTGTGCCCTTACTAACTCACATTTAAATTCTTACATATAGGTAAGAGTATTTTAATATCAACTTTAATATCAACTCTTTAATATCAAGAGTATTTTAATATCAATATCTCTTTAAAAAGAGACATCCATATTTAACAGCTCTAAGGCATGTCTGTGGCTCACGTTTTACTTTTCAGGCTCTGATGCCCATCTCCAGCTTTCCTGCAGAGCAGAGCCCAGAGCTGTCCTCCTATTAACTTTGATGTCCTGAATGTCAGTAAAATGTCTTCCTTTCAATATTTCCTTTATCTCCAGGTAAAGAAAAGAATCATTGGGGGCCAGATCAGGTGAGTTGGGAGAATGTTCTAATATAGTTGTTTGTTTATTGGCTAAAAAAGTCCCTCACAGGCGGTGCTGTGAGAGCTGGTGCACTGTCATGATGCTAGAGCCATGAGTTGTTAGTGGAACATTCAGGCCGTTTTTGTCCAACCTTTTCATGCAGCCTTTTCAGCCCTACCAAACAGTAAACTCGGTGAACTGCTTGTCCAGTTGGTAGAAATTCATGATGAACAATCCCTGTGATATCAAAATAGGTTAGCAACATTACTTCAACTCTTGATCTGGACTGATGGAACTTTTTCATTGTGGAGAATTAACTGACTTCTACTGTACATTTTGATGCTTTGTTTCCGGGTCATGGTGGTATGCCCAGGTTTCATCATTAGTGATAACATGGCCCAAAACACCATCTTGCCCTTACAAAAGGTCTTGGCAAATTTCAACTCTCTTTTGCCTTTGTTCATTACTGAGCTCCTTCAGGACCATTTTTGCACTCACCTTTCTCATGCCAAGACTTTCAGTTAAGACTTTCCTGTTTCTCTATCCATGTTTACTTGGTCTATTACACTTTTCACACTCAGCCAACAGTTTTGATGCACAATTTAAATAATTTCTGCAGTGTTTTCCTCAGTCCTGCTTGTCACTGGCCACCCTGACCTCTCATCATCGGTGGTACTTTCTCCTCAGAAAAATGTTTAATCCATTTGTACACTGCCATTTTCTTCATGGCATTATCCCCTTAAACTTGAACTAATCCCCGATTTCCACTCTTGCAAAATTTAACAAGAAATTTCTGAATGTTTGTTCATTGCTCAAATTTAAGCTCTGACATTCTTGCCATGGCGCACAAAAATACACCAGGACAACAATGAGTGTCACTCTGCAAGATACTGCCACATGTCAACACAAACACGGCTGTGGACACTGACACACCAAGGTCACGAAGCCTTACTGGGCTGTTTGCACAGTGCTGCCAAAGAAAGCACATGGGGGCAGGTTTGAGAACTAATTGTCAGACCTTATAGCTCTTTTAATCTTTTGCTAATGTTTCAATTTGACTGATTGCTCATTATTGAGAATTCTTATATATCCAGTTTACCAGGTATATATTTTGCAAACATTTTCTACAAGTCTGTGTGGCTTGTCTTTATTTTCTTAATATCCTTTGAAGAACACAAGTTTTACTCTGAAATTGGATTTATCAACATTTTCTTTTAGAACTTGTGCTTTTTGTATCTAAAAAAATTGTTGCCTAACTATTTCAAGGCTATAAAGGTTTTCCCTATGTTTTCTTCCAGAAATTTTACACTTCTGATTTTACATTTAGGTCTATGATTCATTTGAGTTAATTTCTGCATAAGACCAACTTATGTGTCTGATACTGGGGAGCCTCTCTCTGCACCGGCTGTCCAATTGTTCTGGACATTATCTAAGGGTCATCCTTTCTGCATTGAATTCCTTGGCATCTTCATAAAAAAAAATCAACTGACATCTTGATAATAAAATATCTCAATCTACAAACATAATATACTACTCATATTTAGACACTTGATTTGTTTACTGTTTTATAGTTTTCAATATTCAAATCCTACTCATGTTTAGATCTATTCTTATGTATTTCAGTTTTTTGTGCTTTTAAGTGGTACATTTTCAAATTTTAATTTCTAATTGCTCATTGCTAGTGTATAAATATACAAGTAATTTCTATACAGGGACGTGACAATGTGCAAGCTTGGCAAACCCACTCTGTAAATTTTAGTAGGTTTTTGTAGACTCTTTGGGATTTTCTATGGAGACAACTGTGCCATCTATGAAAAAAGCAGCATCTGCTTTCTTCCTCTGCAGTCTGTGTGCCTCTATCTCTCCTCCTCACTCTGCTGCACTGCTGGGAACACCTGCACAACAGCCATGAGCAGTTCTGATGAGAGACGATGTCACCCTCTTGTCCCACACACTAGAAAAAACATACCCAGTTTTTCTATGGTAAGTATCATGTTAACTGTCTGATTTCTGAGTTTCTTGTTTCCCTGCATCTGCTCAGATGATTACAGGGATTTCCCCTTAGTCTGCTCGTGATCAGATTACCTGGATGGATTTAGCACTGCAGAACCAGCTCTGCACTCCTTGGTAAGCTCCATTCGACCTGCTCGTATTTCATCACAAGCTCTTGCCTCTTTGTTCACAATTGATATTGGCTGAGCTGTCATTTTTTGAAAATGGCTTTGGTTGATTTTGGTATCAATTCAACATCGGAATGAGGTAATAGCGAGGCAAGAAGTGTTCCTTTCTCTGTTACATCTTTGGAAAACTTTGTGTGGTACTGGAGTGATTTCCTCATTAAATATTGAGGGAATTTACTTCTAAAGGAACACTTGTGTCTAGGGTTTCTTTCTGGTAAGGTTTTTTAATTAAAAATCATTTTTTACTAGTGGAGTAGGGCCTGAAATAGCTCTGGGACATTCCAGTCACTACTGGGTGCTGACGTGGGAAAGATCTGACGTCGCTGATGCACAGACACAGCCTTGTTCTCTATGGACACCCTGTATTAATATGGAATTAATTGCTGCCTGACATTATAATAGAAAATATTTGCTGAGATATTTTTCTCTGAAATATGAAAATTTAGTCTTAGTATACTTCAAATTTTAGTATTTGTCTGACTATTGAGCTTTTAGAATTTTTTGGGGGGTGGGGGCCAGGGCTGGGTTTGAAGCCGCTACCTCTGGTATATGGGGTGGGCGCCCTACTCCTTTGAGCCACAGGCACCGCCCTGCTTTTAGAAAATTTTAATAATGTGATTATTGATAATACAAAGGTAAAATTAATTAAAATGTCAATTAAAAATATATTTAAGTGGGAGCCTAAGCTAAAGCTCATTTTTAGGCTACTGAGAAGCACACTGAAGTAGCCTTCATCACAGGCCATTTGTTTACATTTTCACTTTCCATGCTAAGTAACCTTCATGGGACAGTCTATCCAAGAGTAATACCATGTGAAAGAAAATAAAATATGAGGCAATTTTTATTATTTATAAGTCTGTACAATGCCATTACTTATAAATTTATTTTTTCCAATTTCTCATTAATATAAGAGTACATATGATTAGTTTACACTGTTTGTGTTAGGCAAAGTCCAGGTTCAAGTCCTTCACCCAGGAGTTGTGCTGTATACTCTACGTTGTGAAGTCTGAAATTTCTGTGTCATTATTCTTGAAAAGCTTGGGAAACTTTTCCTTTATCATATTAGCAATTATACACACGTAGCTGCCAGCTGTACTCTTCGTATAATGTAATTTATAAATCAAATTTAATCACCGACATTTCACCATTTTTGATTGTGGTTATTATAATCTTTTTATAATTTAATAGAATTCTTAATACAAAATGTAATTTGATCATCTGGAAAAACTGCTAATCGATATTCACAGACAGGCCATGTAGTATTTATTCTCTACTGGTCTTGAAGGTCACTGAGTGAGGGCTTCATGTCACTGACAATGATTTGCTCCTCACAAATATATTGACAAAACACCACAATTAGTCTTGCTTCTGTAGGCACACACAATAAAATGAATTAAAAAATACAGCATGCTGTACACATTAGCGCTCACTTCTGTAAATCCAAAAGCAGTGCTATTGAGAATGTGACATCCCTGTGTTTTTAAACAATCCACTTGTGATCTGTCATTAATCCTAGCTGATTCTTGCACATAAATGCCAGAGTGAGGTGATGACAGCTATGTTTTGAAATAATATTTATATATGGAACTTACTAGTGTAAAAGAACAAAGCCACAAAGGTGACGAGAGTGTGCCCAGCACTCAGCGAGGCTAGAGGATGGCAGTGTCACAGTGGACCTGTCTGCACCAAAAGGGAGGCACAGGCCTCAAGGTCTCTGCCACACTATGACAGGACCACAGGCGTGAGCCACTTCTGTGCTCTGTGACTGCTGACACCATTAGCTCAGCCCCAGCCCTCTGCAGCTGTGCTGGATGTGCACTGAGACAGGGAGAGGCTGAATTTTAATTCGGTGAAGGAATTTCCAGGGAGCATTTCACATTTGCTCAGCTGGAGTTTGCTGTGCTGAGCCTGTAGAGACAAAGTAACAGGCAAGCAGAGCTTTCTACTTGGAGAAAATGAAACACCAAGCACTTATCATAAGCAGGGTGCACACTGCATACAAATCCAGTTGCTCACATTTGGACATCACCACTACTGTCTACCCCTCCAAGTGCCACCAAACAGCACAGCTGACTTGTCACTGAGAGTATTTAGCGCTCATGCCTCACAGGACCTTTGAGCATGTAAAGTTAGTTCCCCCAGAATTTCATTATTTATATAATAAAAATTCATCTATGCACATGTGCAGGTGAGACAAAAAATCCTTTCTGCTTCCAGGAACATGAAAATCTGGCTGTTTTCACCATGCAGAGCGGCAACTGTGAAAACTAGGGTGTCATACTTAATAAACTACGTTTTTTTCTCAAGACCACGATGACACAAGAGCCACACACAAATAGGCTCCTATGTGCTTGTACCGAATGCGCAGATCCAGCTACATTTCTTAAATGATAATGCTGCTTATTAACCATATATGCTGTGAGAGGTTAAAGCTGGGGTTAAACAGAAAACATCAATTGAACCGTTCTCCTAAATAAAGCTCCAGGGTGCAATATTCTAAGCGCTTTATTCAATAAAAAATGCTTTTAAAATGGTACTTTGGTGATTGGGAAACATTGCTATCATCCGTCAACCTAACTGCAGCAAAGTTCAATAAGCTAAATAATGAGCCATTTAGATTATTTTCCTGAGGCTTCAGGGATTTGCAAACATTGCATCAATAGAGCTCTTTAAAAATTATGATGAAGTCTATTGTTTTCATTTTCAAATTTAAAATACGTATTAGAGATTTTATAAAGGTTATTTAATGTTCTGCTACTTTTAATCATTGTCCAATTTCCAAAGTAGTATGAAATATTAAACAAGTCAAAAAATTTAAAGATAAATCAGCAGTTTCTATGTTATAATTTGTTATAAATTCTAGTGATCCCTGATCAATGAAGCCTCTCTATTGTGAATTCCTAATTTAAGATTCTAAAAGGTATTATAACATATATAAAAACTTAAAGATAAAAAATCCCATATACTTTCAATAAAACTTGTATCCATTTTTGGCAGGTAATAAGACAAATATATAATAAAGTATTTTTAAAACTTGCAATGAAATTTTCCTAGTCTAAGAAAAATCTCTCAATGTTATGGGTAGAAAATAATTCTTTAAAAAAGGACAATCATATGGAATTTTAGAGAGTTTCTAAAATGTTATAATAGAAAAAACAATGTGCTCAACTCTTTGGAGAAAAAAAGAATTGCTTCCTTTCAGAAGGCAGTTCCTATATTTGTCTCAAAGCCTAGCCTACAATATGAGGGAGAGGGCAATTTATATCTTAACTACTCATCTTGTCATTTTTGATCCCCAAATTTGCTAAAGATTGCTGAATCATGCCTTGAACTTAGCATTGCAGACACACACATGCACACACTCTGATTCCACAAAGGCAAATGAGCTTGGCTACAAGAGATCTTTACAGATTCACTGGTGCACATGATGTGTGAAACACAACCTGTCCACAAATAGAACAGTGGAGACAGAGAAGACAGTGGAGACAGAGCAGACAGTGCAGACAGAGCAGACAGAGAAGACAGTGCAGACAGACCACAAGTGCAGACAGTGGAGACAGAGCAGACAGTGGAGACAGAGCAGACAGTGCAGACAGTGGAGACAGACCAGACAGTGCAGACAGTGGAGACAGAACAGACAGTGCAGACAGAGCAGACAGTGCAGACAGTGGAGACAGACCAGAAGTGCAGACAGTGGAGACAGAGCAGACAGTGGAGACAGAGCAGACAGTGCAGACAGAGCAGACAGTGCAGACAGTGGAGACAGACCAGAAGTGCAGACAGTGGAGACAGAGCAGACAGTGGAGACAGAGCAGACAGTGCAGACAGTGGAGAGAGACCAGAAGTGCAGACAGTGGAGACAGAGCAGACAGTGGAGACAGAGCAGACAGTGCAGACAGTGGAGACAGACCAGAAGTGCAGACAGTGGAGACAGAGCAGACAGTAGAGACAGTGCAGACAGTGCAGACAGTGGAGACAGACCAGACAGTGCAGACAGTGGAGACAGAGCAGACAGTGGAGACAGAGCAGACAGTGCAGACAGTGGAGAGAGACCAGACAGTGGAGACAGAGCAGACAGTGCAGACAGTGGAGACAGAACAGACAGTGCAGACAGAGCAGATTGAGCAGACAGCCGCAGGAATCTCGCCACTGAGTTCCGGGCTCCAGAACCGAGCCCTGAGAGGACAGGCGAGGAAGGGGTGCTGCCACGCCGCTCGCCCCCTATTCGCCTCTGTACTACAAGTTACGTTCCAGAATGCCTCAGAAACTGGTGACACCTCACAAATTCCAGTTTCCACAGACGATGCTGACGTTTTCTGGAGAGAAGCGGCAACATCGCTCACAAGAAGTAACTTTAAGTTCCTCCCCACTTGGGGACACAGCCTGTTGAAGCGCCAGCATTTACAGCTCCTGCTTGAACGTGCCACGAGGGGGCGTCAGGGTCGCGGGTGCGCTCCCCGGTGCCCTGCCCAGCCAGGCTCGCGCTCCAACCTGCGAAGGTCCTGGTCCTCACAGGACCTGCTCCAGGACCAGCGTCCACCCAGAAGACAGAGCCAGGGAGCCAAAGGACAGTGCGGTGACCAGCCCGGACCCCAGGACTGACAGGGCCGAGGGTAGGGACCGCCAAAACCGAACTGTCGTGCCCGTGCAGGAGAGCGCGCCAATCCCCACCCAGCTCTTACAGTCCCACCCGACTTTAAACCCACAGCTGACTTTTTTTGTAGCATTCAGCTCGCTGGGAACCGAGTTGATAAAGGCCACCCTGCCCACACAGAACCTGGACTCCTTTCATTCATGTCTTGGATTAACCTCTCATTTTCGGTCCTTAACCTCTCGTTTTGGTGCCGAAACCCGAGATGAGGGAGAAGCCCCCAAAGGGGCCGAGATACACCCTGTGGGACCCACTCCCAGTGACAGACTCTTGTTCTGACAAGACGAAGGGAAACCAGGAGACCCCTCTGACCACGGTCCAGAATTCATCCATTTAATTGTGAGGTGAACATTCATCTACGACCCCTTTCTCAGCCTTTCAACGTTTTCTTCCCTTTTTCCACTCTGGGCTGAGGAATCCGGGAGCCTGTGCCTCCTCACTGCGGGCTGGTCACGCACCAACGCGGCAGGTGCAGCGCCCTGCGTGGGGAGCCCTGCAGGGGCCGGGACCACGCTCTCCAGGCTGGTCAGAGGTCCTGCAGGGACTGAGCTTCACACCAAGCTCCCTCAGCTTTCTTTACTGAATAAAGCTTTACACATGAGCTTGTTTTTCAAAAGCGTAGCGAGTGGCTTTTACTGGCTACATTTAGGGTTTCTCCTCACAGCTCCTTCTCAGTGTGAAGACGGGAGGGTACAGGGTCACCGGTGCAGGGGAGGCTCCGCCCCAACACTGCTGGACCTCGCAGAGTGGCCAACCCCGAAGTGCGCGACAGACTGGACGGCAGCAGGTGACCCACCCTACTGTGTCACGCTCTAGCTGTTGCCTCCAGTTTTGAAAGTCAGGAGAAAGCAAAGATTTACTTTTTGGACCCCACACCAGAGTACTGGATAATCAGTATTTCTGGAACTAGGGTGCTAGGCTGTGTCTGTAACAAGACAAGTACTTCAAAAAAGAAAAAAAAGCCCTACAAGTCTAGCTGAGGTGCAGACAGATGTAGAGGCCACGGGCTCACGTGTCATTCTCTCTCCCACCGTGTGCACAGACACAAGTGCTGCCTTCAGGAGACGGGATGTGGTATCTCGATCCCGGCAGCCTGTGCCACATCGAGACACAGGCAGGACCCACTTCCGCGTGGTGTCACTGGTTGTGGTCCCTAGCAGCTTCTGGGGGGTGCCTGCCTCCCCGCGGCTGCTCCGGGGCACTCGAGGGCGCACCTGCTTCCGTCTTCCAGATCTGGTCCCAGCTGGTTGTTACCCAGGAGGTTCCTTTCCTGATTCTAAGCCCGTGGCTGTGTGTTCTGACTTCTTACTGAGCACCCAGAGTTTGTTCCGTGTGCTACGGGGGCACTCGCACGGGCCCACGTGACGTCCTCGCTGCCGCACTGTGCTCACTGTATTCCTACGCTTTCAGGGCGGGGCTTTCTTTCCACTGAAAACGCGCTGCGATAATGATACGTGCCCTCCTGCCTCTGGGCTGTGCTCCCTCCTCAGCTCCACATCCTCCCAGCCTGTCCTGCTGCTGCTCAGCGTTGCTGGGCCCTGTGCTTACTGCATTCCCACCAGGCGCTGCACCGCAGTTTGCAGCTTTCATATCTATAGAACCAGCTCCCCAATTCTTCCCCACTTCCTTCCCTTTCTTTTCCCTCTTCCTGGCCTCTTCTCTGTCTTTCCTCTTTCCTAACAGAGTAGCGACAGGGTCTCACTCTGTTGTCTAGGATGCAGTGCGGTGGCGTCCTCACAGGTCACTGTGAGTTCAAATTCCTGGGCTCAAGTGATCCTCCTGCCTTGGCTTCCTAATTCGTTGGGATTACGTTGTGCAGCACCGTGCCCGGCTAATTTTTAAAACTGCTTTGTAGAGATGGGCGTCTTGCTATGCTGTCCAGGCTGGCAGAACCCTAATATTTTCTAAGCTGCAGATTTTAGTTTTCTTAACCTGTGAATTAGCTTAGTTTTTGTCATGAATCTTAGTATTTTTCTCAGTCTACTTTCATGCGATCTATACTCACTAATGTTTTTCTTAAACAGTCTTAAAATTAACATACTATACAATTTACCTATTTAAAGTGCTCAATTCAATAGATTTTTTAGCGTATTCACAGTTGTGTAACCGTCACAACAAATTTAAAACATCCCCCCCTCCCCGAAGAAATCTCATACCTTTCAGCTATCACTGCCCGGGCCCTGCCAATCACGAATCTGCTCCTGCCTCGTCTGTTCTGGACACCCTGTGCAGACCGATGGACACAGCGTCCCTGTCACACCATGTCTGTGACAGAGGTGTAACTTCTTCCCAGAGTGATGCTGCCAAGTCTCGCCCTCGTCACAGCATGTGCCCCAGCTCCGCAGCTTGTCACAAATGCACTGCGTCCACACCACCAGCCTCCGCGTTCACTCTCCGCCCAGAGAGTGCGGATCCCTACCCGGATCACGTCGACTTGAACGCGCCCCCCCCAGGCATGTGGACATGAATGCGCACGCACAGGTCCTCGAGCTGACGCAGCACGTTCTCCGCGCTCTTGCGCGCAGGGGTGGGGCTGGGGCCGCACGTCAGGAGAGGCTTCCGGACCACGTGAACCAGCTGCACCTTCCCAGCTGGGCACCCTTGGTCAGGGCCACCTCATAGGGTGTCAGCTGCCTCTGTTTCTTGCCTGTGCCACCATCATAGAGGAAAGTTTTGCAATAAACTTTTAAACAATTAAAAGATGCCTCTTTTTAAAACACTGTATTTTTTTACCTCTTATTTTGAGTGAGGGTGCCCCCTCCACGGTTTATGTGCATGACCCATTTTACGGAGTGTTTGAGGAGGCCGGTTTGTCACACGGCTCCAGCAGCTGACCACTTGACAGAACCTCCCCGTGGGGACAGAGTGTGACACTCCACACGAGAGATAGGAAGACCACACAGAGATCGAGCAAATCCAGTAACACTTTACTGATCTAAAAATTAAAGAATGATAAGTTTGAAATGACCGATTTGCTGTATTTAAGATTCTAATAATTTTGTTGTTTTAAAAAATTTACATCCAGATTCTCTTTTGAAATAGATACTGTGTCTAAACTCTGGCAAAATGAGTGGAAATTCAACATGCAAACCTGATGTCCCTTGGAGATAAGAAAACGCTGGATGATGCAGCTTGTGATAACATCTCCACGTTTGAACATCTTTATTAAAAGCTGTTCGGCTTTGGCATAAAATAGTTTGTGAAATGTGTAAGCCCTGAGTTTCTCCTCGTGCTGTTTCCTGTGACCAGGTCTTAAGACACTCAGAGATGATGCTGACAGTCTGGGGGGGGGGGGGGGTGAGGGGCGGTTCTCGGGCCTGCAGCTAAAGCCGGTGCCAATGACGCCGACCACTCCCCTCCGAGTCCCCAGAGTGCGCCCCGCACTCGCACAGCCCCTGCCCCGGACTGACCTCGTCGGGGCTGGAGGCCTGGTAGGTGCGGTTCTCATCGCTGAAGTCCTGGTCGGCCTCGGCATCCTCGGTCTCCACAGCGACAGCGGCCCGAGACTCGTACACCGGAGTGACGTTGTGGCACAGCGCGATGGCCTTCACCGCCTCGTAGATGCGGCTGCTGACGCTCTTCCTGACTTTGGGAGCTGAAGACGGAGCTTTTCTTGGTGGAGTTGAACTGGTATTGTTTCCACCAGCTTGAGAATACATCTTTAAAATATGGGATGCCACATAATTAAAGATAAAGCAAAGAGAACTATGTAGTTTACCATGGAATTATTAACATCTGGTTTTTAAATAGCAAAGTACTGGGGATAAGAAAGTGGCTTGATTCTGGGGTGTCTCCTGTACAGCACTAAGGTGCACTTCGTTTTTATCGTAGTACTGTGACATGTTTCAATCTGTCCAGATTGTCCAATGCACCCAAATATTCGCCAGAATACTTAAAATATGATCAGTTCCTTTTAATGTATTTATTTCAACCATGGCCTCAAATTTGCTAGGTCATTAATAATTATTAATTACTTCTAAAAGCCAGAGTAAGTTAAAGGAAAAATTGAATAGACTCACACTTGCTTTCAGTTTTCTTTAAAAATGTTGCACGTGAAAAAGTATAAAAATCTTTCCTCGACACCATACATTGATCCAGCTTTCCAGAGCCTCGGAATGAGACTGCCTTATTTGGGAGAAAACAAGAAAATGGGACAAACAGCTGCATGCAGAGGGCAGTCCCATGTCAGGGAGCAAGATGGCGCTCTTGGGACAGCCGCCCAGCACCGACCGTGGGGACTCACACACTCATCCAGGAAGGGTGGGAGAGGTGGCACTTTACTGCCACCCTCTGGCTGGAGACAGGGTCAGAGGACACCCCCACCCCAAACAACTGTCAGACGTTTCCTCGGTTAACTTGGGAGTAATGCATGACAAGCCTCCCTAGAAATGTCTGAACTGGGTGCAGCGCCAGCCAGGTGAGCGTCTCTTGCCCTCACCCTGCAGAGCCATCTAATGAAGGCTTCCCTGTGGGCAGCTGGAGTTGCCTCCACCCACTGCACCTGCACCACGTGTTACAGCGGCCAATAGACCCACAGACGCCCTCTCTGAACTGTGCTATGTTTATTGATGCTTATGTAATTTGATGTCACACAAATGCCATTAGGGACTATGCCCTCTATCACCAAATGCTTCCAGTGGGGATGTAATCAGGTTACAAAAGATTTGTGTTACATTACAGTGACCTGCTAGACTTGTCATCTTAATAATAAAAAGAATGCAAATAAGGAGTCAAATCAATTTTACCTAAAAAGGACTGTCTAATCAGCTAACAGCTTTTAGTAAAAATGATTTTTAAAGTCTTCTTAGAGGGAAATAAATATTAAATATTTATTGTGTTTATACGTTATTCTTCTTTTAATTTTTCCTAGTAAAATAACTTCAGAGCTATTAAAATCACATTCTTGAATAACACAATTTAAAATTTAAAAAATCAGCTGTTATCTAGTGCTATTTCAATCTAGATATAAGATTCCTAGGAAGTTATATTCCTTCCCCTTTTTAGATTTTTCTCCTATTAATAAATATTTGAAGTTCCAAAATACTCTGTGTCTAAATGGATTATATACAAATTAATGAAGTGCTTGGTTGTGTCCGTGCTTATGTGTGTACACAAACATTATATATGATATACATATAAGACTTTTTCATTTGGCAGCATCTCAAGAGTAAAGTATATGCCAGACTGTTAACATTTATAGAAGACAATGTTTTCAAAAAACTAAATATAGTGTTGACAGTGGAATTCTGCCCATGAATTCTATCAAGAGTAGAACAGCAACAGGAAAAGTGTCAGTCTAGATCAGGAGTCCTCAAACTTTTTAAACAGGGGGCCAATTCACTGTCCCTCAGAGCGTTGGAGAGCCGGACTATAGTTTAAAAATAAAAACTATGAATAAATTCCTATGCACACTGCACATATCTTATTTTGAAGTAAAAAACAAAACGGGAACAAATACAGTTCACACCGCCGCATGTGGCCCGTGGGCTGTAGTTTGAGGACCCCTGGTCTAGACTGTAGAAAATCATGCCTAAAACAAATTATTGTCAACAAAAAAGGCCCACTAGATTTTGCAGCTGAGGCCACCTGTGCAACCCTGTGGAGTCCAGGGGTGACCCAGGGAGAGCTGCACACAGGTCTGAGCCAGGTCGGTCTCGGCTTATTTTGTGGATTACTGTATTTAAAACAAATCAGCAAACAGGCAGAAAAAAGCCTAAGAAAGTGATAATTCTGACCCACTCCCATCTCCTGCACTGGCCTTTTACTTAGATCCCCTTAGATGACTACGTGTGATCACCCTGGACCCCAACTTCAAATTATGGCAAGGGGAAAGGAACCCAAGGAATGGGACACAAACACCCCCTGAGGCTGGATGCACCCCCCGCCACCTGATCCAGACTCCATCTGTGCACACCAAGTGTGGGGTGTCGGAAGGAGGCAGGGCCAGGGCACGACTTTGCAGAGCTCGCTGTCTGCAGATCTCTGGCAAATGGTACAAGTTCTGGGCTGAATCCTCATGTTGAAGCAAATACAGTTTAAGTATCCCTGATCCAAAAGTCCAAAACCTTAAATGTTCCAAAATACAAACGTTTTTGAGAATCAATGTAATGTCCAAAGGAAAGACTCACTTAGCATTTCAAATTTCACGGATGCTCAAATAGTAAGCACAATGCAAATATTCCAAAACCTGAACAAATCTGGAATCTCAGACACTTTTGGCCCCACACATTTTGGAAAAGGGATATTCAACCTATAGTTCCTGCTCTCAAAGCTTAAGATAGCTCTCATGAGTCCCCAATGAAAAAGACGAGATTTCCATAATGTTAAAAAATAAAGGAGTCCTTATTTTTAGGGACACATGAATATTACAGGTGAAATAATGTGACGTTTGAGCTTCACATCAAAATGATATGGTGTGAAAACAGTTACAAAGGACACAACTCAAAAACATACAGGCCATGTGGGCTGTAGGCCAGGCTGGGAGGTTCAGGATGCTGTGGCATCTACTTCTGTTTATGGAAAAAGGTGAAAAGAATTTCTGTTAAAGAGTATGACAGAGTTTTATTAATTTTGGAGAAAACTAGAATTGTCAGAAGACAATTTGATGCAGTATTCTACCTAATGTCCTTTAAAATACCATGTTTACTAAATTCTCTTTTATAAATAATTCACCAAGAAAATTTAATATGAATTACTGACATAAGCTCAGTATGGCTTCTCTGATTCTGTGGTCCTAAGGAAGAAACACCTACTCGAAGTTGTCTGAGGGTCAACTCACATGACCAAAGTAGCAGCGTGCAGAAGGACCAGGAGCCTGGCTCATTCACAGAGAGGCACATTCCAGCTCAGCCACCTGTGCAGGCCTGGTGCTTCTGAAAGAGGGAAACCAACTTGCCTGTGAGTAAGAGCTCGCAATGTGGCTCTGGATCTCGTCCATTGTGTCAGTCCCATAGGACACGGTGCCCAGATGGAGCCGCTTAAATACCATCTCGTTCCGGGTGAGGGTCCCTAGAGAAAGGGATGGGACAGGCAGGCGGATTAATACAGGTACCATATTCCACTGTGTATAATGTGCACTTTTAGCCCAAAATTTTAAGGCAAAATAAGGATGCGCATTACATGTGGGTAGTACTAACTCTGTATCTATGTAAGTATTTTTAATTATTTTATTTATGCTTATGTATTAAAACTACAACCTAAAAAGCAATAATAATATCCTGGAATATGGTAATGAGTTTTGATGAATTTGCAAAGAAAACATTTTCAGCCAATAAAGAGCAATATATTTGTTTGTATACTTTAAGCAGGAGCTAGCAATCTAACTAATATTTTTATAAAAATCATTGGGAAAGCCCTTGGAAAATGCCGAAATGGTTTCCCACACTGTAAGCTTTAATCTAAAAGTTATTAAACACGCTAGAGAGCCTGAGGACAGGGCTGCCAAGAGACATTGGGCCCTCCTCCCACGGAGGGTGTGTTCAGACTATGGAGGCGGCAGGCAGACAAGTTTCTTTAGAGTCAGAGACAGAGGAAGGCCGTGTGAGGAAACCTCCAGACCTCCAGAAGTGGAGCAGCAGGTGGACACTGGGATTCTGGAGCAGTGTCAAACTGCAATCTCTGTTTCAACCAAGATGATATAAGAGGGTAAAAGGACGGCATGGAAAAAAAACCCAAAAACCTGATGTTATCTCAGGGACACCTAAGTGGTGCTTTAACTTTATGAAGAGACAACATTTGAGGACACAACAAAACTTGCCCCAAACACCCAGCAGCCTATGAGAATCAAGCTTTGGAATTTCATTGTCATGTTAATCAGCCTTCAAAAGACTTAGAACTTTGGGCTGTCCCGAATCGCCAGCATGGATGAGGCCCTACTCACAAGTGATGTCAAAAAACAGAAGTGGGGGTTTCAAAGGAGCAAAGCCCGTGCAATGAGAAAGGACACTTCACTGTGGTTCCAGCCTGTTGTGCACAGGGGAAAAAAGCCTCCACCTGTGATTGTCTTTAAAAGAAAAAAATGCTTCCAAAATAAAAGATCCCTGGTGGAGTTACTGTCCACGTGCATGAAAAGGATGGATGAATGAAGAAAGCAGGACAATCTGGTTTAACAAAGTCTGGTCACAAAGGCCTGGAGGGTTTCTTCAAAAACAGCTGGCTTGTCTTTGATCACTTCAAAATCCATGTCACACAAAGTGCAAAAGCAATCGCAGTGGACTCAAAAACCCAAATTGCTGCGATCCTGGTGGGCTCACCAGCCACCTGCAGCCTCTTGATGTGGCAGTAAACAAGCCCTTCAAGGCCCTAATGAAGAAAGAGTGGACACTATGGGTGCCGTATGCTGGTGATGGTTTAACACCCACACGCAGAATCAAGAAAGCACCCTTTGCCCCGGTTTGTGACGAGATCCTAAGACCATGGAACAGTGTCAAAAAAGAAGTAGCTGTGAAATCACTTAAAAAAATGTATCAGCAGTGCTATACATGGAAACGAGGCTGATGAAATTTACTGGGATGAGGAAAGTAACTTCTAAGAAAACACCAGTAAGGTAGAAATTGAAGGAGACCTGATTTCTGATACTGGCAGTGAAGAAGAGCTCTTCTATAGTGCATAAATAACATAAATGTGTTACTGGTATGTAAAATTTCTTGTACCTTGTATCTGTTCTTGTGTTTTGTAATTATTTGTTACATAAAATTTCAGAGAGTATCTTTTAAATGTAAACATAATGTTAATCTTCCACAAAGTCACACCCACCAGGACCTGTGATGACCAGCAAGGCTGTTGGTGGTCCTCACACTACAACCACGAGAGGTGCTGAGACACAGAGTCGGTGCAAGGCCCTTGATTATGTTTTCAGCATCTGCTAGTCACACGCTCATCCCCTTGATGATAAACTTTGGTACCTGTTCCCTTGTAAAAAATTATTACATTCTATTTTCCAGAAATAACTTGCTAATTTTATGTACTTATGAAGTTTTAAGATTAAATATTTCTATAATAAAATATTTTTGTTTTAATGTGACAATTTTCTTTGAAATTACATGTGTTTGACTTCCAGGCCGCAGCATAGCTGGCCAGAGGTGTTCTTCACTATCTGAGGAATCTGGGAGGAGGGGTCTCCTGGTGGCAGGGCCTCGACAGGCCACTGTGTGGTTCTCTCCTAGGGATGCCCAGAAGGCCGCATGCTTGGCTGAGAAGCCTGATGCAGGTCACAGCTCTTATCAATTAATTCAGTGCCTGGAAACCCTGATGAGACTCACATGTAATAATGTCTGTGACCCGTGAGGTGGGCATTTTGCTACTTTTCCATATACAGGCAATCCCCTCGTGCCCTGGGTTACAAACCAGATAGGTTCTGTATGTTTGTTCTTCAGTTAAGTTTATATGTAAGTTGGAACAGGTATTTACCTATTACCTGTCACAGCCCCCATATGGGGAAAGTGCTGCCTTCACACACTCATGTGTGCACGTGTGGGACACACCAGCACAACTTGTCCATGAATACGGCAACTCAAAGGCTCTGAACAGTGATTACAATAAAGAAGCCAAATCACCTGAGCTGTGTGAACGTCACACCGAGCATGCAACTTAGATACTCTCAGAAAATAGCCACAACTTACTGTTAATACATAATTTACCAAAATCACATAAATAGAACAGAGATAGTATGAGCAGGAGTTGTGGGGCTTTACAAAATCACCTAAGTGCATCTGCAAGCCTCAGCACTGCTCTGGAGATCGTTCTTGTTGCAGATATTTTAGAAAAGAGCCCTGTGGGAGACGAATGGCACGTTCGGGGTAAACCGTGTGCACAAAACGCAGCCACCTTGGCGGAGGTGTGTGTGGGGCACCGCACCTCTGACAAGTGTGGAGAAAGTTGGGATGGTCCATACATCCCCACTCTGCTCCAGGCTACCAGACTGGGCCATCTCGTCTGTGCTTTACACACCAGCCCTTTCTGCCAAAGTCATCAATATCTCCTCCCTAACGACAAAATTAGGTTAAGATTAGATATAATTATTGCATAGTAGTTCAGAGTCTCATCAAAGCAAAACATATAATGCTTGGTTAGCTATTTTGTAGTTTATTAAACAAAATGCAATATAAAAAAATTTATTGTACAACAGAATGCTTTACTAAGAGCATTTATAAGACTATGAAAATCAAATGAAGAAGAATTTTGACCTGGAAGGTACAAGTCCCTAGACTCATTGCGATGAGAAGTGAGCTCCATGACGACAGCAGGTCCCAGGGATGCTGGCCCAGCAGATCGTCAGGCTCCACCTGCCAGCTGTCTCACTAAAGAGTAAATCTGGTTAAAAACATGCACATATAAAACAAAGCACTATTTTTTCAAGCTCTTTAAAGTATGATGATGGCGTCTTAATAGGGATTGCATTAAATCTGTAGATTGCTTTGGGTAGTACAGGCATTTTAACAGTGTTGATTCTTCCCAACCATGAGCATGGTATGTTCTTCCATTTGTTAACATCTTCAGCTATTTCTTGTCTCAGACTTTGATAGAGTTTTCTTTATAGAGATCTTTCATGCCCTTTGTTAGATAAATTCCCAGATATTTCATCTTCTTTGGCACTATTGTAAAAGGAATAGAATCCTTGACTATATTTTCAGCTTGACTATTGTTGGCATATACAAAAGCTACTGTTTGGTAAGTATTGATTTTGTATCCTGAGACGCTGCTGTATTCTGATCACTTTGAAGAGTTGTGTAGTTGAGTCCTGGGGTTTTCCAGGTATAGCATCATATCATCTGTGAAGAGTGACAGTCTGATCTCCTCTGACCCTATCTGGATACCTTCTGTGATAGCCTTCTCTTGCCTGATTGTGATGGCTGAGACTTCTGTGGTGACAGTGGGTATCCTTGCCTAGTTCCTGATCTGAGTGGAAATGTTTTCAATTTTACTCCATTCAATATGATATTGGCTATGGGTTTGCTGTAGATGGCCTCTATCGGTTTTAGAAATGAACCTTCTAAGCCTATTTCCTTGAGAGTTCTGATCGTAAAAGAGTGCTGGATATTATCAAAAGTTTTTTCTGCATCAATTGAGAGATTCATGTGGTCTTTGGTTTTTATTTTATTTAGGTGATGTGTTACATTTATGGATTTGCATATGTTGAACCAGCCTTGTAACCCTGGGATAAAACCGACCTGATCATGGTGTATAATTGTTTCGATGTGTTGCTGAATTCTGTTTGCTAAGATCTTATTGAATATTTTTGCATCAATATTCATTAATGATATTGGTCTATAGTTTTTTTTTTTTTTTGTTAGGTCTTTTCCTGGTTTGAGGATCAAGGTTTTATTTGCTTCATAGAAAGTGTTGGGGAGTCTTCCTTCTTTTTCTATGTTTTGGAAAAGGTCAGAAAAAACTTTAAATAGCAAATACACTAATCAGAAATAAAAACAGATCACGAGGTATCACACTACCAGACTTCAGGCTATACTGTAAATCTATAGTGATAAAAACAGCCTAGTACTGGCACAAAAACAGAGAGGTAGATTTATGGAACAGAATAGAGAACCAAGAGATGAACCCTGATACTTACAGTCATTTGATCTTTAACAAAACTATCAAAAACATTCAATGGGGGAAAGACTCCCTATTTAACAAATGGTGCTGGGTGAACTGGCTGGAAACCTGTAGACTGAAACTGGACCCCCATCTCTCACCATTAACAAAGACTGATTCTCACTGAATAAAAGATTTAAACTTAAGACATGAAACTATAAAAATATTAGAAGATAGTGCAGGGAAAACACTTGAAAAAATTAGCCTGGGAGAATTTTTTATGAGGAGGACCACCTGGGCAACACCAAAATTATATTACTGGGGTCTGACTGAACTAAAAAGCTTCTGCACAGTCAAGAGCACAGTCAATAAAGCAAACAGACAGCCGTTAGAATGGGAAAAGATATGTGCAGCTTATGCTTCTGACAAAGGTTTGATAACTAGAATTCACAAAGAGCTCGAACTAATCAATAAGAAAAAAACAAATAACCCCATTTCTATGTGGGCAAGAGAATTGAACAGAAACATCTCTGAAGAAGACAGGTGCACAGCTTAAAAAGACATGAAAAAACGCTCACTGTCTTTAATCTTCAGAGAAATGCAAATCAAAACCACTTTGAGACATCATCTAACTCCAGTAAGATTAGCCCGCATAACAAAATCCCAAAACTACAGATGTTGGCGTCCATGTGGAAAGAAGGGAACACTTCTATACTGCTGGTGGGAATGCAAGCTAATATGACCTTTTTGGAAAGAAGTTTGGAGAATACTCAAGAAACTAAAAGTGGAACCATTTGATTTTGCAATCCCCCCACACTAGGTATTTACCCAGATGATCAAAAATCATTTTACAACAAAGACATTTGCACCAGAATGTTTACTGCAGCCAATTCAGAAATGCCAAGTTGTGGAAGCAGTCCAAGTGTCCATCGACCCATGAATGGATTAACAAATTGTGGTGTATGCACACTATGGAATACTATGCAGCCATAAAAAAGATGGAGATTTCACATCTTTTGTGTTTACCTGGATGGAGCTGGAACATATTTTCTTAGTAAAGTATCTCAAGAATGGAAAAAAAAGTATCCAATGTATTCAATACTACTATGAAATCAGTATATGATCACCTACACATTCATAGGAATGGTAAAACGTTAACTATAGTCCAGAAAAAAGGAGGGTAGAGGAAAGAAATGGGAGGGGGTTTCTGGAGGAGGGAAGGTTTTTTGATGGGGGATCCAACCTAATGTCCATAATGCAGTGGTACACTTCCATATATTAAGAATAGAGTCTGAACAGTATTTTTTTTTTCTGAGATAGAGTCTATGTTGCCCTCAGTAGAGTGCTGTGGCGTCACAGCTCACAGCAACCTTAAACTCTTGGGCGTAAGCAATTCTCTTGCCTCAGCCTCCCAAGTAGCTGGGACTACAGGCGCCCACCACAAAGGCCGGCTATTTTTTTGTTGCAGTTGTCATTGTTGTTTAGCCAGCCTCAGTGTGTGTGGCTGGTGCCATAACCACTGTGCTAAAGGTGCTGAGTCAAGTATGAATGTTTTTGCCACAACAAATAAGTAAGCAAAGAGATGGTTATGTTAATCAGTCAGATGTAAGCATTCTACATGGTATATCAAATCAGCACACTATACCCCGTCAATGCATTAATGTACACAGTTATGACTTAATAAAGAATTTAAAATAAATAAATAAATATTGGAGTAGTTTCCCTTTTCAAATTTGAGGTCTAATAAATCTTTTGTTGTTGGTCGTGAAAAAAAATGCACATATTATATAGCAAGGACGTATTTAATATACACTGAATGCCATCACATTAGAGTCAGGTACAAACATTCAGATCACAGGATGCCTGAGAGTGACACATTTGCTGTCAGAAACACTAGGTGATGTCACTGCGTGGTGAGTGGCCTGTACTAACCAATGACATGAAAAACATTTAGAAGAAAAATGGGAGACGTGGAGCTGGCCCTTGGGCTTGCTGAGGGAAGGCCCTGCTTCATGAGCTGGTGCTCTGCCCTCAGCAACAGCAGCCAAAAAGAACAAGAAACACTTCAGCGAGGAAAGGTCGAAGGTTCTGGCATCTGAAACTACATATTTTAAATTATGCATGTTTTCTTGGGGGAAGTGAATGAACAAGATGGTTATAAGCACAATTGTGGCCAAGTCCACTTCAGGAGGCCCAGAAATTTATGGCACTTTAGCAGTGAGGTGAGTGGAGAGAAAAATGTTGATCTGGGCATCCAACTACTCCTGGTGGTGACGCTGTCTCAACAAGCAGCACACGCCGGAAACCCCTCGAGGCTTGTGGGCCCCATAAGTGTGCAAGTATGTGTGTGTGCACCCCTTGAGCTGGGAAAAAACAAAACCCAAGAAATTTCATTCCTATGTCAACATCAGACACATACAATGCCAGGAGCTGACTCTGGGAACCCCTGAAGCAGCTGGTGACATATGAGGGCCCCAGGATGGGGCAGCTCCTATCTGGGCCCAGCTTCTCTCTCCCCAGAGGCTGCGGGAACTGGTGCACCATAGCCTCTCACGCACGAGGTGTCAGCATTTGTCATCAAAGGAAGACACTCTGGAGCAGGGAACCTCAAGATTACCACCCCAACAACAACAGTTCCCCACACCAAACAGCAAGTGAGGGGCACATGTGCCCCATTTTTCATACTGTCTGTTGGGATACGAATCCAGGAAGGGTCTCCGGAGCCTCTGTTACTCTCAGGTTTCCCCTCCATCTCTTTTCCTTGGCACTGATTTGCCAAAGAACCTGAAGCAGTGTCTCAGCCCCTGGGCCCTGCTGCCAGCCCTGCACCTCCAGGCTTGGGTCTCGATCAGGAAGCAGGCATCTGCTCAGCTCCTCCTGTAACAGCAACACGCACGGGCCCTAAGTCCGGGGCCCATGAATTCATCATGGGTTGAAGGTAGCATACATGTGAGTCCTGTAATGTATCAATATATCATTTACTTTGGGCATCTTTTCCCAGAGATCAGATTACTGAAGAAGAAAAATCTGGCATTTCCAAATGCAGTGAGTCCCCATCATTGTAATCCCTTCATTCACAGACTATTTTTAGACAGTATACCTGGGGTTCTGAAGTAGCTACTATTCTAATATATTCTAATACAGTTGCCTTAGCTCAGCAGTTCTCAACCTGTGGGTCGCAACCCACAGGAACTGTATTAAAGGGCTGAGGCATTAGGAAGGTTGAGAACCACTGCCTTAGCTGGTTGTCTCCTTTTAGCCTGGTGATAGTATCCAGGTTCTGAGACTCCGACCTTCAGCCACACTGTGAGACTCTGCTTCTCACCACTGTTTGGAGAGAAGCTGGAAGGCTCACGTGCACAAAGCTCCCTGCAGTGTGACAGGCTGGCTGCTGAGAAATGCACAGCAGCTGCTGAAATACTAAATATACCACTGCACTTCTGGATTTAGTTAAAAATAATTTTAAAAATAACTGACACCCAGGTTTGAACTGTTTTTCCCCCCTTTTTGAATTATGTTTATAAAACATTTTATTATTATTATTTTTTTTTGTAGAGACAGAGTCTCACTTTATGGCCCTCGGTAGAGTGCCATGGCCTCACACAGCTCACAGCAACCTCCAACTCCTGGGCTTAAGCGATTCTCCTGCCTCAGCCTCCCGAGTAGCTGGGACTACAGGCGCCCACCACAACGCCCGGCTATTTTTTGGTTGCAGTTTGGCCGGGGCCGGGCTTGAACCCACCACCCTTGGTATATGGAGCCGGCACCTTACCGACTGAGCCACAGGCGCCGCCTGATAAAACATTTTATTTAGGTGCCCAGGCAAGTCTTTTATTCAGTTGCGTAATCGGAGGCAGGGAGAACAAAACGAATTATTGTCTCTGTCCATTTTCTGCTGTGACAGCTAAACCCTGAGACTATAAAATTCATGAAGAACAGAAATGTTTTCCTACAGTTCTGGGAAGTCCAGGTGGAGGGGCCAGACCCGCTGAGGGCCTCTGGCTGGTCCCTTTGCAGAGGCTGAGGGCACAGGGCACCACACAGCCAGGGGTTCCCTGAGAGCCAAACTGGCTGCTGTAACTGCCCCGTCTCGTGCCAACCACCCAGTCCATGGGAACCCATTAATCCACAAATGGACAACTCATGCCCCTGGCATGACTCTTCAAGGCCTTCATCTTAATACCATTATGTTGGGGATTAAGTTTCAACAGGAGTTTCGGGGCAGGGGGTAGGAGGGTAGGGCAATCAAACCACAGCAAGAATGGAGAATAGTTTCTGAAAGCTGACCAACTTTAAAAGACTCTGATTTGATCACCTACATTTAGGTCCACGATGCACTGAGTTAATCTGAGTGCGGTGTGAGGCCAACACTGAAGGTCATTTTTTTTGTGCATGGAGATCCAATTGCTCAGTAGCGCTTGTTGGAAAGACCATTCTTATCTCACAGGATTATTGTTACTGTGGCACGGTTGCTGAAAACCAACTGACTACAAATATTAGGACTTACTCATGGCTTCTTACTTCTATCCCACCAATAAAGGCATCTGTTCTTATACCAGGACCACCCTCTCTTGATTGCTGGAGCTTTCCATTAAGTTCAGAAATTAGGAAGAGTAATTTTTCTGTTTTTTCATTTTCAAGATTGTTTTAGCTATATTGGGTCCCCAGTATCTCCATATGAATTTCAGGATCAGCTCGCCAGTTGGTGCAAAGGTGTCCCGTAGAGTCTATAGACCAATCTGAGGAGTGTCACTGCCATCTTAACACTATGAAGTGTTTCTTGCTGTAAATGAAATTGTTTTATTAATCCTATTTCTGAGAGTTCTTTGCCAGTGTACAGAAATAAAATTCATTCTGACTCATATTTACTGACCTTGCATCCTCCAACCTTACTAAACTCTTTCACTAACAGATTTTTAGGTGACTCCTAAGGATTTCCTACACACAAGACCACATCACACGTGGACAGCTTCCTCTCTTTTACTAGACTGCTTGTTCTTGCCTAAAGGCCTCGAACTTTGAATGTTCACAGAGACATTATTCATAAACATAGGCAAAAACATAAACAACCCAAAGGTCCATCAACTCATGAGTGGGAAGATAGAATGTGGTCTATCCATACGAGGAAATCTCATCTGACAATACAAAAAAAGCAAGCAATGACTCGTGCGATGGTCTGAGTGACCCTGGGCTCCACCCAGACCCGAGGGTACACTTGCCTGATAGCTCATAAGCACAGAGTCCATGGCAGGTAAGTCCCCAGACACAGGGGAGTGATAGGGTGGGGGATGAAGAGGTGACCAGAGTGTTTTAAACTGAGACTAGGGTGAGGTTATGTGATAGCTCTGCAAAGTACTAAGAGTGCTACATCCTGACAGCTTGTCCTCTGCTGCGGATATGTGACAGTAACTCGCATCCTCAAACATGCCTGTTGCTTGCTGAGCGGGTTACTGGATGTGCTTGGCCTTACTGCACATCTTCTGCACCGTTAGAGCAAGCAATGTTAGCAGACAACAGTCATTCTATCCACAGTTCACAGACGTGCAGCTTACCTACAGCAGTCACACTTCTTGTGAAGACGGCAGTTAAAGTAATAACCAGGCATGAGAAATGGTTATATCAAAACACTAATTAGTTAGATCTTAGAAGGAAGAATTGGAAACAAAACGTCTCAAGGAATGATAAAACTGATTAACCAAACTTTAAAACATGCTTTTGTTTAAAAAAAATTTTGACATTACTTAAAACTTTGGCATTTGCTGTAAGTCAGGCTTGCTCAGACACCCATGATCCCCAACACTCATGCACCTGCTTGACCACCACGCGTCAGGCGTCGAAGCTGGTCTAAACATCCTCAAATGTGAAGGATAGGGTTCATATCCAAGGACGCTCAGTAGTAAGCAACTGTCCCAGGAAGGCTATTCACGTTTATTATCACCAAATGCTGCAGTTATTATCATGCAGAAGAGAATACAGACCTAAGACCCTCTGATGGCATGCCAGTGTGCAGCACATGGGTTGGAAATCACTGGTCTAGAGGATGTGGGAAACACTTCTGAGTCTCACTGTGAGATCTGCAGTCCTCAGGTCACCAACCACCATGCCTGTCTTGCTCTGCTGCCCCACAGACCAGAAGCCAGGCCTCTCCTTCACAATAAGGCCTGTTGCACGAAACTCACGTGTGATCCAACCTGGCACAATGTGGCATTTTGGGTAGTGGATGCTATAATGAAAACGTGAGTCTTAAAACACCTGTTGTTTTAGCAATGGGTTTGTTCTAAAGACTCCTAACACAGGAATTAATGTGTTTCTCTAATAGACTGCACCCGGAGTTAGGTTTTAAAATTTGTGAGTTCTCTGCAGCATTGTTCTTTAAACAGTGGCACTGCCAAATACAACCAGCGAGAAGATTAAAGTTCCCGCAGTAGATTAAGCACAAATCATCTGTCCTCCTGTTTCAGCATCGTTGGCTCGTCTGTCACATGACGCTGAGCACTGCTGGTCAGTGTCGATGAGCTCGCATCCATGCAGCTAACAGATGTCTGCTCCTGTCGAATGAATCACTTTATGTTTCACGCACTGGTGGTCGCAGATGTGTCACTATAGCAACATCATTAATTTCAGATCTTACCGGAAACATGCACTCCAATCAAACCTAATTACACCATACTGCTTTCTTGTCCACAAGAAGGAAAGTATAATGCAATCACTGGATGCTTCATTTTCTGTCCCACTGCAGCAAATGATCGCACCACTGAGATGGACGCTTCTGTCAAAAAGCTTATAGATGCAGCACGCACCCTGTCTGCAATCACATGACGGACCCTTCCAACTCTGTCAGCAATGGCATATTCTTAATCATTTCGGCTGAAATACAGAGCACTTAGAGATGTTTTCAAACTGCCTTTGCCTCCTACACTCCCCCTGAATCCTCACGCTAGCAAGGACCCACCCTCTGTGAGAGCCTCTACTGCGACTGAGGCCACCAAGGAAGTAGGAGCCTGAGCGACAGCCTCTTTCTGCCTCCCTGGGTAGAGTGCCGTGGCATCACTGCTCACAGCAACCTCAAACTCCCCGGGTTCCAGTGATCCTCCTGCCTTAGCCTCCTGAGTAGCTGGGACTACAGGCAGCACATCACACCCCAGCTAGTTTTTCTATCTTTAGTAGAGATCAGGGTCTCACTTTTGCTAAGGCCAGTCTTGAACTCCTGAGCTCAAGCAATCCACCTGTCTCAACCTCCCTCCAGACTGCTGGGATTACAGGCATGAGCCACCGCGCCTGGCCAGCAACTTCTGATTTACAGACTGAGGGGTGACTGATATGACTGAACTAAGGGCTGTAAGATAGAGAGAACCTAATTATTTAAGTTCCTGGGCTCAAACAACCATGTAGCAGTGAGCAGGTGCACAGGCTGTGCCAAGGAGTGTAAGGCCACACAGGGTGCAGGTACAAGGCCAGCTGTTTCACCCTGACATGATTTGCACATCTGTGTTCACCAGATTGCATGTCCTAGAGCTGAGGGTTAAACCAACACAACACTTTAAAGGCTGACAAGACGTTTATTTTGCTCAGACGGTTAAAGGACTTGTCTACAATCACACACGGCAGGAAGGCAGGACACAGCTCAGGTCTGTCTAACTCCTAAGCCTATTTCCTTTCCACATGACCACGTGAAACATGTCTGACCCTCCAGACTCACCTCAGAGAAGTTGTGGTTTGGTTCCAGACCCCTGCAATGAAGCTAAAGGCAAAATAAAGCCAACCATGAGAATTTTTTGGTTCTTGAGTGTTTTGGGTTATAGCTGTGTCCCCGGTTATGCTAAACAACACCGTAGTCCATTTAGTGTTCAGCAGCATTGTCTAAAAAAACAACATATATACTTAATTAAAAATTACTTTATTGCTAAAAAAATGCTGGTGATCATCTGGGCCTCCCCTTGAGTCCTAATCTTGCTGCTGGTGGAGGGTCTTCCTCGGTGTCCATGGTGCTGACTGACCAGGATGGTGGGGGGGGTGGGTGGTTTTCAAATAAGACAATAGAGAAGTTTGCTGCATCGATGACTCTTTAACAAAAGATTTATCTGTAGCACAAGATGCTGTTTACAGCTTTTTACTCACAGTAGAACTTTCAGAAGTGGAGTCGATCCTCTCAAACCTGCTGCTGCTCTGTCAGCTAAGTTTATGGAACATTCTAGTCTTTTGCTGTCATTTCAACAACGTTCACAGCATCTTTGCCAGGAGGAGATTCAATATTGAGAAACCACTGTCTTTGCTCATCCTTAAGAAGCACCTCCTCATTGTTCAGATTTCATCCTGAGATCGTGGCAATTCAGTCCCATCTAGTTCTCCTACTGTTCCCCCCACACCTGCAGAGACTTCCTGCACTGAGGTCTTGAACCTCTCAGTCATCCATTGGGGGTGGAATGTTTCCTAAACTCCTGTTAATGTTGGCAGTAACATTAACAGGAGTTTGGGAAACATTCCACCCCCAATGGATGGCTGAGAGGTTCAAGTGTTCTAGATGGCATGTAGAATGGTAAATCCTTTCTATAAGGGTTTAAGTTTACTTTGCCCAAGTCCATCAGAGGAATCACTGATTATGGCAGCTATAGCCTTACAAAATGTATTACTTAAATTATAATATAATATAAGTTTTGAAAGTCAGAATTACTCTCTGATTTGTGGGTTATGGAATGGGCATTGTGTTAGAGGCATTAGAACAAGATGGATCTCTTCATATGCCCCCATCGGAGCACTCGGGTGAGCAGATGCGTTGTCAATGAACAGTGATATTTTGTAAAGACACTTTTTTCTTAGCAGTAGGTCTGAACAGTGGGCTTAAAATATTCAATAAACCACGCTGTGTACAGCTGTGCCACCATCCAGGCTTTGCTGTTCCATTTCCAGAGCACAGGTGAGTAGATGTGACATCACTCATAAGGGTCCTGGGACCTTCAGGAAGGTCAATAGCAGCGGCTGCAATGTAGAGTCACAGCTGCATCAGTCCTGACAAGAGAGGCAGCCTGCCTGGGAAGCTCTGGAGCCAGGCACTGACTTCTCTGCAGCCAGGACAGTCCTGGTGGCGTCTCCCCCAGTAGGAGACTGTTTCCCTGCACCCCCTTTTCAGTGATTTCGGCTGGATCTTCCTGATAACTTCCTGCATCTTCTCCATTAGCACCGGCTGCTTCACCCTGATCTCCACATCACAGAGATGCTTGTTCCTAAAAACCTCATGAACCACGCTCTGTGAAAATTCTAAATCAGGGACCTCCGTGTCCCTTCCACCGCTCAGTTTTAAGTAGCTGGGCTGTTCTGGACAGGAAGTTTGTGCCTCAGTCTGTTCTCCACTTACATATCAGAAAGCTGCTTTTTGAGTTTAACTTGTGACTCTGATTTCTTAATCCTTGTAGTCATCAGATAATTTCCTTGGTTAATGGTTATACCTGCAAATATTTGTTTCTGGCTTTATATTTTATTTTTCTTTTTTGTCTTTCTAAAACAGAGCTTGCATAACAAATGTTAAAATAACAGTGCTGTCAGCCAACTGCTCTTCTTCTCAACTACAGTAAGGACAAGTAAGGACCTTTCTAATATTTAATTATTAAAAAATATTTAATTATTTTGCTTGAGACATATTTTCTTTATCATGTATGTAAATATTCTTTTCTTTCTTATTTACTAAGAATTAACTCGGAATTTAAACCATCTATCAATAAATCAGGTAAAATTTTCACCCTGAGATATGGCTTTCATTATACTACTACATTCAATTTGTCTTTTGTAAAAAAATGTTATGAACTAATATGAGAGTTCTACTAAAAAATAAGAAAAATATGAAATAAGGACATACAGAATTGTGGGCATAGACCTTTAGGGCCAGATAAGCAGTTTGCAGTAAAGCTCTTTACAAGAACGTGACCACTAAATACCAAACGCACATGCCTGTCACTCTCTCCTAACACCTCACAGAGATCATTCTACAATAAACACACAATTTTTGCTCTTAAGAAGCCATGAGAGAGGTGCTATAAAGGCAGTTAAAAAAACTGTAAGACTACAGAAAATTAAAAATACACAAAAATATCACTTGGAGCTCTAAGAATTTAACATTGTGATAAATCTTATATACTGTGAATACTAGAACATAAAGTTGTAAGAAATCTTCAGGAGCAGAGTCTGAAAAGCTCTAAATATGAATTCAATATTCTAACACACACATATCTACATACCCACAAGCATATATGTACAAACATGCCACAATCATGTCTGATCCAATAATTACTCGGTCCCTTCAAAGGTGAACACAGTACCTGTTTTATCTGTCAGTAAATACACCAGGCGCCCCAGCTCCTCTGGTATTGTGCTGGTCCGGACAACTGTGCCAGGGATATTCTCATCTCTCATTATCATCCATCCATAGGCTGCTTTGCCCATGTCCAAGTTCACACGCAAACTGCCAAATAAAACCCACCGCAGT
The DNA here is from genome assembly GCF_027406575.1 of Nycticebus coucang. Classification (NCBI taxonomy): domain Eukaryota; kingdom Metazoa; phylum Chordata; class Mammalia; order Primates; family Lorisidae; genus Nycticebus; species Nycticebus coucang. Next base: position 71,689,052 of record NC_069798.1, on the reverse strand, counting down.
CATTAGTATGATCCGGACCCACACAGTGAGTCCACATTCACGTACTATCACATTCCATGTAAATGAATCTAGTTATAAACATTGATTTTATGTGGAAAAGATAGTATTGGAGTTAAGACTTTGAAATCAATGAATTTGATAACATTTAAGTCAACAAACATTTTTACACCCCAGATAATGTTTGCAGGTGTCAAAAGAGATAGATCACATTCTGTCCTCAACACAGCGCGCCATGCTGGATGGAACAGAAAAGCAGGCCGTGGCATCTTCCGTATTTACCTGGAAAGAGCTGAGGCACACTCACCCTAGTGAAGTATCTCAATGATGGAGAAACAAGCATCCCATGTGCTAAGTTCTAAATTGAAACTAGTAGATCAACAACTACAGCCCCACATGAGAGGGAAACACGAAACTCAAGATGGGGAGGTAGGCAGGGGGCTTGGTAAGCTCCCAGCTGACGAGCATAGTATGTGGCACATCTCCTGGGTGAATGACTCAACTGGAACTTGGACTTTACCTAACAAACTCAAACAGCGTACCCTGATCCTAAGTACCCTCATATTACTCTGGAATAAAAACCATTAAGTCTGCATCCTGAATATCGAAATCCTCTTCCCTAAGCTGTTCCCAGACCATTTCTGGCTGTCAGACGCAAGCCCCACCTGAACTCACCTGGCTGCTGAGAGGCGGACAGATCCAAACAAACAGATGCGAACACAGCGGAAATCAGGGAGATGAGGGACGACGAGAGCAGAGTGAGACTGGGAGAGTCTTTTATTGCTGTTCTCAGACAAATGAGTGAAGATATTTCATTCATGAAACAGGTATTAAGAGAGGTGAAGAGAGAACAAGAAAAAATTCAAGAAACTTAATGACAGCTGAACTGAAAACATCAAATAAGGGTTGGAGAGTAGTAGTAAAGAATTTCTCAGGAAGGAGAATAAAAGGGAAATAGAATGGAAAAGAACAGTACAGAAAGAGTAATTGCTTTAAAGAATTAATCTTGAAGGTTTTATACCTGATTAACTGGTGTTTGAAAAGAGGAACTGTAGGGCTGGGCCTGGTGATTACACCTGTAATCTCAGTACTCTGGGAAGCTGAGGCAGGTGGATCCCTGAGCTCAGGAGTTCGAGACCAGGATGAGCCAGAGTGAGACCCCGTCTCTAAAACCAGCTGGGCGCTGTGGGGGGCGCCTGTAGTCCCAGCTACTCAGGAGGCTCAGGCAAGGGGATCATTTAAGCCCAAGAGTTTGAGGTTGCTGTGAGCTATGACACCATGACACTCTACCCAAAATGACAGAGTGAGAATCTGTCTCAAAAAAAAGGAATTGACCTCTACTAGGTATATACCCAGATGATCAAAAATTATTTTACAACAAAGACATCTGCACCAGAATGTTTATTGCAGCCCAATTCATAATAGCCAAGACATGGAAACAGCCCAAGTGCCCATCAACCTATGAATGGATTAACAAATTGTGGTATATGTACACCATGGAATACTATGCAGCCATAAACAAAGATGGAGACGTCACATCTTTTATGTTTACCTGGATGGAGCTGGACCATATTCTTTTTAGTAAAGTATCTCAAGAATGGAAAAAAAAGGTATCCAATGTACTCAATACTACTATGAAATCAATATATAATCACCTACACACTCATATGAATGACAAAACATAACTATAGTCCAGAATGTAGAAGGGAAGAGGAAAGAGAGGGGAGCGGAGGGGGGAAATGGGAGGAGGGGGGGTATTTGGGGGGACCTCACCTAATGTGCATGATGCAATGGTACATTTCAAAACTATTAAGAAAAGAGTATAATTGTGATGGATGTGTTACTTAGTTCAATGTAAGCATTTCACATCGTATATCGAAGCAATAACCTGAACCCTGCAAATGCACCAATGTATAAAGTTTTGATTTAATAAAAAATAATAATAATGAAAAAAAAAGAGAAATTGAGAAAAAGGATGGGAGGAAGTGGCATAATAGTAATAATATTCATCCTCTCCTTCCCCACCTCCTCTCTTCTTCAAGGAAGCCTCTCAGAATTCCCGTGTCTGAGTCCAGCACAGGATGGAGTGGAAGGGACTCAGACCTAGATGTACACTAGCCTGGAACTCCAGTCAGGTGGGGTCAGGAGAACACGCGGAGAGCATGACTGTCACATTGTCCTGCACAGCAGTCACTGGCTGCAGGTGACTGACTGACTGTTCAGCACTTGAGATGTGGCCGGTCTAAATTGGAGGTGCTGTTAGTGTAAAACAGACACTAGGTTTTCAGGCACAAAAAATGTAAAATTATCTCATTAAAACTTTTGTATTGATCTCATGTTGAAATGATAATATTTTTTGACATGGGCTAAATAAAACTTGTTATTATTAAAAAAAATTTTTTTTTGAGTCAAGAGTCTCACTATGTTGCCCTGGGTAGAGTGCTGTGGTGTCACAGCTCATAGCAACCTCAAACTCCTGGGCTTAAGAGATTCTCTTGCCTCAGCCTCCCAAGTAGCTGGGATTACAGGCTCCCGCCAGAACGCCCAGCTATTTATTTGTTGCAGTTGTCATTGTTGTTCAGCAGGACCAGGCTGGGTTTGAACCCGCCAGCGCCATAACCACTGTGCTACAGAGAACAGATAGAATGTGCTTAATCCATGGAGTGAAACCGTCAACTCCTTTTGACCTACCAAACCGGCAATTCACATGCTTCAACCTGTTAATAAGTGCACACTTGAATAGAACAATATCTAGGAATCACAATCAGTGAAGAAGGTCTAAAGGTAAGTTGAAGAAAATTAAATAATTATAATTTATCTGTTCATGAATCTCACATCTTAAAAGATTACATGAACTACCTAGTCAGAAAAAGAATCTCTGACCATTACATAGCCTTTTTTTTTCATTATATGGACTTTTTAAACCAGCCCCTCACCCATCGTGTAGCTACTTACAATTCTGCTGTGACGGTGAACCTGTCAGAGACAGCACCCTGTCTCGAGGGTGATGCTGCAGGCAGGATGCAGCTGTGGTCCCCAGCCCAGGAGCATGGCAGCACCTGGTCAGGAGGGCTGGCTGGTCACTACTGGCTCTGAAACCAGAGACATCATACTCCCAAGTTGCCTACAGGGCTTCCGGTTAGCCACTGGGTGAGCACGGAGACCTCCCTCACCAGCTGGGCGGAAGAGGGGCTGACCTCCTGTGGCTGGAGAGGCCCTGGGACATTGGGGACAGTCCTGAAAATGGTTACTTAACAGCAGTACTGTGCTGGCGGGCTGAGAAGGGAAAGAAGAGATGTTTACACAGAATCTTCTTTGACTTGGGCTTTAGAGAAAGATTCTTTTTCTTTCTCTCTCTCTCTTTTTTTTTTAGACAGTCTCACTTTGTCCCCCTGGTAGAGTGCCATGGGATCATAGCTTACAGCAACCTCAAATTCCTGGACTCAAGCGATCCTCCTGCCTCAGCCTCTGGAGTAGCTGGGACTACAGGCACCTGTCATCACTTCCAGCTAGTTTTTCTATTTTTAGTGGAGATGGGGTCTCGTTCTTGCTCAGGCTGGTCTCAAACTGCTGAGCTCAGGGTGCTGGGATAACAGGCATGGGTCACCATACTTGGCCAGAAAAATTCTTTATGAATCAGAAAAATGAAGTCACGGGCCACTTAGCTAAAATCAGGTAAAAAAGCTGGAGGGACAGAGGTAGGCAAGGTAGCCAGTGAGTGCCAGAGCACAGCATGGGACAGCGGGTCCAGAGGAGGGATGGAGGAGAGGGCCAGTGAGTGCCAGAGCACAGCATGGGACAGCAGGTCAGGAGGAGGGCTGGAGGAGAGGGCCAGAGAGTGCCAGAGCACAGCATGGGACAGCGGGTCAGGAGGAGGGCTAGACATCCCGGTGAGCCCTCATGGCTCTCTTTCTGCAGCTAAGAGTTCTGCACTAGGAGAAATACGACCTTTTGTCTGTATTGTGCTCTTTCATATTTTGCTTGAATTATTTTGGAAAATGTCAGCCTATCTTGGGCACTGAATCAAACAAATTTCTACCCTTAGCTGGGCGGGAGTGTCTGGAATCCATGGTTTGCCAGGAGGTTGTGAAGGCCAAGGAGTGTCTCCAGGGAGCTGCCCTCCTCACACTGTGAATGATTTATGTTGTAACGAAAGAATTTCTGTTATCATAGAGTTGTACGAAGTTATTATTTCATGGAATATTATACTAATATTATACTATAATCACTACTGATATATTTTAGGCTGAATATAATACTCTCTAAAGATTGTATAAAGCAGCAGCTACCCGTGAAAAAGAGGGGCGAGGCCATGTTCAGGGTGATGGCAGTGAGCACAGCAGCTGCAGAGGGCGAGCTCCTCGGCCCAGGGACACCTGTGGCACAGGGCACGGAAGCGGCTCTGCAGGGAGCAGCAGGTAGACACCTGGCAGGCACAGTGACGTCTGCAGAGTCCAAATGTCAACATGGCCGTCTGCTTGTTAATGTTAAATATCTGTTCAAACATCAACACTAAGTTGGCAAAGTAATTACCATGACTACATTTCATTTATTTTTTGGTAAAATTCGTAGTTTTATACAACTTTATATGCTCTGTGGCTCCCCACAGTGGACACCCAGCCTACTATTTTGAGAATAGTAGAAATAGATTATAAGATTAATAGATACCAGATATATTTTAACTTATTATATTGCTAATCTAACAACTGTAATGTTATTACTAACAGGGCTATTTCAGATAAGTGGAAAAGTTATTTGTAATTTGAGGTGGATAAATGAACCAGGAGGTAATTATGACATTTACAGTCATATAATAAGAAAGATGAAATAAGTCATCTTAAACAAATACTGTGTTCAGGAATGTTACAAATAGGAACCTATATGAATCTGCTTTAAGCTTCAGAAAGAAGGCGCAAGGGAAATCTCAGAAGGTAAGATTAGCTTACATCCTCCAAACCTACTACACCAATGTCTGAGAAGGCAACTTGACTGTGATAACTCGGAGGTACATTTCCCTAAAACACCCAGTGCAGTACGATTGGGTCCCCCAGGCGACCTCTGAGCTCTAATTTGTTACAATTAAACCTGCAGCCTGATCAGCAGCAGGTGGGCCCAGTCCCCTCAGGGAATGAATCTACCTGAAATAATTCACACACATTCCTCTGAAAGTGGACTTACGTTTAGATTCTCAACTGAGCAGAAGAAAATAGAAGTCATTTTAATCAGAAGTTTTATCAAAAATAATTAAAACTATTTCCTATAACAACTATAAGGCTAAAAGGACACAAAGGCCCTTTTCTCCAAATTTCTCCCAACACTTTCAATTCTGAGCTATCTTTACATTTTTCATGATACGCCATGCTAACGTAAATGAAATGGGACGGCACCAGAACATTCATTCCATCAGTGGAATCGCCCGGCACAGTCGGTGCTGAAGACAGTGTTTGGCCTCCAGGCCTGTTTGGACTGTCCCTGGGCTTCGCACTGACAGCCCCACTGCCTGTGCGATCTCCAGCCCAGACTCACCACCCACAGCAGAGAGGAGCACTCCTGCCTGCTCCCTTCCTGTGCCAAGTGAAATAAAAACACACACGTGTCTTGGCGGGAGGGACGTCCCCATCACACAGCTGGCACAGGCACCGGGCCTCCTTCCCTCGTCTGAGTCCAGCTGTGAACCCTGCAGCCTCCTCAGCTCTGCTGCCTGCTCCACGGGAGGGAGCACGATGAGCACATCTCAAGGTTTGAAGTCAGGCTTGCTTCAGTGCCGAATTTTCAGACTTACTAATTCACGATCTTAGACTAACGACAGATTTGATCTTTCTGAGCCAGGACAGCAACACCTGTAGAAGGCTGTGTAACGGCAGGGCCACTGTGGGGATCACAACAGCCCTAACAGGAGGTGACTGAGTGACACTGGGATGGGTAGCAGTGGGAGGGAGTGGCTGCAGCACCAAACAGCCCAAGGTTTCACAGAAAACAGACCCTGAACCTCAGCAGAAAGGACAGGCACTCAAGGAGAGCTGGTTGTGGGCAAGGCGCAGGTGACGAAAGTCTGTTAGGTGAATCGCGTACGCATGCGTAGTACGTGCAGCCTCCGGGCCGACGGCACAGGAATCTAGTAAGGTATAAAGAGCAGTTCAATTGGTGTCAGCAAAATTCTAAATCACATTCTGAAGTTTCTGGGTGGATGTGGGGGGACTGGGGATTTGATTTAGGAAAAGTAAATTGAGCAGCAGTTTTCCAGATGGGCAATCCCAGGAAAGGGGGACAGCAGGTGAGTCAGAAGACATGTGGGGCACAGGGGACGTGGGTCCTTGGCACCAGGGACTGTGAACAGTTGCGCCTTCTGCTCAGACTCACATCGACCCTCAGCATCAAACAGGACTTGGGGACTTCCTGGCATTCAGGCTGTCGCTGCTGCTTTCCTCATACACTGGAACTTATAAGACACATGGAACTTTCTTCTCAATGGTCCACCTGAGCAAGGGGCAAAAATAAAAACCCAGAACCACCAAAAGGCTGGGAGCTGCACGTTTTTTTTTCTCTCTTTTTTTTTTTTTTTTATTGTTGGGGATTCATTGAGGGTACAATAAGCCAGGTTACACTGATTGCAATTGGTAAGTAAAGTCCCTCTTGCAGTCATGTCTTGCCCCCATAAAGTGTGACACACACCAAGGCCCCACCCACCTCCCTCCCCCCCATAACCTTCATTGTCATTAATTGTCCTCATATCAAAATTGAGTACATAGGATTCATGCTTCTCCATTGTTGTGATGCTTTACTAAGAATAACGTCTTCCACGTCCATCCAGGTTAATACGAAGGATGTAAAGTCTCCATTTTTTTTTAATAGCTGAATAGTATTCCATGGTATACATATACCACAGCTTGTTAATCCATTCCTGGGTTGGTGGGCATTTAGGCTGTTTCCACATTTTGGCGATTGTAAATTGAGCTGCAAGAAACAGTCTAGTACAAGTGTCCTTATGATAAAAGGATTTCTTTCCTTCTGGGTAGATGCCCAGTAATGGGATTGCAGGATCAAATGGGAGGTCTAGCTTGAGTGCTTTGAGATTTCTCCATACTTCCTTCCAGAAAGGTTGTACTAGTTTGCAGTCCCACCAGCAGTGTAAAAGTGTTCCCTTCTCTCCACATCCACGCCAGCATCTGCAGTTTTGAGATTTTGTGATGCGGGCCATTCTCACTGGGGTTAGATGATACCTCAGGGTTGTTTTGATTTGCATTTCTCTAATATATAGAGATGATGAACATTTTTTCATGTGTTTGTTAGCCATTCATCTGTCATCTTTAGAGAAGGTTCTATTCATGTCTCTTGCCCATTGATATATGGGATTGTTGGCTTTTTTCATGTGGGTTAATTTGAGTTCTCTATAGATCCTAGTTATCAAGCTTTTGTCTGATTGAAAATATGCAAATATCCTTTCCCATTGTGTAGGTTGTCTCTTTGCTTTGGTTATTGTCTCCTTAGCTGTATAGAAGCTTTTCAGTTTAATGAAGTCCCATTTGTTTATTTTTGTTGTTGTTGCAATTGCCATGGCAGTCTTCTTCATGAAGTCTTTCCCCAGGCCAATATCTTCCAGTGTTTTTCCTATGCTTTCTTTGAGGATTTTTATTGTTTTATGCCTTAAATTTAAGTCCTTTATCCATCTTGAATCAATTTTTGTGAGTGGGGAAAGGTGTGGGTCCAGTTGCAGTCTTTTACATGTAGACATCCAGTTCTCCCAACACCATTTATTGAATAGGGAGTCTTTCCCCCAAGGTATGTTCTTGTTTGGTTTATCGAAGATTAGGTGGTTGTAAGATGTTAGTTTCATTTCTTGGTTTTCAATTCGATTCCAAGTGTCTATGTCTCTGTTTTTGTGCCAGTACCATGCTGTCTTGACCACTATGGCTTTGTAGTACAGACTAAAATCTGGTATGCTAATGCCCCCAGCTTTATTTTTCTTACTAAGAAATGCCTTAGCTACTCGGGGATTTTTCCAGTTCCATACAAAACGCAGAATCATTTTCTCCAAATCTTGAAAGTACGATGTTGGTATTTTGATAGGAATGGCATTGAATAGGTAGATTGCTTTGGGAAGTATAGACATTTTAACAATGTTGATTCTTCCCACCCATGAGCATGGTATGTTCTTCCATTTGTTAATATCCTCTGCTATTTCCTTTCTGAGGATTTCATAATTTTCTTTATAGAGGTCCTTCACCTCCTTCATTAGGTATATTACTAGGTATTTCATTTTCTTTGAAACTATGGTGAAGGGAGTTGTGTCCTTAATTAGCTTCTCATCTTGACTGTTGTTGGTGTATACAAAGGCTACTGACTTGTGGACATTGATTTTATATCCTGAAACATTACTGTATTTTTTGATGACTTCTAGGAGTCTTGTGGTTTAGTCTTTGGGATTCTGTAAGTATAAGATCATGTCGTCAGCAAAGAGGGAGAGTTTGACCTCCTCTGCTCCCATTTGGATTCCCTTTATTTCCTTGTCTTGCCTAATTGTATTGGCTAGAACTTCCAGCACTATGTTGAATAATAAAGGTGACAGAGGACAACCTTGTCTGGTTCCAGTTCTAAGAGGAAAAGCTTTCAGTATTACTCCATTCAGTAAAATATTAGCTGTGGGTTTATCATAGATAGCTTCAATCAGTTTTAGAAATGTGCCACCTATGCCTATACTCTTCAGTGTTCTAATTAGAATAGGATGCTGGATTTTATCAAATGCTTTTTCTGCATCTATTGAGAGGATCATGTGATCTTTATTTTTGCTTCTGTTAATATGGTGGATAACGTTTATCGACTTGCGCATGTTAAACCAGCCTTGCATCCCTGGGATGAAGCCTACGTGATTATGATGAATGACTTTTTTGATGATAAGCTGTAATCTATTGGTTAGGATTTTGTTGAGAATTTTTGCATCTATATTCATTGGTCTGAAATTCTTTTTGTCTGAAATTCTTTTTGTTTGGGTCGTTTCCTGGTTTTGGTATCAGGGTGATGTTTGCTTCATAGAATGTGTTGGGGAAGTTTCTTTCTCCCTCAATTTTTTGGAATAATTTCTGCAGTACAGGAATAAGCTCTTCCTTGAAGGTTTGATAGAATTGTGGTGTGAAGCCATCTGGACCAGGGCATTTTTTGGTTGGAAGATTTTTTATTGCTTCTTTGATCTCAGTGCTTGAAATTGGTCTGTTAAGGAGCTCTATTTCTTCCTGGCTAAGTCTAGGGAGAGGGTGTGATTCCAAATATTGATCCATTTCCTTCACATTGTCAAATTTCTGGGCATAGACTTTCTGGTAGTATTCAGAGATGATCTCTTGTATCTCTGTGGGATCAGTTGTTATTTCCCCTTTATCATTTCTGATTGAGGTTACTAGAGATTTTACTTTTCTATTCCTCGTTAGTCTGGCCAATGGTTTATCTATTTTATTTATTTTTTCAAAAAACCAACTCCTTGTTTCATTAATTTTTTTTTTTTGTAGAGACAGAGTCTCACTTTACTGCCCTCAGTAGAGTGCTGTGGTATCACACCGCTCACAGCAACTTCCAGCTCTTGGGCTTATGTGATTCTCTTGCCTCAGCCTCCCGAGCAGTTGGGACTACAGGCACCCGCCACAACACCTGGCTAATTTTTTTTTGTTGCAGTTTGGCCGGGGCTGGGTTTGAACCCACCACCCTCGGTATGTGGGGCCAGCACCCTGCCCACTGAGCCACAGGCACCGCCCTGTTTCATTAATTTTCTGAATGATTCTTTTGTTTTCAATTTCATTGATCTCTGATTTGATTTTGGAGATTTCTTTTCTTCTACTGAGTTTAGGCTTAGATTGTTCTTCTTTTTTCCAATTCCATAAGATGGCTTGTGAGATTGTTGATGCGCTCTCTGTTTTTCGAATGTAGGCATCTAAAGCGATGAATTTTCCTCTCAAAACTGCTTTTGCAGTATCCCACAGGTTTTGGTAGCTTGTGTCTTCATTGTTGTTATGCTCAAGGAAGTTAATGATTTCCTGTTTTATTTCTTCCTGCACCCATCTGTTATTCAACAGAAGATTGTTTAATTTCCATGCCTTTGTGTGGGGTCAAGTGTTTTTGTTAGAGTTGAGTTCCACCTTTAGTGCCTTATGGTCTGAGAAGATACAAGGTAAAATTTCAATTCTTTTGATTCTGTTGATATTTGTTTTGTGTCCCAGGATATGATCAATTTTGGAGAATGTTCCATGGGGTGATGAGAAGAATGTATATTCTTTATCTTTGGGATGGAGTGTTCTATATGCATCTATCAAGCACAGTTGTTCTAGGGTCTCATTTCAATCTCTTATATCTTTGTTTAATTTCTGTTTAGAGGATCTGTCCAACTCTGTAAGAGGAGTGTTAACGTCCCCTGTTATTATGGTATTATCAGATATCATATTGCTCAGACTGAGTAAGGTCTGTTTCAAGAATCTGGGAGCATTTAAATTGGGTGCATAAATATTTAGAATTGAAACATCTTCTTGTTGTATTTTTCCCTTGACCAATATAAAGTGACCATCTTTGTCTTTTTTGACTTTAGTTGCTTTAAATCCACATGAATCTGAAAATAAGATTGCAACTCCTCTTTTCTTCTGAATTCCATTTGTCTGAAAAATTGTCTTCTAACCCTTGATTTGGAGCTTTAATTTGTCTTTTGAAGCCAGGTGTGTTTCTTTTCTTTTCTTTTTTTTTTTTGTAGAGACAGAGTCTCACTGAACCGCCCTCAGGTAGAGTGCCGTGGCGTCACACGGCTTACAGCAACCTCTAACTCTTGGGCCTACGCGATTCTCTTGTCTTAGCCTCCCCAGCAGCTGGGACTACAGGCGCCTGCCACAACGCCCAGCTATTTTTTTGTTGCAGTTTTGGCTGGGGCTGGTTTTGAACCTGCCACCCTCGGCATATGGGGCCGGTGCCCTACTCACTGAGCCACAGGCACCGCCCCAGGTGTGTTTCTTGTAGACAGCAAATGGATGGCTTCTGTTTTTTAATCCAGTCTGCCAATCTATGTCTCTTCAGTGGGGAATTCAAGCCATTAACATTTATTGAGATAATTGTAAGTGTGGTAGTATTCTATTCATCTTATTTTGTGAGAGTCCATTGCTTAGTTTTATCTTTTCCATCATTGTGGAGGTTAGGTTCTGTCCTTTAATTTCTGAGTTCTTACTTTGCTGCTGATCCATTGTGGTGGTCAGTGTGCAGAACAGGTTGAAGTATTTCCTGTAGAGCTGGTCTTGTTGTGGCGAATTTCCTCCATATTTGTATATCTGTAAATGTTTTGATTTCTCCATCAATTTTTAAGCTAGCTTAGCAGGGTACAGAGTTCTGGGCTGGAAATGGTTCTGTTTAAGTAGATTAAAGGTAGATGACCATTGTCTTCTTGCTTGGAAAGTTTCATTAGAGAAGTCTGCGGTCACTCTGATGGATTTGCCCCTGTAGGTCAACTGGCGCTTACTCCTGGCAGCTTGCAGAATCTTTTCTTTTGTCTTGACTTTGGACAGGTTCATCACAATGTGTCTTGGAGAAGCTCGGTTAGAGTTGAGGCGACCTGGGGTCCGATATCCCTCAGAGAGCAGTGTGTCAGAATCTTTGGTGATATTTGGGCAATTTTCTTTTATAATATTCTCTAGTATGGCTTCCATTCCTCTGGGGCATTCTTCTTCCCCTTCTGGGATTCCTATAACTCGTATGTTGGAACGCTTCATAAAGTCCCATAATTCTGACAGTGAACGTTCTGCTTTCTCTCTCTTCTTTTCTGCCTCCTTTACTATCTGAGTTATCTCAAGAACTTTGTCTTCTACCTCTGAAATTCTTTCTTCTGCATGGTCTAACCTGTTGCTGATACTTTCCATTGCATCTTTAAGTTCCCTAATTAACTGCTTCAGTTCCTTCAGAAGCTCTGCTATATCCTTTCTATATTCTTCATATCATTCATCTCTTATTTGATTCTGTTTTTGGATTTCCTTTTGGTTATTTTCCACTTTATTAGCAGTTTCCTTCATTGTTTCCATCATTTCCTTCATTGTTTTCATCATGTGTATTCTAAATTCCCTTTCTGTCATTCCTAACATTTCTTTATAGGTGGAATCCTCTGCAGTAGCTACCTCATGGTCCCTTGGCGGGGTTGTTCTGGACTGGTTCTTCATGGTGCCTGGAGTTTTCTGCTGATTCTTCCTCATGAGTGGTTTCTTTTATCTGTTTCCTTGCCCTAATTTTCCTTTCACTTCCTCTTGCTCTTTAAGTTCTCGTGCCTGTGGACTAACGGTTCAATGAGTCCTTTTGGTACAGGACCAGAAGGGTGAGAAGGTTGAAGAGCAAGAAAGGGATGAAAGAAAGGAGGATCGAGTGATAAGAAAAAAAAAAAAATACAGAGAAAGGAGAGGGGGTGGGTAAAAGGAATATTGACAAAAAGAAGAGAGGCACAGAAAGAGGGAGACAGAGCAATATAGATGTACAGTAGGGTACTTTGACACAACCTTAAAAAAAACCCACCTTCTGGGGGTGCCCAGTTGGGTGGTTCCCTTGAGGTCAGCAGCTCTTTGCTAACCTGATCAGACATAGTACCCCACCTCCACCAAGTAGAGAGGAAAGACAAAAATGCTATAAATCAAACCAAAACAAGCAAACAGAAAAGTTATGGGATAAAATTGGGTGAAAAACCAAATAATAGCGGTAGAAACACTAGCAAAAATGAAGTTCTAGTTATTGAAAAAGGCAGCAATGAGAAATTATAGGTAAACTAGAAAAATTGAGAAAGAAAAAAGATCTGTATGGAAAAGGTTGAAATTAAAAAACAAAACAACATCAACAACATCAAAATAAAGAAAGAAACAACCAAAGAAAAAAAACAAACAAATAAAAGAAACACAACCAAAAACAAAGCAGTATGTATATTGTTGTTGAATATTGTCTGGGCAACATGTGGTCTTCTGGGGTATGAGATGTTAATCACAGTTCTGATACAATTGGAGGCTGTTGATTTCTCAAACCCCAGCAGGTAGACATCCTAAATCTCTCTACAGCCCACTTAAAAGGCACTTTGAACTTGTAAACTTGTCGAGCAGAAGCTTTCCCAGGAAAGTGCTTGTCGCTGGAATCACTGCTGAAGTGGCTATCCACTTACCCAGTGTGCCAAAACCGGTCTCACTCTGCCCCTGAGGGTTAGGGCTGCAAGGTGGCTCAGACTGCACCCTTAGGCTATTCAGTCACTAGGTTACCAGCTCCCACCCAATTCTAGCTCTGGGACCTGAGGGCGGAGCTTGCCGGAGCAGATTACTCACAATGGCCCCCTGTGGTCCACAGCCAAACACTATTAGCTCCGCCTGGCTCAGCGGCTCAGACCGGGGCCCTAGACAACGGCCAAAGTTCTCCGCACTCCTGCTCAGGCTCTCCCCAAGGCAGTTCAACTGAGTGCCAAGTCCAAAGATACCAAACAGTTCACAGGTAAGGCCTTTCAGGTTTGCCGTCTCGCTGCTACTGAACTTACAGTTGCGGGTGGGTTTAGACCCACTGAACGCACGCGACCACTTGCCGGTTTTCCACTGTTTTAATCCTCCTCTTGGGGTCCAGAAGTCTCTCGCTAACTCCCTGTATCCTCACAGGGGTGATGATAGGCAGATCCCACCAGCCAGAGATGCCTGGAGTCCTATCTCCCCAGACTCACGGTGCCCAGATGCAAGGAAGCTGTTACGCAGCCGCCATCTTGCTCTCCTCCCACCGGGGGTTGCACGTTTAAGGAGAGACACGCCTGCCTGCCACGAGCTGGGGTCACAAAGGCCCGCGCCTCACACCAAGGGAGAAACTCAACACGCTGCGTGGGGACTGGAGTCCCCAGTGTCCTGGATGCCTGTGCGGCTTTGACTCTTGGCCATAGACAGAGAAGCCCTGAGACTGAGGCTCCCTCCAAGTACACGCAGGAGAAGTGCATGTGTCTTGGAAAAATGCCTTCATCTTTGTTCTCTAATGATTCCTATAATTAGGTTCTCAAATATAATTACCCAAAACACCTATAATAACAACAAATACCACCACCTGGCAAAACAAGACACCACAAGGAAGTGCCAGAGACCAAAGTCCAAGAAGAAACAGCAGAAGAGGCCTCAGGTATCAACGTGCAGATGCAGACTGTGAACAGCCGGATGCAGAAGAAAAAAGAGGAGAATATTTGTGTGGACTAGGCAACAACTTTAAAAATGAAAGAATGTCATAAAGAAACCAAATAGAACTTTTAGAACTAAAAATACCATGAATTAATATTAAGAAATCAACTGTTTTAACAGCTGACCAGACACTGCCAAAGACAGAATAATGCTTTGGAAGACACAGTGGGAATGATACACAATTCAGAAGGCTGAAGGCAAAGAAGGCAGAAAACACACAACTAAGAGGAGCAGAGACAAGGTGGGGGAGGCTGCCCACCACACACTGAGCTGCCGTCCCCCTAGAGAGGACACAGAAGAGAGGACCACACTTCCCACAGGGAATGAGAGAAATCTATCCACAGACGCAAGAAGCCAAAGGAACGCTGACCATTCTATAAAACGAAAAATGATGCCTACACACACAGCAGCAGAGCGCAGGGTGAAAACATGCCAGAGAGGCTGGGAGGATGTAGCGAGACTCTTGGGCAGCAACAGTGAAGCCCAAAAAAGGGAAGAGAAATGGGACAACTTGGTACTTTTCAAGAAAGAAGGCAAAACAAAAGTCGAGAGTTCCCAACAAAGGCCAGCACTAAAAAAAATACAAAAAGAACAATTTTCGAACAGAAGAAAAATTATTCCATATGGCAGGTGTGTGATACACGGGGAAATGATTACCCGAAACCCAGGAACCCAGACAACGGGAAGTGCACAAATAGCATCTGGAGGTTTGAGAGAAATTACAACTAAAATCAATGACAAAAACGTCCTATGTCCAGAAAGGGATGAGTCAAACACTTGTAAGGGTACCTGTAAAGAAATTACCTCAGACTCTGGTAAGTCAAGAATATTTTAGATTTCCAATGTAACTACGAAAAGAACAGAAGAGGCTTACATAACTTCTCCTCTGCTGGAAAAAACAGTAGAATTAAAAAAAATAATACACAAAATGGCAAAAAAGGAGAATAATATGGAATAGGTGAAGTTGTATTAAAGCCACAAAACAAAACAGGAGATTTAAACTAAAAATAGCTGTACATGTACTAAATACTCTAGTCAAAAATTATCAGAGCAGATAAATATTAATCACAAAGTGACATGCAAATACAAGATGTATGCTAATTACATGACACACATAAAAATAAATATACAGAGAAGTTGAAAGAAAAAGATAGAAAAAGATACGCAAGCAAATTAAAGACAGCTGGCATTGCTACATTAACACAAAACAAAGTAGAATTTAATGCAAAAAGCTTTAGTAGAGATAAAGTCACTTTATAATGAGAAAATGCTTAATTCACCAGAAATAGATAACAATTTAAATTTGTATGCATCTAATATCAAAGTCACAAAATATATAATACCAAAATGGATGGAATTCCAAGAAAAAAAAAACAAGACAAATTCACAATACTGTTAAGAGAAATTTAATGCTTCTTAGTAACTATTAGAAAAGGCTGGAGAAACCAGCAGCAGATTAGTGATCCCAACCCAGTCGCAGACAGAACTGGGACCAGCAACTCAGAACCCAAGATGCTCTGGAGCACACACAGCATGCTCCTAAAAGTTGACTAAATTTTGGGTTAACTTCAACACATTTCACAGATCTCAAATAAGTAATGTATATTCTCTGGCAAAAAACTAAAAATGAACGAAGAAATAACAAGAAAATTTTCAACTATGCATAGAAATTAAAAATCTGTGTAATAACCATGGTCAATATCACAGTGGAAATTAAAATTTTATTTGACAGCAACTGTAGGAGACCAAGCACCAGGCTTATAGAAGCAGCCATGGGGCGAGACAATCTCCTAGCTAGCAAGGAGATGTTTTGCAGCCTGGAGACAAGCCTCAAGCAACTGCATGCGTTAATGAGATAAGATCACTCACTCGTTAGCAAGCTGGTGTTGAACTTTGAACATTTGTGGTGCAACAGGGTTGGAGTTGAGCCCGTGGAGAAAGAGCAGGTAAGCACAGTAGCTCCAGTGCAAGGCCCCTCACAACTGTTGTATAATACTTTAATAAAAGGCCCGAGAGAGGTTGCTCGGGGCTCTCCTTGGAGATATGGGAAGCCTACCTCTTGCAGGCATGTACCTTCAATCAGTGTCCCCGGCTGTTTTTATTCACAAGGAGATGGGGTGCCACAGCAGGCCCCAACAGCAACAAAAATACAATTAAGGTTGTTAAGAATGAAACATTCGATGTCCATACATAAGTTTGACAGTTGCTGTCTCACGCACTTCACTTTGACCAGCAATCCCCAACCTTTCTGGCACCAGGGAGGGACCAGCTTCAGTCAAAGATGTTTTCATTGAAGGGGCATCTGACAAGCTCGGTGATGAGAGTGGTGAGGAGCGCCCTGCTGTCCACCTTCCGCTGTGCAGCTCGGTGATGAGAGTGGTGAGGAGCACCCTGCTGTCCACCTTCCGCTGTGCAGCTTGACTCCTGACAGGCCACAGACTGAGTCCATGGCCTGGGCTGGGGACCGCAGACTTTGCATTTCCTTCTTTGTTTTTTTTTTTTTGAGATAGAGTTTCACTATGTTGCCCTCGGTAGAGTGCTGTGGTGTCACAGCTCATAGCAACCTCAAACTCCTGGGCTTAAGCGATTCAGCCTCCCAAGTAGCTGGGACTACAGGTGCTCACCACAACGCCCATCTATTTTGTTGTTGTTGTTGTTGTTGTCGTCACTGGTTAGCACGCCTGGGCTGGGTTTGACCCCGCCAGCCTCAGTATATGTGGCCAGTGCCCTAACCACTGAGTATGGGTGCCAAGCCTGCACTTCTTATTTTTTTTCTATGAAGGTACATCCTCATTCTTTCAAATATACATTCTGGCTTGTGATTACCTTTCTAAATTTTTTTTAGAGCAATTTTTGTGAAACCATATAGATAAGTAACATATGTGTTAATTTCAGACATGAGTTCCATCGTGGAGCAATGCAGCGCAGACAGCGTGAAGTCTCAGCAAGTGCTTGGGAAAGATGTGGCTGATGAACGCACAGGACCTTGGTGGTTTGAGAAGTTCTTTCCTGGTGATTTTAATCTTGAAAATGAGCCATGTGGGCGGCCTAAGAGCAAGGTGGACAATGATGAGCTGGAAGCTGCAGTGGAAGTGAGTCCATCTCAACCTATAGTGAATTAGCAGCAAACAATACTGGACAAGTTTGAGACAAACTGGCAGGGCCAGGGAGGTGGCTGGTGGGTTCTGCATGTATTACACAAGCGTAGCAAAAGAAAGCATCTCAAAGGTTGCCTTTCTTTGTTGCTGTGACACAAAAGTGTCCTTTTCCATACAGTATTGGTTTTTTGTTATTTTTGAGACAGTCTCACTCTATGGCCATGGATAGAGTGTCATGGCATTACAGCTCACAGCAGCCTCCGACTCTTGACCTCAATGGATCCTCCTGCCAAAGCTTTCTGAGTAGCTGGGACTATAGGCATCCAACACAATCCCCAGCTAGTTTTTTTCTTTTTTCCTTCTTCTATTTTTAGTAGAGACAGGGGTCTCAGTCTCAGCCTCCCAGAGTGCTAGGACTACAGGCATGAGCTACTGTGCCTACCCCCTACACTGTATTATTATGTGGGATGAAAAATGGATTCTCTTTGACAATTGCAGGCACTGGGCACAATGGTTGGATAAAGATGATGCCGGAACACAGTCCAAAATCAAATATTCATCAAAAGAAGCACATGGTGTGTGTTTGGTGGCTCAGTGCTGATATTGCCCACTTCTGCCTGTGGATTACAGTGGATGTCCACTGCGACCAGCTGGATAACACGATGAGGGTGCTTGTGGCTCAGCAGCTGAGGCTGGTGAAGTAGGGAGAGGCCCCTCTTGCAAGACAATGTTGACACACAGATGACACTGCTCAAACCACAGGAGCTACGCTTGGAAACTCTGTCATCCACTGTGCTCACCAGGCCTGGCACCCAGCTGGCTGGGGTCCATTTCTTGGAAGGAAAAATTCTCAGTTCTCCATAAGCTGTGGAAAAGGCCATTTGTGATTTCATTACCACTCACTCTCCAGGCTTCTTCGCTGATGGCATGTACAAGCTACCGTTAAGACACAAAACTGTGTTGATAGTTTAGGTAAATGTTCTGATTAATTAATTGTGCTGCTTCTTGTTTGAGAAATAATAAACTAAACTTTTGATTCAGGATTGGACATTTCATATTTAATCACCTGATTCACAAGAAAACTTCTGAGATACAACTAAGCTACAGGAAATTTATAGCCTAAAACACATATATTCAAAAAGAGGGGAAAAAGCTGAAAACGAGTCAACTGAGCACCCATCTCAAGATCACTTAAACAAACCAAGTAAGACAGTGGAGAGAAACAAGGTAATGAAACCATAAGGAAATCGCAAAGGGAAAAGCGGCACAGTCAGTGGGGCCAGAGCAGGTGCCACCCTGTGATTGTGAAAGTTGTCAAACTTACCAGAAGGCTGCCAAGAAAAAAAGAAGGCAGAAAGAACAAAAATAATAAATATCAAGAATGAAAAAGGTAAAAAGTACAGATCTATATATGTAAGAAATAATAGGAAAACATAAACTTCTGTGAATCAATCTGAAAATTTCAATACAGTTGGCTTATTTTTGAAAACTACAACTTTGAAACACTAACTGAAGGAATTAAAAACTTGGATAGCACATTGCTTGAGCTCAAGAGTTCAAGACCAGCCTGATGAAAAGAAAGACCCAGTCGCTACTAAAAAAAAAAAAAAGAAAAGAAAAAGAAAGAAAAGAAAAAAGAAACTAGCCGGGTATTGTGGTGGACACCTATAGTTCCAGCTACTTGTGAGGCTGAGGCAGGAGGATCACCTGAATCCAGGAGTTTGAGGTTGTTGTGAGCTATGATACCACAACACTCTACCCAAAGCCAGGGAGACTCTGTCTCAAACAAAAATTTTTTTTTAATTCAAAATTAAAAAATATGTAAAAACTTGAATAGTCCTGTAAGTATTAAAAGAAATCAAATCTGTTGAAAATCTTTCCACAGTCAAAAGTTCAGGCTCATATGTCCTTCCTGATATGATTAATGTTGAAGGAACAAACAATTCTGGTTTTACATAAAATATTTAAGAGAACAGAAACTGAGAAAAGATTCGGAATTTATGACACCAGCATAATCCTGATACTAAACTCCAAAGGAATGACATGAGAAAGGAAATTCACAGGTCAGTGTCACTCATGTCAATGTCCATGCAAAAATCTCACAGGGCAGAGCAAACCCAACGCAGGGACGCACAGAACAGTGTCCGTCACACCATGCCGCATTGGGGTCCTGTCCCCAGAAAGGTGAGGCTGGAATGTCATCGTAATGTCAGTCACCACAATTTACCATGTTAACATATTAGCAATATTTAAAGATAAAAAATAATTAATAGATTTAGAAAAATTTGTTTTACAAATACTTTTGAGTTAAAAATAACTTTTTGTCAAATAGGAACAGAAAAACCTTGAACATATTAACAGGTATCTATAAATAATCCATAGCACACTTAAATGACAACTTTTAAAAAAAGTTTTGCTTTTAACAATGGGAACAAAAGGAGGATGTTTACTTCACAACATGCTGAAGATTTTTGCTGCAGTACAGTAAGAAGGAAAAGAAAGAAATGGTGTAAAGAATTAGGAGGTGGGTGGACTGCCTGAGCTCACAGGTTCGAGACCAGCCTGAGTAAGAGCGAGACCCCGTCTCTAAAAACTAGCCGGGCGTTGTGGTGGGTGCCTGCATTTCCAGCTACTCAGGAGGCTGAGGAAGGAGAACTGCTCGAGCCCAAGAGTTTAAGGTTACTGTGAGCTGTGACACCAAGGCACTCTACCCAGGGTGACAAAGTGAGACTGTGTCTCCAAAAAAAAAAAAAGAATTAGAAGAAGAAATAAAGTGGTCATTATTTACTGATAATATGATGATATGAAAAGAAAATTTAATATACTCTAGATTAATAGTTAAATTCAGTAAGATTTTTTATCAAAATTTATGGATTCAATTATGTTATAGAAATAAAATTTACACTAGAAAAAAGATGAGTAATAGCTCTTTTAAAAAATATATGTATAGGGCAGCACCTGTGGCTCAAAGGAGTAGGGTGCTGGCCCCATATGCTGGAGGTGGTGGGTTCAAACCCAGCCCTGACCAAAAAAAAAAAGAAAAAAAAATATATATATATATGTATAAAAGCATTTTAAAAATATCAAGTATCTAAGAACTATTCTGACAAAAGTTGTACAACATTTCCATGGACAGATTTTTAAAACTTATTTTTATTAGAGAAGACCTAAATAAAATTAAGACACATACCAGATTCATGCCCCCAAAGAGCCAAAACACTCTTAAAAAACACAAAGAGGAAGGATGTGTTCTATCAAATATGGACTTTGTTACTAAGTGTTAATTAAGACAGTTTATTAATTGGTCAGAAACAAACTTAACAGTGTACAGGAACAGTGTAGCGACCAAAATAGGCCTCCGGCCGGAGCAGCTAAGACCATGGGGGAGAGGCTTTTCTGTAAGGGTGCTAAGACAACTGGCTTGGAAAAAATTTCACATGAAAGCTATAACCCAGTTACAACCTAAGAATAGGGGGAAGGGGGAAAGGGAAGGAAGGGAGGGGGTAGAGGGAGGGGGATTGGTGGGATTACACCTGTGGTCATCTTACAAGGGTATATGTGAAACTTGGTAAACGGTCTGTGAAGCTAGTGAATGACACCCCATGATTATATCAATGTACACAGCTATGATTTAATAAAAAAAGAAAAAAAAAAAAGAAAACCCTACTTCACACCATATTAAAAAAACAATAAGCCACTTCCAGGGATCAGAAGACAGGTGGCTGGAGATGTGTGAGTGGAGAGCTTCACCTCTTGGGAACACTAAAGGGCTTTTTGGAACAACATAAAAGGAGGGTAACCAACCACAAGAAAGACTCGTATATTTGACTACATAAAATCAGCAACTTTTGTTTCTTAATTTCACCACTAGGCGAGTAAGCTAGGTACAGGCTGAGGTACAGGTACAAGCTCAAGGTACAGGCTGAGAAGGAGCCAGCTCGTGGAGCACATGGATAACCACGGACTGCCCTGGAGGGAGGAGGGTCGCCAAGGCCACAGGGGAGGAAGTGTGAATGCCGACACACAGGCACAGCTATGCACTCACATCAGTCTGGGAAATGAAGAGACTGCAAGGAGAAACCAGCTCTGAGGACAGGAAAGTCTCTACACTGACGCTAGAAGAGAACACGGTGCAGCCACTCTGAGAAACAGTTTTGCATCACTAGTAAATCTGCAAACGGCTCCCAGACAGCTCACACAGGCGCGTGTGTGCAGAATATGCACGGACTCATGAGTCTCAGCAGCAACAATGCTTGCAACAGCAAAAGAACGGGGAACGACCCCAAGTCCAACAGCAGCAGACAGCTAAAGACGCTGCAGCTTGTTCACACAAGTCAAAGACGAGCTGCAGGAAGACGCTGGTGGCACAGCGCAGTGAGCCTGGCACATAGCGACATCACAAGAGGCACTGACATAAAAAGAAAACACCCATCTGCTTTCAGCAGTAAACCAGTAAAACAGGAAAAGGTGAATTACAACTGACACTCGGACAACACTGTGAACTGCACCAGCCCACTTATTGCCTATTTTTTCAATAAAAACAGGTGGTCCTCTACGTCTGAGGATTCTGTGTCTGCAACCAAGTGTGGATCAATAATACAGCATTTGTAGAGGCGAAACCCTGGGTACATACGGCTGACTTCTCTGGCACTCAGTCTGACAGGGCCATCTGCAGAGGAGGCTCTGGACCCCATCCCCCAGGGGACAACTGCATGTAACTACGCACACAGCTTCGGGTGGCAAAGCTCGTAGGAAAAGTGAGAGAAAGTTAAAGGAAGAACTCCACAATGTATACAACTTACCAAAATACCACACTGTACATCTCATAAACATGTACAATTATTGCCAATTAAAAATAAATACCCTCACAAATTTCAAAATAAAACAATGCTTAAAGATTACTGAAGCAGCCCATGCAACAAAAATAATTTTTGAATAAAAAACTTTATTACAAATTTTTTAAAAGGCAAAATTAGTGATTATTTCAAAAGAAATGAAATAAATTATGATACAGAAGATACAGAGGCTGTTGGATGGCATTCTATTTCTTAACTGGGATAATAGTTAATGAGTATTTATTTTATAAAAAGTGACCTAATATGTATTTTCTGTTTCATGTACTTTGACATTTCTGTATCTCTGCTATATTTCACAATAAAAATGTTAAAATATTTTCTGGGAAATATTTTAGTAAGTAAAATTATGATATGAATGATTAAAGTTTATTTTCACAAACAAAAGCATTACTATATTTTGGCCAGTGTATATTAATTTCTGAACCTCTGCCATATTACTAAATGAATGTTTAAGTTATTCTGAAATCGGTTTAGCCCAACATTTAACAACTAATATGTGAAATGGTTAAGAGTCACTTATGAAAAGTGAATGAGAAACTACAATTTTATAAAAGTGAAACAAAAGACAAGCAGTCCATGTGTGACATAAATTAAGATAAACACTTGAGAGGCGCTCCTGTGCTGCCCCAGAGCCTCGCTCCAGAAAATACCAGCAAGCATTGATAGTAAGGAAAGAAATGGGACACACAATGACCTACAAATAAAACTTACATTTTTCTAAGCCAAAATAAAACTGGCACTCTAATTCATGCTGTAATTACTAATAGATTTAGACAGAAAAAATACAAAAGGAAACATCGTAAGCACATGTCCCAGCCTCATTCTGAGACTTGTTAGAATGCTAGGGGTAGGGTCAAGGTCCCAGGACCCACATGTAGGTCACTGCCACTTGTGCAATGTGGCAGGGATCAGAGACGGTATTATAAAAGGAAGATTAATCCATTTTACTGCCTTTGTCATACCATTTCCAACGCCCTTAAAATCTGGAAAAGATGCTACTGCTTCATCACAGATATGTCTCATGTTGTTTCCCCGGGTAACCTTAGATGCCTCATAATTTTCTGAGTTATGAGTGAACCAGAGAAAGGATCACCTGATCCAAAATGACCCAGCCGCCCTCTTGCCAGTCTTCCCTGCTCCTTACACTATCGGCACAACCAAAGCAACAAAGTTTGGAGTTTTATATAAAACTAGTGAAGAAAGAGCATACTTAACCATGGCCAGTAACTAAAAACTTGCTAACATAAAGACTTATGATAGAAAAAATGTTTTTGTAAAACAAACTTGAACATTTTGGCTTCTGTGGAGGGAACTCTGTTGTGCAGGGAATAATCATTTCTCTTTCTATGGGAAAAGAGCAGGAAAGGGAGGAAGCCAGGCAGTCTGAGGGAGAAAGCCGAGAGCATCCTGCCCGAGGCTGGGTGCACAGCATTCCTCAGGAGGCCACGCGTAGGTGCTCAAGTACCCACTGCCCTGATGACTAAGCAAAGCGGGTC
Organism: Nycticebus coucang; assembly: GCF_027406575.1. Lineage (NCBI taxonomy): Eukaryota > Metazoa > Chordata > Mammalia > Primates > Lorisidae > Nycticebus > Nycticebus coucang. The sequence goes on along the minus strand of NC_069798.1, from coordinate 71,665,425 downwards.
TAAGCACCACGAGGTGCACCACCCACTACCCCCCACCTGCTCGTCTGTGGGAGGCTCGGCTGCCCACAGGAAGGGAGACAAGTACACACCCTCTCGTGACACTTCATTAATGACCGACAGGCATTGAGGAGACACTGCCAAGTAGAAGCAAGCTGAGCTGTCATTAGAAGCAGAACAACTGCTAGGAAGTGTGTGGCACCAACCCTTCCTTACTCTATGTTGGGAAGAATAAAAACGACTTTACACAGTATACTTTCTAGTTTCCTAGGGCTGTTATAACTAGGCGGCTTAAAGTGACAGAACTTTGTTTTCTCCCAGTTCTGGAAGCCAGACAGTGGTTCCGCTCTGCTCCTCTCTCTGGCCTTCAGACAGTACCCACAATGTGGAGCGTGCCTGAGTGCAGACATGTCCTCAACATCTGCCTGCCTTCATGCCACCTTCTGAGTTGTGTTTCTGACCCTTCTCTCGCCACTGGACTTAGGGTCTGCTCTAATTCAGGATGTGCACAGGTTCCAGGTGGGCATATGTTCTGGGGGCCATCACTGCAGCCACTACAATCTGTTTTCCACCTCCCCCCAAATTTACACCTGCCCCATATGCAGAATATATTCACCCCATCCCGTATTCCAAAGGCCTCAACCTATTATAACATCAAACACTACATCTAAAAAAAATCTCATCAGCTGAAAAGTCCCAGATCTCATCATCTAAACCATCTGGGTCAAGGATGGGTTAGAATCCGGGTGTGGCCCATCCTGGGAAAATTCCTCACCACCTATACACCTGGGAAAGCAGGAAACCTGTCACCCACCCACCAAGGGACAAGGGCAGGACAGAGACAGACACCTTGGTTCCAAATGGGAGAAATGGGACCAGATAAAGGGATCATTCCACACAGTTTCGTTTTATTCCATGTTATAAAAAGTGGTTGCGTTATTCTAGATTCACAGTTTATCCACAATCATTTAGTTTTAGTTCATTCATGTGAAAATTTGCAATCATATATATCAAGAATATCATTTGTAAAGTAACATGTTTGCAAATATTTTTAAATGGTTTTGTGTTTATGTTATAAATATTAGTCTTTAAATTAAACAAGCACCTAATATTAACTATAACCCCGTCGTTAGTTATGATATGGGTTATCATTTTGAAAAATATTTCATATTAAAATACTGCGTCTTCAGATATTTCTCCTAAGTTGACTGGTATCTTTGACCCTTTTAAATGTGACAATTCTAAACCACCAATGACTACGCACAGAGCCCAGGGTGCTGGGTCAAAAGCCCAATAAACAGAAGATGTTTTGCTAGATTCAGGTTCAGGATTTATCAGAAAATATCTTCCAAGTGTTAAAGATTTCATTATCAATACATTCAGATAGGGAAAAGAATTAGATCTAGAGATCATTCTACCAAAATTGATTATGTCTCCACCAAACCATGTTTCTCCAGGAAGATTCCTTGAGATGCCCTGGAATTCCCAGCTCCTTCCCACTTAGCTTTGTTTGGATAATTTCTTTCACATTGAGAAAGGTAAATTTCAATAAAATCTTCATCAATGAAACCAGACATTTGTGTTGTGTTAGTTTTTAAACCTACCTTATGGGAATAATGTAGGAAAAGAGAAGAAGGAACCGAAAAAGATTGCGATACCACGGGCCTACAAATCCTTGTAAGGTTACCATGACAACCGAGAGAGCAACTAAAGCCAAAAATAGCGCCTTCGTCAGCTGGTTGAGTTCAAGATCTAACAGACCAACCTGAAAAAAAAAAAAAAACAGACACATAAAATTAACACACGTATAAACTAATCACAATGTCTTTAATACTATAAATTAGAATACATAATGATAATCACGACATAAGAAAAAGCTTACAGAGTTTTCTTATATTAGCCTTAATTATAATGAAATGAAAGAATGTATTAAATTCACTCTTTTCTACAAAACTTCTTACAGATTCAGATGGAATTTCTGGAAATGAGCCATGACCCCCAGAGCATTTCCTGAAGGGGTGTGTTAATAAAACAGGAGGAGGCCAGAGCAGAGAGAGACCTCACCTTGGACAGCCCTCAGGGTGTACGGGGTGAAGTCACCTCCCAGTATGGACATGGGAGCTGGCCCAGCCCCAGCCCCGCACGGCGCCCTTGTGAGAGCTCTTGTGTCTTCTGACCATGTGCTGTCCCATGGACTCCCCACAAGAGGGCTTTATGCAGACCAAGGGGTCCCCAGAACAGGATAGTACGTGTCAGCCCTACCTACCAAGGGGCTCTCTAAAGTAACTTCTCTTGATGAAGAGGAAAAGAAAATGAGTAGTCAGCTTATAATGAAGGCCTTTTAAGTTTCCTGTGAAGTGCAGGGCTTTCACACTCACCCTGTGCATCACCCACTAGCTGAGCAGAGCGTGAGGAAACTGTGTTCCTGCTCATGTGTGTACTCTGTACAGGGTCCTGGAGACAGTGAGAACTTTACAGTAACCTAAACTGCTCTCATCCTATAACTTGAAAGAAAATGGCTCTTCTGAAGCACATAACTTCAATTTTGAGCTCTAGTAATCTCTGATCATGAACGCTTCTCTTTGTTGAGTTTTGTCCCTGAAAGGCACAGCGATAAGGCATGGGGTGGGGTGACAGGCAGGGGCGTGGGCACCACACAGGGGGCTGCAGGAACCCCGGGACCCTCAAGCTCAGCTAATTTAGATGCTACCACATTGTGGCATGACATTGGGCGGGCACAGCCTCAGCTTCCTCATCTAGGAGCTGGACAGTGTCTCCTGGAAGGACTGTGGGACCAGTCCTTGACCCCTGCTAGGCACAGCCCCACATGCCTGCTGCTGCTGTTCTTACTACAAATGTGGGTGTAAAGGCCAGTCTCTGCCAGCCATCATGAGACTCTCTGCCTGAGCAGTGACGAGGTGCCTGGGGAGCTCGATGAAGGCCATTGCCTTCAATGTGTAACTTAACTGTTTATTCCTGATTCATATGATATCAACAGAAGACTAAATCCTACCAGGTTCGTGGTCTCCCTGCAGCCTAATTTCTCCAGAATCCTGAATCTGGTACAACTTTTGACAAGGAATACTAAAGAAAACATGATTGCCAAAACCCTGATTAAAAGAAAAAAAAAGTTGAGGGCGGTACCTGTGGCTCAGTGCGTAGGGTGCCAGCCCCATATACTGAGGGTGGCGGGTTCAAACCCAGCCCTGGCCAAACTGCAACAAAAAAATACCCAGGCGTTGTGGGTGGGCATCTGTAGTCCCAGCTACTGGAAGGCTGTGGCAAGAGAATCGCCTAAGCCCAAGAGCTGGAGGTTGCTGTGAGCTGTGATGCCACAGCACTCTACGGAGGGCGAAGGAGTGAAACTCTGTCTCAAAAAAAAAAAGTTGAGAATTACTGAGCTAATAAATAACTTGATTTTATTGAGCCTTTTGAAAATCCCTAATTTTGGTCAGTAGAAGGCTAGCCTTTTCCCATAATGCATATGTTCAATTGAAATACAGTTTTGATTAATATTTGCCACAAACTCTCATGAGATCATTAGAACTAGTCATCAGACAGAAAAAATAAAACTTCATCAGAATGTCCATTAATGCTGTGACGAAAACTCAACTAATTAAACTTACTTAAATGTCTACCAGATTGTGTGCTAAATTCCCAGGTTATGAAAATGAGTTAATTATGAGATTTTATTTGCAAGAACAGCCAATCTAGTAGGATAAGAGATATATTATTAAAGAAAATCATAAAAGAGAACATTTTCTTTTTTAACCAGTCTTATATTTTAAATCTGTGGTCCTCAACCCCAGGGAACTGTTAGGAACCCAGCCACACAGCATTACCACCTGAGCTGAGCCTCCTGTCCATCCCTCCCCCCCACTTGCTTCCCAGCTCTGTGGAAAAATTGTCTCCCATGCAACCGGACAAACAGTTGGGGACCACTGTTTTAAATCACTTCTTAAAGCAGACAGTCAGCACTACTATTGGTTAATACTTTCAGAACAGTGTGGACACAATAGGAAGGGACCGGGCCCAGAACAGCAGGTTCTAATTCTAAACCCAAGAGAGCAGCAGAAAAAGTAGGTAGACAGCCCTCCTCCCTGCCCCCCATCTGTCCTGGTAGGCAGCCCCATATCTCTGTGCAGGTGAGCAGTCCCCCACGTCTGTCCTGGTAGGCAGCTCCCCCACGTCTGTCCTGGTAGGCAGCCCCATATCTCTGTGCAGGTGAGCAGTCCCCCACGTCTGTCCTGGTAGGCAGCCCCATATCTCTGTGCAGGTGAGCAGTCCCCCACGTCTGTCCTGGTAGGCAGCCCCCCCGACGTCTGTCCTGCTTTCTGCAATGTGGTCTCACTTGATCACTGCCTTATGCAAGATTCCTAAATAAGAAATTTTAACCACAAACCTAAGTACCAGTTTAATATGGAATAGCTGCTCAGACACATGGCCACAGAAAATCTTCCTTCTCTAAGTCGCAATACAGCAACGGGAACAGCAGCTCCTTGCAACAGAGGCTCTTCAAAGCCTGACGTTCCCAACCCCACGCCCTCCCCACAGCACGCTGCTCACTAATTCACATCAGCAGATCCTCAGGTGAGGGTGTGTGGGAAACCCGTGTCCACAAGAACACCCCCTAGCTCCTCTCACCAGCGAAACGTGCCCTCTCCTCAGATGACAGGCTCTCTGAAAAGGAACTATATTTAGCTAGTTCTGAAAATCCCCCACGTTGCTGCTGAGGGTGGGCTGAACCTTCCCTTGAGAACGGGCAGCTGAAGACCACAGCCGCTGATTTATCAGCTCCATTTAAAAGCAGCACAACCAGGACAGATATCGTGCAATTTCCGCTACTTCAACTGCTACATAGTTTATGCTTGAATTATTGAGAAAAATAGGTTTTTGGATTAAAATGAAGAAAAATTAAGCCAGGGAAGTAGAGCATGTTTCAAAGCCCAGCTCCTTTTCCTGTGACAAAGGCGGTCTAAGTTTCAGGCCTCGCTGAGGATCAGATGAAGTCATTATTCACTCAGTCAGGGAAAAAAGACTCAATTACCTCAACCTAAAGATGCTATCAATGAATGCAAAGTGCATATTTTACTCTATTCATCCAAATCCCATTAAAAAGTGAAAGGAATGATTTAATCTGGCCTTCCAGAGTTTGTCTTTTTTTGTAATAAAATAAAGAATCACTGTCTCGCAAAATGCATAACCACTACCTCACACTTTCCCTAGCATCATAGCAGTGAAAGACCATAAGACTCAGAACAAAAACACTAAGAAATGAATACAAAGTTTCCTTTGAAAAAATGCCACATATAAAGATGGAAACATTAAAAGCAGTCCACTGCATACTGATAAGCTGATAATTCAAAGCATTAACACCTTTCTAATTGACCAAGACAGATGTGGTCAATTGCTTGACTAGTGACTATAATAGTTTTGAAGTCTTCTCCAAACTCCTTTTAATTTAAAGAAGAGCAGTGAAAATTTAGCAGAGTAAAGCACAACTTTTCAATGATGTGCATCCTTTCAGGCAGTCTTTTCTGAAGTGTGACTCTTCCTCCTGAAACACAGTTAGAGCTATGCAGAGTGCAGGCCGTGTGTGTGGTCAACTCTAACAAAACAGGAAGAAGGGAAGAGATCGCAACTTAAAAAAAAAAATCCACTTTCAATTAATAATTAACCTTTTTATGACTGATTTCTCTGAAACACCCTTAATAGTTTCCCCAGCTCACCTAAAATACAATCTGGACTCATACAAGCTACTTAACATAAAAACTTAGTAAACTTACAAAGTTTCAGATTCTATAAAGACAGTGGTAACTTTAGTTTTGATGTGAATTTTTTTCTTTCTTTAAAATTTCTCTTAAAATAACCTGGACTGACCAGACAACTTTTGCTATGATTACAAATCTGTTCACCCATAAAATATATTACTAATCACTTGAAGTAATTATGACTATAGAAGGGAAGGTAAATTAAGTACACTGCAAAGTCATTTCCAACATTCATTGTAATTTCCTATATTAGAAAGCAAATTTTCTTCTACTTGTCATAATATTTGTTTTATTTGAAACAACTGTGATAACAAAATTAAATACGCTACTGGAAATTTTAATCTCCGAGGGAAAATTTGTGCATAAGCGTCTGAGACAGCCACAAAGGCTCTGCAGAGGGCTGTTCTAGGATAATGAACACAATAATTGCCTGTATAATCTGAAATGCTACTAATGGCAACAATCACAAATCCATTTAGCTCCTCTTTAATTTATGTACCAAGTTTTAAATAGCTAATGGTTCTCAGTAAAATAATGGTTTATACCAACAATAAAGGGTAAATATGGTATTCTCCTGCTTAATCAAGAAAAGATCAGCCAGGTTTTTTTAAATGAATGCACAGATGCATGAGAGTCAGACCTTATCTCCGTAACAGAGCACCAATCCAACTCCCTGAGAAGTTACAACTGCTGTCACACCACCGAGGTTCTGAGAGATTAGCACACACACCACAAAAGCACAATGTTATAAAATCTGCCGATGGTGAGACACAGCGTGGGCAGCACTGAGTGCTGGCGGCTCACCCTGATTAGCAGGACACAAACACCAAAACACTTCGCCAGTATTTTAAAGCTCACATATACTCATTACACGAAGTACTTCAGGACAGTAAAATAATAAAATGCAAAATTTCAGAGAGCTGATTTAAATTCTTACAAAAAGATTAATGCTATTTTAACTTGTTCTATATTTTCTCTGTGAATACAGAGTAATTTGAAAAAGAGAAAAGCCCCAAATTCATTTAGCACTACTCCACACAGGTAGAGCCACACACGAAAAATCACTTGAGATCACTGGCAGTCTTACTGATGGTCTCTCAGCTAAACTATTTGTGGGTCTGTTCTTCATCATTCAGGAATTGATATAGAGCTATGTTTTCCTATCTGAATTTCCTGTTAAAAGCACATTTTAAAAATCTTTGAAACAAATAATCCTGTATTTTCTACATATAGGAAAATATTAAGAAACAAGGAAAAACAATGAATTTTTAGACCTTCATTTTATTTCTGTATTTCAAATAAATGAAGCTCAGACACTAAATCTAAGTCCTACATATTACAGCAAAAATATTTTTCCATTATGGAGTTTTAATTAAAAGTATTAGTTTTTAAAAAAATGATATTATATACTCTTCTTTTTAAAATTATCCCTTCATTTTTTTTATCTTGGCATTGCTTTTTCTCTCTTTTTTAAACATATACATGTATTTCTTAGGTTTCCATTTTTTCGCCTTCAAAAAATTAAAAAGGCTTAAAATTTAATAACAATAACTATGTTTAAAAACCTTGTAAAGAACGAACGAACATAAATACAACCAGAAAAGGAACCAATTGCTACATCGAAATATTAAGCAATAACAATAATAATGATAATAATGATGCAAAAGAAAGTAACATTCACGTTGTCAAGTAGGAGTCTGTCTATTGTAGAATGCTTTGACTCTGAGGTTCAGTGTGGAGGCATCGGTTAACTTCCTTTTGGATATGAACTACCAGGTCTTACATGTCTGCAGCACCTGCAGGCTGGTCACAGTGCTGCAGACGTGTCTGAGCTATTATCGTTTATCGCCTCAGTGATCTGCGAAATAAGAAAGGTTTCTTTTGGCCATTAGAGTCTATTGGCTCAATAATCTGTGCTTTAAAACTTCCTAAATAATTGTTAGTATGGCAATTCTTAATATTATACCACCTTAATTTCTAAAAATCAAAACTATGTTACACAATAGACACTGTTAGATCTACTCTGAAAGAACATTTCATAATCTATGTTTTTACCTACCCAACAAATTTTGCCTGACTATTCTATACTCAAAATTTAAGGGATTTTTCCTTGATTACTATACAGTTATTACACAGAATATTTTTCCTTGGATATTTAACATTTTTAGAAAAATAAGGTCATTATATTCTTTATCTAGACAAGAAAAGTTTTAGCAGGAGGATCAGCTCCTAATCAAGAAAGGAAAACTGCTTTCCATACCAACTTGGAAACACAGCTGGGACACAGAACCAGCAAAAGCTCACCCCGGGTAACACTCAACCCTCAGTAACTCTTGCTGTGGAGACAATGCATATTGCACGTTGCACATTGTCAGTGCTGGGGATGAAATTATTACTAAAATCTACACTCATATTACCTGCTAAATTTGAAAGGGGTTTCACAAGTGTAGAATGAGGTTATTTTCACTAGCTGCAGGCCTTCTAGATCACTGGAGAAATTTTGAAATGGGCTCTATAATTTCCTAGGACACATGTCTACTCCAAGAATATTTTTTATAATCATCCATAATGCTAGAAAACAGCCCATTATCTATGACCACACATACGCACACGCACATGCACGCACACTCCCCCTTGAGTTCTGTTGCAAAATTTGTGCTGACTTTACAGATACGTGCAGTTCAATGTGGCCTTGCCAGGTACTGTCTAAAAGTCTTTACGCACGTTAGAACCTTCATTAAAATATAATAAATATAGCAAAGTCAGCAAATGTAAAGCAACACAGGGGCTTAAAATATAAGTAGTAGGTTAGAATTTTTATTTTAATTATTATAAGCTATTTCGAATATTCTCAACTTGTGACACGTCAAAGCCACATTTAATACCAAAATGAGTATGTGAAAAGAAGCAAAACAGTCTGGAAACCATTAGAAATTTAATTCTTACTCTTTGTACACAAATTACATAAAAATCTAGCACTAAATATTAAGATAAACCCATAAACTTTCTAAGGTACATCATTCCTGATTTTACTTTACAATTGACCACATAGTTTCTTTGAAAATCAGGGACAGGAAGACCCTACAACCTAAAGCTCATTCTCCTTCAGTCCTATCCTGACACCACTGGTGTCCGCTCTGCTGCTCAGCCCAGCACCTGCTTGCCGGCGGGAGGCATGAGGCCATGTGGCCAGCAGAGGGCGCGCGAGGCTGACACATCCCAGTCCTGAGGCCACAGAGCGAGGACGCTAACCGCCAGTCACCAGGGACAGCTGTCTCATGGTGGGAATTCAGGCCAGAGTTTAGACTTAAACATCCTGGATTTTAAGAGGTGGGAGAGTCCCTGAGTAAAAACCTGCCATCAAATGCACACTCTCGTCACACAGGACACCCAAATGCCTGGGAGCACCAGTAACCAGCAGAGAGCTAAAAGCTTTTGAAGATTTAGAGTTAAAAACTAAGTGGATAATATTTTAACAACAGTTTACTTAATGATTTCAATATCCTGAATGTATTTAAATTTTTTTTTGTCTTAAAAATGTAGGAAGCTATCAATTTTAAATGGTTTGCCAAGACCAGCCACCAATTTAAAATAATTACTTCAATAATCTAAGCTATCTGTTGACACCCAAAACCCCAACATTCAACACTGCTCATGTAAGTGAAATTTCAGACCAGGCATTTGGTTTTCAATTTAGATTAATTAAATAAACAGGGTTTTTTCCAGTAATTTATATTTATTTTAACAGATAGTTTACAAACAGCATTAACCTATTCTCTAATCCTTACTATCTAACAACATGATACCCATGAGTTTAGGGGGTAGGAATGTTCTCATAGTGTTAAAAAAAAAACCTCTGGACCGACCCCAGTAATAGCACCCATGGGTACGGCCACAGGCTGCTCCAAGCTCCTTTAAAGATGTTCCAGGACCCCAACTCTTCAGAATTCTTTCCCCCCAGCAACATAAAAGACAGATTTTTGCAAAAAACAAGCAAGCAAACAAACAAACAAAAGGCTCTCATGAGGAGTCCTAAAACTCGTAACAGGCACGGTAAGAAAGGGAAGCCCACAGCTTTATTTTAAACTATGTAGAACATGGATTCTCACCTCCTTTCATGTTTTACTATATTTTTAACAGTCTGCACAGGAGACTGTGTTATTTAGACATTTTCTTCTAGCAGGTGTGTGCAAGTGTGTTTTCTCATTTTCCTCTGAAGGTGCCAAGTCCTTATTTTAAATATCTTGTAGGGGTGGGTGGGTAGAAACACTCTTAAAATGTGCTCTTACATATTCATTTAATGTAAAATAATTTATCAAATATATTCTTGAACAGAAAGTAGTCTTGTATTTTTAAATAGATTGATAATAATACTAAACTTTAGGGCTCTATTAAAACTTGTGATGAACATCAGTAAATGTGAGGACAGGCCTTCTAAGGTCACAGCATTCCGAAATGTCTAAGCACAAGGTCTGTTTTCCCTTCAGGGACATTAGAACTCTTTCCAAAAGGCTGAGAAAAATTACCCGATACCCTTCTAGTGTCCAGAATGTAAGGTATGGAAGGGATTATTCCTGTAAGTGGCCTGGAAATGCTGGCCCACAGTTGGTGGGTTAAAAGGCTGGGAGTCAGAAAAGAGCAGCCCGGATGGTTTCCTGCTCCCAGACAGAACCATTATTTGCCAATCCAGGACCTAGGAGGGTCAGGAGACAACAGCCCAATATCAGGTGTCAGCCTAGCCCAGTCCTTTCTCCCTGGAGTCTGCCTTGGACACAGCATGAGAACTGCACAGAGTTCATGGAAAAGCATTTTTCCACATACTTATTTTCCTTATGCAATTTTAGAAAAAAAGCTTGCTCACACTCGTAATCGCAGCGTTTTGGGGAGGCCGAGGTGGGAATATCAACTCAAGCCTTGAGCCTTCACTTCAGGACCAGCCTGGGAAAAACAGTGAGACCCTTATTTCTATACAAATTTTTTTAAAACATTAGCTGATGGCAGCACCTTAGTCCTAGGTACCCTGGCGGCTGAGGCAGGAGGATGGCTTGAGCCCAGAAACTTGAGGTTGCAGTGAGCTGTGATCTGTACTACAGCCTGGGTGACAGAGTGAGGCTGTCTCAAAAAAGAAAAAAAATTTTTTAGAAAAGAGAAGGATTAAATTTTTATTAATAGTCATTGTTTTTATAATTAAAACTTCGATTTCCAACCTAGATTCTCTTCATCGGAGGCACAGTCTACCTCCTCAAGTGCTTCTCCTCTTACTGTATAAAGATGTGGGATTTATGGACCACTGATGGTCCCTACCCCATTTTCCAGATATTTGGCACTGATCACTTATATAAAACCACTCAAGAGTATTTTTAAATCAAGAGCCATTAGCTGTCTTGACAAGATACATGACTAGGATATTTACTGGAATCAGAACTACCATCAGTATCTCATTGAGTTAATTAAATTCCTTTGCAATTAAATGCCTATTTATAATTATATTAAAAACATGAGACAATATATAAAATGCTGACCAGTGTCTGAAACAGCTCAGAATAACTATCATCTTGAACAAATTCACTAGGTTCTGTCCATTTTCCGTCCTGCCTACACATCTGCTTAACAAGCTATTAACCACGATTTAATAATAGGTAAATACTTTATTTTTAAAGCAACACAGCAGAACAGCAGAGGCAGAATAGTGAAGAAAAAGAATTAAGGAAAGTCACAGTGGCCCAGCACCTGACCCTGAACCCCTTAATACTCAGAATCTGTGGCTCCTGTTTGTGCCCTTTGTTGGAAAGGAAAAAGGAACTTAGCAGATTTGCTGAAAATTTCAAATGATAAGGGTAATATGATTAAATAAACTTTTCATTTAGCTTAATCACCCTTTTATTATTAAAACTGTCTTTTTCTGAGGTTCATTACCAGTATCGTGGCAAAATGCAACACTACTTTAAACCATCTAAAATTTTGTGTTATTTTATGTCTTCAGAGACATTTTATGAACCATTTCATACTTAATGGTTTGTAAGCAATCCCAAGAGTTGGGAATTGTGTGAAAAGTTGTTCAGATTGACAGATAAAGTGAAAAGGTCTGTATTAATTTCCAAATAAAGAAATGCATGGCGTGGTATCTCACGATGATTACACTCTAAAGTACCAATTAGAACGCATCAGAAACTAGAGCAAGTTGACACTCTACAATAAAGCAAATAATTTCCAGTTGGAGGGGCAGAAAATGTTAATATGCAATGTTCAAGACTACAAGAATCTTTGTAAAAGGAAGTAGCTAATAAGGTTTAATGATGCGTGTCAGGAAGCCACAGTATGTAGGGAAACACAGCTGGCTTCATTTTGTAAACTATTTGATATACACATCTTCCCGCTCGTGGTTATCAGCTGTGCAGTGCCACAGGGGACAGTTTAGACTTCAGATCAGGGTATTCTTCTTGTTCTCTAAATTACAAGTAAAATACATTAATATAATATGGTGCTATAGGCTGGTGCCCTGACTGAAGCTTATCAGCTTATGAAAGAGGATTAGTAGAGTCTTCTGAAAAATGGCGCAGAGACAATCCACCCGCCTAAATAGGAAACTAAGCACCAGAACCATTAAGTCAAATCATAAAACAGACAAAATGCTGGACTTTGTGAACTAATAACCAGCACAAAATAGTCACCATTTTTCATACCTTAGGTCTTAAAACACAAATTAGCTTAAAATGCTTCTGCTGAAACCGTGAGATCTGCGACATCCTTTCTGGGGGGCACATGGTACGGGGGTGGGGCTCGCCCTGCTCCCAGCGCCTCCGCATGAGGGACGCCAAGTGCAGGTGACAGCAATTAGCAGCGGCTGACAGCAGCAGTCTGAGTCTGCACCAGATGGCAGTGAGGGCCGCTGGAAGCCAGCAGACCGTCCACAAGGAAGACTTGTGCTCGGCCACTATTAACTCAATGGCTCTTAGGAACTAATTACTCAGCCAGCAGAAGACAACTCCCAGGTCACAACACTCACACCAAAATGCTGTCGAGGCACTCGGGGCAACTTACTCTAAATGTGGTCACACGTGCCAGCTGTGAAAAGCAGGGTTTGCATGATGACAAAAGGCTGCCCTAAACCAAAGGGTTAGTGACGTGTGTCACGGAATCACACAGTCAACAGGTTCTAACTCTGGACGCATGTTGCTGATAGTTACAGCTGGGAACAGCCGGGTCTGTGCAAGAATCTGTCCTGATAGCTCCTCAGCTGAAGGCCAAAAGAGCTATGGAGAAATGATGGCACTTCTCAGGATAAAGGGCAGCTAAGCTGCAGCTCTCCAGGCTATAAAGGATCTAAGAAAAGCCTCAAAATCCCAGGGTGGCTTTCAAGGCTTCCTGCCTAGAAATAAAATAGCAGGAAGTATGGCAGGCTGGCAGCAGAGGCAGAGGCACGGGGCGGGGTGGGGGTGGGGGGCGGCTGCACACTAGCGAGGTGGGGGCTAGCCCAGGACTGGGGCTCATCTGTTTAGGCTCTAGGTAGAAAAAACACAGTTAAAAATGCTTCAGACACAAAGAAATAAATGCAGAACTACTACACTTCAAAAAGATCAACTCCGTACTACTAACATACACATAAAGTGGCCTGAGTTTTGGTTTCAATTTTTTAACAAATTAATTTATAACTTTTGCCCTCCTGACTCCAGCAACCTACAACCTAACGGTGCTTTGTTATTTGTAAGTGCTTTCGCGTAACATCTGTTATTCCACCTTCCCAACCCCATCAGCTATCACCGTTTCTATCTTCCTTCTAGGGGGCTGGGTGCTCGGCCAACGACGCACAGCGCCTGCCCACCCCAAGGTCAGCCCCTTCTGCTGCCCACCCTGCCCACCCAGGTCCCAAGTGCTGCTGTGCTCACTTTTGTAACCACACGTCTTGTTAGACTCTCCATTAACTACTCAAACTTCCATTGAGTTCATGAAATAAAGACTGGTTGAATCCTTTTTACCAAAATGTTTTACTGTTTTACTATTTTTATTTAAATGTGGTAACACCTGCTGAGATGGCAGCAGAACCCACACATCCAGAGCACTGAGTGATGAAATGTCACAGCTCAGATGACTTGCCCAGGAGGTAAGCAATCAGAGGGGGTCCCCTGGGCAGCAAAGCAGTCACAGGACAAAGAGCCTCAACCTTCTTCCACCTGCCACACCTCCAGGCCTCAAAGCGGCTCCAGGACACTCCCAGACTGTGTGGGGGTCCCAGGGGCTAGGGGAGAAAGAAGGGTGCTCTGCTGGTTTGTCACTGTTCTGTGGGACAGAGGGTGGCAGCCCCTCTGTGCATCTGTGCAGAAGTGCTCAGCCCCCACAGGAGTGGCTCCATCACTCAGGGTCAGATGATCTGAATGATAACTATCTTACGAGACAACACTCTCAATAAAACACCAAGGCTGGAAACAGCAAGAGGTTATCCTCTTAAGGATAACAATAAAACTTACAAAAATTTCACATGATAAAACAAATGGCCCTCATCCTCAGGTCACTAAGGATAACATGCTGGAGGTATGCAAACTCTTTCCAGCAGACGGCAGGCAACGGTACTAAGATGACCAGAACTGGAGGGAAGTCACTGTCCAAACACTCTTAAGCCCCGTAAGCCCGTAAGGCAGCCCCCACCTTGCCATGCCTCCTACAACAGACGTCCACACAGGCCATACCACAACTCCCTCTCGAGCTTGGTTTTACTAGAACGGCCTGTGGGCTCAAGTGGGCAAGCTTGTGCTGTCTGTGAGAAAGTGGCGATTTCGGCTGCCCATCTGTTTCCATGCTGGGATGTGGTGAGTCATGACCTGGGGGTGGGTAGACTGGGGGCAGGAGGTGGGCGAGGCTATGGGAAGGCACTCCGCTTGGCACTGCGCTGAGCTCCAGTCCACATATTTTTTCTTTACATTAATTTGTTAATATTCCATCCTCCTTCAGCTTCTCACACATTTTTGCGTTGCCCAGTACAGTGTAGCTGACAAGGTGTTTTCTAAACATCTCTGTGTTGGACACACAGTGCTACTATATTCATCATGTGATACAAAGATTCAGTAATTTACCAAAGGTTCTAAGGGCTCTAATGAATTAGAGTGAGAATACAGAGCTGTGTAGACAGAAAGAGTCCTGACCCGTGGTCTGCTGTCTGCAGTGACCTCAGTGCAACTTCCTCCTATGGGGAATCTACAAGGCCATGCTCAACTGTCCACAAAGTAGCAGAATCTGAGGTCTCAAGCATAAAGACTCCCTAAGTCTCAGGAGAACAATCACAAAATAGACCACTTATAATTTATATTCAATTTATTATTATGAAACAGAGATCATAAATCATTTTTATACAATAAATTGATACTTAAAGATTATACATAAAAAAGAAACAATTTACATTACTTGTAACCTGTACACAACCAGAGCTAACAGAGAAACTCAGATCAAGCTGTAAATGGAAGCCAGATCCCAGGCAAGCACCCACCTTTAAAAGGTGACAAAGGGTGGCCCTGAAAAACTCTATTTTATTTTGAAAAACTTTAATTCTGAGCTTCAGAAATCAGTAAATTGACACAATTTTATACTCTTTGAACTAATACTCATTTTAAGTGGAAGAATACTGTATTCTTTATTCACTCTTAAAATGTTAACACAGGTAGCTTTTTCCTGAGCAACGTAAATTTTACTTAATAAAATAGATTCAGATTTTGAGTTTCTTTCTTTTACTCTAAACTCATCAAGACAAAAAGAGTACATGTGATTACAACCCAGCATGTCACACATTCTTAAAATGACTTAAAGTATTAAATGAAATTACACAAATAGGGGAATTCTGGGAAGATGTCCGACTAGTAGCAACCCTCGGCAGAGGCTTCATCTCTGCTTCCTGAGCAGAGGAAGAAAAACTGGACAGAATCAGACTTTATGAAGCCAAAGGTGGGGAGCTGAGCCAAGAAAGAAGTCCGGCAATCTGTAACTCCCAGGAAGAGCATTCAAGAAAACAAATTATAGGTACAAAACCTATCGATTAGAGCACAGGAGACCCCTACCCCAAGCAGGAGGCCTATCGCAGGCTATCTGCAAGCGAGCAGGGAACAAAAGACCTCTTATTTTATCTTACTGGAGAGAGCCTCTAAACACCAGGTTTCTTTCTCCAGGGAGGTCTCACTTATGAACCTAGACACCACCCTGCCAGGTGTAAAATTGAACAGATATTTTCCCCCACAAGTCCAAACTCACAGTCCACCCTTTCCCCCCTCGCATTGCGGTCTGAAGTTCTGCCCCCTGCAGAGCACAGAGTGTTTGGTCTTGTCCTGAGAGATCTGGGCATAGTGTGGACCACCAACCATCAAGACAGAATCTGTGACTAACATGGAAGAAAGAGGGTGTGGGAAGAAAGGGACGCTCGGTGGGAGGAGGAGCAGTCCCCTGGTTATGACTATGCCCGGCCAGTGGTGGTATTGACCCTCGGTTCGGGCTGTGTCTAGCGGGACGGGATGCAGAATCCCCGCCTCTGACAGCACCCATAGCAGAAGAGTGGTTGCCCCATGTAGACTGAGTTTGGCAGACAGGACTGGTCTCCAGCCCCTGGTGGGCCTGTAAACAGAGGTTGCTAAGCGTGGACTGAGAGCTGAGAGCAAGGGCAAGGTCCCCTGATTCCAACAGAACCCTTGAGTAGTGGTTTGCTGGGTGTGAACCAAGACCTGAGGGCTAGGGCGTGGCTCCCTGTCTCCAGGGGGCTGGTGACCAGAGGCTTACCAGGTTAGGGCTGAGACCTGTGGGCAGGGATTGGTGCCTTGACTCTAACAGAGCCTGCTAATAGAGGCTTGTCAGGCAGTGGACTGAGACTGGCAGGTGGGGCGTGGTCCTCTGATTCCAACTGGTCTGGCAAGCAGAGGCCAGCTGGGGGTGGACTGAGACTGGTGGGTGGGGGCGTGACCCCTGCCTCCAACTGGGACTATGAGCAGAGAAGTGGACAACAATGTGGACTGAGTCTGGCCAGCAGGAGTGTGGATCCCTGGCTCCAATTGTGGTGTTGGAGACCCCTGAATCCCTCTCTGTTCAGTAGGGTTTTCATTGCCTGAGACAATTTAATTGGAACCTGTGTCTGGGGCTGTCCACTCGGGGACATTCTGAGGTTGACCTTCAAAGTTTTGTTGTGGAAAAGAACCGAAGGGTGGGGGCTTGGTGCCGCAGCTGTTTCTATCTCTTCATAGCTGAGATTTAAACCTAATACTGTGGCTTCTTAGGATAGGGTAGCGGTTGGCTAATATCAAAACAGTGCTAGCTTGTGCTATCTCACCAAGTAGGTCCTCAGAGTCTCTGGCCAAAACTCTGAAAGGAACCTTTGTAAAGCTGGAGGAGATAAGTCATAATTACAAAGTGTAGAGCTTTGGTAAGGGGTTATCTCTACTACCTGGGAACCTCAATTCAATCTCACCCTACCAGTTATAATAACCAAACGGTAGAAAATAAACATGGTGCAGACCCAACAGAAGAACTCTGGCAACATGAATAACCAGAGAAGATCAACACCCCCCAAGAAATGACAAAGGAGATAAAACTGAAGATGCCATGCACAGACAAATGGCAGCAATGTCAGAAACTGAATTCAGAATATGGATGGCAAATAAGATGAATAGAATGGAAGAAAACATAGAAATGGAATTCCAAAGATTGTCTCAAGAAATTAATGAATTCAAAGACAAAGTCACCAAAGATATGGACATAATGAGAAAAGAGGTAGCAGAGCTCAAGGAAACAAAAAAGGTAGTTGGGGAGCTCCAAAAATACAGTAGAATCCCCCAGTAATAGAGTTGACCAGGCAGAAGAAAGGATCTCTGAAACTGAAGACAAAGCTCTTGAACTTGAACACTCAAAGAGGCAGGCAAATGGAGAGCAAAAACTGATCATTCCCTGAGTGAGCTGTGGGACCACTCCAAAAGATCAAACATTCGTCTTATAGGAATTCCCGAAGAAGACGATGGTCCTAAAGGTACAGATGCTCTACTCCAAGAAATTTAGGAGGAGAATTTCCCAAGCATTGCAAGAGATACAGAACTTCAGATGGCAGACAGTTTCAGAACCCCAGCAAGACTCAATCCAAATAAAGCATCTCCTAGACATATTGTGATTAACTATGCAAAAGTTAAGACGAAAGAGAAAATTCTGCAAGCAGCCAGACGTAAGAAAAGCATCACCTACAAAGGGAGAAGTATCAGAATGACTGCAGATCTCTCAGCTGAAATGTTTCAAGCCAGAAGAAGATGGTCATCGACCTTCAATCTCCTAAAACAAAACAACTTCCAGCCCAGGATCCTGTATCCAGCTAAATTGAGTTTCATTTATGATGAAGAAATCAAATACTTTAATGACATACACATGTTGAAGAAATTTGCTATCAATAAACCAGCTCTCCAGAATATTCTCAGACCCATCCTCCACAATGACCAGCACAATGCTTGATCTCACCCAGAAATTTTTGAACAAAACACAACTTCCACAGTGGTGAAAGGACTAAAAATGTCCACTGGACATCTGAAAATCATGAAACTCAAAACACAACCAAGCTTATCAATTCTCTCAATTAATGTGAATGGTTTAAATTGTCCTCTAAAGAGGCGCAGGCTGGCTGAGTGGGTACGTAAATTCAGACCAGATATATGCTGTATACAAGAATCTCATCTTACCTTAAAGGATAAAAATAGACTTAAGGATGAAGGGATGGACTTTTATAATACAGGTAAATGCAAACCAGAAAAAGCAGGGGTTGCATTTTAGTAGCAGATATAATTGGCTTTAAACCAACAAAGATAAAGAAAGATAAGGAAGGTCACTACATATTTGACAAGGGACTACATGAAGACATTTCGATAATTAACATTTATACACCCTACCAGAATGCTCCTCAATTCATAAAGCAGATCCTAATGGATATGACAAACTTGGTATCTTCCTGCACTATAATAGTTGGAGATTTTAATACTCCTTTGAAAGTTTTGGATAGATCCTCCAAGAAGAAACTAAACAGAGAAATATTAGATTTAAACCTGACCGTAGAACAAATGGACTTTACAGACCTCTACAGAACATTTCACCCTAAAAAAACTGAATATACATTCTTCTCATCAGTCCATGGGTCATCTTCCAAAATAGATCATATCCTAGGACACAAGTCTAACCTCAGAAAATTTAAAAGAATATAAAGTTATTCCTTGCATCTTCTTGGACCACCATGGAATAAAAGTTGAATTCAACACGAACAGGAATCTTCATACTCAAACTAAATAATCTTAGGCTGAATGATAGCTGGGTCAAAGATGAGATTAAGAAAGAAATGACCAAATTTTTGGAACAAAATGATAATGAAGACACAAATTATCAAAACCTGTGGAATACTGCAAAGACACTCCTAAGAGGGAAATTTATAGTATTGGAAGCCTTCATCAAGAAAACAGAAAGAGAGGAAGCCAACAACTTAATGGATGATCTCAAACAACTGGAAAAGGAAGAACATTCCAACCCCAAACCCAGCCAAAGAAAAGAAATAATCAAAATTAGGGCAGAATTAAATGAAATTGAAAACAAATGAATCATTCAGAAGATCAATGAAACAAAAAGTTGGTTTTTTGAAAAGATTAACAAAATTGATAAACCTTTGGCCAACCTAACCAGAAATAGAAAAGTAAAATCTCTAACATCATCTATCAGAAATGATAAAGGAGAAATAACAACAGACACCTCGGAAATTCAAAACATTCTCAATGATTACTACAAAAATCTCCATTCCCAGAAATATGAAAATCTGAAGGAAATGGACCAATACCTGGAAGACCACCACCTTCCTAGACTCAACCAGAGTCTATGTTTGCCTGGATGGAGCTGGAACATATTCTTAGTAAAGTATCTCATGAATGGAAAAAAAAGTATCCAATGTACTCAATACTGCTATGAAATCAATATATAATCACCTACATACTCATATGAATGGCAAAACATAACTGTAGTCCAGAAAGTAAAAGGGAAGAGGAAAGAGAGGGAAGGGAAGGGGGAACATGGGAGGATGAAGGGTGTTTAGGGGGACCTCACCTAAGGTGCATGATGCAATGGTACATTTCAAAACTATTAACAAATGAGTATAACTGTGATGGATGTGTTACTTAGTTCTATGTAAGCATTTCACATTGTATATCAAAGCAGTACCCTGTACCCCATAAATGCATCAATGTACGTTATGATTTAATAAAAAATAATAAAAAAACGAAAAGGAGAAAAAAGTATGAATATACCATAATTATTTGCTTACATTTGCAAAAGAAAAAAAACCACAGGATGTTAAATAGGAAAATTAAAAAAATGCTTATATATAGGAAGCAAAAGGGAATGCGTAGGGGGGAAAGATTTGATGCTAGATTTCTCTACTGTTTCAACATCTAAAATTCATTACCTAGTCCACATAATTAAATGAAACATCCATAAATGTAAATAAAACACATTTAAAAATATATATATAAAAAAGAAATTACACTAAAAACACGGATACTTTACCAGGTCCAAGAACAATTTATTTTGGTTTCAGTTAATTAGTACCCATAAATAACTTTTAAACTGATGCGATTTTTTTAGCTAGAAAGCTAAAGTTTAAGAATATACATACTATCTTGAAAGAAGACAGACTCCTGGTTGAGGAACTGGAGTTGACTTTCTAAGTGACTTTCATCTCCACCTGGACGTCCCCTCACCCCTGCCCTGCTACACGGCACATACGTCCGTCCTCTGAGCTGGAAATTAAACCTTGGAAGAAGTCATTTTTCTTTAGATTGTTTGGAATTAAAAACATATTAAATTGATCCATTAGGAAAATTCCTTCTATTGTGTGTTTCAGACCATGTCTGTATCTTAAGGCTATGAAACAATTTTTGTAATTATAGTAACAAAACAAATTATTGACTTTAACGTAAGAAAACTGTCACTTGAATGACTAAATATTCAACCAAAATAAAACAAATCTCTCTGTAAATTTTATCATACACAGTTGCTGATTTCCATAAATCATGAACTTTATGCAGTAATATTATATGTGTACTATTTTTCATTTCTAAGTTTTATGTCTTTATTTTGTGTTAGTGGGAGAGTGGCCACGATGCAGTTTTAGCAATTACATGATTTATAAATACGGCTAGCATGAATCAACATTGCTGCAATGAAATAAAAACTGCGCACTTCACATAAGCACCAAAGCAAAGTTAACAGAAATGTGGCTATGTAGCTTAGAAGTCGTAAGTTTGAAGTCTAGGCCTCGCTTCTTATGTCTGTTCATTAACTTTGACATTACTTAATCTGGAACATTCATTAAAAAAAAAAAAGCTAGTATCTTTTTTTTTTCTTTTTGAGACAGAGTCTCACTATGTTGCCCTCAGTAGAGTGCCATGACATCACAGCTCACAGGAACCTCTAACTCTTGGGCTTAAGCAAGTAAGCCTCTTGCCTCAGCCTCCCAAGTACCTGGGAGTACAGGCGCCTGCCACAATGCCAGCTATTTTTTGTTGCAGTTGTCATTGTTTCTAGGTGGCTCAGGCTGAGTTGGAACCTGCCAGCCTCAGTGTATGTGGCTGGCTCCATAAACCACTGTGCTATGGGCGCCAAGCCAAAAGCTAGTATCTTTGATGCCAGCACAGTGAGCCACATAAAATGAATGATACTTTATTAAGGGCTTCATAAGTGCAAAATATAGGCTAAGAGAAGACAAATGTATTCCCACTTTTGATTATTATCTTTTAAAAACAATGTGTATTTCTAATCCCTAAGCAATAACAGATGCAATAATCACCTTAACTAAGGATTATGTTAGTAACGGAAAAATAAATTTAGAAAAAGAAGGTGGCACACATTTCAGTAATCTCTTCAGTCAGTTGGCCATGGACGATGAGGACATGAAGTCCACATTTAGAATTCTGCTTCAGCACCTGCATCTATCCAGTAAATTCCATAAAAAATATAAAGGATTGCACATTGAGTTCACCTGTTATGCTGGCACGATAGTGTGGTAAAACAGATGTACAAAAAAAACTCTTATCAAGCAAAAATGAACATTACAGGAGAATCTGAGCTATTTTTATCATACTTTTCTGTAATCAATACAAGACAAACACTAATCCATAAACATCTAAGGCTCTTTTTAAGGGGTGATAATTTAAGTAGTTCAAAACAAGTCTCTCACTGAGCCACTCAATGATGAATTCATCTGTTCAGCCAATCGGAATTTACTGACCTAATGTGTTTCCCATAACACACTATGAGCAGAGGCTTAAGTCTACAAAACATACAAATTTATCATTGTTGCTCTCGAGAAATGAAACAAAAATTTTACAGACTGGAGAACAGGTATTCAAAGATACCCATGTCTTGCTTTCTACACACAGTACACAGGAATGTGGCTGGGCAGAGGGCCGGGGCACCCCAAGAAGGTACAAACCCACCCACCGCCAGGGAGGAGGAGGCAAAGGCCTTCTCTGCAGGTTGCTGGGCCCAACAAGGGAAGAAAGAAGAGTGCATCCTGGCTCCTAAAATACAGAGATGCGTTAAGGCAAAGGCAGACAAGTTTCTCACATGGGGGAAAGAATTAATCATGCAAAAGAGGAAATTATAAGTATCTATCTCTGTGTGCTTGAATGACCGGTAGAAGTGTATCTGACCTCATGGTGTCCAATATGCAAATGTATAAACTTAAGTGTAGACTTCAATATGTATGGACATCCATCCATCTAATCATCCACATATTGATCCATATACAAACCATCTCTTCATCCATCCACCCACCCATCCATCCATCCATCAACCCATCTTACATCCATATACCCACCCATCCATCCATCCATCAACCCATCTATACATCCATCTATCCACCCACCCATCCATCCATCCATCAACCCATCTATACATCCAAATACCCACCCACCCATCCAAACATCCACCAACCCATCTATACATCCAAATACCCACCCACCCATCCATCCATCCACCAACCCATCTATACATCCAAATACCCACCCACCCATCCCTCCATCCATCCACCCATTTATACATCCATATACCCACCCATCCATCCATCCATCAACCCATCTATACATCCATATACCCACGCATCCATCCATCTCTCCATCCATCAACCCATCTATACATCCATATACCTACCCATCCATCTCTCCATCCATCAACCCATCTATACATCCATATACACCCATCCATCAATCTCTCCATCCATTCATCCGTCCATATACCCATCCATCCAACTCTTCACCCACCCATCCATGTACCTGTGGATGGATCCACTACCCATCCAATTATCCAGACATCCACCCACTCACCCATCCATCTCTCCATCCATCAACCCATCTATACATCCATATACCCACCCATCCATCCATCAACCCATCCATCCATCAACCCATCCACCCATCAACCCATCCACCCATCAACCCATCTATACATCCATATACCCACCCATCCATCTCTCCATCCACCCATCCATCCATCCATCCATCAACCCATCTATACATCCATATATCCATCCATCCATCCATCCATCTCTTCACCCACCCACCCATCCATGTACCTGTGGATGGATCCACTACCCATCCAATTATCCAGACATCCACCCACTCACCCATCCATCTCTCCATCCATCAACCCATCTATACATCCATATACCCACCCATCCATCCATCAACCCATCTATACATCCATATACCCACCCATCCATCTCTCCATCCACCCATCAACCCATCTATACATCCATATACCCACCCATCCATCTCTCCATCCACCCATCCATCCATCCATCCATCAACCCATCTATACATCCATATATCCATCCATCCATCCATCCATCTCTTCACCCACCCACCCATCCACGTACCTGTGGATGGATCCACTATCCATCCAATTATCCAGACATTCACCCACCCACCCATCCATCCATCAACCCATCTATACATCCATATAACCACCCATCCATCCATGTGTCACCCATCCATCCCTGTGTCACCCATCCATGGATGACATCCAAACCATCCATCCACTCATATGCGCACACACATTGCCTGACTCTGTCCACTGTGAGGGCTTGGAAACAGTACATCTCACCCAGCTCCTAGACCTGACTTCTAAATATCATTCTTGGCTAAAAGGAACCCAGGGCTGATCCCAGGGCTGGAGCAAGGAAATTACAATAGAAGCCTAGAAAACCTAATAATCATAAAACAGACAAAAAATAATTTTTAAAGGATGGGTTCATAATAGGCCACAGAAGCCAGCTCCTACGGCCAAAGAGGGAACATTTAAATGTAAATAAAGAAATTTAAGAGAATAAACCCCCAAATGATGAAAAAACACAAGTCACATACATGACAATGCAGGGAGCACAGTACCTGGGATGAAGTAGGTGCTCAGTAAGTGTGCTTCGTGGAACACTGCATTCTATACACCACCAAGTTTTATATCATCCTATAAATTAAAATGAATTAAATGATGTATATCTATCATTTCTAATTTTTACCAATAATTGATGATATGTTCACTTCCCTCACAAAAACTACATGGTGCTGCTATGAGAACCATCGTTTTATCTTTATATCTTACTTCAGTTTCTGGTTTAGACTGCCTGACACCATGTGTGAGTGCATGGGGGCCAGAAATGAGCAGGGCTGGCTCTGCCCCGGGCAGTGTGGAGAGAGATGAGGGGCCAGAAGGCCCAGAAATGAGCAGGGCCAGTTCTGCCCCGGGCAGTGTGGAAAGAGACGAGGGGCCAGACGGCCCAGAAATGAGCAGGGCTGGCTCTGCCCCGGGCAGTGTGGAGAGAGACAAGGGGCCAGACAGCTACGCTGGGTAGGTTCATTGATTCAACCAATGATTCAACCAAGCATTGATTCAAGTGCTTACTGAGCACTTATTCTGTGAAGGGCACCAGAAATCCCAAGACCAGCAGGGAGAGTCCTCATAGTGAAGACGACGACAATGTAGTGAAAGAGGCAAACAGGTGATAGAGGAATCTAGCGGCATCTTCCCTAAGAGCTTAGGCAGGGTGCTATCAGAGAGTGCTGACGAGTTTCTAAGGCAAAGCAACAAGAGCAAGGAAAAGAGCAGCCCAAGAAGAATAGTCCATGGGATGCAGTCAGGACACAGTACTCACCTGAGGAGCAATGGGTATCAGCTGAAGAGGCTGAGGCAGAGAATTAACCATATAATATCTGTATTTTTTTCTTTTTTTTTATTGTTAAATTATAGCTGTGTACATTAGTGCAATCACCTGTACCCATTCTAAGATGCACCATAGATGTGGCCCCACCCATTACCCTCCCTCCACCAAAACCTCCCCCCTCCCTTCCCCTTCCTTGGCCCTTTCCCCCATAGTCTTGTGCTATAGTTGGGTTATAGTCTTCATGTGAAAGCTATAATTTAGCTTCATAGTAGGGCTGAGTACATTGGATACTTTTTCTTCCATTCCTGAGATACTTTGCTAAGAATATGTTCCAGCTCCATCCATATAAACATGAAAGAGGTAAAGTCTCCATCTTTCTTTAAGGCTGCATAGTATTCCATGGTATACATGTACCACAATTTGCTAGTCCATTCGTGGGTTGATGGGCACTTGGGCTTCTTCCATGACTTACCAATTATGAATTGGGCTGCAATAAACATTCTGGTACAGATCTGTATTTTATGATATACACCTGACCTGACTATGATGTGGAGAATAAAATGAAGGGATATATAGAGAGAATCTGAGTAAAGAAGCTGCTTTATTTGTCTGGGGGGGAGATTGTGACAGCTTGAATTATGTACCACGAACTGTAAAGGGGTTGCCAAGAAGGAGGCAGTTGAGGGATCTGAGAGATCTGGGATGATTCATGCTGTGTAGGGTTGAAGCACTCACTATTATGGAGGAACTGAGAACAGCAAGCTGTCTGAAGTTTGTGGGGCTAAAAGTTAGTCAGGAGACATGGTGGGGAGTGGAGCAAGAAGGCAGTCTAGGGACACTCCTTTGCCACCACTGGTGGTGAGATCTGAGAGACAGGAATCCAGCCACCTGTGGCTGGGGTGCCCTACCCAGGGGCATCACTTTCGGGTAGAAAAGAGGCAGTGAGAGACTCCAGGAGCCAACGAAGACATTGGGAGCAGTGGAGAACCAGCACAGAAGGTGAGTGTTTATGTGCCAGCAGAGGCCAGCTAGTTAGGCAGAGAGTTTCAGACAGAGAAGCCCAGTCCTACAGGTTATTCTTGGACCTGTGTACTTGCCAGAGCTACGCTGCAGGAGCTTGGACAAGTAAGTGATCTTACTCCCCCAGGGGGCTGGGATTGAGCTACCAGGCAGGCGGATGGAAGTTCTCATTGTTTGGCTGCTGGCCGGGAGCGGCCACTGTGGGATAGCAGCTTGGGAGGAACAGTCTGCAGGGTCCTACTGCCAGGCTAGTTCTGGCACACCTGCTGAGCTGGGCAGCCATATTTGGGGAGACTCAAGCAAAATCCACTTTTCTGGGAAAGCCAGTTTGTGGCCAAGAGGCACTGGTCAGAAAGGTCAAGTTGTGACTATTAAGCAGGCTGACCAAACCTTTAGGCTCCCAAGGGGGACTGAGGGCATGTAAATCAGTAATACAGAACTGGGTCACCACTGCAGCTAGAGAGTAGCTTCCAACCTCCCTCTTTTGCAGCCGTATCAGCATCAGGATCAGCATCTCCTAACCCCAGAACATCAACTGTCGTCCAGGCAATATGTTGCGATACTATATATGTTTTTACCTTCTTTCTCAACATTTTCCCCTAGAATTTTTATGTTGCCTTTTTAATTTTTCATTGTTTCTTTCTTCAATAGTAATGGCTCCATTTTAGATACACTTTTCTGCTCCTTTCATTCTTTTTTATACCAATTTTTTTCCTTAGGGTTACTTTTCTTGTTTCTTTCGTTATATTTTTATTGTTCCATTTTTACATTCTTCAATAATAAAGACTCCATTTTTTTATCCTGTGGATCCACAGAGATGGTAGTAACACAGAGCAATAGGTTTCCATAGACCTTTCCACTAGCTCCTTTTTCTTTTCTTGTTTTTTTTTTTTTTTATTAAATCATAGCTGTGTACATTAATATGATCATGGGGCACCATACACTTGGTTCATAGACCATTTGACACATTTTCATCACACTAGTTAACATAGCTTTCGTGGCATTTTCTTAATTTGCTAAGACCTTTACATTCCACATTTACTAGGATTCACATATACCCTTGTAAGATGCACTGCAGGTGTAATCCCATTAATCCCCCTCTCTCCATCTACCTCCTCCCTCCCTCCCTCCCCTCCCTTTCCCCCTTCTCCCTATTCTTAGGTTGTAACTGGGTTATAGCTTTCATGTGAAGGTCCTACATTAGTTTCATAATAAGGGTGAGTACATTGGGTACTTTTTCTTCCATTCTTGAGACACTTTACTAAGAAGAATATGTTCCAGCTCCATCCATGTAAACATGAAAGAGGTAAAGTCTCCATCTTTTTTTTAAGGCTGCATAATATTCCATGGTGTACATATACCACAATTTATTAATCCAGTCGTGGATCGATGGGCACAAAGACTCCATTTTTTGCTAAAGTTTTTCTACCTGTTATTTTTTTCTTTCTATTTCTCGCCTTTTCTAAAAAGTTTTCTATTTTTCTTATCTTACACAAAATTCTCAAAAAACAACTAAGATATACTTTTTAAATCTTACATAATTTTACATTCAATTTTCTTTATGTACTTTTATTTACTTATTGCTTTTTATCTGACCTCTTTATTCTTTGTCAATCTGTTTGACTTATGGGACAGAGCCTCACTTTGAGGCCTGGGCTGGGGAGCCACAGCATTGGCCTGGCCCAAGGAGACCTTGACTCCCTCGTCTAGAGTGTCCTCTTGCTTTGGCCTTTTAAAGAAAGCTGCCAGTAGGTTCCCACAACAAAAGTTCCCATTGCTGTGTTTTCTTTTTCTATATTTGGTAGAGGTAAGGTCTTGTTGCTCAGGCTGATAAGGAGCTCCTTACCTTGAGGGACCCATCCATCCCAGCCTCCCAGAGGCCAAGAATTGCAGGTGTGGGTCAAGCACTCTGCTGAGCACCCCTACTACTTCCATCTCTCCCTTTCAGTTCTTCTTGTCAACCTTTCCTTTTACTCCTCTCCTTTTCTTTTTTTTTCTTCTATCTTCCTTTCTTTTCCTCATTCTCACTCTTCACTTTTTTCCTCCTTTTCGCCATATACCAAAAGGACACTCCAACATCTAAGGAAACAGACAAGGTAATTTAAAGAGAAGGAGGAAGTGAAAGGAAAAAAATAGAAGGGAGTGGACAAGAAGAAAACTTTCATGAGGAGGAACCAACAAAAAAATCCTGGCTACATGAAAAACCAGAACAGAGCAAACCCCATAAGGGGTTCCACCAATAAAGAAATGATAGAAATGACGGAAAAGGAATTTAAAATGTGGATAGCAAAAACAATGAAGGAAATTGCTAGGAAGTAGAAAATAACCAAAAGAAATCCAAAAACACAACTGAATAAGGAACAAAAGGCATGAAGAATATAGAAAAGATGTAGCGAAGCTTAAGAAATTGAAGGAGTCAATCAGAGAACTTAAAGATCCAGTAGAAAGTATCAATAACAGATTGGAGCACAGAGAAGAAAGAATATCAGAGCTACAAGATAAAGCTCTTGAGGTAACACAAATAGTTAAAGAGGCAGAAAAGGAGAGAGAGAAAATAGAATATTCACACAAAGAACTATAGAAATTCACAAAGCTTTGAAATATATGAATTATAGGTATCCCTGAAAGGGAAGGAGCTTGTTCCAAAGGAATGGAAGCCCTACTGAAGGATATCATAAATGAAAATTTCCCAAGTATCACCTAAGATTCCAACATACTACTTTCAGAGGGATATTGAACCCTGGGTCATCTCAACTCAAACAAAGCATCTCCAAGACACGTTGTCATGAACCTGTCCAAAGTCAAGACAAAAGAGAAAATTTTGCAAGCAGCCAAGAGTAAGTGCCCATTGACAAACAGAGGCAGATCCATCAGTGTGGCAGTAGACTTCGCAGCTGAAACATTGCAACCCATAAGAGAATGATCATCTACATTTAACCTTCTTAAACAAAACAATTTTCAGCCCAGAATACTATAACCTGCTCAGCTAAGCTTTAAAATTGGAGAAATCAAATTTACTGATATGGAAACATTGAAGAAATTTGCCATAACAAGACCAGCTCTACAGGAAATACTTAGACTTATCTCCACATTGACCACCACAATGGGCCAGCAATTTAACTAAACACCCAGAAACTAAAGGACAAAACCCAGCTTCCACAAAGGTCCAAAGGAATAAACTAAGCAATGGACATTTATATAATCAGGCAAAAAGAACTCCATCACACTTATCTGTTCTCTCAATAAATGTTAATGGCTTGAATTTGCCACTGAAGAGGCACAGGCTGGCTTATTGGATAAAAAAGCATGAGCAATCCATATGCGGTCTCCAGGAAATGCAGCTAGCCCTAAAGGGCAAATCAAGACTCAAGGCAAAGGGATGGAAATGAGTACTTCAGGCAAATGGAAATCAGAAGAAAGGAGGGGTTGCAATCTTATTTTCAGACGCAAGTGGATTTAAAGCAACTGAAGTTAAGAAAGACAAAAATGACAACGTCATACTGATCAAGGGAACAATACAACAAGAGGACATTTCAATAATAAATATTTATACACCAAATTTAAATGCTCTCAGATGTATAAAACAGATCTTAATTGGTCTGAGCAATATCCCATCACACCATAATAGCTGGGAACTTTAACACCCCTCTTACAAAGCTGAATAGATCATCTAGCCAGAAACTAAACAAAGATAGAAGGAACTTAAATCCAACCCTAGAACAACTGGGTTTAATAGACATATAGAGAACATGCTGTCCCAAAGCTAAGGAATATACATTCTTGTCAGCCCATCGAACATTCTCCAAAATAGATTATATTCTAGGACACAAATTAAACCTCAACAAAAGCAAAAGAATTGAAATCACACCTTGTTATCTTTTCAGACACTAGGCAATAAAGGTGGAACTCAACAACAAAAATTTTCATCCCCATACAAAGGCATAGAAACTAAACAACCTATGCTGAATGACAGTTGTGTCAAGGAAGAAATATAGGAGGACATCATTAACTTCCTCCAGTATGACAATGATGAAGACACAAGCTACTAACACCTGTGGGACACTGCAAAAGCAGTCATAGGAGGGAAATTCATCGCATTAGATGCCTACCTTCGAAAAACAGAAAGAGAGCACATCATAAAAAACCCCAAGAGATGAAACCAGTCTCCACTTCCCATCTGATCTTTGATACACCAAACACAAGCATACCACAGGAAAAGAATCACTATTCAACAAATGGTGCTGGGAAAACTAGATAATCACATGTAAAAGACTAAAACTGGACCTGCACCTTTCACCACTTACTAAAATTGACTCAAGGTGGATAAAAGGTTTAAATCTAAGACATGAAATAATACAAATCCTAGAAGTGTGGGAAAAATTCTTGATGATGTCAGCCTGGGGAAAGATTTTATGACAAAGACTTCAGTGGCAATTGCAACAACAACCAAAATAAACAAATGGGACTTTATTAAGCTGAAAAGCTTCTGCACAGCTAAAGACACAACAATTAAAGCAAATAGACACCCTTCACAATGGGAGAAGGTATCTGCATGTTATGAATCTAACAAAGGCTTGATAACTAGGATCTACACAGAACTCAAATTAACCACAAGAAAAGAGCAAAAAATACCGTCTACCACTGACCAAGAGATATGAGCAGAACCTTCTGTGAGGAAGACGAAAGAATGGCTAACAAACATTTGAAAAAATACTCCTCATCCCTGATCATCAGAGAAATGCACCACCCTGAGTTATCACTTACCCTCAGGGAGAACAGCCCATAGCACAAAATCCAAAAGCTGCAGATGCTGGAGGGGCCGTGGAGAGACTTACACACTGCCGGTGGGACTGCCAACTAATAAAACCCCTTTGGAAGGAAGTACGGAGAATCCTCAAAGAACTCAAATTAGACCTCCCATTTGATCCTAGATTACATCAAATGCTGTAATCTAGTTTTTTGAACCCTCACATTAACCTGAAATAACAAAATGGAATAAAAAATAAAAATAAAAAACATAAATATAAGTAACAAAAACAAACACCCACGTAACTACACCTATCAAAACTGTTCTATTTGTTAACATATCTCCCATTTGATCCTGCAATCCCAGTACTAGGCATCTATCCAGAAGAAAAAAAATCATTTTCTCATAAGGACATTTGCAGTAGACCGTTTCTTGCAGCTCAATTTATAATCGCCAAGATGTGGAAACAACCTAAATGCCCATCAACCCAGGAAAAGATCAACAAGCCATGGTGTATATACACCATGGAATACTATTCAGCCACTAAAAAGATGGAGACTTTACATCTTTTGTATTGGATGAAGTTAAAGCACATTCTCCCTAGTAAAGTATCACAGGAAGGGAGAAGCAAGAATCCAATGTACTCAATACTAATATGAAGTCAGTAGACAACTGAATACATGCCTACATAAGAGAAAATCAAATCAATTCAAGGTGGGGGAAGGGGGACCAACAGGGAAGGGGTGTGCCCCCATAATGGGCACGATGTTAGGGTATATGGCACACCTCTTGGGAGTGGGACACAATCACATGAGGGATTCTACCTAACACGTGCCAACATTGTAACCTATTTGTTCCCTCAAATTAACCTAAAATTAAATAAGTCAGTAAATAAAAGTAAAATTAAAAAAAGGACAAGAAGCCGTCCTGAGTCCATGGGAGTAAAAGTCAGTCAGGACACAGGGGACAATCAGCCATCCTGTGGCTGTGGGACCAACAAGTGTTTGTTATTTATTTAGTTAGTTAGTTAGAGACACAGTCTCAAGTTGTCAGCCTGGGTTGAGTGCTATAACATCATAGCTCACAGCAACCTCCAACTCTTGGGCTCAAGCAATCCTCTTGCCTCAGCTTTTTCTATTTTTAGTAGAGATGGGATCTCGCTTTTTGTTCGGGCTGGTCTCCAACTCATGAGTTCAAGAAATCCACCTGCCTCGGCCTCCCAGAGTCCTGGATTACAGGCGTGAGCCACCGCATCCAGCCCCAACAAGTGTTTAGAAGGAAGGTCCAAGCACAAGCCCAGAGACATGGCTACTTGGTGAGTGGATTTGACTGGATGGTGGTTACTATGCTATATTTAATATTATAGAGCTAATATTTCAATATACTAAGAAACCCACATTTACATGACATATTTTAAAATGTTACAACAGGTAATTATCAGCAAACTCTGCTAATTACACAGGAGAAATGGAAGGTCTTCAATTTCATTTTAAGTTAATAATACACATTTTTAAGTTAATGCAGTTTAGAAAATAAAATCTGGTGCACCTGCTATTTAAGCATCAATAAAAACAAATTACTTGTATTATATTAGCATCCAGAATATCCTTTTAGAGGTATAAAAAGATATTCACTCAAAAACAGCTGTTAAGATTAGTTTCTAAGAAATTTTCTTTTAAATTACCACTAGATAAAGGCAACCATGGAGTGAAAGAATACACGAACTCTTTCCTCAGGAAAAATATAACTCAGTGATTCATTGAACATGTGTAGCAATGCTCAGACGCTCAGGATCACAGTGTGCACCAGCACAAAACTGGCTGGTCTTGAACTCCCTCACGCCCTGAGCTTCTCAGTCTTTCAGGGCACAGTGCAGGGTGCTCTGGGCGAGTGTTTCCTGGAAACATCCTAGGAGTCTCTGCAAACCAGGATAGCAGGTGCTGGTACCAACTATATCCTTCTCTCAGTAGGAAGCTGTGCCTGACGGAGCCTTCTTACTCCATCAGTGGTTTCCTGAGCATACCCATGAGCCCCAAGGACAAGTGTCCCATCTAGCTTGCCCAGGGCTTTGTGCTGACACTCTCCTAAAAGACTGATGGGTCCCTATCTAAGGAGGGAGGATGAGAGTGGTTCTATAGAGGGGTACAAGGGTGATAAATACACCAAGGGACCTCTTTTCTAGCTGGCCATTGGCTTAAAACTGTCCCCAGAAAAGTGTGTTTCCAAACCCACAGCACGGGTATGACCTGTTTGAGACATGGGTGACAAGGAAGGAACCCACTTACAAAATTATGGGGTGTGTCCCTGACACACAGACCTATCCCAGGCTGGCAGCTCACAGAAGCTCCTGAGGAAGGTGATGTTCACTCCAACTACTCAGGATCTCCAGCAGCATCAAAAACATAACCATCCTTTGGAGCCCACTTTCATCCCCTTTTTACAGAGGGTGTAAACACGGCCTTTCTTATTCTAGTCCTAGTAGACATTAAGACTGCCTCATTAGAAACGCTGAAGAGCCAGATGGTAAGAAATACGTAGTTTTGTAGGAAATGTTATGAAAAATAATTATCACAAGGTCATAACAGTTCTATCACAAATTTCTAATAGTTTCTATAGCCTTGGTGTAAGGAATCAAGGAATTTAAAACAAAGACAATTACGAATGAGTAATAACACTCCATACTCAATACTTGAATGAGTAATAATACTCTGCAAAGAATTTGTTTCCTTTTGTTCAGGCAGGGCCCATCTTTTCAGGGCTGGGACTATAGGTGCCCAGCACAACACTCAGCTAGTTTTTCTATTAGTAGAGCTAGGGTTTTGCTCTTGTTCGGGCAACACTCAGACAGTTTTTTTAATTTTTAATAGAGCTGGGGTCTCGCTCTTGTTCAGGCTGGTCTTGAACTCTTGAGCTCAAGGGATCCTCCCCCTTTGGCCTCCCAGAGTGCTGGATTACTGGTGTGAACCACAGAGCTAGGCCAAAATTTCGATTATAGAAAATTTAGCTCACATGATGAAATACTATAAAATATAGTTCCTAATATGCAACACATGCTTAGTAAGTCCTTCCAGTTCAGAACTTTATGTAAAACTAAGTCTTTTTAGTAATATATAGCACTGACTTTAACCAAATATTCTTGTGTTTCCTATTTAGAACACCTGCTTTATAATCAAATTCCTATTTAAAAGTAAGTTAGGGACAAAATCTAAGTTTTCTAGTTCAAATATTTGGTATATGCTCTGATAAAGCATCATGGCTCAGATGTTACCATTCAGATTGCTTTTTCAACATTTAGCATTTTGCTTCTTTACTGCTTTCCTGAAATTATAAACTTATTTATGTTTACATTGCTGATGAAGACAACTTTTAACTGTGAGCAGCTGTAATATCCAAGTGTGCGTCCCTGCACAGGCAGACGTTTGCTGGCACAGCCCATCTCCATGCTCCTGAAGTGCTTCATGGTAGGTTTGTTTTCTAGTTAGTCTTTTCCTGATGAGGCATTGAAAACTATGATTTGTTAATATTAATAATAGTTATCCAAAAAAAGCATTCCAAGAGTCTTTTTGTCTCTGTAGACTGACTGTAATACTATGTTCTACAACATGTAGCTCTTTTGTGAAGCACATGGGCACATTTTAAATAAGTATTTAAACTTGAAAATATTTTATTACTCAAGAAGGCAACTATTAGGAAAATTAAGGGGTACTACAATTATATGCAACCACAAAGAAAGAGAAAAATGTTATTCTATTATAAATTTTATTTTAATACAAATATAACTTTTTAAATATCAATCAAGTATCCTTCTTGAAAGAAGGAAGCTATTCTTCAAAACAGCCTTGGTATTTCAACAAGCACAGTGCTCCACAGCTGACTATTTTTTTCTGTGATCTGAAAAACACCCTGACAACAGTTCACACCCAGGCAGCAGCTCTGAGTCACCCAAGGCTCATGCTGCCGTCTCCTCTGCAATGAGACATCTGAAAGTATCTTGTTATTAGAAACACAAATCAATATGCTCAAGGGATTATAACAGCTGCTTGAAGCAATTTGTATTATCATTTTATCCTTGATGTTTTTGCTGTGAGCAACTTATTATTATGAATGGTATGAAAATGGCAACTTGTCCCAATGGATTTTTCTTAACCTCTGTAAGAATTTGTCCCTCTTAAATGTGATCAAGCCTCGTCTCATTTAATACGTCTGAGACTAAGTTTTACAAAGTGGTCCATCACTCAAATTGTAGTCCCTGTAGTTTAAACTTTTGCCAAATATTATTATAAAAGTAATTGCTTAGTAATAAAAACGTTTTATTTATTCAAAGTTCTACAATAAATTTTTCCAACTGTAAGTAGACCCTCACCTCTCACATCTGTCCTTAGCACTGTGAGGAGGTGAAATGTTCTAATCCTCAGATTTAAGAATTTGTTTTAATCTTAGAGTCTTTTTCCATCTAACAAAATTTTAGAATTTATGCTTAATCTTTATGTGTGGATAAGACATGCTATATTTAAAAAATTCTAATAAACTCCTGTTACAGGCATAAAGCTGTATTTTCCAATTAAGAACGAATTTCAGGGACAAATATGAAAGACTGAATTACAGTGGGACATTTGACAGCGTCATGAAGTTTAGCTGCACTTTAACTAATTCACATAGGATTTTTAAATCTTAGATTTTAGTGGCCAGAAGGAAAGGACATAAAAATTCGAGCAGAGGTTCTCCATCTTTCCCGTGCACCCTTGGTTTTTGATGCAGTAAGTCTGAGACAGCCGAGAATTTGCTTTTTCAGGTCCCACTCTTGGGGCAGGCAGCCCGAGGCCGACACGGCCAAGCTGGCACACTCGCGCCCCACTCAGCAGTGTTGGAAATAAGAGAGGGTGGCAAGGCAGCAGCTAGACCAAGTGTCTATTTTTATCTTATAAAATGTGCACTTAGGGATAAACTGGCATGTTGTGTATAACTAGGGAAAGGTCAAACAGGCAGGGCCATGAGCTGGCCTGGGCCTGGGTACGTGAGTGATCCCATTACTGTCTTCAGATTTCTATATGTTTGAAATTTTCCTTTTTTTTTTTTTTTTGTTAAAAAGCAGCTAAAGAAGAACAAACAGCCAAAATGAAGACAAAATGGATGACTGGCCAAAAGTTTTAGGGCATTAGCTGAGGAGAACGGCTAATTTATTTATTATTTTTTTTGAGATAGAGTCTCACTACATCACCCTCAGTACAGTGCCACAGAGTCACAGCTCACAGCAACCTCAAACTCTTGGGCTTTAGCGATTCTCTTGCCTCAGCCTCCCAATTAGCTGGGACAACAGATACCCACCACAACGCCCAACTATTTTTTTTGTTGTAGCTGTCATTGTTGTTTAGCAGGCCCAGGCCTGATTCGAACCTGCCAGCCCAGGTATATGTGGCTGGCGCCCTGACCACTGAGCTATGGGCATCGAGCCGAGAATGGTTAATTTAAAGATATACATTTTATAAAGCAACTATTCAAATTGCTTAAACATGTAATATCCATCTGCTTAACTCTGGAAGGACATTTTTAAAAGTACAAACACTAGAGCCCATAGCCCCTGTGGGACAGCAGGTTTCCCCGCCATCCCCTCAGCTGGCAGCAGGGGACAGTGTAGGTGGAGCTGCGCTCATCTGGGAAGGGCCAGTGTGCTGAGGCCTCCCCATGCCCAGGCCTGCCGGGCTGACAGGCAAGGTCTGAAACCCAATCTGCAGGACTCCAGAGATGCCTTTCTTATTACAAAATGTAGACTGCTAACACCAGGGAAATTTAGAAGGCTGTTACTTAAAAGAAAGAAAAGAAGGGAAGAAGAGAGAGAAAATGCAGGGTTGGTGGAAACAGAGAGCACGCCTAGGCTTTACGACAGCCGGACGGTACAGAATCTAGTACCTTGATTAAACTAGGTTCAGAGTAACTACTTCTTGATTAACAATAAAGGTTAGAAAATTATGGCACTAGAGACATCTCTTTTTATAGAAAAATAGTAAGAATTACAGGTGAAATTAATTGAGCATCCTCTTGTAGGAGCAATGCACGCGTTACCTTGTTCTCAGTATCACATGTAAGTACCCTCCCCATCTCACAA
The DNA here is from genome assembly GCF_027406575.1 of Nycticebus coucang. NCBI lineage: Eukaryota > Metazoa > Chordata > Mammalia > Primates > Lorisidae > Nycticebus > Nycticebus coucang. Next base: position 71,628,595 of record NC_069798.1, on the reverse strand, counting down.
AAGAGAGAGTGATGCAGAATCGGGCCGTCTGCCAGGTGAGGCAGCCACTGTGGAAGGGCACAGCCCGGATGCTAACCCGGACTGCCAGGTGAGGCAGCCACTGTGGAAGGGCACAGCCCGGACGCTAACCCGGACTGCCAGGTGAGGCAGCCACTGTGGAAGGGCACAGCCCGGACGCTAACCCAGACTGCCAGGTGAGGCAGCCACTGTGGAAGGGCACAGCCCGGACGCTAACCCAGACTGCCAGGTGAGGCAGCCACTGTGGAAGGGCACAGCCCGGACGCTAACCCGGACTGCCAGGTGAGGCAGCCACTGTGGAAGGGCACAGCCCGGACGCTAACCCAGACTGCCAGGTGAAGCAGCCACTGTGGAAGGGCACAGCCCGGACATTAACCCGGACTGCCAGGTGAGGCAGCCACTGTGGAAGGGCACAGCCCGGACGCTAACCCAGACTGCCAGGTGAGGCAGCCACTGTGGAAGGGCACAGCCCGAACGCTAACCCAGGCAGTGCAACTCCAGTGCAGAATTCTTCACTGTGATCAGAAGCTTCAGAGGCCACTTCTATAACTCTGGATCAAAATCCCCAGTAAAGAGCAAATGGCCCAAAAATAAAAGATTTATAGAGGAAAAAATAATAAAGTGGAGACTGAGTCAAGGGGAAAATGATAGGAAATGAGTCCAACAGAAGAATGAGACAGGTTTTAAAAAGTCACATTAAAAGGCAGTATGGCTTTTAAGATTTTAAATTTAATACTTGAAATTAAATTTACCACCAAATGCTATCACATAGATATGAAAGCAAAACCATTAAGGCCTCTATGCCTACCTACCCTGGCAACAGACACCTGTTTGCTATCTGCGGCAATTGTCTCTTACTCTGTAAGCCTATATCCTGCTATTGCTCTATAAACTTACCTTTTTATTCCTCAATAAACTTTCACACTTGCCTTAAAAAATCAAAAGAGAAAGAAAGCAATACCATTAAGAAAATACAACTTAGGCTTGTAATCCCAGCACTTTGGGAGGCTGAGGTGGGAGAATTGACACCAGTTTGAGACCTGCCTGGGCAACACAGTGAGACCCCATTTCTACAGAAAATAACTGAAAGTAGCCAGGCATAGTGAGGTGCACCTGTAGCCCCAAGTACTCAAGTACCTGAGGCAGAAGGATCACTTGAACTCAATAGTTGAAGGAACTCAGTTCCTCAGATTGAATGTAATCAGTGACTAGGATGATACCACTGCACTCTAGCTGGGGCAATAGAGCAAGACCATGCCTCAAAAAAAAAGAAAGGAGGCTTGGTGCCTGTAGTTCAGTGAGTAAGGTGCTGCCACATACACCAAGGCTGGCAGGTTCGAGCCTGGCCCCAGCCAGCTAAACAACAATGACAACTGCAACAAAACATAGCTGGCATTATGGTGGGCTCCTCTAAGTCCGAGCTACTCAGGCGGCTGAGGCAAGAGAATCACTTAAGCCCAAGAGTTTGAGGCTGCTGTGAGCTGTGATAACATGGCATTCTACTGAGGGTGATATAGTGAGACTCTGTAGGAAGAAAGGGAAGAGAGGGAGGGAGAGAGGATGGAAGGAAGGCAGGAAGGAGGAAGGGAGGGAGGGAGGAAAAGGAAGGGAAGGAAAAAAGGGAGGGGAGGGGTGGGGGAGAAGAAAGGAGGGGAGAGGAGGAGAAAAGGAAGGAAAAGTCATATGGGATGGGAGGAGAGGGATAGGAGGGGATGGGAGTGGAGGGAAAAGAAGGGGGAGGGGAGAAGAAAAAGCCCTAGAGCTTGTATGTACATTAGAATATTTCAGTCTTGCTCACTTAAGAAAGAAAAAAATCTCTGAACTCAGAAAACATACATAGGTACTTATTTGATTCTAAATCTATTAATAATTAGTTTAGTAATTTATTTTAAAATAACTTTTGTCAATTTAAGGAATGTGCCATTTATGCCAATTTTTAAAATGTTCTTAATCAAAACAGTGTGCTGAATTTTGTCAAATGCTTTTTCAGCATCTATTGGAAGGGTCATAGGCCTTTGTTTAGTTCCCTTTATGTGGTGCATCCTGTTCACAGACTTGCATTGTGCTGAACCAGCCTGTATCCTTGGGATGAAGCCTACCTGGGTGTGATGAATTACTTTTCTGATGCAGAGCTGAATTTGGTTTGCTAAGATTTTATTGAGTAAAGATTTTATTGAGTATAGATTTGCATCTATATTCATTGAAGATGTTGGTCTGGTGCAGCACCTGTGGCTCAACAGAGTAGGGCTCTGGCTCCATATGCCGGAGGTGGTGGGTTCAAACCCAGCCCCAGCCAAAAACTGCAAAAAAAAAAAAAAAAAAAAGATATTGGTCTGTAGTTTTCTTTTGTTATGTCCTTTCCTGGCTTCAGAATCAGGGTGATATTTGCTTGTAGAAGGATCTGGGAAGTGTTCCTTCCTTCCCAATGTTATGAAATAGTTTCTGCAATATAGGTACAAGCTCTTTTTTTAAGATTTGATAGAATTCTGGTGTTGAACCATGTGATCCAGGACATTTTTTGTTGGAAGGTTTTGTTGTTGATGTTGTCAGTCTACAGTTTTACTTTTTCCTTGTTGAGTCCAGGGAGGTGATGTGATTCCAAGATTTGTCCATTTTTTCCACAGTTTCAATTTCTGAGCATAGGGATTTTTACAGTATTCAGCAATCATGTTTTACATTTCCATGATATTTGTTGTCATCTTCACTTTTTCATTTTTGATTGAGCTTCTTAGAGACCTTACCTTTTTGTTTTTGGTCAATCTCACCAAAAGCTTATCAAATCTGTTAATCTTCTCAGAGAACCAACTTTTTGCTTCATAAATCTTCTGCCTGGTTCTTTTGTTCTCCGTTTCATTTAGTTCTGATCTGATCTTGGTTATTTCTTTCCTTCTGCGAGGTTTGGGGTTGTTCTGTTCTTCCTTTTCTAGTTCTTTGAGATCGTTTACTAGGTTGTTGATCTGCGATCTTACTGACTTCCAAAGGTGGGCATTTAAGGTGATGAGTTTCCCTCTCAGGACTACTCTGGCAGCATCCCACAGGGTTGGTCACCTTGTGGCCCCACTGTCACTTAGTTCAGAGAATCCATTGAGTTCCACCTTTATCTCCTCCATGACCCAATTATCATTCAATTATAAGTTGTGTTCCATGACTTTGTGTGGAGACCAGTGTTTCAGCTGGAGTTGATTTCCAACTTAGTCCACTGTGGTCTAAAAGGATACACAGAATAATTTCCATTTTTAAAAATTGTTGAGGCTTGTTTTGTGGCCTAGGATATGATCGATCTTGGAGAAGGACCCATGAGCTGATGAGAAACATGTGTGTCCAGTAGTGTTGGGGTGGACACTCGGTAGACGTCCGTTAAGCCCGATTGTTCTAGAGTCGTGCTGAAGTCACAGTCTCTCCGTTTAGTTTCTACTGGGAGAATCTGCCCAGTTCTGTGAGTGGGGTGTTGAAGTCCCTGCCTATAATGGTGTTGCTGTTTGTCATTTTGTTTAGATCAAGTAGAATTTGCTTTACAAATCTGAGAGCACCTAAGTTGGGTGCATAAATATTTAGGATTAACATGTCTTCCGAAAAAATGCTCATTTCATCAAGGAAATGCAAACCCAAACCACACTGAAGCATCACCTAACCATAATGAGAACGGCCACTTCATAAAGTCCCAAATCAATGGACGCTGGTGTGGAAGTGAGAGAAAGGGACACTCGCAGGACAGCTTCTACGGACAGCAGTACGGAGATGCCTCAAAGAACTAAGAGCAGACCTACCATTTGATCCTGCAATCCCACTACTAGGGATTTACCCAGAGGAAAAGAAAGACATTTTGTCATAACAGACACTGCACTCAATCATATGTTCACTGCAGCACAATTCACAATCACCAAGGTGTGGAAATAACCTTCAACACATGGAGTAATAAACTGTGGTGTGTGCACACCATGGAGTATTACTCAACCATGGAAAGATGGAGACCTAGTATCTGTTGTAATAACCAGATGGAACAGCAGACCATCCTCTAAGTGAAGTGTAGCTAGAATGGAAAAACAAACACCACATGTACTTAACACTGTATCAGAATTAAGTGATCCACAGCATGTGCTCCTAGGGAAACAAAACTCAGTGAAATCCGAGTACAAGGAAGGGAAGCAGGGTCTGGGCAAACTCCCACCCAGTGGGGGCACTGCATACTTTCTGGGTGAAGGATACACCTGTACCTCTAATTTTTAGCCATACAAAAGTAAACTACATAACCAAAATGTATGTACCCTCATAATAATGTGAAATAAAACAACTACAAAATAACCTTTAATTCTATTGTATAATTACTGACTTGCATTATGTTCAATATTAAACTTAGAGCAAATTATAATTGAAATTTAAAGAGATAATTTTTCCCATTATCACAAGTAAAACTTATACTGAGACAACAGCAACATCGTTCTTCCACTTACACCTTTATCACACACACGCACACAGCTGGAGTCCTCCTGGCTGTGTGCAGCAAAGACACTCAAAAAGCAGACCCACTGTACTGCAGAAGGCCAGGGCATTCACACTGACCACGTAAGTATTAATTTTAGGAACATACTCAATTTAGGAATGTAATCAAGCACTCTTTAAAATGAATATTTCGTTTTCAACATGTTTCTTCTGAAATGGAAATAAATAAAACTGGTGTAACAATATAACGTTATGACGTTAAATACTCTAAAAACATTAATAGAGATTCCATTGTTTTAAAAATGAACCATAAACATAAAAATAAAGAGTACGGATCGTAAAATAAATAGATTGAAGAAAGTACACAGCTATAATTAACTGTCAATTACGTAACTAACAATGAAAATTCAAGACATATAAAACTCTGACTAGCCAAGGGACGATACTTTCAGAAATTCTTCAGTATGACAGCGCTGTGATATAAACAGAGAACTAACTCACATCCTAAATCACTAACATTATTGAACGTCCATTTTTGTGCTGTACATTAAGAGGACATGAATAAGCTGAGTCAGAACTACACAGACTTCCTTATGAAAGGGAAATGCAGGTCCATCTGTGTGCTTGCCCCTCCATCTGGCCTACCTTATTTTTCGGATTGGACGTGTTCATAACACTTCGAGTCTCCTTTCCAGTATAAATGACAACACCTATCACAGTACCTGCAAAGACACGAAAGTGGTCCTTATAGAAAGACTTCAGAGGTAAGAAAAGAGATAACACTGTCTACTTAATTGTTTTGATGGAAAATACTACACTATCTGGTTTTACATAAATGTATCCAATACTGCATTCAATTTGGCTACTTCAGGAAAATCTAATCTCAACTTTTAAAACGGACTTTGACAGAATCAAATGATTTGTTAAGCAATATAAACTTACCTACGTATAATATTAGAAAATGTACTAACATTCTTTTCACTAACAACAAAAAGAATGACACTAGCCTCTCACTACTGTCTACTGTGTTGCTGGAGTTAAACTAGAGAGGGTAGGTTCCTAACTATCAAATCACCTGACCTTCATGCCAAAGACGGCGCCAGCTGAACCAGTTTCTTTTGACAAGACCTTTACTTCCACTGTTAAGTGCTACTAAGTATCAATAGAGTCTTTGCTAATCTTTCAGAGTGTATACTTAATAATAATAGAAATATGATAAAAAGTTTTTGATTTTACATTTAGAAACTACTCATCTTTTTTCTTGTCTCTGAAAGTTTAGTTTTCCAATTTTATAAGATTACAATTTTTAAGCTTAAAAAAGAACGACTCACAGATTACAAAGATTATGATGCACGTATCTCCAGAATGTCAGAATTAAAAACCACAGAAGTCTCCTTCTGCAATTATAGCTACTTATAATTTATACTCCTAATTTTCATCCTTAATGTTTATAAATTTTGAAGGTAAGAAACGTGGTTAAGGTGAGAAAGATAATATATACATAATACTCACTATGATTATAGAATTAACTATAAGAATCATACAAAACCTCTTTCATTTCACACTAATTTAATATCTAAAATTTAGTAAGTCGTGAGGCAGAACCTTTGGAGTAAGTATTACCGACTTGGGTTTTGTGACATTGGACACGCTGCATATTACGTATCTCACAAAACTCACACCTTCCTCTTCAGGAAGCTTGGGAAGGTCACGGCATTAAAGTACTCCTCAGTGATCTCTAGCCTCAGAGGTCACATATTTTTCTTCTTAAACTGTGTGGCACTGGCTCCAGTTTGCCAAGTTCATGGACGGCATGGCCAGCCAACACTTGAGGTAAAAGCTCAACCTGCTGGACAAATGCTGTCTTTCCCACTGTCCACACAAACCTCCCAGACAAGATGACCGTACTTAGGACACATAAACATTAAATACATAATGACATAATACCAAGAAAAGTTTTCAAAAACTTATGCCATGGAATACTTGTATGTCAGTGAAGCAAAATGTTAAATATGACCTTGTTGATATTTTCCTTATATTTTGCCAATTTAGTCTAACTTAAAAGAAATAGAAAAGCACCATCAATGTTGAACAATTACAATGATGTAACAAGGTGAACTGCAAACTTAGTGTGTTCTAACATAAGCTGAGTGACCAAATCTCAAAGGCGCCTTGGCAATGCTCAAACTAGAATGTACCCTAAAAGCAGATTTTTAAGCAATGTGGATTTCTAGGCTGGCATTACAGTTTACAGTACCCAAATTAAATGTGAGAGATGAAACATTCACAATAGCATTTAACAAAATCTCTGATGCTACATTTGCATAATCTTAAAATTTGCTGAAGCCTCTCAAATGTATTCCCTCATTCAATACTCACTACAGTGAGTACGGGCTGTAATGAGATTAAATGCATTTTTTCTGAGTCTGTCATGCTTTTTAACACATAAAAATTACTAGAACATTCTTCATTCTCTTAGGGCAGAAGGGTGAGTAAACCACGTATGCAGGGTACAAGGAACAAGAGGAAAGTCGTCCCTGCTGGCTGTGACAGTAGACCTGAGAGCAGCAGGAGCTCACACGCAGCTGGAGCCACCGCAGACAGTGGAGACCAAGCATTGCAAAGACCTCCCAGTCAGTAACACACTCACACGGGAGAATTTCAAATTTAATCTATACTTTAAATACTAAATTAAGCTCCCCTCTCACTGGCTCAAACACGAGAAGCTTCTATGTCAGAAAGACTTATACTAGCTCAATAACATGCTGGTGTGTTAAAATCACAATAAAGAAATTCTCAGCAGGCAGGTACCCTAAAGGTGATGGTGACATAACATTCAAAATTAAATTAAAAAAAAAAATTTAGCTTCAACATACACTGAGAAAATATCTTAAGCAATTTATAAGCACTTAATATTTAAATCCAGTGATTATATTTGATCCACATTTGTAATCTCAAATTGACTATAGTTAACTAAAAACTAACACGAAAATATTCAGATGTGTTGGGTCCAAGCAGGGTACAAATACCACAATGTTCCCTCTTACGCTCCACTGACTCAGGGCCTGGAGCTCGGGGCCTTGGCCATCCGCTGTGCCGGTCCCGGATGGCTGCAGTGTGAAAGTCATTACTGGGTCCAATTTCATTAATTTAAACTTTTCTTCAGTCACAACTTCACTTGAGTGGAACAGTAATTAATCTCTTAGCTATTATGTGACTCCCTTGTTACAAGTTATACAGAAAATTCCACATAAAATCCTACCAACTTCTAATTAACAGTGTAGTAGTATTTTAAGCAAACAACTTTCCAAATGAAGAATAAGCAAAAAAGAAAAAAAATGCTAACAAGGTCAGATTTAGGGGAAAAAAGATATTTTCCTTTATACAAAAAATTCAAATTCATAGCTGCAAAACAATTCAGTGAGTCAAACTAAATGTTTCACTTAATGTGTAAGGAGTCAGCCTAAGGAGTCAGTCAATATAACACTTTTAGTTGCTATATTTAAATACCAATGGGGAGGAGTTAGAAATGGTTTGTTTTTACCTGTGTCTGACCCCACGAGTGTAAAACCACTGACATGATACTATGTTTACTCTGCAGATTATCGAACAAGCCTCAGAAATTCAAAATTAAGATTATTCACAGAACATTTTATATACATACAAAAAATACAAACCCTAGATAACTTTAGGTAAATAATTAACAGCTGTAAACCCATCAGATCTAAAGGATAGCAAAATGCTTACTTAAAATTTACTCAATAAAATAAAACAAAGTAAATGTGTATTTATGGGCGTACAAAAGATGTAAAGAGCTCTCTGGCAATCACTGAGTATGGATCATGCACCCAGAATCTGCTAGTTACTGGAAAAGAAAGCAGACAGGGCCACATACACCAGCTCTGGAACTCACTGGAGCTCCCATGTGCCGGACCTCATGGAAAGCAAGCGGGAGTCACAGAGAAAATGCAGGATGAGCGCGGTAGATACACACAGACCAAGTGGCAGGTCCAGCGAAAACTGAGGAAGACAACAATGTGGGCCTCAGAAACTCAGCACCTGACCACTGGCAGCACGGCAGGCAACAGCAACAGAGGTGACCTGTACTAAATCCAAATTCCACCGCGGGACACAGAGTGAAACGGAGACCTATGCTCTCTCGGGAGTCCACACAGCTAAGAACGCAGATGTGGGAGAGCAGTACCTGTATCTGGAGTCCACGTGCCAGAGACAGACAGGAGAGACCTACGCCCAGGCCTGGGGTCCTTGTGGCCTGAGACAGACAGGAGAGACCTGCGCCCGCACCTGGGGTCCACGTGGCCTGAGACAGACAGGAGAGACCTGCGCCCGCGCCTGGGGGCCACTTGGCCTGAGACAGACAGGAGAGACCTGCACCCAGGTCTGGGCTCCACGTACCAGGAGCAGGTCCCGCCTCTCTCCCTGCTGACAGCCTGCTTCAAAGGGCTCTTACAAACACAGGGGTGGAGACATTCCATCCTCTGGTTCTCACTGTGACACAGGGTGGTCCTCCAGGGCCTCTCAGTCTGCCTTCTAGAGAAACGGTGTTTTCTGAACCACCAAAGGACAAGAAGCGTCCTGCACTTGTACCAGACTGTTTATTGCAGCTCAATTTACAATCGCCAAAATGTGGAAACAGCCTAAATGCCCACCAACCCAGGAATGGATTAACAAACTGTGGTATACGTATACTATGGAATACTATTCAGCTATTAAAAAAAATGGAGACTTTACATCCTTCATATTAACCTGGATGGAAGTGGAAGACATTATTCTTAGTAAAGCATCACAAGAATGGAGAAGCATGAATCCTATGTACTCAATTTTGATATGAGGACAATTAATGACAATTAAGGTTATGCAGGGGGGAGGAAAAGCAGAAAGAGGGACGAAGGGAGGGGGGTGGGGCCTTGGTGTGTGTCACACTTTAGGGGGCAAGACATGATTGCAAGAGGGACTTTGCCTAACAATTGCAATCAATGTAACCTGGCTTATTGTACCCTCAATGAATCCCCAACAATAAAATAAAATAAAATAAAATAAAATAAAATAAAATAAAATAAAATAAAATAAAATGAAATAAAAATTTATAACAAAAAAAAAAAAAAGAAGCGTCCAGGTGCCACAAGCTCCCGGGTCTTCTCACACCCAGCCTGCCCAGTGGGTGTGTCTGTGCATGTTTAGTTTCGTCCACATGAACTCAGAGGCTAAGACAGGGATGAAGGCCTGAATTCATGTCACCCTAACTGCCAACTTGAATTCAATTGAGATTTAACTTTAAAGGTATAAGAGTAAAGAGAATCTCCACCTATAATAAATTATAATTACAAAGAAGAGTAAGAGCCCTTAGATTAGTGCTAAGGACTTTAAAGACTTAGGATATGTCTGCTAATATCCACAGAGTTTGGTACTGTTCACGACAGTCAAGTTTTAAAATAAAGTATGCTTTAAAGGATGTACATTTAAAGATAATGCTTTCATTTTAAAGATGTCCAAACACAAGTTAACATTTCAGACACAGTAGCTCAGCTTCACGGATGGTGTCAGAGCAATCTACAGGGTGGCCCAGGAGTCACCACTGAAGTCACCACACAGGCACAATGGGAAGCTCTTAGTGACTGAATATTCATTACAGAATATTTGCAAAATACTCTCTACACGTTGGCCACCTCTTTGTAAAATTCTGTGATTTATACAATTTTATTTTAAATTTCCTGACAGCACATGAGCTTCTTATGAGTTTATTATGCACATTTTCTCATAAACTATGCAATGCTGAGCACTGAAGGGTGACAGCTTTCAAGGAAGGCATCATGCCTGAGCCATGCTGACTCAGGAGAGGCCTGGCTGGGAGAGAGTAGGGCTCACGAGCAGAATAAGGGCAGAAGCCTAGGCCGACCAGAATAACACTCACCAGACTGCTGGCAGGCAGAGGCAACACAGTGTATAACAAATACAGTGGAATGAAAAGGGCAAGGGGAAGACTTGAGGGCTTCCCTGGCTGAAAGTGCCCTCCCTGCAGTGTGAGGATCCGAACCCAGGTCCATAGAGTCCAGGATCTGCCTGCTGACCTGTGAGGTGTTTCCATGGTGGGAATATTCTTGAAGACTACAGGGCCCAGAGGACAGACCTGATGTGTCCCGAGGTGTTTCCATGATGCGAAGACCCTTCCCAAGGTCGACAGAGACCAGGACCTGGCTGCTGACCTGTGAGGTGTGTCCACGGTGTTAAGACGCCTCCCAAGGTCTACAAAGCCCAGGATCTGCCTGTCAACCTGATGTATTTCCACGGTGTAAAGATTCTTCCTAAGGGTCTACAGAGCCAAGGAACTGATCAGTTCAACACTGAGGTATTTCTATGGTGTGAATCTTTTGTGAGGACTATAAAGCCAGGACCTTACTTCTCTACCTCTGAGGTTATTTCCATGGTATGAAAACCCTTCCTGACCTGGTCTTTCCACCTCTGATGAGTTTCTAGGGTGTAAAGACCCTACCCAAGATCTACAGAACTGGACCTTGTGTGTATATATCTGAGGAGTCTCCATGGTATGAAGACCCTTCTTGAGGTCGAAGAACCTAAGACCTGATCTGTCCACCTGTAGGAGTTCCTACAGTATGGACACTCTTCCCAAGTTCTACAAAGCAGAGGACCTGATCTGTCCACTTCTGAGGAGTTTCCATGATGTGAAGACCCTTCCTGAGGTCTACAGAGCCCAGGAACTGGCCAGTCCACCTGTGAGGGCTCTTGGAGCACTGTCCTTACTTCTCTGTATTTTGAGAAATTTTGAAAATATGTAAGTATAACAAGCCCATAGCTAATATCATACTGAATGGAGTAAAACTGAAAGGTTTTCCACTTAGAACTGGAACCAAACTAGGATGTCTATTATCATCACAACTGTTCAACATAGTGCTGGAAGCTCTAGCCAATGGAATAGGCAAGAGAGATATAAAGAGCATCCAAATGGGAACACAGGAGGTCAGACTCTTGCTCTCTGCTGATGATATGACCTTATACTTAGAAAACCCCAGAGACTCAACCACAAGATGACTGGAAATGATCAGGAAATACAGCAACATCTCAGGGTATAAAATCAGTGTCCACAAATTAGTAGCCTTTGTATATATCATTAACAGCCAAGTTGAGAAACTAATCAGAGACATAATTCCCTTCACAGTAACTTCAGAAATGAAATACTTAGGGATACACCTAGCAAAAGAGGTCAAGGACCTCCATAAAGAGAATTATGAAACCCTAAGAAAAGAAATAGCAGAACACATTTACAAATGGACGAACATACCATGCCTTTGGCTGGGAAGAATCAACATTGTTATAATGTCTACATGACAAAACACCCTAAAGATTCAGTGGAATACCCATTAAAACAGCACATCATATTTTGAAGAACTGAAAAAATACTTCTTTGTTTTGTATGAAACAAGAAAAAATGCTGTACAGCCAAGGCAACTTTTAGTAATAAAAACAGCTGAAGGCATCACGCTAGCAGATCTCAGGTTATAGTACAAGTCCACGGTGATCAAAACAGCATGGTATTGGCATAAAATAAGAGATATAGACATATAGTACAGAATAGAAAACCAAGAGATGAGACCAGTCTCTACTTCCCATCTGATCTTCGATACACCAAACACAAGCATACCACAGGAAAAGAATCACTATTCAACAAATGGTGCTGGGAGAACTGGATAATCACATGTAAAAGACTAAAACTGGACCTGCACCTTTCACCACTTACTAAAATTGACTCAAGGTAGATAAAAGATTTAAATCGAAGACATGAAATGATAAAAATCTTAGAAGTGTGGGAAAAACTCTTGATGATGTCGGCCTGGGGAAAGATTTTATGACAAAGACTTCAGTGATTGCAATTGTAACAATAACCAAAATAAACAAATGGGACTTAATTAAGCTGAAAAGCTTCTGCGCAGCTAAAGACACAACAATTAAAGCAAATAGACACCCTTCACAATGGGAGAAGGTATCTGCATGTTATGAATCTAACAAAGGCTTGATAACTAGGATCTACACAGAACTCAAATTAATCACAAGAAAAGAGCAAAAAATACCGTCTACCACTGACCAAGAGATATGAGCAGAACCTTCTGTGAGGAAGACGAAAGAATGGCTAACAAACATTTGAAAAAACACTCCTCATCCCTGATCATCAGAGAAATGCACCACCCTGAGTTATCACTTAGCCTCAGGGAGAACAGCCCACAGCACAAAATCCAAAAGCTGCAGATTCTGGAGGGGCCGTGGAGAGACTTACACACTGCCGGTGGGACTGCCAACTAATAAAACCCCTTTGGAAGGAAGTACGGAGAATCCTCAAAGAACTCAAATTAGACCTCCCATTTGATCCTAGATTACATCAAATGCTGTAATCTAGTTTTTTGAACCCTCACATTAACTTGAAATAACAAAATGGAATACAAAATAAAAATAAATAAAAAACATGAATATAAGTAACAAAAACAAACACCACGTAACTACACCTATCAAAACTTGTTCTATTTGCTCCCAAGCTCATTTTTACATTACCAACCACTAGGATAAAATTAAATCCCCGTTTGTGTCCTCACTGCTGAAAGGCAGGCGGGGAGGAGGCTGCCGGGGGCTCTGTGTGCACACAGCCATTACACACAGGGCACAGAACAGCCCTGCCATCCGGTGCATCCCTTCTCCATGGTCACATGCGCTGTCCCTTGGGCCCTTTCCTACGGAATCCTGGGTCCCTCTCAGCACTGGGCCTTCTAGCAAGGATGCCTGGCAGCCCTCCTGCTGTCCTCTCCAGTTCCCACCTGCGTCTTTGTTAAGTACGGTTTAAATGTGTGCTCCTCAGTGAGCCTTCTCCAGCCCTTGTCTAGATGAGCTTCTTGACATGCACATTTTTCACAGATTTCGGACACCACAGAATCCATCAGTACCTTTGTGAAACCTGGCACAGCTCAAGTTATCAGGATCACTTCCTGAAGGTTTTCTCATCAAACCTTTGCTTGCTGAGGACAGGGCTACGCCACTGTGTCCCCATTGCACTGCTGGAGCCTAGGGCAGAGCAGCCCCCAGTTGCTGAGGAGGGAGCATGTCCAAGGAGCAACGGGCTACCAGCCCTGTCCCTGGGCAGTGCTGAGTGGACAAGCAGCTCTGCCACTCCCAGTACCCACCACAGTTCCAGGCTCCCTGTCACCCTCTCTGGGAGATCCTGGCATCAGCATCAGCTGAGTTCTGATAGGTGATAATCACATTTTCAATGCCTTCCATAGAAAGTTACTTTTTAAACTGTCAGAAATTTAAGTGGCCTCCCTCTCAACCACCAGCACTCAGCCTGCAGTCTGGCGGGATCCACCTCAGGGCCGCCTGGCCGTGTCTCCTGCTCTCTGTCCCATGTCCTCCTCCCCTAAAGTCTCCACTGGCCTCCCAAGGACAATGTGTGCCTCTTAGGCACACTGACAAGTTTGTCAAGAAATATGTCAAACCTTGCACAATGCTCTTTGCTCCTAACCACCCTGGTGCTTCCAGGCCTGCTGCAGGCCTCGGGCTCCAAGTTTGGGGACCGTCACCAGCACACCTGTGGCCACTCCCAGCACCGTCATAACCCGCGTAGCAGTGGTCTGCATAAAGCAGGCTCCTAAGTACTTCAGGGCATTTTGAGAAACACAGGCCAGGGGTCCCTGATCAACACCAAGCACCACGGATCCGTGAGAATTCACACTCAAAGGTGGACGTCTTCCTTACCTGATGCAACCACGGTGCTTGCCCAAAGCGTATTTTCTATGCTGAGACTTTCATGAACGGGCGGGTCACTATCTTCCTATGGGAGGAGAAAAAAAAGAAAACCTGGCAAATTAGTGAATTTTTATTATTCGTATTTTAAATGTCCACAGTGTTGACAATATGTTAACAAGCTGAATCTAGCTCAGCAGCAATGAAGACGACTCTAAAGCTAAGAGAAGGAAAACAAAAGAAAAGTACAACTACAGGCTGCAAGACCACCTTTAATCAGGTGCTTAATACTTACCTCCTATATAAAAGTAATTTAAAATTGTCATAAGAATACTCTATGTTCTAATATTTTACTTTATTTATTTATTTACTTAGAGGGAAGGTCTGGCTGTGGTACCCAGGCTGGTCTGGAACTCCTGGGCAAGTGAGTCTCCCGAGGAGCTGGGCTACAGGTGCATATCACCACACCCAGCTTGTTCTTGTATTTTAAGAGAACAGACTAAAACTGTACCTTCAAATATGTGATTGAATAAAACTGTAGCACTCTTAGAAAAGCAGAAAATACAATAATCTCCCTGTTATCCAGCACCCGTAGGGACTGGTAGATTCTGAATAAATGTAGTCTCTGGTTGCTTAATAGTAGCCAGTTCTATGCCCCATACTATACCACACCATGTCACAAACTCAGTGTGGACTTTATATCAATATTGAAATACACTAATTATAAACAAATTAAGACAAATAAAGACAAGGTTCACTTACTGTAATAATTTTACTATATTATAAAACAGCTTTATAAATACAGTGTACAATTTTAGTTGACTACCATATTTTTTTAACTTTAAGTAACACACAGTAACACTCAAAAGTGTCACGGAGAGTGCGCATGTGACACAGAGCGTGGGCTCATGATGGGGGCGCACCAGGCTCAAACTCTGCTGCTTTATCTGGCTGGGTCGTGAAACTGGGGCTTGAGCTTCAGTAACGGAGTTTACTGTATCAGCCCAGAAATCATCACAAATCAGTTCCTCAGCATTCACTTTGTGTGCAAGGCAGATTCTCTCTCCTTACCTCTTGTTAAGGACAAGGGTTCTGTCTCTCAGTTGTGTGTGCGCTGATCAAAGCAAAAAATGCTTCTGTGAATGTTACTGCAAAACACAGACATCTGTGTGTGTGTGAAGACAAAAAAGCCTTCCTTAAATCCATATTTTAAAATGTTATTATCATGTTGTATATTCTTCATTAAAACAAACTTCAAACATAAGCTGTGTGCTGCTTGCCACGTCTACACAGGCAGATGACAGATGTGGCCGCACGGCGTGTCATGAGGCAGCACACTGCCCACGCTCATAAAGACAACAATTTTAAATTTCAGAACTTTATATTTCTTCTAAAGCCATAGTCCATATCTTGGTCACAGAAACCTTGCCAGAATAAAGAACTATAAATACCCACAGCTCCACAGCTCCAAGTAATGGAGGAGAGACATCCTGCTGGCTGGGAGTATCCTTTATAGTAAGTCCACCTCGGCTGGGCGCCCGCAGCTCAGTGATTAGGGTGTGGGCCACATGCACCAGGGATGGTGGGTTTAAACCTGGCCAGGGCCTGCTATACAACAATGACAACAATAACAAAAAAATAGCTGGGCGTTGTGGTGGGCACCTGTAGTCCTAGCCTACTTGGGAGGTTGAGGCAAGAGAATCACTTACACCAAGAGTTTGAGGTTAATGTGAGCTGTGACGCCACAGCACTCTACCGAGGGCAACATAGTGAGACTCTGTCTCAAAAAAATATATAAATAAATCAATAAAATTGAAAATAAATAAATAAATAAATGAAATAAGTCCACCTCCACAGAACTTAATTTTCTTATAAACTGATAATTTGCTATCATTATATAATATAATTTATAATATAATTTGGATATCATTAATGAAATCCAGTTTGGGAAGGATGGGAAGAAACCGAAAACATATTTTCCAAAATAATTTGCATGTCAGAAACAGGTCTGTGCTCCTGGCATTTCCTTCCCATTTACTTATCAAACCATCTTCAATAAATGTAAGTTCCAGCTATTCTGACGGCTACGTGGATGGGTCTGGTATTTGATGCCCTCGTGTATTTCACTCACTGATTTACTTGTGAGACACCTAATCTAAACCAATCCTAACAGTTTCCAACTACATTTACTTTCACAGAAGGAGTGTTGGGCCCAGCTTCCTCGTGAGCACCAGATGGTGAGGTGGCAGTTCCCAGGTTGCTGCGAGCTCACAGCAGGCCCACCTGGTCACTGCTTTGCCATAAAAAGAGGGTCACCTCTGGACTGAAGACTTGCCCTTAGCATCTCAGGGTTTGCGAGGATGACAACTGTGATGTCAGTGTTTAAGACATTTTCCTTTAAGAAAATCATTTCAAGACTATACATTGTACTTAAATAAACTGTGCCTTAGTTACATCATGGACCAGTCTGGGCATTCATTTAACTTGCTCAAGCATGCAGTCAGTATTTCAATATGCAACAGGCCCTACATTAGAAACTGTGACTGTAAACAAGGATGCAGACACGGTCTTTCATTCAGGAAGTTCACCTCAGTGCGAAGCTAAACAAGTACACAGGAAAAGTCGCAAAACAGCATCACAGGAGACAGAAGGGCAACAGCAGCCGGGAGAGGGGAAGGCGCATGTCTTCTCGGTGAGGGACTCACATGGGTCCAAATGAGCTGGGGCTCCAGGACTCGACCCTGACCAATCTGTGGCATACTCTGAGGCCACATGCGGCCCCACTGTCTCTGTGGACACACACAAATTATAATCTCACCGTCCCTTAGAAATTACTTCTAGATGGTACAGTTTATCAAGTAAAACAAGCTACATGCTTTGCTGTGCTCAGTAGTCTCAGCTTACAAAAATCTTCTGATAATTACACATCAAAATGCAACATACTATGAAAATATGTTTTTAAGTGGAAAACTGAGAATTGCATTATTCCAATATAAATGTTTGTTTATAGTAAAATCTTGAAGGGAAGAGTCAAAAGAATAGTATCAATATTCACATTAAGATGGCAGGATTATAAAAATTTTCATGCCATTAACCATTTTACTTTTATATAGTTTTATACTAATGGTAATAATATATTTACAGATTTCTAAATATACTGAAATAAAATCAAACTCGTGCACAGTAGCTAACATACCATCACTACAGCCTTTAAAATACATGAGAATATCCAAGTGCTATGTTCTAATCTTGTTCTTGTATCTTCCACAGAAAATGCCAGGAATTTTGTCCCATTTGTTTATAACTAAAGTAGTTGTTCAAGGTAAAGAGATAAAAATTGTCTAATTGAGAAACAAATAAAATGAGTTTTCCCTTTTGACTTTTATGTATTACAGAACCAGGAAAAATCACCTTTTACAAAGAAAAGCAAGTAGCCTCCACCAGACAACTTTAAGCTTGAATTTACAGCTGAGCTGAAAGCACTTATTTCTGATTCAGTCACATGTGATCTTCAAGTATAGTTTTGGTAGACAATGTCGGAAAGACAGAGAATCTGCATGGCTGACAGGGGCACCCTCGCACTGCTTGCTGGTCCTGGAGTTCCAGCTGTAATCCAGCAAACTCAGTCTGAACAGGCATAACTAAATCAAGTGCTGAATCATTCATCATTTAAGGTACAGAGCAAATAAATTATTCTCTGAAATGAATGATTATTTTTGTTGTTTCAGAGCACTACACATGCTGTTTATTCACAGAACTAGCTCCCAGCACAGAGCAGGCACTTGGCCTCGTCCTTAAATGAATGGTCAAGCAAACCTGGGCTCATCCTCTGATTTCCATAGGTGCTAGGTCTGCCCAGGCGGTCACCTCGTGGGGGTGGGGAAGAGGTACATCCCCTTTGCCCCCGCCCTCGGCTCAGCACTTCGTACCAACACTTCACACCCTGAACAAACTCACAGAATTTACTCTCTTGAAACTCTTCCTAAGGTTTCCCTCAATGTAAGTGTAAAAAATGATTAATGCATGCAAATCTGTTACTGTATAGTGTGTTCTCCTCATGTCAAACTCCAAGAAAAATAACAGCATTAAATAAGAGTTTATAGAGCCTTCTCAACTGCAAATAAAGCTGGTTCCCCTGTTACTTTTCCATGACATCTATCATGTGAATGCTTTTATCTATTTCTAACACAATTACGTGTGGAAGAACATACAATATCTATGCATTTTCCTTTCAATTCTATAAAGGCAATGATGGACTTTAAACATTTAACATTTGTCTCACAAGAAGAAAATTATTCTAAAAGATAGTTCTTTACCAATCTCATGAAGCATAGAATAAAGATTGGGAAGATGGGAAAGAAATTATCTCTAAATAACCTCCTCTTTTGGTTTCCTTCTCCTTAATGTTATGTAGTTTGAAAAGATAAAATCTGCTTGGGGGAGCCCAGGAAGAATACAAAATGTTACAATTTCAAGCTGTTTTCTCAATAATATGCCTCATTTCACAAACAATAGAGGTTTTCCTTTTTAAAAGGAGAGTATTTTGATTGAGAGAGATGTGAACAATGATAAGTGTGCTATGGTTTGCAAAAGAAATTACAGCAGAAAATACATTATGAAAAAGATTAAATGGGAATATGATGGAAAAGAGACAATGGACACTCCTAACACTGCAAAACTGGCTGGAATTTCAAACTCCAAACATTCAAGAGATGACCTATGTCTTGAACAATAAGTAAAATTAATAATACCAAGAACAATACAATCAATCACCTGTATAAGGCAAAGCATTACACAGTCAGCCATTTGGTTCTCCGACACGGGCCTGAGGGTCTCGAAAGTGGGTGTGACCCCTCCCTCCACCTGCGTATGCCCGGCACAGGCAGGCTGTACAGACACCTTGCTTAATGTGCTCAATTCTTACTAAAGTATTTAAGCTTATACAAAAAAAAAAAAAAAAAACAAACATTTTCTCTGGTGTAAATTACACTATAAAAAAAGGAAAATAAGCACCTATCACTTTTAAACAAAGTTTGGTTGATAAATTTGAATAGTTTACATTTAATAGTTTAAATAGTTTTCCATTTACACAAAACTAATTATTTAACATGTCTTCTTTTTCAAAAAATGGAAAAAAAAGTTTCTTTTGTTTTAAACAATCTAGAACTCAAGAATAATATATTTAAAGTGAGAAAGACAAACCTGGTTAGAGATCATCAAAGATAAGGAAGGGACATTTCCTTGAATGACATTCATTACGAACTTGCCACACTTCACACAAGGTAAACGTATCTTAAATGAACAAATCACCGAAAGTCAGTCTGTCTCTCTAGTGGAACAGCCTCCACAGGTGTCACCCCCTCCACAGTGCATGTGGCAGGCCTGCCAAGGGGGCAGGGCACACTCCCACCCCCAACTTCACCTCCTGCCTGTAACCTGGCGGATTGGCCAGGCAGGGTGTTGGGAGTCCCAGACTCCCCAGAGCTTTGGGAATTCTTTCCCAAGCTAGTTTAAAAACCACTGTCCGTCCTCCGCAGGCTTCAACCAGCCCCTTTTCTCCCCCGTCTGCTCTCATGAGCATAGTTCCCACCCTGTCTGTTCACCTGATGATGCCCATCTCCGTGGAAATAGCTCAGACACACAGTGATGATCAATGGGACGACCTCCACCACTGTGTGGTGTCCCTTGCCGCTCTGCTGCGAAACTCTGTGGCTGAATTTCAGTCCACAGCACCCCACAACCGTCCTAGGGATGTGTCTCTGCTTCAATCTGAAATGCCCATTGGGACCCGAAGTTAAGGTTTTAGATGTTTCCAGGTGGTATTAACTATCCCTTATGACAGGAGGGGCAAGATAAGATATAGGCACAGTGTCCATGTACTCTTCAGCCGCATGGGCTCCAGGGGGCCTGCCCCTCGCTCAGCAGACTTGTCCACACACATCCAGCTCTGTCCCCTCACTAGGCATAGACATGTCCACACATGTCCAGCTCTGTCCCCTCACTCAGCAGACTCATCCACACATGTCCAGCTCTGTCCCCTCACTCAGCACAGACACGTCCAGCTCTGTCCCCTCACTGAGCAGACTCATCCACACACATCCAGCTCTGTCCCCTCACTCAGCACAGACACGTCCACACATGTCCAACTGTCCCCTCACTCAGCACAGACACGTCCACACATGTCCACTGTCCCCTCACTCAGCACAGACATGTCCAGCTCTGTCCCCTCACTGAACAGACTCATCCACACACGTCCAGCTCTGTCCCGTCAACTCAGCAGACACGTCCACACATGTCCAGCTCTGCGCAGCTCCACAGTGCACCCGGCATGACGAGGCGGCTCCACTGGAGGGGCTGCTGCATACCAGGCAGCAGCTGCTCCATAGGCTCCCAAGCGCACACCCTGATGGCTGGGCACACAGGCAATTTCAGGGGTGCCGTTCGCCATGCTGCGTCAGGGAGATGCCACCACTGCGGGCTGATCCCGCTGTATGAACAGCACTGGGTGTTTTTCTACATGTTATTAACATTCGAATTTCCCTTTCTGTGAAGTGTCCATACCCTACGCCCACTTTCCTATCTGGTTTCTGGTCTTTATCTTATCAATTGATTTTTGTATATTGTGGTAAATACAACCTACAATTTAGCACCTTAACCATTTCCAGGTGTGCAGTTCAGGGGTGGTAAGTCCATTCACGTCACTGTGAGACCTTCGCCCCCACCATTCCCGACCATTTTCACCTGTCCCCCCCGCCCCAGACCCGAGCCCCGCATGGCCTTTGTATTTTCCATCTCTATCAGTCAGGCTTCTCTAAGTCCCTCCTTCTATGTGAGATCGTAACAGTATCATCCTCGTGTGACTGGCCCATGTCACTAAGGATAATCTCCTCCAGGCCCGTTCTTACCGTAACACCTCAGAATTTCATTCCTTTCTCAAATCAAGTTTTAAGGGTGTTAGATAGTTGAGTCCTATGACTGCAATGCAACTTGCATGTATTTTCTCCTATACATTTTGACATTGTTTATGCTTATTTTTTCCAGGCAAATTGCTCTTGCTTTCATTTACTCAAATTTATCAACTTTTAAAAAATAATTCTAGACTTTGTGTCAAATGAAAAAGTCTTCACAAACTTGTGACAAAGTTCACATTTCCTTTAGTGCTGGCAGGAGTTCTAACCTCTTGTGACTGCTTCTTTAACTTAAGGGATATTTTGAGATGTATTATTTATTATCCAACATTTGGAAATAATATTTTAAAAGGCAGTATTTTTGTATAGCTGTAAAAAGTATTTGTATTTTAGTTACATGTTATTACAAGAGTCAGAAAGTTTAAAAATCAAAGTTTATAAAGTTAAAAAGTTACACAAAGCTAAAGTTCATTTACTATTAAAGAGAAAGTTTTTTATGACTTTGGTGCAGCCCAGGGGTATGCAGTGAGCCTGGCTGTGCAGCCACCCTTGCTCCCAGACTCACTACAGCTCCACCCGTGAGAAGTGCCCACTTACCAAGGCCGGTGTACCAATTTGTATCTTTCATACCTCAGTTTTACAGCACCTTTTCCATGTTTAGATTATTCCAGATAAACAAATATTTACCAAGGTGTTAGAAACGCCTGCGGTGCCCACTGCTGTTCACGTCTGCAGCCAGGAAACGAGAGGCTGCACCACACGACCTGGGTCTCTGGGTCGGTGTCAGGGCACTCTGGCCTTCACCTGACGCTCTGAGAACACATCCCGGGGTTAAGCAGCACATGACTTTATTTTCTATTATTAGGTGCATAAATGTTTAGGGCTTTTGTGTCCTCAGAATAAACAAGCTCTTTTCTCATTCTTCTCTGAGATCTACTCTGCATGACAGTGGTACAGGCAACTCCAGCTTTGATTAGTATTAGCATGGGATATATTTTTCCACCTTTTCACTTCTAACCTGTGAGTGCTTCTGATGTGTTTTCTTCTGGGCACCATATATTTGAATCTCGTTTCTTTTACAATCTGATAATCATTGCCTTTTAATTGGGTATTTAGGCCATTTACACTTAAAGATGAGTATTAAGAGGTTTCTACGTTTAATTTCCAAATACTTTAGGATATACGCTCTGCTCTTTCTTCAGATGGTATAAATCTTTCACCTTTTACCAAATATGTCAGGGTATTCTTAGACATTTTTATTTATTTCTAAATCCATATTGCTATAATCAGTAAATTTAAATTATTTCAATTTTTAAAAATATACTTAGATCTCTTTTATATCCAACCGCATATAGTTGGAGTTGTTCCATTAAACAAATGTGTTTTGTGCAGCTGGTGCATTTTAATATTATCTGCCAATACAGTAAAGTGCCTCTCAGGGGTGAGGAACGTGTGGCCCTCCCAGTCCCCAAGTACAGTCCCTCAACCAAATACAGACTGCACAGAACAAATCCCTTTATTAAAAGGGTTTGTAAAATTTGGATTCAGTCAAAAGGCCACACTCAAGGATCCAGAAGGCCGTACGTTACTCTGTATTCTGTACATCTATTTAATTTGTAGATTAGGAAGAAGGAATCTCATCCTTGCACATCTTTTCATTTTACCTATTACTTTTAATAGTTGGAGAGTACCACATTTTGATCCAGACTGACACTCTACCTTGTAATTGGAGAGTTTAGTCCCATTTATGTTTAATTATTGAGTCAGTCATCTTACTGTTTATCTGTCACACCTGGCATTTGGCTGCTCTTTCTTGTCTTTTTTGGCAGGAGAGGGGACTAGCGGACTCCACTTTCGTGACTCCTCTTCCTCAGGTGGCTGGGAATTATAATACACGTTCCACAACTTCTTAGTTTACTCTGAATCAATATTATATCACTTCACATATATTATTTAAAAAATTACCTGCACTTATTACCTGGCCTGAAGTCCTGACCCTAAGAGAATGGAGTCTGAGAATCTGTTATCAGTGCGGACACAAACTGTTCACCTGGTAACTATGGCCTCTTTGCCCAGTATCATGCTGCTCTGCCAGACGAGGGGACCCCTGGGAACAAAAGCTGAAGAGCCACCACCACAGACCTGGGGAGGTCGGGGTCTGTTGTCCCAGACCACCCACGGTTGCTCCCATCTCTCATATCCTTTTAGTTATGATCAGCTTGCTAGTAGTAGTGGGCTGGTAAGACCTGGCCCTGGTGCTCCAGGGTCCCACACTGACACCCACACTAGACAGCCCTCCACATCAGCTCTCCCACCACCAATCTCTGACTCAAAAGATCGACAATCACGTGATAATGCTCGTGTCTTATTTGGTACTACATTCCTTACCACCTTGAAAAAGGCACTATCCTTCACGCCCTCCTGGAGAGTATCATTGGTTGGCAGGCTCTCTGGTTTTCCCTAATAAATTCATTCCAAATGCAAAACTCGGAGTACTCTCAGCCTTTCACCCATTCCTCAACACTCCACACCGTGGAACCAGCAACTCCAGGTCTCTCACCACCGACCATCTGCAACATGTCCAGCAAATTCACATGGTGATGGCATTTGGGAGACACTACTGTGGACTGGGGACTTGTCCGAGCTGCTTACGTTGTGAGGGTGGAGCACTCCCAATGGGGACAGAGCCCGAATCACAGAGGCCCCAAGAGCTGCCTCTCCCTTTCACACCTGAGGACACCGTGCAGATGCCGTGTACAGGGCAATAAGCAGGCCCTCCCCACACTCCAAATCTGATTTGATGTTAGACATCCCAGGACCCAAAACTGCAAGAAATAAATTTCTTGTTATTTACAAGTTACCCAAACAGCAGCCTGAACGGACTGAGATGCCATCATGGTTTGTGAGGCCCAGGTGACCGTACGGAGGGTTAAGACTTGGCTTAGGGGAATGTCCCAGCTTCACGCCCCACCTATCCTGGCTGGGAAGCTGCTAGGGACCCTCCCAGCTCCTGCTGTAACATTGTACTTGGAGCTTTTTCATGAATAACCCTTGCCCCCATGATACAAGCCATTCCTACTTTGGGAACACTGAGATTTGACCTCAGTTGTTTTGTTTTTTTCTACCAATTTGGAAAAGGCAGTTTCTGAAGACCCAAAGAATCCAGGAGAACGTGGAAGCCCCCTCTTGGGAGCACCACCTACAATTCCGCGTCGCAGAATACCACTGCTTCCCTATTGTGCCCTACGTGTAGGCAGCTCCCCTCCTTACTAGTCAATTCCATGTTGCAGAACACCACTGCTTCCCCATCTGTGCCCTACGTGTAGGGAGCTCACCTCCTTACTAATTCTGCCACTCCTTCCAGCTGGGGAAGATCAGGATCCAGCTAAGGATGGCCCTGGGGACCTCTGTACTTCAGTGAGCAAGGAGCAGTCTTGGGCCTTCCCCTCCTCCCATCACAGCTTTCGTGGCCAATAACAGCACAGTCCTCCCTAATCCACAAGACTGCAGCCCCCAGATCTTTCTAGCAGCACAGCCTCTGTGTAAGCCCTGCACCCCTTCCATCAGGACCCCCTCCAGTCCCCACACTTAAGAGCACAGTAATTGTGTGGCAATATCTTGCAGGCATTGTCACCACCTACTTGGTGATCGTGGGAGAAGTGAGCAACCCAAGTCCAGAATCTCACCCTAGGAGTCTGCTTCCAAGGACAACCTCTAGGACCAACTGCCATAGTTTGGGTTTTCTTGTAGGTCATGTAGTTTATGTGGGGATTCAGCTTATGAGGGATGGCCCCCAGGGAACACCAGTGGGGACATGAGAAAGCAGAACAGAGTGCAGGGCGCTCTGGTCAGCACCGTGTGCAAGGGGCTCAGTCCCACAGAGGCTGCTGGGCAACGGTGGAACTCAGGGCATCTGTGCACCCGACACTGGACAACTCCCCACCACAGGGCCCTTTCTAAGTAAGTGGGCTGAGCACTCTTTGTCCCTTGCTGAGGAAGGCTTAGGCAGAGAGGGTGCCCTCCCACCAGGCCTTCACCTGTGTTAGCATTTCAGGAAGAGCCCAGACCCCAGGACAGTGTGACCCACAGTCCGGTAGTCTCAGTAGTGCCGGGACGCCCATGAGACAGACCTCTTCAATTGGCTCATTTATTCAGTTATGGGTGGGGTAGTTCCTTAACTTGATCTCCACTGTGGATTTGGTCTCTTTTATATCTTCTGCCGCTAACAGGCAACGCTGGTGAATGACACCATCCTTGGAAATGATCCACTTCATCTTGGTTTTTCAAAATTATTTGTACTATATTGGTGCTACTAAGTAGTCTTTTATGGCTCTGTAAAAGTTCTCCTGTTCCAAGGATTATTTCATTAGTTTTGTTTGGCGTTAATGTGCTTTCTTCCTTTTCTTTTTCTTCCTTAAGTAGCTGTTGATTCATCTATCCTCCTAAAATGGTGTCTGTGTTTACTGGGTCTTTTAGTTATACAACCTTACTTTTCAATGTTCTTTCGCCCTCTGCTCTTTCTGTTCATTTTGCTGTATTGTTATTTGCTTAATTCATAAATTTTCATTCATTTATTTTTATCGATATATACAGAGGGTGCCAAAAAAGTACACACATTTTAAGAAAGGAAAAAGACTATTAAGATTGTAATAGTGAATATATACCGATGTTTGTTATCTTGTATGTTGTAGCTTGTGTCTCTTGTAAGTGCAGAAATCAAACATGATTTGAGTACCACAATGTTAATACAGTTTTTTCCTTTCTTAAAATGTGTGCACATTTTTTGGCACCCTCTGTATATATCTCAAGATTAAAAAATCTTTCTTCTGTTACACATTTATGCTGCATGTAGGAGCCAGGATGACCCCATCTATTTTCCCAGGAGACCTGCACAGTTTGGGAGGTTATGAGGCAGTAACAAAGTTAGATGGCCACCATCATCCTTAGGGAACCAGGTTGTTTAAAGGAATCTTTTAAAAACACCAATAGTATCATTTCTTTTCTAAGGTGAAGATCTTTTTTTTTTTTTTTTTGAGACAAGAATCTCACCCTGTCACCTATGTGCTGTGGCATCATCCCAGTTCACAGTAACCTAAAAACTCCTGGGTTCAAGCTTTCCTCCTGCCTCAGCCTCTGGAGTAGCTGGGACTACAGGCGCCTGCCACAACGCCCAGCTAGTATTTTCTATTTTTTTTTTTTTTACCAGAGACAGGGTGTCACTCTTGCTCAAGCAGATCTCAAACTCCTAACTTCAAATGATCCTCCCACCTCTGCCTCCCAGACTGAAGCTGAAAATCCTTCAATGGCTTCTTCCAGGTGGAGCTGGCTACCTTTCCACTTCACCCCGTCAAGCCCCTCACACCCACATGCTCAGCCACACACTCCCCTCCAACCCAGGCAGTGCAGCCAAGCTGCTTTGCTCACTGACTTCATGCACTTCCATACATGGACTACCACACATGCCTAACTTTCAGCAAGTTGTAAGCAATATAAATTGCAAAGGAATAAGAAAGAAAAGAAAAGGAAAGCAAAAAAAGAAATTATATTCCAAATTCTTAATAGTGGTTACACCATTAACTCTTAATTGACTGTACTAAGGGAGCCTTTTTGTAACACTTACTTTCATCTGTTAAATTGTCTTTAATAAGAACATGCTATTGTCATAATAAATACTTTTGTAAAAACACAAAAAGATATAAATACATTCCAGAACTCACCCCACAGCACTAATCACCAGGATGTACTCCCTCTCGTGTGCAGGAGCATCTTGTAAGAACTTGTGTGCAGCACTCACAGAAAGAGGCAGCCAGGGCCTGGGCCTCACAGGCACCCTCACTCACACCCCATGTCCACACCCTAACGCCCCACTGTCAGAGCTCTGAGCTTCTCAAGTAATGACAGCCACTTGCCAACTTTTGCATGTGACCAAGAGTAAAACAAAGGAGACTGCACCAACACAAATCTTTTCAACACAATTGTAGCAATTAAAACTAAACTACAGTTATAAATTAAAATTCCTCATAAAAAAGCATATATGATATCAGTTATTGGCTCTTAAAATACAGTTATTGAGTCCTTCAAACTCTATTAGTCAGCCTTGGAGGACTTTAAGGTTTAGTAAAACTTGGTAATACTTGGAAGTATGTGGCAAAAAATATACATGTTTATAAAAAATGTACATACATATGTATTCATTCAGCCAATTAACAAAAAGCTACACGAAATATGGAGACCACAGGGTACCAACTACCCAGTCAAAACTGAAATAATAAAATTACTTCACTTTTCAGACTCACAATATTTTGGGAGCTAAAGATCTTATCTACTGTGAATATGCTAAAAAATTAGATAACTACAATGAAGTATCCAAAAACATAAAGTTGCAAAGGTTTTCCCTTTCTGCTACTTGAATTTATTCTCGATTGAATTGCTCTCTCAAAATAAAGGTATGCTACTTTTAACTTGCACACACAAAGAATATATTGGTATTGAACAAGAAATTGAACTTACCCTAGTAAATGTGCCTTCAAAACTATGAATATCCAGTTGTGGCTTCTGAGCGTAAACATAAGCGCTGATAGAAAAAAGGTCCTGAAACACAGAACATGTGAATTAATTATAATGTCACAATTGAGCAAAATTACTGGGAACTTTTTCTTTTGTTTTAACCTGGAAATTTTTAAATTGATAATTTATATTTTTATGCATTATTTACCAAAAATGTTCATTGATATTCTTAGATTTTGTGTCCTAACACCACAAATTAGGATGGAAGATAACTTAAAAAAGTGTTTTTTTAACCCAGTGGGGCATGGTTTTGATTGTAACACACCACACTGCCTAACGGGAGGTGCCACTTGGGAGATGCTCAGACCACACGTACCTCCTGGGCTCTGCACACGGCTCCTGCAGTTCACACAGGTGCAGACACCCACAGAGCACCCACCTGACTCGATGCCTCTCCACCGGGCCCATCAGAAGGTGGCAGGGTGGGGTGTGCTCTACACAAGACTTTTTCAGTAGATCTCTTCTGCAAATGGGGCTGGTGGGTAGTTTATCACGCTCAATCACTTTTAAGAAATGTTGGTGGGTTTCGGTGTGTGGTTTTGTTTTTTTTTTTTGACAGACAGGATCCTGCTCTGCCTCCCAGGGTAGATTGCAGTGGCATGATCATAGCTCACTGCAGGCTCAAACTCCTGGGTTTAAGCAATCCTCCCACCTCAGCCTCCCAAGTAGCTGGGACTACAGGTGTGTGCCACCACATCCGGCTAATTTTCTTTTATTTTTTGTAGAGACAGGATCTAATTATGTTGCCCAGGCTGTTCTTGAACTCTTGGCCTCAAGTAATCCTCCCACCTCAGCCTCCCAAAGTGCTAGGATTAGGTGTGAGCCACTGTGCCTGGCCTAAGAAAATTCTTTAACAGAGAACACACAATGGTCTGAGATTGATATGGCTTCTTTCATTTGTAAAAGACATATTTACTGCTTCTGCATGTTTGATTTCCTTCCTACCTTCATGTACATGAGTCATGAACACACAAATCTGTAACCTACTTAGAGTTCCTGGAGAACAAGTGAGATGTAATTGATAGAGATCAATAACTCTAAAGGAGGCATCCTGTATTCAGAGCAACAAAATCCTCTGAGAAAACTGACCCAACAGTTTTAGTGCACTCCATTCAGTAAGCAGTGTAAGAGGAAATCAAAAACTCTCAATAGAAAAGGGGAAAAGAAATGAAGAAATGGTGTGGCGGAAACTATCTTCAGCTTTACTCCTGCTTTCTTTTCAAAGCAGACCTTCTGAGTCCCAGGTGAGCCGTCAACTTTCCACTTGAAAAATACGTCTCTCGGGTTTCTTAGCAGCTGGTCCAGACCGTGTGGCGAACTGTGGCCAGCAGGTGTGGGCCAGCAGGTGTAAGCAGAGCCACACGCTCCTGCAGACCTCAAGCTCTCCACGCCTCACGCCCTTCCTTTCACTCCGGCAGCCAGCATCGGGTGAGGTCAGCCACTGGCACCCACCAGTGGCCCTTCCTTCCCCTTCTTCCTGCAGCCAGGGGTGGAACACCCCAGCACCTATCCTGCAAAGCGACACCTGGAGGTGACACAGCTGCCCAACCAGTCTTGTGCCAAACCACCTCTGGAGTGTTGAATGAAAGTAAAAAAAACCTTCTTGATTTGAAGTATTTTTCGTCACATTTCCGTACAGAAACACCCTACGTCTTCTGGAAGAAAGTGATTTAATAGACAGAATGAGGTAATTCCAAAAACAGAACAAGGGATGAAGCCCATGACTGAACCTCCAGAAATTACTCTCAGAATATTAAGAAAACAATCCTCCAGTGAGATACCTCTGCAGGGATAGAGTCTGAGGCAAGTCAGGGAAGCCATGGGAGCCCCCTCCTCAAGGCAGCTGCCATCAAGCCGGGAAACGGCAGAGCAGCAGCAGGGGCCGCGTCCCACAGAGAACACGCCGGGCAGAGACGGGGTCCCACTGAGGGCTGCTCATATCTGCAAAGTCCTTTTCAGGTTTCTAAAGAGCCAGGCTGGATACCGGGGAGGGGTGAGCACACCAGCTTGCTTCAGTGGAGCTGGTTAATTAAGACAAGAAAAGTACACTGGACAACAAGTGGGACTCCCATGTGCTGCTAGGACACTTGATAAGCAGCCAGACACTCCAGGGCAAGGCAAGGCTGGCATCACTTGTCATTTAAATACCACCCTGCCAGTGATTTTCACAACACGAGATGCTCTTCCAGGAGACAACTACCTTCTGAAACCTGAAGTGAGAACGAGCTGACAATAAGCTCGCTCCTTCCTGCACAGGAGCCGTGAGAGGGGCGCACTTCCTCTAGTGCAGCAGACATCCCACAGCTGAGTAATGGCACAGGGATGAGAATGTCATTTGAAGCTTTTCACGATAATTTAAAAATCATTCTGAAGTTTTCAATAATGTAGGAAAGCCTCTGCTATTAGGTCAAGGGCAACATTTGTTCACATTACTTAAAGGTCATTAAAATACATCCTTAATCATAACATGTGGTTCATTACAAATAAAATTGCCTTTGGTTCAATAAAACTAATTAAATGTAAATGATATTGTTTACTACTATATGGATCTTTTGAAATAAATCAGCATGTCATGATTTATTGAAAATTACTGTGGCTTCATGGCTGTTAATAAATTTGCTTGATCACAAAAGCCAGAAACATATTTCTCAGATGTCCTGGTGCCTGGAAACTGCCTTTACACAGCTCTGAGGCACAGGGCGCACCTGGTTCCATGTGCCCTGAGCATGGCCACCATGGCCTGCAGGGTGGAGCCACACTCTGACCACAGTGATCAGATCTCGGAACTACACCCTGACCACAGTGACTGGACCTCGGAACTACACCCTGACCACAGTGATCAGATCTCAGAACTACACCCTGACCACAGTGACAGGACCCCAGAACTACACCCTGACCACAGTGACCGGACCATGGAACTACACCCTGACCACAGTGACAGGACGCCAGAACTATACCCTGACCACAGTGACTGGACCGCGGAACTACACCCTAACCACAGTGACTGGACCTTAGAACTACACCCTGACCACAGTGACCAGACTGTGGAACTACACCCTGACCACAGTGACTGGACCTCAGAACTACACCCTGACCACAGTGACAGGACCCCAGAACTACACCCTGACCACGGTGACCAGACCGCAAAACTACACCCTGAACACAGTGACCGGACCTTGGAACTACACCCTGACCACAGTGACCAGACTGTGGAACTACACCCTGACCACAGTGACTAGACCCCAGAACTACACCCTGACCACAGTGACAGGACCCCAGAACTACACCCTGACCACGGTGACTGGACTGCTTAATTATACCCTGACCAGGGTGACTGGACCGCAGAACTACAGCCTAACCAGGGTGACTGGACCGAGGAACTACACCCTGACCACAGTGACCGGACCGCGGAACTACACCCTGACCATGGTGACTGGACCGTGGAACTACACCCTGACCAATCTTATCATTCAAATATGTAATAGCCATAAAATTTGAAAAGTAGCAGTACATGAAGGGCATATGTCCATAAATATTTTAAAATTTAAATATGAGAGCCTCCATAGCTGACCACTTCCCTACACTGGCCGCTCCTGAAGCTGACCTGCTGCTCATAGACTGGACATGCACCACTGTGCTTATCAGTACCACAGGCCTGGTTCCTATGGTGACCACCTCCGTGTGCTGACCAGTATGTTACGTGGGGGGTCACCTTACAGAGGATTTTCCCTTTATTTTTTAAAAATATATTGAAATATAGATTATAATATAAAATTTACCATTTTAACCTTTTCTAAGTATATACAATTCAGTAGCATTAAATTCACTCACACTGTTGTACAGCCATCACCACCATCATTTCCAGAACTTTCGGTCTTCCCAACCTGGAACTCTGTACCCATTAAACTCCAACTCCCCATTGTCCACTCCCCCAACCTGTGGTAACATGAGACATGCTTTGCTTTCTGTCTCTGAATCTGACTTAGACCAGAGTTAGCAACGTATGTTAACTGGGATCATACAGGGAGCAGAGTGTCTCTGTGAACTGACCAACCAAGGGACAATATCCCACCGGCCACCACAGGAGGTGTCCCCATAAGGAGCGAGGCCTCCTGTACTGATACAGACATGTGCTTTACTTTCTTGTGCAGCTCTTATTAGAGAATACCATATAAAATCATATCATCAAAATAGTAAAATCATACAAAATCAATACATTTACTGTTTTCTCATGTTTTAATCATGCTTTATGAAAAAGAGCCAGTCTGGGTCTGTTACTTATTCTTATTACAAATGTTAAGTGGAGAAAGCACTCCCAGCGCTGACCACACCATCCAGCACCGCTGGGCACTTTCCCGCTGCGATGACTCCAGCTGCCTGATCAGCGCCCGACTTCCTCTTCTGCTGGAGTCTCTGCAACTTCTGTGTCTCCCTCAATTGTTTCTTCCAGTTCCTCAGCAGCTTTGTGCACTTTTTATGCTGGTCTGCACTTCTGTCACTATCACTTGGAAGTTGCTCCTGGGCCAGGTGCGTTACAGCGTAACAGGTTGTCACCTCAGCATCCACGGCCACAAAACCTTCGAAAGCTACACCTGCAAATTCTGCCGTGGGAGATGGACTGTCTGACGGGGCCAAAACACTGTGCTCTTGGTTTGTGACGAAACCAACTTTCCTGAAACACTTCTCTATCGTTTCTGGCTGAACTGTATTTCAAGTGGAAGTGACCCAGAGGATGGCACCCAGAGCAGTAGAGGAAATTGCTCCCTCCCATAGGCGACCACAGGGGTGCATTTTACGAAGGACCCACGGCAGAAGTCAGTCAAGGTAATGCATTTTAAGTGTTTTGATGATGTCTTCCTTGGTCAAGAGACTGGATCTTTGAGGTCGTGTTTGGAGGCAGAAATTGCAGTGTCACGTTTGTCACTTGTGGGTGGCCAGGACAGTTGTCCACTGTCAGTAGAACAGACCATTTCTTCTTCTTCATTGCTCAGTCAGAATTCCCCCCGCACTACTCCTCAGACAAAGCAGCTATCATCCTTGCCACATGACAGGGAGGTCTCCTGGATTCCTGTTCTTGAATTCACAGGCTTTGCCAATTTACCAGTCACCAAGGGCTTTAGTTTCCCTCTGGCTGAGCTAGTGCAAAGCAGAACTGTGAAACCCTCTTAGAAAAGTGTTCGGCTCTTATATTTGTCACTGCTCATTACAAGGGTCCTGGCAGGAATCCTTGGAAAGGAGTCTGCACTTGTCAGGGTTAAAGATGTCATCATCTCTGGAGCCTTTGGTGATGTCTGGGAACTTTCTGACAGGCTCTTCTACTACTTCCACTGGAACTGCACTCGCTTCACTGCACCAGACTTTCTAGAGATCTCATGTCACCGTTTAAATTTCTAGAGCAACCACTTGATGCTGGAAATCTGCCACCCTGATTCCTACGAGAAGTTTTTGGCTCATGGGCCTAGAGATTCGAGCGTTAACTGCCCTCAATTATCTGAACCAGCTTCCTGTGTTCACTCACTTCCGTGAGGGAAGTTTCCTCCTCTTCCTCTGTAGGTCTCCGCTTTCCTTACCATGTCTCCTCATGATCATGTTTTTGGATGTTGCTAACTGTGGTCTCACTGACACCAAAATGTTCTGCTATCAGCTCTTTAAGTTCTTTCCTTTGGGTCATAATGTCTCAATTAACTGCTAAAAGTTTCAGTAACTATAGGATGTACCTATAATTCAATCATTCACGTTGAAAAATCTTCCCCTACACATGATAAACAATAGGATGTCAGGCCTAGTCCAACACATGGTAATAATAAAACATGATAAAAGAACTTATACTAAAGAAAAACTAACACAACCAAGGGGCAGAGCCCACCCTCTCTACCCCTTGGTGTGGACTCAACTGGTCAGGTTACAGAGGGTGAGTTAACATTGTGTCTCACAGTCCAAGTGGGCAAGCTGCAATTCACAGAGGGGTCAGTATACAGAGCTCAGTCTTCACGGGAACATGAGGCACATGTCCAGTCCATGGAAATTAGGTAAACCGAAGCAGGTGGTCAGTGTAGGGAGGTGGTCAGTTATGAGGTTCCACAAATATTTGTGTGTATACGTATCTGTCATTGATAAAAGTGAAGAAAGCATCCTTATAATATTGACACATTCTGTAATCATGGCAAAGACTCTTGAGCTGTAGGTGATTGGAAACACAACAACCATTAGAAAACTGAACTAATGTATATAACTAAAATGCCAATAGTCATGATTAAGTAGAAATATATGCCAACACTCAAAGGTGAAAAAAAAAGGAACAAAGAAATGAGATAAGTAGAAAATAAACAGCAAGATGAGTGACTTAACCTCAGCCACATTAAAAAATTAAGATAATGTACACACTGACAACATGAATAAATAAAAAAGTAGTACCTGCTTATCTGTATTATGTTAACAAGAAACATACTTTAAATGTAAAGAAAAAGATACACAAAAGACAAAACGATGGGAAAACATATACCATGCAAACTCTTATCCAAAAGAGCTACAGATATTAAAGTAGTAAAGGCCAAACTAGATGTCACAGCAAGGACTACCACCAGAAATAATGAACAAGGGTCAATTCAAGAAAAAACAGCAACTTTGAAGACGTATGCAGCTGGTAACGTGCTTCAATGTACATGAGGCAGGTACTGACACGACCATAGGAAAAACAGCCAAAAAAAGCACATGAGGTCCGAAAAATCTTCTTGAGAAATTAAGAGAACAAATGGTAGAAAAGAAGCAAAAACCTAAAACATGTGGACAGCCATTTCCATTCACTTCACCCCGTGGACATTCAGGGAACACCCCCTGATAGCAGAACACACATTTTCAGAAGCCCAGGACGACAGTGGCCTGGAAAGCCCACGGCCCAACTCACCATGCTCACAACAGGGGCAACACAGCAGCAAATGTTCTGTGACCATAACAGAAGAAAGCGGCAAATAAAGGACAACGCATTAAAAAATAAACAAATACACTGTACTTCTTAGACGGGAACAGGTGAAACTTACTAAATGTAGAATATAAATGTCTGAACACAATAACTAAGAAAATGGGGGGTGGAGACAAGATGGCTGATTGAAGCCAGCTTTCCACAGAGGTTCCTGTCCAGAAGGAGAGTTAAAGGACAGAAATTTATCAAGTAACCTGGTAGATTAGAGCTGCACCAAGAGAGAAGGTTGAAGAATGCCCATCAACCCTGCTGAGGCGAGCTGCGACCCCAAGGATACAAACAAAAGGTACAAAATCCATCACCAAGTGGACGGGAGTACCCCCACATGACAATGGCTCAGAGTACCCCACAAACAAACAAATGGTAGAAAAGAAGTAAAAAAGCAGAGTTCAAAAGTCCTCCCACTATACTCCACAAGAGAGACCCTCTAAAAACAGGACCTACTTCCCCTACTAGGGCGCTCTCCTGCCAGGCATAAAACTGTGTAAAACTGTATATATTCTCTACCTGCAATTCTGAACTCCCAGAACTCCCCTCCACACTCACTCTGAGGTCTGGAGGCCTGTCCCCCAGGACCCAGACTCTAGGGTGATTTCTCGAGAGGTGTGGACAGGGCCTGGACTGAAGCTGGTCAGTGCTGATTCTGCAGCACAGGAGTGAGGAGAGGATAGTCGGCTGAGAGGGAACCACACCAGAGCGGCAGTGCCCCGAGGCGCAGAGAAGCAGCCGTTTTGGGCAACAATAGGGCTCACCCCCGGATATTCCGAAGTCACACACCCTGTCTCTCTGGGCAACCAGAGGAAGCTGGGAATCTAATCAGGTGGCAACCACCGTGGAACAGATCTGAGATGGAAACGCAGGCCCGTTGAGTAAAGGGTTTGCCTGAGGTGCTACCAGCCTGGGCCAAGCGCAGGGATTAGAAAAAGCACACACATAGCCGGAAGATTCCCACGGCGGGGTTGACCCGGAGGACTGCTTTACTGAGCCTAAATGTACCCGGCCCCCAGCGGACCATCAGTTTAAACAAAGAAGGGCAGGCAGAGGCTGGAATTGACAGGTAACTGTGCTGCAAATACAAACTACAGCTGAGACCATACAGCAGCACAGACAGGGCCTGAGGCACAGGTTTTTGGAACTCAAAACAGCTTCTCTACTGCAGGGGAATTTAGCAGGTACAGAAACAAATGCCTGCAAAGTTGTTGTTCTGTTCTGTCAGTAACATCAATCAGGGGCGGGGCTGGAACCAAGTGAACAACCCGCAGCCTCCATCAAGCACCCGAGGTTGTCAGGCCTTCCCTCCCACTCCCGGATAGAGGCAGAGAGCAGTGGCCTGGCTGAGGAGATATACATTTCCTTTTGATTCAGGCAGGTGCAAACCCTTGGAGTATCTGCTCATTGGCGGCAACAGGGTAAAAGCCCTGTGGGGTTATCAGTGACTGGGTGTGACAGAGGTGCAAGGTGGGGAAGGAGG
This sequence comes from Nycticebus coucang, assembly GCF_027406575.1. Lineage (NCBI taxonomy): Eukaryota > Metazoa > Chordata > Mammalia > Primates > Lorisidae > Nycticebus > Nycticebus coucang. Next base: position 71,592,450 of record NC_069798.1, on the reverse strand, counting down.
CATCAACCTTCCCAGACTAATCTATTTGCTGGGTGGGTCCTCCCGACTTTACAGAGCACCGGAGCAAGTCATATTTGAGTTGTCAACAGACCCCTGCGATCTAGTTGCCAGTGAACTTTTAAACTCTCCCACCTGAGACAGGTGCTGACTGAGACAATTGATTTGGACCTTTTGAACTGAGCCAATTGTCCGAGGACTATCCAAGTGGTGCCCTGGGTATATGGTTGTAGGAAGATTTGATTTTGCTTTCCCAATTGTTACCTGTGGGGGGTGTGTGTGTGACTTAACTGCTGGTATTTCTCCACAGCTGAGACTTCAACCCTGAGTAACTGTTTCATTAGGGTCAGACAGAGACCAGCTGAAAACAAGACAGAGCCCCTTAGCCACACCACACCAAACAGGTCTCCAGATTCTCAGGTCGTAGCACTGTACAGGTCCTTGACAAAGCTCCAGGGGAAAAGTCAACCAGGGTAAAATAATCATGGGGCAGAATCAGCGGAAAAACTCTGGTAACATGAATAACCAGAATAGATCAACCACTCCAAGGATAGATATGGCAAATGTAACTGAAGATCCCATTCATAAATAGCTGGCTGAGATGTCAGAAATCGAATTCAGAATTTGGATTACAAACAAGATTAATAGAATGGAGGAAAATTTGGAATTAGAAATTAGAGGAGAAATTCAAAAGTTGTCTCAAAAATTTAACGAATTTAAAGAGAAAATCATCAAAGATTTTGACACACTAAAGCAAGAATGTGCAGCCCTCAAAAGATCTGAAGAATACAGTAGAATCCCTCAGTAACAGAGTGGAGCAAGCAGAAGAAAGGATTTCTGATATTGAAGACAACGCTTTTGAACGTTCCCAGACTCTCAAAGACGAAGAGAAATGTAGAGCAAAAACGGATCATTCTCTCAGAGAGCTCTGGGATAATTCGAAGAAGGCTAATATCCGCTTCACTGGAATCCCTGAAAGTGGGATGAAGTGGCTTCACAAGGCACAGAGGCCCTTCCCCATGAAATTTTGAAAGAGAATTATCCAGACATGCGAAGAGATTCTGAAATTCAGATAGCAGACAGTATCAGAATCCCAGCAAGACTCAACCCAAATAAGACATCCCCCAGGCATATCATAATTAACTTCACTAAAGTAACTATGAAAAAGAAAATTCTGAAAGCAGCCAGATGTAAGAAATCCATTACCTACAAAGGAAAGAATATTAGAATGACTGCAGATCTCTCTGCTGAAACTTTTCAAGCCAGAAGAGAGTGGTCATCAACTTTTAATCTCCTAAAACAAAATAACTTTCAACTCCGGATCCTGTATCCAGCTAAACTAAGTTTCATTTATGATGGAGAAATGAAATACTTTAATGACATTCATATGTTGAAGAAATTTTCCATAACCAAACAAGCTCTTCAGGATATTCTCAGACCTATCCTCCATAAGGACCAGTCCAATCCTCTACCACAAAAGTAAACTCACTCAGAAACTTTTGATCAAATTCCAACTTCCACGGTGGTGAAAGGATTAAAAAGGTCCACTGGGGGCGGCGCCTGTGGCTCAGTGAGTAGGGTGCCGGCCCCATATGCCAAGGGTGGCGGGTTGGGACCCAGCCCTGGCCAAACTGCAACAGAAAAATAGCCGGACGTTGTGGCGCACGCCTGTAGTCCCAGCTGCTCATGAGGCTAAGGCAAGAGAATCGCGTAAGCCCAAGAGTTAGAGGTTGCTGTGAGCCATGTGACGCCACGGTACTCTACCCAAGGGCGGTACAGTGAGACTCTGTCTCTACAAAAAAAAAAAAAAAAAAAGGTCCACTGGACTTTCGAAAAACTCAATACGCAAAATTTTACCAGACTTATCAATATTCTCCATTAATGTGAATGGCTTAAACTGTCCTCTAAAGAGGCGTAGACTGGCTTAGTGGATACAAAATCTCAGGCCAGATATTTCCTGCATACAAGAATCAATCTTACCTTAAAAGATAAATATAGACTCAGGCTGAAAGGATGGTCGTCCATTTTTCAGGTAATCAGAAAAAAGCAGGTGTTGCAATTCTATTTGCAGATACAATAGGCTTTAAACCAACAAAAATGAGAAAGGATAAGAATGGCCACTTCATATTTGTTAAGGGTAATACTCAATATGATGAGATTTCAATTATTAATGTTTATGCACCCAACCAGAATGCGCCTCAATTTATAAGAGAAACTAACAGACATGAGCAACTTGATTTCCTCCAGTTCCATAGTAGTCGAAGATTTTAACACCCCTTTACCAGTGTTGGATAGATCCTCCAAAAAGAAACTAAGCAAAGAAATTTTAGATTTAGACATAACCATCCAACAATAGGATTTTGCAGACATCTACAGAACATTTCATCCCAACAAAACTGAATATATATACTTCTCATCAGCCCACGGAACATACTCCAAAATGAACACGTGAATTATCAGAACCTCTGGGATACCGCAAAGGCAGTCCTAAGAGGGAAATTTATAGCACTGCAAGCCTTCCCCAAGAGAACAGAAAGAGAGGAAGTTAACAACTTAATGGGACATCTCAAGAAACCGGAAAAGGAAGAACATTCCAACCCCAAACCCAGTAGAAGAAAAGAAATAACCAAAATTGGAGAATTAAATGAAATTGAAAACAAAAGAATTACACAACAGATCAATAAATCAAAAAGTTGTTTTGAAAAGGTCAATAAAATAAACCTTTGGCTAACATAATCAGGGAAAAAAGAGTAAAATCTCTAATTTCATCAATCAGAAATGACAAAGATGAAATAACAACAGACTCCCCAGAAATTCAAAAAATTATTAATGAATATTATAAGAAACTTTATTCTCAGAAATATGAAAATCTGAAGGAAACTGACCAATATTTGGAAGCATGTCACCTTCCAAGACTTAGCCAGAATCAAGTGGAAATGCTGAACAGGCCAATATCAAGTTCTGAAATAGCATCAACCATACAAAATCTACCTAAAAAGAAATACCCAGGACCAGATGGCTTCATGTCAGAATTCTACCAAACCTTAGAGGAACTAGTACCTATATTACTCAACCTGTTCCAAAATAGAGAAAAAGAAGGAAGACTACCCAACACATTCTGTGAAGCAAATATCACCATGATCCCCAAACCAGGAAAAGACCCAACAAAAAAAGAAAGTTATAGACCAATATCACTAATGAATATAGATGCAAAAATATTCAACAAGATCCTAACAAACAGAATCCAGCAACACTTCAAACAAATTATACATCATGACCAAGTCGGTTTTATCCCAGGGTCTCAAGGCTGGTTCAATATATGTAAATCAATAAATATAATTCAGCACATAAACAAATTAAAAAACAAAGACCATATGATTCTCTCAATTGATGCGGAAAAAGCTTTTGATAATATCCAGCATCCCTTCATGATCAGAACACTTAAGAAAATTGGTATAGAAGGGAATTTCTTAAACTGATAGAGGCCATCTACAGCAAACCCACAGCCAATATCATATTGAATGGAGTTAAACTGAAATCATTTCCACTCAGATCAGGAACCAGACAAGGCTGCCCATTGTCTCCACTGCTCTTTAACATTGTAATGGAAGTTTTAGCCATTGCGATTAGGGAAGAAAAGGCGATCAAAGGTATCCATATAGGGTCAGAGGAGATCAAACTTTTGCTCTTTGCAGATGATATGATTGTGTATCTGGAAAACATGAGGGATTCAACTACAAAACTCTAAGAAGTGATCAAGGAATACAGCAGCGTCTCAGGTTACAAAATCACATTCATAAATTGGTAGCCTTTATATATACCAACAATAGTCAAGCCGAAAAAACAGTCAAATACTCTATTCCATTCACAGTAGTGCCAAAGAAGATGAAATATTTGGGAGTTTATCTGCCAAAGGACCCAAAAGATCTCTATAAAGAGAATTATGCAACTCTAAGAAAAGAAATAGCTGAAAATGTTAACAAATGGAAAAACATGCCATGCTCATGGCTAGGAAGAATCAACATTGTTACAATGTCCATATTACCCAAAGCAATATACAATTTTAATGCAATCCTATTAAAGCTCCACTGTCATACTTTAAAGATCTCAAAAAAATAAAACTTTGTTTTATATGGAATCAGAAAAAACCTCGAATAGCCAAGACATTACTCAGAAATAAAAACAAAGCAGGAGGAATCAAGCTACCGGACCTCAGACTATACTATAAATCGATAATGATCAAAACAGCATGGTACTGGCACAAAAACAGAGAGGTAGATGTATGGAACAGAATAGAGAACCAAGAGATGAACCCAGCTACTTCCTGTTGGGTAAACTGGCTGGCAACCTGTAAAAGACAGAAACTGGTCCCACACCTTTCACCATTAACTAAGATGGACTCTCACTGGATTAAAGATTTAAACTTAAGACATGAAACTATAAAAATTCTAGAAGAGAGTGCAGGGAAAATTCTAGAAGTAATCGGTCTGGGCGAGTATTTTATGAGGAGGACCCCCGGGCAATTGAAGCAGCTTCAAAAATACACTACTGGGACCTGATGAAACTAAAAAGCTTCTGCACGGCCAAGAACACAGTAAGTAAAGCAAGCAGACAGCCCTCAGAATAGGAGAAAATATTTGCAGGTTATTTCTCCAACAAGGGTTTAATAGCCAGAATCCACAGAGAACTCAAACATATAAGCAAGAAAAGAACAAGTTATCCCATCGCAGGCTGGGCAAGGGACTTGAAGAGAAACTTCTCTGAAGAAGACAGGCACACGGCCTACAGACATATGAAAAAATGCTCATCATCCTTAATCATCAGAGAAATGCAAATCAAAACTACTTTGAGATATCATCTAACTACAGTAAGATTAGCCCATATCACAAAATCCCAAGACCAGAGATGTTGGCATGGATGTGGAGAAAAGGGAACACTTCTACACTGCTGGTGGGAATGCAAATTAATACATTCCTTTTGGAAAGATGTTTGGAAATCACTTAAGAGATCTAAAAATAGATCTGCCATTCAATCCTATAATTCCTCTACTGTGTATATACCCAGAAGACCAAAAATCACATCATAAGAAAGATATTTGTACCAGAATGTTTATTGCAGCCCAATTCATAATTGCTAAGTCATGGAAAAAGCCCAAGTGCCCATGGATCCACAAATGGATTAATAAATTGTGGAATATGTACACCATGGAATATTATGCAGCCTTAAAGAAAGATGGAGACTTTACCTCTTTCATGTTTACATGGATGGAGCTGGAACATATTCTTCTTAGTAAAGTATCTCAAGAATGGAAGAAAAAGTATCCAATGTACTCAGCCCTACTATGAAACTAATTTATGGCTTTCATATGAAAGCTATAACCCAGTTATAACTTAAGATTATGGGCAAGGGGGAGAGGGACAGGAGGAGAGGGAGGATGGGCAGAGGGAGGGTGATTGGTGGGATTACACCTGCGGTGCATCTTACAAGGGTACATGTGAAACTTAGTAAATGTAGAATATAAATGTCTTAACACAATAACTAAGAAAATGCCAGGAAGGCTAATGTTAACCAGTGTGATGAAAATGTGTCAAATGGTCTATAAAACCAGTGTATAGTGCCTCATGATCACATTAATGCACATAGCTATGGTTTAATAAAAAAAAATAAGAAAAAAATAACTAATGCCATGAAGGCTATGTTAACCAGTTCAATGAAAATATTTCAAACTGTATATAAAACCAGCACATTGTACCTCATGATTGCATTATGTACACAGCTATCATTTAATAAAAAAATAAACAAATATATTTCCAAATAATTAAAGGATAAAAGACCAAAAATTGGAATTAGAAAATATTTTTAACTAGAGTATAATGAAACTGCAGAACATCAAAGTCTATATGATACAGGTTAAATAACATGTAGAGATTTATGGCTCTGAAAGCTCATAAATAGGAAAGAATGAAGTATAAAATCAATGGTCTAATTTCTACTGTAAAAAATTAAAAGAGAAAATTAAACATAAACTAGGTAGGAAGAAGGCCACGCGGAGCAGAGGCAACACGGAAATGGACAGATACCAAGATACTCCATGGAACGGAAACAAAGCCTGTGAAATGATCAGTGAAACGGACCAGAGAGAAAATGTAAGTTACTAGTACTTGGAAAGAAAGACAGGATCTGACAACCATCAAAAAAAAACTATAATGGAATATTATACATTTTACACCATTTGTTCTGTCAACTTACATGAAATAGAAAAGACCTTTGAAAAACACAAATTTCCAATCAATAGGAATTAATTAGCTCTGTATTAGGAAATTCAATTCATAATTATTTTCCCAAGTCATGGAGCAGATTGTTAAGAGTGAATTTATTCAACACTTAAAAAAGCAGCAACGGGGCAGTGCCTGTGGCTCAAAGGAGTAGGATGCCGGCCCCATATGCTGGAGGTAGCGGGTTCAAACCCAGCCCTGGCCAAAAACTGCAAAAAATAAAAATAAAAAAAGCAGCAGCACTATTCTCACACCAATCTTAAGCAAACTATTTTTTAAAAATACAGGAGGGAAAAAGACTGCCGAATTTATTTTATATGACAGGATACTTATCAAACTAGAGACAATAAACAAATGCAATACAGATGAACATCCTTTGTGAACGCTGTCATAAAAAGCTCTTAACAAAGTAGGGTCCTCAGCATGCCCACATGGGCTCTAGCCCAGGACACAGAGTGGAGTGTCAAATAAGAAAACAGCACAGATAATTTATCATGTTAATCGATAAAAGAGAAAAGCCACAATCACTTCTATAGATACACAAAACGTTTTCAAAAATCCAATAACCATTCATGACAAAACCTCTCAGCAAACTAAGAATAGAAAGAACTTCCTGGGTCTGAGAGAGGGCATGTCTGTGGTGTCAACATCCACAGCTGTCCACACGCAAAGGCGCAGGGCTTCTCCCCCAAGACTGGAAACCAGACAAGGACGTAGGTCCCATGACTTCCATCCAGCACTGTGCTAGAGACCCCAACAGGGTCCCGTGCAAGTGAGAGAAGCGGAAGGCTGCACACACACCAGAGTTAACAGAGCTCAGGGGTCTTCCCTGCACACCAGAGTCAGGCAGACATAGCATAATCCCTAACTCTAGGGATTCTACATAAAAGCCACTGGAAACCCACGAACAGACATTCACCAAAGAGGACATACAGATGGCAAAAAAGCACAAGAAATAATGTTCAGCATCATCAGCCATTATAGAAATGCCACTCCCTTATCAGAATGACCAAATAAAAAATGATGACAAAACGGAACTTGGTGAGGATACGGAGAAACCAAACTCCTCATCCCTTGCTGGTGGGACTGCTCATGGAGCAGCCACTCTGGATGACAGCCTGGATCACCCTACGACCCAAGAGTCAGTGTGTGCACACCTACCCCACACGTCCAGGGTGACCCTGTGATGTCACAGCTGCCCAGGGTCCCCAGGACTGTGAAGGGCAAAGCCGGCTGGTCCGAGGGGAGGAGGCAGCACCAAGCTTCCTCCAGTGCACTCGTCAGCTGGTGGAACCTGCCTTCCTTCCTCCACAACCAACAAAACACCACGTGAGTGACACACAGTATCCCGCAGAATCCAAAGCACCACAGACCACTGACACACCATGAGGACTGGTCACTTTACTGGCCTGGGACAGAGAAACCCTGATCCCAACAGCAGCTTAGGAAATTTTCAAGACGAATCTATGACCTGACAACTAATAGAAACTACGTGACATACAGAGCTAAGACAGTAGAAGGAGAAATATTCCTACGTGTCTAAGAACGAGAAAATGAAAACCAAGATATGTCTTGCATGTATCTGGGTTTGTTATTAAAAAAATGAGGAAAACACCACACATACACACAAGCATATATGTAATTTTTAACTGGAAAGGAGAGGAGCAAACAACCAAATAAAAATATATAAATTTATAATAAGCATGTGAAGGAAAATTTCAATCCTATTAGTAATCCAAGAATTGCAAATTAAAACAATGAAGTGTCCACATTTTCTCTATCACATTCAGATTTTTTCTTTAATATTTATTTAAAATTTTTTAAAAATAATGTCTAGCAACCACACATTGCTAATTATAAAATGTTTGGCACATTTTTTCCCTATGATAATCTGGAAATACCAGAAGCTTAAACTTGTGATATCCTTCTACCGAACAGTTCTACTTGAAGACTCTATCAGAAACACAGATCCTCACTTCTCAGACACCGTCTCACGCTGCTTCCATACGTGTCCATGATGTGGGGGGAGCTGCATACTGGTCCTCCCAGCCCCCGTGAAGAAGGGGCAGAGGCAGATCAGTTACGAAGTGTTACTCGTCAGCAAGGGGTTAGAAAGCTGTGACCCGTGACTGCTCACAAGGTAAAAATGTATTTCTCATTTTTAAAGAGCTGCAAAAAAAAAAAGGAGGAAGAGGAGCAAGAGGACAGTGGACAGTGGCCATGGGCAGACACGGCGCATGGCGCACGTCACCACATGATGATGAACACATGGACCAAGAAGAAACAGTGAACCTCCCAGTGTCTACACAGCCAGGGGAAGATAAAAACATGAGCAGGGAGGACTCTCAACCAGGAAGAAACAGTGAACCTCCCGGTGTCTACACAGCCAGGGGAAGATAAAAACATGAGCAGGGATGACTCTCAACCTCAGGACCACCTAAAATAGAGGCAACACTAAAATACCTAAATAATCAGAGTATTTGTGAGTCTTACACATTTCAAACACATTTAGCTTCCACGGGTCCAGCACACACAAGAATGAGGTGGCTTCTGCCAGTCGTGATAATTAACCGTGAGCCATGTGCAGCGCGAGTGCCTACTCCTACCCTCACTCAGTCACTCCTCTTCACTCTGCACTGAGTGTTCTCACATTCAGAGCGACAGTACACACAAACTGACTTAAATAAATACCAGTGGCCACAACTGAGGTTTTCCCTAAAAAAAAAGGGTACGTACCAGGAGACTCTCGAAGTTTATGAGAGATCTATTTTAGAGATCCCGCAAAGTACAGAAGTCCACAATTCTCTCCTATTCCATCCCCATGTATTTTCCAGGTAGAAAGAAAAGCCTAGCAATGATGGAACAGGAAGTCTAGGAGCGCCTCTCCTCCTTCCCTCGTTTGAGAGACAGAGCAAAACTCCACTCCCTCCTAATCAGTAGGGTCTCTGTGTTCCAAAGGAAAAAGCCAAGTCCACAGGCTCACCTTGAAGACCAGCTAAACCATGACTGACATTCAGTTTCCCAAAACAGTATCAGAAAAACTATGGGGGGGCAAATCAGTCACTCAGAATGGGCTCGTCTACTCCCTGCGAAGTCCTGTGAGGGCCACACCAACAGGAAGGTTCAAACCACCTGAAACCAATCATGTGCTAACACACCACGGAAACCCTTCTGACAGGCTTCCCAGTGACCCTTCAGAGGAATGAAAAACTTGTAACCACACCCGTTGGTGTGCACCAGACATCACCCGCGATAGCCCGGTCGGGATGCTGCTCACCCCCAGAGTCGGCAGGCGCTGTGTGCAGCTCACGGCCACCTTCAGCTTCCAGTCGGTTTCACCATCTAGTTGATCCGTTCGAATAAAACATGAACCTTAGAAGGAGAGAAGAAAAATTCACCACTTTCAAATTGTGTTACTCCTGACCTGCAGCATCGCCAAAGCACCATTCTGGGCACAGTGGGACACAGACGATACAGCTACATATTCTCGAGAACAACATCCTTAAAGCCTTTATTTTAGATGACATAACCTGATTCACAGAATAACTCTCCTCAAAAGATACAGGTTGTTAAATTTTTTTAATCAATCACTTATTTCCTATTTGGTTTTCTTACCTATTCAGATTAAACCTTAATTAGTCTCTTTGGAAAGACTATCAGTCATTTCTACCTTTAATCCATGTTTTAATAATGACAAAATAATAAGCAGACACACAATACACTCCAGACTGTGCAATGTTAACTTGATAATAAAATATCAGATTTACCACCATAAAACATGTTCAATAATAAAAGCAAAGCTAAAATGCTAAAATCCAGAAAAGGGCTATTACATACTTACAAATTTATCAAATTTTAAATATAGAAAAATATTAAATCACAAAACTCCATTTACTGTTTGACCACGCTATCATCCTACTCCTCAGGAAGGGACATGTACACAGGGCTATCCATTACAGCATGGTTTGTAACTCTAAAATTTACTGTAAAACAAAATGGAACCCAAAATTAGAGAACTAGTGGAATCAAACAAAGCACATGCAGCAGTTAAAAAGAAGGGAAAAAAAGAAAGGCAGGAGAAGTTCAATATACTACTGCAGAGAGATTTCTAGGACAGACAGTGGTAAGTGGGGACAGCCAGGCGCAGAGCGCTGTGCCCACAGGGCAGCATGTGGCAGTGAAGCACAAAGGAGGGGAGAGAGAATCCGTGTGTGTGGTGTGTGAACGTGCAGGTACATTACATGCTCGTGTGTGGTGTGTGAACGTGCAGGTACATTCCATGCTTGTGTGTGGTGTGTGAACGTGCAGGTACATTCCATGCGCATGTGTGTGTGTGGACGTGGAGCTGGGTGCACATGTGTATCTCTGTATTTGTGTACAGCTGGTGTGTGTGTATGTACGTTTCTGTGTATCTGCGTGTGCCAGTATCTTTACACGCATATCTGTGTGCAGTTGTGTACTTATCTGTGTACATCTGTCTTGTGTGCATACCTGTGCATCTGTATGTGTGAACACATATCCCTGGGTGTCTATGAGAGCGTCTGTCTACCTGTGTGTGCGGATGACACCTAGAGATGGAGGGAGGGGGCAGGAGGAAGCACACTGTGGTGGTAACTCCCCTCAGTTTTCATCTTGTCTCCCTGGCCACCCATAAACACCAACAAGCACAGTCCCAAGCAATGTCCACACTCTCTAGCCAAAGAAAACTTTGTAAGAAAGAAAACTTCCAGGGGCTGGGTATGGTGGCTCACTCCAGCAATCCTATCACTCTGGGAGGCTGAGGCAGGTAGACTATCTCACAGGTTTGAGACCAGCCTGAACCAGAGAGAGACCTCACCTCTAACAATAGCCAGGCATTGTGGCGGGCGCCTGTAGTCCCAGCTACTTAAGAGGCTGAGGCAAGAGAATCACTTGAGCCCAAGAGTTGGAGGTTGCTGTGAGCTGTGACGTGATAGCACGCTACAGAGGGTGACCAAGTGAGACTCTGTCTCAAGAAAAAAAAAAAGGAAGGAAGAAAACTTCTAGATAACACCCATTCCACTTCATCAGAACACCACAGTATAATGCTTGCAACATTCTAACTATAAACATTTGTGACCAACTCCCTTCCCCTCCATAGGCACAGTGAAGAGCCACACAAGCGCGCACGTGCGCACCCCCCCCCCCCATGAGTGTGCCTCCACCTCTGCCCGGTGGAGCTACAGAGGTCATAAAAGACCTGAAATTTCTAACCCCTTTGGCAAAACCCCGGCAGTGTCCCTTCCCTGGTGCCCCAGTGGCACAGTATACATGGAGGCCTACTAAAATGTAAGATTCTTTTAAGATCCAGATTCTTGTAACATTCAAAATGTCCAGATTTTTAAAAATCACTCATCATAAAAAAAAAAAACAAGGAAAATCTCAAACTGAATAGGAAAAGACTACCACTGATCCCAACATTAAAAGAACCCATATGTTAAAATCATCTGACAAAAGCAGCCATAATGAAAATATTTCAATTCAGTAATCGCATATAAACACACTGGAATCAAATGTTAAAAAAAAAAAAAAAAAAACTCATCAAGGAATAACAACTAACAACAACAACAAAAACTCAATGGATAGGACCAATATCAGAATGGGAAGGGGAGAAACCCTTCCAGTGAACTTGAGACAGAGCAAAAGCAACGACCCAATATAAACAATGGAGAGAAAATCACCAACCAGGACCAACAAGAGCATCAAGAGCCCAGGGGACAACAGAAAGAGACTAACACCCGTGTCAGCAGAGATCTGGGAATAAAACACAGAGGGAACAGCTAAGAAAATGCTGGCAGATGAGATGGCAGAACGTTTCCCAAATTTGGCAAAAGACACAAACCTGCAAGTTCAAAAAGCTGAGAGACCTCCACACTGGATAAGCCAAAAGAAGCCCACACAAAGAAAGGACATCAATGTCAAACTGAAAACTGGAAACAGATAACAACAACAAAAAATCTTGACACCAGAATAAGAAATAATACTTCGCCCACCAGCAAAAAACCATTGGCAGGGCAGGGCCTTTCTCACCAGAGAATACGGAGGCCAGAGAAAACGGCACAGCACTCCTCACCTTCTCAAAGAGAAGAGCGGCCAGCCAAGGACTCCATATCCAGCGAGAATATCACTCAGGGACGAGAAGAACATAAAGACACCCTCAAAGGTCGTGTCTCTGTACACACATCTGTGTGTGTGCACACATATCCCTGGTGTCTATGTGAGCATCTGAGACTGACTGAGCATAGACCAAGAGAATCTGTTCCTAGAAGACCTGCCCCAGAAGAACAGCTAGAGGAACACCTCCAACTAGAAAGAAAATGAGAGAAGAAATGACCTTGAAGCATCAGGAAGAACAAATAGACAAAAAGAAAAAAATATATAATACATTTTCCTTCTTCTCTTGAGTTTTCTAAATTGTGTTTGACAGATGAAACAGAAATTACAACATTGATGTAGTTATCAATTTATGTAGAGGAAATATTTAAGACGACTATATTATAAATGGGGAAGGGAAAAAGCACATAAACAGAGGAGCGATTTGAACATTTCATTCAGAATGTCAACATCGGTATACTATGGTGATATATATATATACATATATGTACATAGAATTATTTACACTCTCCAGCCCTCAGGCTCCTATGAAAAAAACAGATGACTATTTCTCAAATGCTGAATTTTGCTTGAGACATACCTTCTAATGCAATCTACACAATCCTTTCAACTAATTACCCAAGACTATTTCTATATTTGGAATAATGTTTTTAACCATATGTAAATATATTTGAGGACATTCATATAATAGCATATTGATAAATCGTTAAGGAGAACATTAGTATAATAGCATCTCCCAAATTCAAATATTTTGTTATTCAAACCTTTAGCTACAATAACCAAGAGAAAAAAAAGAAAAGAGCCAAAGTAGTAATATAGAATCAGGAAAAAAGGAGACATCACCACCGACACAGCAGAAATCACAAGGATTATGAGGGAACAAAGACTACCTGCTTGCCTACACAGCTAGACAAGAGAAAAATAAACAAGTTCCTAGAAAGACACAAACTATCGAAACTGACTCAGGAAGAAACTGAAAAGATGACGACTTCTAACAAGTAAAAAAGCTGCTGAATTAGTGATGTAAAAAATAAAAATCTAGGCTTGGCACCCATAGCACAGTGGTTACAGTGCCAGTCACATACACCAAAGTTGGTGAGTTCGAACCCGGCCCGGGCCAGCTAACCAACAATGACAACTGCAACAAAAAGTAGCCAGGCATTGTGGCGGGCGCCTGTAGTTCCAGCTACTTGGGAGGCTGAGGTAAGAGAATTGCTTAAGCCCAAGAGTTGGAGGTTGCTGTGAGCTGTGATGTCATAGCACTCTACCAAGGGCAACATAGTGGGACTCTATCTCCAAAAAAAATAAAAATAAAAATAAAAATCTACCTCGAAGTAAAGTCCAGGCCCACATAGCTTCATGGGTAAATTCTAGCAAACATTTAAAGAACTAATAATTCTTTAGCAACTCTTCTAAAAAATAGGGAGGGAAGACGTCCCTACTCATTCCACTAAGGCTAGAATTGCCCTGATAGCAAAACAAAAATAACATGAGAAAAAACAAAAGCAGAGAACCATAAACCAATATATCCTGTATGAATGCAGATGCAAAACTCCTAACAGGACACCAACAACGGATCCCCAGCAGCACGTGGAGGAGCTTCTCCTGTGGGCGGCATCTGCAGCTAAGATCCATAGGGATGGGAATCTGCAGGGTCCCACAGCCCACCACGGCCCCGGCTCTGGGACACTCGCCACATGGAATATGCCCAGGGCACACACAGCAAACCTGAGGACAGCCAGCACACTGAACAGTCTTCCCGCACTGCTGTGAAAAAGCCACACACACCAGTGCTGGCAAGTGACAGTGTCACAAGGTGAATGTAGACACACTAAAAGCAGAGGCCATCACCTGCACAGACAGCTGGTAAGCAGTGTCCAAAACAGAGTGGTTCCTGGGGAAGACAAGCCTTCACAGCACAAGCCGACCTGTCTCACACTCGGGAGCCAGGAGGGCTGCGGCACAGATCCCACCAGCAGCACAAGGAGCAGGGCGGCTCCTGCAAGGAGGGTCCAGGGCTGCACGTGGCCCCACTCAACTGGACAGGAAAGGGGATCTGGCTGTGCCTCCAAGAGGGAAGGGAAATGGGCTGGAGGAGCAGCAGCCAGTCTCTGCCAAGGCTGGGAGGGGAAACTCACATCACACACTATGCGGAGAGTCAGAGCGCAGAGACTCAGTGCGCGGAGAGTCAGAGTGCGGAGAGTCAGAGCGTGGAGAGTCAGTGTGTGCAGAGTCAGAGTGCGGAGAGTCAGTGCGCGGAGAGTCAGAGTGCGGAGAGTCAGACCGTGGAGAGTCAGTGTGTGCAGAGTCAGAGTGCGGAGAGTCAGTGCGCGGAGAGTCAGAGCGTGGAGAGTCAGTGCGCGGAGAGTCAGTGCGTGGAGAGTCAGTGCGTGGAGAGTCAGAGTGCGGAGAGTCAGTGCGTGGAGAGTCAGTGTGGAGAGTCAGTGCGCGGAGAGTCAGTGCGCGGAAAGTCAGTGTGTGCAGAGTCAGTGTGCGGAGATTTAATGCGCGGAGAGTCAGTGCGTGGAGAGTCAGTGCGCGCAGAGTCAGTGCGTGCAGAGTCAGAGTGCGGAGAGTCAGTGTGCGGAGAGTCAGTGCGCGGAGAGTCAGTGTGTGCAGAGTCAGTGTGCGGAGATTTAATGCGCGGAGAGTCAGTGCGCGGAGAGTCAGAGTGCGGAGAGTCAGTGTGTGCAGAGTCAGTGTGCGGAGAGTCAGTGCGCGGAGAGTCAGTGTGCCAATGCACGGGGTCACTGCACTACTGGGTGCAGGTGCATTCTTCTGCTACTGGCAGAATTTATCTTACAAAGATAAAAAGTTAATAATCATAACTATTTGGGGTAAAAGAGAAAACATTTTTCTTCTTACTCATGACTTAAAATGTCCTTTTAAAAAATGCTTCAGTGCTATCATTGAAGAAAAATTAAATCAACAACTTTAGGAAACCTAACTTAGTCCTTTCTAGGCTTTTCACATTAGAAATAATAATATATATGCTAAGTTTCCAATAAAAAATAATAACATGCTTCGCTTTCTATAAAAATACGGTTCACGTATTCAACAAAGTCAGAAATGCAGGGGAGAAGGAATGGTGGATAGGGCTGGACACACCCCCTCCTCTCAGGGACCAGGAACACACGTGCCCATGCCAGCAGGCCACAGGCCTAGAGACCGCCCACGCCACAAGAGTGGGGCTCCTGATTTCTGGCATTTTTTCTACTTAACAGCAGGAGGCTCCCCTCCCACACCTCTCTGCCACCTTCTCCCTTTGCTGTTAATTCTCCAAGGCACAATGGTGGGTCCCCACCCCAGTCCTAGCGTACCTCCCACTGTCACAAACCCACAGTCACCACTGTGTGCACCTCCACCAGCTCCCAGAAGGTTGTTTCCTTCAGTACCGTAAGCAATAATTAGTGCTGTGTACATAGTAAATGTTAAACAATTACTTGCTGAACTGAAAAACAAGAACAGCAAATTTTAAGAAACACATTTGATTAATTAGATCTCAATATTAATTTGAATAAAAGTATCTATTGGATACAGAAGTTCAGAAAGGATGAATTTTTAAGCAAATATACAATAAATATCTTTTTAAATGTTAAAAATTACATGTGGTTTAGAAATGAGTGAATTTAATATACTATCAAAGAGAAATTTACAAGCATAAATTTTACTTTTGCCTTTTAAAATAAAAATTAAGCTGCCAAAATACTAAATCAATGTAAAAAAATAAAAAATAAAAATACCTGCTTTTTCTGAAGTCCTAAGAAACACCATGTCTGACGGAATTCTTTGATTCTGCAAAGAGTAATATAAAATATTAATTATATCTATGCAGACTTGTAAGTTAACACCATTCCACTCCAAAGTAGAAAAAGCCAGTAAAACTAAAATAATGTCATAATTAAAATTTTTCTTAAATACTTATAAATTATATATCAAAAATTAATATTTTAATCCATATTTTACTTGAACCTCTAAACGTTTTTTCCTACTAGTGAGCCAAGTAAACATTTAATGATGACTTAGAAAAGACTTCAGTCTGGAAAATGTTAACGGTTGCCTGCCCGTAGCCCTGCTGTCCTCCACTCACACGGCTCAGTGGCTGTCACCTCACAAACCTGTGTCCTCCCCGTTGGACTAGACAGCCCTGGAAAGTGAGGAACGTGTCTTCCAATGCCCGGCACAAAGCCCAACACACCCTGAGTCAGACACCACCTGGCAAAGCTGAGCCGGCAAACAGACACGCGACTGAGCAGACAAGCAGACAGGAAGCCACCCCTGTGAGGAGGAGGAGATCCCCAGTCACCATCCTACACTTCATCACTGTCACTAATGAGCCTACCAACTGACAAAGCTGCATCTACCTAAAAAAAAAAAACAACTGCCATTGTAATAAGAATTTATTACATAATTTCATGAATTACATGTGGTTTTTGAGACTTAAAAAATGATTAAAAAATGGATGAGTAATAGAAACAAAAGTAAGTTATACAGGCTGAACAAAAGCTACATTGTTGGGCAGAGCTGTTTTTTCACCACTAAAAAAGGGGAGACCAGCTAAGACCCCCACCTTGTTTGGCACCAGGGACTGGTTTTGAGGAAGACGATTTCGCCACAGACTGGGACAGGGTGTGTGTGTGTGTGTGTGTGTTCTGATGTTCTCCAGATGACTCAGGCACATCACCTTTGTCATACACTCTATTTCTATCATTATTATGTTGTAACATATAATGAAATAATTGCAGAATCAGTAGGAGCCCTGAGCTTGTTTTCCTACAACTGGAAGGTCCCTTCTGGGGGTGATGGGAGACAGTGAGGCCTGAAGCATGTTGCTTCTGTCCAGTCTACTCTGTAATCTCAATGTAGCTATTGTCACTTCAGAAAACCCTACTTCACAGGCAGGACGTTGGAAATGGAAGAGTCTTGTTGGTGCTTTTGTGGCAATCTCAGGATCCACCTTAACTGTAACCCAGAACATAGGGAGATGTGAAGTCGCCTCAAATGTGCTTTTAAGGTCATGTCATTTGCAATCTAGCATTATAGTCTGTCCACCTGGCCTATTCAATGTGGTAGCAAATCACAGATCCATCCCTTCCCTGTTCGGGGGTCTTCTGTGGTTGGGCGGGTGATGCTCCGACTCTGTTTACAACTGTGTCAGGTGACCATGCACCAGCTGAAAAGAAGAAGGCCCTGGCTCACTCTCTGCCAAAATCTCTGCTGACATCTGAAACATGTCAAAAATCCCCATGTTCGGGTGGCACCTGTGGCTCAAAGGGGTAGGGTGCCAGCCCCATATGCTGGAAGTGGCGGGTTCAAACCCAGCCCTGGCCAACAACAACAAAAAAAAAACTGCAAAAAAAAAAAAAAAAAAAAAATTCCCCATGTTCGGCTCAGCAGTGAGGGTGCCAGCCACATACACCAGAGCTGGTAGGTTCGAATCCAGCCCAGGCCTGCCAAACGACGAAAACTACAACCAAAAATAGCCGGGTGTTGTGGTGGGCAACTATAGTCCCAGCTATTTGGAGGCTGAGGCAAGAGAATGGCTTAAGCCCAAGAGTTTGAGGTTGCTGTGAGCTATGATGCCACAGCACTCTACCGGGAGCAACATAGTGAGACTCCATCTCCAAAAAAAAAAATCCCCATGTTCACTCTTTGCCCCATCATTCCAGTTTGGCTGTCAATGCAGCCACTTTATCTATCGACTTGAACACAGTTGTCATCCTCCCCTGAAGTGAGAGGCCAAGTTTGCTGTGCAGGATGAACATATCACACAAGAAAGCAAGTTTGCCACTCATTCTGGGCCAGGGCCGTGTGTTACCAGTGGTGGCTTTTTCTGGAAGACGTCCCTGGAGCAGCTCTCATTGGTCAAACGCACTAGCAGTGATCTCCCTCTAGACAGTGGCCTGTCCATCTCCTCAGAGAGCTGCACCAACAGATGTGAGTGAGGGCAAGACCTTTAACGTGGGTGACAATTTTCATCATGCCCTGTGAAACATGTTTAGTTCAGGTAGCATTTTTCGGTGAGCCAGCATCTCTCTGTGGATGACGCTATACGCAAACTCACATTCAGAGGCAGCTCTTTGACCCCAGAAGTAAACCAGACAGCTGTCCAGTCCTGGCAGCCACTCCATGCCTGCATCTATCGCCACAAATAACAACTCAGTTTTGCTGACATGAAATATTCGAAGCTCTGAGTAGCTTTGCAGCTGTGGTGCTGGTCGGCCACCGTCAGCATGGGCAGACTCACCGCCCTAACAGCCATGGTGTCCTCTGGGGTTTCATCAGGGCATCCAGGCAGGGCACCAGCTGTAAGAACCACATGCACTGCTCTGGAACTACAGCCTCTCCTCAAGGTCACATCCTCAGCAGCAGGCAGGATCAACCCACCACCAGGAGGAGTGGGCTCCTGAGCTTCAGGCGCGTGGTCCACCAGGAGTGCCGCCTCGGAGCAGACACAAGTGACGGAGCGCTGGCTTCAGTGACTGCTTCTGTTCTAAGCTCCAGAGGCTCGTCTTTTAATGCTCGGTCCCCACATAGTGGAGCAGGTGTGAAGTCTCATGGCTTTGTTGGACACTAGTTGCCACATAATATACATAGGGGGCTTGGAAAACATGAATCACCTGTTGCAATGAACCTGTAATTTCAGTAATTTAGGACTCTTGGTACTTTTCTTTAAATGCAGCCTTCATTCTGCTGGCAGTGCGGAGTCTTCTGCTGACTCACCCTTGGGTTTTTTTCTCCTTTTCAAGGAGGTTCTCCTACGCATTTTTGTTAGGATTAGCTGTGGACTCACGAAAACTGTGACTGAGATAAGTGCACAGTGTGGGAATGTGGCGTATATGGAGGTGGTAGGTAAGATATAGGTGGACCACACTCGGACTACCAGAAGTGTAACCGTCTGCCTCATAGCCACCAGATGCGGCTGCAGCTGAAGCACACAGCTTACCTGCCACCGTCCAGCTCAACTATCACTGGCCACTCACCGCTAGGGTTCTGATCTGAATTTGTAAGCACTGGACCTACTGGCCTCTGTGCAGTCAGACCTCTACTAATGACGATTTGTATTTGCAATTGCTCCCCAGGGCTGGTACCACTGCCACAGCCCCACCTTGTACCATCAGGCATCAGTTTCCTGTGAACATTCTCCTGATTTTTCTTGCACAAGAGAGCACAACAGAGACCCCTGATACACTCAGCTACAGCAGGGTCCCTGCTCCCAGAGAGTCCAGTGCTGAGGTGAGGGAACCGGCACTCAGACGATGAAACGGGGGCTGGGAACAGAGACAAGGCTTCCCACATGCTCACCTGCCGCGCAGCCTGACTCCTAACAGGCCACGAACTGGTACCAGTCTGCAGCACAGGGGATGGGGACCGCAGACCTAAGGGCCCTAGCGAGTCCAAGGAAGAAATCATAACAAACATGGGAAAATAAGTGGAGCAGCAAAAATCAGGAGAATGTTTAGAGGAAAACACACATAATCAAATGCATACAACAGAAAAGATGTCACACTAAAAGTAAAGAATCACCTCGCAGGGACATCTGGAAGAGCTGTACCACCCGGACCTCCGTAAGAGCTGCGCCACCCAGACCTCCGAAAGAACTGCGCTGCAACCGCGATGGGCGCCTGCCTGGACCTCAGTAACAGCACAGCCGTGACCCCTGACTAGTGACCCGCGCCTGCCGGGCCTCCCCACGCCCTGACCAGGAACTGCGGGAGCTGCGTAACCCAGTATCCTCCCTGCCTCCACACCGACCCGCTCGTCTGGTAAGGGACTCTGGTAGCCACATGCCCTCCGGAGCCCTCCCTGCCTCTGCGAGGAGCCCTTCTCCTGGCCAGAGACTACTGAAGCCTTGGGCTCTCTGTGCCAAAGTCACTGGGCACCAGGGATTCCCAAAACCGTGTGCACCAGCCCCCGCCCTGTTGCTAGATCCGGATGTGTCACACTCGGAAGCTACTTCCACAACCAGAACTCTCTGGCTGCGGCTGCCCCAGAGGAGCTACACAGGGTCACTCCCTACAAAGATCCAGCAACAATAGAGCAATCCCACTGGGGTCTAATCTTGGAGAGACACCTCTCCAACTCTGAGGAAGGCCAGAGACAACGGTGAAAAACAATCATGAGGCGAAATCAACAGAAAAACTCTTGGCAATATGAGTAATCAGAGTAGATCAACTCCCCCAAGGATCAATGGGGCAGAAACAGCACAAGACCCCATGCATAAACAAATAGCTGAGATGTCAGAAATCAAATTCAGAATCTGGATAGCAAATAAGATCAAATAAGGATTCCAAGCAGTAACACAAAAGATATCTCAAGAATTCAACAAATTCAAAGACCAAATGACCAAAGATTTTGACACATTTAGACAAGAAGTTGCACCCTCAAAGATCTGAAAAACACAGTAGAATCCCTCAGTAACACAATGGAGCAAGCAGAAGAAAGGATTTCTGACATTGAAGACAAAGCTTTCAAACGCTCCCAAACTCTCAGAGAGGAAGAGAAATGGAGGGCAAAACAGATAACTCTGTCAGAGAGCTCTGGGATAATTCGAAGAAAACCAAAATTCGTCCTATAGGGATTCCCCAAAGCAACAAAATGGCTTCACAAGGCACAGAGTCTCTTCTCCATGAGATTATGAAGGAGAACTTTCCAGACATGCCAAGTGATTCTGAATTTCAGATAGCAGACAGTTTCAGAACTCCACACGACTCAACCCAAATAAGACATCCCCCAGACACATCATAATCAATTTCACTAAAGTTAATATGAAGGAGAAAATTCGGAAAGCAGCCAGACGAAAGAATACCATCACCTATAAGGGCAAGAATATTAGAATAACTGCAGATTTCTCTGCTGAAACCTTTCAAGCTAGAAGAGGACGGTCATCGACTTTTAATCTCCTAAAACAAAGTAACTTTCAACCCAGGATCCAGTACCCAGCTAAACTGAGTTTCATTTATGATGGAGAAATTAAATACTTTAATGACATTCACATGTTGAAGAAATTTGCCATAACCAAACCAGCTCGCCAGGATATTCTCAGACCTATCCTCCATAAAGACCAGCATAATCCTCTACCACAAAAGTAAAATCACCCCGAAAATTTTGGTCAAATTCCAACACAGTCACAAAAGGATTAAAAATATCCACCGGACACTTGAAAGGCTTATCAATATTCTCAATTAATGTGAATAGTTTAAACTGTCCTCTAAAGAGGCACAGGTTGGCTGACTGGATACAAAAACTCAAGCCAGATATCTGCTGCATACAAGAATCGCATCTTACATTAAAAGACAAATATAGACTCAAGGTGAAGGGATGGTCATCTATACTCCAGGCAAATGGAAAGCAGAAAAAAACAGGCATTGCAGACGCAATAGGCTTTAAACCAACCAAAATAAGGAAGGATAAAAATGGACACTTCATATTTGTTAAAGGTAATACTCAATATGATGAGATTTCAATTATTAATATTTATGTACCCAACCAGAATGCACCTCAAATTATAAGAGAAACTCTAACAGACATGAGCAACTTGATTTCCTCCAGTTCCATAGTAGTTGGAGATTTTAACACCCCTTTAGCAGTCCTGGATAGATCCTCCAAAAAGAAGCTAAGCAAAGAAATTTTAGATTTAAACTTAACCATTCAACATCTGGACGTAACAGACATCTACAGAACATTTCATCCCAACAAAACTGAATAGACATTCTTCTCATCAGCCCACAGAACATACTCAAAATCGACCACATCCTAGGCCACAAATCAAACCTCAGGAAATTTAAAAATAGAAATTATTCCTTGCACCTTCTCAGACCATCATGGAATAAAAGTTGAACTCAATAACAATAGGAACCTGCATACCCATACAAAAACATGGAAGCTAAACAACCTTATGCTGAAGGATAGATGGGTTATAGATGAGATTAAGAAGAAAATCATCAAATTTTTGGAACAAAACAACAATCAAGACACGAATTACCAGAACCTCTGGGATACTGCAAAGGCAGTCCTAAGAGGGAAATGTATAGCACTGCAAGCCTTCCTCAAGAAAACAGAAAGAGAGGAAGTTAATAACTTAATGGGACATCGCAAGCAACTGGAGAAGGAAGAACATTCCAACCCCAAACCCAGCAGAAGAAAAGAAATAACCAAAATCAGAGCAGAATTCAATGAAATTAAAAACAAAAGAATTATACAACAGATCAATAAATCCAAAAGTTGGTTTTTTGAAAAGATCAATAAAATAGATGAACCTTTGGCCAACCTAACCAGGAAAAAAAAGAGTAAAATCTCTAATTTCATCCATCAGAAATGGTAATGATGAAATAACAAAAGACCCCTCAGAAATTCAAAAAATCCTGAATGAATACTACAAAAAATGTTACTCTCAGAAATATGAAAATCTGAAAGAATCGACCAACGCCTAGAAGTACACCACCTACCAAGACTTAGCCAGAACAAAGTGGAAATGATGAACAGGCCTATATCAAGTTCTGAAATAATGTCAACTATACACAATCTCCCTAAAAAGAAAAGCCCAGGACCAGATGGCTTTACATCAGAATTCTACCAAACCTTTAAAGAAGAACTAGTACCTGTATTACTAAACCTCTTCCAAAATATAGAAAAAGAAGGAATGCTACCCAACACATTCTACAAAGCAAACATCACCTTGATCCCCAAACATCACCTTGATCCCCAAACCAGCTTTTCTTGTTGGAAAGACCCAACTTTAAGAAAAGAAATAGCTAAAGATGTTAACAGATGGAAAAACATACCATGCTCATGGCTGGGAAGAATCAACATTGTTAAAATGTCCATACTACCCAAAGCAATATATAATTTTAATGCAATTACTATTAATTTGCTTTTCTTGTTGGAAAGACCCAACAAGAAAAGCAAATTAATAGACCAATATCACTAACGAATATTGATGCAAAAATACTCAATAAGATACTCACAAACAGAATCCAACAACATATCAAAAAATTATACACCACGACCAAGTGGGATTTATCCCAGGGTCTCAAGGCTAGTTCAATATCCATAAATCTATAAATTTAATTTAGCACACAAACAAACTAAAAAATAAAAACCATATGATTCTCTCAATTGATGCACAAAAAGCTTTTGATAATATCCAGCACCCCTTCATGATCAGAACACTTAAGAAAATTGGTATAGAAGGGACATTTCTTAAACTCATAGAGGCCACCTACAGCAAACCCACAACCAATATCGTACTGAATAGAGTTAAATTGAAATCATTTCCACTTAGATCAGAAACCAGGCAAGGTTGCCCATTGTCTCCATTGCTCTTTAACATTGTAATGGAAGTTTTAGCCATTGCAATTAGGGAAGAAAAAGCGATCAAGGGTATCCACATAGGGTCAGAAGAGACCAAACTTTCACTCTTCACAGATGATATGATCGTATATCTGGAAAACATTAGGGATTCTACTACAAAACTTTTAGAAGTGATCAAGGAATACAGTAATGTCTCAGGCTACAAAATCAACACCCATAAATCTGTAGCCTTTATATATACCAACAATAACCAAGCTGAAAAAAGTCAAGGACTCTATTCCTTTCACAGTAGTGCCAAAGAAGATGAAATATTTGGGAGTATGCCTAACAAAGGATGTGAAAGATCTCTACAAAGAGAACTATGAAACTTTAAGAAAAGAAATAGCTAAAGATGTTAACAGATGGAAAAACATACCATGCTCATGGCTGGGAAGAATCAACATTGTTAAAATGTCCATACTACCCAAAGCAATATATAATTTTAATGCAATTACTATTAAAGCTCCATTGTCATATTTTAAAGATCTTGAAAAAATAATACTTCGTTTTATATGGAATCAGAAAATACCTCGAATAGCCAAAACATTACTCAGCAATAAAAACAAAGCAGGAGGAATCATGCTACCAGACCTGAGGCTGTACTGTAAATCGAGAGTGATCAAAACAGCATGGTACTGGCACAAAAACAGAGAAGTAGATGTCTAGAACAGAATAGAGTACCAAGAGATAAATCCAGCTACTTACCATTATTTGATCTTTGACAAGCCAATTAAAAACATTCAGTGGGGAAAAGATTCCCTATCTAACAAATGGTGCTGCGTGAACTGGCTGGTGATCTGTAAAAGACTGAAACTGGACCCACACCTTTCACCATTAACTAAGATAGACTCTCACTGGATAAAAGATTTAAACTTAAGACATGAAACTATAAAAGTACTTTAAGAAAGTGCAGGGAAAACTCTTGAAGGAATTGGCCTGGGTGAATATTTTATGAGGAGGACTCCCCAGGCAATTGAAGCAGCATCAAAAATACACTACTGGGACCTGATCAAACTAAAAAGCTTCTGCACAACCAAGAACATAGTAAGTAAAGCAAGCAGACAGCCCTCAGAAGGGGAGAAAATATTTGCAGGTTATACCTCCGATAAAGGTTTAATCACCAGAATCCACAGTGAACTCAAACATATTAGAAGAAAAGAACACGTGACCCCATCTCAGGGTGGGCAAAGGACTTGAAGAGAAACTCTCTAAAGAAGACAGACGCACGATCTACAAACACATGAAAAAAAGCTCATCATCCTTAATCATCAAGAGAAATGCAAATCAAAACTACTCTGAGATATCACCTAACCCCAGTAAGAGTAGCCCACATAACAAAATCCCAAAACCAGAGATGTTGGCATGGATGTGGAGGAAAGGGCACACTTCTACACTGCTGGTGGGAATGCACACTAATACGTTCCTTCTGGAAGGATGTTTGGAGAATACTTAGAGACCTAAAAATAGACCTGCCATTCAATCCTATAATTCCTTTACTAGGTTTATACCCAGAAGACCAAAAATCACAATATAACAAAGACATCTGCACCAGAATGTTTATTGCAGCCCAATTCACAATTGCTAAGTCATGGAAGAAGCCCAAGTGCCCATCGACCCACTAATGGACTAAGAAATTGTGGTATATGTACACCATGGAATATTACGCAGCCTTAAAGAAAGATGGAGACTTTACCTCTTTCATGTTTACATGGATGGAGCTAGAACATATTCTTAGCAAAGTATCTCAGGAATGGAAGAAAAAGTATCCAATGTACTCAGCCCTACTATGAAGCTAATTTATAGCTTTCACATGAAGGCTATAACCCAACTATAGCACAAGACTATGAGGAAAGGGCCAAGGAAGCGGAAGGGGGGAGGTTAGGGAGGAGGGAGAATAATGGGTAGAATGGGTACAGGCGAAACTTACTAAAGGCAGAATACAAATGTCTACATGCAATAACTAAGAAAATGCCACGAAGGCTACGCTGAACAGTTTGATGAGAATATTTCAGATTGTGTATGAAACCAGCACACTATACCCGTTGATTGCACTAATGTACACAGCTATGATTTAACAAAAAAAAAAAAAATAAATAAACAAAGAATCAAAGTGCTATATAACCATGTTAAACAAAAGGACCAAACAAAAAAGCAGCTAGTGGACCCCTCCCAATGTAAAGTACAAGGATGTGAGCCAATGTGAGACAAACACCGATGATACAGAGAGTAAATGTGCACACGCCTCATAACAGCAAG
Organism: Nycticebus coucang; assembly: GCF_027406575.1. Taxonomy (NCBI): domain Eukaryota; kingdom Metazoa; phylum Chordata; class Mammalia; order Primates; family Lorisidae; genus Nycticebus; species Nycticebus coucang. The sequence continues at coordinate 71,566,438 of NC_069798.1, read as the reverse complement.
TATTTTTGTAAGATATTTTAAGATGTTATCTATGTCAGTAATAGGAAAAAAACCTGTTAATAACAGTAGAATAAAATTAATAAGATGTACAAGACCTGTACCCAACAGCAGTAACACATCAATGAGAGCATCTGTCTTGGTGTGACTTCATCTTGTCTTAAATACTCTAGCTTCATCTCCTAGTTTTTTAAGTTGTGTATTTAATTCTCACACTGGGCCACTGCTGGCTTTTGTGCTGCCTGGTGTACATGAGAAATACTTTGTCAAGTCCCACTAAAATAAATTTTTTTAAACGCTGAGATTTTGGTTGGGTTTTATGTGGATCAATTCATGGGCATTTGACATTGCTAAAATACTATAGATTCTAATTGCTGAGCAAAGTATGTTCTATTTATTTAGAATTTTAGAATCAGCTTGTCAGTTTCCATGAAGAAGTCAGATGGAATTGTGAGAGGGACAATGCTGACTCTGTGATGACTTTGGAAGCACTGTCTTTGTACCAATATTAACACGTCATGCCACAAACATACTTATGGTTCAACAATGGTACAAGTTTAACAGTTCTTTTGCTAAATTTATTAAGTTCTGTATACAATTATAAATGTTTTTCATAGTTCTTTATGCCCTTATTCCGTCTTATTTGCTAAGTGGCAAATTTTTTCATTTTTCCTTCCCCTCCAGACACAGCAACAGGAGAGCTGGACCTGTGCCATTTCGACGTGACACTGTGTACAGTGTGCAGTGGCCGCGTGACCATCACCCCCTCAGGACAGCTGCCTACTTCTGAACGTTGGCTGTCACGAATGACGAGACACCAATATTTCTGTGCAGGTTTTTCTAGCAATGTAAGTTAACACTGCTCTGAGATGAAGGTCCAGGACTTCAACTTCCAGTCATAAGACAGTTGCATATTTAGATCTTTAAGAAACCATCCAACAATTTTTCAGAATAACTGCACCACTCGGTATTTCCACAAGGAACACGTGAACGCCCCACTTCTTCACCCTGCTGCCGATACCTGCTGCCTTCCCCACTCATCCAGGTCAGCCTCTCTGACACTCTGAACTGCATTTCCTGACGACTACCAGTGTGGAATGTCTTCTCATATGCTTAAATTCTATCCGTAGACCTTTGGCAAAATGTCTCTTAAGTCTTTTACCCATTTTCTAATTTGAATTTTTTTTTAGTTTGGAGTTTTTACATATTCTAGATACAAATATTTTTCAGATACATGATTTGCAAATATTTTCACCCAACCTGTGGCTTGTCTTTCATCATAGTCACAAGGTTTTCTACAAAGCACATTTTTTTTTTAATTTCAATGAGATTACGGCACTACAGTCTTTTGTTGGGTGTGACCCTCTTGTTGACCTATGGGTAGCCAAGCCCCATTCTTTAATTTCTCTGTCACCTTTGTCTATTTCTGGGTTCTCTGTTCATTAATCTTTGTTTCTATCCTCTTTCCACACTATGTTGATTAATGTAGCTATATAACATGTCTTAACATCAAGAAAATTCCTTATTTTACCAAGTCCCGACCCTGTACTTTTCCAAATCCGACAAGATTACCTATGGCAGCAAGGCACTGGGCTCACACCTGTAATCATAATGCTCTGGGAGGACAAGCGGGGGTGGACTGCTTGAGCTCAGGAGTTCAGGACCAGCCTGAGCAATAGCGAGACCCTGTCTTTACTAAAAATAGAAGAAACTGAGGCAAGAGGATTGCTTGAGCCCAAGAACTTGAGGTTGCTATAAGCTGACACTACAGCACTCTAAACAGGGCAGAGTGAGACTCTTCTCTCACCAAAAAAAAAAAAAAAAAGTCTTTGTTAAAATAAAAAACTTTGCTGGAATTTTGACAGGAACTGTATTAAACCTACAGATTTTTGGAAAATGGTGGGATGTGGAGTGTTCTAATCCACAGTGTCTACTTCCTCAGGTTCTTCTTAGATGACTTTCACTGACAGGCTGTGGATCACAGCACACCTAAGACCTCCTTCTCGTAGCATGACTGTGAGAGTGCTACCTCTGGAACTCGTTTCCACATGTTCCCAGTCACGATACAGAAATGGGGTTAGTGTATGCATGTTGATTTCAGAACTTGCCACCTTGATAACCTAATTACAGGAAGCTGTTTATAGATCTCTTGGGATTTTCTACATACACAATCATGTCATCAGCAAATCAAGACATTTTCATTTCTTCTTTTCTAATCTGTACGTCTTTAATTTCTTTTTCTTGCCTTACAGACTAGAAAGGCCAGTTGAGGATGTTCTCACAGAAGAACATTCTGTCTCACGCCACTGAGTGAGATGTCAGATAACAGGTTTTCGTAAATGCTTTTTTAACAATACATGGTTATGGGCAGTGCCTTTGACTCTGTGAGTAGAGCACTGGCCCCATATACCGAGGGTGGCAGGTTCAAACCCTGCACTGGCCAAACTGCAACAAAAAAATAGCTGGGCATTGTGGCGGGCACCTGGAGTCCCAGCTACTTGGAAGGCTGAGGCAAGAGAAGAGCCTAAGCCCAGGAGTTGGAGGTTGCTGTGAGCTGTGATGCCACAGCACTCTACCAAGGGCGATAAAGTGAGACTCTGTCTCCTAAAAAAAAAAAAAGATTTAATCAAATGCTCTTCTCTGTAACAACTGCTGTGATTGGGCAACTTTTCATTCTGTTAACAGAGTAGGGTCAACCTCCTGACTTTAAAGTGCTGGACCAGACTTTTGTTCCTGGAATAACCTCCACTTGGTCACGATGTGCATGTATAACCCTCTTTATATACTGCTGGTATCAATTTGCAAATGTTAAAAAGACTTCTGTGTAGATTTTCATGAGACTGGGCTGTAGTTTTCTTGCTTTTTTTTGGTGTTGGGATTAAGATAATCTGGCCTCATAAAATGAGTTGTGTGGTGGTCCAGCCTCAAGAATTTTCTAGAAACACCTGTGTAAAAGTGATAATAAGTTCTTGTTAAAGGTTTCAAGGAATTCTCCAATGAAAATATCTGGACCATGATATTTCCTTCTCAGAGATTTTAAATTACTAATTCAGTGTCTTTCCTGATTATGGTACCATTCATGTGTATTTCAAAAAACTGACTTTTTGCAGTTTATGGTTTCAGAGCTGGTTCGTTTCATCTACCCATGAGAATTTATGACCATAAAGTGTGTAGTATTTTTTAACTATCTTCTTGATAGCTACAGAATCTACAGAGAAATCTCCTATTTAATTACTGATATTGGTGACTTGTGATATCAATTTTTATTCTCATCAGCCTTGCTAGAGGGTTATCAGTTTTATTAATTTATTTAGATGAACCAGCATTTGCTTTCATTGATTTTTCTATCTTCCTATTTTCAATTTCTTTGTCTTCTGCCATTTATTACATCCTTCTTTCTGCATGTCTTGGTTAAATTTTGCTCTTTTCCTCTTAATATCTGGAGGTAGAAGTTCAGACAACTGACCTGAGACCTCCGCTGGCTCCTCTGCAGACACGGGTTTAACAGAATCAGAATCCCTTGCAGCACTGCCCTCTCACACACCACCAACTTCAGAACCTCGTACTTTCACTTTCATTCAGTTGCAAGTATTTTTGGTCCCCCAGAGACATGCTACTTGTTGCATAAATTAAAATTAATTCAAGGCGTGCTGTTCACTTTCCATGTGTCCTAGAGTCTTCCTGCTGCTCTTCTGGTACTGACTTCTGACTGAATCATTAGGGGAGAGGACACTCTGCATGGCTCCCGTTCTTCCGTCTGCTGCCGTGTGCCTCACAGCACGTCTGGGGTCCGTCTTGGAGAGTGCCCTAGATGCGCATCAGGCAGCCCCTGCTGCATGTGGCAACTCTGACCTACTGATTTCCAAATCTCAGCCAACAAGATGCTTCTCTTGGGTTGACTGTGAAGCTGGAGAGGGGAGTGAAGCGCCTATCCATTCACCATCAGCCCACGGCTCCCCTTCACCCTCCCAAGCCACTGTTCTCCTCATATTTTACAACTACTGACATCCGAAGCACTGGTCCATAGGTGATTGGCACTTTTCTATTAAATATCCATAAAATGAACACTGATACACTAATTTTAATTTTATATTAACAGAATTAGAAGAACCATCCCGTGATATAAAGTCTAGATAGAAAATCTAAGTATTAATTTCTAAATAGAAATATGATCAAATAAAAGAGAAAAACTTTTCTGATTAGTGCTATCTGTTGCCAGAATTCTTAAATAAAAGGACAAAGCATATGCTACCAAATCTCTCTCTTTTTTTTTCTTTTTTTGAGACTGGTCTCACTTTATTACCCTGGTGGAGAACTGTGGTATCAAAGCTCATAGCAACCTCAAATTTTTGGCTCAAGTGATCCTCCTGCCTCAGCCTCCCAAGTAGGTGGGATGACAGGTGCCCACCAAAATGCCGGAATAGTTTTCCTATTTTTAGTCAAGCTGGTCTCAACCTCCTGAGCCTCCCAGAGTGCTGACATTACAGGCCTGAGCCACTGTGCCTAGCCTGCTACCAAATCTTTGCTACTTTTTCATGAGGATTTTATCAAGTGGCAAGACAAAACTTTTTATCACCACAAACCACAGAACAGGTATAACAGCCATCACAGACCTCCTACAGGTTGGGCATCCTTTACCCAAAATGCTCAGAACCAGAGTGTTCACATTAGGTACTTCAGACTTTGGAATATTTGCACTGTAATTACCAGTTGATCCCAAATTTGAAAATCCCAAATCTGAAATGCTCCAATTAGCACTTCCTTCGAGAATTTTGTCAGTACTCAAAGAATCTCAAATTTTAGAGCATTTCTGATTTTGGATTTTAACATTTAGGATGCTCAACCTGTACTAAACATTTATTATTTCACAGCAGTTACTGGAAATTGTTTCTAATTTCTGAATATTCAGCTTTAGGCGAGTAAATGCATGGGAAAATTTTGTACGAAAATGAATATTAAACTGGCAATGCAGAAAAGTGAAGTGGCTGAGGGACAGCACCACCCCTCAGTGTGGGACATCTCCTTCAGGTTAATTTAGTGAAAATAGTTTTAAATTCTTCTCATTCTTACCAAATCATTAACTTTTCAGGATATGTACTTTAATTTGGGCGCAGGGCACTCACATGGCTCAGCCCTGCCCAGGACCCCGAGGGAGCTTGCATCAGCCGTCCTGGAGCCTGGAGACGCCAGCAGCCTCACAGGGACTTAGAGCCAGAAGACCCAGCCACACCCTCCCCAGACAGCTGTATTATCCTAAAGAGAGGGCACTGACATGCACACGCACCAGGGACATGCCCTGTGACATGGCATGGGGACAAGGTGCTGCCCCTCAGTTACACTGCAGACCCTGGGCAGCCCTGACAATGTCTAAGCCTGGCCTCTGCTGTTTTTGTCACAGATTCTTCCTACACTTTACCTAAATTTCTTTTCTAATGCTCTTTTATTGCTATTTACTTTTCCCTCTTTAAATTTTTAAACCTTAAGAATTACATCCAAAAATGAACATAATATATTACCAATACTATATGTGTAATATAACCACATCCAGCCTTCAGGATCCCTGGGCTCCACATTCATGGGGATTCAACCAACCACAGATTGAAAAATATTTGAAAAAATAAAAATAACGATGTAACAGTCAAAACTATAAATTAAAAAATACAGTATAACAACTATTTACATAGCATTTAAGTTGTATTTGGTATTCTAAGTAATCTAGAGATGAATTACACAGGAGAGTGTGTATGCATGTCCTATACAATCCTATACAAGGGACTTGAGCAACTCTGGGTCAGACATCCTCAGGGCCCTTGAACCAGCCCCTGTGGCCAGTACTGGGGGCAGCTATATCTGTACAAGGAAATCCTGACCACTGAAGCACCGTGCCACAGACAGGCTCCGACGCAGCTCTGTGACCATATGAGAAAACCCTGACAATACATCATTAAGCAGCTACTATGTACCTTATTTTAGACAAAATATGACTTTACTTGTGCACCTTGAAATAAAGCAAAACAGACAGCCTATCCAAAAACCTAGATTTTTCTCCACATACATCAAATCTTACACAAGGCTATTAGGATTTAAAATATATGTCTCAAACAATTTCCTTCAAATTCAAAAGATATACTTGCCATCAGGCTAAATGTCAATAATTGTTATATATAGGTTTTAAATATATTAAAAATACATCAACCTTTTCCACTATGATGAGGTCTCCAACTTGTATGTCTGAACTCTTAACTTGCACTTGACCTTAAAAAAAAAAGAAGAAGAAGTATAATCAACTCGAGGAAACAATAGCATAACAAGAGTTTAACTTTCAATTAAAAAATAATTACTTCAGAAATAACTTTAATGGAAAAAAATACTTCATAAATTTCTCTATACTTACACTTTCAGAATAAATTCCAGCTCGACAGTCACTGATAATTAACTTCTCTTAGTAAACATCCAAGCACAAATAAATAACTGCTCCCCAGTAAAAAGACAAAAAAGCCATCTACGACAAACCCACAGCTAATAACATACTGAATGGAGTAAAACTGAAAGCTTCTTCACTGAGAACTGGATCCAGACAAAGATCACCATTACTATTCAACATAGTGGTAGAAGTTCTAGCCAATGGATTCAGGCAAGAGAAGGATATAAAAGGCATTCAAACGGTGGCAGAGGAGGTCAAACTCTCACTCTTTGCTGACAATATGATCTTAGGAGAACCCCACAGACTCAAGCACAAGACTCCTGGAAGTGATCAAAAAATACAGTAACGTCTCAGGGTAGAAAGTCAATGTCCACAAATCAGTAGCCTTTGTATCAAAGATAACATAATTCCCTTCATAGTATCTTCAAAGAAAATCAAATACCTAGTAATATAACTAACAAAAGAGGTAGATTCTCTATAAAGCGAATTATGAAAACCTAAGAAAAGAAATAGCTGAGTACATTAACAAATGAAAAGATATACCATGCTCTAGGCTGGGAAGAATCAACATTGTTAAAATGTGTATGCTACCCAAATCAATCTACAGATTCAAAGCAATCCCTATTAAAATATCAACATCGTTCTTTGAAGAACCAGAAAAATAGTCCTTCATTTCGTATGTAACCATAAAAACACCCATACAGCCAAGGCAATTTTTAGTGATAAAAACAAAACTGGAGGTATCACTCTACCAGACTTCAGGATATATTATAAAACACAATGGTAAGGGCAAAAAAAACAGAGACATAGACATTTGGAATCAAATAGAAAACCACGAGATAAAACCAGTCTCTTATTGCCATCTGATTCTTGATAAACCAAACAAAAGCATACACTGGGGAAAAGAACCCTCATTCAATAAATGGTGCTGGGAGAACTTGATAACTACATGTAAAAGACTGAAACTGCACCCACAGCTTTCACCACTTACAAAAATTGATTCAAGATGGATAAAATATTTAAATCTAAGGCAGAAAAGGATAAAAATCCTAGAAGAAAGTGTGCGAAAAACACTTGATGATGTTGGAGCGCGGAAAGATTTTACGAAGAAGACTTCTGTGGCAATTGCAACCACAACAAAAAAAGAAAACAAATGAGACTTAATTAAACTGAAAAGCTTCTGTACAGCTAAGGACACAACAATCAAAGCAAACAGACAACCTTCAAAATAGGAAAAGATATTTGCATGTTATGAATCTGATAAAGGCTTGATAACTAGAACATATAGAGAACTCAAATTAATCAACAAAAGAAAGAACAAACAATCCCATCCATCACTAGGCAAGAGTCATGAATAGAACCTTCTCTGAGGATGACAGACGAATGGCTAACAAACATGAAAAAAATGCTCATCATCCCATCAGAGAAATGCACTCTGAGATATTATCTAACCCCAGGAAGATTAGCCCACATCACAAAGTGCCAAAGCTGCAGACGGTGGCGTGGATATGAAGAGATGGGAACAATTTTACACTGTTGGTGGGACTGCAAACTAATACAGCCTCTTTGGAAAGAAGTATGGAGAATCCTCAAAGAACTCAAACTAGACGTTCCATTTGATCCCATAATCCCACTACTAGGCACCTACCCAGAAGAAAAAAAATCATTTATCATAAAGACATTCACTACACAGCTTATCACAGACCAATAATTGCTAAGATGTGGAAACAACCTAAACATCCATCACTCAGGAATGGATTAACTGTGCTATATGTACACCATGGAATACTATTCAGCCATAAACAGATGGAGATTTTGTATCTTTTGCATTAACCAAGATGGAGCTGAAACACATTCTTAGTAAAGTATAACAAGAATGAAAAAACAAGTATTCAATGTACTCAATACTAATATGAAGCCAATAGATGATCTAATACATGCCCACATAAGAGAAAAAAGTCAATTCAAGTTGGGAGGATGGCGAATGAGGGAGGGGTACAGGGGGGAATCTGGGGTACATGCTCTTAATGGGCACTATGTAGGGTGTATGGCACACCTTTTGGATGCCAAGACACAATTACAAGAGGGACTCTACCTAACAAATTCAAATATTGTGACCTGGTGGTTTGTACTCTCACATTAACTCGGAAGAAAAAAAAAAGGAATTAGGGATGGACTTTGGAACATTTTTAAAATAAAAATAAATTAAAAGGTCAGAATTAACAAGGTGGTGGGGTGCAATGGCTCACACCTATCATCCCAGCACTTTGGAGTCCACAGTTATAGAATCATGTTAGGCTGGGAATTTAAGACCTGTCTCCACCAAAAAAATAAAAATAAACAGGCAGGTGGCACAAACTTGTACTCCAGCTACTTAGAAGGCTGAAGTAGGAGAATCACTTGAGCCCTGGAGTTTAAGGCTGCAGTGAGATATAACCACAACACTGCACTCCAGCCTGGGAGACACAGCAAGACCCTGCTCTCTTCAAAAACAAAAACAAAGGCAACAGGGTGCAACGGCACACATCTGTAATCCTAGCACTCTGGGAGGCCAAGGCAAGAGGACTGCTTGAGGTCAGGAGTTCAAGACCAATGTGAGCAAGAACAAGAGCCCATCTCTACAAAAAATAGAAAGATTACACTGTCATTGAGGGCACCTATAGTTCCAGCTACTCAGTAGTCTGAGGCAGGAGTATCACGTGCGCCCAGGATTATGAGCTGCAGTGAACCATGATAATACCACGGTGCTCTAGTGTGGATGAGAGTGAAACCCTGTTTCAAAAAGAAGAAGAATTTTAACAAGGTATAAAGTATATAATGCAAGGTATAGATAAATATGACTCAAAGATGCTAAAGTACACAGGAATTAAGACCGTCTCCTTTTGGACCTTATATGGGTAACATTTCTTTTCAGCAAATCAGATGGAACATAAAAAATATCTCACACAAGTTAAATAAGGTTCAAAAACAATAGACTTTGTCTCACTCGTGTCTGAATACATGAAAATGTGTTAAACAAAATGCCAGAACTAGTCCAAGAAACAGCTATTTGAAAAACATCATCATGATCTGTATAGAGCAATCAACACACAATAAATTCACGTTTCATCCCTCAATAGGGACTACCAGGTCACCTTTAGAGTGGCATCTGAAATATATACTAATGGTCCTTGACACAAGTCAGCCCTGCTGAGATTTGGTGGCTAAATAAAACAAAAACAAACAAGAAAGCTCTGAATTTATCCTATCTCTCTGGAACACTACCATGATCTCCTAAGATGCAAACCTCACTAGCTGGGTGTGCCCAGGAGTCTGAGGTTACAGTGCGTCAGGAGTATACCACTGCACTCCAGTCTGGATCACAGAATAAGACCCTGTCTCAAACAAAAATAAATAAATGCAAATTGAAATAAATAAATAAAAAGCAGAGTTCAGAACCAAGTCAAGTTTCAACTTCATGAGACTATCACAGTGCTCACGCACAGCAGGTGCTTTGTAAACACCTGATGACAATCACCTAGTGGCTCGAACACACCATGAAGAACCAGGGCCACAGCTGGGAACGCGCCAGATTGGAGTCAGAAAAATCTGGGCCCAAGCATTAGCTTTTCCCAGAACTACATGACTGGGGGCAAGCGAGTCAGCATATGCTGGTTTTCTAGCCCGCAGCTTGGAGACAATGCCAACACTGCCCTGGATGGCCACAGCTCTGACAGTGAGTACCTGAACTCACCTGACACACAAGAGGTCACAGTGGCTACAATGACCATCACATACAGGTAAAATATCATCAGCAATGATGGCTGATTTTTTTTTTTTTTTTGAGACAGAGTCTCACTTGGTTGTCCTCGGTAGAGTGCGGTGACATCACAGCTCACAGCAACCTCCAACTCTTGGGCTTAGGCGATTCTCTTGCCTCAGCCTCCCGAGTAGCTGGGACTACAGGTGCCCGCCACAACACCTGGCTATATTTTTGTTGTTGTTGCGGTTTGGCCGGGGCCAGGTCTGAACCTGCCACCCTCGGTATATGGGGCCAGTGCCCTACTCACTGAGCCATAGGCGCTGCCCAATGGCTGATTTTTTCAAAGGATAAATTTCCATTTGCAGTTAAAATAAACTGACTGCATTTTATTTTTCAAGTACTTTGAGTCAAATCCCACAGAAATTCAAAGACAAAATAGAAGTATGTCTATATTCTATTCCATTTTTAGGTGAAACCAGCAAAACACAAAATTAGTCATTTTAAAGTGAGCAATTCAGTGGCATTTACTATATTCACAATCCTGTGCAACCAGCTCTGCCAGTTCCAAAGCGTCATTGGCAGCCTCTACCTGACAAGTGGGATCTCCCTGGCCTCTTCTCCCACCAGGCAGCAGCCACCACCCATCTGCCACCCAGCCCACCTGTTCCAGGCATTTCACACTATAAGATCACAGCCTGTGTGACCTTTGCATCTGGCTTCCTGCACTCAGCATGACACCTCTCAGGCTCAGCATGTTAGTGCGTCAACCCTAATGACTGGACGCTGGGTGACCCCCATTGCAGGACCTTGCCACCCACTCGCCTGGTGATCTGTCCATCTGCTGAGGAGCATCTCACTGTCATCAGCTTTCAGCTATTGTAAATAGGGCTGTAACAAACATGGGTAAACATTTGCTTGGGTCCCTGCTTTAAATTCTAAGTTTAATTATTTGAAACATTATAAAAATGTTTTCCATGTCTGCTGCTCCATTTTACATTCCCATAAGCAATGCACAGGGATTCCATTTTCGCCAGACCCTGGCACCTGTTACTGCACGTCTTTTTAAATGACAGGCACTGATGGTGTACAGCAGGATCTTCCCTGGTCTTGATCTGTATTTCCTTCCGGACTAATGATGCCGACTGAGCACTGTTCCACATGCTTGTTGGCCATCTGTACATTTTCTTTGGAAAAATGTCTATTCTGCCTATTTTTAAACTGGGTTATCGTTTTTGTTATTGAATTGTGGAAGTCCTTTACATATTCAGGATATGGACCATTATTAGACATACAACTTACAAATCTCTCCTCCCATTCTATTCATCTGTTTGTTTTCCTGATAACAAAGCCCTTTAGAGTGCACCTAAATTTAGAATTTAGAATTACCAGTTGACAGATTTTTCTCCCACCAGTTTTAAAATGTTCCTGCTCTCTTCGCCCTTGATGGCTTCTGAGGAAACCCCACGGAGGACCCATCCCTTGTATGTGGCCAGTAGCTTCTCCCTTGCTGCCCTCAGGGCAACCTCATGGCCTCTGAGTGTGGATGTTCAGTCGTATGTCTCAGCATGGCTCGTTCTCTGTTGATGCTTCTTGGAGTTCACTGAACTTAGTGAATGTATAGATTCATGTCTTATCAAACTTGGGAAGTTTGGGGCCATTATTCCTTCAAATCTTCTCTCTGCCCCTTCTCCCTTCTCTTCTGCCAGGATTACCATCATGTGTATTTGGTACACTTGATGTTATTAAGTTTTCATTCCTTCTCCTTCTGGATAATTTCAATTGACCTCATGTTAAGTTCACTAAATCTGCTTTTAAAACCTTCTAGTGAGTTTATCTATTCATTTGTTATATTTCCAACTCCAGAATTTGCTTCCTTTATATAAATTCTATGCCTTTCCTGAAACTCTCTACTTGTTCATACATCTCCTGATACCTCTTAGCAATTTCCCCAAACTTCTCTTCAGCTCCTTGGGCACACTTAAGAGAACTGATTTAAATTCCTTGTCTAGTAAGTTCGACGTCTGGGCTTCCTCACAAACAGTTTCTATCAATTTCTTCTCAGAATGGGCCAAACTCTGTTTCTTTCTATGCTTTATATATTTTGTGGAAAACTGGACATTATTACCAGGTAATTCTGGAAAGCAGGTGTTTCGCCCTCTTCTGGGTTGGTTTGTTGATGCTGTAAGCTACGTCCGTCTCAGTTGAGCGACTTCTCTGAACTTTGTGTGGAGTGTGCATTCCTTCTGTGAGTGGTCTCGGAGGCCTCTGCCAGTGGCTCTAATCTTGGGGCCTGCGCTCTGCTGCAGTGACCTACAGGACAAACCAGACCATGGGCAGCTCGGCCTCAGCCTCCCCTCCCTTTTTGCTCTGAGCCTGGTGATCAGCCACGGCCACAGGACCTTCTCCAGTCTCTTCTAAGCATTCGTCCAGTTCTCAACTTGCACATGGCTTTCAAAACTCCCCAGTACACAGGCACTTTGAACGCCCAAATTCCCAAAGAAGGTCTCTCCCCACCTCTTCTGCCTGGAACTCGACATGCTGCTGTCATCCTGACTGTCTACCTTTGCCACAGGCTCCTGCAGCTGCCCAGTGTCCTTCTGGACATTTGGAAAGGCCGCTACTGCTCCTCCACTCACTGAGTGAGCTGCACATCAGGCAAACAATTCAGCAGCTCCTCTGGTGCTGGACATCTCTGACTGCTCCCAGAGCTCGGAAGCAGTCAGGGCTGACAGCTTCTGCCTGGTGTTGTTTCCGGGTTTCATGGAAGCAGCAGCAGGAGGTGCTGCCTACTGTGTGTCTCATGCCAGGACCACCCTGTCTGTCTCTGAATAATACAATCAATACACCAGGAGCAAACCTCTGCTCAGCCCAAGTGCCACAGTTAAAATACAATTTAAAATAAGCTGCAATCTATACTACATTCTTAAAAAACACTACAAAGTTACACCTAATTTACCTGGCCGTTTGGGGGTTCTCTGCCCCAAAACTAAAGCTAACCTTCTTTGCTATAACTCCACCATGTCACCATTTTTAAGCATCAAAACTTTTTAAAAATTAATTTTTCAATTCAGTGGAAAAAAGCATTTTCATCGAATGGTACCAAGACAACCTGATATTCATGCAAAAGAATGTGGACCCAAATCTCACATCACACACAGAATATTAAGGGAAAATGAATCAAAGACCTACGTACAGGGTGGACGTGAAGTTTGTGCGCAACCTAAAGTAGTTTAACATAGTGACTTGGACACAAACTTACACCTACCCTGTGTTAAGAGTTAAAACTATTCTGTAAGAAACCACAGTAAATGCTTATAAACTTGGGCTAGGAGATTGTTTCCTGGATACAACAACAAAAGCACAAGAAACGAAAGAAAAACAGATAAAACTTAGAATGTGACACATCAGAGGGCATTGTCAGGACAGTGAAATCAGCCCACAGGATGCATCTGACAAAGGGCTTGAATGCAGGCTTTCTAGAGAACTCTTACAATTCAACAACTAAAAGACAAATAACCCAGTTAAAAAGTGGGCAAAGACCTATGCAAACGTCCCAGAGAAGATATGCAAATGGTTAACATGCATATAAAAAGACTCTCAGCATCATTAATCAGCAGGAAAATGCAACCCCAAACCATCATGAGATGCTACTTCACACCCATTACAATAAAAAAATACTGGCTAAAATCCAAAGGGCAGACAGGGCCTGGCAGGGTAACTCACATCTATAATCCCAGGACTTTGGGAGCCCGAGATAGAGGCTGACTAGCGGCCAGGATTCTGGGCCCAGCCTGGGCAATACAGCAAAAAATGACCATCTCTATAAAAAATTTAAAAATTAGCAAGGTGTGGTGGTGCACACCTTCAGTTTCAGCTTCTTGGGAGGCTGAGGATAGAGGATCACTTGAGCCCAGGAATTAAGAGTCACAGCAAGCTATGACTGTGCTATTGCACTCCACCCTAGACAACACAGAGACCCGTCTCTGAAAAGAGGAGAGAGAGAGAGGAGAGGGGAGGAGGGGAGGAAGGGAGAAGAGGAAGGAAAGAAAGGGCAGACAATAACAAGTACACAAGTGTGAGTGAGGACAGGAGAAACTGGGACCCCCGGACACTGCTGGTAGGAACGTGAAACAGTGTGGCCATCGGTGAGGACAGGTTAGCAATCCTCAGAATAGAGTTACCATAGTGTGCAGCAATTTCACTCCTAGGCACACATCCAAGAGGAACAGAAACAATGTTCACACACAACACTAATGTTCAAAGCAGCATTATTCACTACAGTCACAAAGCACAGACAACCCAAATGTCCATGACTGGATAAAAAAATGTGGTATCCCATTCAGTGGAATATGATTTGGCAGCAAAAAAGAAATCAAGTAGTAATAAATGCTACTATAGGGTGAACTCTGAGAACAGGCCAAGAGAGAGAAGCTGGTGACAGAAGCCTACCTGCTGCACATAATGAAATGCCCAGAGCAGGCAGACCGCAAAAGAGAGAGCAGACAGGTGGCTGCCTGGGGCCGGGCGCAGAAGCCAAGGGCAAGAATCAGACGTCTTCTTGGATGCGATATTAAAAGTGTTTTAAATGTATGTGATGGGGATGGATGAACAATTGTATGAATATACAAAAAAATACCGAATTATATACTTTAAGAGGGTGAATTTTATTGTTATATAAAATACAGCCCAGTAAGCTGTTAAAAATAATTTTTGAAAGGATTATTTCAAGTAAATAATTCATTTTATATGTCTACTTACACAGAGAAAATACAAACACCACTCCAAACTTCACCTTCAAACAGACTGCAATTGTCAGCAAGATCCACTGGGTTTTCCAGTGTCTCCCTCACAGCCAAAGTCTCAGTCACTTTTATCACCACCTGCCTACTTCTTAATAGTTTCTCCCCCTCCTAATACATTGCTTCTTTTCCCTAGTGTGGATTAAAAAGTCACGCGAACAAGCTCTTTAATAACAAAAATTAAGCCAAAATTAGCGGGTTCAAGCCCCGAAATGAGGCCAGGAGCTGCGCACCCCTCAGTCACCACACCAGGCCCCAGCCTCACTGCTGTGCTCAAAGGCCTCCCACTACGTGCGGCTGTGCCCTGGTGCAGAAGCCTATCTTGTGTTATTTCAGACATGATACAATGTTTCACAGAAAATGTACATGTGCTGTCTGGGTTTCACAGTCTCAGTACTGTGATAGGGCAATTATAGGACAGAGCGTTGAGTGTTTGTGTGTACCTCTGGATATAAAAACATGAACATAAATGTATATACGTATGTCATATTCATACCTAGGATGTAAATAAAATAAAAAATCTACCCTGAAATTCTATGCAATATATAAGAAAATTAAATAGATACAGTATACAATCACACAATACCATTCTCAGTAACAGAATTAAGACATGTTTTCTTTCATTAGCAATATTAACTCTGAAGTGATGATCACATCCAGTAAATGGGATGAAGAGGTAAGAGCGTCTCGCTAACCTCTCACTGTGAGCTTGCTGTACAGCTGCGAGTTTACCTCCTTGTCTCGTTGAAAACGCCGAAACTCATCAATTGCTTCCCGAATGATAATAACAGCCAAGACAAATCCCTATAAAAAAAATTAAGGAATTTTAGAAAACTAAATTTTAACAAAGATGTAAGAAAAAAATTTTACTATTCAATTTTACTTTAATCCATTTATATTACTCTCTAAAACATAAAATGAAAACAAAAATAAAAAGTAACAATGAAACATTACAAAAGGAACATAATTCAATGTGAAAGATTTATAACTCTTAGTATACCCAAGAAAAAATTTCTAAATTCACGTCATAAGGTGTACGTCAAGCTAAATATGAGAACATACTCAGTAACCCCCAGCCCCCAAAACTAACAATCTTCAACAAACCCATGAATTATGTTTAAAACACTTAGGCATTCAAATATCAAATTAACAATAAGTGACAGAAAGATCTCACACTTAATTTCTGCACTTGAATCTCTGTGATGGGCTAACAGCACGCAGGAGCACAGAATAACCCCAGATGACGCTCAGACCAGCCAATCTCCCCACACGATGCAGTGCTACAAATTGCTGGGAAGAGCACACTTACAGCAGGCTCCACCTCACTTTTTAAGTAAAAGTTAAGTAAAATCTGTATATCCTCGTAACACTGTGACATCTGCCCCACCACTCCCACGCGGCAGTGTCCCGCTGCACAGGTATTTTTTGACTCCTTGCAGGAATATTCTTCTAGTCACTCTCCCATGATTAAATAAATAAACCTCTTCAACAAGTTTGTTAACTGATGACCTTGCTTCAGTCTACACTGTAAATAACACAACACTGGATAAGCTTCTACTGGAAGTTCAATAATCTTTTTATTACAGCTTTTTTATTCTGTATAATCAATAGGTTATATTAAGTTGTAGAACATGTTTCTTATAATTACTGAAATGGTATTTTTTTCAAACACCCTATTTTAAAAGTCCTGCAAATAGCACAACTCAGATGTGTGTTCCTCTAGCTCACGGCTGTGCCTCAGCCCTCCTGCCATCTCTATTCAGCCAGTCCATACTGGAAACATCTCTAGGTCACTTTCATGCCCATGCTAGACGCCCCTGGGCCCACTACCCAGCCCTCCCTCAACACACCAAGTCTCCTTCCCTGTTTGCACACAAAGCTATCAGGACTCAGCATAATTCCTTCACCACAACTCAAGTGAAACTATTCAACTGAAGTGAATCACCTACAGAAACACCCAGCCCTGTGCATGCCCACTGCTCACCAACTTTTTCTTCCAATTCTTTATCCCGAGCCATCCTGAATGCTACACAGCCTGGCTGCCCCTCTGCAGTCCTGTACATACATGGCCCAATGGAGTCTCCAGCGTCACTGCCAAGGCTATTCCTCCCATCACTCCCAGTGCTCCTCGCCCCTCCGGCTCACCCTACACCACCACACTGAGTCACCACCAATCCCTCCCCATCACTTCTGCTCCCTTTACTGAAATGTAGCCCTCCCCCAGCACCCAGGCCTAAGAGCAGACAGAACTGTGGTCTTGCCTCCTGCTCTCTTACTGCTGGTGATGATTCCCACCTTGTCAACTCTTGGACTCGCCGAGAACCCAGCCGTGACCGCCTAGTGAGGTACCCCATTCACAAAGGCAGGAGCAGGGAGGCATGAACCTCGTATCTGCCACGGTCCCCACAGAAGACAACTGCAGCTGGCCAAAGAAAGACCCTCACCTCGGTCTTTTAGCACATTCTGTTTCCTTTTCCTAGTGACATCTTTGCTGATATGTAACTCACTGATAATTTCAAAGTCTACAATTCATTGTTTTTAGTACCTTCACAGAGCCAAGCAACCATCACCACCATCTAATTTTAGAATATTTCCTTTACCCCCAAAAGAAAACCTATCCCCCTAGCAATCACCTCCCATCCCTCCCTCCCTCCCAGGGCCTCCCTCCCTCCCTCCCAGGCCCTGACAACAGTTTTCAGTCTCTGTGAATCTGCTCATTCTGTGTGATGGTCAGTATTTCTAGGAGCCGCCAAAATGTTTTCCAAAGTGGTTGTAGCACTTTACAACCCCATCAGCTAGGAATGAGAGTTCCAGCTATCCACACCCACCCATGCTCATTACCAGCTGCTGTTGGGACTATAGCCGTTACTTGAAAGCAGGATCCTATGGCTTTAATTTCCACCCCCCAGTGACTAACGATGCTGAGCAACTTTTCATGTGGTACTGGCCACTTGCAGGTCTTCTTTGGGTAAATGTCCATTTAGATTCTTCACCCACTTTATATCTGTGTTATCTGTGTTTCAGGTGTTGAGTTGTGGGAGTTCTTTATTCATCATGGATACAAATACCTTTTTAGATATGTGACTTACAAATATCATCTTATGTGGGGAATGGGAGATGTGAGGCAGCAGGGCCCCACAGCCTGGGGGAGATGTCCCCACCATTTCCACTCAGGTCATTTCTCCTTCCCCATGCTGGTTCGCAAAAATCTTACAAATGTTTTCTCCATTCTGAGTTACTGCTTCATTTTCTTAATGGTGTCCTCTGATGCAAAAAGTTTTTTATTTTAGTAAAATCCAATTTACCTATTTTTTCTTTTCTCACTTGGGCTTTTGGTGTCCAAGGTAACAAAGGCTTATCTCTACATTTACTTCCAAAAGTCTATAGTTCTAGCTCTCACACTGAGGTCTATGATACATTGTGAGTAACTCTTCACGTACAACATGAGGAAAAGGTCCACCTTCCTCTGTGTGTGGATATTTAGTTCTCGCATCCTATCCTGAAAGGACTATTCTCTCTCCAGTGAACTGTCTTGGTGTCCTTGTTGGAAAGCTCTTCAGTCTGTATAACCTTTCTGTATGTCAACACCACACTGTCTGGATCACATGGTTTGTAAGAATGGGGACATCTGAGTCCTCCAACCTTCCTCTACCTTCTATGATGTCCCTTGCGTTCTTACATCTCCTGTCTCCTGCAATCTTGCTGATCCTCCAGCTCTGTGCGTGTGCAGATCACCTGGGCTTCCTGCCACCACAGGCAGCTTTTCTCCTTCCTCCCACTCTGTTTCCTGTCTGACTGCCCTGCCTACTGAGCTACAGGGCGATGGTGCCCAGAAGTGGCAATAGAGGCCCTTGACCCTGATCTTAAAGAACTCAGCCCGTCGCCATAACAGTGATGTTAATTATGTGAAGTACAAATTTTAAGAACCAAAGAGAATTTTACATTGTGATAAAATATCTCCATAATAGAGTGAAAAATGTACTACAGGAAATTACGCCCAGCCTCACCAGTGCTGGTAACTTGTCATGATAAAGCAGAAATGAAATAGAAATGGTTACCAAAGAACTTATTAGACGCATATAAGAATCTGAATACAGATTCCTTATTTTATTAGAACTAGAGTTACCAGAGGAAAAACAAAGAAAATAAATATGAAAAGCCAAAGTAGCTGATACCTTCCCCCTCCCCCCAAAAAAGAGCATTAATAAAGTTGGTATCGGCTCGGCTCCCGTAGCTCAGTGGTTAGGGCGGCGGCCATATACACTGGGGCTGGCGGGTTTGAACACGCCAGGGGCCTGCTAAACAACGACAACAACAACAAAAATAGCCGGGTGTTGCAGCGTGCATCTTTAGTCCCAGCCATTTGTGAGGCT
Source organism: Nycticebus coucang (assembly GCF_027406575.1). Classification (NCBI taxonomy): domain Eukaryota; kingdom Metazoa; phylum Chordata; class Mammalia; order Primates; family Lorisidae; genus Nycticebus; species Nycticebus coucang. The sequence continues at coordinate 71,547,103 of NC_069798.1, read as the reverse complement.
GAGGCAAGAGAATCGCTTAAGCCCAAGAGTTTGAGGTTGCTGTGAGCTGTGTCACCACAGGGCGACATAGTAAGACTGTCTCAAAAAAAAAAAAAAAAAAAAAAAAAGTTGGTATTATCAAAAGCTTAAAATTTGCACATATTCAACCAAGCAGTTTCACTTCTAAAAACTTACCCTAAAGGAAAAAAAAGCTAGGATCCCAGTATAAATATGAAAAACTAAAAATAAACTGAGTGCCCACAAATAAAAAATTTTAGTATAGTCTTACGATAAAATACTCTATTTCCCTGATTCAAAGGATGTTGCTGGTTTTAAGATACACTGATAGCGTTTTAGTAACAGTCTTGGGTGGAAAGACAATACTGCAAGTACACACAGTGACTAGAAGTCAAATATGCATCTTCGAATCCAGAAAATATGCTTCTCTACAGCCACTACCAAGTAAGAGACTGTTTACTGTTATAGATGGATGTTCATGATGCAGAAGTGACTTTTTTTTTTTTTTTTTTTTTGTAGAGAGAGTCTCATTTTACCACCCTCGGTAGAGTGCCATGATGTCACAGGACTCACAGCAACCTCCAGCTCTTGGGCTTCCACGATTCTCCTGCCTCAGCCTCCCGCACAGCTGGGACTATAGGCGCCCGCCACAACGCCCGGCTATTTTTTGGTTGCAGTTCAGCCGGGGCTGGGTTTGCTCTATTTGCGACCAACTCACCTGATAGACAAGAGAAAGAAAGCAATCACCAAGCATGCTGTACTTGTATATTGTAGACATAGTTTAAAGGAGTGGCTTTAAATAAGATAAGCATACTAGAATCACTTGAGGAGAACAGTCTGTTAACACAATTGCTCAGCCTCTGTGTGAAGTGTTCATCTTTACCTCTAAGGCCCCAGACATACACGGCATTTAAAGGTGACCTAAAATTTCACACCTTTAAGTCTGTGACTTAAAAAGACAGCTAAAGTTAACTCTGAATTCATTAAGAATGATAAACAGCCTATAGACATATGAAAAAATGCTCATCATCTTTACTCATCAGAGAAATGCAAATCAAAACTACTTTTGAGATATCACCTAACTCCAGTAAGATTAGCCCATATCACAAAATCCCAAGACCAGAGATACTGGCGTGGATGTGGAGAAAAGGGAACACTTCTACACTGCTGGTGGGAATGTAAATTAATACATTCCTTTTGGAAAGATGATTGGAGATCACTTAGAGATCTAAAAATAGATCTGCCATTCAATCCTATAATTCCTCTACTAGGTATATATCCAGAAGACCAAAAATCACATCATAATGAAGATATTTGTACCAGAATGTTTATTGCAGCCCAATTCATAACTGCTAAGTCATGGGAAAAGCCCAAGTGCCCATGGATCCACAAATGGATTAATAAATTGTGGTTTATGTACACGATGGAGTATTATGCAGCCTTAAAGAAAGATGGAGACTTTACTTCTTTCATGTTTACATGGATGGAGCTGGAACATATTCTTCTTAGTAAAGTATCTCAAGAATGGAAGAAAAAGTATCCAATGTACTCAGCCCTACTATGAAACTAATTTATGGCTTTCACATGAAAGTTAGTTATAACCTAAGAATAGGGGGAAGGGGGAGAGGGAGAGGATGGGTGGAGGGAGGGTGATTGGTGGGATTACACCTGTGGTGCATCTTACAAGGGTACATGTGAAACTCAGTAAATGGAGAATATAAATGTCTTAACACAATAACTAAGAAAATGCCAGGAAGGCTATTTTAACCAGTGTGATGAAAATGTGTCAAACGGTCTATAAAACCAGTGAATGGTGTCCCATGATCGCATTAATGTACACAGTTATGATTTAATAATAATAAAAAATGATAAACCACAAAGATGTGCTAGCTCTAAGCTTCTAAGAAGCAGCGAGTGAAAGTAAGTTCCTGTTTCTAATGGAGTAATATTAGAGAAGATGCAATAAAGAGGATTAAGTACCAATTTCTGAAAACAGGAGTTAGACACTCCCAAGAGGCAACAGAGACCTGTTCCCAACAAGGGCTGCAAGAGCATAAGCTGTGCTACAGCCTATTTCAAAATCTAGGTTCATCTGCGTGAGTCACAGCGGCCAAGAGGTGTCACCACCACCATGCCCATCTGCAGCATGCAGGGCCAGATTGGAATATAAAGCAGACAGGAGGAAAAGGCCATTCACTAGTTCCTTCTCGACCACCAGAGTCCACAATAGAAGGACCTCTCAACCCCACGAGTTTAAATCTTCTGAATTCTTAATTGGATCATTACAGATATGTGCCTTACGGAAGTTTGGATAAGCAAATCTTGTTGTAGGAACAGCTGAGTCTTCCCATTACCTCCGGACCAACCAGGTCAGAGATTTAGCTTTAGCTCCCTGGAAAAGTCAAAACCGGAAGCAAGAAAGGCCACAGTAAAATGCTGTCGCCCTGGAAACGGCAGCATCTGTGCGCGAGCCTGTGAGCTAGACAACATGGCCTGCCCACAGCCTTTCTCAGTCCTTCTCAACCTTCCTAATGCCGTGACCCTTTAATATAGTTTCCACAGGTTGAGAACCGCTGCCCTAAAGCCATGTGGTATAAGTACCAAAATAATATACATTTTTATAAAAAGAGAAAAAATTCTACTGGTACATTATCAACTTACCTTTGAGGGGTTATCATATGCCATACACTTCTCCAAATGCCTCAAATGAGTTAACCCATTTAAATGTTACAAGAAGCCTTGCACGACATGTCCCTTTGCCTCTGACTTAGAGATGAGCGAGCTAAATCAGACACAGAGAATAAGTAACTCCACCAAGGTCACACGGCTCACTGACGGGGTCACCCTGGATGGCAGCATGTCAAGTAACTGATTTTGTTTTTTCTTTCCATTCTTGGCCTACACCTCCAATACAGAGACCCTCACAAAAAAGGGTGGATGGAAAGAAGGATTTTAAAGTCAGACTGAAAAATCCGAGTCCTGGCAGGCTGGCTCCTCCCCTGCACCTGCTGTCTCGCTCCTGATTACACACTGACAAGCACTAGGAAGCCAGGGTACACGGAAAGTACAGGGTTGAAAATCCTTACAACCACTTTCTTCATCTAAATTTTTTCTGCATGAATAGATCTATTCCACCTTATTAATTTTGACAGAAGCATTACAGTCTGTTTTGTTAATTACATCAGTTTTGCCTTGAAAATTGTTCTGAAAGCTCCACAAATGAATGAAGTCATCGTTCTGATATAACACAGTGAAATCACTTTATATTCCGTTTACTCTTCTGTATGTGGGAAAGTATAACAGAAATCAGTTCAGAACTAAAGCTAATAAACACTATTTCCTAGAATAATTAAGCTATCACTGTTTGTAAAAGTATCCCAATTTTAGTTAGAGGGCATGAGCTTCAAGTAACTTATTTTCTTTAAAATTAGCGAACAAAAGAAATAAGATCTTAAAACTCTAAGATGGTTTTATGCTTTTGTGGCAGGTTTGGGTTAGGAGAAATCTGGAAATGTTAACTGATAACTTTTTTTGAACAAACTTACAGAACCTTAGAAGGCAAACAAAAAATGTCAAAAACATAAATGTATCTGTAAAGACCACCATGCCATGGGTGTAACCAGGCTAAAACAAACAGGTACAGAAAACACAAGAACTCAAAAAGGGTTTATAAAAAAAACCTGTTGAATAACATTCCTTTGATTTAAAAAAGAGATACCTAGGTATATTTTAGAATCTCTATTCTTTTAGTTTCCTTTAAAGAAATTTCTTTAGGTTTAGTATAATACATGTTTAAAGGTTCTTTAATTTTGGTTAGATTAATAAAAAGATCTTTATATTTAATACATGTGGAATTTCAAAAAAATTTTAAATTTCTGAGTTGAGTCTGGCTCAAAGACCCAATATGTCCTAAGCTTGCGTCATGGATTTAGAAGTGAGCACAATGCGCCCATCGGCTTCTTAACATCTTTGGCAAATCAAGGCCAAAAAAGCAGGAAAGCGGCAGAGGCACTGACAGTGTGCACTCGCCATTGGGGGAGGAGTGTGCTGCTGCCAAGCCGGGGGGAGGGTCAGGTTAAAAAGTAGATCGATTCTGAAATCTAACAGTATGGTACTCAGAGTGTGAGAGTTCGTTTATATCTGTCAGAAGGCAACATAGCACTCAAATGGGAAAAAAGGGTTTTTCACTTCTCTTTACAACACTTAAAATATAATCACAGTGGAATTACAGCACCCTTCATATGATTACTGAATTAGTTTCCTGGTGAGGCACTTATCTAAATGCAATTAAAGTTAATTCTCACATGTCAAAAAAAAAAAAAAAAAAAAAGATAAAATACTTCAAAAACCCAAGGGTGAAAATTCAAGCTAAAGCACTTAAAATTGGAGCCGGAAGTGGAAACCAGTGGTCATGTGAAAGCAGAGAAGGCAGAGGACAGCCACTTCTTCATAAAGAACCATCTAAGGGACACTTTCTTTGGATAAAGCTAGTTAAATCAGAATTAACAAGTACAAAAGGCAAAAGCAAAATACAAATGAATACATTTTGCTTTAGATTTTTTAAGACGAATTTGTATTCTCAAATCATCATTTCAAGTTAAAATAAATTTTAATACAAGAAGCAAATAATATATTTAACTGGTAAACACAACTATTAAAGCTATGAACAGAAAGGTGGGCATGGTGACACAGGCCTATGGTCCCAGCTACTCAAAAGGGTGAGGTGGGAGGATGTCTTAAGCTCAGGAATTTGTAACTAGCCTGGGCAACACAGTGAGACAGCATCTCTTAAAAAAAAAAAAAAAAAAAAAAAAACGCTTTGAATAGAATAAAGGAGTTAGAAATAAAAACATTAAAATCATGTGATTATATCTTAGTATTAGCAAGTATTTTCATTATGTTTCTAAAATGCCATATTGATATTATTAGAAAATGAAAAAGAATCAACAGCACTTTTAAAACAAGCCCTTTAGGCCTATGCAGCCTGTAGACTGTTTCGCACAGGTGCATGAGGACCCGTGAACACTCAAACTATTCATTAAAAGTTTGTAACAATAAAAATTAGAAACAGCCCTAAAGTCTCCTTCCCAAGAAGCACAGACAGAGAGGTGTGATGCATCCACACGAGGAGACACTTCAGGAAGTGAACAGATGGTGCACACAGCCCACATCCACGTGGTCAACTTCATAAACCAAGGTGAAGCCCAAGAGTGTGTTGCAGCAGGACACACAGAGTAAGGTGTAAACATTACTTTGTAATCATTTGTAAGTAGAAAAATTATGAAGAGACACACAGCAATTACACACTCCATCCAGAACAGAGGCTACCTCCATGGAGTTGCAGTGGGAGAAAAGAAGCAGTCACCCACACCCCTCTCCACATCTGCCCAGCTTTAACACCAATTTTCAGAGCTCTGTTGTACACAATTCAGTGTTTCGTCTCTGTGAATAATGTAATACATACACAAACACATGGCTTCCTACCTCATAAGAGCCCTGGAAGGACTGGCCCTACACCTGACCTGTCTCTGACCACTGTCCCTCGTCCACATACCCAGCAGGATGGCCTCCTCACACCCTGGTAACGGCCAAACAGAGCCCAAGACCTTTTAAAACTGAGGCTTCTCTGCCTGCAGCTCCTCCTTGCTCTTTGCATGGCCACCTGTCTGGCTCTGAACATATCAGAGAGGCCTCCCTTGACCCCGCCCATGTCCCGCTTTGCAACAGCTTCAGGAATCCACTTACTGTCCTGTGCTCTCCCTACCCTGTCAGTTCTGTTAGGGCAGAATTCTGCCCATCCCGTTCACTGTCCTGTCAACCTTGTCTAGTGTCAGACACCAAGGAGCTCAATGTTAGCTGATCAAAACACTATTTCATTCTATATATATTTTGACTCACATTTTTAATTTATTCTAATACATACACATCAGTAATGTGATTAAACACTTTTTCTAAATATCATCTTTAAAACTACACGTTTTCCAGTATTTGCACAGGATATAGCAAAGCACTGTGTGGACATCTGACTTTGTAAATCATTTTTAATCATCAAAAATAATAATGGCCATTATTTAGACCCTCTGATCAATCATTCTTTCTTAAGGATAAAGTCCTCAAATAAAAATGCTGAATCTATTTTTTTTTTTTTTTTTTGAGAAAGTGCGGACTGCAGTGTCATCAGGCTCCCTGCAGCCTCCCACTTTGACCTCCCAGAGCACTAGGATTACAAGGTGAGCCAGTGCCTGAGGCCATTCTTATGACCTCTGATACATATTACAAGACCCTCCAAAATGCAACCCAGGTGTGTCCACACTGACAGTAGTAGGTACCAGTGTGACATTCCACCCATGCTCAGCACCAATGGCTCTTTCAACCTCATTTAGTGAGAGAGATAGTCACTTATCCCGTAATTCTGTATTTATATCTATTGTGGGGAAGAAGAAGAGTCAATTAGGCCTTCTTGCCTAAAGGCCACGAGGTGCCAAACTGTTTTGAATAACCAGTTAAGCCAGCAGATGCTATGTCACCTTAGTAAGTGCCTTCTTATGCACAGTGTCCCGATGTCCCATGACCTCCAGAAAACTTTTAATGCCTGCTAGCCACCCTCCATGAGCTGGATAAAGGGCCTGTTGTAGCTGCCTGTGGCTCCTTGGTTTTTCTCTGGTTTGTCCAAATCCCACACAAACCACCTCTTCCTCCACTACCGGGACTACAACTGGTGTCGTCGGCAGCGGCAGGATTCATCACAGACCAGTGTGAAGCCCTCCGCACTCCTGCAGGGGACAGAGTGGATTGCCTGGCACGAGTATGTGGCACTTGGTGGCTCACCTGTTGTCCACCTGGGCCCCCCCCAGGAGTGGCCCAATGTGGATGGGGCACCACTGTGTGTCGAAAGGGCCCTCCACGCATGGGAGAGGCCTTTGGGAAGGCAAGTGTCCACATAACTGGGGGCCGAGGGCTCCGTGTTCTGTATAAGAGACTGAGGCAACACTCTGGAAGGCAGCTGGAGGCCGAGCGGCAGCAGCACAGGACTCTGTAGGAGTCCTACAGACTCTGTAGGACTCTTGAGGGGCAGCAGTGTGACTCCCTAGGTAGGGCGCTGGTGGACATGAGATGGCTCCTGGAGGAGGGCGGCAGAATGACCCTTGGGATCAGGTGAACTCTCCCATGGTGGTGGTTGACAGACTTCTTGGAAGAGGAAGACAAATCTTGCTTTAGGGCAGGGCCAGTGGCAACAAAAAAGGTAAAAATACAACAACCAAGAGCCCAGGAGGGCAGGCAGCTGCACCCCTACAAGTGACTGGACATCTCTCCTTTCGTCCACACCCAGACGGAGTTGGTGGAGCCTGTGAACAGTTCAGTCAGAGAACTTACAAGTCCATGGCTGCTGGGACATTACGTTTATGGGATCAAGAGGTGGACAACGTAGTCCTGGGTGCCAGTCCACTTACAAAATTGCTACCAGCATGGCCAAGGTACCTGCTCCTGCTGGACTGGGTCATGGCCAGTCTCCACCATGTGGTCTAACACTGGGGACCGGCCAGGCCCTGTTAGTCGCTGGCAGTTTGGAAATGCAGCAGGTTCTTTGGGAACTGGGCATGCAGGATGCCATCTTTAACTTGAATGTCTAGAGACGATGACGAACGCTTAACAGCTCATGCAGAGATAGTACACTGTGCTGTACAGCGCACCCTCTGCCCTGCTTAGGTGCTTGGTGGCAATATTGGCACCTTATGTGGAGTGACCAACAAATGAAATAACTACAGCACCATAGCAGCTGTAGGGGAGGTGGAGACCGTATGATAAAAAGGAGTTCGAGCTGCTAGTGAGAAAGCACGACGGGGTGGGGAAAGTCACGTGCACTTGGTTGTGGGCAGACCGTCCATCAGCAGGTCTGGACCGCATGAAACTGACAGAAAGCTAACACCTGCTGCTAGGATCACGGCAGCAGCTCGCTTCTGCGCAGTGGTGCCACCAGAAACGACAGGCTAAGAACGGAGAAGAGGCAGAACCAGGTAAGGCAGAGGCCAGACGCGCCAGCCCTTCACCTGCAAGATCCTCTGCTGAAAGAGGAAGCAGAGGGGGTCCCGAGTCGAGGCAAAAAGGCAGAGGGGACACCAAACCAGGGCAAGATCTGGACTCCTCAGGAGCAGCTGGAGAATGGCCCCAACTCTCAGCTGGCCCATCTGCAGCAGGAAAATGCCATCCTGAGAAGCTTCCTGAGCCAGGTGGACAGCGGGCAGTGTGTGTAGCCAGCTGAGCTCCAGCAGAGACTCAACAGCTCAGTGAGGAGCTAGTGGGGAAGTCAGAACAGGCTCAGCAGGAGGGGCAGTAGCAGCAGGCTCGGGAAGGCCAGGTAGCCGCCTTCGAGAAATAGGTCCTGTAGCTGCAAGAGGCTGGCAAGGTGAGAGGGGAGGGACGGGGCCAGCCAGGAGCCCTGCCACACACAGACTGGCCATGTTGCCAGGGCAGCAGGTGGCCGAGCTGAACGGCAAGTCACAGTCTTCCGAAGAAGAGGTGATGAGTGGTCTCCACGGGCAGCTCACAGAAGCCAGGGAAAGGAACTCGCAGCTCAGAGAATCTGGTCCAGGGAGGTGAGTGGGGCTGGGATGCCCAGGCCAGCCAAGTAGGGGCCGAGCAGCAGCAGACCAGCCTCAGGGAGCAGAGTCCCAGGTGTCACATCTAGAGAAAGTGGCCACTGAGCTCAGGGGGCTATGGAGCAGTGGGTGAACAACAGTAACTCATCTGGGCTGATTTTTCTGTTGGTGGGGGAAGAGTTACTTCCAGTCCTCTCGAATACACCCTACCATGAAGTTGATGCAAAAGGGAAATCAGAAACTCCTCAGCAGGCCTTTCCCAAGGGGTGAGCAAGGAGGCTGCCTGTACCTGCAGACAAGGGCTCTCCGGTATCACCTGGAGGCCTCTAGGTAGGCAGACAAGGCAGGCATAACCAGGAGCAGAATGCTCGGCCCTCCCATTTGGAAGGCCATGCTCAGGTGGCCCCCACTTTCTGCAGAAAAGCCAAACTCTGTGAAACAACTTACACGGTTACTCTGAGCCGAATTCGAGGACCATGACCTGGAGCCACAATGACCAAGAATCAAGCCCTGAGGGAGTGGACTCCCTGGGCTGGGTTACAGCTCCACACACTTCAGGGAGACTGGAGTTACAGGGTGGTCATAAAATCAGTACATCAAGGGCATACGTCTGTTTGGCCTAAAAACGTGGGACATCTCAAAGTGGGGGCTTACATGTTTTAGTTATAGGAAGTTTTAAAGACTCTTCATTTCCATATTTATAAATCAAAGCTTTATCTAAAAGACTTGGAATGTTTTAAGATAAGGATGTCAGAGCGATACCAGCCACATGCTCAAACTCAAGTGATTTGTTCAGCAAACTGAGGACTTGCAGCTGTGGTCTAAGCTCTGTCTTGCATGGCCGTAGGCCTTTTAAGGGGTTTTAAAGGACACCCCCAAGAAGGAGGCATAAGGAGGACTGTCTGACCCCCTTCTCATGGCCAGCAACTCAGTTTTGGGACATTCCCTTGGCCAAGAGGGGTGCACTCAGTCAGCCGGGGGGGAAGCTTCAGACTCTTTCAACTCACACTACTGAAGGACCCTTTCCAAAAAAGGAAGCAACAGATTTTTTGTAGGTAAAAGGAAGAAGGCATACATCTCATCACCACAAGCTGAAAACTGGTGAAACTTATCAATAGCCAGCAGGAAACTATCAAGACAACGTCTGAAATGGAAACATTCAATGATGAGCAGCACCCGCCTTTCAGAAACCTTCAGACACTGAGAACCACCCAGAAGTCACCCGCACCCCATTCAGACACTTCAGGGTCCCCACTGGTTAGCCTCTTAGGAGTAACTCAACAGCACCCACAACTCCCAGCTCATCCCCAGCAACTTGTCAGACCTGCCTTCCTTAGCCAGGTGACCCCTCCCACTGAGACGTGCAGTCTGGAAGCCCTGGGGGCCACGACTGCCCTCACCTCCTGTAGGGTGGAAAGGGCTGAAATCACCCACAGCACCCAAGATTCTCTTTCGCACAAGTTCAATGACACAGCAACAACACCATGTGTTAAAATCTGGTCAATTTATCTTTTAACCATCTTAACTCTTAAGACTACTTTTTTTTTTTTTTTGAGACAGAGTCTCACTATGTCGCCCTCGGTAGAGTGCCGTAGCATCACAGCTCACAGCAATCTCCAGCCAGCTCTTGGGCTTAAGCGATTCTCTTGACTCAGCCTCCCGAGTAGCTGGGACTACAGGCACCAGCAACAACACCCGGCTATTTTTTTTGTTGCAGTTTGGCCGGGGCCGGGTTTGAACCCGGCACCCTCGGTATATGGGGCCAGCACCCTACTCACTGAGCCACAGGCACCGCCCAAGACTACTTCTAAGTACTTAATAATTTAACTTAATTTTAAAAGTCATTTTTTTTTTTTTTTTACCAGAGGAGCCCAGTAGGTGTAGAGATAGCCTATTTTCAATGCTGGTACAAATTGTGAGCAGGATACTACCAGAAAATAGAGATTCAAGAAAAACTTGAATTGTTCATATAAAACCTAAAAAGGAAAAGAGAAAATTAACAAAGTCTCTTCAAGGAACAGTTTTAATACCTAAATTAAATAATTAAAATCAGCACATGTAACCACATTTCCATCAAACAATAAAAATTTACTCTAATTCACAGTAAATTTATTGATTTTGACACTGGCTTCATAGCTATACCATATATGAAGAGACGCAAAGTTTTCTAAAAACATTTAAAATGATAAAATATAATTACCAATTTTCAGGAAGATGGCTACTTTGTAGTCTTTTGGCAGTTAATCTCTAACATCAAATATAATTCGTCATTCACTAAAATTTTAGGAATGTCAATACTAAAACTTTCTTGCTTTTTTTTGTTGTTGTTGTTGTTTTAATTCAACAACAGCTGTAGCTGTTTTTAGGGAAGAAACCCTGGATATAGTATATTAATAGATAAGAAACTCTGGATTTAGTATATTAATAGATCTCTACTTACAAATGCCTCAAATTCTTAGACTTAAATTCAAAATCAAAATGGAACAAAACTTACATTTACATGTGGGAATAATTCAAATACCACAGTAAAATTACAAAATAAGAAACCCTGGATATAGTATATTAATAGATCTCTACTTACAAATGCCTCAAATTATTAGACTTAAATTCAAAATCAAAATGGCACAAAACTTAAATTTACATGAGGGAATAATTCAAATACCACAGTAAAATTACAATGAAGCTTTCAAACCTGCAACTTACAAATCAAAAATCTCCTTGGATGTCGTTTTTTATGCAACTTGGAAGGTACAGAAACTCCAATAAGAGCAGAGCAATGGGCTAAGTGCTGAAAAAGTCTGGGTCCCTAGCTTTAAGATAATGAGGTTACCTCCACCATTCTATCATACGTTTGTGACTAAAAAATCAGTTACAGTAATAACATGTTTATATTTATAACCACGTTCAACTGATGTCTAAAATGTTTTGGATTATTTCATAAATGAATCTCAGCAGGAAAGAAAGCTCTTTTTCCTTAGTGATTTCTTTAAAATCTCAGAATAAATTATATCTATTAGCAATTCAGAAATTGCTATTCATGGTAAAAATGGCATAGAATTCCAACTATGTAATTACCAAATGTTTCTAAAATACATTTTAAATGAAAAGACTAATTTCAGAGACAATCTAAGAAAAAAAATCATGTACACGGTAATGACTGTACAGTCACACCAACAGGTATTTTCAGGCTACTGTCAATTTGGGTTGCACTGCTGGCTTTAGACCACTGTCATCAATACTGTCTACTCAATGAACCTGACTTTAGGAAAATGTACACTGCTTAGCCAATCTGTAAGTATTTAATAATCTAAACCTAAGCAGAAAACAGTGGCTTCATTAAATGAAGATAATACTTACCCGGTGGAAGAACAGTTTATATTTTATCATCCTGACAAAAGATCACTTTTAATTATGGAGTCACTAGTTTTGTGTGTTTTGGTAAAGAAGCACAGTAGATATTAAGCATTCAACAATCATTGAGTAGATGGGAGGGCAGGTTGGGGGGACCAGTGCTCAGTATAAAGTCAGCATGATTACTTGAATTAATATACACAAGATAAAACAGCCCTCATTCCATGTAATCAAGAGCTTTTCTTGGAATCAGAGTAAAAGTTAGTATCTAAAACATACCAAAAACTTGACACAGAAATATAGTCAGTGCCAGCCTTGGTACTGTCTATTAAAATATGGACTAACATGCAAAACGCAGAAGTTATGCAACTACTCCAAACACAGACTCGGTTTTATAATCTAAACCATTAATACACATATACTAATAATAAAGTAAAATACTTAAACTTCAGTATTTAAATTTAGCATAATACCTAATAAAAGATAATTAATGACATAACACTTTAACAAGGCCTGAGACGTACAGTGAGGCAGCAAAGACACCCATGTAAAGCACTTACATAGAGACATTCTGTTACTGTGTCACTGCTGTGTAAAAAATTGTTTAACTTTCTTTATAAAATTCCTTGGCAGGCTTTAAATATTATATTCCACTTTCCCTCCAAACAAAATGTATAACTTAATTTTCTGATAATTCCATCTAGCTTTATTTCATTATTTCTACACTAATGTATTCCTGTAACAACATAAACATGTTTGTCAAGAACTGAAAGCGATAATAAAACTCTATCAGGAACACACAAGAACTACTTAACAGCTATTTGAAACAGGGTGGTCCAGAGCCGAAGCACGCTGACTAGAGGTGGTACAGAGACCACCGCGTCAGCCTCCACGGCCTCCCCAGCGCACAGGGAGCACCCTAACAGCCACCTGCAAGGACAGGACGGTCTTACCCCAGGGATAAAGGTAAACACATTGTATTTCTGATTTTTTATGGAATTCCTGGAATGTTTTTCTTCACACTTTTCAGGACATCCGAGCCATACCGTGCGAGCTTTCAGTTCTTTCTTTCTTTGACAAATATTTATCAGCCAATCACAGCAACTGTGTGAAACAAAAGATACATATTGTGTATGCATTTCTTTAAGTTGAAACTAATTCTATGCATTTATAGTCAATATTGATTGTTTCTGTATTTATCAGATACTAATAGCACCCTTAACACTAATCTGTGGAGTTTTTATCAAAATAGGTCAGTTACACAAATTTAAATTTGACATAAAAATACTAAGTCTCAAGTAAATGTACAATGGCTTCTATAGCCCCAGAAGAATTATCTCATTGGCAAAATAAAACAATTAATATTCTGAAGCAGTTAGTGCTTTATATGTTAGGAAAAGGTGGAGTTCAGTAATTCTCAACATAACACTCAATGATCTGATAATAAACATCCTTAGATACCAATTAATACAGAATGTGGCTGTCTCCTTGCTCTAAATCATTTTTTCCCTTTTTTTAAAACATGACCTTTTTCAGTAATATTATCTATTATAAGATTTGTAGCTCAATTCAATATTTTAAAAGGATACTAATGTTTAATGAGATATCCTAATGATAATAGCAGCTTGATCGCATTTCCACATAGCTATCTCCATCTGTGCACTAACTATTTAATTCTAATTTGCAGTGGTGTCAGAGCTCCCCCCTCCCCACCCACCCTCATCCCAACCATTACTCTGAAGTAGAGGGTGAAGTAGAGTGAGATCACTTTTCTTACATACCTCCAAAAATGACCAAAAAATCAAATTCATGAATAATCACAAATTTAAATTTCAATATTAAAATTTGATTTAATTCATATTTATGAATAAATGTATAGAAAGACTCAGAGTGGTTTATTAAATATATTCAAGACTAGAATAGAAAGCCACCTGTGTAAGTCAGAAATTCTCAATTGCATTTAAAAGTAAAGTAAACTTGGCCAGCACCTGTGGCTCAAGCGGCTAAGGCACCAGCCACATACACCTGAGCTGGCAGGTTCGAATCCAGCCCAGGCCCACCAGACAACAATGATGGCTGCAACCAAAATAAATAAATAAATAAATAAATAGCCAGGTGTTGTGGCAGATGCCTGTATCCCAGCTACTTGGGAGGCAGAGGCAGGAGAATCGCTTGAGCCCAGGAGTTGGAGGTTGTTGTGAGCTGTGATGCCACAGCACTCTACCGAGGGCAACAGCTTGAGGCTCTGTCTAAAAAAGTAAAATAAACTTAAAAGAAACATCTGTAATCCCAGCACTTTGGGAGGTTGAGGTGGGAGGATCACTTGAGCCCAGGAGTTTGAGATCAGCTGGGCAACACAAGGAGACCTCACCTCTACAAGCAAATGAAAACAGTAGGCGGGGCACAGTGGAACACTCTATGGTTCCAACTCCTTGGAGAGCTGAAATAGGAGGGTCACTTGAGGCCAGGAATTTGAGACCAGCCTGGACAATCCAGCAAGACCCCATTTCTACAGAAAATTAAAAACTTAGCCAAAAATTCTAGCGTGCACTTGTTCTAGCTGCTTGGGAAGCTGACGCAGGAGGATCATTCACAGCCGAGAGCTTGAAGCTGCAGTGAGATAGGATTGCACCACTGTACTCTAGCCTGGGGCACAGCAAGGCCTGGTCTTACTGTGAAATTGTGCATGACAATGACAGCATGAGATATGACATTAAATGAGGCTCCTACATCAGAGCATCTCAGAATCTCTCGCTGTGTGTCTTCCATGGTGGTGTTGCTCCTTTACTCCAATCACGTTCATGTCATTCTTCAGAAACAGGTTTCTGAACACTGTGAAAACCTAGAGCTGCGTCACTTTGCAGCCTCCCCCAACAGCGGAGTGTGTTTGCACATCAAGTGAACTTAACACCATCCCTCCTGAGGATGTACCTGACTCTCGCTTATGCTGGGAAGACCTATGCTCTGAAAGGACAGAGGCTAGCTCTTAGAAACGGTCTGTCCCTCAAATGTGGGCAGGTGCTGTGCTACCTCTGGACAGGACTGGCTGGTACAGCCCTTCAGAAGCGCTCCCTAATCAGGCTCTCACTCACTTGATCCTGTGTTCCCAAATAAGAATGAAAAGGGTCTTGATCACCATCTTTTCACTCCTCTCAATATTGCTCCTGCCAAAGGACGATCTTACTCTTCCATTCCAGAGCCATCCCCTTTCCACACTGTCCCCTTTCTCCTGGGCCACACCACATGTCCTTATGCAGGAACGGACACCACCATGATAAGCACTCCCAGACTGACACATGCAGAGCTTATGTTTGGGTATCCCAGGGTACGTGTCAGACCCCTCCTGCTGACATTAAGCTTTGCTTTGAAAACATACACAGGTTTCCAAAAGGAGAACTACACCTGTGGAGGAGCAGAATCTTCAAACCAGGCAGGACTCATCACACTAGGGGGCGATACTGAGAGCTCCCAACTAGGGCAGACAAGGAGGCAGCTCCTCACCTGCCTCTCCACACGAACGCACACGATATGGCACAAGAACAGAGGAGAAAGGCAACAGCACAGAGGAGAGACGGCCCCCTGCACACGCGGACGGCACCACTGGGCACAAGAGAGATGGCACCCTGCACACGCGGACGGCACCACTGGACACAAGAGAGACGGCACCCTGCACACGCAGACGGCACCACTGGGCACAAGAGAGATGGCGCCCTGCACACGTGGACGGCACCACTGGACACAAGAGAGACGGCACCCTGCACACGTGGACGGCTCCACTGAACAGAGAGAGACAGTAAATAAGTGGAGAGAGGCACCATGTTTATGATCTGAAAGATGAAACACAGAAATGATGTTAATTCTCCCAAATAATATATACATTCAACACAATTCCTTTTTAAAAAAATACCAGTAAAATGCAGAATACAAATGTCTACATACAATAACTAGGAAAATGCCAAGAAGGCTATATTAAACAGTTTGGTGAAAATATTTCAGATTGTATATGAAACCAGCACACTGTACCCCTTGATTGCACTAATGTACACAGCTATGATTTAATAAAAATCAATTATTTTATAGCTACGGACAAGATTATTTGAAAATTTCTATAGAAGCCAGGCATGGTGGCACAAGATTCTCAGGAGGCTGAAGCAGGAGGATCGCCTCAGGCCAGGAGGTTGAGCCTACAATGAGCTGTAACTGCCCCCTGCACTGTAGCAAGGGTGCAAGAATAAGACATCACCTCTAAATAATAAAAATTAAGATTAATAGAAGTTTAAAAATGAAACTTTTAAAATGGAAAGGCAAAGGAACTAGCATTACTCAAAGAATTCTGAAAAATAATGGAGTGGGAAGAAACAGTCTATTCCCTGTTAAGACGACCCACAAGCCCACAGCCCGTCACCCACTGCGGTGCCGGCAGGGAGAGTCCCTGAGGCCTGTGTGGCCTTCTAGGTCCTTAAGTGAGGACTTTTGACTGAATCCAAATTTTACAGAGCAAATTCTTTTATTTTTACTAACACATTTGTGTCTACTTTTTATACACTGACTGGCACAATCAGAGCACTAATGAGCCCTAATGGCTACCCTGACGGCTGCCGCCCCCGTTTTCAGTTCTGACACCCCTCTGACTGGCACCACCTCCACACGAGGCTGGGTGGCGAGAGTTGATGGGGGGCGCATATGCCAGTCTGTTGTCAGCTTTTGACAGTGAGCACTGTTTCTGTTTGAAGGAGAATTTGTGAACAGCCGCACAGCCCCACAGAATTTGTTCAGTCCTCTCTGCCCAACAACTCATCATGTCAAAGAAGACTGAGAGAAGGGTGAGGTAAAGGAACAGATTTTTTAATAAGGATCAGGAATTGCAAAATTATCTTGTTTTTGCTAAAGATAAGATGATTACTTTGTGATACTGAAATATCAGCATTGAAGAAATAAAATGCTAAGATGTTTTGAGACTGGAGTCTGCCAGCTCCCTCATTTGCCAGCAAATTAATAAATTCCTTCTCCTCGGGTGGCATCTGTGGCTCAGCGGGTAGGGTGCCAGCCCCATATACCGAGGGTGGCAGATTCCAACCCGGCCCTGGCCAAACTGCACCAACAACAAAAAAATAGCCGGGCGTTGTGGCAGGCACCTGTAGTCCCAGCTACTCGGGAGGTGAGACAAGAGAATCACCTAAGCCCAAGACCTGCAGGTTGCTATAAGGTTGCTACCACTCTACCGAGGGTAACAAAAGTTGAAACTCTGCTTAGAGAGTGGAGCAAGATGGCGGCCGAGTAACAGCTTCCTTGCATCTGGGCACCGTGAGTCTGGGGAGATAGGACTCCAGGCATCTCTGGCTGGTGGGATCTGCCTATCATCACCCCTGCGAGGATACAGGGAGTCAGTGAGAGACTTCTGGATCCCAAGAGGAGGACTAAAACAGTGGAAAACCAGCAAGTGGTCGCGTGTGTTCAATCCGTCTAAACCCGCCCGCAACTGTAAGTTCAGTAGCAGCGAGACTGCAAACCAGAAAGGCCTTACCTGTGAACTGTTTTGGTGTCTTTGGACTTGGCACTCAGCTGAACTGCCTTGGGGAGAGCCTGAGCGGGAGTGCGGAGAACTTTGGCCATTGTCTAGGGCCCCAGTCTGAACTGCTGAGCCAGACGGAGCTAATAGTGTTTGGCTGTGGGTCACAGGGAGCCATTGTGAGCGATCTGTCCCAGCAAGCTCCGCCCTCAGGGTCACAGAGCTAGAATTGGGTGGGAACTGGTAACCCAGTGACCAAGTAGCCTAAGGGCAGGGTCTGAGCCGCCTTGCAGCCCTAACTCTCAGGGGCAGAGTGAGACCAGTTTTGGCACACTGGGTAAGTGGATAGCCACTTCAGCAGTGATTCCAGCGACAAGCACTTTCCTGGGAAAGCTTCTGCTCAGCAAGTGAAGAAGTTCAAAGTGCCTTTTAAGTGGGCTGAAGAGATTTAGGGTGTCTACCTGCTGGGGTTTGAGAAATCAGCAGCCTCCAGTCATATCAGAACTGTGATTAACATCTCATACCCCAGAAGACCACGTGTTGCCCAGACAACATTCAATAACATATACATACTGCTTTGTTTTTGGTTGTGTTTTTTTTTGGTTTGGTTGTTTTTTTTATTTTGATGTTGTTGATGTTGTTTTGTTTTTTAAGTTCAACCTTTTCCATACAGATCCTTTTTCTTTCTCAATTTTTCTAGTTTAACTGTAATTTCCCATTGCTGCCTTTTTCAATAACTAAAACTTCATTTTTGCCAGTGTTTCTACCGCTATAATTTGGTTTTCCACCCAATTTTATCCCGTAAAGTTTTCTGTTTGCTTGTTTTGGTTTGATTTATAGCATTTTTGTCTTTCCTCTCTACTTGGTGGAGGTGGGGTACTGTGTCTGATCAGGTTAGCAAAGAGCTGCTGACCTCAAGGGAACCACCCAACTGGGCACCCCCAGAAGGTGGGGTTTTTTTAAGGTTGTGTCAAAGTACCCTACTGTACATCTATATTGCTCTGTCTCCCTCTTTCTGTGCCTCTCTTCTTTTTGTCAATATTCCTTTTACCCACCCCCTCTCCTTCTCTATTTTTCTTTTTTTTTCTTATCACTCGGTCCTCCTTTCTTTCATCCCTTTTTTGCTCTTCAACCTTCTCACCCTTCTGGTCCTGTAACCCTTAGTCCACAGGCACAAGAACTTAAAGAGCAAGAGGAAGTGAAAGGAAAATTAGGGCAAGGAAACAGATAAAAGAAATCACTCATGAGGAAGAATCAGCAGAAAACTCCGGGCAACATGAAGAACCAGTCCAGAACAACCCCGCCAAGGGACCATGAGGTAGCTACTGCAGAGGATTCCACCTATAAAGAAATGTTAGGAATGACAGAAAGGGAATTTAGAATACACATGTTGAAAACAATGAAAGAAATGATGGAAACAATGAAGGAAACTGCTAATAAAGTGGGAAATAACCAAAAGGAAATCCAAAAACAGAATCAAATAAGAGATGAACGATATGAAGAATATAAAAAGGATATAGCAGAGCTGAAGGAACTGAAACAGTCAATTAGGGAACTTAAAGATACAATGAAAAGTATCAGCAACAGGTTAGACCATGCAGAAGAAAGAATTTCAGAGGTAGAAGACAAAGTTCTTGAGATAACTCAGTAAAAGAGGCAGAAAAGAAGAGAGAGAAAGCAGAACGTTCACTGTAGAATTATGGGACTTTATGAAGCGTTCCAACATACGAGTTATAGGAATTCCAGAAGGGGAAGAAGAATGCCCCAGAGGAATGGAAGCCATACTAGAGAATATTATAAAAGAAAATTTCCCAAATATCACCAAAGATTCTGACACACTGCTTTCAGAGGGCTATCGGACCCCAGGTCGCCTCAACTCTAACAAAAGTTGAAACTCTGTCTAAAAAAAAAAAAGAGAGAGAGAAATTCCTTCTCCTCAAACCACTTGTCTTCATTTTTCTGATGTGTTCAGAGACAAGTTCTGTAGGTAACAGAACTGGGTGTCCCTGGGGGGCCCAAGCACTCAGGAGGAATGGCGCCACAACTGCTGGAGGCAGCAGGGAGCAGCCGCAGTACACAGGAGAGACAGCACCCTGCACATGCCACTGGGTGGGTCTTTGTAGGTAGAATAACTTCTTGTTGAGGTGAGAGAGCAAGGGATGGCCCCAACAGCTGCCAGAGCCTTTGTCACCCCTGGGAAACTCCCGTCTGTGTCTCCCCAAAGTAGACTTAACTCCTCATAACCTGAGTTGAGAAGGCAATGGATTGGGAAACTGTCAGGACACTGGGTCTTACATTGGGTAAGTTCTCTGGCCTGCATGCCGAGACCCTGATTCCACTGCCCCACCCATATGGGGGGGTTTCAGACCTTCCTGTTGGTTTTGCCTCTTGGCAGGCATTTGGGGGTGAAGTCATGAGGTTAAGCAGAATTAGAGAAGCTGATTTGAATCTGGAGCTCATTTTGTGGTTCCCAAAGAATGGGGGTATTAGGCTACCCACTTACGGCCCAGGAAAAAGGAAGGATTAGGCCATACATTTCCAGAGGGAGGGCCTTGACCTTCCAGCCATTTGGTGTGATGTTTATCCTGTCTGGATTCCCATCTGTGAACCTCCCAGCCTGTGGCAGGGCACCTGAGGTGCTGTCTGAGGTGCCACTGGGGTGGCATCTGTCCTCCTGGGTCCCCATCTGTGTGACAGGCCCTGGCCCTTGTGTGGAGGATCTCTGTGTGTCTATCATTTGCGAGTTTTGTTGCAACATAGGGAAGCTCCATCTCAAAATCCCTTGGAAGAAAACTTTGGATGAGTGGTTAACTTTTGGCTACAAACCTAGGTAGGAGACCAGTGTTCTGTCAAATGAAAATTCCCATTTGACTGATCACTACAGACTGTGATGGAAATTCCCTATGTTGTTAGAGCCTGTTTGTCCTTAAGAGAATGGTGTTAGGGTAATCATATGCACACACACTGGAGTATGAGGAGAAACAGCTGTTAAATCAAAGTTCACATCTGACCGACAGGCTGTTGCATCTTAGAAGATTTTGTGTTGGGAATTCCCAATATTGTTTCTCTACTGTCTCTTCCTCCCAAAATTAGTCTCAATGTGGACTTTCTGGGCTATTGTGAAAAGGGAAACAGAACTGTGCCATTTGTAGACAAATGAGAATTGCAAACTTGGACCCACTACACCAAAGGACCAATAACCACCACTTCTTCTCACACTCCATACAAGAGGTACCAGCCATCACTTTTCTACTACACTAAACCCAAGACCACAGCCCAGTCCTTCCTTTAAAGTAAGAGGAATGAGAAACAAGTCTTTTAAAAATAAGGGGAGACAAGAGAACAACCCCCTCAGTAACCCGGCTTGTCTGCTCTACTCAAGCACACGCTGCTCTGTGTGTTGAAGGCAGCCAGGTTTCCAGGATGGCCAAGTTGGGTGCGCAGGGTCCACTAAAGGGCAACTATATCAAGGACAACTCAGAGCTCCAACAGACAACCTGCCACTGCAGAGTTAGCATGCTGAGGCTCTAGGGCTTGAAATACATGCATTAGTTTATTGCTTGAGATAAGCTCATTGTTTGTTTTTAAAAACAAAGTTCAATGCTAATAAACATTATAACACTCCTAAGGACCATAAATATTTTCAATACAGGGAGAGATGCAAAAGGTTGCTTTGCAGAAATTAAAAGATGGAAAGCAAAGACAATTCTTCCAACCAGCAACAGGACCTGGAAATAATGCTCCTGAAGCAACCGACACAGTAGCTCGTATACTCAGGGGAGAGCAGCCACCGAGTGACGCAGAGACTGTGAGAGAACCCAGGGTCAGACTGTGGGGTGCTCAGACCCCATAACGTTCCAAAGCACAGACACCTGCCTCTTGCAAGGAGAACCACCTGATCAGCATCATGAATTAGCCTTCAACTCAACAGAACAACTTCATGCAATACTTCAGATAGAAAATATATTATTGATACTGAGGATGAATCAACCTACCGACTCACTGCAGGTTCATACTTCATTCAGGTCATAACAGAAGATTTTCTTTGCTACAAAGAGTTATTCTCTTCGGGTACTCTTCAAACAGAACACAGGGAATATATACCTTCAACAATTTTTAATATAAACGTCATGAAGCTGGACTGCAATTTGTAAATTCAGTGAATGTCTTTATAGATGGTGCACTTTCCCTGACAGGAAAATATGAAAGGTTTATTTCTTGCACAGATAAGAAAAGCATTAACAGATCCAGATGCTCTCATTTCTTTTCATTGCATCCTGCATCAACAAAATCTCTGTGCCAAATCTACTACTTTAAGTGACTTGTGCAAGCAGGTTTGAGTACTGGTAGCCCCATCCGTGCAGTTCCGTGACATGCTGAAGTTGAACTGAGGAGTGTTCAAGCATGGATTTACCATATCTTCTAAAGTGTGTTGCCTATTGCAGAGACAAGGACTAGCCAAAATTTTCTGTGAGAACAGACAGATAAATTTTATGAAGAACAGAATCAGCAATGTGAATTACTAAAAGAAGACTTGTAGCATTTCTGTGTGATATGTCAAATCGAAATGACTTGAATATTTCTTTAAAAAGTGAGCAGGGCGCCAGCCCCATATACTGAGGTTGGCGGGTTCAAACCCAGCCCCGGCCAAACTGCAACAACAACAAAAAAATAGCCAGGCGTTGTGGCGGGCGCTGTGGTCCCAGCTACTCGGGAGGCTGAGGCAAGAGAATCGCATAAGCCCAGGAGTTGGAGGTTGCTGTGAGCTGTGTGAGGCTATAGCACTCTACAGAGGGCCATAAAGTGAGACTCTGTCTCTACCAAAAAAAAAAAAAAAAAAAAGTAAAACTAAGTTTATATATGATATGTGGCAAAAAATCCAAGCATTTAAAAAAAGGCTCTCTTTTTTTAAAACACTTCAAGAGCAAGTAAAATGGGAAGCAGACTGCCTGGACGAGACACAGCTTCGCTCACACAGCATTCCACAGGCACTTAAACCCTAAAATAAACATTGTAACACTCCTAAGGACCACATTGAACAAAATAAAAGTGAAACATTCTGTAAAATAACTGTCTTAATTCTTCAAAACTGTCAGTGGAATGAAAGACAAACACTGAAGTACTCTAGATGAGACCAGACGACACGGGCACACCACCCCCAGGGAGCACGTGGCCACCACGCAACAGAAGAGCCTACGCAGGACATTCCTGGGCCCGCAGGCAACACTGAGCACGCCTGAAGCAGACTCACAGTTAAACTGACACCGCACGTCTACGTTCAGTCTGTGTTTACTCCATCTAAATTGATGTACTATAGTTACATAAGAAAATACCTTTTCCTTAAGAAATAAACACTGAAGAATTAAGATGTAAAGAGGAATGAAGTAATCAACCTAAGTCTGAAATAACTCAGGAAAACTATAGATAGAACGATAAAAATAAATGTGGCAAAACATTTAAAAACCTGATGAATTTGAGTAAAAGGTATACAGGAGTTCTCTGTATAGCTCTTGTAACTTTCCTGTAAGTTCTAATTTATTTCAAGATAAAAGTTTAAAAATAGGCTTGGCGCCTGTGGCTCAAGCGGCTAAGGCACCAGCCACATACACCTGAGCTGGCAGGTTCGAATCTAGCCTGGGCCCGTCAAACAACAATGATGGCTGCAACCAAAAAATCGCCAGGCATTGTGGCAGGTGCCTGTAGTCCCAGCTACTTGGGAGGCAGAGGCAGGAGAATTGCTTGAGCCCAGGAGTTGGAGGTTGCTGTGAGCTGTGATGCCATGGCAATCTACCCAGGGTGAGAGCTTGAGGCTCTGTCTCAAAAAAAAAAAAAAAAAAAAAGACAACACCAAAAGTTGGCTCTTTGAAAAAAATAAAACTGATAATCTCCCATCAAGATTAATTTTTAAAGACATAAATACTATTATCAGGAACTTTTAAAAGATACTATCGCAACTTGAGGTCGTGGCTCACTCCCATAATCCAGGCCCTCTTGGGAGGCTTAAGCAGGGAGCTTCTTTGAGCTCAGGAGTTTGAGACCAGCCTGAACAAGAGCGAGATCCTGTCTTTACTAAAAATAGAAAAATTAGCCAGGAGTGATGGCTCACACCTATTGCCCCAGTTACTCTGGAGGCTGAGGCAGGAGGATCCCATCAGCCCAAGAGTTTGAGGTTGCTGTTAGCGAGGCTGACGCCACTGCAATCTAGCCTAGGTGACAGAGTGAGACTTTGTCTCCAAAAATAAAAGAAAGAAAAGAAAAAGTCCCATCACTACAGATCTCATACATCAGTTAGCTCTCAGGAAGATAATACAAATAACTTTATGCCCCCATAAATTTGACAAAAGATAAATTCCTTGAAAACACAAGCAATTATAAAGGACAAGAAGTCTCAAGTCTTTTAGTTAAAAAATTAATTCTATAATTATTTACATATCCACAAAGAATACACCAGAAATATTGGAATATGGGCTACTTAACCTAGGAAATGTTTTAAATGAGCCATAGCCCCTTATCATTAACTATAACACCAACATAGTCAGCAATTTTGAAAACACTGTTTAGCCAGGCAATTTTCTTCACGTGAAAATTACATAAAGACCAAAACAACTGTGCTTTCCCCGAAAGCTGACTGGGGAATAGTGAACATGCACCTTGCTCAGCCTCATAACCATATTCCATTCTGCTAATTTCAAAGGGATGCCTCAAAATTCTGGGGCCTCCACGTAACTTGGGTTTACATGTCTCCTGTACCACCTCACCAGCTACATTACAATCAAATCAAGTTACATAAATATCTTTCTGTAAACTTCTAAAGGGATAATGAAAAGGATGATGAACAAGATAATTTTCAACAAGTTTTTATCTTTCTTTTATGGATAAAAGGATATAAATTCATAATGGCTATAAAAGTGGACTATAAACCCTGAACAGCAGAAAGACATTTATAAATGTGATAGTTTATCTGACATCTGCTACAGCCCTGCAGCACTGCTTGGTTGTGAGCACCTGCTGCCTGTCCCAGTAGTAGGCGAGGTATCTCAGGTGTATGTGACAGACTCCCAGTCAAAGGTGAACTAGAGCAGCTTATCACAACCATCCCTTGTTTGAAATACAAGAAGTGCTTATCTTGGTATTTTGCTGATTAAATAAACAGAGAAATTTTACTAAGTCAAAATATTAAATGCAGTGAATACACGTAACTACAGTGTTATTAAATTGCATATTACAGGCCTCTATTTATCTTTTTGGATGATAAAGGGACATCGTAAATGTGGATGAAGTGGCCAGAATTAATCCTACCACAATTTAACTATAAAATTATCTTATTTTCTCCAGCCTTTAACCATTAAAACTTTCCACAAAATGACAACTTTCGCTTTCCCTTCCTTTCAGATTAGCACTGACTGGTTCTACTCAGTCTAGCAGCGCTCTCCATGGGATTGGTTCTACTCAGTCTAGCAGCGCTCTCCATGGGATTGGTTCTACTCAGTCTAGCAGCGCTCTCCATGGGATTGGTTCTACTCAGTCTAGCAGCGCTCTCCATGGGATTGGTTCTACTCAGTGCTGGCAGCGCTCTCCATGGGATTGGTTCTACTCAGTCTAGCAGCGCTCTCCATGGGATTGGTTCTACTCAGTCTAGCAGCGCTCTCCATGGGATTGGTTCTACTCAGTGCTGGCAGCGCTCTCCATGGGATTGGTTCTACTCAGTCTAGCAGCGCTCTCCATGGGATTGGTTCTACTCAGTCTAGCAGCACTCTCCATGGGATTGGTTCTACTCAGTGCTGGCAGCGCTCTCCATGGGATTGGTTCTACTCAGTCTAGCAGCGCTCTCCATGGGATTGGTTCTACTCAGTCTAGCAGCGCTCTCCATGGGATTGGTTCTACTCAGTGCTGGCAGCGCTCTCCATGGGATTGGTTCTACTCAGTCTAGCAGCGCTCTCCATGGGATTGGTTCTACTCAGTCTA
Source organism: Nycticebus coucang (assembly GCF_027406575.1). NCBI lineage: Eukaryota > Metazoa > Chordata > Mammalia > Primates > Lorisidae > Nycticebus > Nycticebus coucang. The sequence continues at coordinate 71,521,684 of NC_069798.1, read as the reverse complement.
GCAGCGCTCTCCATGGGATTGGTTCTACTCAGTCTAGCAGCACTCTCCATGGGATTGGTTCTACTCAGTGCTGGCAGCGCTCTCCATGGGATTGGTTCTACTCAGTCTAGCAGCGCTCTCCATGGGATTGGTTCTACTCAGTCTAGCAGCGCTCTCCATGGGATTGGTTCTACTCAGTGCTGGCAGCGCTCTCCATGGGATTGGTTCTACTCAGTCTAGCAGTGCTCTTCCATGTGGTTTCTTGCATTTTTACATCTCCTTGTATCAATGTCTCTAATAAGTGTGTCAGAATCTAAGCCTATAAAAATTTCAGTGTGTAAGGAAACGTGGCAGTAACGGGTAACAAACCTGGCACAGAGGAATTTCCAGCCACCACAGACAAACCACTCCAGTCCTCTTTTTCTCTGTGTTACCCTTGCTCGTGGTAATGTGTGGTAATCGTTTTCGTCATTCTCAAAGCCTTCTTCAGACATCATCAGTGGCATTTCATCCAAATGGGCAGACTCATCCTCCAGCTGGTACCTAGTCAAAGGTGAGAGCAGAGAGCTGAGACAGGCTGGCAGTTCCTGGTGCAGTGTGAGCACTTTGCTCACTCTTGCCCTTATGTTACTGATGACACATTTTTTTTTCCTCAAACTAATCTGCCTTCATTTGAGGCTAACCATTAATCAATAACACTGCACAGTTACCTACCTGCACAGTGACGCTACCTCTTTTGTAAAAACCTAAGTTAGGTAAGGGGTAAAGAAAGGCTGTCCAAGGAGGCCTGCGCTAGGCACAGGGGCCACAGTCGCCCGGCCCTGAGAGCTCCGCTAACACCTTTCCTGGGAGGTACAGCCAGACAGCTAATTCAGTAATAGGAAAAGAAAAAATTATTCACCTGAAATATTAGCAAAAAAATACACCTCCAAGTAATATTTAAACACTCCATGTTATACAACTTTACGGCCATCACTCAAGGCTGGAAAGTGACTTTTCATGGTATGTAGTTGGCCATATACTGGAAGGTATGAACCCCGTTCCTTGGTTGGTTGTCAGACTTCACACATAGAGGAATGATGCCATGACCTGTTTATTCTGTTATTCCCTTTCCTAAAACTTTCTATTCAACAAAAATAAATCTCAATAACCAGAACACTTTCAGAGCTCAACAATCCTCTTCTGATTCCAAAAAATTAGCAGCCAGGCACCAACACTGTTCATTGTATCTTCCAACCACAAACACGATTTATCTTTCCACAATAAAAACTTACCTTTTTGAGAGCAGTCAAGTTGTCAGAAACTACACCAGAGATTCAACAAGTGCTATCTTACTTAATTTTTCATCAAGCGTTGGGAGAGTACCATCTCAATGTAAAAGGTAAGAAAGCAGATTTCTGGGTTCCTACAGGGGAACGGCAGTCACTTCAACTGAAATCTCTCCTCGCATGCTTTAAACTTCATATACAAGACAAATAAACCCAACCAAAACCCACAATGAAACCACAACTAAGGGATAGAAGCAGAATAATACTTAATTTACACAAAATGAGGGAAATAAGTTTTCCAAATCAACACAGCCAAGCCCAGAGCCCAATCTGAATCACAGCCAGACAACCCACAGAATGACCCTAAAAGCACAGAAGAAAACCATACCAGAAAGTCTGCCCTGAGGACCAGAGGTCTGAGATCACAGCACCGGCCTAGGAGTCCGAAGGTGGTATGCAAAGCCAAGCAGCCCTTCTAGCAAGGCATCATTGTCCACTATCCAGGCAAGCCCACCTGAGGAGGACACAGCCTTTGGAAGGCAACTCTAATGCACTTGGTGCAAGTGTATTTTAGAAATAGGGCAGTTTTATGGAAGACTGCTTCTTTCTGCTTGTTAAGAGGTACAATAGTGAATTTCCAAGAACTCCATCATGCCTGGAAGACTCAGATGGACAGAAAGTCATGAAAACCACGGAGAGGACCAACAGGCCAAAAGGCATGGCAGATGTAGGAACACCATGCACGGTGCACACTCCAAGGCTAGCTGCACAGCTCAGCAGGGAACAATGCCCCACTGGCATCCAGCGCACTTTCACTCCTGTTAATTCTTCTTTGCAGACTTCCAGCCAATGGGGCGGAAGCACACCCTGTTTCAAGAGAAATGCAGCTTAGTTTCAGGCATCAAAAATAGACTCTTGGGCAGAACACAGTGGCTCACAGCTATAATCTAGCAATCTGGGAGGATCCCTTGAGCTCAGAAGTTCGAGACCACTCTCACCAAGAGACTGTGTCTCTACTAAAAATCAGAAAACTAGCTGAGTGCTGTGGTGGGCACCTGGAGTCCCAGCTACTCTGGAGGCTAAGACAGGAGAATCGCTTAAGCCCAAGAGTGTCAGGTTGTGAACTAGGCTGACGCCAGCTCACGCCCAGCTGACTGAGTGAGACTCCATCTCAATAAATAAAATAAAATAGGCTCTTGAAGCCCAAATTAGTCTTGTCAGAGCCGAGACTCCACGCACACTACACACGTAATGCAGAGAACAGGCTTGAAAAGAAACCCTTCCTCCCCAGTCACAGCCAGGGGCTCTGACAAGGCGGGGCTCTGACATGGCTTCTTCCCCCTTTTCAGAGCTCCCGGCCCTCGGGATGCTGCGCTGCAGCCACTGCACGCCACCCAAGTGGGGCGCTGTGGGGGGCACGAGGAGGACAGGCTCTTGAGACAGGATGTGGACGCTCACAATCCTCACTCTCTCTTCTCTCACAGCTTTGCCCGGAGATCTGCCCCGGCCATGTGGACCTTCACAACACAGAGGGCTAAACTCTGAGGGAAAGCTCTGACTTTCAAGCACAAAACTGAGAAAAGGCCCTCTGAGAAGCTGGAGACATAGGATAACCCAAAGTGGAGAGAGCCAAAAAGGGATAATTATTTTGATGTTTCTTATGATATATACATATACACACACACACACTCTTTTTTTTTTTTTGAGAGAGAGTTTTGTTCTGTCCACCACACTGGAGTGCAATGGCATCATAAAAGCTCACTGTCACCCCAGACTGCTGTGCTCAAGTGATCCCTCTGCCTTGGCCTTGGTAGGACTACAAGCATGGGCCACCATGCTTGGACTATTTCAACATTTCTTGAGAAAGAAAAATGTTTCATCTGAGGCGTGTGCGCCCCTTCAAATTACCAGCCCCAGAAAGGCATTTAAATGTGACAGCAGTCTCTTCTCATCTCTTGAAGCCACCGCTATGCCAGCTCTGACTTACACCAAGCAGCACACATCCTGGAGTCCAACAAGGCACAGCCAATCATCAACCAGCGCTCCTTCTGCAAACCAATGGGAATTCTTCATATACAACTTCTGTAATCACCTCCTCTCCTGATTTATCCTCTTTCCTTTACAAACCTGAGTGCCTCTCTTATTCTCCTGAGCGCTCCCCAAAGCAACTGAGAGGTGACTCCTGGGCTGCAAGCCTCAGCTGTGCACTTGAATGAACTCTCTTTAAACTAGTTTCTTATCTTTTTGATCGTTTCAGCTTGACACTGCACGTTTGCAATTTCTTACAATGAATGTAGGGGAAAATGTGTTCAAGGGAAAAAAATTTAAAGAACCAAATGGGTATCTTCTGTCGTTTCCTGAACACAAAGCATCTCCATCTTTTTTCTGCCATTTCCTCTGAGACTGATCATATGGACACTTGCCATCTTCATCATCATTATCATCCTCTTTCTCTAGACCTCTGGTCAGTTCCACAACCCAACGTTTTGGAAATGAAAGTGTTAAGAAGGACAGACAGTGATGTCTGCGACTCAGGTTATGGAGAGTGCAAACGGACCAGCACCACGAGAGTCTCCACTCTGCTCTGCCCTTAAGTAGGAACTTTTAGACCTTAAGACATATCTCATCTTCCAAAGCATATACCAAGTTTTACAGCTACAGGGAGCTATCATCATAGTCCTTCAAGGAAATGTGTGCATGTGTTATGTTGGGGTGTAGAAAAATGAAAGGTCTCCAAAATGAGCCTCAGAACCAAGGTCTCTTAGTCTCTGACCTTTCCCCACTTCCCTGCCTCTCTGACCCTCTTCCCTCAGCATACTAAGAAAGCTTCTCCAAAAGAAATGCAATTGTCTCAAGACACGCCCCCTGGGAATCTCAACAAGTAACTAGGAAAGTTCAACCAGAGGAAGAGACTGGAGCCTCACTGTGCCCAGACTTTCCACCTCTTCTTCTGAAGGTGGCAACAGGAGACTGACTCGGCCTTTATCTCATGATAAGCAGAGACAACCACTTACTAACACTGCCAGTCCTGCCCTCATTTCCCTCTCCCCTACACAGTGGACATTTAGGCCTCAATCATCCCGCCCCTCTTTGAGTTCATATTTTGTATGAATCCCATGCACACATGTGCAAGTTATGAATTTGTTATGCTTCTCCCATTAACTTGCTCTTTGTTACAGGGGTGTCAGCTGTGAACCTTTACTACAGGAAAGAAAGGGATCACTCCCTTTCCACTCATGCACCCCGTTATTGTGTGAGCATATGGGCATTTGTGTGTACCAGGTGGGCACATGTGCGTCTGTGTGTGGTGCTAGTGCAGGTAATATTGTGCCTACGGGGATTCTGTGATTAGGCACGAAGGCTTCATGGGACTGCTCTTAAAGTAAGTGCCTGGCTGTCAAGAGACCAAACACAAGCAGAATTCAATAGTGGGGGGAAAAATCCTTCTAAGAGGTGGCCAACACTGAACTGCCACCCAAGTTTCTCTGCTGCCTTCTTAACATCAAGTAACTACAAAATACTCTAACAAATGGACTTACCAGGAAACTGAGCCCCGCCCCCCCAGACCACAGTCACAACACACAGTCTGTCACTGAACAAACTTGTCACTTCTCACCTGCACTGGGTAAATGATTCGCAGTCGGTCCCCCAGCACCGTGCTGCTCTTCTCTCTCTGCACCACAGTTAACCTGATGTTTCCATCTCCATGCACAACATTTGCCTAAATTAGTTACCACATCAGGGTTTAGAAAATAATTTTGTAATTCTTTCTTCCAATACACATAAGCTGGTACTTTCCACTGTATTTTCTACTTTAGTAACACTGACAAATGGGGACCACACTTACCTCGTGTCAGCCATCCCATCAGTTACTGAGGGTTCTAAGACTACTTTGTACATGGCAATTTTCTAGCATCTACTCACATCACAATGGTGTTGGATATGTGTCCGTAAAGAAAGGGATCACAACCACCACAAAGGGCTTGGCAGCCCAGGGCATCCCTCCACCATGTGTCACACCTGGCCCACGACGAGTGACCAGGCCTGTTGTCTGTGTGGAAGCAAGAGCAGCAGATGCACAGGCTGCCTCCAAAAGGTGGCCAAGGACGGTTAGCCACGTCAGTCAGTCTAGCCTAGAGCTGCCTCCTTATATATTTTAAGTTCAGCCTAAACATTTCTCCACACAAAGTGAACTGTAACCTAACTGGTGCATGAGCAGACTGTCACCTACTCTTGTACCGGCCACTGCATTCTGGCCAAGGGTGGCAAACTGCTCAGATCACCTTCAAATAAGGCAAGTGCAGGCTGTAACCAATCCAGCTTTTTCTGTACCTCACTTCTATTTTCTTTTCTTTTTTTCCCTTGCAGAACTCAGTCTAGAAGAATTCCTTTTTTATAGTTTGGAGCTTTAGAGGTAGGGTCTTTGACCTGCCACCCAGGCTAGAGTGCAATGGTATGATTATAGCTCACCACAGCCTCAAACTCCTAGGCTCAAGCAATCCTCCAAGCAATCCCGAGTAGTTGGGATCGCAGGTGTGGGCTGCCACATCTGGTTATTTTTTTTTATTTTTTGGTAGAGAAGGGGTCTGGTCCCAGAGTGCTGGGACTACACAGGCCTACATCATCACATCCCTGCTACCTCCCGTCCGAACATTCTATCCACTCACACAGCAGCACTGCAGCGGCTTGGAACCTACTCTGTCTGGGCGCTGCCCAATTCATGACTCATTCTTTTAACTGATAATCAGTCTTTTTAACACACTTCTCATTTATAGACTAATATCTGACTGTATCATAATTGAGTCAATAGGTATTTGTTCTATAACAAATTATACAGCAGGAAAATTACTCTTGAAATTCCATAAAGTTCATCTATAAACGGTCAGGGCCCTGAACTTTCTGAATAGATAACCTTTCAGCTACTTTTCATTACTTTTGTAGGCAGTATAACAGCCCCCAAAGACATCCTCAAAGACGTCCTCATCCTGCTTCTTGTCACACTTGTGACTCCATTTCACAGCACAAGGGAATTAAAGATGCTAATCAGTTAATCTTAAAATAGGAAAATTATCCTAAGTTATCCAAGTAGGCCCAAAATAATTACCTGGGAAGGAAGGAGAGTAAGTGACAGAAACGTCCAATGAGGAAGGCGCAGCAGCATGGGAAGAGCTTGCTGCCCCGCCAGAGCTCTGAGATGCAGAGGCCACGGGCCAGGGCCAGAGGGGCCTCCAGGAGGGAAAGGAGGCCCCCAGCTGACAGCAAGGAAACCAGAGCGTTCTCCTAGTGCTTTTAACCGGATTCTTCCCAAACAGGGGAGGAAAGCCTACAGGAAGGAACAGAGCCTCCTGCAGTTTAGGGAGACCTACAGTCAGGATTCAGAACTGGAAGGTAACAAATATGCTGTTTAAACCATGGAGTTTGTGGACATTACCACTGCTACAGGAAAGTAAAACGATTACGTTTCAATTAATAACATAGCTTTCCTTCTGTGTCATTGTGACAGCCCCGCTCCATGCAGTCTCCACCCGGCTCTGCCGTGACAGCAGCATGTGTGTTTCCTCCACATTTACACTGACACTTAATCCTCAAAGCAACATTAGTAAGAGGTAAGGCCTCTAGGGCAGTGGTTCTCAACCTTCCTAATGCTGCGACCCTTTAATACAGTTCCTCATGTTGTGGTGACCCCCCCATCAGAAAATTATTTTTATTGCTACTTCGTAACTATAATTTTGCTACTGTTATGAATCGTAATGTAAATATCTAATATGCAGGATGTATTTAGGCGATCCCTGTGAAAGGGTCGTTCAACTTCCAAAGGGGTCACAACCCACAGGTTGAGAACCGCTGCTCTAGGAAATGATAAGGCCATGAAGGCTCTACACAACAGGGAGAGCAGTGCTTTGTAAGAGGGCTGCAGGGGGCGGGCTCACCCCTCTCAGCCTGATGGGCCCTCTGCCATGTGAGGATGTAGTTAAGAGGCTATACCTGTGGGGACAGCAGTCCTCCCAAACCCTGAAGCTGCAGGTGCCGGTTCCTAGACTTTCAGCCTACACAACTGTGAGAAATAAATTTCTATGGTTTATAAATAACCCAGTCTCTGGTATTTTGTTATGGCAGTGATAGCATATAGTACTAATCAAAAGATTTCGCATCCCACAAAACCTGTAAGAGACAGGAGACACACGGAGTGCTGAGGGCATCCTGCAGCTCCCCAGGTCCTCAGCCAGCTGGGCCACAGAGAGACAGGTGCGGAGAAGTGGCACTCTGCACAAGCAAGGGCTAACAGGACCAATAACCACTCAGTACAGCCATGCACAGACCACATACAATGGGCCTGTAAGATTGTAACAGAGCTGAAAGTGTCTACAGCCTCATGACTTAGTGGCACCAGGAGGTCCAGTGTCAGCTCTGCTCAGGTCAGACATGCCACTGCACTGTGGCTGCTTGCAGTGCGCAGTGCTCCAGGAGGTGCACAGGCTGTGCCTCAGTGTTCACAAGGCCATGCACTGAAGGCTCGTTTAAGTACACTCTGACATTTGCACAACAGCACCACCTAACCACATTAAGAATGGATGCCCCTCATTAAGTGACTGTCCTTGGACATACAGGCACAAATTGCCCTCAAGTTATGAAACAGAAGAATAAGCCTCAGGAGACGATGAGTGGATCCTCAACAAACACTAACTACCAAAAGATCTCTCCTCCTCTTACGACAGCAGTTCTCAAACTGTGGGTCACGACCCACAGGAACTGTATTAAAGGGCCGCAACATTAGGAAGGTTGAGAACAACTGTCTTAGGAGGAGATGATTAGAATGATTAGAAATAGAAGCCATGGACCCTCTGAATGCCCTGGACACAAAAAGTGTGTCACATCGAGGGCCCCGAGGAAGATCACTCTCATAGTCATCCCAGGAACGTGAGCAAACGCTCGTGAGACATCGTGATACATCCATCCACCAAGCATTCGCTGAGCACCAAGTGCGTGCTGAACATTGATGGTCAGTAATAAGAGACACAGCCTCGAACTCAAGGGGCCTCAGAGTTATTGATCAGTGATTAAAAATGACAGTGGCAACAGCTGACGAGACAGAGAGTCACCTAGTACAACAAGATGGAGTAATCAGGGCAACAACCAAGAAGGGACAAGTTAGGCACACCTGAAGAGAAGGAGGTTAACGAGGCCAAGTGGATAGCTGCCTCCAGGCGAGGGGAAGGCCCGTCGGGCCCATGCGGACCTGCCAGTGAAGGACAACGGAGACTTAAAGCCGAGGAGAGAGGCCCAAGGAGGCCTGGCGGTTTCAGGCCAGGGAGAGAGAAGGGGATGCACTCACAGCTCCCAGAGAGCCAGATGGACAGAACAGCATGGAGGGACGGACAGGCCTGCAGACTCCTGGTGTGCGGTGAGAACACTGGCAGTGAAGAGCAGAGGCTTCAGACCGGGCCAAGGAGGAAGACTTGGTTTGGGTTTTTACTTGCTCAGTCTGTGGTGTCTCTGAGCTACAAAGTGGGCAGCTGAAACAAACAGGTTGGCACTTGGAGGACAGGCAACGGCTAGAGCCTGCTGCCCTGGAAGGGCACTTAAGAAACCTGCAACTCTGCCCACCTCTAGCTCCTCTTTATTTAGGAGGGACAGCTATGTCCCTCCTTCCCCACATTACCCCAGAAGGAGAGCTGTGTTCTTGCACAGGGAGCTCAAACCCTGCTCCTGTTTGGGGACAGGCACCAAATCAACCAAGTTGAGCTACACAAAAATTCTGTAACTGGAATTGAGGAAAAGGAAGCAAAAGCCTTCAAAATGTGGGAGCTGTCCAGTCCTATACCAACTTCATTGAGCCCTGTGCCACTGGGAAGCCATGCTCTAAGAGGAAAGAAGGAGATGGAGATTGAATATATGAGCTACTTTCAGGACTAAAAAAAAGGCCTGGATTTTAAAGCTGAAACCTAAAAAAGGGAAAACAGATGACAGACGGTAACAGCTGTAGGAAGTAGGAAAGCAAATGGATGGTTGGTAACTGAACAGATCTAAGGAAACAGAGCTGGAAGCCAGCAGTGAGGACCCAGAAACCAGAGCCGATATGCCCCAGAGTCCTCCATAGTACCTCTAGTACCTCTGTACTATGAGTAAAGAGGCTCATAGTACCTCTAAGAGTCGGTTTCAATGGATATTAAAATAAGAAATTGAGCCAGACCCGCTGGCTCACATATGTCATCCCAGCACTCTGGGAGGCCAAGGCAGGTGGATCACCTGAGCTCAGAAGTTCACGAACAGCCTGAGCAAAGCAAGACCCTGTCTCTACTAAACATAGAAAAATTAGCCAGGTGTTATTCTGGGCACCTGTAGTCCCAGCTACTTGGGAGGCTGAGACAGGAGGATCATTTGAGGCTAGGAGTTCAAGACCAACCCAGGGAACATAGTGCAAACCCATCTCCACAAAAAAGTTAAAACATCAGCCAGCTGTGATGGCTACTCAGAAGGGTAAGGTAGGAGTTCACTTGAGCCCAAGTGTTGGAGGCCGCAGTGAGCTATGATAACACTGCTGCAGTCCAACCTAGAACACAAATGAGATCTTGTCTCCAAAAATAAAAAACCCAAAAAGAAAAAATTAGATCCTTAGACTGCTTCTCACTCCACTTCTCCCAAACAGGTAATTGCCCCTCTCCTGACCCAGAGAAAAACAGAAATTCACCTTTGGGAAAGGGGAAAAAAGAGAAATGGAGCCAGAAGACACAGTGGAGAGCAAGGCTACACCAGGACATGAGCAACAGGCCGAGTGTGGCCTCCCTCCACCTCACCAGCACGGCGTGGGCCGGATGCCCCGCAGAAATGTCCTCCCTGGACATGCAGGAGGGCAAGCAGCAGATGCCTCCAGGAGGGAGGGGCTGCATCAGGCATCAGGTTAAGACTTCACAGGCAGGCAGCCCCTGACTTACAAATGCCTAATTACGCAGATTATACACATCTCACACTTATGAGCAGAGGCTATCACGGAAGTCCCTCAGTTATAAACATCTAGGTGACACAAGACTTACCCTTAAAACGGGGGCTATTATAGATAATAGGTAAACAAACCTGTTCCAACTTACATACAAATTCAACTCAACAACAAATCTACAGAACCTATCTTTTATTTTATTTTATATATATATATATACATATTTTTTTTTTTGCAGTTTTTGGCCAGGGCCGGATTTGAACCCGCCACCTCCAGTATATGTGGCCGGCGCCCCACTCCTCTGAGCCACAGGTGCCGCCCAATTATTATTTTTTATTAAGTAACTTTGTACATTGATGCATTTATAGGGTTCAGTGTACTGCTTTGAAATACGAGAATAACATTTTCAAAAAGAACTTTTAAAATTTGCACAAACAAGAAAAGAACATGTCTTACTTATCAAATAGAAAAAAATAATTCTTGTATTCATTTATTTTCAGCCTTCTTTTGAACATCAACCCACCAATCAAAATGATGCTCACTTTAGTGTCTCCATACAATCCTCTACCACTCTGGACCACCCAGATCTCCAATACGCAATTACATTTTACATGATGTAGGTGAAGAATTACATGACCTCTGAAGTAACAGGCCTAACTCAAATATCTTTTCTTTTAAAAGTCCTTTTTTCTTACCTCTGTAAGAAAGATCACGTCTTTTAGAACAGTCAACTAGTCAATGAATAAAAATGTGATTAAATTCAAACACTTCCTAATATAACACACAAAAGGGTATTTTTGTCTTTTCACTAAGTTCCAGTTCAAGGCTGGAAAAACAGCACAGTGAGCTCTGGAAGAAAGTGAGTATCAGCAATACGTCTAGTACCTGACTGCCGGAGACGGGGCCTCTGAAGGGGCAAGCAATTTATTCCGTTTCCAAAGCAATTTTCCTATTGTATTGAAAATTTTACCTCAGTATTTAAAAACAATAAGATGATGAATAATGGATTTTTTTCAGAGACAGGATAAGCACAGAATCTTCAGTGTCTTTGTTGCCTGGTGTCACGCACACTTAATTGGTTTGTCACTCAAGAAAAATAAACCATTTCCAGTAATTAAGTATAATTCTGGAAACATATTTTTAAAACGAGTAAAAACAATGTGAACAAAGACGACAGCACGTATGATGCCAAACCCAGGAGTACTGCCTACTGAGGACCAGTGCAGCGAGGGCTGCTGTCAGAGGCTGCAGAGCAAGGAGCTTTCAACACCATTCTCAGAGACACGAAGGCATATAATTTACCTAACAGCTCGCTTAGAGCTCACCTCTTATCCTAAAGTGTCTAACAGCCTCAGTGTCTCCACTTTGATGAGACACATTTCTAGAAACTGATACTGTAGTGAGAGACACATTTAAAACATGCCTAATGCTCAAATTCCCATTAAGAAAAATAAAATCTCCTCCTTGCCTGCATATTAAGCAGAAAAACAAAGCAACAAAACTAAGTGCTATAAAGAACTGCACACATTTGCTCCTCCAAACACAGCTATGGAATTTAACTGTGTCACTGATGAGTCCCCAGTAAGCAGCAGAGTATATGAACTAATGAGAAGCTGGGACTCTCTCTCAGAGGAACACAGCAGATAAACACTGCCAGAGTTTCCATGACTTTGCCCCATCCAAACTCGTGTGACTGACACTACGGTGTTGAGGTGGAACCTGACTGCCCTGTCAGTCATGAGGGCGCCGCTATCACAAGGGGTTAATGCCATTATAAACAGGCTTGTGAGAGCGGATTCTCTCTCCTGCCCTTCTGAGAAAGCCTTCACCAGGCGCCAGTACTGTGAGAGATACGATTCTGGTCCTTGTAACTCACCCAGTTTCCAGCACTCTTAATAGCATCTCAGAACAGACTAAGGCAAATGGCAAAACGTTTTTTTTTTTTTTTAGTAGCAGATAAATAAATAAGATTAAAGAAACAATGCTTTAAAACAAGCAAAAGTAATATGACAATCTACTGAGCTGAGAAGTGATTTCCCCATGGGAGCTGTGCGCTTGGAACTAGTGATTTCTAAAATGTTCTGTAAGTAATTCAGTTTCCTTACATACATAAATTGAGACAAACCACTGAATTAGAGTTAATGGCACAATATCCAGTATTATGTAAATGCAAATCCAGAAATTGGAAGCTATACAGCCAATTAGTCTAGAACACATAGCCAAGTGCCTAACTCTACCTTCATGCTAATCCTGCAGGCTGTAGACAAATTAAGTGAAACATTTCTATTCCAGCAGGTGTAAAAAAATTCTCATACTTGAATAAACTACAAATCTCTTTTGAAGGAAATTCTCATACACACCTAAGAAGACATGCTTGATTCCAAGGAATCCTAAGCCTGAGCAATTAGTTTACCTCTGTCTTAAGAATCATTCTGTATCCTAAAAAACCAAGCTTTTCAACTGTGACCCATCACAACAAAGTTTCATTTTTACAACCAGTAAAATACTTATTAATGACTATCATAACTGTAAAGTGTTAAGAGACATAGAAAATTATGTACAGGCTATTAGAATAAGTAACCCTACATTAAAAAACTTTGTGCTATCTCTACCAAAAAACGCTAATATTTTATAGATAAACAGACAATAGCCACTTGTTCTCAGAGTGAAATCTCCTTTTAAACATTAAAAGTTTATTATAATGTCACAAATGCCTTGAGTCAGAGCCAATAGCCACGATGCTGGCAAAGGCAAAGAAAAAGTAGTAACAGGCACGGATGACCAAAACAATAATGTTCAATTTACCCACTCTTCATTCAGCTGCAAAGATAGTTTGAACAACAGCTATCATTTAGAAAACAAAAATGAAAAATACCAACTTGACAAATGTTTTACTTTTACCCAGATATTCACAATTTCTGATAGAGAAATAAGTGCCTCATGTGACTTCGTAGAAAATGGTCTGGACATATAATTGCATTCCTAGTGAATGATGAACTGTATGGTTCAGACTTCATTCACCTAATAACATGAAAACAGGAACATCCTCACACCTGTGGATAATAAAAGCAGAGTGATACTGAATGTTTGCATTATAAATATCACATCTAATTCTTCCCTTGAAAATTTTCATAAAACACAAGCCCAATGATGAAAAATTTTTATGAAAGTTCTAACAGTTTACCAACATTATCTTTTAAAATATGCTGTGTCCTAAACTGGTGTGACTATAATGAAATAAAAATAATTCTACTTCAAGGAAAACCTAAGATCCTTTAAAAAATCCATGACTATAATTCCTTAGACATAGGAACAAAATGCCACTTTTAATGGTCCAGGAAGGCAGCTGTCAGAGCTCATGATGTGAACTGAAGCTCATATCAAAGCTGTTAGCTTCCAATCGCCAACTGGGGAGTTCTAGGCTTCACGTGATAAAACTTTTGTTTTTGGTAAATATAAAATACACTAACTTTTTTTCTATTTCTTAGTTGTATTCTAATATATAGCGCACATTTCCCAAAATGGAAGTATTATAAAAATCGTAATTTTGAAATAAACTTTATTCACTTGACAGTTTCAAAGTATGTAATTAGTGATTTGTTCTACATTAAGTCAAAAGTATGCTGAAAAATAGTTAAAATGGGAAATTCCATGTTAGCTATATTTTACCACAGTTAAAAAAACAAAACAAAACAAAAAACCCTCTACATACAGGGGTTGGAGGAATGGGGAATGGAGACGAAGGGGTGGGGCGGCAGCCAGAGGACCTGAGGCTTCTTTTGGAGCTGATGACAGTGTCCCAACATCAAACGAGAGGACAGCTGCACACATCCATGAACATATAAAAACACTGAACTGTACATCTACATGGGCAACCTGTATGGCACGTGAACTACATGAAAAAAGCTATAAAAAAAGAATAGAAATGATTTTAAAATATAAGAGTAAATAAAAAGAAGAAATATAAACTGCCCCTCCCTTCTGGTTCTGGACGTGTGCTCTGTCTCCCCCTCCCCCTCCCCTTGCACACAGCTGAGAACCCACCATCACGCATGAAAAGGTGGAGAGAGGAGGTCAGAGCAGGCAAGGGCCCTGCACTGGGGGACACGACGGTGAGCCCCCAGTTTTGTTTCTTTTTGCCTCGTACACTCCTTGTCTCATGCTGCAGAGGCAGGAACCAGAAAAACCAACAGACCCACATCAAAACTAGTCCCAAGAGAAGCCTGGTCTCTCTCGCCAAAGGACCAGGAAAGGGGCAGCCCGGCAGGACAGAAAACTGACACTACCTACCCTGCCCCACCCAGACATGATGGACAGAGCACAGCCCTGCTCCACACTGCCCAGTCCTAAGGAGATGCCTTCCCCCTGCCCAGAGGGTGTCAGGGAAGAAGAGCAAGAGGCAGTTGAGGGTGGCAGTTATTGTAGGATGCACGTGCAAGGGGGCCCAACCTTCACTTCTGTTAAAGACAAAATTTCAGAAATTTAAAAACCTAATTTGCCTTTATGAGTGATTGGTGAATCAGGCAGCACTCTACCTGTGAAAGGTATCCCAGTAACTGAGCGGCAGAGGTGGGCTTTATAGGCAGAAAAAGCTGGAGAAAGCAGAAATAAGAAACAAAATATGGATTGGTCGGTTCAAGGTTACTTTCCATATAGCTTTAAAGCAGAGGGGACTTTCTCACCACACTGGCTCAGAGTGACTGGGCCCCTTATGATCGGTTGCTATCAATCTCCTGTTTTGTGGAAAACTGGCCTAATTTTAAGTTCACTTTGAGTCAGCAGCACCTAGCACATATGACTCAGTTTTGCCTAGGTCTAGTCTCCTAGGCCTGGTGCAGGAGCTGAGTAAATTGTAATCCATACCCCTAAACAGCAGAGATAAAGCAACCCTACCCATCCTGGGAATGCCAGAAGAGGCCTCTCCACAGGTGGGCACCAACCACTTTAGAGGTGACAACCATCTGCAATGCCAGAGGAGGCCACAGGAGTGCAGTAACTAGGCATCCCACCACTCCTTTCCCAGGCAAGGCAGGTCAGCAGAGACCAGGGGTCAGCAGAGTTCAAGAGAGAGTCTAACTCCCAGCTAGGCCCAGCAGCAACACCACACCCTCCTCTCCCTTCCCCAGGTGTCATGAGGGCTATGTGGAGACCTGGCTCTTTACCCCTCTGGCACTCCCACATTCCACTCCCACCACCAAAGTGGCAGCAGAGAAAGCCTGATGAGACAGAAAATTTAAATAAGCTCCAGAGCCTCGTAACATAATACCCAAAATGTCCAGAACACACCTGAAAAATCATTCATTACCAGAAACCAGAAAAATCTCAACTTGAATGAAAAAAGAAAATCAACAGATAACAACATCAAAACAACACAGATACTGAAATTACCTGACAAGGATTTTAAAACAGCCACCATAAAAACATCTCAATGGGCAACTATAAAGTCTCAGCAACAACGAGCTAATATGAAGAAGAATCAACTGGAAAATTCTGAACAAAAAATGAATGAATGGGCTGAACAGCAAAATAAAGACAAAAAAAAAATCAGTAAAGTTTCAGACAGAACAGTAGAAACTGCCCACTTTGAACAGGAGATGGACTTAGAACAGATGAGCAGAAACCCAGGATCCTTTGGGACTACAAGGTGCTGCCCGGGTCACAGGTGGGATGGAAGAGGGCAGTGCTCAAAGTGTACTCAAACCAGTGATGCTGGGAGCTTCTCAGATAGGTGGGAGACACAAAAGCCAGCAAGGTGCACAAACCCAGGTAAGACGACCCAGAGAGATCTGGGTCAGGATACATTGCAGTTAAACTGCAAACTACAAGGAAAAAAGTAGCAAAGGAGGGAGGGTAAGTGACGACTATCTCAAAAGGACTAAACAACTCAAGCGACATCAGATTTCTCATCAGAAACCATGGAGGCCAGAAAGAAGTTGTATAACATTTTTCAAGGGTTTAAAAAAAAAAAAAAAGTCAAACCCAAATTCTGTATCTGGTAAAACTATCTTTCAGGAATTAAAGAGAAACAGAAACAACCTCAGATGATGGAGAACTAAGAGAATTTGTCTCCAGCAGATCTGCTTTTTAGATTAGACAGGGAATAGTTAGGGAGTTCTTGAATCTGGACAGAAATAAGAAATATTAGAAAACCAAGAAATAAGGAAACAACAGAAAGGTTAAAGTACGGTCAATATAACAGGCTTGCTTTCTTCTATACTTCCCTAGATTATGTTTGAAATACAAAGCAAAAAACTCTAACACTCTGATAGGTGATTCTAATTTATATACTTTTACATATATAATATTTATATATGATTTTACAAAAGAATCGTATTACCAATGGAAGATAAAGGAACATAAAGAGGTAAAGACCTTACATTTTACTCAAATTGTAAAAATATGGACAACAGTATACTGATGAGTTAAGTACATATAATGCACTTCCTAGAGTTATCACTATATAATATCTCTTCAAAGAGATACACTGAAAAACACTACAGATAAATAAAAATGGAGTTTCAAAAAAAATGTTCAAGTAACCAATAAGAAGGAAGGAAAAAGAAAACAGAGAAACAAATAAAAAAAAAAAAACAGAAAAAAACAATAAAATAGCAGACATAAGCCCTAACATATCAAACATTACACTGACATAAATGTTGTAAATATAACAATCAAAAGACATATATTGGTAGTGGATAAAAAAAATGAACCAACCATACACCAACTATGAGAACTTCGATTCATATACAAGTGGGTTGAGATTAAAAGGATGGAAATTATACAGCAAAAGGAGATCAAGAGTGGCCATATTAATGTCAGATCAAGAAGAATGAAAAGTTACCAGAGACAGGTGAGGGGCCTTCATGATTGATGATCAAATTTGCCAATCCATCTAGAACAAAGCAATCTCAATATGTCTGCACCAAACCACACAACTGAAAGATACCTGGAGCAAAATCTGATAAAACTCATAAAGAGACATAAATAAACCCTTAAATACAGTTGGGGAGACTTCAACTCTTAGCAGCTGACCAAACATTACACAGTAGACAGGCAGGGGTACAGTTAAGATTCAACAAGATCCTCAACTAACAAGTTCTAATCAACATTTCAGAAGACTCTACCCAACAACCATGAGTAAACACACTTTCCAAGATCCAGAGGCAACTTACCAACTTACATGGTATATTTGGCCATAAAACAAACTGTTTCAAAATTAAAACTACAATGTGTTCTCTGACCACAATGGAACCATGTTAGAAATCAATAACAGAAGCAGGGCGCAGTGGCTCACATCTGTAATCCCAGCACTCTGGGAGGCTGAGACAGGTGGATCGCCTCACTTCAAGAGTTCAAGAGTGCGGCGCCTGTGGCTCAAGGAGTAAGTAGGGTGCTGGCCCCATATACCAGAGGTGGCAGGTTCAAAACCAGCCCCAGCCAAAAACTGCAAAAAAAAAAAGAAGAGTTCAAGACCAGCCTGAACAAGAGCAAGACTCCCTCTCTACTAAAAATAGAAAAATTGTGGCAAGCACCTATAGTCCCAACTACTCAGGAGGTTGAGGCAAGAGGATCACTTGAGCCCCAAGAGTTTGAGGTTGCTGTGAGCTAGGCTGAAGCCATGGCACTCTACCCAAGGCAACAGATGAGACTCTCTCTCTCTTAAAAAAAATGTATATGTTATCGCAATAAAATAAAGCCTAACTTCAAAAAATAATGTCGAAGCACAACTTCTGGTCCAGACAAAAGAGTACCAATCACCTCTCCCTGCTTCTCCCCAGGGTGTTTGGATACAGACCTGTGGATGAGGCATCACCCACGAAAGGAGAGTCTGAAAGCTGGTAAGACAGCAGCAGTGGGGGGTGGGGAGTGGCTCGTGGGACCCAGGACTGGACACACAGACCACAGGAGTTCATTTGCTCCCACCTAGCAAAAAGCCACAAAGGCCCAAAACTCCTAATCCTCAACTTGGTGCAAGAAAGGAGCCTGGAAGGCCCACCCCACCCTCCCACCAGGGACAGGAGGACCACTAACAGCATCAGGACAGCCCAGCATTGCCAACAAGACAGACTGATGAGGAGTCAGCAGACAAGCCCACCCCAGGCCCTGAAATGCCCCTCCTCACCACAGCACACACCAGGAGGGAGCATCCCCCTCCACCCTCCCCAGCACCAGTAGAGGCCAGTTAAAGTCGCAATGAAAACATATAAATTAACCAAGCAGACCAAAGATCACAGCACAAAGACTTTGAAAATTAAACTGTCATTGGAACAAGAGCCCACAAATATAGGGCAGGAATAAATCTAATAAATCCTTTATTAAAAGCATTTGTTCTGTAAAATTTGGATTCACTCAAAAGGCCACCACATTCAAGAATCCAAAAGGTCACACATGTCCCCAAAGCTGCAGGTTCCCCACAGTCTAAACAACACATGGGGCAGACTGAGGAGAAAAGACAAACCCAACGAAATTATGTAACACCAGGATAAGACCCACCTTTGTCGTCACTGGAGTCCAAATGGTGACAAGAAAGAGTGGGAAGAAAGGAGTGGTTGAACAAATAATGACCAAAACTCCCTAAATTTGGTGAAAGACAAAAACCAACAAGAAGATTCAAGAAGCTTCGTGAATACCAAACAAGATAAACCCCCCAAAATCCATGATAAGACCATTATAATTAAACTTCTGAGAACTAAAGACAAAGTAAAAAATTGAAAGTAGACAGAGAGAAATGACACGTTATCCAGAACACAAGATTTCCAAGAAAGGCCCGTTAAGGAATTCTACACCCAAAAAACTATCCTGGAGGGAGGAAGGGCAGATAAAGACATTCTCAGATGAAAAAAATTTAAAGACGGGTTATGGGAAGTTTTTTAAACAGAAAGAACATGATAAAGACAGAATTCTACAACACCAAGGAGGAAGAAAAGACTATCTCCATCATGAGTTTTAAAAATCATATTCAATGACTGAGACAGAAATTGTAACACCATCTGATCCTCAGAACATATTTAAAGTGGGAACCTAAAAGAAAGGGGGTTTTCACCCTTTACTGGCAGTAGTGCAATTGACACCAATACGCCATGGTAATACACCACCCAGTCTTATTGTAATCTCCAGAGCACACACTATAAAAACTATACAACAACTTAAACTCAAAAACACTATACAGGCTTGACACCGGTAGCTCAGTGGTTAGGGCATCAGCCACACACGCCAGGGCTGGCAGGTTCGAACCCAGCCCAGGCCTGCTAAACAACAACAACAACAAAGCTAAACAATAAGGACAACAACAACAAAAATAGCCGGGCGTTGTGGCAGGCACCTGTAGTCCCAGCTACTTGGGAGGCTGAGGCAAGAGAATCGCTTAAGCCTAACAGTTTGAGGTTGCTGTGAGCTGTGATGCCACAGTACTCTACTGAGGGCGACATGAGACTCTGTCTCAAAAAAAAATAATAAAATAAAATAAAAATAAAAAACACTACACAGATATCTAAAAAGTGTCCAACTAACCCAAAAGGTAGTAAGAAAAGAAAACCATAGAAATAAGAATGAGAACGAACAGAAGGCAGATAATAAAATGGCATCCTTAAGTTCAAATGTATCAATAATTCTCTCAAATGTAAATGATCACTATACTAATCAAAAGTCAGAGACTGACAGAGTGGATAAAAATCATGACCCAGCAAGGAACTCACTTCAAATTCAACATAGGTAGTTTGAAAGCTAACATTATGGAAACAACCCACAGAAAGCATGAGTGGGGTGAATTAATCTACTAAAGAAGAGTTCAGAGCAAAGAAAATTACCAGAGACAAAGAACGTTACATTAACAATAAGAGAGAAATCCACCCAAAAGATATAAAGATAAAAATAGATGGTAGGGCGGCGCCTGTGGCTCAGTCGGTAAGGCGCCGGCCCCATATACCCAGGGTGGCAGGTTCAAACCCGGCCCCGGCCAAACTGCAACCAAAAAATAGCCGGGCGTTGTGGCGGGCGCCTGTAGTCCCAGCTACTCGGGAGGCTGAGGCAAGAGAATCACTTAAGCCCAGGAGTTGGAGGTTGCTGTGAGCTGTGTGAGGCCACGGCATTCTACCGAGGGCCATAAAGTGAGACTCTGTCTCTACAAAAAAAAAATAAATAAAATAAATAGATGGTAAAATACATGAAGCAAAAACTGAGAGACTCAAACTGTGATGTAAACCACTTTGAAATAGTTGACATATTTCCATATAATCAACTAAAAATTAACCTGGGAATTACTAATGCAATTACTCTTTAGGTAACAGCAAGGAGGAAATGAGAAAACAGTTCTGGAGAATCCACTTCTGGCCACACACTGAAAGAAGAGTACCTGACAGAGGTTCTCCTCAACAAAGCCATGAGAAAAACACAGACCTCAACTTCATACATGAGGACTTTGTGGCTTAGAGGTTAAGTCAGTCTCCTAAGATCTAACAGCTACCCTGTTTCCCAGAAAATAAGACAGTGTCTTATTTTAAGGTGTGCTCCCAAAGATGCGCTAGGTCTTATTTTCAGGGGACGTCTTATCGTTCCTGTAAGTAGGTCTTATTTTCGAAGGATGTCTTATTTTCGGGGAAACAGGGTAGTAGTGAATGAACCAGGATTCAAATCAGCTCTGTAACATCACACTTATATGCTACAGTCTCTCAAATAGCCGGAACCAAGAATTATTTGAAAACTCATTCTTAAGCGACTGAATACTCAGTGAAATCTCTACTTTGTCTTCATGTATTAAAGGTTAACTGCCTGTACAAGTCCTCTGGAATAAAATAAAATTTCACGAACTACAAGAATACCCCGTTTCTTGGGTGAGACATAAATTTGAGCCAAATCCAACCTAGGGTATGAGACTTCCATTTTAAACCAAAGGTCTGTACGTTTTAGTTCTACAAACAAACCGTGGCCCCACTAATCAGTTTAACCTTTTTAAATCCGCATTCCCCACACCTAAAAGCAAAACGTCTTGTCAGTAAAAAGCACTTCGTCCATGTCTGGAAGTGTACTGAGCACGCCTTCCGGACGTCTGCACTTTGCCTCGGTGGAAATGAGTCCTTGGAGGTGTATTTCCAATACTAATCAAAAGTTGTTCGCGGTTTTCACCGTGCGCTAGGCCGCTCAGGAAGTTGAGCACCCGATTCCTCCGCAGAGAGGGGCGACGCCGCACCCCGGGGAGCGGCCCACCCACGGCGATCTCGAACCAGCGGGCCGGCTCGGCCCCTCACTTCGGGGGCGCTGCCCGCCAGGCCCGGCCCGCCCGCGCCGCTTGAGGGGAGTGGGGAAGGGGCGGAGTCGCGGCGCCGGCCGCCCCGTTACCTGCTGTGCCGGGCGGCCCCCGGCCCGGGCCCCGCGGCGCTGTAGTAGGCCGCGCGTTTGCGATTGGCTGCGGCGGCCGCCGCGGCGCTGCGCACCGGATACAGAGGGATCTGGTCGGCCATGCTCCAGACGCCGAACCCGCTCCCTTCCCTCGACCGCCTGCCCCGCCCTCCCCTCTGCACTGCCCGGCGGAGGCGTCGCCCGCGCCCCCTAACCCCCCCTCCAGGCGTCGGCGCATGATGACGTCTCTGAGCGGCGAGGGCGTGGCGCGGGGACCGTGGCGTCCCAAGGCCCCACCCCGCCAAGCGCCGGCCCTCGATGAGGCCCCCGGGTGGCAAAAAAAGTAGCAGTGCGTCCCGAACCCCGCCCCGCCGAAAGGCCCGGTGAGGACGTCACTGGGCGTGGCGTGAGCGCTGGGGGCGTGGTTTCCTAAGGCCTCGCCCCACTGCGCCGAACCCATGACGACGCTGAGCGTCTGGGGCACGGGGCGGGAGGTTCCCTGTCCGAGCGCGCAGGTGGGGCGTAGGGAGAGTGGGGCGAAGGGGCTTCAGCGGGGCCCCGCCCGGCGTGGGCGGGTGGTGCCTGCCGGTCAGCTGGGGACCCGGGCAATGCGTCCGGCCCGAGAAGACCCCCCGGGTGGCCCTGCGCCCCGCCCGAGGAGACTCCCTCTGCGTGGACTTTTGGTGCCACCCTGGCCTCGCGTGGGCGCTGAAGGCGGTCTAGCCGCGCTCCCCGGGTCCCACAGCCCCTCTGCCTTCTCTGCCCCCACCGGGGTGGGCTCTGCCCAGGCGACCTATTCTTGGGTCTCTCTCTGGTCCTTATTGCTGTCCCTCCGCAGCGTTCGGTCCTGGTTTGAGGCCTGTGTCTACGTTCTCCTGCCTCCAGGCCTACGATCCCCTGAGAAGCCCCACGCGACAGGAAACTACGGTAGGTCGCAGGTGGGTGCATTTGTTCAGCATGCTAACCAAGGCAGGACAGCTCACTGAGCCTCTGAGTGGACCTGCCACGCAGCTCCTGGACTTGTCTGTGTTTCTGGTCTGTTTTTGTTACTCCATATTCAAAACTTACATACCCATATAGCTACTTGTTTGAAGCACAGTCTTGGACAGAAGGTTCTAGATTATAGGGTTATCTTGACTAAGGCCTGTATGTTATTTTCTCATTAAAAAGTGTCCATTTTTTAAAATTAATGGATAGTGGTTGTTCGTTTCTCCCACTTTCTGAATACCAATGTGCTTCTTAGCTACGTGAAGTGAATATATACCATTCCATGGACACTGCTCTCAAAGGACACCAATGACCTCCTAATTATTGAACAAACTTCATCATTCTTCCTCTACCTCAGCCTCACTGCTCCAAGTGGCCTTTCATGCCATTTCCTCCCCACCACTCAACAACTGACTGTTCACACCATCTCCTCACCCACCATTCAAAAACTAACTCAGTTCACACCATCTCCTCACCCACCACTCAACCACTGACTCTGTTCACACCATCTCCTCCCCCCACTCAACCACTGACTCTGTTCACACCATCTCCTCCCCCCACTCAACCACTGACTCTGTTCACACCATCTCTTCCCCATTCCTCAACAGCTGACTCTGTTCACACCATCTCCTCACCCACCACTCCTCAACAACTGACTCTGTTCACACCATCTCCTCACCCACCACTCCTCAACTGACTCTGTTCACACCATCTCCTCACCCACCACTCCTCAACACCTGACTCTGTTCACACCATCTCCTAACCCACCACTCCTCAACAATTGACTGTTCATACCATCTCCTCCCCCAACACTCCTCAACAACTGATTCTTGTCATTTCCTCACCTACCACTCCTCGACAACTGACTATTCACACCATCTCACCTACCACTCCTCAACAACTGAGTCTGTTCACACCATCTCCTCACCCACCACTCCTCAACAACTGACTCTGTTCACACCATCTCATCCACCACTCCTCAACAACTGACTCTGTTCACACCATCTCCTCACCCACCACTCAACCACTGAGTCTGTTCACACCATCTCCTCACCCACCACTCCTCAACAACTGACCATTCATACCATGTCTTCCCCCACCACTCCTCAACAACTGACTCTTGTCATTTCCTCACCTACCACTCCTCGACAACTGACTATTCACACCATCTCACCTACCACTTCTCAACAACTGAGTCTGTTCACACCATCTCCTCACCCACCACTCCTCAACAACTGACTCTGTTCACACCATCTCATCCACCACTCCTCAACAACTGACTCTGTTCACACCATCTCCTCACCCACCACTCCGCAACAACTGACTCTGTTCACACCATCTCCTCACCCACCACTTCTCAACAACTGACCATTGATACCATCTCCTCCGCCACCACGCCTCAACAACTGACTCTTGTCGTTTCCTCACCTACCACTCCTCAACAACTGACTATTCACACCATCTCACCTACCACTCCTCAACAATTGACTCTGTTGACACCATCTCCTCCCCCACCACTCCTCAACAACTGACTGTTCACACCATCTCACTCACCACTCAACAGTTGACTCTGTTCACACCAAGTACTGATAATTTTTCCTTCCCATGATGACATTGAGACTAAGTCTACTAGCTCTAATTTACATACTCCATCTATCTGGAAAATTTCCTCTTTCACTACCTGTTTACTTCAGAAAACACTTCATCTTTTTTCCTAATTCTGACCTCTCCCGGCATCATTTCTACACTGCTCCTGCAATTTAGGAAAGATTTTGCATTCCAGTTGCTTGCATGGACCAACAGGGTTTATGGTGAATATGAACACAGCCAAGACATGATATCTGCCCCTAGGCTGATGGTGATATAAGGAGATACATATGTAAACTGCTTATTGTTACTTAGGACACAGTGAAATACTTGCTATGACGTAAGTGTGAAGTTACATATGTTGGAATCTTAGGCAAAAGATGGCACACTCAAATGTTCAACTGAAGAAAGTTTAATTAAGAGACTATTAACAGATGTGGGTGAGAATAAGAAAGCCACATAGGTGTTAACTGGGACAAGCAATAGTGAAAAAACTGCTATCACCACTGGACCAAAAAGATTAGGTTAGGAAATAGTCTGTCATGAAAAGGCTCTATTCTGAGTTGGAGCCCTGGAAACAAAGTCACCTCAAAGAGGATGAGGCCACAGAGCAGTGGTACGCAAATATTCCGGTCACAAATCTGATTTGTAAATAAAATTTTTAGAGGACACACTAATTTGTTTTCATGTTATCTATGACTGCTGTCAAGTTATATGTCAGAGTTAAGTAGAAATCATACAGCCTGGAACACCTAGAATATTTACCAACTGGTCCTTCACCAAGGAAGTTTGCACATACCTGTTACAGAGGAACACAGATGTCCCCAGATCCTGGGGCAGGGAGTCATACACGGGTGCCAGCACAGTCACAGAGTATTTCTATCATAGGAGAAAGTTCTATTAGGCAGCACTGCCCTAGAGCAAACACTAAAAGAACAGTCAAAGAATGTTTAACAAGTTAGTGGAAGGAGGAAATGGAATAATAAAAATACTGTGTATTAATTCAAGGAGCCCATCATAGGCGTTTTAAAAAAACAAGATGGGGGCGGTGCCTGTGGCTCAAGGAGTAAGGTGCTGGTCCCATATGCCAGAGGTGGTGGGTTCAAACCCAGCCCTGGCCAAAAAAAAAAAACAAGATGGAATAAATAACAAGCAGGCAGGTATGGTTGCTCATTTGCTTGAGGCAAGAGTTCAAGATCGGTCTGAGGAAGAGGAAGACCCTATCTCTAATAAAAACAGAAAAAAAAGATTAGCTACACCCAGTGGTACATGCGTATAGTACCAGCTACTCAGGAGGCTGAAGCAGGAGGTTCACTTAAGCTCAGGAGTTTAAGGCTGGGGTGAGCCATGATGATGCTACTATGATTGTGACAGACCAGGATTCTGTCTAAAAAAAAAGAAAAAGCAAATAATGAGATGGTCAAAATAAACTTGAATGTAACTTTATGTATATTAAATGTAAACAAACTACTTCAATACAAAGATGATCAGCTTGAGTTAAAATCCAACTATATGCTTGAAGTCTCAGAGATCTGACCTTAAATATTAAGACACAGAAGGATCGAAAGTAAAAGCATAGAAAAATGTATACCGTGCAGCTACTGATTTTAATAATGTCCCTTTGAGACCAGGTCCCTCCTTCCCCTACAAGGCTCCTGAAGCACAGACAGGGCAGGTGTGAAGCCCAAGGGCACAGGGCTTGCAGTTGCAGAGCCAAATTGGAATCCAGGTTCCAGTGTCCACACTCTCAGCAGTTAACCTGAAGTTGCCACAGATTTTATGAAGATAATACTGATGGCTAGAACTTGGAGACAAAAAGAAAAGGAGGATTGAATGTCATTTCATGTCATACAAAGGGAGAGCCCCACCTAAGGATTAGGGGAAGCCACTTAGTCCACTCATTAACAGGAAGATATTTACCAGTAGAGGCACAAATAGTTATGTCTACTTGAGATCAACTCTCTTATCTCATTTTCTATATTCTTGATGCTCTGGCATTCGGGGCCTCTTGGGGGAGAGACCACCCCTGGTAGGGTTGGTCCATTCTTAGAGCTAGCAAGTGACTGCCCTGCAAGTACATTCCACCAAAAACACCACAAAGCCATTCTCTTCCTCTGTTGAGCAGGACCGTCTCTGTCAACACCCTGCTGGAGTGACTCAAACCGGCTGCTGCTGCTAACCCTGCCCAGCCTGCTGGCCTCACCTAACTCCTTTCACCCACAGAAACCACTATAAAGGAGGGTCTTAACCTCCAGCAGACTCTGGGCTTCCCAATGTGGCCCTGGGTGGGGTGGGGTGGGGTGGCAGCCCCCTTCCCCTGGGAGCCATGAGTAACAAACTGTATTTTCAGTGGCACTCATCTCCTAATCTGTTGGCCTCATCATACCTAAACAATAAGAAAACCTACACTTTAAAACAAGTAAGAAAATACACTCCCAAATGATGCAGTTTGTTTTTTAAGATGTCAACCAGTTTTGTGCCTAACTGAGCAATCTTATCTTAACATTCCTTTATTAAAATGCCTGCAAATCCCTAGGTCCTGAAACACTCTTTGAACCAGTTCTAATGTCTGACTCATACCTCTTCCCTTGTTAATGAATGAATTGAATAAAATCCTTGGAGCCTGTTCCTTGCATGTTTGCATGGGAGTTGTCTTTTTATCTCTTTTACAATGTCTGAAGACAGGCTGTACGTCTGGGTGGAGATGGCCAGTGGCCTAGTGCCTGAGGCCCCATAAACCCAATTTACGTAAGATCAGCAGGATTGTCTGCAGGGCATAACTCACCAGGGAGAGAAGCTGGAAGAGGTCAAATAGCAACACAATTTTGTGTTGAGTATGGTGATGAATACAAGAAACCCACTGAACTATATGCTTAAAATGGGTGTGTGGTGTGAATTAGGACTCAATAAAGTTGTTACAAAAACAGAACCGGGCAACCTCCTTGGATGAGAAAGGAAGGAAATGGTGAGGATGGGCCTAGCAAAGAGAAGAGACTTGATTATTAGAGGGACATCCTTTGGATATGGCCATGACTTCTAAATGCTAAAAGAGAGCACAAAGACAGTGGATCACAACCCAAAGTGAAGGTGTTTGCTTCTGGCCTGATGGAATACCTGTGGCTGTCTTGGCTTCTGTGGCCCAAGAAAAGCTAGACAGAGACACATGCAAGCTGCTGAAATGCCTGTGTCTCCTGGGCTGGCACAGGGACCTGGGGCTTCACCACACAAGGTAACTGGGACCCAACCTGGGGCTGCACCACGCAGGGTAGTGGGGACCCTCCCTGGGGCTGCACCACACAGGGTAACTGGGACTGCTCCACGCAGGGTAACTGGGACCCGACCTGGGGCTGCACCATGCAGGGTAGTGGGGACCTGACCTGGGGCTGCACCACGCAGGGTAGTGGGGACCCTCCCTGGGGCTGCACCACACAGGGTAACTGGGACCCCACCTGGGGCTGCACCACACAGGGTAACTGGGACCCCACCTGGGGATGCACCACACAGGGTAACTGGGACCCCACCTGGGGCTGCACCATGCAGGGTAGTGGGGACCTGACCTGGGGCTGCACCACGCAGGGTAGTGGGGACCTACCTGCCTGGGACTGCACCACGCAGGGTAGTGGGGACCTACCTGACCTGGGACTGCACCATGTAGGGTGACGGGGACCTGACCTGGGGCTGCACCACACAGGTCACTGGCCCAA
The DNA here is from genome assembly GCF_027406575.1 of Nycticebus coucang. Classification (NCBI taxonomy): domain Eukaryota; kingdom Metazoa; phylum Chordata; class Mammalia; order Primates; family Lorisidae; genus Nycticebus; species Nycticebus coucang. The sequence continues at coordinate 71,493,890 of NC_069798.1, read as the reverse complement.
AGGAGGCTCCCCTCTGGGCTCAGGAGGGAAGCTGTCTCACTGAGGACTGTGCCACTCAGAGACCCCTGTCCAGGAGGCTCTGCCCAAGGCCAGCATAGCACCCCAGTCAGCCACGACTGTGGCCATCCCCTGCTCCCAGGAACTTGCAGATCACTGCTGACTACTGGACATGGACAGGCTGTGGATTTACAGTGGAACCTTGAAGAGCAGGAGCCTAGGAAGTCCGTGGGGACGCTTGGGTCTCTTCTGGCCCCATATGGGACTAGTCTGGCTCAGTTCAAAAGCCCTGACCAAGGTCATCAAGGCTGACCCCTTTATCTTGGCCAACCTGGGAGGTATAGCCCTGCTAAGGTGGTCCTTGGAACAGCCGAGGAAACCCCAGGACGTGTGAAGGAGAAAGTCAAGTGACAACAGAGAAGACCAAGGCCAAAGGCCACCAGCCACCAGGCACCACTAAACCACAGGGTCGCCACCCAGGTGACAACGCCCTGGGCTCCAGCGGAAGCCCCTGCCCCATGCTGGGCAAACTGCTCTGTTCACCAGCTTCTAGGCCCAAGAGCAAAACCACAGACGAAACTGTGAGACAGCAGGCGCTGACCTGCCCAGGCAGAACTCACCTTTCCCCTGTCCTCGGCGGGTGGCGCCCTCCTGGCTCGGCGCCTGTCCTCCCGCAGGTGGCGCCCTCCTGGCTCGGCGCCTGTCCTCCCGCAGGTGGCGCCCTCCTGGCTCGGCGCCTGTCCTCCCGCAGGTGGCGCCCTCCTGGCTCGGCGCTCTGCCCCTGACAGTGGCTCGGGGCCACCGGAAGGTGCCTTCCATCCTGCGCCTGCTGCTGGGTTCTGACCTCTCCCTCCTGCGCCTGCAGCTGGGTTCTGACCTCTCCCTCCTGCGCCTGCAGCTGGGTTCTGACCTCTCCTTCCTGCGCCTGCAGCTAGGTTCCAACCTCTCCATCCTGGTCCTGGCCTATGGCGTTCAGGCACCTTGCAGTGTGCTTCATCTCCCATAGGCCTGGAGAAGTTTCAGGCAGATTCGGGCCACTTCTAGATACTTTCGCTCCAAGGCTCTCACCAGTCGCCTCTCCCACAGCCAGGGCTTCAGACAAGGCACCTGCCAAGAACACATAATTTTGCGGTCTGCTGGGGAAGACGCTGCCCTGGGCGGTTCTGCATCTGGAGCAGGAGATGTGTGGGCTGGGCTGGCATGTGGCATACATCCGGCCCATTTCTATTGTCAGTCTTACTGCAAATGACTTGTATTCTTGATCATTTGGCCAACAATCTGTATGTGATCTTCATAAAAAAAATTACATAAAAAAAGTGGGAAAAAAAAACATTGGCCAAATTCCAGTTTCTAGGATTCTAAGGAATCTCAAGGTTCAGGCGGAGGGAAAGGAGCCTGCGGGGCCGGGGAACGCTGAGCTCTGTGGGAAGACCGAAGGACTGGAGTCCGGCTTCGCGAGTCAGAGCTCAGAACACTTGGGCATGAAATTTACCTTGTGAACTGTTTAAGTGTGTGACGCAGGTGGGTTGACCCTGCGCGCCTGCTTCCTCCGGCAAAAGTGAAACCCTCCGCCCTGCGCTCCCCCACCCAACCCCAGGGACCACCCTTCCACAGACTGTTTCCAGAGCTTTACTAGTGTAGATACCCAGGTGGAGTCCCGTCCTGCGAGACAGTGGTCACTGCAAGCCTGACTCGTTGGAGCCGTGCCCATGCGCCTCCCTCCAGCACCCGGGGGAGCTGCCTGCCCTACCGTCCACTTCTCAGCCACACCCGGCTGGCCCAGTCTGCTCCTTCAACACCCTGCACTCCCGCCAGTCCTGACCAAGAGGCTCACTGCCCTCGAAAGCCTCTGGCTGGGCTCTCTGCCTGGGATGAGGCTGCCACCTGCCTGAGCCTGGCTGGACGTCGGAAGGGCAGGGGCGACAACAGACATCTGAAGACGTGAGTGTGGCAAACACCCTCCATGTGCACAGACTCCACCTTAGGAAGGACGTGTGGCTGGAGGTTTCAAGCCAGCCCCAGGCTGGGCCCATACCTGGAGGAAGGCCCCCACCACGCTGCTGCAGCCAGGCTGGGGCCCTCTCCCCCAGGTACCCTCTCGTCCCACGGCCTGAGCTGGCCCTTTTGTCTTTTCCCACTCAACCCTGTCTGGGGTTGGGGTTGGGGTCGGGTTTGGATTTGGGTTAGGGGTAGCGGCTGCACTCTGGTATTCCTGCCAGAGTGGGCACGTGGCACGTGGGCAGCACAGCTCAGGACCCTGCACAGATGGGGCCCTCAACAAGCATTGTTAGAATGAATTCAGTTCCTCGCCATGAGTCGCTGTTACCCACAATACTATAGATAACTGATTTTCCCTTTAAAAGACTTACGTCTCCTATTTTTTTCTGGCCATTATTATGTGAAAAATAAACACCTTCTCTTTGTCTCTCCTGTGACACACCACAATGTATCTGTAGTCAAAGACATTGTGAATGCCCCCTTCCTCACCCTGGCCTGCTACATCTCCGAGTCACTTTACCCCCAAGTCAATTTGACCCCCAGTTTCATAACTGATATTACTCATCTTTGAAAGTACATCCTGACTTGAGTGGAAATCAAGAGTGCCACTTCAGACATCTCCTAATTCATAATTTATAGGTGTCTCACTCATAACTGCCTCTTCTCCCATTCCCTGCGCCCTGACTATGCAGGAGAGGAGAGGCACAATTATTTATAATAACTTTATTAGGTATAATTTGCATCTGCCTTTGAAAGGATGGAGCTGTGTGTCTGGGATTGCATATTAAACATAGTACTTATGGTTGACCCTTCCCCAACCGTGCCAGGCTCAGCAGTGTCCCTTTCTTTCTGGGAAGGACAGGTGCAATTTGTCACCACACAAATTATACTGTACTCACTGTTGACATTCTTTTATCAGATAAATTACTTGTACTTATTATGCTGAAGGCAGTTTCCATGAAAATTTCATATTGTGAAAATTTTAGTTTAAGTTGCAACTAAAAGGATTGGATACACTTCTGTAATGGACAGAGAAACATAGCCCCTGTTTGCCTGTGTCCAAGACTGTTTTCCAGAACAGGCGCTGAGACCTACTATGACTACTGGTCGGCAGCAGCACCCGAGAGTGGTGCTTCCACTGGGCTGACATTTCATGTCATGGTGAGAAGAGTGTTGACACGGGTGACACCTGTCCTCCCTTCCATCCTGAGGACAGGGGCAGTGTGGCAAAGCCATGCCAGCGTTGGGTTTTACTTCATCAGGAAGTGACCTCAAGACCTTACTCTCAGCTGTAATTAGAACTTAATCACCAAAAGCTCTAGAAAACTCGTTACGGGGCCACAACTTCTCAATGAGAAGGAAGCACAGAATTTGAACAAAGACAAAAAAGCACGTGTTAGCATTTTTGTTTAAGAAAAGAAAATTTTTTCTTCTTGTATAAAAACAGTACATGTTCATTGTAGACATTTTTAAACTTTGAAAAGTAAAAAGATGAAAATTAAAACTAACTTTCCTTTGCCCAGAGGCAATCACTGTAAGCTTACTTGTGTGACTGTGGTCTCTTTCTACAGACCCTTGAAGTCCTCCCCTTGGCCATCTGGTGACCACAGTGCTGCTCAGCAATGCCGTATGTAGCACTTTTTCTAGGATGAGTTTGCAAACTTAATTGTCAGCCCTTGTATGTGTACTTTTCATATTAAACATAGACATTTTTATTCCTCTTAAAGAGTGTGAAAGTTTCTAACAGAAAAACATACTTAGTCTTCTCTATAAAATGTCTATTTAAAAATGTTATTCCACACACACTTGTATGGACTGTGGGTGTGTGCATGAATATTACAGATGAGCTGCCAATGACCAAAGATGAAGATGAATTTTCAGTAAAGATAACATTTTAACACATCTTATTTTGTCAGTTGCACTTTGGGCTCTTTTTAATTGTTTTAGATAATTTTGGGGTCTTTAGCTCCACTTTAACACTTTGCTTTGTGAACATGTGGACAGCATGGCCAACTGGATAGGGGAGGTATTGGTCTCACAAACAGGCTACTGGCTGAAATGACAGAGGACATATTTTAAGGGGGTACCAGTTGTCTGAAGACAACACATTCAATCAAGTTTGGTTATTTTCCTTTCTCTGTCTTCAGTATTTTAATTTCCTACACCACTTTAAGTGTCCTATGGGGCTTCCAATCAAAATAAGGAGTCTACTTTGGAATGTTTTCACTTATGTTACTGTATTTGAGCCGGAGATACTAGCAATGCCCATCCTCAGGACAGGAGGGAACCCCTTTTCCATGGTGCACCGCATCTGTGGCTTAGGACAGGGGTCTGCCCCAGCCGGGACTCAGGTAGAAGGTGTGGCTGAGTGGCCACAGCTGGTTCTTCCCACTGAGGCAGCACTCGGGAGCTCACAGACATGCTCTCGAGAGTCATCCTACGTGAGATTTGCAGCATCTGGTGTCCAGTTGGCACTCTCCTGACCCTCGCCCTCTCCTCTGCTTCTCTGTGGGTGTCGTGGCTGTCACGGTTAGCCATGGTAGGGGAGCTGTGAGGGCTCCAGACCACATGGCTGTGGCCCTGACCAGGAGCAGGGGAGGAGGGTAGTGAGATGGGGATGGCAAAGGTTCTGTGTAAAGGCCGGGGCTACCCCTAACATCCCATCCTCACAGATTCAGTGTGGGGATAACACTCTTCTGTGCTAATTGAATTGCACAATTAGAAAGGAGGCATTCTATCATTCACCAAAGTGTGAAGACAGCATCTTGTTTCTATTCCCTTCTGGAAGCAGGTGACGATGTGGTTGACTGAGCTCTCTCATCTGAGAAATGGAGATGGTGACATCTACCTCACCAAGCTTTCCTGAGAAGTAAGAAAAATTATACATGTTAAACATTTAGCGTGGTGCCTGACACAAAGTACACAATTTAAGATGGAGCTATAATTATCTCTCAGTAATTATCAAAAAGCAACTCCCACTGTCTCAGGACTCTGGCTGGAAGAGGTAGCAGTGATTGAGTGTGTGGAGTTTGAGTTACTAATGGGCTGTACTCATCAGTAACAGACTTCAAGGAGCTCCCAAGGAAAAGGTGATCACGGTACAAGAGGGAAGAGCAGTGGGAAGTAACATGCTCAGGGAGCTGAGCGCTGGGCTGGGGACAGGCGTGGCCCTGTCCCTGCGTGTTCTACCAGTGTTGTCCTCACACTTCTGTGCTCTGCAGATCGCAGCCCTTCAGGTCCCAGCTTATTGTGGGTTCACACTGCTGGTTCTTTTATCAATTCACTTGCTACTTAGTACCATAACAACTTGGATTCAACAGATTTGAAAATCCTGTTAGTGACACAGCATAAATTATTTATTTTTTACATTTTTTTTAATTGTTGGGGATTCATTGAGGGTACAGAGAAGTACATCACACTGATTGCATTTGTGAGGTAAAGTCCCTCTTATAATTATGTCCCATCTCTAAGAGGTGTGTCACACACCGTGACTTCCTACTCCAATGGTTTTCAACCTTCCTAAAGCCGCGAACATTTAATATAGTTCCTTATGTTGTGGTGACCCCCAACCATAAAATTATTTTCATTGAGAACCACTGCCCTACTCCCTATCCTCCTTCCCATTCCCAACTCCCTCGGTCCCACACCCCCACCATGTACAAGGTCATCAATTGTCCTTATATCAGAATTGAGTACATTGGATTCTTGCTTCTGTATGTTTCTGATGCTTTACTAAGAATGTGTTTCAACTTCGTCCAGGTTAATACAAAAGATGTAAAGTCTCCATCTTTTTTAGTGGCTGAATAGTATTCCATGGTACACATATACCACAGCTTGTTAATTCATTCCTGGACTGGTGGGCATTTAGTTTATTTCCACAGTTTGGCAATTGTAAATTGAGCTGCAATAAAACAGTGTGGTAAAAATGTCCTCATGATAAAATGATTTTTTTTTCTTCTGAGTAAATGCCTAGTAATGGGATTGTAGGATCAAATTGGAGGTCTAGTTTTAGTTCTTTGAGGATTCTCCATACTTCCCTCCAAAAAGGTTGTATTAGTTTGCAGTCCTACCAACAGTGTAAAAGTGTTCCCCTCACTCCACAATCACGCCAGCATCTGCAGTTCTGAGATATTGTGATGTGGGGCCATTTTCACTGGAGTTAGGTGATATCTTAGGGTGATTTTAATTTGCATTTCTCTGATAATTGGGGATAATGAGCATGTTTTCATGTTTATTAGCCATTCATCTATCTTCTTTAGAGAAAGTTCTATTCATCTCTTGCACATTGATGTAAGGAATTGTTGCTTTTATAAATTATTTCTAAAAAAAAAACAAAACAATTTTTCAGGGTGGCACCAGGGAGTTGCTTTTTGATAATTACTAAGGAGTAGGGCACCGGCCCCATCTACCAGAGGTGGTGGGTTCAAATCCAGCCCTGGCCAAAAACTGAAAAGACAAGACAAAAAAAAAAAAGAAAAGAAAAAGTTTTCCCAAATTGGGTGAATGACAGGTTAGTATGTTTTCTATATAGCTGAATTGTAGGCATGTGGTTGATCAATTTAGAGACAGAATTGCTTCACAAAGATACTGAAAATGTGTTACAAAGAAAATTATTGCTATGATGCACAATTTTTTACAAGGACCATAAGTTGATTATTAGAAAAATTGCTTTTAGGGAGATTTTTAATCTTAATTTCTACTGTAAGAAGAGAGACCATATTAAATAATCAGTGATAATATTCTCTTCAGTTATTACATAAGAATTTAATAGGCCTGAGAAAGTGAAATGATAACCAAAATATATCCAAAATAAATGTTGCTAATTAAAATTAATAGCTAGCCAGAAAATAGGCTATTTTCTTGATTTTTTCCCCCAAGATTGTTTAAAATTTCTCAGATTATAAAATTTATGTAATAAAAGAGACAGAATATCTTTGAAATGGGACCCACACAGTAAGTTCTGTGTAGCAAAGCACTTAAATAGACACAGGGTCGTGGTGGAAGCTATGACATTAAAACCTGATGTGTGTGTGTTACGGTGTCTGGACACACGCTAGACATGAAGATAACACAGCAGCCATTAGAGAATAAATACTTACATGTGTCGAGTAATGCGGGACATGGGCGGCTCATACTTTGTAGACAAAGCAGGTGAAGTCTCCCTCAAGCGTCACCAGGGAACCGAAATGCTATGTGTCCAGCAGGGAGGGAAGCTTCTTAGAGATCCTCGCTTAGGCACCTGGACAACTGCTAACGGGGCTTCTTTCCCACTGCTTTTTGTTAGAAATAGCAATTTAAGTTGTAGGATAAAACATTTCTTATCATGGAGTCACAGCTATTAAAATTACAATTAAAAACACACTTTCTTAGAATACATGTTATATGATTCCATTTAGGTGAAATGTTCACAATAAGCAAAGCTCCAGTGTAGAGATAGTCAATTAGTGGTTGCCAGGGGCTGAGGTTTGGGGAGTGGGTCCTAATGGGCATGGTGCCTCTTCTGGGGGTGAAGAGAATATTCTAGAATTAGATAGAGGTGGTGGCTGCACAACTCTGTGAATGTATCACAACCAAATGAGCTTTAGAACATCCAAAAATAGCAAGTTGTTCTGAGATAGTCACAGTACTTTTGTAAAAATTAGAACAAAGACCCTAGAGGTTAGCCCGCTGGTACCCTGTCTTGCCACAAACAGGATTCAGTCTATCTGGCCCAATTTTACAGTTTCCTCCAGATGCAACTTTGACACTGGGGAATTCCTATTTCAAATTCTGGCCTCAGGGCACCTTTGGTCCAGCCCATAGCTCCCAGGAGGTCTGGGACAGCTGGAACTGGGCTTCTGCAGTCCTCAAACATACGAGGGCATCTTCCTGGTCCTTCCCTATTCTTTTAGAAGAAGAAACACCAGTAACTTTAGCTTTTCCAATCACTTTCAGTTTGCTTTATGAGAGCATACTATACAGGCATATAGTATTGTTGTTTTTAAATCACATTTGTTATTTTTTATTGGTAACTTCATTCTACTGTAGATTTTTGACAATAGCCATCAGAGAGCATGGCAAATTTATTTTCAGGTGTATTTTAAGGAGGGGAAATATTATTATTACATTTTGGGGGCTAATACATCTCAGTATTTAAGAGTCAGTGCCCTGGAGTGTGACATCTGGGTTTTTCTTTTTGCTGTCCCATTTACCAGCTGGGTGGTCTTGAGTAAGTTTTTTTTTTTTTTTAGAGACAGAGTCTCACTTTGTTGCCCTCAGTAGAGTGCTCTCACATCACAGCTCACAGCAACCTCCAGCTCTTGGGCTTCGGCGATTCTCTTGCCTCAGCCTCCTGAGTAGCTGGGACTCCAGGCGCCCACCACAACGCCCAGCTATTTTTTCGTCATTGTTGTTGTTGTTGTTGCAGTTTGGCCGGGGCTGGGTTCGAACCTGCCACTCTTGGTACATGGGGCCAGTGCTCAACCCACTGAGCCAAAGGCAACACCCCTTGAGTAAGTTTTAAACTCTGAATATCCTTTTCCTTATCAGAGTACCAACTTGAGAAGATTTAAAGAAGAATTAAATTAGAGAATTCGAATAAAGCAGTTAGCATAGTTAACTGTGAGCACTGTTAGCACAGACTAGACTCATTAGCAAATGCACAGTCAGTACTGGCCATCATATAACATGGCCCACCTGCTGATGCTTTTCCTCTCAGAACTCCCCTCTCCTCCGTCTCCTCAGTTTCCTGACTTAGATTGCCAAGTATCCCGTCACACATCGAGTTTGCCTTGCAGGAGACAATAGCTCGCAAGACAAGGCCTCAAACTGACATTGTAATCATGGGACTGTCTTGTTGCACACAGGAAGAGCCTTGGAATTATAGTGATACCCACTCTTACTAGGGGCTGCACCAAGCCATCTCCTCCTCTTCCCTTGATAAAAAGTCGCTAACACACTTTGTTAATATTTCATTACTTTGAGTTGTTCGCTAAAGCTTGGCACTCCTAGTAAGGAGGGGAGGAGAGCTCTCTGCTACCAAAAAAAAAAAAATCTCAAAATAAAAAATCCTCATTAGAGAATATTAATACTCATGAATTAAGAAAAACAAAAGGAGAAATTGCCCGGAATAAATTCAGATCACCCTTTTATTCTGTCCACTGAAACGAATAAATGATTGCCACATTTAATAGAGGCAGGGTGGACCGGAATAGAGGCTCCAGCTCACATCCTGGGCTCTCTCCCCGGTGGGCTCAACCCCAGCTAGCCCCGGGTAGGGTGCTCACCTGTTTTCAGCCAAAAGCTGGGTAATTGGCTCCAAAAGTATTTGCCAATTTCATACAAAAAACATAAAATCATATGTTAACAATTCTTTTCTTCCCAAGAGAGAAGAAAAGATGGTGTCAAAAGATCGGATAAACAGAAAAATATGGCCAGAAGCCATACCGTTTCATAATGACTTCCCGTATAATTAATACGCAAACTGTGGACATCTAAACGTATGTTTTCAGGTATCAACTCAAATACCTAAGGATGTGGATGCAGTTTACTTGAATTTGTATTAGATATTTGAACTTCAGTATTTTTCCCTCAGTGTAGCAACATTACAAGGCCATTCAGAGAAACCCATCAGCTCGCTGCACTTTCTTTCTTCTTATTATTTTTATTTTATTTATTTTTTTTGCCAGAGCTGTGGGAGCAACATGAGCCTGACTCTCCTGAGCCAGGTGGGACAGCGCCCTTCTGCAGCCTCAGACTCACTTCTCAGACTGCCATGGCCTCTGGGCTCTGCCAGGTCCTCGGCGAGTGGCCTGCAGACAGGGATGCCCAGCTCATGGTGGAGCCTGAGCCCCAGGTGGAACCTCTGTCTTTGGGGTCTAGGCTTCTTACCAAGGAGCAAACATCTCTCTGTCATTGTTTAGATGCTCCCCAATATGGGAAAACTCAAATCTGGCAATATTTCACAAAACTAATTATCAAGGAAATACAGAAAAACAAACTGGCATTGCCGTGGCTGTCCTGACATTGTCTTCTTTCTGAGCTTCTGCCTCCGCCACCTTAGCAGGTGAATAGGGACAGGACGCCACACAGAGGGCAATGGGAGCTCCTGCTCTGCCCTGTCACAGAATATTATGGGTCCTTTCACACAGTGTTTTCTGCTAGCCTGTCATTCCCTGATTGCAGGAACAAATTTTTTTCCAAGGAAAGACCTGAAATTCCCCTGCAGGTAGTAGGGGGATTGGCTAGGAGAGCCTCCAGCTTGGCTACTCTGACCCCCAGTCATGTTCATAAAGCACAGTCCCAGTCACGCTGTGGGCCCAGCCTCAGGCGTACAAGGTCAGGTGGTCATGCTGTGGGCGCCAGCCTTAGGCAAATGAGGTCAGATGGTCATGCTGTGGGCCTAGCCTCAGGCGAACGAGGTCAGGTGGTCAGGCTGTGGGCCCAGCCTCCCGTGTATGAGGTCAGGTGCTGCCCATGGCTGATGCTGTGCACAGGGACAGTGAGGCATGGCAGATCCCACCAGGCAGGCTACTGCTAAACATGTCAGGTGGGTGGGGCTGGAGCTATCCGGCCTGCAGTGCTAACCTTGTCCTGTACACTTCTGTTAGTTCATTTGTTTTGTTTCTTGAACATTGGTGTCCAAATACTGTAGGGACAAGTGTGTCTCATGTTCCTCACAACTGTTAACATTCAGATCTCCAGAGCCCACCTTTGGGCGGCTCTTGGGGCTCAAGTTAAGAAGCAAGGGGTCACCTAGATCACCAGTTTCCAGAAAAGGATCCACCACCCTGGGAAACACCTGGGGTGTTTGCCAGGATGTGGCATCTGCGCTCCATCTCCAGCCTAACCAACTGAGGCTGGACAGCCTGGGCCAGACCAGCCCCTTCTCTCAGGTTTCTGCAGAGAGTGCCAGACAAGCTCTGTCTCTGGGAAGGATGGCAGCCGCTGATTTTACCTATAATCATACATTGGTCTGGAGAGTTGTGAGTTGTGGCTAAAGATGTCCCCAGCCCTTCGCATCAATCCCACTCCACGCTAGGACTCAAAAAATGGACTAAGAGAGGCCTGGAGCCTTGGCAGAAGGTCCTAAGGGGTGAGGGCCACCCCTGAGCCCTTGGCTTTGGTGCCTTTTCCTGTGTGGCCAAGAGCCTGAGCCCACATGAATCAGTGGTCGTCTGCACCACAGGAGAGAAGTCCTGGCAGGGACATCAGGACTGGCTGACAGAGCCTGAGTCCACAGTCGGGGCATGAGACACGCTGGCCTCTGCCTTCCAGACCTCCTTGCTACAGTGGTTTGGGGAGCCAGAGGAGTCCTGCTTAGAAAAGCTGGGTGGGGGCCCTTCCCTTTCTCCTGGGCTCCATGAGGCTCCTGTGAATCTGGTCCACTCCGAGACTGATCTCTGCTCTCTCTTCCTCTTCCTTTTCTCATCTTTGTCCTTCCAGTTCCTCTCAGTGGTCTGTGAACACCTTTGTTTCCTCTCCCTGTGATCTACCCATCAACTTGGCGGTCTCTGAGTTCACTCCAGTCCAACCTTCTAGCTGTGACACTCCGTGAGAGGCGCCTCTGAGTTCACTCCAGTCCAACCTTCTAGCTGGGACACTCCGTGAGAGGCGCCTCTGAGTTCACTCCAGTCCAACCTTCTAGCTGGGACACTCCGTGAGAGGCGCCTCTGAGTTCACTCCAGTCCAACCTTCTAGCTGGGACACTCCGTGAGAGGCGCCTCTGAGTTCACTCCAGTCCAACCTTCTAGCTGGGACACTCCGTGAGAGGCGCCTCTGAGTTCACTCCAGTCCAACCTTCTAGCTGGGACACTCCGTGAGAGGCGCCTCTGAGTTCACTCCAGTCCAACCTTCTAGCTGGGACACTCCGTGAGAGGTGCCTCTGAGTTCACTCCAGTCCAACCTTCTAGCTGGGACACTCCGTGAGAGGCGCCTCTGAGTTCACTCCAGTCCAACCTTCTAGCTGGGACACTCCGTGAGAGGCGCCTCTGAGTTCACTCCAGTCCAACCTTCTAGCTGGGACACTCCGTGAGAGGCGCCTCTGAGTTCACTCCAGTCCAACCTTCTAGCTGGGACACTCCGTGAGAGGCGCCTCTGAGTTCACTCCAGTCCAACCTTCTAGCTGGGACACTCCGTGAGAGGCGCCTCTGAGTTCACTCCAGTCCAACCTTCTAGCTGGGACACTCCGTGAGAGGCGCCTCTGAGTTCACTCCAGTCCAACCTTCTAGCTGGGACACTCCGTGAGAGGCGCCTCTGAGTTCACTCCAGTCCAACCTTCTAGCTGGGACACTCCGTGAGAGGCGCCTCTGAGTTCACTCCAGTCCAACCTTCTAGCTGGGACACTCCGTGAGAGGCGCCTCTGAGTTCACTCCAGTCCAACCTTCTAGCTGGGACACTCCGTGAGAGGCGCCTCTGAGTTCACTCCAGTCCAACCTTCTAGCTGGGACACTCCGTGAGAGGCGCCTCTGAGTTCACTCCAGTCCAACCTTCTAGCTGGGACACTCCGTGAGAGGCGCCTCTGAGTTCACTCCAGTCCAACCTTCCTCCTTCTAGTTGTGACACTCCGTGAGAGCTGCCTGTAGTTGGCCATCTTGCCCCCTCCTCTATTTCTCAAAGTATTGCCGATTAAACTGGAGCAACATATTTTTTTAAATCTGCATTTAATTTAAGCACATTTCACGACAATGAAGATAAAATATTTAACAGAAGATATTTTTGCAAAAGACAAAATAACTTTGCTTAGGAATATTTTATATTTAAGAATAGCATATTCCTCACAGTTACGGAATGTTGCATAATGGAAGCATATAATTGCACAGAAACATACAGAATGTTCCTTAGGGCAAGAAATTAAGTATACTGAAGGAAATAATACTTAAACCAGTTGACAGTGGCATCCGATGAAATGGTTGATAATTATAATAAAAATAAAGGTTACTTGCACAGCTCACAGTGCACAATGGCTCCCCCTTATAAGCAAGCCTTTTGGGTTCAAGCACTTTAGATGTAGCCCAGATTCGTAACAGTTTTCAATGATGAATCTAAGTTCAGTTGTCACACTAAGACTTAAGCCCAGGAATCAAATTCAAGATTCTAACAACCACAAGGTTAAAAATCTTTGAACCAAGAATGTGGAAATAAATGCATTTACATCAAAATTTAACTTTAGGTTTATATGGAAATGTTCTAGGCTACCACTCTATATCCAAAAATGAAGTGCAAATTCCTAGAAGTCAATCCTTTGGACAGCTGAATTCCAGTGATGGTTACAAAGTAGATCTTGGCTTGGCAAAGTAAGTGCTCTAAACAGACCTTCAATTGCACTAAAGATAATATACTATGATTACAATGGAAGTGAGATACAATACAGTTTAATAAATGAAAACACACCATCTACTTGGGGCTGTTTATTCATTCCAGGACCCAAACAGCTGCTGAAATTTCTGAGTTTCTAATTTAGAAAATCTTAAGCAGGGAGAGAATGGTTTGGACAAGCCTGGCTAACAGTTTCCAAAAACTCATTAGTCCTGTAAAATTTCAATTTATCCTCTCAAATTTGCAAGGCTTCCAGCGCATTTGCCAATGACACCCTTTCTTTTCAAGTTATCCTCACCTCCATCTGCAGTTCCCCGGACCATTAAACTGAACACGGGTGTGACCAGAAAAAACCAGTGAGCATTCCTCGTCAATAATTACATTAAAATAAAAGAATGAGGAGAAGGAGAAAAGATTAAAGTCCTTGGCAGACTGGCTTGTCTCGTGGCTCTCCCAAACTTCTTTAAAATTAGTTTAGTGCACCTATAACACTAACTTCAGCTCACCAGCAAATATTTATCGGACACTTATGATGGGCCAGGCTTTGGGGCTGGCTCTACAAAGGCGGCAGCCTACATGTGGAATGTCCCCTAGTGAAATGCAATTCACGTTGGGGTTTATAGTCACCTACAGCGTCACTCTGCTGACACGCAGGGCCTGCATCTGAAACAATTATGGGGTATGTGGAGGTGCCCGGGCGAATTGTCAGGGGTAGGACATGATGAGGAAGCCAAAACAGGTGTCTGCAATACAGCAGACCCAAGAGAATTGGTGTAGGCCTGAAACCCACCTGTAGGCAATGGCTTGAGTGTAGCTGGGAAGCAGGGACATTTGTGATCAGCACACACGCAGCTAGGTGGAGACAAACCTCCCCACCACGCCCCCCCACACCCCCCCACTCCCCGACATAGCAGCCCCCTTCCCAGGTGATGGTGCCAGAAGGCCTCTGGATTGGCCTGGCTCTGTCAGGGGCCTGCCGCTTTCCATCTGTGTCAGAGCTGAGTGTGCCGAGCCCTTTACTCCACACCTGTGGTATCCAGTTTAACCCCCATAAAAGATGCCAGCACCCCTATCCCACTCGCGGGCTGAGGCTTGCTCCTAACTTCCAGATACATAGACCCTGGAATCTGTGGGGTGCAGCGCTCTGTGCTATCTACCTCCTCAGGTCTGCAGCGCTCCTGCCAGGGCGTCCTGCTAGCAGTTCCTGGTAAGCACACGAGTGACAGTGCTTGGATGGCTGCCCACCCCCGGCTTCACTTAGCACCTTCTCAAGGTGTTGGAGATGGCAAATCTGGTGTCATCGTTGGTTCATGGGTGCAGGGTTTGATGGCCTCCCATAGAAGGGATCACTCTGTGGGAGAGCCAGGGGAGTCATTCTGGACAGAGGGAGGTCCCCAGTAAGGGAAGGCGTTATGCAGGTGAGGTACAGACATTAGCTCAGGTAATCTAGGAGGTCAGACTCCAAGTTTAAGACTCAGCAAGCGCAGTAATGGCCTGTGGTTCAAATGTGGGTCTCTGCAATTATAACACCACACATTGAGGATTAGCACGAGGCGCACTGACCAGCACTGTCCACAGAGTCAGCAGAGGACACCCCTCTGGCAGACAGAGGTGGCCTGAGCTCCTCCTCCTATGAGGCCTGGCAGGTGCAGCTGCTTTGTACAGCAGGCAGGGGCTGCTGATTGCCCAGCTCAGTTTTCACCTTCCAGCCAGGAGCAACCAGAGGGTGCAGTGCTGGTCTAAGACACCCAGGCAGTAGCCTGCTGATGGGTGTCTTAAGAATCTTTTACAGGGCAGCGCCTGTTGCTCAGTGAGTAGGGCGCCGGCCCCATATGCCGAGGGTGGCGGGTTCAAACCCAGCCCCGGCCAAACTGCAACAAAAAAATAGCCAAGTGTTGTGGCGGGCGCCTGTAGTCCCAGCTACTTGGGAGGCTGAGGCAAGAGAATCGCTTAAGCCCAGGAGCTGGAGGTTGCTGTGAGCTGTGTGATGCCATGGCACTCTACCGAGGGCCATAAAGTGAGACTCTGTCTCTACAAAAAAAAAAAAAAAGAAGCTTTTACATTTCTGGTAAGGACCTGGGGACTGGTTTCCAGGCTGTGTGCACTTTGATCCTTTTTCTTTCTGAGGGGAGTGTGAGTTAATGCCTTGGCCTGTGGTAGTGTCCTATGGTCCCAAGGGGAGTGGCATGAGGACAGAGCAGCACAGTAATGCCTCCTGCAGCACCCATGGGCTGCTTAAGCATCCCCAGCAACTACCTAGTTCTGGACTTTGGGTTACATGAGAAAAACAATCCCCATAAAAGCTATTAAACAGGATTTCCATTATCTGTAACCAAATGCAAACTTAAGCAATAGAATAAGGGCCTTAGAAAAGAGGAGAGAAGGACATGGGCATCTTGGGCAGCTTTGCAGACAAACTCCCACATCGCCTAACAGCTAAAGCCGCTTCTGTCTTCAGCTTCCTTTCCCCCTCTGCCTTTAAATTCGTGTGGCCCCAAGGCCAGCAGCATCAGCTGAAATCTAGTTAGAAATGCAGATTCCCAGGCCCCACCCAGGCCCAGTGAGCCAGACTCTGCATTTTAGCGGGACCACCAGGTCATTGCACAGCTGTCACAGTTTTGGAAAGTCCCCGTTAGGAGCGGCATCCTGATTTGATTGCTCTGGAGAGAGGCCGGCCTGACTGTTCAAAGGAAAGAAATGATTCTGTGAGCCACCAGGACTGAGGGCTGTGCTGGTCATTATACCAGTGCTCCTCAGACTGCCAAAACCAGCATGTCCTAGGAAGTCATGAGAAGAGCAAGTTCTCAGGTTAGAGTTTCCGCAGCGGGCCTGGACTCTATGGCTGTGCCACCTCCAGGTGATGCCAATGTGGTGTCAGTGAACTGTCCCAGGGACAGAACACCACCAAGAGGGGAGAGAGGGGGTGTGGAGGGCGGACGCCACGGAGCTAGCTGTGGGTCCTGGTCATAGGTAGCTTCCCGCGGGTAGGTGCCGGTGTCCCACCTTGATCTACCAGCAGTGCCCTCACAGAGGAGGCAGGAGGTCCCTCCCCATGTCAGTCAGCCAGTCCTCTGCTGTCATCTGCCATCCACTGAAAACACTCAGGAATGGTACAGAGGGTTTCAGAAAATTTTTTGCCTTATTTTACCTTAAATGTCCCAGCAGCAGAGGGTTCTTGTTGAACTCCTTCCTCTGAACTGTGAGGTGTGCTGGTAGTTGGGGGTTAATTCTTACTAAACAGACTAAACTCTGCTGTTATGTTCAGTAATCACAGTTAACTACTTGGCCCAGCAGCACCCTGACCCTTCAGATTCAACTCCCTCCTACTTCCCAGGACCCAGGCAGCTCTGTTCGCTTTCCAACCCCCAAGGGGTCCGACAGTTGCCAAGGAAGAGAGACGATGTCTAATCCGCCCAGGACAGGTCAGTCTGACCTGGGGAAACGTCGGGGGGCAGCTCCCACAGGACGCGGCGGGCAGGGAGCACCATCCGGCAAAGTTGGTGGAGCCGGGCGATTGCCCTGGGCCACTCCAGGGGGTCTGACGGACCCTCCAGGACAGGGCCTCTGACCACAGGAAAGGGTCTCCCCCAAAATGGGTCCTCCTCCGAGAACAGGGTTTGCTTCCCAATACCGGTCCTCCCCCCCCCAGGCTGGGGTCCTCCCTCCTCAGGACGGGGTGCTCGAGGGTCCTCCCTGTAAGGCAGCGACCCTGCGGTTATTCCTTGGGCTGCAGAGGGTCCTGGACGCAGCAGCCTCCGCTCCAGTGCGGAGGGAGCCGCAGCTCCTGAAGGTCCAGCACTTGGCCTTCCGGCTGCTGCTGTCTGTCCACAAGGGTGGGACGGTGGTGCTACCCTCCCACCCATCGGGCTGGCTGTGCTGAAGCTGACCACCCCCCACCCCCACACACACCTCAACAGGAACCTTAGGGTCGGGGTCACAGAAGGCTGCAACGGAGCTCCTGCCGCTGGGCCAGGCGGCGAGTCAGTGGGGGCTCCAGGAGCGCGCTGGACTCCACCAAGCCAGCCAAGCGACCCAGCAGGTCCTGGAGCTGCTGGCACCGTGGAGCTGGGATCAGACTTGGGAACGTTCTGGATACCACTTGCCGCCTTGCCTCCTGGACATGTGAGCGCTTAAAAGAAATAGCGTCAGGCAGTGTGGGGTCTGGGCAATTAGGCAAGAAGCAAGTCTCAAAAGCTGACGCCCGCGCGCAGCTGGACCAAGGTCCGCTTGGCCTCATCGGCAGGTCACAGCGGCGCCCAGCACCCGGCGCCCATCCGCACTGTGGCTGCAGGTCAGCTGTCTGTGTGGCCAGAAGCTTTGTTTTCCCACATTTTATTTTTAATTTCAAAAAGCATTTCAAATATTTAGAAAGGTTGGAATGTTTTGTATTTGGTTTCATGTTTCGAAATGGAGCTAGCTCTACCTTAAAAATCAAAAGGCATTGAAAGTCCATCAACAGCTCTGGGAAAAGAGCTAAGCTCTGGCTTGGAAGGAAGTTTTTCCCCTGGGTGGAAAAACACTGAATCTCCACCCTCACCGGATACACCACATAACTATTTACATTCACATCCATGAATTCAGAACTCCACAACTGGCCAGAGGAGGTGGCTCACACCTGTTACCCCAGCACTTGGGAGGCCGCTTGGCCTCCATGGGTAGATTGCTTGAGCTCACAGGTTTCCAGACCAGCCTGAGCCAGAGCGAGACCCCTCTCTACAAATAGCTGGGCGTTGGAGCAGGTGCCTGTAGTCTCAGCTATTTGGGAGGCCTAGGCAAGAGGATCACTTGAGTACAAGAGTTTGAGGTTGCTGTGAGCTGTGACGCCACCGCACTCTACCAAGGGTGACAAAGTCAGATTGTTAAAAAAAAAGTCCACAATTACTTCTGAACCCTGTAAATAGTCTGTTAATAGAACTGTACACATCAAAAAGAAAGCTCCGAACTGTTTAATTACAGAAGCATGGAAAATACAAATAAAATCAAACATGCAATTATTTAAATGACTGTGAAATCTTGAATATTTTCTCATATTATAATGCTAAAGCTGGACTTGCAAACATATGGTAACTTTTATCTGTGTCTCAGAAGTTTAGAAAACCTAGCATTTTCTTACATCAGGGAGTATGCATTAATAAAACACAAGCTCAGCATTATTTTCTACTTAAAAACTTCAGGTTGCTCTGGACAAAGATATTTGCTAAGCCACATTAAGTGTACTTAATTCTTATTTTAAGTAGTCACTCTTTCAGGATCATACAGCTTAACAATAAAGTAGAAATTTCTACTAAATATTATACTAAAGACTAAAACAATTTAAATTAGCCCTTATCATAGAAGATAAAGATTAGGATTTAGGAAAATGTTTAAAAGTGACTTTCATCAAAAGACAGGCAATGCCATTTTTCTACATTATCTTACTACACTTATGTTTTCTTTGTTGTTCATTCCTGAAGACTAGATATTAGGGCGTGGTGATAATTTTTTCTGTGATTACAAGTACTATTTTAATGCGTTTATTATTTTTACATAGCCTACAATTCTTTCTTTCTTTTTTTTTTTGCAGTTTTTGGCTGGGGCCGGGTTTGAACCTGCCACCTCCGGTATATGGGGCCGGCACCCTACTCCTTGAGCCACAGATGCCACCCCCTACAATTATTTCGTAATGTTCTCGAGCCAATCCAGCTGAATTCCATCAACCATACACTGTAGTCAAACAGAGCCCAGCTCTCCAGGCCCTTCCTGTCGGGCGTGAGGACCTGGCCAACCCTGGGACAACAGGCCTTGGTCTCCAAGGCTGGCAGCACATGCATCTGCTCTGCCCAGGTCTTTCTCTTATTTTCAGCAGGTTTATCACGAGGCGGGCAGCATGCGTTCCCAGGGGCTAGTTTGTGCCCTGTTAGCACACTGGGCTGAACTCCACGGAGGATGCTTTGTATCCGACTGAAACCAGCCATCAGGGAGGTCATCCAGACACTAACTCATCTGTGAGTCTCCTTTTTCAGGGCTTTTGAGAAAATCTTCAGTTAAATACTAAGTCCAGCCACAATTTTCATTTCTTTGAAGACAAGTGAGTGTATGTTTCCAAGACTGAGAATCTGATTCAGGCCAGTGGAAGGAAAAGATTACTGGGTGCAGAGTTTAGCCTCAGAGGCCATCCTGGAAAGTAACCCAATTATTGTAATTTAAAACTTAAGTCTATGACTGCTTTTCAACAAAGAGTTGGCAGAGGTGGCGGGCAGGGTCAAGGTTAAAACAGAAATGGAAAAAGCAGAGTGACACAAGGGGTCCAGACCCACAGGTTGAGAACTGCTGCCCTAAGTAAATCTGTGAGGTCTCTGCAGCTCTTTTCTCGGTAAGTAATAAATAAAATACGGATCTAGTAGTGTCTTGGGTAGAACTGTGCTAGCTCGACTTAGTATCAGCATAACTGTTTAACAGTACCTACCTCTTTTAAATTATCACTACAACTTTTAAGAATCCCAGATGTAAAATGTCTGGGTTACAAAACCCTTTTCTTGATGATTCTAAGCCTAATGTTTAAAGTAGCCATAAGGTGTGCAGCCCAACCACACCTGGTGTACTTCAAGGCAGGATGAAATGCTGTTAGTAAAAATCATTAAAAAAAAAAAAAAAGGGTAAAATGGGTTTATGTGCAAAATCTAATTTATCTTTAAATTATTTGAATGTATGGGGAAGTCCTTATATGCTTTCCATTATGTATTCATAGAACCTTTATTATGCCATGGGCAAACCATTCTTTCTCCGCCTCTACTTTTCCTCAGCGTCAGGGTGGGCAGCACAACCTGTTTCTTCCAGGTGAATTAAGGTCATGATGAAAGCTGTTCTTAAGTTGTCCTTGATAAAAAAAGAAATCAAATAAAATAGAAAAACTTCATGATACACGTATAACCACAAGATCTGTCAGTTATAAAAAAGGCAATGATTTTGTCAGATATTTTTATCCTTACTGGTAAAGAGTTATTGGTATTAAAATTCAGGTATTCTGTAAGTTAAGCTAGATAGAACATAAATGGAATTAGTGAGTACCTAGAATGTCCTAGTGAGTGAAGGAAAAGACTAACACTTTGCTATAAAATTTCTAGTTTTTAGATGATTCTATAAAAATGTGTGTATCATACTGACTTAGAAAGTATTGGGGAAGAGTTTACAAAATTCTCAAATTCATAAATAATCACATTTGGAACTACTGTAATCAAACATTTATTTCCACATGTTTGAATCATATACAGTGGTGATTCATATTGATACGAACAAATTCTTGCACGTTTCACTTCAAGGGCATGACCTGTGAATCATTTGTTTTTCATTTATTAATGTAGAGAACTTTTAACATAACAGAATACAAACATGGTCTGATACCAGGGACATCTCTTTTTTCCTATCCTGCCAACTTTCTGATTTTTCTACTTGGTTATCCCATGCTTAGTAAAATGCTGAGTCAGTCATGAGTATGTGAGCTGGAGATGGTCTGTCCAGATTACAGTCGGTGATATTTTCAAAGAAAAAAAGACCCAAAATGAAGACAGGGGTACGAGTCAGGACATCAACACCGACAGTAACAGTTTAGGTTCTCTACAGTAAGAAATAACCATTGCTTTAAATAGCATACTCTTCCATATACATATTATTCTAATAAGGGGCTGCATGTGTGTATGTGTGTGTACTTGTGCAATGCACATGGAAAAATCAAGTAAGTTTTTAAAATCTCTTTTCTGATAGAATATGCAGTAAGCATTATGTTCATAAAGCTTGATTTTATTTTATCTTAAATATAGTTGCATTTTTAAAAGCATCATTAAATTCAATGTTATTTTCCTTCTTTCAAATCGAAGATACAAACACGCTTTTCATGGTCCAAAAATGATTCCACATAGTTTCTTTAGCAAAGTTATTTATAATAGATTTTTCATATTTATCACATAGAAGAACATGTTTAGGTAATCACTAACATTTTCTCTCACTATAAACATTGTCAGTCTATCAAGGGCATTTTTTGGGAAAAAGAAAGGTGTATGATAGTGGTAGTTCTTTAAAAAAAAAAAAAAGTAGGATTTTTAGAGCTGAAAAGGATTGGAGAATAAGCAAATCCTACCCCCTCCAACAGATAAGGACGCAGAGTGAGAAATTTCCCCTTGCTTCAGTGTTTCTTCCCCCGCCCCCGCAGAGCACACCAGCTGGGGGTGGTGCCAGGGTCAGGGTCTCCCCAGCCTGACAACTTGGTATGGAAACGCTGAAAGGAGAATGGCCGAGAAGCATCTCTGTCATGATTTCAAGTTTCCTCTTTGCAAAGAATGCTGAGAATTAATACCCAGTATTTCCTTAAGAGAAGAAAAGGGGGATTTAATCTGCTTCCTAGTATCACACAGAATATTTTTGTAGACCAAATTTTAACATAGCTAAAAATCAGCAAACAGACCTGCTGGTATAAAATGTTTCATGCCCCCTTTCTTTCAATGAAGCACTAAGTCGAAAGAAACTTTGCAAAGGAATGAACAGGTGCTCACTCCCTAGCTCAGCACCAGTGATTAGCAAATGCACACAGGGCTCTCACACAAAGGACTGAAGCTCGGGCACAGGTCGGGCTGGCTGCTAGCAGGGCACAGGCTGGACAAAGAGTCACACACATGCAACATTATTCCCCGCGTCAAGCGTGCACCAGAGGAAAGAAATGAGAGGTTTGGACTTCTATGGTATAAGGCAAACAACCAAAATAAATACAGTGATTTGAAGTTGGTTGGGCTGGAAACGTACATGCAGCCTAGTAATAAAGAAACACCCCTGATGTCTGCCGCTGCTTTGTAAAACACAAAGTGGGTGCTGGGCGACATCAGCCAAACTTGCCGCAAGGCAGGTAGGGACTTACATGCCTCAGGCTTCCACAGGGACAAAATTACACAGTGGAGAGTTTAAAACAGTTGCTTTTTAGCCTTTCAGCAATACTTTAAAGTGAGTTCATTTGTTTAACTGTTCATGGTTCCTGTAATAAACTTATGAATGTATATTTACATAATTTTTAAGGATTGTTGGCATTTACGATTCTTTGAATAGTCTGAGTAATTAGCATTGGTGTCAAAAAAACAAGCAACCAGGCTTGATAAACCAAAACACCTGACTTTACGTCTGAAAGTATTTTTGAAATAAAATAAGTAAATTGTTTTTCTCCTGCATTTAAATTTACATTAAATATTTTAAATGGTTGCAGAATTTTTGCTATTTCCTTATTTAAAAAAAAATTGAATTTACTATCTAATTTAGTCAGTTTTTATTTTGTGATTTCTATTCTAGCACTGAAATTTAATTTCTAAGGCTTATGACATTTGCTGGAAGCCTGGCCTGGGCAGGTTCGTTTAGTGGTTAGTACTTTTCTCATTCCTTGAAAGTCACCTGGCACTTCCTAGTTAAAAGTTTCTGTGACTCCCAGGCATGAGTAGTTATTAAAAAAAAATTTTTTTTAAAGAAGAAAAAGAAGTAGATTATATATCTTGAAATCCAGGAGCTATAAAATTTGAAGTCATCAAATGTTATCAGTGAGGTAAAGCTTATTGAAATTAAGGACGTTCCCCACCTGGAGCTGCCAGACACAGCAGGGACACCGGTGGGCTTGCGAGCCATCTGCTGGTTCGCGGCACTCTGTGGGTGTGCACTCCTGTCCGTGTCCTTTCCTTCAATGTGAGTTGACGCACATCTATTTGTTCAAGGGGCCTGAGAAGCTGACAGTCTTGTTTAGTGCTGGTGACAGGTGGGTGATCACAAGTGCACTCATTTTGGGACACTGCCAAGCCTCTGGTACGAATGTTTTCTACCACATCTTCCATCATCGATGTAAAAAAAAAACAAAAAAAACCCTACAACCAGAAGGATGCATCTTTCTTTTGAAAAAAGGCAAAAATTGAAAGTTTCAAGACTGATCAAGATACACTTGGGTATTGCTTAACTCTAAGCTATGAATGAATGTCACTGACTTCTCTCACAGGAACACCACCGGTGTGCCACCAAGGACCCTTACCTCAAACTCCACTTTCTCCATTAGAAGAATTAAGGAACTCAATTCAGAAATAATATCACATCCCGCATTTTATTCAATTCCATATGACAAAAATAGTAACCTAGACTAAGACATCCATTTCAATCAGTAGATGTGTCAAGCCACAAGATTTAATAATAAAAAATATTGGATCTAGGTAACAATTCCCAGCTGGTTCAGGGAGGCCCCGAGCCCTACATGGTGTTATAATATAAAAATAGTGTCTCTCTTCACCATGCAGAGAGGGACGACATGGCCCTGAACACAGGGTGGGTCCGTCTCACCGTACCTCCATCAGCCATCTTATTTACAGCACTTTACATTTTTCTTTTCTTAAGTTATATACACATCCTTTTGGGAGAAGGAGAATACTACATGGTACCAAATACTAACAACAACAAAAAAAAACACCCCAGAAAAGACACAGGTAAATAAAAACACTGAACTGCTGGAACACAGCAACATGAAGCCACCTCAGTTTTCTTTTTCCAATGTTTGAAACCCCTGTTCAGTCGTCCCACAAGAAGCGATGGTGTGACAGGGGGCAGTCACAGTACATCACTGTGGACAACAGTTGTAGAGTTCAACGTTTATTTCCAATAGACATAAACAGCTAATGCGTCTTTGAAACTCTTTTTGTTAATGACACGCTGGCAGAAATAGCCCATCCTCTTACAATGATTTCTGTTGTTGCTGTGGTTGTGTTTCTGTCTCAACCGAGATTTCATCATCTGATTCTTTCTTGGGGGACACATGCTCCTCGCACTGCTACCCAGCTGCCCAGTGTCTCCAGAACGATCTTGCTGTGGGAAGTTCATAGTGTCAGATTCCAGCAGGCCTGCAATGCACGAAAATGAGGTAGTACACACAAACACTGTACCCAGGCTCGAGTCACAGCCAGCTCTGGCTGTTCTCCCCACGAGGCATGACCGTGACACAGGCGTCAGCAGAAGATTGTATTCTGAATAATCAGAGGACATTGTGCTTAGCTTTCATCTGAGAAGATAATAAATCAGGAACTCAGAAAATTTCAAAGTTATGTACTGCCAGACACCTGTGATCTGATTTATTGTACTAAATGGCCAGAGCCACGAGCAGTCTGAATCCTGTGAGTGGTGTGTGAGAAAGAGAACAGCTCATGCTCAAGTCTCACCTGGGCCACGTGCCTTGCTTCTCTCCTGGCTCGTGGTGACGCCACAGTCCTAAGGTTGATTCATCCAAGTTTTATTAGAGGTGGTCACAGTTTTTAAATGGACTTTATAGAAAAGTTAAATAAATCATTTAATTTAAGAAATGGCAGGCCCTACTTTACAGAGGAGCTGACAAGTCTTGGTGGCTTTCCTGTTTAAGTAGCATAGATTTCTCATATTGTCTGACCTTAAGACAAAACAAGAAACTAAGTGTTTTTTTCATTTTCCTTAAACTGAAGAAGTATTTATAAAATACTTTACATTTTTTAAATTTTCAAATTATAGACAAACCTCCCTAATACAAAATACTAAAAGTGCAATATTATAAATTAAGAGTTTGCAACCACAGTATACAAACATTACCTTTTTATTGTACAGCTTTGATAATGTGAAATATTTTCTCACAACTGTTTATAATGTTGTGAATAATTTAAGTTGATGTTTGTCTGTAACTTGTCTCCCAATCATTGGGCTACAGACCACACTAGAAACAACTGTCCACATAGCAGCTATAAACATTTAAATTAAAAAAAAAAAAAGAGCTTTTTACTGACAGGTATTTGCACACAAAAAGCATGCTATCTTTCCCAATAAACTTCACAATTCTGCCTGCATTGAAATAATCCACTTATTTATAGTAAAACAAACTTGCTTTAAAAAAAAAAAAAATCACATAGCCAGATGTATTCTGCAGTACAAAAGCTTCATTTAAGTTTGGGGTCTTATAGTGTCTGTTACCCGCATAATCTTAACATTATAAATACTACAGACAAAGATACTGTCATAATACACAGCATTGGGAGGACTAAACCACTTTGTTAAGATGAAGAGTTCTATTAATTAAAAGCAGAGTTCAAGTTTTCTAAATGGTGCGAACAAAGCCGCTGAGCAAGCGGGTACTGCAGGGGACACCCTCTCTCCTTGCAGGGGTCACTCAGCTGTAGGAGAAGCAGAGTAGATGGGTCTGAGCCCTTTCTGTTCCTAAGGCAGTTTTCCAGCATTTCTTTCGACTGAGATATATTTAAAAGGTTGCAGGGTTCTCAGGGACAGTCGAACCCACTGTTGAGGGGAGTGACTTTTCAGCAGCCACAAGGCAGAAATATTTTCTGCTGTAGGTAAAATTTTAGTGGGAATCTAGGCAAGAAGGGTCAGAAGCCTGATGCTCAAACTTCAGAACCACTGACACCGGATAGAACAGGTGGTCAAGTCATGGTGTGTTCGGCTAGTTGATGCCGATCTCCTTGTTATCCTCAATGAACCTCGTGAACGGGCGGCTGGCTGCTGTGTCTGAGCTCGCCTTGTCCAAGCTGACAAGGGGTGGGCTGTTGCCGGTGCGTGCTTTGTCCATCCCACTGGCCATGGTCCCCAAGGGGGGGATGGCGCTTCCCCCCAGACTTACGGGGAGCTGGGGGATGCCCCCATTCTGGATAACAGAGATCTCATTGTTCTTCATAGCCAGCCCATTTGTGATGGCTGCAGCATACTGGTTCCAAAAGCTGGGGTCGACGTTCATTGCCCGAGCTGCCAGATCCTTCTGGAACATTTCCGAGAACTTCAGGGCATCACCCCCTAGCAGTGCCATGGGGTTCTCCACTGAGAGGCGGCGGCCACGGCGGGCAGGGGCATTATTCCACATGTGTGTCCCCATGTGCACCTGTAAGAGACACGGAGAGACAGCTCACAAGTAAGTGAGTCCAGGCACTGGAGGCGAAGCTGTCCTCTTCCTACAGATTCTCAAGCACCAACCCACCCCAAGCACATGTGAGGACAAGGGAGCTTCAGGGAGCCTTTCTGAGCACTTGATACTCAGATAGGGAACCTTCCATTTCACAGAATACAAAAAGCAAAGTCAGCATATGTCAGTTAAAGAAAACACTCTCTTCATGGGACACACTTGATAGAATAACTTTTTCCTAAGGTGTAAAACCCATCGGGCCACCCAGAAAATGTTCTAGAGCTCCAAGGGTCAAAGTCTTACCCCACTGCCTCAGCTGAGCCGTGGCTCTCCTCAGCACTCTCACCACACCCCCTAAATCTTCTAATGCTTGAACTCTTTGCATCTCTCCTCAAACAAGAAAAAAACATTAATTCTAAAGCATCCCAGGGCCCCCTGCGGCAGCAGACCCCCAGCGGCTTTCTTCCCATTGACAAACACCTGTATGGAGTCCACAGGTATCAATCTTTTGACAGCAGAAGAGGCCGCTGAGGCCCAGACAGGCTGGCTGCACAAACACATACTTTGCAAAGGATGGAAACAGCCTGCCAACCTGAGCCGGTGAAAAAGGATAGGCCTGGGGGTGTCACGCTGCCTCTCCTCCAACTTCCCACCTTCCCAGAATGCGCAGTCTTGCTGGGATCTCACTCATGACTCGGCACAGTGGCTGCTCCTCCCTGCCCTCACCAGGGAGCGCCTTGTCCCTCCAGCAGCCACATGGGCAGGACAGAGCCCTCTACAAGTCACTGAGCATGCCTCATCCTTGCATTATTCGTATGATGTGTGAGTACTAAAGGCTGAGTTAACTTGGTATTAAATTCAAGAGAGCCGACTCACCTCTCCATCCCATCACATGCAGGGCTGCACAAGCCCCTTGGAAAGGAGAGGCCAAGACTTGCGTCTCACAGCCACTTAATAGGATGCCACCGCAAAAGTGTGTATGCACATATGCATTTGAATACACACACCCTATGCTATGTGTGTACGAATATACTACACACTCAAATGCCACCCTTGCACACACGCACACATACATGACCCATACACACGGTATATCATGCACACACACCACACACATGTTACACACTCACACCCACGGTGCCCCATCCCTCAGCCAAAAGCAGGACCCTACTGGTGCATCTAAGGCAGGTGGTGGAGATGGCCATCCATGGGAGGGACCTTGGTGGCTTTGGCAGCCATGGCAGCTGTGGCAGCCTGGGCCTGCCATGCCCTTACCTTGAGGTTGCCCTTGGTGGTGAAGGCCCTGCCGCAGATGGTGCAGCCGAATGGTTTCTCTCCAGTGTGGGTTCGCTCGTGGATCTGCAGGGCGCTGGCTGAGGAGAAGGTCTTCCCGCAGGACTGGCAGTTGTGCTGCTTGGGTGTCCGGCGTGGCGGGGGGGCCAGCATGGATGTGAGGCCCGGGCTCATCACTGTCTGAGGCCCTGCGGGGACCTGGACTCCCGCTGGCAGCGGTGGGCCCTCGCCCAGTGCGATGGCCTTGTTGTGGCCGTTCACCTCCATTTTGATCAGGGGCGCAGAGCTGGAGACCAGGCTAGGAGTGCTTTGGCTGGGACCTAGAGCAAAGTTGGGGTCAAACACCTGAGAAGGCAGCTCTTTCAATCTGTGCGTCAACAAGTGCTGTTTTAAATTACCCATAGTGGAGCACCCGCGCCCGCAGGCCGCGCAGACAAAGGGCCTCTCCTTGGTATGGCTGCGGAGGTGGATCGCCAGCGCGCTCTTGCAAGCAAAAGGCTTGCCACAGACACCACACACAGTGCTCGGACACTTACCCCGCTCTCTGCTCAGGAACAGCAGGCTGAAGGGGGCTTCCTCCTTGATGGCTGGCCGGCAGGGAGGGCCAGCTGTCAGGTCCAGGGCACCTCCGTTTCCTGGGACTGGGGATGGGCTGTCTGGCCTTTCAGTCTTGAGGACCATCTCCTGTGGGTCTTCCTGGGCGCCCGGGCCTGGAGACTTGGAACGGAAGCTCTCCCCGTTGCTGTTGGCAGGGGACAGCGGCTGTGAGGACGAGGACTCGGACAGCGCAGGGCTGCCAGCACTGTGGCTCTCCAGGTCGCCTACAGCAGACGAGGAGTCGTTGCTCAAGTGGTCACTCTCCCCTGACCCGTTTTCCACGGACTTCAGACCGGTCAGCTGTTGGCAGTTCATGACCGAGTCCATCATCTTCATCTGGTTCTCCAGGGCAGCGATGCTGGAGATGACAGAGGGCGGCGAGGGTGGGCAGGACCCTGCGAAGGACAGCAGCGGTTTGGCGGCGTCACTGGCCGAGTCCTTCAGCTCCGCGTCCTCCTCCATGGAGTTGTCGTCCAGGTCGTCGTCGTAGCCGCTCAGGGTCTCCGTGCTCTTCTCGTCGCAGGCGAGCTCCGAGTCCATGGTGTCATGGAAGCCCTCGGGCAGCGGCGTGTTGGGGATCTGCCCGCCCATGTGCATGCGGATGTGCTGCTGCAGGACCACGGCGTTGGTGAACTTCTTCTGGCAGATGGGGCAGGAGTGCTGCACGCGCAGGGGCGGCTTGGCGCGGTGCACGCCGAAGTGCGTCTTCAGGTTGCCTTTGGTGGTGAAGGCGCGGCCGCAGATCTTGCACTTGAACGGCCTCTCCCCGGTGTGCGTCCGGTAGTGCATCTTGAGCGCGCTCTGGCAGCTCAGCACGCGATGGCAGATGACGCACTGGTTCGGGTCCGTCATCTTCTTGTCGATGTTCTCCACTAGCTGCTGCAGCTTCGAGGTCTCCGACGTCTGCATGGAGTCCAGCAGCCCCCCGAAAGGGAACTGCGCCTTGAACTGGTCGGAGACCGCGGGGAGCCCGGGGCTGCCCAGGCTAGCAGACACGCTGTCCGCGGCTGGGCCGGCCGCGCTGGCGGTGGACGTAGGTGCGGAGCTGGCCGGGGCTCCGGCGGGGGCGTCACCTGCCCTCGCGGCGGTGCCCGGCAGGCCCAGCGGCTCCGTCTTGGTCAGAGACGCGCTGAGCAGCGGCTGCGGGGACTCAGCAGCCACGAGGATGCCTGACTCAGGGTTGTTGAGGCCAGGGGACAAGGAGGTGCACTCGCTGGAGGCGGGGGAGGGCCTCTGCGGGGAGCGGCTGGCGGGGGTGACGCTAGGGGAGTCGGCATAGCCATGGGCGCCCTGGACTGTGGGAGGCAGCTGCAGCCCCACCGAGGTGGGCACCGTGGGCAGCACGGGCTTGCTGTCCAGCCAGGTGGTCACAGGCTTCTCCGGGGGCAGCGACATGCCGTAGGGGATCCCCGAGCAGGTGGGCACGTTGTCGAGGTACTCTGGGACGGGGTAGGGGTTCATCTGGATGTGGGGGTACTTTTCCTTGTGCCTCTGGAAGTGCACCTTCAGGTTGCCTTTGGTCGAGAAGCGGTTTCCGCAGATGTTGCACTTGAAGGGGCGCTCGCCCGTGTGCGAGCGCAGGTGGATCTGCAGCGCGCTGTCGCTGCCGAAGACCTTGGCGCAGAACCTGCACTTGTGCTTGAAGAAGGGGTCCTCGGCGCTGGCCTTGGGCTCGAACACCGACACGTTGGGGGGTTTACCCTTGCGATGCTTCATAAGGGCTGACAGGGGGTCCAGGGCATTGGCCGTGGCTGCGATGCTGACCAGCGGGTTGGGGAAGATGACGCTGCTCGAGGAGGTGTGAGGTAGAAGTGAGCTTGGCAGGCTGGGGGCCGATCCCGGTGGTGGCGGTGCGGGGCCCAGGGCCGGGGGCGTGGTGGCGTTCGGGGATTGCGGGGCGCCGGGGCCTGGGGCGGTGCTGGGGGCCACGGGTGCGCCAGGCTCTGGGGGCACCGCAGGGCCGCCGGGGGTACTGGCACCCGATGTGGGCCGTGGCAGGGGCTGTGGGCCCTCGAAGGCCGCGGGGGCGGCGGTGCCGGGGTTGGCGGCTGAGAGCGGCAGGGCGGGGGCCCCAGCTAGCCCGGGCAGCTGGCTGGAGGCTGGCGCAGGCGTGCTTGGGGCCGCAGCGGGGCTGAGTGAGGGACGCAGGGGCTGGCGGTGCATCAGGGCCACCTGGCTGCGGATCTGCTCGATGAGCTGCAGCTGGTGGATCTGCTGCTGCTGCAGGGCCAGGAGCTGCTCCAGGATCATGGGCACCGCCGCCGCAGCCACGCCGCCACCGGCGCCTGCGCCGCCTGCCACCCGTGCGCCCTGGGAGAACTGTGCCACCGCCACCTTGGTGCTGAGCAGCGTCTCCAGCGTCACGTTGGTGCTGGGCATGCTGTATGCGGGTGCGGGCGCCGGGGTGGGCGCGGGCCGGGCCGCGCTCGGGGCGCCGGGGCCGGCACAGCCCTGCTCCGCCGGGGGCTGCACGTCCATGGGCTCGGCGTCCGCTGCCTCCGCCGCCGCCTCGCGGGCCTCCCTGCCGGCCGGCCGCGCCTCGCCCTCCGCGCCCTCCTCCTCGGCGGCCTCGCTCTCCGTGTGCTCGCTGGGGGAGCTGGCCGGAGACGCTTCGGGGAAGTCCTCGGAGGGCGGCGCGGGCTCATCGTCCTGCACGATCAGCACCGGTGGGTTCTTGGTGCAGCTCTGCTTGTGCTGCAGCAGGTCGGCCCACTTGAAGAACTCTGCGCAGCAGTGCTCACACACGCTGGTCTGCTCACCGCCGCGGGCCTCGGGGCCGCCGTCCGCCGCCTCCGCGCGGTCCCCGGGGGCGCCTGGAAAAGGAGAGAGCCGTGAGCCGGGCGCACGCTGCCCGCCGCCGCCTCCGAGTTTTCGCATCAGAGTAAAATCAATATTTTTTATTTTGTACAAATTACCCCCACTTCAACGCTTCTGCCGCCCCAGTGTGTGCATTCTGCGACTCTCTAGCTGGCTAATCATTTTCTTCGCAGAATCCATCAAATTATGAGGCCCTATCAGGGGTGGATACCGCTGCTAATGACATTCCATAGACGCCATCGATTCCCGATACCCTCATACAATCCGCGGCCGCCCTGTCTGCCGCGCACAAAGCCAGCCTTCGATGGGCTCATTAGGGTCCCGTTACTATCGGGCGTCCTTATTTCCAGCAAAATTAGAGATGCCTTTGCCAGAACACTTAACATTGCTAAACTAATCTGTAACCTTTCAAACTCACGTCGGCTCCTGACGCTGTGGCGGGGGTGGTCTCGGACCTGGAGATGTACGATACAGCGAGTAGATATTACAGGTTGAATGTGATTCTACAGAACCTTTGAAATCAATAGGCATTCATTTCATGTAAGAAACTTCGGCTAAACACTTTCATTTATAAATGCAACATACAAAATACAAGCACCTTTTTGCATCTGCCTAGAACCCCCCCCCCAGGAGCGTGCCAATCCAGTATCTTTTTATGATCTATTTTATTGGCAAGTTCTAAACTATAGAAATGTATCCTACAGTTTAGATAGGGTACATTTCTACAGTTTACAACTTGCCAAATAAATATCAATATAGTCAAGGCCTAAAATTAATCATGTTTAATACAATTAATTGGCTGTCAGATGCAATATTTCTTGGCAAAATGAAGTAAAATTACATGTTATTGTTATTAGCCAATAGAGTTCAGTGGTTTGCTAACAAACTAGAAATTATATATTTAAAGTTCATTTATGTTGACATGTTTAACATGAGAATGTTGTAGCCAGACACACTTTTTGTACCTATTTTCATCTATTCTCATGGAAAGACTTAGCAAATTATATGCTTGTGCCATAGTGGAAAACCCTCTAATTGGTTACACATGTTTAATTACTGTCGCAGGCAGCCACTTCCTCTGTCTCCCCTAACCCTCTTGTGCCGAATAACAACCACGTTTAATGAACAACTCTAATTCACACCTGATCAAATAAATAGCTACACAGGAAGGAGGAATCAAGAGACGATGGCATTTCTAGCTCCTGGTTTTGGGGTAGTTGGGGTGAAAAGTAATTCCCGATAATTACCCAGGCTCTGTGTGATAGCCTGGATATCAGTGACTCATATTGAAACCACCTTTTGTCAATTTATGGATGGAATGATAGTTCCGAGTCAGTTTGCACCAGGAGAGTGACCAATGTAAGTCAGCTTTGTTAAACACACACAGTCGAGTGTGAGAACAAAACATCCTCAAGTCTGTGTCCCCAAAATAATTTACTGTTACAACATTAACAAATGTATCTGCTAAAAATTAAAAGTGTTTTCTTTTGATAATAAAGAATAATTCAGCACTGAGTTCAATAGAGAAATCTAATTTAAAAATATCCTGTAAAAACACACAGTTCCTCTACTGGAAAAGAAAAGTATTTTTTAAGGCCTGTCTGTGACTCTCTGTGAAGCCATTATATCTGGGTAATTTATACATGCCTTTAAAAAATTATTAGCAGGGTTCAATTAGCATTTTTTTAACTGGCTAACCCATTTGACAAGGAAAAGAAGTTAGAGCTTGCAGCCCATAAAGCCTGCTGGACTTTTAAACTAAATTCAGTGTGGAGATCAGACTGCACTCAGAGTCTCCTTACTGTGTGGAGGAAGGGCTGTAGGGAGTGTCTGTAATGAAGGTGACCAGGGCTGGACGCAAAGGCACAGCTGATTAATGCTGCAGATAGCACATTAAAGCAATAAACACTCAGTACTCGACTTTGCTCCATCCATGCAAAATCTAATTTTAAGCCTGTTCAGGTTATGGAATAAGGAAAAAATTAAAGGCCTTAAATCTTCCCATAAATGATTTAATGATAAGAAATAAAAATGATCTCAAATTCTAATCATGTATTTTAAAGATATCACAAAAATGCAAAGAATTTCTACTTTAAATTTCTTTTTAACAATGGAATGTTCTGCAGATCTCCATATTAAAAAAAACTAAGTGGCCATTAAAGTTTTTCTGCATTAAGCCATCAAATATCTATATAAAAACTATTATAACTAATCAAGAGAATGTTTAAAAAGTTGTTTTCCAACATTTTGAAGCTATGATATAAAATGCATGATTTTTAATACTTTTTTAAAAAGGAAGACCTCAAGAATTAAATATTAATTTCTTGAAATATTTTCAACACTTAACTCTTTGGAAGAGATAAAGTGTCTAACTTATATGGCATACAGAAACTTTTATACAGTATATAAATTTGAAATTTTATGTGGTATGTATCTTATTAAAAGAATACTTTTTCTTTATAGAGAGTATGTACTAGGAACAGTTCACTGAAAATATGCTTTAAGGGTAGGCTGACTTCTTAATTCTTTTTTGCAGTTTTTTTTGGCCAGGGCTGGGCTTGAACCCACCACCACACCCCCCACACCCCCGCATATGGGGCCAGTGCCCTACTCCTTGAGCCACAGGCACTGCCCCAGGGTAGGCTGACTTCTGGATCATTTAAAAGGAGTTCAGTGTTGAAAGAATTAACTTATACACTGTAAATACACTGTATCTTTAGAAACGAACACTGCCCAAATTTTCTTGGTAACACATGACATAGAGAAATACCACTTTTGCCTTTCACAAAGATCTTATGGTTTTTTCCAAAGGTCTTGACCCAAATTTCTATTTATCTTAATGACTTGCATTTTTACATTCCCATTAGTTTTATATGTTAAATATTTTTATGGTTCACTTCAAAATTTAGGGATGTTGAGAAGTGTTCCCATAGGTAATTTCATTTTTATTTTTTACATTGGTAGGTTTGCTAAATTATAAGTTTTTGTCAATCATAGAACTGTGTGTAGAATATTTAAGTACCTTCTGTCAAATAAGTCATTTTGTTTAAAGCAATTAAATATACATGATAATAACCTTAATCCAAAGCAGATATTCTTGTGAAAGTGAAATAATCTTCTACTTACATTCCTTTAAAGTTTAAGAAGGAAATTGTGTAAAAAAATGGCATTCTGACCATTAGGACCTGTTAACAGTTTAGGAAGCAGATAATTGTTGGAGAGAAGCAAAGCTCATCCTATGTTTGATTTTGACTAAAACATATCTTAAAAACTACAATTAGTGAAGGAAAAAATTCTTTAACACAATTTAGATTTTTTTCTTTTCTTTTCTTTTTTTTAATTTAGATTGGGGCAAGTAAGTTAGAAGTGCCCGTATAATATCCATCAGCACCTGTATAAAAACACCAGTCGTACATTTCCTTCCACTGTTTCTCATGTGCTCAGTCTATGACTGTTTCACTGTCAAAATCTGAATGTCATCACGTTCCATACAAGTTACGGATAAGAACAAATTTCACAAGACGGTCTTTTGAATAAAAGGAATACAAGTAAAAAAACTCCAACATATCACACACAGGATTGAAATTTAGTCTGCAAACTTTAAGAATAAGCACTTCCGGCGGCGCCTGTGGCTCAGTGAGTAGGGCGCCGGCCCCATATGCCGAGGGTGGCGGGTTCAAACCCAGCCCCGGCCAAACTGCAACAAAAAAATAGCAGGGTGTTGTGGCGGGCGCCTGTAGTCCCAGCTGCTTGGGAGGCTGAGGCAAGAGAATCGTGTAAGCCCAAGAGTTAGAGGTTGCTGTGAGCTGTGTGACGCCACGGCACTCTACCCGAGGGCGGTACAGTGAGACTCTGTCTCTACAAAAAGAAAAAAAGGATAAGCACTTCCATTGAGTTGATTTGTAGGAAATAAAATGAACATATTTTCTAAGCACAGAAATCTATGAAGAGCAGGGAGACATTCCACTGACGTGCAGAACCAAAGTGCTGACTTCTGATGCATTCTGAACAGAGAGGAAAATAATGAAAACAAATTATTACAACTTGCCTCCCTGGCCCTTCTCCTTATGATGATTAAATGCACGTAGTACAGAGTGTATGTGCGAATACAGCATTCTTAACTTTTTTTAAATGCTTTTTCGTAACAAGAAAACCCATATGGGAAAAATTTTAACGTAGTTCCCAATGATATAATTTCTAAAGCTGTTTATTCTGCCATTGCTTAAAGACAATATTATATTAGATTCAAATGTATTTAACTATCTTTTAATGACACTCAACATTTTTAACTGGCCTTTATGCTCCAAAAAATAGAAGTTAGTACATCCATTAGTTAATATGGCCAAAATAATTTATTTTTTGTACACTGTTCAACAACTAAGAGATTTGAAACTGTAAATAGGCATGGGATTAAACTGTAATTAGGCAGGAGTTTTGCAGTGCACAAGGATTCTATCAGAACAAGTTAAGAAAATGCCGACCAATTCACCAAGGAGTATAGCTCAGCCAACACTCCTCCCTCCGTGGTGACAGCAGTATTTGGTCCAGACCACCCTGAGAAGCAGCACGCACATTTGCTGGCAGGCTTTCCGTTTGTGTGAAGAAGGCCCCAACGCTGCTCTGGGGTGACCCTCCTCTGCTGCCACACCTGACAGCCTCAGGGTGCCACACACTTGAGCTGCAGACTGGAAAGGCATTTTTGCAGTCCAGTTCTCAGCTATCCCAAGATTCACTGTTAAGGTTTCTCAGGGTTTCTAGTTATCACTGTTCATACATTCTGCAAGTTTTCTATGTTTCTCGGTCGTACTGAGACGGGGAAAAGTCCTACCCGCCATTTAGAGGAAATATCTAATAGAAAGGCAGTTTCAGAGATGATAGTTTTTTTTTTTTTAAATACATGCTTTTATCCCCCTACTAATAAATATACAGGGAATGTTTAACAAAAACATCCCTATTCTTAGGATCAACACTGTCAGTGTGAAGGAGTCCCTCAGACAGTTTTCCTGCCTTGTTACAGAATAGGTTAAGTATAGTGTTTTCATTGTCTTCTAAAAATGATGTATTGGAAGACAGGCAGAATTTTTAGCCTTGATGAAATTCTTAAAGCCACAAACAAAAAACATTATGGTAATATATATATATATATACACACATATATATATATATGAATACTTGATGTTATTTGATGAATACTTTTAATGTTTCTTTAAAAATTCCAAACTACAATTCTTAGCAAGGATTTTTTTTTAATTTTCTCTTTTCAAGGACAGTGGCTTGTCAAGAAGCCGACCACCTACAAAGTCCTAGTAAAATGGGCATTCTCTAATTTTGTTTGTTAACCTTGAAAGCTCACTTTTATTCTGTTCCATGTCTGCAAAATGGTTTTGATTCATTACAATTATCAAAAGGAGAAGCAAAACTTACTCATAAAGGAAAAGGATTTTCACTTCTCCACTTTAATTGGTAACTTTAGAACGTCACATGGATCTTCAGAAAAGTGAAACATAACTTTCTCCTTTGCTTTTCTGGACCTTAAAAATCTAGAAAGCATTTTTCAAGTTTTCCTAAATTGTTAGGGGACACTTATTTTCTTGCAAATTAATTCTTTTTAACTCCTTATGATAGCTTTGAATCCCATAAAGAAAGATGAATTATCACATACTGAGCCCAAGCTGTGAAACAGGAGGAGACAAATAGAGACCCCTACTGTGTTTAACAATGTAGAAGAAATTCCAGACGCAATAGAAAAATTTTCTGTCCGTTTCCCTAGACCTCAAAGCTTGTGTGCACGGCACTGAACGGTGGAGGGCACTCTTGCTTTGCTCAACCCCGACTCCGACCCGCACACTTCCGCGTGCCTACTCAGAGGCCCGCATCTCAAATTTGTTAAGTCATGACCACCTGTGGCACCCTTGCCAACTGTCTTCAGCTTAAAACATTTGTAGTTTTGAATCAGTGCGGTGACGCACAGGGAACAAGACGCTGTTTCCTGCATGCGTGTATGCAGATGAGAGCAGAACAGCACACACATTTGCTTTGACCATCTGCACCAATGCTGCACCAGAGGAGAGGTTTGTCACACTTCAGGGCCGCACAGTAGTTCTTTCACTGAGATGTTATTCTGCAACCACATCACTGTCTATGCCTACTTAAAAAATACACAAACTGAAATACGTCAGCCGAGGTAAACAATTTCAGTCAAAATTTGGTGAGAGGGTGAAAGCAAGGTATTGCCAAGTCACTTTTGGTGAAGATGCGTATGTTTTAAATTCAGAGGATGTGGTCTCACAGATTCAACATGTGAAATTAAACCTGGTATTGATGACATGCCTTCTTGGAAGTGTCTACCCAACTATCCTCTACGCATAGAAATAAATAAGCTGAACAACTGAGATGTACACATGCCCATGTTTTAATTGCCCTAGAAGGCAAGCGCCATCCTGGGTCCAGGGACAAGGCTAAGACAAACTGCTCATCCTTATACTTGGGGCTAGATGATTGAATCCTTTTCATTGTTTATCATCATGTCATGACACTGTTTCATTTCTGTAGGCAAAGTCTGCACATATGCAAAAAATTCATCCTGGAAAAACCACTGCCCTGGGTCACTGAAGCCAGTGACTTTACACGTGCACAAACCATACAACAGAATTATCACCCAGCACAGGGAAGGTCTCTCTGGAAAAAGAGGACCAGTGTGCCAATGAATTAAGACAAAGTGCCGTGGCACCTGCAGGGTTAATTAAACAGTTCAAGATGCAACAGCTACACAAAAGAAAGCCGTTTTCTCTTCTTTAAGAACTATAAACACTTGTGCTGAACTAGATGGGCGTTTGATAAGCTGAGCTGCACAGAGCAAGCTTGCGGGATCTCTAGTTAACACTCAGATTCGGTGTTAACACTTAACAGAACAGTGGTGAGCCCTGTTGCCAAGGTCAACAGCACAGATGCACTAATTGTATTATGAGCTTGACATCTAGTGGCCACCCCTGGCAGGGCAAAGCAGGCAAAGGTTAAATCAGCAAGGCTTGTCAAAGCTCTCCTAACTACCCACCTTCAGGGAGAGTCGCCGAAGCTGGTCAGCCCTCTGCAGCCCCACCTTTTCACAGACATCAGACAAAAAGGCTTTCTAGCTGAGCCGGCTGCTAATGCTTGCAGAGAATGCAAAGGGAGTAGGGATTTCAGATGGTAAGCATAACTAATCTGAAGGTGATTGAAAAAGACAGGCCCACAGAGGAAAATATTTAGACACCACACTGGCATCGGCAGACCCTGTTTGGTGGACACTGTCTCAGTCTTGAGAACTCTTCCCTTTAATTAAGAAACAAATCAATCTTAATCTCTAACATAAACAGACTATTCCATTATTTTATTACAATTAATATTTTACACTTTCTATAACTTGGCTTGTTTGCATGGAAATCACACAGTTAACCACATTTTAAATCATAATTGTTGAAGTTACAAGAAAAATCTAAGGTAGGATAAAAATAAAAGTTGTCTTAAAGTAATAGTAAAACACTCTGTTTTTACATAAATTTGATTTTATATGAAATGTGTAGCAAGTTAACATATACTATAATTACAAACCTGCTCCCCCAGGAGTAGAATTAGCTCACATCTTCATGAGACAAAGATAGGTCAGTCTTATTCTGGCAACTATTCAAGAAATTGTGTAGGAAAATAAAACTAATAAAAACAATTTTAAAATACCCCTTCCCATTATATTATTTTAAAAGTATGCTTCTAGAAACTATTTTGCAGCATTAAAAGATGGCACATAACCTCATTAGCAGTTAAAAAGATTTTTATTTTACTTGAATAAAAGACTGTGTTAATAACTTAAGAATGCTAAGTTCCAACTAATGGTCAGCGCACAGAATAGAAATCTTTTTTTATATCTTTGCTGAATCCCCCCAAAAGAAAACGTTCTTAGGGCTACCTGGAGATGAATGGCAAAGCTGCTTAGAGATTGCAGTTGAAAATGAAATTTGACCCACTTTTCCCATCATCTTGTATACAAAAAATAATCAGCTTGCTAAGTAATTCCTGCTGTTAGTCCATACCTCCTTCTTCTGGCTCTGAACAGATCTAAAAATATTGGATTGTACATATGGAAGTTTAAAATGTAATGTACATACAAATTCCCTAACTCTGTTACATAATCAGCTCTCCGAGGGTAGGAATTAATTGGTGTGTTTTTTTGTTCATCCCTGAAATGTGCATTTTAAAACAGGCCAACATTTTAAACATTATTTTTAAAAGAAATGTTTGCGAATT
The DNA here is from genome assembly GCF_027406575.1 of Nycticebus coucang. Classification (NCBI taxonomy): domain Eukaryota; kingdom Metazoa; phylum Chordata; class Mammalia; order Primates; family Lorisidae; genus Nycticebus; species Nycticebus coucang. The sequence goes on along the minus strand of NC_069798.1, from coordinate 71,454,703 downwards.
CTTCTCCTTTTTTCACCCTGGTTACTTACTTTTTTACCTTTCACGTTTCAGGGAAAACAATCTGCCTGTGACTGTTAAAAAGTGGCTTCTGCATTGTCCCTGTGGCATGCTGAATTGTAAATGTGTAGAGCTGAAGGCAAGCCATGCAGATAGAGATAAAAGAAAAAGATCCTTCAGCGAGTGCTGGTGGCCTCCTTCCCTTAATTTAAACACAGTCTGTGAATACCACGGGTAAATTCTTAAATCACATGCTCACCACATTTAAAAGGATTTTTAAGATAGCCATATACTATAGGTTGGCAGAAGATAAAAACACACTTTGAAGCAATTAGTGCTAACAAACAAAATACAGGATGGTAAATTGTTTTAAATTATAATATCCCTTTGTTCTTTCTTAAATACAAGTTTTCTAAGGACAGTAAAACACATCTTTCTTAAATTATGTTTTATATGATAAAGAATAGCAATATTAAATTTTTTAAAGTTCTTAAAAAAGTATAAGGTGAGTATAACTCTCACTGGAAGTTTTAATTAATTTTACTCAGAACAAAAATATCCAGCTAGCTCAAAGGATTTCATTTTGGTGGCATAAACTTAACTGAATCATAAGCTGCAAGATACTTCTAAAATAGGAATGAAATACTTTGGAAATTAGTAACTTCAGATTGTAAGTCTCAATGATCCTTAAAATAAATTTTTACAAAAGGATAACTGTAAAACTTCACATAAATCATCCTAAATCTTTCTCATTTTACAAATGTCATATTTCATTCCTATAGGGATAAGGTTTGGATAGCACCAAAGCTACAATCTTTTCATTGCTTACCTAAAACAAAAGCCTGAGAAATGTCATAATTCTTTTTAAAGAAATATATGCCTTTTCCTGTGAATAAATGTGACTGCATATTTGCCTCCCCTAAACAATTTTGCATATAATATTTGCTCTTCATGACATTAGCAACCGCCTTCAATTTTACTGCACCTAGGTGGACCTATTGCTTTAATTAATATGTCACGCCCAAAGTGGTACAAAGGAATTATTCAGTTTGTTCCTAAGACACTGTAAACTAACTTAGCTCATTTATAGCCTCATGCATGGTCAATTTATTTCCATTGCATTTAACAAAATTAAAATTTTAGGAGCTCTGATTCAGGTTGGATAATTTAGTTTCCACAACCATTTATCTTTAAAGAAACATTTTACTTATTTATCCTGGTAACAAGGAGAACCTCAGAGTAATATACATGTGAGCATTCCTTAACTTAGCAGGAAACAGAGTATCTTTTATGTTCCATGAACAATCTGCTTCAGAATAATTAAATCAGAAAGGACTTTAAAAAGATAGCTTGCCTAAACTCTCCTTAAAACATGGTTGGAAACACATTACTTAAGACTCTCCCCCCAGATAGGCTATTTTTGGCCTGTTGCAAAATATGATGAGGAACTGTAGCAATATCTTGATCACAACCCTGGGCTGTGAAAAGTACAGGCTCAACACAAACTTTAATTCTAGCACGAGTGAAAACCCTGAATAGGTTGCATCACTAAATAAATTCGAGCAACAACAAGGGGAATTCAAAATAGAACTTGTAAATAATTTACCCCCTCTTTGGTTTTCAAACATAGACTCTCCATATATCCCTCAACATGTTTACACGATTGAGTTCAGCGCGCTCACATTTCTGAAGTGAAATTAAAAATGAATAGCAGTGCCTGAGCTTGTTAATTGTTAAATACAAGGGGTTTTACTCTATTAATTAAAATATGCTTTAATAAAAGGAGACATTGCACATTTTGATAACGACCCGACAAAGCTGAGAAGTATTTACATTGTTGCATTTTGGGGCGGCTGTGAAAGCCGATTTTAAGCTATTCAGGAGCCACAATAATAAAGCTTTAACATTCCTCGCTGGGATGCAATGTAGTTCTTTTGAAGGAAAGACTGTCTCTCTCATTCGGCAGAAATAAATCCATTCATTTGATCATGTAGTCATTGAGGGCAATACAAAACAAACCAAGTGTGAGAAATTCTATGTGATGAAGTAAACAAAACAAAAAAAAATCCATTTCCATGACAAAAAGATTCTTTGTCCTTAATCTGCCCACCATATGCAAGCGTTTCTTTTTAGCATATCGCCGGTTCTAATCTCGGCTGACTCGGCTGCACGGATCAGGCGCCCTCACCTCCACGGCCACAAAAAGACCCCAACGAGTCCCCGAGGTTCTTTAATTCCCCAGCTCCCCGGCCGTGCCGGGGGCGTTTTCTCGCGTCCTCCACTCCACCGGTACATACCTGCTTCGCCCAACTTTACAACACCGTGAAAAACTCAACTCCTGTTCCTTCCAGACGTTCTGCTCCGAGAGAAAAGATTACTCTCTGCTCTACACAACTCACAACACGTTAATCACGCACGTCGGCCACCCTATTGTTTTTGAGGAACGCGTTACGTTCCGCGCGCGCTCTGCAGCAGGCTCGGGGTCCCCGCGCCCCCAGACCCCCCGGGCCCCCAGCGGGGCGCGCCGGCCCGGACGCCGAGTGCCTGTGCTTTCACCGGACTAGGCAGATTCGGGGTGCCCTAAACTTCAGGGTGCTACAGCTCAGCTTCCAAGAGTCCAAATCGTCCCCAGGCTCTAACTTTGGCGGCGCCGGCCGTTCGGTTTTGGATGTTTCCAGGAGAAAGTTCCTACCAGCGAAATGACTGCAAAGGTGCCTCCAGCGCCGGATTTCGGCGTATCCCAGAGAGCACGAAAAGGCCTAAGGGAAAAACTTGGAACCCACCACAAGCGTGCTGGGGCTCTCTGTCGCGTAAAGACCAGCCCCCCCCAACCCCCAGTGCCACAGCTGTCCTCCCCCGGCCCAATTCCCAAGTCGGCCATTAAGGGAAGGCCAAGACACATTTACTTTCCGCTCGCTTGGGAACGAGATCGTTGGATTTGTCCACGCGCTAGGACATCGCGAGGCTCGCGGCCCGCGGGTCACCGGGTAGGGGGCACAGGTGGGGTCGGGGAGGCGGCGTGGACCCCAGTGGGGGCCGGCTCCGAGAGCGCACTACCTGGGGCGCCGGGACTAGCTGCTCGGAACAAAGCTGGACAGGCGGCGATCTGCTGGGCCCTAGTCCAGCGGTAGGTGACCTCTGGACGCGTTCTCCGCCGCAACGCTAGCCTGGGGATCGCCAAGGCCGGCCCCAGCGTCCCATGGCGGAGAACCAGGGTGGGGGGTTCGGAGGCGCCGGCTTGAGGACCCCCTCCCGCCGCGAGCTCTGCGCTGTCCCCGAGCCGGCTGCGGCCTGGGCGTCTGCTCTCGCAGCTGCCCAACTCTGTGTAGCGGAGGCAAGTTTACTTCGCCCACAACTCTTTCCGCGGCCGCGCGCGCTCTCGGGCAGGGTATCCGAGTCCCCGCGGTCGGCCTGGCCCGGGGGCCAGGCGCGGCGCGGGCACTTGTTCGCGGCAAACAGGGAACTTTTTCTCATCCCGCGACGCGCGCTGCCGATCCCGCCTCCCGCGCTCCCCCAGCCCTGGTGCGCGCCCCAGACCCCCGACCACTCGATGTCCCAGCCCTCACCGTGCTCGGGAGCCCCGTCCGGCGGCGGCAGCTCCTCGTCCGACTTGAGGTGCTGTGGCTTGGCCTGCTTGCGCCGAGACATGCTGCTAGCGGCGCTCGGGCCCCACGCGGGGCAGCGGCATCAGCGGGGAGGCCGGCGGGGACGGCGCGGGGTGGGCGCGGGGCGGCCAGGCGGGCGCGGGGCGCTGGGCGCGGGGCGGCGGCGGCGGCTGCGCGGGCCGCGCATGGGGCTGAGCAATTAGGCTGGTGAATAATGCATGGCCATTAGCCCAGGGCCGCGCCGATTGGCTGGCCTCCAGCGGACTCCGGCGGCCTATGCAAATGAGGCCGCGCTCGCAATTAGCGGCCGCGCTGGCGAGGAGGGGCCGCGGCGCCCGCGGGACCTCGGCGCGCGCTGCCCAGCGCCGCCTCACATCGCGGGCTCCGGCGCCGCGCTCCTCGGCCGCCCCAGGTGCGGCTCCGGCGGGCCCCGGTGCGGCACCGGCCGCGGTGGCCGCCCTCCGCAGGGCGCAGGCAGCAAACTTTGGCGGCGTCCGCGCGGCGCCGTCTCCGCCGGCGCGCCAGGCTCGCCCCTTTATAGAGTGTCTGCGCCGCCGCCCGCGCCCCGCGCTGCGCCCCCCCGCCGCCGCCGGGCGGCCCCTCCCGGAGCGAGCGGCCGCGGGCAGGGCTCCGGCCCGGCGCCTTTGTCTCTCCCGGGCCGCTCCGGGGCCGCGCCTCCTGCACTCCAGACGCGCAGGGCCGGCCGGCCGCCTGGGCTCCTCGGCAGCAGGTCACGGCGCGGCTCAGCGCTGCGGCCCCGCTCTGGCTCAGGTGCCCCCTCTCTCCGGACCTTCTTTCCTGGCTCGAGTCCCCTCCGCGGACTCCCCCGGCGGCCGGCCCAGCTTGGAGGCTCACGGCCGGAGCAGAGCGGAGCGGAGTGCGCACGCCGGGGCGGCAGGACTTCGCCAAGACCAACTTTCCGGTTCGCAAGCGGCGCGGGCCGCGCGGCTCCTCCCCTCCCCTCCCCTCCCCTGCGTCCTCCTCCCCTCTTCTCCCCTTTCTCCCCGCCCCCCCAGTCCCCGGGCCCCACAGACTCTGGAGCTCCGGCCGCGGCCAACCGGGCCGCCTCGGCCCCCACGCCAGCCCGCCAGGCCTCTCTGACGCTGGTGGCTTCTTAAATGCAGGGCGGGGAGGGAACGGAGGGCCCTGGTGCCCCCTACCCCAATCTTCCCTTCCCAACGGGAACTGTGGCCCGAGCATCCGCAGCCTGGGTGCCTGCGGAGCGGGCAGCGAGCGCGATTGATAAGTTCCAACTCCACAAAAGTCCGGCGCACAGTCCACCGTGTCCTCGGATTGCTGGGTGACGTGGGGGGGTGGCAGGTGAGGGGGTGCGCACGTCTGGACCGGCCCCACACCCTCGGGCAGCTGGCGCGACGCGCTCCCAGCACACGCGCCCGCCCCCTCGCCCGCGGTCACACGCACGCGCCCTCGCACCCGCGCGCACACGAGCGCACTCCCACCCGCAGCTGTGCACATGCCCGCGCGCTCTCCCGCGTGTGTCCTCCATCCCTGAACGGCCGCCAGGATGTGCCTCAGGTCCCATTGCCTGCATTTAAGAAGCCAGTGCCCCTCGCCCCACTATGTCTTTTTGATCTCTTAAATTTCTTATTTTTGTTCTTACAAGTAGCCCTGGCTGGTATGAAGCTTGAGCAGAGATGGCCTCCCAGAGCTTCCCCCGGTGTCACACGCTGTGGGGGAAAGCGGCGGTGGCCAGCTAGACTCCTGCGCCCAGCGGGCCGCGAGCTCTCGGAGGGGCAGGGGGTTGGTCTGCCTGGCTAGGGGAATTCTCCGCCCCCTCAAACGGACCCCAGCCCCGCGCCTCTCGCCCTTCTCTCCGCGGGCGGCTGTTTCCATTCTAGAAGCTTCCCAATCCCCAGTCAGCGGTCTCCCGCCGTCTCTAAGTGTGTAAGTTCCACGAAGCAACAGCCCTGGGCTCCAAGGAAAATCGTACAGAGGAAGGGGGAGCCCAGGTTGGAGTCATCCCCAAACAGCCCCCGTCGCCACTTTTGAAAAAAAAAATTTCTTAAGGTTGGTTTTATTTTACCTATTGGTGGCGGGCGTATTCATTTGGGTGATTTTTTAAAGAAAAAAAGACAAATAAAAGATGTCTTAAATCTAGAGTTTTTGTTGCGTTTCACACACACTTGGGTAGTTAAGCCACCGGGGAACGTCCTGGTGCCAAGTGCGCCGGGGACTTCTGCAGACGCTGCGGGCATTTGGGGGACGCTCTTGGTCTGGCACCGAGGCGCCGGGCGGTGAAAAGTTTGCAGTTGGGGTTTGGGGCAAGCGGGTGAATGAATTTTCCTTGGAAAACAGGCAGACGCTGCGGGGATGCGAAAGAAAAGAGGAACGTGGGAGTGATGGAGCGGTTGCGGAGAATGGAAAGTTCATTGCAGAATTTGCAGGACCCAAGAGTTTGGGGAAGTCGCCGAGCCGCAGCTGAAAGGCAAAAGTCTGTGGCTACTTTCTAGAAGAGAACGCGAAAATGGTCGTCGGTGGGTCAGAGCCCTGGTGAAAAGGTGCACTGTCTTTTATGACCTGCTTAATTCTCCTTTTTCCTTTCTTTTTGTTTTAACGGACACTCTGAGCAGAAGATACAAACAGGTTCTCACGCGTCGGTCTCGGGCCTTTCGGAGGCGCCGGCTCGACTCCGCAGCCTCTGGGCCGGGGACACCGCCGCCTCCTGGGGTCAGTCTGCGCGCGCCGCTCCCCTCCTTTTTTGATGCTTAAGGCCTAGTCCCCGTCCCCCACCCCTCTCTCCCATAGCCTGGCATGATTTCCTGAGGTCTTTCCGGACTTCCGAATTTCAACTGTTTAACTTCCTGGATTTGCTCTGCATTCTCTACGAGTTATGGATGTGGGAAGGTTCTTGTAAGTCCCCCCAGTGAGGGCCAATCTGAGACCTTGGCCTTCATGTGTAAGAAGCGAGCCTTAAAATTGCAGGAGTGTTGGAGAGTCACAGTGCGACGCCCAAGTGGTGCCGAAGCAGGCTGCGCGGACGTCAGGGGAGCGGCGCGATGCCGGCGCCGGGCTCTGCACCCGGGACCGCCGCGTGGATGCCGCCCCTCGCCGCCAGGCTGGGTAGAGCTCCAGGCTCCAGGGCTCCCTCCCCGCAGGCAACTCTGAGGTTGAGTTGAGAAGATACGCACAGGCGGGGAGAAGGGGCCGGGAGGCCGCAGCCTGCCCACAGGGTGCACTGGAGTGAGTCATGCCTGGGGTGTACCCTTGTAAAAGTGGACTTGGGTGAACAGATCAATTTTTATTTTTTTTTATTAAAGGTTGAAAACAAAAGGCACATTACTTTCTGCCTTCCTTGTTCCCTTCCCTTCCCTTTTTCGTTTCCCTACACTCAGATCTGAAACTTTTAAATGTTCTTATTCAATGGGACAAGTTTTAATGAAGGCATTGGCATCTGAAGTCTGTAACAATAGCTTTACTGCAGAGGGGCGGCGTGTCAGTGGAAGATTTTCACAGATGAGAGACAGGATAGGCTCTGGCTGGGTCCACTGTAAAAGGACGCTGGGAAGCGGATTTCAGAGGTGCAGACATTGAGCTGGGCTTGGGGCACTCCACACTTTCCTCACGTGACTAGTGTCTATTAAAATATTGTCATATCTAAACACTATTGCAAAAACAAAAGTTGCTTTTCTTCCCTATAATTAAATCTAATTAGTTAATTGTCTTTCCTTTTGCAATGTTGTTTTCATCTTAAGAGGCGACACATTATTATTTTGTCTGCTTAATAATATTATTTACAAATTAATGCTGTATACTTTACATTAGTGAAGCATGTAATTAGGTGTTTCATTTAATTTGTATCATTTATTCAGATAAAGCCTATCTGCAAGATTGATTTGAAAAGGGGAGCTTGGATAGTTGGTTCTGATTTAAATGGTAGTCACAGTTCATTGAAGCTACCTGGCTCTGCAGCCACAAAAGACAGTTTTACATAAGGTGCATTTGACACTTTGTTTACAAGTGTTTATTTCCCCAGCCACTTAATACAAAAGGAGCATTCAGATATTGGGACTTTCATTCTTTTTTCCTTTCCAAATTCCTTTCCTCTACTTATTGGCTACTTCTCTCCTCTCTCTCTGATTCTTCCACCCCCCAAATTTTGTTCTTTGGTTTTTGGGATTAAATCCAGCATGATTTTGTGTCTTAAACGCTGTGACAAGTGATTGCTAATTGGTTCTCACTTGAGCAAAGATATTACCATACTAATATTATTATTGGTAAGAAGAGGTAATTGATAACACCACCTGCCACTCTGGGGCAGTCACAATGATAAATGTTTCCATCAACAGGAAATCTGTGCCTGGTGTGCCACAGCCCAACGCAAACAGCATGTCACGTGCCAATTATAAAGATGTTGCTTTTCTACTAAGTTGGGGGGTAGGGGAGGGCGCTAGAAAACATGTAACCCCAAGTTAGGGTTTTTGGAAATGCTTTTTCCAGGCTTCTGTCCACCTACTTGAAGGTAACTTTCCCCATAAAAATAAAATGCTCTGCTTAAATAAACCAGTACGTAGCTAACTGCTCTGCCCACGCAGGATGCAACTGCTCTGACCTCAAAGCGATTGAGATAAATATGCCTACATTTTTAAGAGGTAGGAGCCATGTGCGTAGCATATAAATCCATCTCTGTCTGTGTGCTCACAAGCCTCCCTGTGTGTTGACTCCAGGGCGGGCGGGCGGCTTCATTGTGGGGACCCCAGGCAGACGTCCCACTGCTCCCGCCGCGCTGCGGAGAAGCGCCAGCACACGTTGGCGGCGTCAGGGGCACGCGCTGCGGAGCGGCTCCCTCCGAGGGCGAGCGCAGCTGGGCTGCAGGTAGCCCGGGAGGCGCTTCAGCGCGTGTGGTCACAGAAGCAGCGCTGGCTGGCGAGGTGAAACTTTGGCTCCCTTGCCTACAGGGAGGCCCAAACGATTATTATTAGCTTGCATTAACAGATGCAGGCCTCAAAAGGCGAAATCAGCTATTGATAATTGCAAGAAGTATACAGCAGCCCCTGTATCGATCGGCTGGTCCCTTATTCCCCTGGTATGGGAGAGATAAGAAGACTCACTCTTTAGTGCAATATAATTTCTTTTGACCTATCTGCTTGCTACAGACTTATGATGAATAGCCAGAGTGGTTAAAGTCCTTTATCACGAAAGTTACCCCTTGATATAATATTGATTCTTTATAACTAGCTCCAAACACAAAAATCAAACTGTCCACTCGGCCATCATCATCATCAATATCATCACAAAGCCTCGGAATAAAGATCAGCCGGCCTGGAAACGCTTTCTACAATCTCCCTGGCTAATCTTTATTCGCTGATGATGAAAAGAAAAAAGGGGTGGGGGAGGGGTGGAATGTCATTTGGACGGACACTGTATTTATACGTGTCCATGCGCTGGGTCAAGAGAGGGCGGCCTCTCCTCAGGAGAGCTCGCGGGCAGCTGGGCCACCCCCGCGCGCTCCGGGTCGGGAGCGACACACGCAGGACCTGCGCGAGCCGTCTCGCCTCGGAGACTGACCGACTCCACCGCCACGGCGCGCTGGGAGTCGGTGCCCCCGGTCCTTGGCGCCCGGCCGGCCCTGCGCTCCCCTGAGCGCCCGCGGACAGGGCCGCACGCCGGGCGGCTCGGAGGCTCACTTCAAAGGCCTCCCAAGCAATTCGCGTGCATTTCCCTCAATTAACTGAGTTTCCTGTCCCTCGCTCCCCTCGCCCCCAGCAGCCCGCCCCCCGCGCCAGCCCCGGGCCGCCTGAGCGTAGGGAGGTCCCTGCGAACATGGGCGCCCTCGCTTTGCCTTGTGGAGGCCCCTTCGAGACCGGGTGGGACACAGGGGGCACCCAACTTCTGCCTCCTAGAACCTTTTCTCGCTCCGCGTCCACACCTACAGGCTTTGAGTCTGGTCTCAACGGGCAGCTGTTTTTAGGGACTCCACGTGCAGAGGGCTCCTTGGGACCCCTTCATTTAACACATCCCTGTGGGTCTAACCCGCAGATGTCGTGCTCCCAACGCTGGTGAAAAGAACGTGGCCAAAGCTGAGGCGTCGGGGGCCAGTGCTCTGGGAGCCCCCCAGCCAGCAGTTTTCTAATTAGCTCGCCGCCGGGGCTGCAGTGGCTGGACTCCGCTCTGCTACCCCACCGGCGTGGGCCCCAGGGGCGGTCGGTGGGGAGGGCTCAGCGTGGTCTGTGGGCGCCAGTGTCCCACCAAGGGCCGCTCCCAGCCCCTCCTGGCTCTAACTTGGTGGAGGTCACCGAGGTCGCCTCTAGGACTCCCCCTTCCCCACCAGCCATTTCCCACAGCAGGGAAGACGGCCTGGGGCAAAACACCACAACTAATTCCCTAACCTCTTGTGGCCGTCCGGCGTCCTGCCCCTGCAAGGGGAGGCTCTCCTGAGGCTGAGTGAGGGGAGGATCCAGCGCAGTGCAGTCCCCCCTGCCCTGGTGGGGTGGGGGGACGGTGTGGAAGGGAAAGGAAGGTAGGAAGCTCTCGGCGTGGGGAAGGGCGCGTCTGCGCCCTTGCCTCGGCCTTCTGCGTCCCTGGCACCAACACTCGTGAGGAGTCCGCGCTCATACGGTGACGGCCTCTCCCCATTTCCCTAGCAGGAGAACACACCTGCTCTTCATAATATGTTCAAAGAAGTTCTAGAAAGCAGACACGACTTTGATGTGACTGTTCGTTTCCATGCTCCTTGCTTTCTCATTATCACAAACGCCTTTTGCTTTGGCTCTCAGCTCTGCAAAAGTGCAGAGATGAAGTGAGACCTCGCAGGAGGCTGTGTGGCTCTGGGAGAGGCGCCCACTGTGAGGTCCTTGACCTGGAAGAGGACAAAGACACCCAGTGGGCTGGGGCTGGGCCCTGCTCTGATGGCGGGAGGAGTGTCTTCCCTGCCGCCTGAGGAGCCCCCACTCTGCAGGTCTGGCAGGAGAAAGGAGCAGCAAAGTCCCATGTCCAGGCACAAAAATGACCTCAGGACAGCAAAATGGGCCTCTCACTCTCACCTGACCAGGGTGATTTGATTAGCTAAGTAAGAAAGCAGATATGACCAGACTCTGGGGCAGTCACTTACTAATGAATATGCATGGCCTATGCAGAGAGGATGGCAGAAAGAAGGACCCGTTTTCCACACATAGAGCATATTTCTGTGTCTTTGTCCTGCATACCGGCCACTGTAGAGAAGTTTTGCTTGATAACAACGTATTCTGTGCCTTCAGCTATATGTGCTTGGCTTGTTACAGAAGGCAGAGCCTTCCATGGAAGGAGGGTGTCACAGGAAGAGACCCAAGGTACCATCCCCCAAAGAAACCGGTTTGACCACTGGGTAGGAAGTGGATCTGCCCAGGGTCTGCAAGTGTTTGGGTGCTATGAACATGCACTGTGTTCTCAGAGGACCTGGGAAGTCAAAACCCAGAAGACAGAACACAGAAGGGACTTTGGCTTCACAGAGAATTCTTCACTTGCCAGGTGTTGTGGCCGCTCTCTCCCTGCATGGAGGAATCGGCCAACAGAGGGGTGACAGGCTTCCTCGTAAAGCCGGGTTCCTGCACCCCTGAAATTCGCCAGTGCTGCTGACAGGGCGCAGTTGTGTTTTATTACAGTCATGTCCCTAGGAAGGGTCAAGTCTACTGTCACACATCAGCGCCGTGACCCAGGCATACAGCCAGTCTGGGTGGCCGGGGCACTGGGGCTTGTCAGGACAGCACATGTGAGGAGAGGCACCCTCAGGGCTGGGAGGCGAAATGATGAGCTGGAGGAGGGTCTAGGCAAGCGGAGAACACAGACAAGAGTAAAAGTATCAGCAGCAGTTGTAGCCAGAGAGGGGACCTGTATTTCCCTGTCAGAGCCACTGTATAGAAAGCAGGACCGAGCAGGTGTAGGAGCCTGGGGCCCAAACACAAGTGTGGGATGGAGGCACAGTGTCTGCATGGATGTGAGTGGCAAGGGAGAGAGGAGAGGCCAGGACAAAGGACCCTCACTGCTTGAGGCTTGGAGCAGAGGGCTTGTGCAGGGTGCGGGACAGAGCGAGAGCCTCCAGGAGCTCCGTGGTACATCCAGATTGGCCAGGTCCAGTCCCTCGCAGAGGCTCCCAGGCCTTACAGGAAAGCAGAGGGTTGCGCGCAGCTCATCCAGGCAGTAGGTCACCTGTGTTGACAGTGCATGGGAACAGCCCCCGCCTGCCCCAGAGTGCCTTACGTCTGGCAGGCCTGCAGTGAGGCCAGTGCAGTCTCCAGCCCAGTCAGCCCCTGCTCTGTTCTAGTGCCGTCCGCTGGCTAGGGGATTGGTCTGAGAGCATTTGATAAAGAGTTATTAGTGGGGAACCACTTGTTTCTTCTGACAAATTTGATCCCACTTGCTCACATGTCCAAAGCACAGCTGTCATCTCATGTCCTCCCAACTGGGTCTCTCCTGTGGGCCTCAAAGAGGGTGGTCAGAGCCTCCCTACAGCTTAGCTCTGTTTAGGTTACATTTTATTACCCCAAATTCATTTTATCACCAACTTTTATGTCCCACTTGTGTCTGCTCAGGAGACTCTGGAGCCCTTGTGGGTGTCCCATAAAAGCTTCTTTGAGACACACTGTGTGTGCCCGCTGGTGGTGCTGGGTTGGTGCGGGAGTGAGGTGCGGTGATGGACATGTGTGTGCATGTCCAGTGTGGTCCACAGGACCTTCCATTAGCTCCCTGTGTCCCTGTTCAGTTCCTGGCTGACCTGAGGCTGCCCTCTGAGCCCTGCTGCTCACACATGCATCCAGCACGGACTCAGAGACCCCGTCCCGCTCCCAAGCACATGTGGCCACGCATGGCCCAGGCTCTCCTACCACTCTCCAGCCGCTGCACTTGCTGACCTGTTTTGTAGATGTGCTAATGTGGACTCAGTGGTAAGGATGTGGCCAAGGTGGAGGGAGCCTGCACTCACTCCAGTCCTACCAGGGGAGCATCGGGTGTGAGCACTGCCCACACTGACTAGGCGGAGGGCCTGCTGCCATGAGTGATGCTGTTCCTCAAGGCTGGCAGTCGGAATTTTTCTGCCTTCCCTGCAGTAAGATCATCACGCCCTTCAGAAGCTCTGAATGGCTGTCAGGTGGACCTCACGTTTGATCAGGTTTCTGGGGCAGCTGGGTTTATCCAGGGGTCTCACCTCACCCCCCTGCCTGGGCCCCCTGTACGGCCGACTCCCTCCGATCACCTGACTCATCTGGCATAAGCTCTACTTGCATGTTCTTGACTTTATTTTCATTTCAAATCCAGTTTCACATTTTTCTTTGAGGAAGCATTTTACCCTTAGTTCCTCTGTTCTTATTTTTTCTCAGCAATTATGATTGCAATTCATGTTTTTCAGGAATTGTAACAAAACATGTCTTGAGTTTTTAAAATACCACTGCTGGCCCATTTCGTGTGAGCACTCCAGACCTGCCACTCTGCTCCAGATGCTAGGCCCAAGGCAGGAGAATGTTTACACTGGGCTCTGCCCTGCTGCCCGGTCCCTTCACACGTTGTGCTGTCTGCACATGAGTCTCCTTGACTCACATTGTTCCTTGTGCTCCCAGGAGTCCTGTGTGAGGCTCTGTCTTCTCTCCTTCTGTCCTGACAATGCCCAATCAGCCCTTACTATCACCCTTGTGAGCAGGGCCCTACTGTCCAAGGCCCCGTTGCCGAGGCCATGCATGGAGGGGTGGTGTGGCCCCCGGGGAAGGGGTCTTGGTGCCAGAGGCTAGGCTCAGGCAGGCTTAGAGACACCTCCGGGTTCATGCAGGACACATCAGGCTCCTCTGAAACGGATTCTGTTGTCTGTAAGCCTTTGAAGGGGTGAATTTTGAGAAGGTGCCTCCCCTTAAATAAGAACTCCTGCTTCGTCCTTAGGACCTTCTGTTTCTCTGGGCAAAATCAGAGAAGATGAACAATTTGAAGAAAGGGTTAGTTCAGAGTACTCTGTGTGGGGTTGGGACGTGGCCAGGCTTGGAAGCTCTGAGGTGCACTCTGGGCCTGGCACAGCAGGGGTGCTGGGCAGTAGCAGGAAACGGGCGGTTTCCAGCGCCAATGTGAGCCCTTCCTCGGTGCTCCCGACAACACTTTCTCTCAGAGTGGAACACAGGACCGCTCATGATGACCACTGTCCTTCTGTCAGAGAAGTGAGTAGAGAATTTTTCTTAGACAACATGGATAAAAACCAGCCCTTTGATTCTCAACAGCACTTAAATAACACGAGGCTGTGGTATGTGCTGCTGTGACAACGTCTTTGCTGCTGTGACGATCGAAATCACCAACGGAGATAAAATTATCAGAAAAACACTTGTTGGTCTGCTTCCTGGAGGCCACGTAGAGATTTTCTCCGGTTTCTTTGCTCTTATTCACGTTCAGTACTGAGAACTATGAGTGATTTTATGTCATCCACTTTGCTTGCGTACTTATGAGAAATAAAGTTTTCTACTTTTATGAACATATTATATATATGTATATTTGAACCATGTACACGCACAGATATTTTCCAGTGTCTGCATGCAGTCACATGACTACCGGAGTTGCTGTCATTTCAGGTTGGAGTTTAGCAGAGACATTTGCAGGTTTCAAGAAGTCAGGTGGACCCATATAGCATGACTATGTTTTCTAACAGTGGGACTTTATCTAAGAAGAAAAATTGTATGATGTAAATATATTTTGGAAGCACCACTGAAAATAGCAAAGGTGGGTAAGATGTATTAGGAAAATAATCATATAGGTACCAGAATGCTCTGAAAATGTCCCCAGGGGACCTGCTTAGAAGCCACTCTTTTTGAGATGTTACTATACTTGTCATCAGTAGAGAAGTTCCATGTCAGTTGTAGAGATTAACAACCATGGCAATGTAAGGAACCAGTGGTTTTTAACCAGAAGTTTTGTGTAACCAGTTTGGATGATTTTCACGTGAATCAGTGTTCTCTGTGACTTACGTAGATACACCCTTGGTGCTGGCTCCAACTGACAGAATTCCACAAAATCTAGTCACACATGTGATGGAAGTACATGTGGGGCACATCAGGGCTCTGACCAACACTGGGCCACCCCACTGTCCCTTGGTGCCTGTTCATCCAGCAAAAGGCTTGTGACCTGGGGTTATATGCCCCGAATATGTGTGCGTGAGTGGTTTCTGTATTTTTGGGAAGAGTTTCAACAGCTTTCATCACAACCCACAATGTAGGACATGACTCTGCTCAGTTTTTTTTTTTTTTAAATCTTTATAAAAGCATTTTTGAGAAAATTGCTGAAGAGAATTTATTTGCATGAATGAAACTTAAAATATAATCTAAGTGTTTTCAAGAACAGAGCATGGTACTCCATCAGCACTGAAATCCCAGTGGCAGTCAGATGGGCCTTCCTCCAGCCCTCCAGAGAAATGTTTCCCATTCAGAGAAATTTGGAAGATATTGCCTTTGTATGACCCAGTGGGCCTTTGACATGTATTTTAGCACATTAAGGGCCTAAAACTCCCTGTAGTTAAGAGACCTCTGGTTAGTGTAATTCAGCATTTTCCAAAGATTTTTGACCACATGAAAGTTTTTCAAGCAACCCACAGATTTGCCATGTCTGTGCCTGGTTGGTTGGGCTGTGGGAACTCCAGATGGGGAGTCAGTTCTGTGAGGGGAGCTCCTGGGATCTGTCTGCAGAGAGTCTCCACCTGTGCCAGCCAGTGGCCTGGATGTTGTGGAAACTGTTGCTGACCTCCACAGAGCCCAGAAGACCCCTGACTTCTTTGTAGGGTGCTTCATCATGGTGGGGGCTGTCCTGGGCATCAGACTGTGTTCACAGAAGCCCTGGTCTTTGCCCCTGGGAAGCCAAGTACCCCTTAGCTGGGGTGTCACTTGCTCCAGGGTAAAGATTCTGGTTGGAGTCAGAGCACACAGGAGGCCTTGCATAGAGGATCTGACAGGTGGGACCTGGGCGTCAGAGGACAGGGATGGGGTTCTAGGAGAGGCTGCTTGGCCCCCTTGGTAGGGATGAGGGTTGGACTGAGCTGGCTTGGTAGAAGTCACAGAGCAGGAAGCCCAGGTGGGGTCCAGAGAGGGGTGACTTAGGAGGGAGTGTGGTGGGCAGCAGGGTGGTGCCCCTTTGGTGCCATGCAGGAGATGGTTCTGGTGGGTCAGAGAGAAGCATCCTGTCCCAGAGGGCTCCAGCCAGGCAAGGCTGGAGATGCTTGGGTGCCACCCACCCTCTGCAGAGGTCAAAACGTGTTTCTCCTAAAAACACAGGGCGAGAACCGTGGAGAGAGGGTGGGCTCTGTGGAGAAACACTCTTATAATCAACTTGTTATATAATCTAGAAATGTTCAGAAAGTGGAACAAACAGGAATGCTGATCAATGGTTTATTTTGATATTTGTTAAGGAAAACAAACTTAAAAAACATTAAGAGAAGCTGTGGTTTAAAAGTTGCTAACCATAATATTTTGAGTAGAGGAGAATCCTTTAGTCCTGGGGCTTTCAGACAGGGTGCGGGAAGAGGGGCAGGTGTGTGCTGGGTGGGGAAAGGTGTAGCTGGTCACCTAGGAGAGGGGTGATCTGGGCTTGAGGGGCCTGCCGGATGTCAGGTGGAGAGCTGTCTGGGATGGAGACAGAGGGTGTGCCACGCCACATGAACAGCCATAGGGCCTGTGTGTGGAGGGGCTGGAAAAGATGGCATGGTGGTGGCGGGGCAAGGAGGGGTGCCTTTGTCCCTAGCCTTGGAGCTGGCCTGGCTGCCACCGTGACTGGGGCCTGTCCTCTGCCCTTGGCCATGGCATCCTTCTTGCACTGGTGTGGTCCCTGAAGGGGACTGTTCTCCAGGCAGCTGGGCATCATTTAAACTAAGCTTCCTTGTCACATTCTTTCATAAGAATTCCAGTTCTGGAATTATATAACAGCATTTATGTTTCACCTCTCTCATTATACATTTCACCTAAGAAATTTGACCCAACATAATTTTTTTCAGCAGTCTCAGAATATATATGTGCTTTTGAGAGTAAAAATAGCAAGTACTATGTATGGATAGTCAACTCAAAACCAAATGAAAAACAGTGGTGAAGGGAACCAGAGTTGGTGCTTCAGTCTGTGGTGGAAATATTCTTGAGCCTAATCTCCAAATTCTTTTTTTCTTTTTTTTTTTTTTTTTGCAGTTTTTGGCTGGGGCCGGGTTTGAACCTACCAGCTCTGGTATATGAGGCCGGTGCCCTACTTCTTTGAGCCACAGGCACTGCCCCCAAATTCTTAAAAGCTATTTTTGTTATGATGTGTTGGAGATTTTTAAAGTTATTAAAAATTATAATGCTTTTAGAAAACATGCACTCATTTGAAAAATTAGTTTCAGGAACTGACTTCGAACTATCATGGCAAGACTAATAACAGCAAAACCTTTGTTAAAGGAAATTATCTCTTCGTCATTAAAGTCTAAATAGTACTTTTTGTTTTCTTTGAAACTCATTTCAGTATAATAGAGATTCAATTCAGCATTTTGTTGTTCTAAGAACTCAATAAAAACGCAAGGAAGAGATTATTAATGGAGTAATTATATTTCAAAAGGAAACTGCTTCATGAAATGATGGAACCACAAAGACAGATGACAGATTATTGCCTAATGTGTCTCCCAAAAGTTCATGTTTGGGAAGCTTAATTACCATTGAAACAGTGTGAAGAGGTGGGGACTTTAAGAGGTGGTCAGTGAGAGAGGTTGGTTACTGTGGGGCTCCTGATAAATGGATCGGTTTGGACCCCATTCTTCTGTCTCACATGCTCTTGCTGTGTGACGCCTTCCACCCGGGGCCACCCTCACCAGATGCCAGTGCTATACTCTTGGACTTCCCAGCCTGCAGGACCGAGACCAGATAAGATCATTCTTTGCCATGTAGACCACCCAGTCTGGTGTCCCTGCAGCAGTGAGAAGGAACCAAGACTGATTACACAGAGAATGTGAGTGTGAATGTGTGTGTGTGAGCATGTGTGTGTATGAGTGTGATTGTATGTATGTGAGATAGTGTGTGTATGTGAGGGTGAGTGTATGAGTGTGACTGTATGTGAGTGAGTGTGTGAGTGCACATGAGTCTGTGTTGGTCAACATGAAGGTAGGGGGAGCAGATATGATTTTCAAAAATAAAGATCAAGTGTCAAATAAGATAAATGCCTCTAAAGTCATAAAACATCTCCAAGGGAAAACCTGAGTTAATTTACAAACTGTGTGCTACAAGTTTCATAAACAACAATGAAATGAATGGAATGCACCTGTGTCACCTCTAACTTAGAAAACCAAGCACTTGGGGCGGAAAAGAGAAAGTGCGTTCCTAATATTATTTGATACAGAGAAAACCTCTAAATACCAGAATTGGGCTATTCAGCTTTTATAAGGTTTTTAAATTTTTTTTCAGTTTTGGGTGAATTATACAAAGGCAAATTGAGAATTTCATTTTAATCTTGCATGTGAAACTTCCATTTATGACAATGAAATGGAAATACATTGAGTCAGAAGAGTAAGTTCTCTAGGCTGGCCTGAACTCCTGGACACAGAGGATCCCCCGGATCAGCCCTGGATTGTTGGTGTGGCTAGTAAACTAAGTCTTTGGGAACAACAGTGACTAGCAGGGGTGAATGGCACCTAAGTTGGCCTTCTCAAAGATCGTCTCCCTGAACTGTGAAGACAAAAACTGCTGGTGACTGCCCGGAACTCTGTAAGAGCTGCTACGCGACCTTGATCAGTGCCAGTCTGGACCTCCGTAAGAGCTGTGACGCAACCCCCGACCTGCACCTGCTGGGCCTCCCCACACCCTGACTAGAAACTGCGGGAGCTGCGCAACCCCATGTCCTCCCTCCTGCACCCTCCCTGCCTCCACGACCGCCCGCTCATCTGGCCAGGGACTCTGGTAGCCACGTGCCGTCCAGAGCCCTCCCTGCCTCTGTGCAGAGCCCTTCTCCTGGCCAGAGACTGCTGGAGTCTTGGGCTCTCTGTGCCAAAGTCACTGGGCACCAGGCACTCCCAGAACCATGTGCACCACCCCCCCCGCCCTGTTGCTGGTTCCGGGTGTCACACTCCGGAGCTGCTTCCACAACCAGAACTCCCTGGCTGGGGCAGCCCCAGAGGAACTACACGGGGTCACTCCCTACAAAGATCGAGCAACAATAGAGTGATCCGGCTGGGGTCTAATCTTGGAGAGACACCTCCCCAACTCTGAGGATGGACAGAGGCAAAGGTGAAAAACAATCATGAGGTGAAATCAACAGAAAAACTCTGGCAATATGAATATTCAGAGTAGATCAACTCCCCCGAGGATCAATGGGGCAGACACAGCACAAGATGCCATGCACAAAAAAATAGCTGAGATGTCAGAAATCGAATTCAGAATCTGGATAGCAAATAAGATCGAATTAGAATTCCAAGCAGTAACCCCAAAGATATCGCAAGAATTCAACGAATTCAAAGACCAAATGACCAAAGATTTTGACACATTCAGACAAGAAGTTGCAGCCCTCAAAGATCTGAGAAACACAGTAGAATCCCTCAGTAACAGAATGGAGCAAGCAGAAGAAAGGATTTCTGACATTGAAGACAAAGCTTTTGAACATTCCCAAACTCTCAGAGAGGAAGAGAAATGGCAGGCAAAAACAGATCATTCTCTCAGAGAGCTCTGTGATAATTCAAAGAAAACCAATATTCGTCTTATAGGGATCCCCAAAAGAGACGAAGTGGCTTCACAAGGCACAGAGTCTCTTCTCCATGAGATTATGAAGGAGAACTTTTCAGACATGCCAAGGGATTCTGAAATTCAGATAGCAGACAGTTTCAGAACTCCAGCATAACTCAACCCAAATAAGACATCCCCCAGACACATAATAATCAATTTCACTAAAGTTAATATGAAGGAGAAAATTCTGAAAGCAGCCAGACGAAAGAAAACCATCACCTACAAGGGCAAGAATATTAGAATAACTGCAGATCTCTCTGCTGAAACCTTTCAAGCTAGAAGAGGATGGTCATCGATTTTTAATCTCCTGAAACAAAATAACTTTCAACCCAGGATCCTGTACCCAGCTAAACTGAGTTTCATTTATGAAGGAGAAATTAAATACTTTAATGACATTCACATGTTGAAGAAATTTGCCATAACTAAACTAGCTCTCCAGGATATTCTCAGACCTATCCTTCATAAAGACCACTGTAACCCTCCAGCACAAAAGTAGACCCACCCAGAAAATTTTGATCAAATTCCAACTTCCACAGTTTCAGAAGGATTAAAAATGTCCACTGGACACTCGAAAGGCTTATCAATATTCTCAATTAATGTGAATGGTTTAAATTGTCCTCTAAAGAGGCACAGGTTGGCTGAATGGATACAAAAACTCAAGCCAGATATCTGCTGCATACAAGAATCTCATCTTACATTAAAAGACAAATATAGATTCAAGGTGAAGGGATGGTCATCTATCCTCCAGGTGAATGGAAAGCAGAAAAAAGCAGGCATTGCAATCCTATTCGCAGATGCAATAGGCTTTAAACCAACCAAAATAAGGAAGGATAAGGATGGACACTTCATATTTGTTAAAGGTAATACTCAATATGATGAGATTTCAATTATTAATATTTATGCACCCAATCAGAATGCACCTAAATGTATAAGAGAAACTCTAACAGACATGAGCAACTTGATTTCCTCCAGTTCCATAGTACTTGGAGTACACCCCTTTAGCAATGCTGGATAGATCCTCCAAAAAGAAGCTAAGCAAACAAATTTTAGATTTAAACTTAACCATTCAACATCTGGACTTAACAGACATCTACAGAACATTTCATCCCAACAAAACTGAATACACATTCTTCTCATCACCCCACAAAACATACTCCAAAATTGACCACATCCTAGGCCACAAATCTAACCTCAGCAAATTTTAAAAAATAGAAATTATTCCTTGCATCTTCTCAGACCATCATGGAATAAAAATTGAACTCAATAACAACAGGAATCTGCATACCCATACAAAAACATGGAAGCTAAACAACCTTATGCTGAAGGATAGATGGGTTATAGATGAGATTAAGAAGGAAATCACCAAATTTTTGGAACAAAACAACAATCAAGACACGAATTACCAGAACCTCTGTGATACTGCAAAGGCAGTCCTAAGAGGGAAATTTATAGCACTACAAGCCTTCCTCAAGAAAACGGAAAGAGAGGAAGTTAATAACTTAATGGGACATCTCAAGCAACTGGAGAAGGAAGAACATTCCAACCCCAAACCCAGCAGAAGAAAAGAAATAACCAAAATCAGAAATTGAAAACAAAAGAATTATACAACAGATCAATAAATCCAAAAGTTGGTTTTTTGAAAAGATCAATAAAATAGATAAAGCTTTGGCCAACTAACCAGGAAAAAAAGAGTAAAATCTCTAATTTCATCAATCAGAAATGATAATGATGAAATAACAACAGACCCCTCAGAAATTCAAAAAATCCTTAATGAACACTACAAGAAACTCTACTCTCAGAAATATGAAAATCTGAAAGAAATCAACCAATACTTGGAAGTATGCCACCTACCAAGACTTAGCTAGAACAAAGTTGAAATGTTGAACAGGCCTATATCAAGTTCTGAAATAGCATCAACTATATAAAATCTCCCTAAAAAGAAAAGCCCAGGACCAGATGCTTTACATCAGAATTCTACCAAACCTTTAAAGAAGAACTAGTACCTATATTACTAAACCTCTTCCAAAATATAGAAAAAGAAGGAATGCTACCCAACACATTCTACAAAGCAAACATCACCTTGATCCCCAAACCAGGGAAAGACCCAACAAGAAAAGAAAATTATAGACCAATATCACTAACGAATATTGATGCAAAAATACTCAATAAGATACTCACAAACAGAATCCAACAACATATCAAAAAAATTATACACCATGACCAAGTGGGATTTATCCCAGGGTCTCAAGGCTGGTTCAATATACGTAAATCTATAAATATAATTCAGCATATAAACAAACTAAAAAATAAAAATCATATGATTCTCTCAATTGACACAGAAAAAGCTTTTGATAATATCCAGCATCTCTTCATGATCAGAACACTTAAGACAATTGGTATAGAAGGGACAATTCTTAAACTAATAGAGGCCATCTACAGCAAACCCACAGCCAATATCATATTGAATGGAGTTAAATTGAAATTATTTCCACTGAGATCAGGAAGCAGGCAAGGTTGCCCATTGTCTCCATTGCTCTTTAACATTGTAATGGAAGTTTTAGCCATTGCAATTAGGGAAGAAAAGGCAATCAAGGGTATTCACATAGGGTCAGAAGAGATCAAACTTTCACTCTTCACAGATGATATGATCGTATATCTGGAAAACACCAGGGATTCTACTACAAAACTTTTAGAAGTGATCAAGGAATACAGCAATGTCTCAGCTTACAAAATCAACACCCATAAATCTGTAGCCTTTATATATACCAACAATAGCCAAGCCAAAAAAACAGTCAAGGACTCGAATCCTTTCAGAGTAGTGCCAAAGAAGATGAAATATTTGGGAGTATACCTAACAAAGGATGTGAAAGATCTCTACAAAGAGAACTATGAAACTTTAAGAAAAGAAATCGCTGAAGATGTTAACAAATGGAAAAACATACCATGCTCAAGGCTGGGAAGAATCCACATTGTTAAAATGTCTATACTACCCAAAGCAATATATAATTTTAATGCAATTACTATTAAAGCTCCATTGTCATATTTTAAAGATCTTGAAAAAATAATACTTTGTTTTATATGGAATCAGAAAAAAAACCTCGAATAGCCAAAACATTACTCCACAATAAAAACAAAGCAGGAGGAATCATGCTACCAGACTTGAGACTGTACTATAAATTGATAGTGATCAAAACAGTATGGTATTGGCACAAAAACAGAGAAGTAGATGTCTGGAACAGAATAGAGAATCAAGAGATGAATCCAACTACTTACCGTTATTTGATCTTTGACAAGCCAATTAAAAACATTCAGTGGGGAAAAGATTCCCTATTTAACAAATGGTGCTGGGTGAACTGGCTGGCGATCTGTAAAAGACTGAAACTGGACCCACACCTTTCACCATTAACTAAGATAGACTCTCACTGGATAAAAGATTTAAACTTAAGACATGAAACTATAAAAATACTTGAAGAAAGTTCAGGGAAAACTCTTGAAGGAATCGGCCTGAGTGAATATTGTATGAGGAGGACTCCCCTAGGCAATTCAAGCAGTATCAAAAATACATTACTGGGGGTGGCATCTGTGGCTCAATGGAGTAGGGCACTGGCCCCATATGCCAGAGGTGGTGGGTTCAAACCCAGCCCCGG
This sequence comes from Nycticebus coucang, assembly GCF_027406575.1. NCBI lineage: Eukaryota > Metazoa > Chordata > Mammalia > Primates > Lorisidae > Nycticebus > Nycticebus coucang. The sequence goes on along the minus strand of NC_069798.1, from coordinate 71,431,780 downwards.
CCAAAAACTGCAAAAACTAAAAAAATTAAAAAAAAAAAATACATTACTGGGACCCGATCAAACTAAAAAGCTTCTGCACAGCCAAGAACATAGTAAGTAAAGCAAATAGACAGCCCTCAGAATGGGAGAAAATATTTGCAGGTTATACCTCTGATAAAGGTTTAATAACCAGAATCCACAGAGAACTCAAACATATTAGCAAAAAAAGAACAAGTGGTCCCATCTCAGGATGGGCAAGGGACTTGAAGAGAATCTTCTCTAAAGAAGACAGACGCACGATCTATAAACACATGAAAAAAAGCTCATCATCCTTAATCATCAGAGAAATGCAAATCAAAACTATTTTGAGATATCACCTAACCCCAGTAAGAGTAGCCCACATAACAAAATCCCCAAACCAGAGATGTTGGCGTGGATGTGGAGGAAAGGGCACACTTCTACACTTCTGGTGGGAATGCACACTAATACATTCCTTCTGTAAGGATGTTTGGAGAATACTTAGAGACCTAAAAATAGACCTGCCATTCAATCCTATAATTCCTTTACTAGGTTTATACCTAGAAGACCAAAAATCACAATATAACAAAGACATCTGTACCAGAATGTTTATTGCAGCCCAATTCACAATTGCTAAGTCATGGAAGAAGCCCAAGTGCCCATCGACCCACTAATGGACTAGCAAATTGTGGTACATGTATACCATGGAATATTACGCAGCCTTAAAAAAAGATATCTGGAAACTTTACCTCTTTCATGTTTGGAGACTTTACCTCTTTCATGTTTACATGGATGAAGCTGGAACATATTCTTAGCAAAGTATGTCAGGAATGGAAGAAAAAGTATCCAATGTACTCAGCCCTACTATGAAGCTAATTTATAGCTTTCACATGAAGGCTATAACCCAACTATAGCACAAGAATATGGGGAAAGGGCCAAGGAGGGGAAGGGAGGGGAAGGTTAGGGTGGAGGGAGGGTAATGGGTGGGGCCACACCTACGGTACATCTTAGAATGGGTACAGGCGAAACTTACTAAATGCAGAATAGAAATACCTACATACAATAACTAAGAAAATGCCATGAAGGCTACATTGAACAGTTTGATGAGAATATTTCAGATTGTATGTGAAACCAGCACATTGTACCCCTTGATTGTACTCATGTACACAGCTATGATTTAACAATAAAAAATAAAAAAATAAAGAAGAGTAAGTTCTCTTATTTGCAGCTTTTAAATATTTTTCCTCCACAGGGAAAAGCAAGGGAAGTTTGGTATTTGAGGCAGGATTTTGCCCAGTGCAGTCACACCTTGTTTCACTGAGCTTCTCCGGCACTGTTTTCTTTCTCCCTTTCCTATCCTTTCCTTCCCTTCCCTTCCCTCTTCCTTTCTTTCCCTCTTTCTTTCTTTCCTTCCTTCCTTAGCAAATTGAAGGCTGTTACAACCCTGTGTCATATAAGCACGTACTCACTTCACATCTCTGTCCCATTCCAAACTTTTCATTATTGTTCTATCAGCAATGGTGATCTGTGATCAGTGATCTTTGGTTGCTACTGTGATTGTTTTGGGGTGCTGCACACTGTGTGCATGTGAGAGACAGGGTTTACACAACAAACATTGTGTGTGCTCTGATTACTGTACTGTCTGGCCACCCCCACTCCCCGGGCCTCCCTATTCCTTGAGACAGCAATATTGAAATTAGTCCTATAACTCTACAACGGCCTCTAAACCTTAACGTGAAAGGAAGAGTCACAGTCTCCCACTTTAAATGAAAAGCTAGAAATGATTAAGCTCAGTGAGAAGGCATATCAAAAGCTGAGACAGGCTGAGAGAGCTAAACCTCTCGTGCCAACAGCCAAGATGTGAAGGCAAAGGGAAAGTTCTTGAAAGAAATTAAAAGTGCCACTCCAGTGAGCACACAAATGATAAAGCAAAACAGCCTCGTTGCTGACGCGGAGGAAGTTTGAGTGGTCTGGACAGAAGATCAAACCAGCCACAACCTTCCCTGAGCCAAAGCCTGATCCAGAGCAAGGCCCAGGCTCCCTTTAATTCTGGGAAGGCTGAGGAAGTTGCAAGAGAAGTTGGAAGCTGTAGAGGCTGGTTCGTGAGGACAGACCCGCCTCTGTAACATGAAAGTGCAAAGTAAAGGTGGCAGCTGCTGATGGAGAAGCTGCAGCGAGCTATCCAAGAGATCCCTGAGATCACAGCTGAGGGGGCTGCAATAAACAGCACATTTCAGTGTAGACAAACACTGGCTGCTGGAAGAAAACGCCACCCAGGACTTTCATAGCTGCAGAGAAGTCAGTGCCTGGCTTCAGAGCTTCCAAGGTCAGGCTGACTCCCTTGTTAGGGGCTGATGCAGCTGTGACTTTACCGTGACACCAAGGCTTACTTAGCATTCTGAAAATCTTAGTGGACTTTAGGAACGATGCTCAGTCTCCTCAGCCTGAGCTCTTGATATGGAGTGACAAAGACTGGATGATGGTGCCTCTGCTTAAAGCCTGGTTTACTGAGTATTTTAAGTCCCCTACTGAAAAGTGTTGGGGTTTTGTTTGTTTGTTTGTTTTGCAGTTTTTGGCCGGGGTTGGGTTTGAACCCGCCACCTCTGGTATATGGGGCCGGTGCCCTACTCCTTTGAGCCACAGGTGCTGCCCTAGAAGTAGTGTTGAAAAAAAGAGAGATTTCTTTCAAAATATTACTGTACCTTGACAATGCACCAGGTCACTCGAGATGTGCGAGATGAATGTTGTTCTCATGTCTCTAACACATCCATTCTGCAGCCCATCCATCATTGCGTGATTTGACTTTCAAGTTCTGTTATTTAGTAAATACATTATGTAAGGTAATGGCGGCCATAAATAGTGATTCCTCTGATGGACTTGGGCAAAGTAAACTTAAACCCTTTTAGAAAGGATTCACCATTCTACCGGCCATCTAAAACATTTGTGATTTGGGGGAGGAGGTCAAAATGCCAACATTAACAGGAGTTTGGGAGACATTCATTCCACCCCCAATGGATGACTGACAGGTTCAAGACCTCAGTGCAGGAAGTCTCTGCAGGTGTGGGGGGAACAGCAGGAGAACTAGACTGAGAAGTGGGGCCTGAAGATGGGAATGAGGGTAGATTGACAACAAGGGGTCCTGGGTGTCCAGTGCATTTGTCTATAGTTCAGTTGGATCTTTCTTAGCATCAAGCAATGGCTGTAAAATGTCATCTACTGAGAGCTCAGTCAGTTCCTTCTGTAGTTCTGTAGTTCTGTAGGTTGGTCGGTGATACCAACCAGGTGAGGCTGATATGCTCATTTGCGTGTGATGTCATGTTCTCAAAGTCAGTGAACTTTTCGCTGTCTTTGCCAGCTAACGGGTACATAACAGATGCATATTCTTAAAATTATTCACACATATCATCCCGTTCATCAATGACTTCCGCTAATGGGGGAAAATGTCTATTGGAAATATCCTTTTGAAAGAATGTTTTGGAAAAAAGATAGTTTTTTTCCAAAATATTTGGATTTTTTGGCCATTGTCACATATAGACTTAGTTTTACTTGCAAAGAAATATTCCAGTCATTTTGATTTGACATGACATCACACAGAAATGCTGCATTCCTATAGAAAGAAATCTTTCAGTAATGCACATTGCTGATTCTGTTCTTCATAAAATGTAACTATTTGTTCTCACAGAGGTAAAATTTTGTCTAACATCTGTCATGATAGCCAGCACACTGTAGGATAGGACAGATCCATGCAGAACACCTCATTTTTCAACTTCAGCATGTTAGGAAACTGAGGGTGCCACGTTGCATTTGCAATACTTATTATTGGCTGCAAAGTGTCACTTAAAGTAGTAGCTTTAGCACAGATTTTGCTGACGCAGGAAACAATGAAAAGAAATGAGAGCATCTGAATCTGTGAATGCTTTTCTTATCTGTGCTATAAACCCTTCACGTTTTCCTGTCATGGAAGATGCACCGGCTATACAGACCCTCACTCAATTTACCAAATTCAGTCCAACTTCAGGACATTTATCTTAAAAGTTGTTGAACAATATTTTTTGAAATTATCTTTTATCTTTATAAATATTAGTTGTCTATTCTTTGATACTTTGGGAAAAATAGTAAGAAGTAGTTAATTGATGACTCCATACTGAACCTCAGAGTCAGAGCATTCTATAATAGACACACTCTGATTTGTGTCTATTATAGAATGTGCATGTTACTTTCTTTGCATTACTATTATTATTATTGCTTAATACTTCCTTGCAGCAATTGTCTGATTTCTTTTCTGAATGTATTTGTCTTCGTTCGTTCTTTGTGAGGTTTTTGTTTCTGGTCCCTATCTTAAACATTGCTAATTGTTGTTGAATTTTAAGACTTTTTAATTTTGTGAAGGCAAAAAGTGGAAGCCTAATGAACACAAGTATAAGTGAAAATTAAAAAAAAATAGTTGTTGAACAAATCTAGTCCCCATGTTCTGTTTGTAAAGTACTCAAAGAGCGTAACACTTTGTACCAAAGAAAGTCTTTTGTTATGACCTGAATGAAGTATAAAACCTGCAGTCCATTCATCCCAAGTGATTGAATAATATATATTTTCTATATGAAGTATTGCATGAAGTTGTTTTGTTGAGTTGAAGGCTAATTCATGATGCTGATCAGGTGGTTCTCCTTGCAAGAGGCAGGTGTCTGTGCTTTGGAACGTATGGGGTCTGAGCACCCCACAGTCTGACCCTGGGTTCTCTCACAGTCTCTGCGTCACTCGGTGGCTGCTCTCCCCTGAGTATACGAGCTACTGTGTCAGTTGCTTCAGGGGCATTATTTCCAGGTCCTGTTGCTGGTTGGAAGAATTGTCTTTACTTTTCCATCTTTTAATTTCTGCAATGCAACCTTTTGTATCTCTCCCTATAATTTAAAATATTTGTAATCCTTAGGAGTGTTATAATGCTGATGAGCACTGAATTTGTTTGATGCTGATATTGTAGTATCACGAAGCAAGCAAATCATCTTATCTTTAGCAGAAACGAGATAATATTGCAATTCATAATCCTCATTTAACAAATCTGTTTTCTTCCTTCAGTGTTCTCTTGGCCATCTTTGACATCATAGGCTGTTAAGAAGACAGAATTTAAAAATGCTGTTGGCTGGGTGGGGTGCTCATGCCTGTAATCCTAGCACTCTGGGAGGCTGAGGTGGGTGGATTGCTTTAGCTCGTGAGTTTGAGACCAGCCTGAGCAAGAGTGGGACCTCATCTCTACTAAAAATAGAAAAACTAGCTGTGTGTTGCAGTGGACACTTGTAGTCCCAGCTACTTGGAAGACTGAGGCAAGAGAATCACTTGAGCCTAACAGTTTGAGGTTGCTGTGAGCTGTGACACCATGGCACTGTATCCAGGGTGACAAAGTGAGACTTTGTCTCAAAAAATAAAAATAAAAAATACTGTCAAGCTGTGCAACCATTTGCAAATTCCACTTCAAATAGAAACACCGTGCACCATTGTCAAAGCTGTGATAGACTGGCATGCTCGACCCCATAAACTCTCCCCCACCAGCCTCGGGCGGTAGTGGCTGCAGTCAGGTGGGGGAGGCAGAACTGAATCACGAGCCTCGCGGTGTCTGTCTCGCCGTCTGGCTCACTAGTGCCCTAATTGTGCCAGTTAATGTAGGAGGAGTATTTTGTTGAAACTTACTTTATTCTTTGGTATTTTAAATATATTCATTTAAAAAATATAAAAGAAGTACACAAATGTGTTAATAAAAATAAAAGGATGTGCTCCGTCAAATTTGGACTCAGTGAGAAGTCATATTAGGGACCCAGAAGGGCACATGTGGCCTTAAGACTGTAGGTTCCCCATACCTGAACTGAGCTCTGTGTGTGCCCATCTGTATTTGAACCTGAAATTTGTTTTCCTGATTGAAAAATGTGATTCGTGTTGTTTAAACTTTTTCTGAGCTATTGTATTCTTGTTTGACATACAACATTTTCATTTAATGTCACAGACAAAGATATTTTAAACTGTGGGAGCTCAGTCCCTTAGCATTTGAAGTACATCCCCTAAGTCATTAGTGATCAGGCAGCATATAGGAAATTGTAAACTATCAGGGGAGGCCACACACATAGAACTAAGGCAATTGGTGGGTGGATTTAGAATTACAGGACCAAAGCAGCTGATGGTTTACATGTGTGGAAACATGCCAGACAAACAAACACAAATACTTGTTAGGGGTATAGGTGGGGCAGGAGAAGACTAAGAAAGAATGCAAGAAACACCAGAAAACAGATAAAGTGAGAATGGTTGAAAATGGAAATGATAATAAAATGAAATAGGTCTGACTTGCCAGTATCTCTTTTAGTTAAGTCTAAGTACTTTTTCTGTGGCACCGATATTTTTCAAAAGAACCACTTTGGCATGTTTTTATGAAAAGCAAACTTCATTGACTAATATTTTCTGCAATGTAGAGACCTTTGTGATTCACTTTTTGGGCGGATTCTTTAGTCTTTGAACTTTTGAAAGGTAATTAGTCTTTAATGCAGATGAGATGCCAGATGGGGCAGATGGACAGAGAGCTCTTCCTTGTGCTGTGTGCCCAGTAGAGTGACTCCCCATCTTCTGTTTCAAAGATGAGATTGTGCCTACATCTTGGGGATGTAGGGAACACATTTCTGCATTTATGAGAGAGGTGGGAGCAGCCCCACCGGCTGCGCAGCCCTTGAAGCATGATGGAGTTCCCTTCCAGACGCACCTAGGGTTGGTATGAGTCTGCCTGGAGGGTGGAAGGCCGAATGTCTTCTGTGACTCTCAGGGCGCACTGTTGGGGGAGGAAGCATATTTAAATCCTGAGAGGAAGGCGCTGTTCCCACCTGGGTGTGCTCTGCTTTCTGCTGAGTCCTGATAAATGTGAACGTATTGCACAGTTCTGTGTGGCTGAGGGCTCCCCGCTCCTCACCCTCAAGAGTGGCCCATGGCCTCACGGTGTCAGTGAGAACGGGCACAGCCCACGCTGCAGCACTGGCACCAGTTCTGGCGGTTAAGGAAAGTCATCTCCCTGTTATGTGAAAAAACATGCGACAGCTAAGCTGTTTTGGACACAGTTGTCAATTCAGATGTGGACAATTGGACAGTCTTTTTTAAATCTATATCCTGTTACCTTAGAAATCAGCATGTTCATTCTTGGTTGTTATGAGGTCACTTTGGTATTATCAGAAAAGGTAGACAGATGCACTGCTGTCTTTCACAAAATTTGACCTTAGTGAGAGAACATGGCGTCCAGACTTAAGACATTTTTTAAAATTGACAAGTAAAGATCTCATGTTCCTGTGGTATGTGCCATGCGCAGCCCCACCACCCGCTGCTTATGGCCAGAACATAGTCTGCCCTCTGAGCGGTTTCCCAGCACACAGTGCCTGCCTTGTGGTTAGTGCGTGGCCGACCACTGATCTGCCGTCCACCTCATCTGCACCACAGAGGTGGAGAGACAGAGAGTCTCCAGTGGCTGCTCTACCTGCCAGCCCAGCTGGGTCAGGTGCACCAGGCACTGTCTGATCTTCACCTCCCATCCCAGCTCCCTGGCCCAGGATGAGCTGGGGCCCAGCCAGCTGCCTGCATTCAGGATGAATCCAGTGCCCGGAGGGGTGAGTCCGAGCCCTCTGGAGGGAGGATGCTGCCTGGCCCTTGCCCCTGAGTTCTTGCACTGTCAGGCGCCATGCTGAGGTTGGGCCGAGGCTGGCTTTGGGGTCAGGACTGTTCTCAGCAAGGTGAGCGGAGTCACTCTCATTCAGTCTGGGCGATCAGTGAGGAAGGCCTTGACCCTGTCCCTGGGGTTGTCTGATGCTGACCTTTGAACTCTGAGTTTGAGGCTGCAGAGTCTGGGGTCCAGGATCTGGACACCCCCCTGGAGAGCCGTGGTTGCACACATCTCCTCTCAACCCCCCTCCAAAGGGCACTGAGGTGCAAGCATCTGTTTTTTTGTTTATTTTTTTTTTTTAATAAGTTGGAAAATTTACAAAAATGCTCATGGAAGGATGAGGCCTTGATCTGGGCCTTTTGCCGGGCACAAGGAGGGCTCTGGCCATGTCTCCCCTCATTCTGTGGCTCCTCCCTGAATCCTCTGACACTGAGTAGTCTCATGAAGGTGCCAGTGACGCCCAAGCTCAGCACTTGTCTCTTTACCCAGTGTTGGCCAGCACCGGAAAACCACCAGGGGAGACCTCAGAGAGCGCAGGACTGGGCTGGGGGGAAAGGGTACATTCCTTAAAGACTGTCACTGTCCCTGGAAGTGGCAGTCCTTAGTGTCCCTGGAAGTGAAGTGTCCTTAGTGTCCCAAGCCTCTTTCTCTTTTTTGCCTGTTGTGGCCTCTGTGCAATGTGACTTGGAATTAGGCCCTGCTGTGCTCTGCCAGGCAGGCCCAGGGGTCTTGCCACAGGAGACCTGCTTCAGTATGCAGGGCTCAAAGATGCCACAGTGGCAGATGCCAGGTGTGAGCGGGGACACCTCACCACACATAGGCAGCAGACAAATGTCACTATGGAGGCAAAGATGGTAAAAAGCTGGCTGGCCACAGGGGTGGGGTCACGGGGCCCTAGCCCCCATCCCAGAGTGTCTTGTGGCTGAGTGGTATATCTGCAGCCTCCTCCTGAGGTACCTGGGCAGTGGCCTTGACCTGACACCTGTCATAGGAAGGGGACACGGGTGGGGTGGGGGTGGCAGTGGAGTTCATGTTTCCAAAGTAAAAGGGGCTTCACCTGCAACTCAAAAAGTGAGCTGACTCCAAAGTGCATATCATGTCTTATGGACGTTCCATGCTAGTGTTTTAAAAGGGTTCCTCCCAAGTAGGATGTCCTCACCCAGAGGCACCCTCTGCACCGTCGCAGTGGGGCTACAGTGTCCGGAGTTGCCCTGATGGCAGGTAGTGTGGCACTGAGGCAGCAGCAGAACTGGAGCCGGACAAGATACACGTGCCGTAGCCAAACAGTGGCCAGACAGCTCCTCCTCCAGCTTTGTCTGCGAGGTGGGCAAGTGTCCTGCCCTGATTGGTCCCCTTGGGGGCGGGGCCGGGACCCTGCACCTGCCTGTGGCTGAAAGAGAAGTCCCAGTCCGAGTCCCCCAACCAGGAGAGACAAGTTCTCTTCCTACTTAGCCTGTTGTCACAGTGGTGAGTAATAACATAATTCTTAAGCAAACAAAGCACCCCTTTCTAGGAGTCCATAATAAAATATCTTGTTATGCTTTAAGAAAAATGCCCATCATTTATGCAGTATGGCTATTCGTAGTTCGTAATTTTAGGAGAAAATGCCCTTTGGTAGGCATTCTCCAGAAGCAGGAAGTAATTTTTTTTTTTAAATATAATGTTTTCATTTCAACCTTTATCTTTTCCCTGTAAGCTTAAAAAATTATAAATAATTGGATATGAATCTGTAAGATTGAGAGAATAGTTGTGCCTGCTAATTATTACTGCAGGTTGGCCATCAAACCTTTGACCATATTTTATTTCAGAATGGTAAATTGTTTTCTTTTTAATATAAAAATTATGCTTTATGTGGTAGCATTTACCACCCACTTTCAAGAGCTTGGATGTACCTTTCTTATTTAGCCAAGTTCCTCTGTGTTTCATAGACACACGTTCTGTTATTTAAAACAATATGAGATGATGTGCAGGGATCTGTGGTAGGAAATTAGGAATGACATGCTTAAGATAAAGGGTGCAGCCACCAGAACGGTGTCTGATGAAGATTTAGAGAGATAGTGAAGCCGCACACATTGTTTATCCACCTGCCATCCACGGCTACGAGCCAGGAGTAGTGTGATCATTTATTTGGAAGCTACATTTAGTACAGTGAGGAAGAGCAATCTGGCAGGATGCTGAGGGGCAGGCTGATGGATATAGGGAGAGGTTCATGTCCACTTCTTCAGACGTGAGCGTGGGTATGAACGACTGGGCATCAGGATAACCGACATGGCTCTGCGTGTGCTCAGAGTCCCTGCCTGGTGGTCATGAGTGGAGCTATTTGAAAATACTGCAGCTCATAATTGTTCTCTCATTTACAGTTATTTAAAATTTTTTTCTGTTTTTATCAGTTTGTTCATTATTCACGAGTTAGCCTTTTTCTTCCAGAAGAGAACTGGTCTCTGAGGACACTTTGATGTAATTGAGTGTTCTGTGTTCTCTGCCCTGTCCTGTCCTGCGGGAGAGGAAGCTCTGGCAATGCCGGTCCTTCTGTTCCCAGAGGCATGAGGCCACCTTGGGAGCATAAGCAGATGTGCAGGTGTTGAGCACACGAGCTGTGATGTCCCCATGTGGGACTATAAGCAGATGGTACATGTGTCGAGCAGGCGAGCCCCTTGAGAGAATAGTGACATCCCCAGGCGGAAGCATAAGCAGATGGCAGGTGTCCAGGAGGTGAGCCGTGACATCCCCACGTGGGACCATAAGCAGACGGCAGGTGTCCAGCAGGTGAGCCTTGATGTCCCCACGTGGGACCATAAGCAGATATGCAGGTGTCCAGCAGGTGAGCCGCGACATACCCATGTGGGACCATAAGCAGATATGCAGGTGTCCAGGAGGTGAGCCGTGACATCCCCACGTGGGACCATAAGCAGATGGCAGGTGTCCAGCAGGTGAGCCGTGACATCCCCACGTGGGACCATAAGCAGATATGCAGGTGTCCAGCAGGTGAGCCTTGATGTCCCCACGTGGGACCATAAGCAGATGTGCAGGTGTCCAGCAGGTGAGCCGTGACATCCCCACGTGGGACCATAAGCAGATATGCAGGTGTCCAGCAGGTGAGCCTTGATGTCCCCACGTGGGACCATAAGCAGATGTGCAGGTGTCCAGCAGGTGAGCCGCAACATACCCATGTGGGACCATAAGCAGATATGCAGGTGTCCAGGAGGTGAGCTGTGACATCCCCACGTGGGACCATAAGCAGACGGCAGGTGTCCAGCAGGTGAGCCGTGACATCCCCACGTGGGACCATAAGCAGATGGCAGGTGTCCAGCAGGTGAGCCGTGACATCCCCACGTGGGACCATAAACAGACAGCAGGTGTCCAGCAAGCATTTTTCAGGGGCTGGTGAGAAGGGAGGGCAGCACCTGAGAACAGGCGGCTTCTGGAAACTCAGGCTGCTCTTGGTGGATCCGCAGTGGTCTCGGGGCCCTGTGCGTAGGCAGGTCAGTACATGTGCTGCTCACAGTATATGTGCCACATCCCTGTGCTCAGGCATGGTAGGGAAATCCCTAAGGTAATGTGGGCACACCAAAGCTGGGCTTTATTTCAAGTAGTATATGAATTCTGCATCGAGCTGAGGATATTTAATCGGGAGAAACTGAGGCAATTTCTTAGGGAAATTGCAACTTCGGGGTTGTGGGACAGAATCTTAGGTGACCCAAGATGCAAATGGTGAGGATGGGTCTGGTAAATCTCATAATCCCTCCAGTCTCCCAGGAAGAAAGGGAGGGACAAGGCCCACCTCCAGTTCCTTCTCGTTAGATTTCCCCATCTTTGCTGGCCATGGGCTGCCCTCAATGCTGTGACCACAGTACTTTGGGCCTGCACCTGTCAGCACGGCCAGGCCAGCTGCCCAGGAGAGCCTGGGGGCCTGCTCTGCGCCGGCTCCTTTGGCAGAATCAGGAGTGTGGCCACATGTTTCTTTGGAAAGTCAGAGTAATTATGCAGCTGCAACTTTATTTTGCAGCTGATGTTTAAAATACAGAAAACAGAAAAGTCAGGATTCTAATCCACTTCACCTGATTTTGTGTCTCTCTAAGACAAACAGCAAAGCCATATTATCTAACAGATCTAATTGTGTGGGCGCTGCCGACCTCTGCAGCTTCTCCAGGCCCACTGTATTTGAGAGTTAGCTGATCCATCTCCAGTGCGTATGGTGCCCACTAGAATCGCACCTTGTCACATTGAGTTCAAAGCTGCCCATTGACTCTGCAGCTTTTCAGGTGCCACAAACAATGGTGATTGTCCTAGTGCGGCCCTTGCTGTGTAGGAGAGGGCTACTCTGGAGCCGTCAGCGACTGGCTCACACTCACCCGGGGAAGCAGCAGTCTTGTGGCTGGTGGTAGTGACCAGGGTGACTGGCTTGGGGGTGGCCACCCTGCAGCTGAGCCTGAAGTGGGGATACAGAAGGGCGCAGGCCTTTGGTTCTGAAGGGGAGGCCCATGTCTCTCACCCACGTCATATTTGCACCTCACCCTGTGAGCTGCCCGCACCTCTGCAGGAGATGATGCAGCTTAAAGACAGTCTCCTGGCCAGAGCCCTGTCAGCACGGCAGTGCTCTCCTGGAGGCTCAGAGAACAGGTTCTGGTGGTGGCTGTGAGCTTTGGCCTCTCCTGGCTTCTAGTAGATGAGGCCATCTTCCCTGTGTGTTCCTGTCCCTTTCTTATGAGGACTTAGAAGCAGACCCTATTGGAGGAACCACCCTCATAACCTCATCTTACATTGATTACCTCTGCAAAGACTTCTATTTCCAAATAAGGTCATGTTCACAGGCACCAGGATTTGGGACTTATACATGTTTTGGGGGACACAATTTGACCCATAACATCCCAACCCTAAGGAAAAGAAAGAATATTTCATACAACTACATTTGTGAACAAAGTGACTCGATTCTTGTTATACCACAGTAGGATGCAATAGGTGAAACGGGGTTGTGGTTTAGAAACGCAGTGAATTCTCGCTGAGGATCTGCACTTTGTGGGTTCTAAAGAAGGTGACCGACACCCAGCTGGCCCACAGGCTGTTTACAGATACAAGCTACACCCTGTAGTGTGTCTGTAACATCCAGCGTGAGAGCAAAGTGGTGCTGTGGCTGTCACTGTTCAGAGCCGCAGGAGTCACATCCAGGGGCCCAGGCTCTGGTGCCACCCTGGACCATCCTTAGCCCTGCTGAACTCTGGAAACACTGGGTTGCCGGTGGTCACCTAATCCATGAGCCACAGCTGGCCCAGGCCTGAGTACCTGAGTGAGGGTTTCTCTCAGTCATGTCCGGATATTGGTGCTTTGCTCACAGACTGGCAGCTTATGAACAGTAGACACTGATTTCTCCCCATTCTGGAGGCTGGACATCCCAGGGCGCCAGCATGGCTGGGTTCTGGTGAGGACTGTCTTCTGGGACATGTCCTCGCCTAGCAGGAAGAGGATGAGGGTCCCCGGGACTCCTCTTGCGAGGGCAGTGATCCCATTCTCCAGGGCTCCATCCTTGTGACCTCTGTACCTGCCAAAGGTACCTCCTAACACTCCCCCCCCTTGGGGGTGGGATTTCGACATAGGAACTTTGGGGGCCACATTTAGTCCACTTCAGTTGGGAAGGAGATGAAGCATCAGTCTGCCCAGAAGTGTCCTGCACAAAGCAGAGACCAAATTATGAACCGGGTGATGAGAATCACGAACATAAGAAGATATTAGGGGGCATGTCAGGGAGGAGGAAGGGAGACAGACCCAGTTGAGGGAGAAACGCGATACCAGAGAGCACTTTTCAGAGTCACCCAGAGGCAGGAGGATGAAAACCAGCGCCCGTGCAGGTGTCTGGGGCCAGACAGGGGATGCTGCTGTTTCTTAGTGAGTCATTGAAGGTTGTTCCTGTCTTTTCACGCCCTAAAGTGCTGCTCCACCCTGCTTCCGCGGTGGGTCCCGTGTCACTGTGACAACGGCACCTGTTGCCTTTTGGTAATCTCACATCGGCACAAAGCCAACTTTTCCATGGCTATTTTTCAAGGAGCTGGTTAAAGGGTGGGTTTGATGTGTGCTGGCTGAAGTTTGCCTACAGAGCTCAATGATCCTGTGATGTCTGCAGCAAGGCCATCACTCTGAAACAAGGTAGAAATTCTGTGTGACCTTCTCTGTCCCGCACCTGTACTGCTTCCCCCAGGACCTGCTGCTGAGCAGCCTCTCCAGGAGGAGCAGGGGTGCTGCAAAGCACTCAGCACTGAGACCTGACCTTGGGGAAAGAGCAAGACTGGGTGTCCTCTGGGACGTCAGGCCGAGGCACAGCACAGACCCTGCGGTGCTCCGCCAGGCTCTCCTGACCTGCTAGTCTTCCAGCTCCCCAGTGGGACACTGAGGTGAACAGCTTAAACTGGGGGTTTATTCATCAAAATATTGATCTCTGGACCCATAAAATAGGTCAACACCCTCGTCTGGGTGTTATCATCCCCATCCTGTGCAAGTGAGAAACTGAGGGCAGAACCAGTCCTTATTTTCCATGAAGACACACTTTTAGAAAATTCATGGTGGGGTCTTCCTAAATACAATAAGGCAAACAGAGCTGCGTCCCTGCCTTAGAGACGGGCCAGTGGGTGTCGGCTGGAAGGTGCTGCCTCACTGGGAGTTCCGCGGCAGTGAGATGAAATGGGTTTGTTTGTTTTTGTTTTGTTTTTTATTTTTGACTCAGTAAAACACAAAAGGCAATAGAGTGATTGAAAGACTGTTAAAAATCACATGGTGGCGTCTTGTCTTCCCCTTTCCACTTGGCGAGGGTGTGGATTCCAGGGATGACGGCGAGGCTCCTTATTATCATTTTCTGTTTCATAATTCAGCCTCATACAGCAAGGGGCAGAAAGAGGGTTTTTATAGGTGGGAGTGTTTAGTGTTTTTCCTATAAAATAACCTCCACAAATTTAGCTCCGGGGTTTTGTTCTGATATAGGAGACCTGATTCAGAATTTGTTTTTTGGACACCCATAAAATACACAGCTCCTTGTGACAGCCAAGTGCTCCCGGTGTCATTCCAGCCGCCCTGACCTGTCACCCTTGTTCCATTCTTTGCTAGCTGCCTCCTCATAACCTGTCCTTGTGCTTCCCCCAGGACATGTCACTAGGCTCTGAGCATTGAGGTGTGTGGCCTTAGTTCACACTGTGTCCCCCGTAGGAGTGTCTGGGAAGACTTATGGTGACCACTGTGAGTTCAGGGAATGCAGGAGGCCCCTGGTGGGGGGACTTCACGACGAGCCACCCAGATCCCTCCCACCCTCCCTGAGCTCCTGCCTATCAAGCCTCTGAGAACTGCTCAGCACCAACAGGGAACAAGCTGCGTACAGATTAGTACACTTACGTATTTTCCCCAAGGTTTCCCAAGGTCTTTTCCCAAGGTTGTGCTTGATTCTATTTTTAAAAATATAGTTGATAAACTTTTAGAAAATTAGAGGAAAGGTATAGATATTTTATATTTATTTTGAGTTCATGATAACGGCAAAGTCTGATTTCCTTTCTTTAAAAAATCATCCTTAACCTCACTCAGTTCTTTCTTATTTCCTCAGTGTTCATTATCATGGTTCTCTTAGACCAGCGGTTCTCAACCCGTGGGTCTCGACTCCTTTGTAACAATGAAAATACATCGCAGCATTAGGAAGGTTGAGAACCACTGTTTTAGATAGTTTGGCCAAGCCAGCTGTTTTAGTTCTTTTGACCACATGAGCAAAGCACAGTGGCCTTTGTCATAAAAGCAGGAGTAGTGATGAGGCTGGAGCGATTCAGGTAGAAACACAGACTCCCTGGGTGCTCCTGGGGAAGGTTGCAGTGAATAAAATGCCTGGCTGAGTATTAAGGGAGATTTCATTGATGAAATTCTGTGCAGTTTCTTAAAAAATCATTGTACCAAAAGAAAACCACAAAGCTGAAGATGATATATTTATGTTTCAGTTCCTATGTGATAAAGAAATGATGAGGAAAACCAAAGGATGGTTTTAGCATTCAGTAGGACACAAAAGAGGATTTATCCTCTCCAGATGAATATACAAAAAAATGAGGGAGGAAGATAAAAAAATGTGAGGATGCTTCGACTCTGGAATTTAAATGGCTCTGCAGGGACTGTACTCTGCAGTGCTCTACTGTAGAATTGACAGGAGCAAATATTTTCACGGTCAAGTTTGCGTCTCTTATCACTTTGCAGAACGACTTAAATGAGTGTCACCTGAAGCCAGGGAAATGGTTCCTTCCCTAAGCGTGAATGTGCATGTGGTTTCTATATAAATTACTCACATGAACTCAGGTGTGTTCCCTCATAAACACCGCTCCTCAGCTTTATAGAGACCGCATTTCTCTGTTTATTCTCACGGCTCAGTTTTGGCTAGGAACGCTGTGACTTTCTCCCACTAAAAGGTTAATTGACTAATTGTCACACATTGGGCTAGGCTGGACGTTGTTCTGGGGTTTTGCTTCCATTGTAGTCAAAGAAAAAAATCCTCCACAACAATGTTATTAATGTGATAAAAAGAAATACTTGTTAATAACTAGATAATTTTAAGAGTTTAGGCCCATCCATCTGTTAATCTCGGCTGTGATTAAGGAGGTAATCCTAGCGCCCATTATTCCTAATGACAAGACTGGGCAGGCTTAACGCATTAGCGGCTGAGCCGCAGAGGGCAGTGGGGAAGGCTATCAGCGATCACCGCCACGTCCTCTGCACAACAAAAGTGATACAAAAGAATTACACCCTCACTGAAGCCTATTTCCTCGTATAATCACACAAAATGATTTTTCTTAAATATGATAATAAATCACAGCAAAAAATCAATGTGGCAGGGCCCAACTGCTACAGGCTGATAACGCATCAATCAATATTTAGTATTTAGATTTTAATTAATACGTAGCTGTGCAGAGTCTTTTTAAGAGAGAAATATTATCTCAGATAAAAAATCCGGCACTCTGAGCATGCGAAAGTTGTTGCTCATAACTGTCATTGATCAATCTGCCAGAGTCACGATTAAAACACTTGAAAATACCAGACAAGAGGGTGAAGCAGATTGAATCAAAAAAAGGATGTTGTGGGCTGTTTCCTTGGGAAGAGGCTCACACAGGACGCGGGAGCATCAGAGCACACAGCTGCCGTGGCCTGCGGCCGGAGAGGGTCAATTTCAAACAGATAAATGCGGCGTTTGGAGTTTGGGATCTTGTGAAAACAGACACTGACCTCTTTTTTGCTGAGTCGGAACCAGGGAACTCCAAATGCCCATCCCTAATCCTGGGGTCCCTTCTCCTGGTCTTATCAATTGCGCTTCGGGTTGAAAGTTTTCCATTGATGAGAAAGAATTTTAAAATAATTTTAATATTGGGGGACACACACTAATTTCAGTGGTAGCTTTAATTCCTGCACTTCCCCTGATGTCTGGAAGCTGAGTGGGTGAGCAGAGGTGGATGGAGGTTTTCCTTTCCAAGTTCTGTCCCTGGCTGCCCAGCCCCCTCACTGCTGCCTGTGCTCATCTCCCAAAGCTGCTATTAGAACACGAGTTTACAAGCCTGTCCCGAGGAAGTGCTGCTCTCTGGGCGCCCCCAACCTTGACATCTGACAGGCATTTTATTGAGCAGAAAATTTTTCGTGCTCTGTCACGTCACATGAAAGCATCAAAGCTGAGCAGGGAAGAGCACTTGTGTTTGAAGTTTCTAGGGGGTGAGTGTCAGAAAATAACTTGCCTTCTGTGAGTACCCAACATAGGTGTGTTCTTTTTTCCTTTTCTTTCTTTCTTTTTTGGTTTTTAGGGACAGGGTCTTGCTCTGTCACTGATGCTGGAATGCAGTGGCCTGATCATAGCTCACTATAGCCTCTAACTCCTGGGTTTAAGGGAGCCTCCTGCCTCAGCCTCTGGAGTTTGGGACTGCAGGTGCACACCACCATGCCCAGCTAATTTAAAAAAACAATTGGTTGAGACAGAGTCTTTCTATGTTGCCCAGGTTGGTCGAAAACTTCTAGGCTTGAGTGATTCTCCCACCACAGCTTCCCCCAGTGAAATTTTTATTTTTAACTCGTTCCCTTGCTGGGTTTCCTTTGTCTTTCTTTATTTTCCCTTTGGACATCCCCTTTTCCCCTCATAGACAGAGTGATGAACAACCTTTAGTTGAATCCTTATAAGTCCAGTGTTCTTTAGGTCGACTCTTTTCCTGAAAATCCAGTCCTGGAAATTGGACCATGTCAGCCTGGTGGGTTGGGCCCTGTGTGAAGGGCGCCTCTCAGGGGCTTTGCCTGATGTCCTGATGAGTCCCTGCTCATGTCTGTGTGGAAAGGGGGTGTTTCCAGGGACTGTGCTGTCCGTGTTGGGGACTGTCCTGCTCAGCAGCAGGAGGAAAGATTTCTGAACTTCAGGCTCAGGGGCAGTTGGGAAAGACGCCAAGAGGTGTTTACAAATTCTTAGTTTCTGTGACACCCCGAGGAGTTTTTATCTGCAAAGTTGTTAGTTGAGGATTTTAGCAAAATGGACGCTCATAAGGTTGAGAGTGTGACTTGCTTGTTCTCAGCAGAGAAGCTTCTCCAGGGCCCAGTGCTCACACTAGGTGCAGGTTAAACAGGTGGATGGGAGTGAGGGCTTGCAGGGACTTCTGAACTCTCCAGAGAGAGGAGACCACTTGAATAAGTCTCCAGGTCACCTCTGACAGTTGGTTTTCCTCTTGGGAACTCCACAGCCATCAAGAGTGACAGCAAATTGGGGTTTCTTAGATAGAGGTGTGATGGAGTCCCTGGAAGGATGGGGATGCAGGGGTCACCCCGATTTCCCTTCCGCAAGCTTCCTTGCCAGGGCTCTAGGTGGAATGTTCCAAACTGAGCTGAGGCCAGAGCAAGGCCATGTGGGAACCTGGAAATGCGTATCAGAGGCAAAAACATCCTTGGACTTTGACTGCTGATTCTGCCTCTAGGCCTATCCCTTATCACCTCTGAGCCTTCCATGGCCCCTGCTGGCCTCGCTCTGTGTATTGTGGACAAAGTTGCAGACTCCCTGAGCCCACACTGGACATGGCCAGGGGAGTTTCCTGACTCCCCCTGGGGTGCACCATGACCTTGCAGACCGATGTGACACTTTCTCTTGCTGGCATCACACAGGTGTCCTGAGGGTACCCTAACCCCAGGATCTTTCAGATAGTGTCTCCTATAGCCCTACCAAACATTAGACAAAAATGTCTAAAGAGTCATACATTTTCTTAGACAAGTCGAGGTGAAGGCATGGTGCTAGTTAGAGGCTTAAGCTTAGGCCACCGTCTGTCGCCATGGGAAGATATTTGTCAAATAAGATCAGCAGTCCCATCATCATGAGACTAACAAAAAAGAGCTTTGTTTCTGCTTCAGGGACCAAGATCTGAGTGGTGAGGGGATTATTATGTCACCACGAACCTCACCAGTCCATATTTTTTCAGACCTGAAGTCTGCAGGGAGTCCTGTTTGTTCCCTCACTAACCCCAAGGACAGCCCTGTCCCTGGGTTTGCTGTGGATGTGGCTGAAGTTGGTGCTTCTCAGTGAAGCATGTGGGGGATTGCTGGGTCTGGGGCTCCCAAGGGGAAGACGCCCTGCTCTGGGTGTGGCCACGGACTGCTGGGGGCAGGTGCACGGGCATGGGCGTGGTCGTGGTTGTGGGCATGGGCGTGGTCATGGAGTGGGCGTGGTCGTGGGCGTGGGCGTGGGCGTGGTCGCCCTTCCCTTTCCCTGCTGTCTGGTTTGCCTGAGGAGAGTTGGAGAAGCGCCCATGAAGTCTGGTTTTGAAGCAGGTGTCCTGCAGGAGAGAGGGGGTGATGCGGACCCACTGGCCCCAAGAGCATCGGAGGTGGGGCGAGTGGCCCTCTGCTCCCCTGGTGCTGCCGGGGGGCTGGCCAGGGGGCAGGGCTGCCTGTAGTTGCAGTTTTGAGGTTGCTCCATGAGAACTGGGAGAAGTGGGGAGCGCACCTTTCTCAGGGCCACCGTCAGGCACAAGGGACTTGTTTCCAGCCTTCCTTTCTTCCCTCAGAAAAGAGCCACCCTTTAGAAGTTGTGTTATCCACGACTTGCTGAACGTCATACTTGCTTTAAGTCACACCCTTTTTGAAAACAGAAAACACAGGCCAGGTGTGGCGGCTCACACCTGTAATCCTAACACTCTGGGAGGCCCAGGCAGGTGGATCGCTGAGCTTAGTGTTTGAGACCAGCCTGAACAAAAGTGAGAGCTCGTCTCTGAAAACCAGCTGGGCTTTGTGGGGGGCACCTGTAGTCCCAGCTACTCAGGAGGCTGAGGCAAGAGGATCGCTTGAGCCCAAGAGTTTGAGGTTGCTGTGAGCTATGATGGCACATCACTCTACCGAAGGGCAAGAAAGTGAGACTCCGTCTCCAAAAAGACAAAACAAACAAACAAACAAAATTTATATACATATAAAATGCTTCCTAGAATTAGTTGTCAGACAGAGAGACTAGAATTGCCTGAAGTATTTTAATAAATTGGCTATAAGAATCTCTGAGGAAGAGGCCCTGAGCAGTCGGGGGCGTCTGCAGTGGGTGTCCAGCCCTGGCTGTGCCCTGGGGCTGGTGGCCATGGGAATGGCAGAGACTCCAGAGGCTGTGGTTTCAGGATCTAGATGGAGGTGCCCTGGATGGGCCGGGGCTCACAGACGTGACTCACACCTGCCACACAGCCAGGTGTGGAGAAGATGAAACAGGAGGAAGAGCAGGAAGGCAGGAATAAAAAGTGGTGAAAAAGAAATCCGGGAATTTGCCTCAAGCCATCAGAGCATCTACGGAGAATTTGTTTTTCTTTTTTAAAAAGAGTGGGAAAGGGAGATGGCCGTGGGGAAGACATTTAGTAAGACAGAACTGCAGCAATCAAGCTCTCCATACAGGCGCTACGGAAGAGGATGTTGTTCCTCAGTTAAGCCGTCTTCATCCAGACGACAATGGGGGCTGCTGGCTGGAAGGGTCACGTTGCTAAGAGAGCACCCTGGGAGCTAGTCCTCCCACCCTAGCTTGGGGCTTTGAGATGTGAAATTTGAATCTAAAGGAAATGCTGGGGGGCTGCAGCCCCTGCATTGTGGGTGGAGACTTCCAGCACTGATACCCAGGCTAGCGTCAGCCTTAAATGAAAGGGACTCATCCGAGTCCAACTCAAAAGTCAAACTCCAACGGAGGGAAACTTCACTATGGTGAAAGGCTGATGGAAGAGGGTTTTAGGGACAGGACTGAGCTCACAGCGAAGCTCAGGTCACAGGGCACAGTGACCGCAGCCTCCTTTGTGTGTAAGTTAGACGGACACCTCCTCCTCTCCCAGACTTGCCTCTGGAAGAGGGTCACGGCGATTCAGGTAACCTGTAACAGTAGGGGGTTTCTGAGACATCGGGGATGTTTGGTAATATGGAGAAATTGCTGAGAAGCGTTTAAAGTGTGATTCTGACGATGAAGTTATGCTGGGGAGGAGGTGTCTGCGGATGAAATAGTGTGCAGGGACTTGCTTTCAGCCAGCATGGAGAGGATGAGGGCTTTGGAAGGAAACATGAGACAAACTGGCCGTGGACATGTGTGTTGGGTGCTGATGGGGACGCTGGTTATTATGGTTGTTATGGGAAATTTTCATAAGATGCTTATTTTTTAAAGGTCAGCTGTTACCCACAGCTTTGGAGTGAGGTGAGGCCCAGCTGTGTGGCTGGACCCTGCAGGCTCCACCTCTCCACACTTCTGCGTGACTCAGGGAGGGCTGAGCTGGGGCTCCTCCTCTTTGCTTTTCTCTTTTGTATGAGGCCATGTGCACTCGCCTCTCTTCCCCAGGACACCACCAGCAGCTGTCTCTGTGGAAAGGCTTCAGATTGTAGTGGGTCATTTCAGAGTTTCACTAGAATTGCTACTGTCCCCTGAACCCAGGCACCACACACGTGCACATGTTCACTTTAATCTTCTGAATAATACAGAACATAATCTTCAAAACCGTGGCGGCATGCCTAAGAACACCTAGGCTTAGAGAGGGGCCCTATTGAGACCTTGGCCCCGTGGCTTCCCTGGGGTGTGCTTCTGGGCTGCTTCTGCTGGCACAGGTGTGTGAGTCACCAGTGAGGCCTGCACAGTCCAGTGGCTCCAACTCTCCATGGGGTCAGAGTCCTGCACCGAGTTCAGTTCTGCGATCTGCATGGCCATCTGGGGGCCACAGTCAGGACTTGCAGATGTGCCTGTGCACGGTGGTCACGTGTGGCCATTAGTCCACGCCTGTGCCCTCATGCTGTCTGGCTGCCACCCCTGGTCCTCCTGGCGGCCGGTTGCTCTCTGGTTCCCTTTCCGTTTCTCTCATGGTCAGTGGAAGCTGTTAGTTCATTTCCAACATTGGACAAGTGTCAGCTGCTTAGCTGGACTCACGGGTTTTGAGGGGAGGATTGAGCTGACGGTGGTGACACCAGTGATTTCTCCACTGTCACGGTAGATGGCACAGATATTCCCTCTTTCACGGAGGCGGCCCTGAATGGTTGGCCAAGCTAATTCCAAAGCTAAATGGAATGTATTTCTCTGTCTGGAAGAGGTATATAAAAAGCTACTACTGGAATGACATTTTTCAGAATTTGTCCATTAAGTCATGTAAGCCCTGAGTGCTTAAGTTTGCCTACGTGGAAGGTGGTCACCTCCTGGGATGGAAGCACACAGCTCTCTGGTTCCTGCTGGTGTGCGCAGACACGCCCATGGGGGCAGAGGCAGCGTTGTATGGGCACCTGTGCCAGTGAAGGCGTTTGCCAACACAGGCTTTAAACTCTCACCACCACCATCTGAGGGTTGTAGTTTTGACCTTTGCTGCCCAGCAGACAAGTCACATGGCTCCCTTGGGTCAGGTTGGAGGTAGCCCAGGGGCAAGGTCTGGCAGCTCTCCCCCCCGTTCCCACTGGCGCTGCCTCCTCTTCCTCACACATGCAAGCGTGAGCTCACCTGTCCTCACATCTGCATGTCTGGGAAAACCCATGCGGCCCCTTGGCACTCTCGGGCGACCCTCCCGTGGCCACTCAAATTCAACCCCAGAGCAGCCGGGTCGGTGTCTTCACTCCCCAGACAATCAGGGGCTCAGATAAAATAACGCTTCCCATTGATGGGCACCCGGCAGACAGGGCTGTTAGTTTATGTAGCTACAGGCAGAGTCGACTGCAAAATTTTGATCACTTTAATTTACTATATCCAGCAGCCTGCTGTACTCGGCCAGCACTTTTATCAAGCCCTGTGAGGCGGTATTGATTTTTTTATTTTCTATGTAGGATAAGAAGACAGAGAGTTAGGAACAAGAGTGAATGAAGAACTTTCCTCAGATTGCAGCTCCCGCTGGCTTATTGCATCCTGTCGTTTGCAGTTTCAATGATGTCCAGCGTGTCAGGGGTGCTTGGAGCAATAAACAGGCCAAGTAACAATGGAAGGCCAGACGGGAAAGGTTGAAAAAGGAGAAAGAGGCAGCAAAGAAAGTGAGAAAGTGCTTGTGAGAAATAGGGGAAGCGGACATGGAGGAAAAAGCGCCGGCCGTGTAGGCAGCCCCGGCAGCACACTCTGTTAAAGTCTCCGTGAACGGCCACGACAGTTTTTCAGGGAAGAGCTGGGCTGCAAAATCTACAGAAGCACAAACAGCGAAGCCTTTGTCTTATTATTTCTTCCTAAACCTAACGTAGGTGCGTCCCCCTACCACAAAAGACCCCACAGCAACAAACCAGAACAGCAACTGTGGAACAGCCTGGGGGCTTGAGGCCGGTCCGTCTGCGTGTGTGAGGAGAGAGCTCTGGGGACGCCCACGGGGTCGTCTGGGGGCCGCAGCAGGCGCATGAGATAGGATTGTCCTCTGTGCATACACTGATGGGTGCCCAGCCCCAACGTCCCTGCCAGTCCAAAGCTCCTTTCTACTTCCTGGCTTCCCAGTGAGTGTAACGAAATTTGACACAAAATAAAGGCTAATGTAAGCTATTTTAATAATGTGATTTCTTTTATACTGTGGTGGAAGTAGAGAAAATGGGACGAGGAGTCCCAGGAGTTTAGGGCTCAGTTTCTTATTGCTGTTTGCAGAGCTCCCTGATTTGATTTGCTTATTAAGAGGCCTCACACCCTATCTTTATCCATCCTTCAGGCTCTGCAGATGGCCCTGTGTGTGGAGCGTCCAGACAGAAAATCTCCGTGCAGCTCACGTCCAGTCAGGAGTCCCGCCAGTCCGGTCCTGGCTCATAGACGCACGTCCCAAAGCCAGGCCGTGGGCTCAGCATTTACGAGCAGCACTGGTGACTACTGTTTCCAGCACTGTCTGGAGGTCAAGATGTGAGCGAGGAGGCACGGAATGGCCTCATCGCTGTGTTTCATTTAGACGATTTGTAACAAATGGCCCCAGGGTCCGTGACGCTGAGCAACGTGGACCTCTGGCTTTTTGGATGGGGAGGTGGAGTCTGGAGAGACGGATGAGCTGAGTGTAGCACAGCACAGGGCCAGGTGTTGAGGACAACACCAGCTTCGGCCATAGCGAGGAGATACTAACTCATCTGTGCCTTGTTTGGATTGTCGTCGGAGACAGTGACCACACATGAGGATGGGTGGCAGAGCAAAAGAGAAACTCCCGCAGGAGAGCGGAGACAGATTTTTAAAGCACACACACACACCTTTTACTACTTTTAAATATTTATTTGAGAGTACTCCAAATCCACATCAAAAAGCTAGAGTTGTCTGTGCAATCACTAGATCTTTCTTCAGAAAATCCAAATCATTTTTTAAAATATTGAATTCCATTCCCAAGAGACATTACTCCTGGGGTGTGTGACTCCAGTGCTCAGTTTACTTGTAAACTCACAGGTTGTCAACAACAAATAGTATTTGGGCAGTTACGTGTACCAACAAAACAAAACAAACAAATAACCAAAGACTACTTTGGGAACCTAATATTTGGAACGTGTTTATTTTTTAGTACTACAAGTTATGGCTTTTGATTGTAAGAAAGTCTTGACTTTTTTGGTGCTTCAATCTTTAAATTTGTGAGAGGGATGGTAGGTGTGCGGGGTGCGGGTGCAGCCCTGAGACGCTCTCTGTTGTCCATGATTGCTGTGCTACAGTTGGGTTGTCTTTCCTCTGTCTGTGTCTGTCCCAGAGCTGCTGTTGGTAAATACTTAACTGCAGGAAGGGACTGTGAGAAATGGTTTGTAAAATGATAATGTGAAATTCCTTTTAAAATGGTTTTGGTAAAATATGAAGCTGAATCAGACGTGGTATAAATTAGACTTTAAATTAGGACTTACGTTAAAATCTTCAGGGTCAACATTTGACTAACAAATAAAGATAGTTGTTGATCATGTTATAAACACGTGGAACTTTAAGTCTGATAATGTAATTTGGTGCTTTCACTTTTTAAAAAATGTCTTTAACTGTAAAGCTCTACTTGCTCTGTGAAAATCAATGAAAGAGATCTGTGATCAACCAAATAATTCTGGGTGATAACCCATAGCAGGTGCTTATATAGGTATTGAGGCCTAATTTGATTGGAGTGAAATTTCAGTAAATACACAACTATAAAAAATATGGTTTGCCAACACTGTATGTATCTTGCCAAGAAATTGATGTCTTATTAGTAAATGAAATGAAGTCAAGTCCCCCCTGCCCAACGTCCAAGGAAATTCATGATGAGGACAGGCAGAGAGAGGGACAGACGGAGGACAGGCTGAGTGAGGGACAGACGGAGAACAGGCAGGGAGAGGGACAGACGGAGGACAGGCTGAGAAAGGGACAGATAAAAGCATTTCATGTGCATGACAGTCAAGTGCTTCTGTAGACCTCCAAGCAGCCAGGTGAAAATGGTTTATCTAACCTGTAACACATTATTAGGGAGTTGTGGGCTCTTGTCCCTGGAAGGGTGTAGGGACAGAAGAGACAACTATGTGTCTCAGTTTGTTCTGGCTGAATTGTGGGGAGCAGTGGGCTGGACATGGGCCCCTTTTAGGGCCCTGTATTGTGCCACCTTCTGCGATCACCCAGCCTTTCTGGGACTGCAGGCTGTAGAGGCAGAGAGGGAACATGTCACCATGGGGGCTGTATTTGCTGCTGCTGTGGTTTCCTTGTGTAAGGAAATTTACTTAAAATTTAGGTGCCTCAAGCTACCTCCCATCTGATCCTGCAATCCCATTACTGGGCATCTACCCAGAAGGAAAAATATCCTTTTATCATAAGGGCACTTGCACTAGACTGTTTATTGCAGCTCAATTTACAATTGCCAAAATGTGGAAACAGCCTAAATGCCCACCAACCCAGGAATGGATTAACAAGCTGTGGTATATGTACACCATGGAATACTATTCAGCCATTAAAAAAATGGAGACTTTACATCCTTTGTATTAACCTGGATGGAAGTGGAAGACATTATTCTTAGTAAAGCATCACAAGAATGGAGAAGCATGAATCCTATGTACTCAATTTTAATATGAGGACAATTAATGACAATTAAGATCATGGTGGGGGTGGGGGAAGGGGAGAGCAGAGAGAGAAAGAAGGAGGGAGGGGTGGGGCCTTGGTGTGTGCCTCACCTTCTGGGGGCAAGACACGATTGTAAGAGGGACTTTACTTAACAAATCCAATCAGTGTAATCTGGTTTATTGTACCCTCAATGAATCCCCA
This sequence comes from Nycticebus coucang, assembly GCF_027406575.1. NCBI lineage: Eukaryota > Metazoa > Chordata > Mammalia > Primates > Lorisidae > Nycticebus > Nycticebus coucang. The sequence continues at coordinate 71,405,474 of NC_069798.1, read as the reverse complement.
ACAACAACAACAAAATAATAAATTGAAAAAAGGAAAAAAAAAAATTTAGGTGCCAGGGATAAGAAGAGAGAGTGACGACGCAATTAACCAGTGTGATGAAAATGTGTCGAACTGTTTATAAAACCAGTGCATGGTGCCCCATGATCGCATTAATGTACACAGCTACGATCTAATAATAATAAAAAAAATAATATTTTTTAAAAAAAAGAAGAAGAAGCACAGTGCCGTGTGCTGGTGAAGGGGCCACAGGCCCTCCTCTCATTTGTGGCTGGACCTCTCTCAGAGAAGACAGGTTCCCCATCCCTCCAAAGGCTGTCAGGGCAGTGAGCTGTGTTTGCAGCAGAGTTTCCAGGACTCTGAAGCACTATTCACACATAAGAGCTTCCCCGCTTCAGTTCCCTTTTCTCTTTGACTTTGTGATGGAAATTCGGCATTTTCACTTGTTAATTGTCCCCCAGATGCACCATACTTTTTTTAAAGTAAGAAGATTAATATGTAGCTGTAGATTCTGGAATCATTTAAAGTGCTTTTTGAAAATCTGACCCATCATAACAGTCAGATGCTCTCAGCAAATGATAACAATGAAAATAATAATGACAACAATGAATGTTAAAAATGGAAACAGGCACATTACAATTAGAGCTCAGCATTAGCTGCTGTTAAAGAAAGACTTTCTTAAGAAGACATTTCTTTTCATTCAAAATATAGACCTGAGCATTTAACTAGAATCAATCAGAAGAAAATACAAGTGAAAATGGAATAAATGGCTTCAGTTTGCCCAGGTTATTTCTAAACGTAATGCAAAGATGTAATAGAAATAATTTAGACATATGGATAAGAACCTTCAAATCAATAGTGCTTGCAGTGCTTGGAACATATGCTGATGCAATCAAACAGAATTGAATTTCATACAAATGTTGGCAAATCTATATCCGATTATCACAGCAAAAACTTCATTTTCATTGATTTATAATGTATTATTATTGTCTTCACCAAACCGCCATAGACAGCCATTTAACAGCTGCCAAGGGCCTTCAGGGTAGATAAAGGCTCTTGCTGACGGGGGTGGGGCATGGATGTTTAAGAGGCCAATAACTCACCAGGCGGCAGGTGCAGTGTCCCAGAGACTCTTCACTTGATCCTTTTAACTGCATCAGATAATTCTTGGAGACTTTTGGTGAGATGGGGATGTTGGCTTGATATTCATACACGAATCAAGGAAAAAGGAAGTTGTTTTATAACATACAAATGTTTAGCAAAAATGAGGCCTAACAGAACCATGAAATACACACACAGAGCTCTATCCCTATATCTACTCTATGAATCTATATCTGTACTAATCCATAATACCCATCTGTACCTGTCACCTCCGCACACTGTCTCTATAGCTCTCTACGAAGGTGAAGAAAATGCTAGGCTGATATTACTTTTAGGGAACTCGACTCCTGGCAGCTGCTGCCCACTGAGACTGTGGCATCTGCAACCCAAAGAGGCTGGTTTGCGTGCTCCACTAGCATGGTTTCCCTCCCCAGTTGCTTCTTTCTTTGACGTCCATAATCACAGATGATTTTCTAGCATAGCCGGAGCAGTTAAGATTCTGCTCTTTTGAAAGAGAATTATAGGAAGAGTTATTCTACCCATGAACTTTTTTAAGAAACAGAAATGAAATTTACGGTGAATTAGGTTGTTATGTTAGGTTTTAGCTTATGGGTAGAAGAAATAGACTGGAGAATTCAGTGTGTATTATATTCTTTCATTGAAGGTGAAATTTTTGGTCAAAAGTAGAATAATAAATTATTGTGCCTGTCTTAAAATGTGACCTTTCCTCACTTCGACCTCAGGTGGCACTGCGGGGACCTGGGTGCAGAGCCCGGTGCATGGAGCCTTAGTCCCTGGCACCTGGCTCCTTCAGGCTGCATGTTTTGAGACCTGTTGCCGTGGTCACATCCATCACTGCTTCCTCCCACCACTGCTGAGTTCTTCCATTTCTCCTACAGCCTCCCTTTTCTGGGGCATGAGGACCAAGCTCGAGTTCGGAGACTGGAAGTATACAAGATAAACAAAGGATTTTAGAGACACCCAACCCCACACTGGCTACCGCTTACTAGCGTAGTAGTGACCTTGCGCAGTTCCCCTCAGGGGGGTCTCGATTCCCCTTCCTGCCTCTCCCCATAATCCTCAGTGTGTCCTTAGCATCATCCACCTCCACGGGTGCCCTGTGGAGAGAGCTAGCCCAAATTCCTGTGCTTTCTTACAGAGACAGACAATCGATTCAGAGGTCCTCAAAATATGGCCCACAGGCCACATGCGGCGGTATGATTGTGTTTGTTCCCGTTTTGTTTTTTTACTTCAAAATAAGATATGTGCAGTGTGCATAGGAATTTGTTCATAGTTTTTGTTTTTTTAAATTGTAGTCCTGCCCTCCAACGGTCTGAGGGACAGTGAACTGGCCCCCTGTTTAAAAAGTTTGAGGACCCCTGCTAATTCATCCAGAAATGCAGTAGACTCATAAGAGCCAAAATAAATTTGAAAAAGAATGCAATTATAAGGTTCTCATTTCCTGATTTCAAAATGCAGAATAGCAATCAGGACAGTATGGTTCTGGCATAAAGATCATTGGGGTACAGTTCAAAACCCCAAACAGGCTTACATAGTCAGTTGATTTTGATAAGAATGCTAAGAAAATTCAATCAAGCATTTCACCAAGTTGTACTGAGATGTCTGGATTTCTACCTACAAGAAAGTGCAGTTCGGCCCCTACCCCATTCCCCAAGAACCACTCTCACGAACCAGACCAACAGAGAGCCCAAACCTTCAAACCTTCACAAGCCCAGGAGAGAACCGCCGTGCCCTTGGGTCACCTGTGGCCTCTCAGCATGTCACAAGCAACAAAAGTAGATAAATCAGACTTCATGAAAATTAAAGATTTTCTGTTGAAAACAGTAGCATCAAGCACATAAAAAGACAACTCAACGAACAGAAGAAAATATTTATAGATTATGTGTCTGATAAGGAACTCATCCAGAATATATAGAGAAGTCTTAGAACTCAAAAATAACAAGTAGCCCACCTTTGACGTGGGCAAAGGGTTTACACAGACATTTCTCCAGAGAAGATTTACTAACGGCCAGTGAGTGTGCAGGTTTAGGAAATGTCCAATTAACACGGCCACCTGCGTTCAGCATGCTGGAGCCCCGGTGGGCTCTGGGTGCAGGCTGCCCCTGGCATGCACAGAAGTGGACTGGGAGCTCGTCACACAACTGGTTGGGTCCTGGAGCCTTTTCCTCAGCGTGTCCTGAGCAGGGCTGCCCTGAGCAGCGTTCCTTGGGCCCATCGATGATGTCTTCGTCATCTGTTCAGGCTGCCCATGCAGAGCCTGAGGCTGGGAAGTTTGTGCGCGGCACAGCACAGAGCTCAGGTCTGGACAGGCTGGTTCTTCACCAGTCCCATGCTGTGTGACCTCACGGGGAAAGGCCGTGGGACGGTGGTGCTCAGGCTGCTCTTTTGAGGGCACAGATGATCACATCAGGGGTTAGACCACGGCAACAAGGCTCGCGTGTTACACGGGCATCGAAGAAGCCCAGAGGGCAAAGTGAAAACGCACTTCTGCGTTGACGCCTGACGGGGTGGCCCTTTCTTTCTCCTTCCGTCCGGTGCCAACGTATTTCTCTGCGCCCTGGTTTTTCCTTGGCCAGTGTGTCTGTGCTCTGATAACCCCCTGGTCACGGTCACTTCCTGAGTTAGGATCAAGTACTGTTGGATGAGGCAGGAACAAGGTGAGCCCAGGCGTCCTCAAGAGCTTCGGGAGAGATGACTCAGGTGGCTCTGCCCTCTCCCTGCCCTCCACCTTACTGGCAGGAGGACGGGCACCTTCCATGGGACTGAGCTTCCTCCCACAGCGTTTGTGAGAGGCAGTGAAGGGCCATGAGCAGTTGGTGAGCTCCGGTCAGCAGCAGCAAACACCAAGACGCTGTGGCGAGGTTCCTGGCCTCCACGCCCGATGTCAGTCACATTTGAGTGAGCTCTGTGGGGCTGGGGACCTTCTGGGCAGTAACCTGTCTCTAGAGGGGACGTCCAGCCTCTGAGCATTTGTGACAGTCTCAGCAATTCTCTGAAGGGCCTGGGCGCCCTTGTCCCTCTGGCCTCTTTCCTGAGCACGCACTTGCTTTAGAACATGGCAGTGTGCAAGTCCGTCCACAGCTCTTCCGTGTGGCCTCAATGGGAGCAGCTCCCACTCCTCAGCCTGACCCCCAGACACTTGCAGTGAGCTGGTTCCTAGTGGGGTCGATCTCCCCAGACATCCCAGACGGTACAACCAGCGTGGCTCTGCACTTACACAGAGGTGAGACAGGTGCGTTAAGAACGTTGTTTCAAGAATAAAGGGCACCCTTTGACTTCACTTCATTGTTTCTGGATATATTTGCTTCTACAGGGTGTAAGATTAACCAGTGCTGTGGCAGAAATGCCCTCTGTGTGCTGATACAGCCAGCAGCGGGAGTCAGCGAGGCCCCTGGCTCCTGAGGTGCCATTACCCTTCTCAGCTCTCTTTTCCGCATGTGAAGGGCCCACAAACGGCCTTTCTCTTCCGCGGCCGTTCGGCTGTGAGCCTGTGCTCCGTGGTGCTCCTGCCTTTTGTGAGCTGTGTGCCTGGGATCCTGCCCCTCCGGGGTACCAGGACACCCCTCATGCGCCCCCTTCTCCTCACCTGCCTCATTGTGGGGTGGGTAGCCGTCCCCCCCCAGGTCCATCACCTGCCTACTTCCCGCCATGAAGTCCTACAACCATCAGTCTGCTGCTGGGCCTCTGACTGGACCGGGAAACTACTGACCCCCTCTCTTGCCTACAGACCTGCCCATCCTGGACGTTTCACTCACAGGAACATGTGACAGAGACAGGTGGCACTGTGTGGCTGGCTCCTTTCACTGAGCGGGAGGGCTGTCCGCCCGGGCTCCCCAGTCCTCTGCTTCTCTCCACTGAAGGATCTCCCAGCCCCACTGTGCCATGCTCTCCTTTTGCCTGGCACCCGACTGGGTTATTTCTGCCCCAGGGCTGCTATCCGTGTCCATGTGGGTTCTGGGAGAGTGTCTGCTCCTGCCCTGGGCGGTGCTGTTGGGCAGCCTGGTGGTTTCACGTGTGACTCTGCACAGCTGCCCTGTCCGCGGACAGTGGTTTGATCCTGCAAGGGGTGTCCATGGAGGTGAGCTGCTGGGGGCTGGACTTAGACTAAGCCCAGATGTGGGCGGGTTGCAGGGAACGGCAACATGTTCTCCCACACCCTCTCACACTTTCCTACCGATGATGAGCATTTTACTCAGATGGTTGTGAGAACAGTTCACTGAACACCGGAGCCTGTGGCTGTCAGGGCACCAGCACAGGGCTGGAGAGACCAGCCTTGTGGCTCTGTCCACCTCACCACATGCAGGGCACTCCCTGGTCAGCTGCCCTGCGACTCACTGGCCCACACCCTACCCCACAGCCCAGCCTTCCCCCAGCTTCTCCTGGGTCGACCTCAGAAAGTTCCTTCTGGCTGCCGCTAAGGTGTAGCTGTGCAAAGGTCTCCAACAAGGGAAGTGAGTGGAAGGGCTTTGTGGAGATTCTGCCCTCCTTGCGTGGGTGATAGGGATTCATGGTGTGACAGCAAAGGGAGCACCTGCAGCTCAGCTTTGGCCAAGCAAATACAGACCGTGTCCTGGGGACGCAATGCTGTCCAGATGGTGCCCAGAGGGCCAGTCTTCCTGGATTTGGACTCTGCTGTGAGCGGCTGCCCCTGGGCCTCTGATGAGATGCTTGGTCTTGATCTGAACTAATGCCCCCAAGGTTACTGAAGTAAAATCCAGGTCCTCCCAGCCCTTTCACCTGCCCCCCATGGGCACGTTCCACGTAATCACCTATTGGCCAGGAGAAGTTGGAAGGTGAGGCCTGACAATGGCCACAGGTGTCTTTGATTTGTCTGAAGAGAGTTTCTGCAGCTAGGCCAGTTAGCAGTCACCTGCAGCCAGTGCTGCCTGAGGCTGCTGCTGGCCACACGCACTGGCCGTACAGCTGCGACTATTACGGCTCTAACTCCCACCAGGGGTGTGGCATCAGGTCCCTTCCTGCTGTGACACTGGACACTCAGCGACTGTGACAGCTATGTCACCAGCCCCTGCGTTGGTTTCCGTGTCTTTGCACTCAACAGAGTGGGAGGGGACCTCACTGAGCCGTGGCCTGTTTGGATGACGGATCACCACTGATTATTATCATATAACTTGAAAGGAGTTCCAAATATTAAACGCCATTGACACAACGCACATTAACAAGTTCCTCAGCATTTGCAAGAACATGATCCCACTCTAACAGCAAGTAGCGTCTGTCTACAAATACACAACTCCATGGAGGGGACGCTTATCTCTCCCATCAAGTGCATGTGGTTAGTTTGTTTAATAGCTATCAAAGATGATTAGGAATTATTGATCATCATGTTTAAATAGTTGCTAAGGCGTAATTTCCATTATATTGAATGTAAACTTTAAAAATTAAACTTCTGTAGTACCGTTAAATCATATCTCGTGGAATCTAAACACTATAGCAATTTGATACATGCTATTACCCATTCAATATAAACATAAGACGGGATGGTGGGGTGGCTCACGCCTGCAACCCCAGCACTTTGGGAGGCTGATGTAGGAGGATCACTTGAGGCCAGTTTGTGACCAGCTTGGACAACACGTTAAGACCCCATCTCTACAAAAAATAAAGACAATTAGCTGGGTGTGGCAGCATGCACCTGTCTGTAGTCACAGCTACTCTGGAGGCTGAGGCAGGATTGCTTGAACCTGAGAGGGTGAGGCTGCTGTGAGCTGTGATGACGCTGCTGCAGTCCAGCCCAGGTGATGGAACTAAACCCCGTCTCAAAAAATGGGCAAATAAACCACACCAAACCCCCATAGAACAGATTCCTCTTTGAAAGTGGAAGTTTAATACTATTTCTTTTTTCCCCATAAACTTGTATTTCTGTCTCTCTTCCCAACAGAGATTTACCTATTATACACCTATGGTATGCACCATATTGTTTGAATTTTTTTGTCCGTTATCTTTTCATACTTCTCTGTCAGGCAAATATACCTGCATCTAAAGTTAAAATAGCTGGAAAAAAGTGTGTGTTCATAAAGCTCTTATTTTTTCCTAGACCTTTCAGTAGAATTATCCTTAGTGCATAATTGATCAAAAAACCAATTTGTAAAACCTGATCAATAATTCCTAATCATCTTTGATAACTATTAAACAAACTAACCACATACACATTGATGGGAGAGATGAGCGTCCCCTCCATGGAGTTGTGTATTTATAGACAGACGCTACTTGCTGCTAGAGTGGGTTTGTGTTCTTGCAAAGGCTGAGGAACTTGTTAATGTGAGATGGTAGACACGGAACTGTGTTGTGTCAATGGTGTTTAATGTTTGGAACTCCTTTTGAGTTATATGCCAGTAATCAGTGGTGATCTGTCATCCAAATAGGCCACGGCTCAGTGAGGTTCCTTCCCACTCTGTTGAGTGCAAAGACATGGAAACCACCTCAGGGGCTGGTGACATAGCCGTCACAGTCACTGGGTGTTCAGTGTCACAGGTAGCCCTGGGCTTCCACAAAATGTTTTCACCCCCTAAGCCCACACGCCTCGTCAGACCTGGACGAGGAGTGGGACCTGCCCTCACTGGCTGGCCCTGGAGCAGCCCAGCCTGAGGAGACTAGGATACGGAGTCCGGGGCTGGAGATTGGTCACCTGGAGACCATCCAAGGTACTGACCACTTGAAAGCTGTAGCTTCACCTCTATTGTCCCAGGATGGAAGTGCCCAGGCCCATCTCACCCAGAAGATTCTGTGCTCAGGGAGGCTTGGTATAGAGGCTGCTTTGTGGGGTTCCTGGCCGCCTGCCTTTACTCAGGACAAAGCCTTCTAGTAAGTGTGTCAGTTCTTCTGACTGTGGGGCCAGATGGACCTTACCTTGCGACTCAACCCTAACTGAGAGACCCAAAGACCTTGCAGCACCTCCAGCCTGTCCATCCATCTGTCTGCCATTAATTTCTTCCAAACCCACTCCTGGGCAAGAATTACAAAGAAGACATGGTTCTTATCCCTGAGGGGTGTGAGATCTGGTGAAGGAGACAGGTGCAGATGTCTGTAATGACCACCCAGTGTGTCAGGCAGTGGTGGCACCAGACCTGGAATTCTAAATGTGGAGGGGTGGAAGGGATGCTGGAGCTGCCTCCTGGAAAGGGCACTCACCAGGACCAAAAGACACGCAGACCACGTTAGGGCCTAGGAAGTGGAGGGGAGAGCCAGCGGCCCCCAGGAAGACAACTGCAGTTCCCTTTGGCTGTGGTGTCAAGTTCAAGGCAGGGAGTGTCCTGGCAAGACAGTATAGGTCACAGTGCCAGATCTGCACTATGCCAAAGGGGTTGGTGCCAACCCTGAAGGAGTGACATGACCAGCTCTGTATGTGGTGGTCGTGGTGGGGACATATTAGGCTGGGACGGTGCATGGCATGCCATGGCACATAGTTAGCGGGAATGAGGCCATGGCATCAGGCTCCAGGGGGGATGAGGTCATGGCACTGGGCTCCAGGGGGCTATGAGATTGGAAGGGATCAACCGTCACTGGAGGAAAATCCTGAGAGCCGCAGGTGGAGAAACAGGGACATGAAGATGGGTGTGACCTGAAGGAAATTGTAGGCGTGTGGCTGAAGGACCAAGCTGAGGGAAGGAGGGCTTGGATCAGCTGTTTCCATCTGCTCTAGACAGCTGATAGTGGAACAGGTATCTGTGTGGAGGAGGGGTGATGACAGCAGTGTCCCCGGGTGACAGAGGGAATGTGATGGGTGAGCTGGGCACACAGAGCAAGGCAGAGGTGCTGGCAGGGCAGGCCAGGTCTGCAGCCAGAGGGTGCTGAGCATGAGGGGGCAGGGCAGGGCCATTGCCCAGCAAGAGGCTGGGCAGCAGGGCCAGGCCAGGGAATTCTCCACCTAGTATTGGCTGTTGGTGAGAAAGGTTAAAGATCATGAATGAGTGGGCAGCTCAGTGTGAGAGCCCCCAGCTGGTGCCCCTGCTCTGTCTCCCACTCACATGTGTGCATGTGCAGTGTGTGCAGAGTGCGTAATTCTGTGTGTACAGAGTGAGTGATTCTGTGTGTACAGAGTGTGCAGTGCGCGCAGAGTGAGTGATTCTGTGTGTACAGAGTGAGTGATTCTGTGTGTACAGAGTGTGTGGTGCGGGGAGAGTGAGTGATTCTGTGTGTACAGAGTGTGCGGTGCATGCAGAGTGCGTGATTCTGTGTGTACAGAGTGTGCAGTGCGTGCAGAGTGAGTGATTCTGTGTGTACAGAGTGTGCGGTGCGTGCAGAGTGAGTGATTCTGTGTGTACAGAGTGCGTGATTCTGTGTGTGCACAGTGTATGATTCTGTGTGTATAGAGTGTGCAGTGTGTGCAGAGTGCGTGATTCTGTGTGTAGTGTGCAGAGTGCGTGATTCTGTGTGTACAGAGTGAGTGATTCTGTGTGTACAGAGTGTGCGGTGCATGCAGAGTGCGTGATTCTGTGTGTACAGAGTGAGTGATTCTGTGTGTACGGAGTGCGTGATTCTGTGTGTACAGAGTGAGTGATCTGTGTGTACAGAGTGTGCAGTGCATGCAGAGTGCGTGATTCTGTGTGTACAGAGTGAGTGATTCTGTGTGTACAGAGTGTGCAGTGCGTGCAGAGTGCATGATTCTGTGTGTACAGAGTGTGCGGTGCATGCAGAGTGAGTGATTCTGTGCGTACAGAGTGCGTGCAGAGTGAGTGATTCTGTGTGTACAGAGTGAGTGATTCTGTGTGTACAGAGTGTGCGGTGCGGGGAGAGTGAGTGATTCTGTGTGTACAGCGTGAGTGATTCTGTGTGTACAGAGTGAGTGATTCTGTGTGTACAGAGTGTGCGGTGCATGCAGAGTGCGTGATTCTGTGTGTACAGAGTGAGTGATTCTGTGTGTACAGAGTGTGCAGTGCGTGCAGAGTGCGTGATTCTGTGTGTACAGAGTGTGCAGTGCGTGCAGAGTGCGTGATTCTGTGTGTACAGAGTGTGCAGTGCGTGCAGAGTGCGTGATTCTGTGTGTACAGAGTGAGTGATTCTGTGTGTACAGAGTGTGCGGTGCGTGCAGTCTGAGTGATTCTGTGTGTACGGAGTGCGTGATTCTGTGTGTACGGAGTGTGCAGTGCGTGGAGAGTGCGTGATTCTGTGTGTATAGAGTGCATGATTCTGTGTGTACAGAGTGCGTGATTCTGTGTGTACAGAGTGTGCGGTGCGTGCAGAGTGAGTGATTCTGCGTGTACAGAGTGTGCAGTGCATGCAGAGTGCGTGATTCTGTGTGTACAGTGTGCGGTGCGTGCAGAGTGTCTGATTCTGTGTGTATAGCGTGTGCCATGCGTTCAGAGTGCGTGATTCTGTGTGTACAGAGTGTGTGGTGCATGCAGAGTGAGTGATTCTGTGTGTACAGAGTGTGCCGTGCGTGCAGAGTGCATGATTCTATGTGTACAGAGTGTGCGGTGCGGGGAGAGTGAGTGATTCTGTGTGTACAGAGTGAGTGATTCTGTGTGTACAGAGTGAGTGATTCTGTGTGTACAGAGTGTGCGGTGCATGCAGAGTGAGTGATTCTCTGTGTACAGAGTGTGCGGTGGGTGCAGAGTGCATGATTCTGTGTGTACAGAGTGTGCAGTATGTGCAGAGTGAGTGATTCTTTGTGTACAGAGTGTGCGGTGCGTGCAGAGTGTGTGATTCTGTGTGTACAGAGTGTGCGGTGTGTGCAGAGTGCACGATTCTGTGTGTACAGAGTGTGCAGTATGTGCAGAGTGCACGATTCTGTGTTTGTGTGAGCACGTGTGATTCTGTGTGTGTATGAATGTGCAGTGCGTGCAGAGTGCACGATTTTGTGTGTGTGAGCACATGTGAGACCCTTTCATGAATTCAGTTTATACGCTGTTCTCTATTGACCCCTCCTAGCCAATTTTTTGAGAACTTTATAATAAAGAAAATGGTTGGTGACAGAGCTACAGTTTAACAGAAGCATTCATTAACCAGAATCATTCATTAACGGGGCAGGATCATGGTCGTTTCCACTTTCCTGAACGCCTGCCTGGTCTGTTCTGGCTTCCTGGGGCCTCCTCTTCGTGGAAGGCAGAGTGGGGCGGTCATGGAAGGGAAGGGCATATGGGAGGTGCATTCCTGTTAACAGTAGGCTCGTCTCCCCTCAACACAGTGTCAGCTTTTTACGGAGCTAGCCAAGTTCAGACTGTGGGAGCACACAGTGGTTTCAGAAAACACTGCAGCTCTCTCTTCTCTGGGTTGAGGTTACAGTCTGAAAGAACAAAATCTACCTCAGTTTTGACAGGATGTAACAGCTACTGGCCAGGTGAGAGCAGGTGGGATTCTCTGCACTGCCCAGTGGGGGCGATGCTCCCCCCTGGTTTCCTCCAGTCGTGGGGGGCAGGCGTTTCTACAGGCTGGTGGGTCCCTCAGAGGGCCGCTGGCTCGAGCTGGAGCAGAGCTGAGGGGCAGCAGCTCCATCTTGGGGACTCGGGCAGCCCTGGCGCAGGGCCAGGCTGGCGGCCACATGTGACCTGTGTTGTATGATTGGTTATTGCAGGAAATCAATCCTGATCAGATCAACAGACTGTGGTTTCTTGGGGGTGTGGGAGCAGTTCCAGTTGTGGTTGTAGTGACAGTGTCCGAGTGACACCTGGCAGCAAGGGGAAGCAGCCTTTTCCTGACATGGACCAGGGGCTGCAGTCTGGGGGCAGGGTGGACTCTACACCTTCATTCTCATCTTCACTCATGGAGCCAAGTGGAGGAAGCCTCGAAGGGCAGGGCCTAGAGCTACGGGCTTCAGGCTTGACCTGTCGTGTGGCTGCTGTACCTTCCCTTGAAGCTGCCCCACTGTCTGCCTATTTCTAGGGCACTGTGAGAAACTCAGTGACACCTGCCCACAGAACTGGCCATCCAGGACTGTGCCGCTGCCCTGAGCTGCTGCCTTCCTCAGAGGGCAAATCCTTTTTCTCTTAATTTTAGAGTAAGCATCGTATTTTACATTACTGCTGAACATTTCCTAAGACACACTTACATTTATTTAGATCCTCTTGAAGTGGACATGATGGTAGTAAGTGGACACTTTGGGATGACGTCGTAGGCCCTGTGGGGCGTCAGGGACCTGAGGACATGTGCAGCTGTGGCCAGCACACGTTCCCCCTCTGACTACTGGACACTGCTGGCTTTAATCTGCTGTAGACTAAGGGTTGGCTGACCAGGATTGCCAGGATTTACATGTCCAACAAGCCCAGCTAGGAGCTGGAGACAGGAAGAGCCGCAGGACAGGGGCCCCCTGCAGTGTCAGGCGGTTCGGGACCCTGGGGACTCACATGGATGCTGCTGGGGGCAGCCTGCCAAGGCCGATGTGGGACAGCCCTCGGCCTCTGTCCTGGCATGGCTCGCGCCCTGGCTCCCTGTTCTGCCCTGCAGGTCTATAATTGCATAATTTAATTAATAGATGGTGCTTATACTAATGACATGAAGAAGATAAGGAACATTTTTGTTTCTGTGAAAACTCAGTTGAAAGTTTAGAAAAGACTTGAAAAAAGTAAGTTGTAAAAATACCTATGTATTGGGTTTGACAAGGCAACTGTGAAGGTTTGAAAAGTCATAAACATATAAATGGGCTTAGATTTTTCATTGCTTTGAAAGTGTCTTCAAATTCTTCTTCCACTTTAAAAGAAAAGAAAGCAATTGTAGGAAATCCATTTTGCCTGTGGTTGTGGAAATGGGGGCATTTCAGTGACCGACCTGCAGAAGCGGCTTTGGCACACGTACATATCAAGAGGTTGGTGAATGATGACACGCAGATGTCGGGATGAAAATGAGCTGGGATCACTGAGGATGAGCTGGTGTGTGCCCTCTGACAGTGAGCCCGCACCATGCTCCTGTGGGCTGTGCTCAGGGTCTAGTTCAGGTGTGGGCATCATTGACCTGGGGCCGTTACGACTTGGGGCCTGTGACTGGGCCTCTTCATTCTCTCGTCTCCACCTAGAGAACAAGGTGGTTACTCCCTCTCTGCAGTTTCTCGATGTTTGAAACTCTTAGGAAGTGCTGCCCTGGCAGACGCTGACCCACCAGGAGACAGCAGTGCTGCTGTGGGGCCCACCCTCTGGCCTGGTCCTCCCCAGCTGTGATAGGGGGTGCTGGGAAGATGTGGGGCCACCACCGGTCACACTGCCTGCCAAGAGGTCTGGGAGAGGTGGCGGGGGCCACTTGGGGTGGGGTAGCTGGGAAGGGTTTCGGCACTGCTAAGCAGGCAGAGCCACGACAAAGCCCTCTGTGCAGCTGGCCTTCCACACATGCCCCATTTTGTGACTTGGGTCGGAGTGAGACATCAGGAGCTGAACTTCTCAGATGTGGGAGACAGAGAGAGGGAACACATGCAAATCTGGAAAGAAAAGGGCTCCACCTCTCTGAGGAGTCATCCCCGGGAGGCGGGGAATGTTGTGACTTGGCAGGTGGGGAGGAAGACCTGCTGTCCTGGAGAACCTCGGTGCTGATTGTCGTGGCCAGTGTGAGGTTCTCTCTGTGCTGGGCAAGCCAACAGACTCAGGTGGCCGAGAGCAGAGCTGTCCTGGCTGCCCCTGCCCACTGTGCCTGGCTTTCCTGCATCATCACTGCTGACTCGTCACTGTGCAGAGTCCAGTGGGGACTCTCAGAATCCATAGTATCTGGTCCACAATGTGTGGTTACCTGGAGCTGCCGCCCGGATGTGCAGCCAGGTGCCTGAGGCAGGATTGAGAGCTTGGCTTGGATGTGGAGCTGCAGGAGTCAAAGACAGTGTGGCTAGAAGGCTGGGCGCTAAGCTGCAAGTCAGGTGTGGAGATTCTGTGGTCCTCAGAGCTTAGCTCTGGGCCTGCTACAGGGCCAAAGGGAGGGAATTTGGAGCCCTGGGATGCCCGGAGGTCACTGCGATCTTTCAGCATCTTTATTCTTCCTTGAGGCTAGAACAGTTTCTTCCCCAGTGTGTACCTCTTAGCTCCAAAGTATATGAGACATTGTGGCAAACGCTGTGGTGTGAGAATGCTGGTCTCACTCACCTCCCCTTCAAGTCCTGCCACCCGTTCCCATACAAACAGTCAGAACAGGTGTGCTTGCGACTCACACCATTTTCAATGTCAGACGGAGTCCTGGAGCAGACAAACTTTGTGCGCAGCAGCCTGCCTTGCACAGGCTGGCACTAACCTTCTGCAGGAGTTGGAGGGGCTGAGCCTCTGTTGTGTGGCCCTCACTGTTGCAGCACTCTACCCCTGCCGTGTGGTGGTAGATGCTCTAGGAATAATCCAGGACATGGCCATTAGGAGCAAACAGAATAACCCATGGGTGCAGGTGGTTACCTGGAGCTACCACCCGGATATGCAGCCATGTGCCTGAGGCAGGATTGAGAGTTTGACTCGGATGTGGAGCTGCAGGAGGAGCGCAGACTGAGATGACATCAGGCCAAGGAATATGACACTGTGGTTTGGAGCAGGGGAGACAGAAGCCAAGCCTAGAACACACACAGGAACCTGGAAGCACTGGGGTTTTGCTTGGAATGGCTTTTGCAGTTTGCACTCTCTGGAGTGGCACCGAGAGGCAGGCAGGATGGGGTGCCTATGAGCCATGTGGGGCAAGTGCAAGGCATTGCGCTGGTGCCTGTGTGCAGCCTCGGCATGGGGAAGCCAGGAGGGCACCCAGCCTGGTGCCCTCAGGGAGGCCACTCTTGCGAAAGCCCGATTTCCTCCTGCCATGGGGGTCTGGGGAACTCGAAGGAACATGTGGTAGTTTTCTGTGAACTGACCCAGGATGTTTCCAGTGAGCAGAGGCCTGCGTGTCCTGCTGATGGGAGGCTGTACAGTGGCTGGCTCAGGCCACCCACACCTGCTGGGGACACAGGTGCCAGCTCATGCTCCCTACCCTAGGAGAAGACCCCCAGCACTGCCTCAGTCCCCTGGGCCTTGGGACACGGGGCCCAGCTCTGGAAGAATTTCTTCTTCTTCTCTGGAGTCTATTTTCAGAAGTTTCACCCTCAGGCCAGTTCCTTGTGGAGCTGCAGTGAAGCCCGGCTACTGGATGCAGTCCTGGTCTTCTTGCCTGGGAAAGTCTTATGGGTGTGGTGAGGCCTACCGACCTAGGAGAATTTTAAAATCAACAAAATAAACTCACAGGCTGATAAAGGAAACAGATTATACTACATTCACTTATCAAAAGACTAAAATAATGTTGATCTAGCAGTGTGTGTACTCAAGGGAGGCATCACATGAGGAGGCCCACAGTGTGTCTTAGGCACCATGGTTTAAAGTGCCAATGAGTGTAAACACCGGACGTTACCTGCAACAGCCACACCGAGGCAACAGCAGTGGGAAGATTGTGATTCCCTCTGCTGATCACCGCCAGGTGTTGACGGTTTCATAGTTGAAGGACATTTGAAATCTCCGTTGGAGGCTGGTGAAAATGAAGATGAATTCTCCGGCATCGGTGTTATTTGGGTCATCTGGGAGAAGAAACCAGAAGGAAATGAGGCCCCAGAAGCGTCATGGATGCATCCCAGGGAGCTGTGGTGGCTGTTGGCATGGAGGAGGGGACAGGCAGGGCATGCCCAGGAAGAGACTCAGACAGGGCGGGGTCCCCGCGGAGACACCCCAGCCTGGGTTCTGCACTGCGAGAGCATGGCAGAACAGTCAAGGTCAGCCGGGTGCCTCACGCACTGGCCACAGCCACACCCCAGCCATGGACACTCCCAGTTCTGACCCATGGGCTCTGGGCTAAGAGTTGCCCATCCAGGGCAGGCGGGATTCCTATTATAGGCCCCTGGGAGCCTGTGGCTGCCCAGCTGGGAGGCCACCAGTGGACAGGTGCTCCTGGCCTGGCCATGGGCCTGAGCATGGCCTCGGTCTGACACCAGTGGCACCAGAGGGAAGGGCTGTGTGCTGGTGAAGGACGCAGGAAGATGAGCTGGAGGGCACAGTGCAGCCCTGGGGTCTCTGGGGGCCGCTGGGCCCCAGCACAGCCCAGACTGACGGCCGGGCTCCTGGGCAGCAGCACGTTCCTCCTTGCTCAGCCGTGATAAAATCCAGGGCTTTCCTCTTTTCTGTCATCAAAGCCGTTTTGTGTTTTTTTCTGGGGTCTGCTAGGATGTGATGTAGTCACGTGTGACTGATGGCTGAGAAGCTGATGGTGCTCAGAGCCAACTCCATGGAAGATGAGTGGGCTTCACACCTGGTTCCCAAAGCCGTTATTCTGTACTCTTCAATGGAAGAATTTGGAACCCACAGCAGACTTCGTGGGGCACGTTCCCCAGGTGGTTCCTGACAAAGCTGCCCCTTCTCTGGACGGCAGGGGACCCTGCACTCAGGGCCGAGGCACAGGGAGCCAGGGCGAGGGTTGCAGGGGACAGACCCTTCCAGGGCAGCGGGTAAAACGATTTCAGTTGCTTCCACTGCTGATAGAAAAACCCAAACAAACAGTAAATATTTGGATGTATTGGAAGACATTTTTGGGGGCTGGTTTTCTTGTTATCTATAATTGTAGGGTTGTTCTGAAAACATATTTCCACTGACATATGATTTTAGCATGCTTTGAGCAAGTATCTATCAGTCTTTGTCCAAGCAGCTAAATAACTGTTAAGAATGAGGCTTTCTTTTTGCCACCAGTTCCAAGCTTCAGCTGGGCACCCGGATCAGGAGGAATGGGGCAGTTCTAGGGGGACTGAAGCAGTTTTAGGGGGCCTGGGGTAGTTGTAGGAAGCCTGGGGTAGTTGTAGGAGGCCTAGGGCAGTGGTAGGGGATCTGGGGCAGTTGCAGGGAACCTGGGGGCGGTTGTAGGGGGCCTGACAATAGTTTTAAGGGGTCTGGGGCAGTTGTAAAGGGTTGGGGCAGTTATAGGAGGCCTGGGGCAGTTATAGGGAGCCTGGAGGCAGTGTAAGGGACTTTGGGGGCAGTCGTAGGGGGCCTGAGACAGGAGCAGGGGGCCTGGGGCAGTTGCAGGGGCCTAGGGCTGCAGCGTGGGGATGGCCTGAGCCCTGCAGACAGTGACTCATGGCAGCTGCTAAGCACGTAAATATTTTATGCTCTGATTTGCTGATTTCATGGGTGTTATATTTCACAGAGAGGTGTCTTGTTTTCCAGTGTCATGTTCTAGTTCCTAGAAATAATGATGTTTTAATTTGCAAACATATACAGGGAGCCGTCATTTCTCCGAGTCTAGTGTGTAGTTTGGACCGTCCCCGGCCAGGCTTCGCGGCAGTGCTTGTGGGTGTCCAGGAACCCTGCAGGTGGGGTGTCCAGCAGTGGGCAAGTTGTTCTCAGAAGCAATGCAAGTTCATTAATCGAGCAATTGGTGAAGTGGGTACAGACATCCAAATAAATATTTATTGATTTAGCATTTGGATATTCTGAGGGGTGGAAACAGAGATGTGGCTCGTCTAATAAAAACCTCAGCGGCGCAGCGGGTTCTGGGCTTGAAGTGAGGAGGAAGTTAGCAGTGCTGGAAATTACTCGGCTCTACATGGATGCATCATGACTTGTCCCCAAACAGGAGTTTAAGTTGTAGAGAAAAGGACAAAATATTGATGAAATAAATGAAAATATCAGTACAAGAGGACACCAAGGCAGGTGGGATGAATGGATGAAGATTTGTGCTCACAAATGTCCTCACAGAGTCCCGCGGGCGTCTGAGGCCAGGGGCATGTCTGGCCGTGAGCTCCCTGGCAGCCAGTGATGGCAGTGGGGCCGCTTTCAAGAGTCATCGCTGTCTGATGAATTATCTACATGGGCTGATAATTATCTAATTATCTTTATTATTTATAGGGTTACATTGAATCTAGACTCTCACGTTATCTGCATGGCTAACCAAATACCCCACACTCAGCGACAGAGCCGTCCTGCTGGAGGGAGGAGCGTCTGCCCCGCACTGTGGGTATCTGTGTGTTTTCATTCACCTCTCTTGAGTCACTGGGCAGCGGTAGCTTGCTCTGGGCAGCTTGTTTCTGGTGGGCAGCCCATCTTTCAGCGTGCGGGCATCACCCACACATCCAGGCAGGGACAGTTTGCTTTGCCAGTGACTTGGTCCAGGTGCTGTCTGCTGTCTCTGTCCTCCAGGGTTTGGAGTCATCTTTATTTGAAACTTTCTAGAAACGATGATACTGGGAGACAGTGAGCCTGAGAGTAGGTCCCAGATACGACACTTTTCTGCTCCTCAGGGAATGTGTGTTGTTTAGGAAGAGGGAATATGCAAGGAGGTAAATCTCGTCATAACTCTGTGATGTGAAAGAAATTAGTCTTAGCTTTTCAGTGTAAATGTAAGGGTTCGCTACATGATCAATGGATTAAGAAACTGCACACGCTTTTCAGAATCTTCACAGCACTCCACATTGTTTTTGCTGAAGAAACTAAATGTATTTAACATATGCTTTCAAAGTTTTTAATATTTGCGCATGAAGAGTGGAAAATGTTTTATGCGAAGACATAACCTCTTAAATAGCACTCCGTCAATACTCACTTGGATGATGTTATTAGGAACCACAAGCACACATTTTTAGGAAATCTTGCACTTTTGAGACAATTATTTTCTCAGGTTGTATGTGTTATATTGGAATTATAAGTGCGTCTAAATTAAAATATAAATCTCTAGCATAGGAACTGTCTTCTCATTATATCTTGTATAAGATTATGCACATTTTTGATACTCAATTAACTAATAATAATAACAATAATAATAATGTAGCAATATTCAACTTCCATTTGGTCACACAACCTGCATCTACAGTCATTGTAACGGCATATCGTTTCTTAGATTATGTGTGGTGCTGGGAGAAACTGTCATAATCAGGACGTTAGAGTTAATGGTAGGAGGGGGGACCCCCTCCATCCTCCTCCAAGCCCGTCTCTATGCCTCATAAGTGCAGCTCATTATGAATTCATTTTAAGCTTCATTGAGCCCCAGAAATTAATTTGACATAAATTTCTTTGTAAGGCTCTGGAAACTTTAATTTCAAAGGCAATGTTAAAGCAGGGTATTTCCCTATTTGGTACATGTACTTCAGATAGATGTTGAAATACAGGTTGGAAATGCCAGCAGCAAGTCTTTTTCTGAAATGACTCTGATTCTGCAAACATTTATTTCTCACTTTGATCGCTAAAGCATTTTCTCACATGTGGTCTCAGCAATTTTCACTGGATCGTGATGGGAAAGGTGGCCGGTGTGTTGGGGCCAGAGCTGGGTGGAGACAGGTCTCTGCTGCTGTCCAAGGGCCTCCACGCACGTCCCCACGTGGCCTGGTGAGCTCTTGGCTTCGGACGCACGCACGTGGCTGCTCCCGCTCCACACGGCCCTGCAGTGTGAGAACCTTTACTTACAACTGGGGGGTATTCAGGGCTGGTATTTCTTCAAGTCACTTTCCTTCTATTTGCTAGACTCTTAGTGACACCACCCTTTCCCATCCACCTTTTTTATTCTAATTCTTCAAACTTTCCCTTACTCATTTCTGCAGCGTCTCAGAGGAAGCTGTGCCCGAGCTCCTCCTCATAAGTCTAGCACGTCCTCTGAGTTCTTTATTCCAACGGTAACATGACTCGTACCCAACATTTCCAATCATTTTTCCTCTGCTTGTTCCTCCCTCATCTTTCTCAGATTCCCCCCTAGTTAAAGGTAACTGTTAGGCTTACCGTCAATTCTTATCTGCCTGTTCCATTATTTCTACTTTCTTGTGTGTTTTTCTTTTTGTTATTGTCTTTCTTGGTCCTAGGATGCCTCAGCTCCCCTATAATTTCCCCTGTAAACTCATTTCTTGTTCTCTTGGGATCAGAAACTGCTCTGGACGGTAAACGGAAAGTGAAAAAAGACAGGGATTTCCTGGGACCTCTGCCCTGCATTGGCTGGCAGGGGCAGTCTGTCAATGGGCCTAGGGTCTGTGGTGGGGAGGGCTCAGGGCTCCAGTCCCGCCCTGTCCTGAGCCCTGGGATAGATGTGTGCTCCTTGCCTGCCTGCTGGGTGGCTCCCGGTCTCCCAACTTTATCAGATGGTCTCAGGTCTGCACCAGCCGTTGCCCCGCACCCAACTGACTCGGCGTCCTCCCTCCCAGGCTGTGTCCATATTGAAGAACAGCCCAGCAGCCTGGGATGTTCACCTGCCTCTCTCTTGTCCCAGATACGCTGTGTCTCCCCAAATACTAGATTTTGCTTTTTGTGCTCATGGGAGGAGCCAACCAGGTTAGTAGTTAAGCACCCAAAGCATCTGTCAGACTCTGCGGTCTGTGCAGTGACATATAGGGTGGGGAGAGAGTGACAGGCGGGGTGAGGAACACACCCATAGAACAGACGGCCCTGTCTGCCCTTCTGACGGTCTCTTCCTCCGCTCAGTGAGACCACCTGTGGCAGGCTTTACACACATACTGGGTGTTTTAATGGGAAGAGCAGAGCTGCTGGTTTTGATGACCAGGTTGTGGATTTTCGGATGTGTCTTCGAGGTGGCAGACAGAGGGTGGGGCGGTGGGAGTCCCCTGGAGTCTGGGGAGATGAGCAGGCTGAGTCCGGAAAGGTGCTTTGCCTGGGGCATGGAGGGTCTCAAAAGTGAGTCTAAAGGGGTTAGACTTTTTTATTTGCAAAACTTTGAAAACATGCAGATAGGCTCAAAGAGAAAAAGGAAGAAAAAAGAAAACAGCTTTGCAATCCAGAGACAGTCACGGCCAGCATTTTCTGTTTTTGTGTGTTTTCTCCTCCTGTGCACACAGCACTCGTACTTCCAAATGAAACCCTATCACTGCTCCGCTTCTTAATTTTTTTTTGTTGCTTTTTACCAAAGACAATTTTATTTCAGCACAAGTAATAGGATATGGCTTCAAACCAAATTCAATGGCATAATTTTCTGTTCATATTTTTCTTACTGATTGAAAATCTAAAGATGTTAACATATGAACTATATAAAGAGAGTAGCCTTTTAGAGCAATATCTGTGAAAAGTTTTCAGAGTATTGTGATTTTTTTTAACTTTGCTTTACATTTTTGTTTTTTTCTTTTCATGCAGAAGATTTTAACTATAGTGCACACTGTTTCCTCTTTGCGTGTTGTTTAGAAAGGCTGGTCCAGCCTAAGATTATGAAGAAACATGAAAGTTCTAAACAAGTGGGTGTCCCTTAGAAATAAATGGTCACCTTGCCTAATAGTCCAGTGGCATTGCTAACAGGAAGGGGACCGTGCTTTATTAGAGAAGGATCAAGAGGGGACAAGAGGTGGCGGGTCCGGGGCCTCCTCGGAGAGTAACATGATTGGTGGGTGGATGAGGCTTGGGCTGAGCAGCCAGCAGTCTTTTAGTTTGGCAGAGAGCTCAGAGGACAGCATCCAGCAGCTGGCTGTGCGCATGGACCTGGGGTCGCCTAAGTGGGGCTCCCCAAGCAGCAGCACTTAGCCTCGTGCTGGTCTCTGTTGTGGCCCCTGGCCTGTAGGTATTTCTCTGCTGGCTGCTCCTCAGGGGTAAGCCCATATCCATGGGTCTAAAGTGCCTTTGTGTCCGTGGTTGTAAATTCCCAATGGCTTTCATGAAAAGCAACTTCTACAAAGCTGTAAGAGATCTAGATTCCTGGAAAACAATCTAATAATGATTTAAAAAACCCTTTAAACACCAGATATATTACACATGTTCTAGATTTATTGTCACCTTCTGAGTTACATTGTATTAGAAAACATCAATATTTTTCAGTCTTTATAGTATGTAATTAAGTGATATTAAGATGGTGAAGCCTTTGTGCATATTACTTTTTAGTATGAAAATGTCCCTTAAACTCATTTACTGTCATAAAAGCCCAGTAGTCTACAGAAAAGTTTGCTAATATGGCAAGTATTAAGGGAAAATTTTAATTAAAAAAATGAGAATTGGGCAGTGCCTGTGGCTCAGCGGGTAGGGCGCCGGTCCCATATGCCGGAGGTGGCGGGTTCGAACCCAGCCCCGGCCAAATTAAAAAAAAAAAAAAATGAGAATTTGTATTTTTTGAAATTCCATAATATCTGAATGTCTAATTGTAGACCAGCTGCAGATATCAAATATTTTATTGTCATCTCAGATAGAAATACTCTGAAAGGACACATAGGATACTAAAAACATAAATAGATGAAGAAAGAAATCTCTTCCTTAAACAGGGCACCCTCCTGGATCTGCTATTTTGTGTGCTAAGCACAAGTCACCAGACTTGGTGCAGAAGTGCAGCGTGTCCTGAGCTGCAGGAGGCAGAGCTCGGCGTTGTCAGACAATCCAAGAGGCCGAGGTGTTAGAGATGGGAAGGGCGGTGGGTCAACCGCCCAGTCCCAGGCTTCTGTCTTCAGTGCCGGGACCTCAAGAGTGCATTGTGCATTTTTAGTGTTTTGTTCAGCCTGGCTTTGAAACTCATGTAGGTGATGGGGGCTTTTTCTGTTTCCCCTGAAAGATAATTAAACAGACTAATGGTTTTTGCTCAAGCAAAGGTTTCTTGTATTTGGTGACCACTTTGGAATTTAATTTCATCTTACCATGCCTTCTCCTGGAGGACAGTTTAATGTGAGAAGAGGAGCCTGCAATTCCTACAGAGACCTTCAGGAGGAGCCACACTCACCCTGCATGCTCACAGAGGCCAGACCCGGACAGAACCCAGGTTCGAAATGCAATGATTAAAGCAGAGACTTTAAACTCTTTAAACAGGTGAATTCCTTTCTTTCCTTACTCTTACATAGTTCCATTTATTTCCTGTTATGTTTTTAGGAAAAAAGGAGGAAATTCTCCTTCGTAATCTCTAGTTATTATTTGGATGCCATGTTTAAATCTCACAAGCCAAGTTGGGAATGTGGGCTCAGGTGATGGGCTTACTGCTGATGACACGGGGGTAATGAAGTTCTGCAATTTGGAGATGTTTCTCCCCTTTATTGCTCTCTCCCTCTAAAATAGAAAAGAGAAAGAAAGGAGAAAAAGAACACACTTCTGCTCACACAGAGTGCCTGCCTCAAACTGGCCCCTGAGAACCCCATCCCCACGGGTTTCCCATGTCACCAGCCACTGTGAGGCCCTGCAGTCTGAATCCGAGTGCAGGCATGTACAGAAGGTCGAGGCTGGGGTTCAGTTCTTGGGGCTGCGTAGCCACCTGACTCTGGGACGTGAAGAGTGTCAGTTTGACACAGCGCCATTTGGGCATGCGAGGTGGGCTACGTGTTGCTCAAGGCTTCTCTCCCAACAGTACAGATCTCAGGAGGTCCGTGGGGGAGCAACACCCTTCCCTCCTCCCTTCCTGGTGGTGGGACCATGGGAACCGCATGCTGGACTTGGCGGCTGCAGGGTCATACTGTGCTGGCGTGTCCCTCACCACTGACCAAGAGGGTGATCGGTGCCTGACCTGCCCCAGGACGGAGGGTCTGGGTGCTGGAGCTGTGGCTCTTGGCCAAGACCATTCCTTGGTCTAGGCTGGTCAGGAAGACTGAACCCCACAGCCTTGTTCTCTGTGATGCCCCATCTTCTCATTTTAATAACAGTGTGACAAGCATGATGATTAGAACAAGCTCAGGTGCCCTGGCCTTGGTCATCTGCGAGTTGGGCTTTCTTAGCAGAAGATAAGCCTCTTGTGAGCCTGGAGGGAGAAGGAACCTCACTCTCTGGCAAGAGTCATTCCATGTAGCAGAAGGTGAGGTGGGAGAGGGGCATCTGCAGGAATGAGGTGGGAGAAGGGCACCCACAGGGGTGAGGTGGGAGAGGGGCATCTTCAGGGATGAGGTGGGAGAAGGGCACCCACAGGGGTGAGGTGGGAGAGGGGCATCTGCAGGGATGAGGTGGGAGAGGGGCACCCACAGGGGTGAGGTGGGAGAGGGGCATCTGCAGGGATGAAGTGGGAGAGGGGCACCCACAGGGGTGAGGTGGGAGAGGGGCATCTGCAGGGATGAGGTGGGAGAGGGGCACCCACAGGGGTGAGGTGGGAGAGGGGCATCTGCAGGGATGAGGTGGGAGAGGGACCCCCACAGGGGTGAGGTAGAATAGGGGCATCTGCAGGGATGAGGTGGGAGAGGGGCACCCACAGGGGTGAGGTGGGAGAGGGGTATCTGCAGGGTGAGGTGGGAGAGGGACCCCCACAGGGGTGAGGTAGAATAGGGGCATCTGCAGGGATGAGGTGGGAGAGGGGCACCCACAGGGGCGAGGTGGGAGAGGGGCACCCACAGGGGTGAGGTGGGAGAGGGGCACCCACAGGGGTGAGGTGGGAGAGGGGTATCTGCAGGGATGAGGTGGGAGAGGGGCACCCACAGGGGTGAGGCAGGTGCTCTTCTGCAGTCTGTTTCATTCTTAATGATAATGGGCGTCATTGAGAGATTTCAAGTCAGGAAGTGAAATGAAAGTTGTGTTTTAGAAAATTCTATAGAACAGGAAAATGAACAGGAATGGGAAGAATGGGGGGGGAGGGCAGGAGGGCAGCTTCAGATCCCAGGGCCACGGCCCTAGCAGTGCATGATGAGATTGTCAGGAGGGCGGCAGGCTCGGGAACTGGGTGGAGACAGAGGTGCTGGGCTTGGATGTTGACTCAAAGCAGATCCCAGAGGAAGGACAGGCTATAGGATCCCAGTTTCCGGTGTGGGTGAATCCTGACAACAGTCCTCAAATAGGAACAGAGCAGGCAGGGCCCAGGGGGACTTGCTGGAAGGGCCCTTCTGCAGCCTGGCTGGGGAGAAGGCTGACCACAGAACCCCTGCCAGGGCCTGGGTCAGGTGCCGGCTGGCAGCCCACTCCCTCCTTCACACTTTACTAGGACTCCGGACGCTTCCTTTGTTTAATGGTTTGTTTAATGTCATCCTCCCTGGAATAGAAGTTCTGTGAGGTCAGAGTTCCTTTCTGCCTGGCACAGGGCTCTCAGTAGCTGTCAGGTGACTTGCTATCTGACTCATTATTGGGAAAATGTTCCCAGTACCTGAAATCAGGTACCACCGGGTGCCAGGAAGCAGAGAAGTGCAGGGGCAGGTGCACAGAGCTGGCACAGCCACACACAGTGGGCCAAGGTGCAGTGTTCTTCATGATGGCCACCAGCGCTGGAGACCTAAAAATCCACGCTTTAGAAAGTGAAGCAAAAACATTTTGGAGAAATGTTGAGCAGATAATAAAGATGAGTTATAGAGTTGATCAACGCCCTTCAACCACTGCGTTCTGAAGAGCTGCACCCTTTTGTTTGGAGACAGTCGAGGTTGCTCTGTGGTACTTTACTGCAGGTTTAATGGTGGTGATATTTCAGTGCCAAGGAGAATGATTTGCAGCACGGATACAGCATTAGACTCACAAGTCCCGACATTTTAAAACTCCCGTATAAAAGTGAGCATTTGGTACTAGTACTAGTAGAATTCTCATTTCCCACTCAACTTTGAAAGAAATTGAAGTTAAGTGTCTATATTAACATTTATAAAATTTTAGGAGTGATTCCCTCATTACATAATTAGCCCGAGCTCTCTGCGGAGATGCGTGTCTGCTGAGCTTCATTACTCAGCGCGGCCCGAGCAGCTGCCTCCCCAGAGCGCGGCTGATGTGGCCCTTGGGGGCACATGCCAGCAAGACACACTAACTTTCAGGGGATACTGTTATTACAATTCAAAATTGTTCATTGCAGGAAAAAAGTCTTTTCTTGTTCATAAAACAAACAAACAAAAAATCCTAGGAAAACTCTGAATATGTAGAGGTAATGGCATTTAGTAGTTTAGAGAAAAGTGTATTTATGACAATGGACCAGTTGAGAGGGCTGGCAGGCTATGCTACAGGGAAAAGACACACCCGGGTCTTCCTGCACATTTCTCTACTGCGGGCAGGTGACTTCACACTTGGCTCAGATTGGGCCAAGACCCTGCTGCCCTGAGTGTGCACAGGACAGGGAGGTCGTTTACTAAGGCCCAAACACTGTTCCAGGAGGAGCCCAATTAAAGGGGTGACTGTCCCTTTTAATTCCTGAGTGGAGAGGCCTTTGTCCCTACAGACAGTGAGAAGGATGGAGTCATTCAAAAGGGCAGGGGTGAAGACCCCAGACCCTGCCACTTTCATGCCGCAGATGTTACCTGTGGAAGTCGATGCCCAGGGATGGAGCCGAGAATCTAGATGACAGGTGAGAATCTCTCAGTGGTCATCTCAGGCAGAGACCCTAATTCTGGTGAGCAATTCTTAGTCCGGGCAGAACCTGTTGGCATAAGACTCTGAACATGATTCCAAAAGCATCAGATGACTCCTGCTATAATTCTTTCCTCAGAATCGGATGCAAAGCTTCAGAACTGGTCAATATTCAAATATCGACTGGTCAGCATTTAAAACCTTGAGGACGTACAATATGAGGTTGTTTTTAGAGTAATAATAGAAAAACTAAAATAGAAATGGGAGTTGGATGAGATGGCTGGTGGTCCCCTGGAGGCTCCCTGTCCTCCCAGTGTCTGCACAGCTGGCTAGAAATTGCAGCCCCCCCGCCATCCAAGGGCAACCACTGTCCTGTCCCCCAGGTGGGTCACGAGACTCCCCCTAGAGGCACTGGGCTTCTGACAGCTTGAGTTCTTCCTTTGGCTGACCCAGAGGATTCTAGGCTGAAGGAGATGGAGCCACCACAGAGAAGGAAATTTCTCAGGAAACCCCTGCTTTGGACAGGTAAATAAGCAAAAGACCCTTGATTACTTCAGATCACTAAAATGTTGGATTGTTTTTTTGGTTTTTTTTTAGGTTGCTTTTATTTTTTTTTTTAAATTTATTTATTTTTATTGTTAAGTCCTAGCATTAGTGCAATCAAGGGGTACAATGTGCGGGTGTACATTAGTGCAATCAAGGGGTACAATGTGCGGGTTTCATATACAATCTGAAATATTCTCATCAAACTGTTCAATGTAGCCTTCATGGCATTTTCTTAGTTACTGTATGTATGCATTTGTATTCTGCATTTAGTAAGTTTCGCCTGTACCCATTCTAACGTGCACCATAGATGTGGCCCGACCCATTACCCTCCCTATAGCAACTAGCATTCACAATATAATGGGTAAACGTATTTGCCTCATTCCAAGGTAAATTCTTTTTTTTTTTTCCTGCAGTTTTTGGCCGGGGCTGGGTTTGAACCCACCACCTCTGGCATATGGGGCGCCCTACTCCTTTGAGCCACAGGCGCCTCCCCCAAGGTAAATTCTTATCAAGAAAGAGCCAGAGAGTGAATGGAATCTCAAATGCCTTTGCTCCCGGGATAAGCAAGGTCAGAAAGTCTGAACTGTCCAAATGCAGGATGTGTGCCTCTGAGATGTGGCCCCTGGTGTCCAGGGTCCCCTGCCCTGTGGGTGGCCGTCACTAATGCCACCATCTTCCTCCCCCTGCATGCTGCCCGCCTCCCTGTGTGAGCCACGTTCTTTGCTGACATCATCTCATTTGATAGAGTCAAATATTTAAGCATGTGTGATTCATTAGGAACAAGTTGTGTCTTTCACAATTTTCAATTTTGAACATGAAAAACTTTTTTGCTTTTGAAGCTTAGAAAGAAGCTGGTGTCTATCCCAGCGTCTCCTGGTGGCTTTGCTGACTTTCTGATGGAGGCCCATCACCTACAGGCGGGGAGCATGTCTGAAACGTGAGTTCCACGTCCCACCGCCTGGGACACTTTACTGTCCAGTGCTCTGCCCATCGCATGGAAACGCTGCCAGAGAGAGAACATTGCTTAGTTGCGCGACATTCTCCTGGACTTCAGCTGTTAAAACTGCTCCCCGCCTCACTTTCAGATGATAATCTGTGTATTAAAAGCTTCCCTACATCGTTTCTTGCTACTGAGTTAGCAGTTATGTGAATTTAAGGCACTCGGAGTCTAAATTCTGGGGGAGTCTAAATTCAGGTTCTAAGTGCTGGAGGCTTCCTGGGCCCAGGGCCTCCCACTCGCTCCCTAATGCTGTTGTCCGAGATGCACAAAAGAGGCCTGTGTGCACCTGTGCCTTATGGAAGAAGTTTAAAGCGAAAAGTCTGTGTGGACCTTGGTTTTATGAGGCATTATGAACAGAGTTCACTCTGTCATGTTCCTAGAATATCCTATCAGAGTTGCTTCCCTGAAAGGCGTGTTAACCGATTTCCAACACCTCACACCCTCACACTGTGTCTGTGTCAACTCTGAGACCAGCATCCTTCCCAATTCATGCTTGAAAGGCACTGGATACTCTTAGCTTTTAGTATCTCACTGTGTTTTATCTGTATCAAGTACCGTGTGGTAGTTCGTAGGTGAGGTTCTCACCACCGTCTGGCTCGGTACGGTGCCCTGCAAGCTGGAGGCAGGGAGGCAAACGTTGAACGCTCTACATCCCCTCCTGTAAGCATAGCAGCTTGCGCAAAGGTGGCTTTTCTCTTGGTAAAAATGAGCTTTATTAAAAAATAAGCGTGAGCCCTCATCGGTCCTCCTGGGGCACCGACTTTCTCTGTAACTTTCATAATGTTAGTAGAATGCAGGGATGCGCGAGCTGGGATTTTTTTAAAGTTCCATATTGAACTATGTTTTCATTGAATACAATTACAAAAGAGCATAATATCTCAAATTTTTGAGTCACAATCTTAGGCTTATTACTGTCAAAAAGCAATTACGAGCTATTTTTATGCAGAGCTCAAACATAAAATTAAAGACTCAGAAATGAAAGAGAAACATTTTTAACCACACTATACAGTACTTGTAACAATGTCTCTGGGGCCAAATGTGGAGCTTAGCAAATATGCATATTCTGCAACCCATAGAGAGTGTTTACAAAGATAAACTTGAGGAATAATTGAGACCAGCTGTCTGTAGTAACTTTATTTCTATGCTGATATATTAGAGTGCAGGAAAGTAAGGGGGAAAGATTGTATTGAAATGTTTAAAATCTTGAAATAAACCAAATTTTTTAGAATAGAGTTTTGAAAACCAGAAATATGATGGCTTGCTAACCAACCTAAGTAACCTGGACAAGCTCTGTATTCTGCCCGTGCTGATGCCCTCAGATGAAAATGCAAGGTCACTGGGTCTCAGGGAAAGAGTGATGAATCAAGAAAAGTCCCTGGGAAGTGGTAACAGCGCTGCCTGTCTACAGTCTGGCACCTGCCTGGGTGAACAGTTAGCAAAGGTGTCGGTGGACCCGGCCCTGTGCAGGAGACAGGGCCCATCTTCACCCAGCAGTCCCGGTCGGGGTGCCAAAAAGCTGACAATACTAGTCAGGTGCCTGCAGGGGCGGTGCCGCCGGCAGACAGGGATGGGACCATGGGTGGGGCTCGTTCGCTGCTGTGCTGTGAGTTCTGCAGTTTCTCGGGCCTGGTGGCTCCTCCCCTTGACATGGGGTATGTCCTCACTGGGCAGATGTTTTATGAGTTAGTCACTTGTGTTGGGGAGGCCTGTTTCTCACAGTGCTGACCTCTGGTACCCACAGTCGCCTCTTCTGGGCTGTTAGAAGATGAAGCCAACCATGGCTGATCTTCCCCTGACTTTCCTTTCCCAGAATCAGCACTGCCACACGCAGCTCACAGCTCGGTGCTGGGAGCACAGGGAGCAGAGGAAACGTCCCTGGGGGGCAGGGCTGGTGCCTCCACCTCCAGCACAGCAGGGCGTCGTGAGGTCACCTGGAGCAGTTGTGTGGCCCATCTGTGCACATCTCCATCTGCCGGGGCAGTGACTTAGGCTTGGAGATGTGCTGTCAGGACTGGGTCAGAAGCCAGTCTTCCAGGGGAACCAGCAGCAACTGCCTGTGATGTGCAGGCTCTTCCTAAAGCTGCCCTTATATCCTTCCCAATGTCTCTGAGATGTTGTCATTTTTATTATTATTCCTAATTACAGGTGAAGAAGTTTGGGTTCATGGATTTCAGGAACAGGCACGATCATACCCACATGAGGCTGAGCTAGAATTCAGTTTTGTGTCTGACAGATGCCAAAGTCCTCCCCTGTGCTGTGGCCTGGGCCATGCCACCCACACCCTGCACTCCCCGTGGTGGGCTCCTGGGACGTACTCAGTGGCTGGGTGCCACAAGGGTGAAGTTGTAGCTGGGAGTGCATCCGCTGGGCTCAGAGCCCTGCTCAGGGTCCATGAAGGCTGGGCCCAGTAAACTGACCAAGGCCAGCAGTTATTCCAGAACCTGGGGCAGACGGGCCTGTCTTTACCTCTCTGGATTGGTGGGCCTCATGTCACAAAACGCCTCCGCGTTTCCTTAGCATATGAAGGGCACTGGCCCAGCCTCACAGGAGCTTCAGCCAGGACCTGCCTGCTCAGATAGGAAAGGCTGCTGCTGGGGCACCCCGGACCTTTTCTAAGGAAGTTTTCCAACAAGGAGGATCCTGTGAGACCAGCACAGAAGGCATTGGAGTTTGGGGCCATGAAAATAGAACATAAACCGTCAGCTCTGTGTACTGTCTGCTCAGACACGGGGCTTTAACCAGACAGGTTCCCCTTCAGGTTCTTTCTTTTGTGTTGAAAGAACACGCTGACGTGAACCAAGCTGGAAAGGATGGAACAGTGAGCTGGAGCAGAGTGTGTTCTGAAATGTGAGCCCACGGCCTGCAAGCATGCATGTGTGTGCACACTGTGTGGGGCGCACAGGGTCCCCGTGTGAACCATCACCCGACACTCGCCCGTGTGGCTGCGCCGCAGATGCAGCTGTGCTGAGCGCCTTAACCGGGCCCACCGTGTTTTGCCAGCCGCTGACCAAGTCCCCGACTTTCAGGGTTCTTAAGAGCACTTAGAATACTGTTCATACTAGCTATAATGAGCAAACACTATATGAATAATCACACCCGTTCCCACAAAGATTTCTTGTTTTCACAGACTAATCCATTACCTGCTTCAGTGAACCGTCCTGTTGCTAATTTGCAGAGCTCTCACCCTGCGTGATGGACTAGCCCGCCTTCTTCCCAGGCGGCCATTACCACTGTTTCAGGGTGGATGTATAATGCATGAGAAAAATTTGTTTGTCAAACATTCCAGACAGGCCACTTACATTCTAGATCAATTGATAACGTCCACATCAACGAGGCTGGAATGGAAAGGCGTTGGGACCTTGTCTTTATTTCCTGTGACTTTCTGATTTTCCTACAGTAATGGAAACTGGATAAGGGTCAGATTTCCAAATCAAAACTGCCCCTGAGAAGGAGGATCCATTGTGGGACAATGTCACATACAGAGAGAGTGAGGTGGATCCCTTCTCTATCCCTTGCCTGGGATTGTGGCCTCAGGTGGGCTGGGGCACAGGTGGTCACCAAGTGACTTCGCAGGTGGGGTCAGGCAGATGGGCACAGCCACCCAATCTCGCCATACCGCAGTGTCCTCAGAACTGTAACTTCCTCCTGTCACTTTGTGGTGTGGGTAGCATGCTGTCAGAAGTGAACTGTGCTCCCCAAGAGCACTCCTGTCTGGGGGCACTTTGCAAAGTGCTTCTGCACCCTTCTGCCAGAAATCCTCCCAGCAACTTTGTGAAATCTCTGCTCCTTCACTTCGGTGATGAGACCGAACAGAGGCTCTGAGAGGGGCCACAGTTCACAAGCCCAAGCCATTCTTACCACTGACCAGGTCAGCACTGTTCTTGCAGCAGGACCCCAGACCCACGCCTGCTATTCCCCTCATGACTCTGCCAGGCCACACAGCATTTTTGATGTTAGGGGTATTGTCCAGTGATTCAGTACAGTGAATTTGAATTAACAGAAAATTTCACTCAGTGGGCTGGGACTATTGGTGCCAGTTCTCTCACCCCTTGTGTATTTCGCGTTACCCAGGATATTGTTTTGATTGAGTAAATAATAGAGAAAGATGAATGTTTGTTTTGACAAGTTCATAGGTATAGCAGATACTGAAGAAAATTGGGAAACAAGATCATAGGACATGATTCAGTGTTTGAGAGGATGATACAGGTCACACCAGAACACAGATGCTTTCTTCCACACGTGGCAGCCACAGGTGTGTAGAGCCAGCAGGACAGGTAGATTCTTACACTCAAGGAGCCCGCCGTCTGTCTGGCAGGGATCCTCACATCCCCTGTTTGGGCTAGCTTTTTTTTTTTTTTTTTTTTTTTAGTTGAAGAAAAAAGCAAAAAAGAAAAGTGAGGGTGACACCTGTGGCTCAGTGGGTAGGGGGCAGCCCCATATACTGAGGGTGGCGGGTTCAAACCCAGCCCTGGCCAAACCGCAACAACAACAAAAAAACCACTGGGCATTGTGGCAGGTGCCTGTAGTCCCAGCTACTCGGGAGGCTGAGGCAAGAGAATCGCCTAAGTCCTGGAGTTGGAGGTTGCTGTGAGCTGAGACGCCACAGCACTCCACCAAGAGAGATAAAGTGAGATTCTGTCTCTACAAAAAAGAAAAAAAAAAAAAAGGCGAGAAGAAAATAGAAGTACAGCTGAGCAATTGTCCCATGTGGACATTCACATGGTCACCGCCAGAGAGGGCCCTGGACAGTCCCCTCACAGCTCCAGGGCTATCTGCTTTCTGCCCAGAGAGGAGTGCTCTTCTGACTTCGGTCTTCTCATTAAAACACTGATGTTTCTAGGTAGATGGTGTGTGCAGTTTGTATTCTTTCTGGTCTGGCTTTAGTTTGGCTTTGCGATTACTGGCGTTGCTCAAGTCATTCTGATTTACCTCCAGCTCTCTGCAGCGCTCTGGGACAAACCAGGCCCCAAAGGGCTTGCCTGTTCTTCCACTCGATGGGCAGGTGTTTTCTTCCCAGTCTTGCCTCTTATAGATGTAGGTGTCACCCTGTGTCCCATAGGAGAGACATATTAATATAATAAGGGATCACTTCATGGCAGTTTGGCCTTGGGCACTGGTGGAGCTAGTAAAGCAGTGTCCATCTGTGTCCAGCGTCAGGGCTGGGGCTGGCCAGACAGTGGGCGTGAAATGGGGATGAGGACAGACTGGGAGACAAGGATAGACGGAGGGGATGAGGTTAGACAGAGGAGATGAGGACAGACCCAGGGGACAAGAACAGACCATGGGGATGAGGACAGACCGTGGGGATGGGGACAGACTGTGGGGATGAGGACAGACTGTGGGGATGGGGACAGACCATGGGGATGGGGACAGACTGTGGGGATGGGGACAGACCGTGGGGATGAGGACAGACTGTGGGGATGGGGACAGACCGTGGGGATGGGGACAGACCGTGGGGATGAGGACAGACTGTGGGGATGGGGACAGACTGTGGGGATGGGGACAGACCGTGGGGATGGCGACAGACCGTGGGGATGGGGACAGACCGTGGGGATGAGGACAGACCGTGGGGACGGGGACAGACTGTGGGGATGGGGAAAGACCGTGGGGATGGCGACAGACCGTGGGGATGGGGACAGACCGTGGGGACGAGGACAGACCGTGGGGACGGGGACAGACTGTGGGGACGGGGACAGACTGTGGGGACGGGGACAGACTGTGGGGACGGGGACAGACTGTGGGGATGAGGACAGACTGTGGGGACAGGGACAGACTGTGGGGATGGGGACAGACTGTGGGGATGAGGACAGACTGTGGGGACGGGGACAGACTGTGGGGATGGGGACAGACTGTGGGGATGAGGACAGACTGTGGGGACGGGGACAGACTGTGGGGATGGGGACAGACTGTGGGGATGAGGACAGACTGTGGGGATGGAGACAGACCGTGGGGTTGGGGACAGACCGTGGGGATGAGGGCAGACTGTGGGGACGAGGATTGATCGTGAGGATGAGGACAGACTGTGGGGATGGAGACAGACTGGGACCTGTATGTACACTCCAGAACTCACAGGGATGAACTCAAACTCACCCTCTCACCTGGCGCAGGCCCAGAGGGCCAGGGAGCCGTTGCCATGACCACCAGGTGAGCAGGCACAGAGACGCAGGGCTGGGCCTGTGCGGCCCACGTGGGAAGGCGTCTGAGGGACCCAGCCATCTCTTTTTGCTCATAGATTCTGGTGCTTCTTCTCTTCTAGATTAACCTGAGTCTTATCTAAGACCTGACTTTTCCTGTGTTGTTCCCTTCTACAGTGTGTTAACTTCCTTGGTGGTGAATTTGCTTTTCTTTCAAAAAAATTTAGAGGGATGTATAGTTCATTAATTTTCCAGTGTTTCTTGTTTTCTAATGTATACATTGGAGCCTACACATTTTCTTTTACCTTAAGCTGAATCCCACAAGTCTTGAGATTTTGTATTTTTGCTGTAAGTGGCCGGTGGAATTCTGCCAGAGCCCTGTGCTTCTCCTGGCTGGCTCCCGCATCCTGAGTGGCTCCCGCATCCTGAATGCCTTTCCCCTGCAGTCTGCGGGGGACTTGTGGATTTGGTGGGGCTCTGATGGGTTGGGTTATATTATACGACAAAGGTGAAGACATTTTGCTACATAATTAGGGTTCCTAACTGACTTTCAGTTGAGCAAGGGGGAGGTTATCCCAGGCGGGCATGAGCTGACCAGGAGAGCTCTATAAACACCCCTGGGGGTCAGTGAGTCTCAAAGTGACACCTGCACTGTGCTCTTGTGAGACCCCAAGAAAGGCCATTGGGCCACACAGAGGCTCCTGAGTGCAGAACGTGACAGATGATAAATGCATGTTGTCTTAAGGCAATAATTTTGTGGTAATCTTCTTTGTAGCAACAAATACGTTAGATTTCAGTTCAAAGTACTTATAATTTGTACTTCTTTAATCCAGTGGTTATTTTGAAGCATATATCTTGATTTCCAGGCATATGAGGATTTGCCACTTTACTTTTTATTGTTGATTGCAAGATTCACAGCATTTGGGTCTGAGAAAAACTCTAAACAATTTTAGTCCTTTCAAGTTTGCTGAGAATTGCTTTACTGCCTAGTGTAGGCTAAATTTTGCTGAATATTCTGTGTGTAGCATAAAACAACGTGTATTCTGTAGTTGTTGTACAAATTCAATTTGTTAATTATGTTGTTCTAATGTTTTAAAATACCCTTTCTAATTTTTAAAAAAAATTATCCTTCAGTTATTGAGAAAAAGATATTTATATATATTACAATCACTCTTTCGGTTTTTAGTTATCTCAAAATATCTTTACTATACCATCACTCTTGAAATATATTTGTACAAGATTTCTTGGTTGGCTATTTCTTTCTGCAAGTTGAAAATATAATTTCGTTGTGTTCTGGCTTTTAAGTTTTCTTTTGAGGGATCAGCTGCTCGTTTAATTTTTTTTCCTTTGAATATGTCTTTTTTCTTGTACTGTAATACTTTCAGGATGTTCTCTTTATTATTTTTTTGGGGGGCAGTTTTACTATACTGTGCTTATATGTGGTTTTCTTTTGTTATTTTCTAAATGGTATTCATAGGACTTCTTGAATCTGTGGCTTAATGTCTTTTAAAGTTTAGGCCCTCTTTTCAGATATTGTCTGTTCACCTCTAGGCTCTGGACCATTTTCACTCTTATCTTCTTCTCAGACTCCAGACACATCCGACAGAGCTCTCCATTCTTTCTCCTGTGTTCTTAAGGCTTTCTTCTTTACTTCCCATTCTTTTGTCTCTCCAAACTTCATTTGGGGTATTTTCTTCTGACCAGATCTTCCAGTTGACTAATGCCCTCTTCAACTGTGTCTTATCATCTGTATAGCTCATCTCTGAGTTTTAAATTTTGTTTACTCCATTTCTCAAGTTTACAATTTTAAGCTGGTGGTGGTTGTTTTCCTCCCTCCCTCCTCTGTGTTCAGCTCTGGTAGATTGTGAAAATTATCAGAAATTCTTGGCAGCTCTCTCATTTTTTCCTTATCCTTTCCACATGGGCTGGGCTTGGGACTTGTTTTGACCAGTAGAGTCTGGTGGAAGAAATCTTCTGAGCCTTTGTCCTCAGAACATTTTACATCTTCTGTAACCCTATGGGGAACCCTTTACCTCCCTGTGAGCACACCCCAGCCAGCCCGATAAAGGGTGAGAGATGGTATAAGAAAGGCCGAGTTGGTCAGCTCTACAGACATCTCAGGTGCCCTGGAAGAGGTTCAGACATGGATGCTTAGTGGGAGACAGCTAGGTCTGGCTCAGACCTGATAGTTTGTCCATTTGAGGCCAGCCTAAATTACTGAGTTAAAGAGAAAAATGAACTAAATAAAATTGCTATTGTTTTAAGCCATTAAATATTCAGAGTGTTGCATTTTCTACTAAAATTCTCAATCATTTAAAGATAACTTTCTTAAATGTATTGACCATGTGATTTAAAATCTGTGCCACATTCTATACCCAGATTCTGTGAGGGGGTAGTTTTATACCGTGCATTCTTTTCGTTACTTTTGGTTTTATTATCTAGTTTTCTGAAGTGTCTGGTTATTGATTGAGTGGTGAGCGTTGTGTAGGGAAAAGTGCAGAAATATTTTGAGGAATATGATGATGTTTTCTTTCTTTAGAGGCTGTATCTGCTTCGTAGAGGAAGCTAAAGCATTGGTCCCCTGGTACACGTCAGCCCTCAAGTCCCCGATCCTCACCTTGGGGTCCAGGGTTCAGCCTGTTGGGATCCCCACGGAGATTGCGTATGGGGTACCTGTCTTCCCTTTCCAAAACTGGACTCCAGGTTTTTTCACTCACTAAGCCTGTGAGATGGTTAAGTGCTGTGCACATTTTCCCAACCTCTTCGCTGCCTCTTGGAGGGACATGAGGCCATTGGGGGACAGTCCAGGTCCTCTGCTCCCCTTTCTGGGTTTTCTCCTGCTCCTGAGCTATGTGATTCTTCATTGCCTTGTTCTATTTTGCCTTTATGCAAACTTAATTTTTGACCAATTATCTAGCTTCAAGCAAAAGGATTGGTTAACATTCTCTAGAACACCATTGCCAGAAAAAGAAATACATAGGATTTAATTTTTTCATATATTTCTTCAGTATAGAAAAGTGTAAAGAAAAACATATTAACCATTTATAATTCCCCCACCCAGATGTTAGCACTTTGCTTTATGTGTTTGCTTATGAGAAAATCACTCTCATGTGATTTTCTAAAATGAGGTGTATTTATTATAAATCATATATATTTTATAATTCATAAAGCATTTATGATTTGTAAATCTAACAATACTGTAAGGTAAAAATGTAAAAGCAAAAAAATCCTAAATCTGTTGTCCGAAAACTGCCATCATTAATTTTGAGGGGTCATTATTCCATAAGTTTTTGATAAAGTTTATATACATCATTAGAAGATTAGCTAGATGTGAACAATTTCATAAACTGGGATTATATGAGAGGTGCTATTTACTGAAATGGGCATTGATTATTTAACCTGAGTCTCATAAACAAAAGAAATTTACTTCAAATACATTTTAGAGATATTCTTCCCTAAGGTTAAAAAAGTAATCCAAAAAAGGAGAACTTCTGGGCAATTATTTAAGATTTCATTTTTCATCTTTGGAGGGATGCGATTGTGCGGGAGCTTCATGGAATGTCTTCACATGGTTACACTCCCATCTCTTCCCCAGACATGCAATTGCTTATTAATTAATTACTATTTTTGCATTTTCCAGGTTTATGAAGTTCACATTCTTTGCTGTAAGCACGATTCCCATGGTTCAGTATTTCTTTCACATTTAACTGTGTGCAGTGGCAATCACTGGTCCTTTTACCTGAGTTTTCCGTATTTGTCTTCAATAGTTTATTAACTCTTAGGTGGCTGGTAAACTATGTTTTTAAACAGAAAGACTCATGAGTGTTATATAATCTTCTCAAGTTCATGGTGGAAACTGCACTTGTCGCCTAGTGTTTGGGTGAAGAGTGGCTCTGTTTTACGTTCTTTCCTTCACAACTTTGCAGTCACCTTCTGCCTGTGGAATAGGCTGAAACTAGCCTTATCTTCTTCCTTTTCATAGATGAACTGATTTTTTAAAACCTATATGCCCAAGGCAGCACCTGTGGCTCAGAGGAGTAGGGTGCCAGCCCCATATACCAGAGGTGATGGGTTCAAACCTGGCCCTGGCCAAAAACTGTAAAAACAAAAACAAAATCAAAAACAAAAAAAAATCCCTGTATGCCCTAATTAACCTTTTAAATAACTAAATTGCTTTGTTCATCTGGAATATGTCAGGTGGTTCTAATGAGAGTAAGGGGTTTAGAGTAAGATGTGGGGTTTACATGAGGGTCAGAGGCACCAGGGAAGCCAGGATGGAGGAGGCTGTGCCTCAAGCTGGTGGGTCCACCACCACTTGGCCTGAAGCTCTGGTGGATGAAGAAGCTAGTGCTGGCAAAGAGTTCAAGAAGCCCCCAGTTGGGTTGCAACAGCCATGGCATGGGAACTCACAGAGAAGCCTGCAGGTCTGGCCAGCGTGGAGCCCTGGAGGTCAGTAGCTCCTGCTCCCATCCGATTTCTGCACCAAGGGCTGGGTTCTCTAGCCTGGATGTGTGGCTTAGGGACTCTGCGGTGCAGTCCCGGCTTCTGGAGACAGCTGGGTGGTGCCACCTGTAAAGACGTGGAAAGTTTGGTGTTGGGTGTTACTACTTTCCTGGAATATCCTCTTTTCATCTACAAAATCTCAGACCTTTTTTCATTTCAAGGACATTTTCTTGCATTATATTTTTGACGTGATCTTTTGTTCCATTTTTTATATTTTTTTTCAGGGGCCTCAGTCATCTCCATGATGAATCTTTGCCCTCTGAGAGCCTTTCCGGGTGGTTTCCATTTGCATTCACTGTGATAGTCTCAAGCCTTCGCTCTGTGTAGACAGGATTTTCAGTGTTATTTGTTATGTTCCAGTTTATTTCTGTAAAGACCTTCTTTGGCCCATAATCTTTTTTATTTTACACACAGTCTTCCTTTTCATCTTTTTTAGTCAGCAACATAATCCTGAATGTTAAAAGAAAAGTGTATCAGTCAAGCTCATTTGAATTAAAGCAGTGAAGAAACAGGATCTTTCAAAAAGTCTATTGGGGGCCCGGTGCGGTGGCTCACTCTGCAAAACTAGCACTTGGGAGGCCGAGGCGGGTGCATTGCCTGAACTTACAAGTTCAAGACCAGCCTGAGCCAGAGAGAGACCTTGTCTCTAAAAATAGCTGGGTGTTGTGGAGGGCACCTGTAGTCTCTGCTACTTGGGAGTCTGAGGCAAGAGAATCGCTTAAGCCCGAGAGTTTGAAGTTACTGTAATGCCATGGTACTCTACTGAGGGTGACAAAGTGAGTCTCAAAAAGAAAAAAAGAAGTTTATCTGGAAAGGACCTGTGGAGATTGGGGAAGGGGGATGCTGTGGAGATTGGGGAAGGGGGACGTGCCCTCAGGCCATGCTGGTAGCTCCTGTGTTCTGAAGCAAAAATGGGATGCCAAGGCTGGATGCCACTCAGCTCACCAGCATCAGGACATGGGCATCTCTGTGCCTGCTCAGCACCAGCCCCTCCACAGGTGCCAAGCTTATGGTCATTGTTCTCTGGGAAAGTGTGAGGCTCGGGAAGGACCAACAGCAGGTGAAGTGAAGACAAGGGTGAGCCTGGCAAGGACCTGGAAGCTTGTGTGCTCATGGAAGCTTGTGTGCTCAGGGGCTGGGGCCAGGACTGGGGCTGGAT
This sequence comes from Nycticebus coucang, assembly GCF_027406575.1. Lineage (NCBI taxonomy): Eukaryota > Metazoa > Chordata > Mammalia > Primates > Lorisidae > Nycticebus > Nycticebus coucang. Next base: position 71,365,988 of record NC_069798.1, on the reverse strand, counting down.
GGTGTTGGTATTTTACTATTGCTTTGGATAAATTTCCAGTGACCTACTTGAAAAGGAGGAATCCTTAAAGATTTCTTCCCATTTGTGAAATGTTCTCGGTTATGTAATTAATGTTTGGCTGTTAATACATCTGTAATATTTAAGGAATACTGTGTGTGTTGAACAGAAACTATTGAAATAGCCTCTGTTAGAGAATCCAAGAATGTTATTCCCTTGTTTGGAAAGGCAACAGGTGTGCACCAAATCAGTTTACATGAATATATTTACTTTATTCACCAATTTGCCAATGCCAGTGGGGACTCTGAGGAGAAAATCTGTTCAGATGAAGACTGGAGAGCAGCTCAGCTGGTCAGTGGGCCTTCAGGCACTCCTGAAATCCTTCAAAACCCTAAGGACACAGTTTTGTTTAGAATTGCATTATTAATGTTCCAGTTAATGTAAAATTCTCTGTTGTGTTTTTGACATTATAACCCAAGAAAATCTTTTAAAATACAACATAAAAACATAAAATACAAAAGCAAAAAACCCTTCGGAACATTTTCCACTCTGGAATCACATTGCCCTGTGTGATTTTCCAAGCTCTCCATTAGTTTTCTGTGCTTGGCTTTGTTACTAAGTGTGCAGGCCTGTTTTCCCGGGCTAAGCCACTTCTAAACCACAACACCTTCAGGACAAAGCTCTGTGATTTCTGCGGCAAATGGTGATGCTGTTTTTTGATCATCGTAATTAGAAGCTGGAGATTAATGCAGCACTTTTAAAGATTGCTCACGATGATGCCAAATATTTGCACAATTCCCTGAAATGTGCAAATTGTGTCCTACTTAGCATTAATAGGTGCAAAGTGAGTAACTTCTGATGTACTGCGTGCAGTTGAGGGTACGTTTAGCGTATGTAAAATACAGAACTGAGAATTTTGCTGCAGGTAATGAGTTGGTGCAATGGCACTCCTGAGCATTTATCCTTTTGTATTAAATAACTAAGAAATCTGAACAAAATCAGGGCTTCCTTTGAAACTCTGAGAAAACCGGTGGGTCGTGTGGAAGCCCATCTGTTTGTAAATGAATGCTTGGGGGACCTTTTGATGTAGGTAGTGTTTCACAAAATCCTGCCTTTTGCACTTTTCATTTATCTTTACTTTTGAGGTTTCTTCCTTTCATTTCTATCACCTTTCCCTGTCAAGCTGCAGTTGCCCACTCACTCCCCAGGGTGAATCGCTGAGTGAGCTGGGAAGATCAGCTCTCACTGCTGAGAGAGTGCTGGGTCTGTGGAGCCCCCTGCCCTCCTGCTCCTGGGGCTCTGTGTCCCTGGCGGCCTCTGCCCCCGCCTCCTGCTCCTGGGGCTCTGTGCCCTGGTGGCCTCCCCTCCTCCCTCATGTTCACTGAAGCCTGGTGCCAAATCTCAGCCCCTTTGAAACTTCCTGCTTTTTCCAACTGGATGTGACTCATCAGCTTCTGATTTCCCTAAATATTGTGTTTCTTCTCCTTTCAGGCCCCATTCTGTGCCCCCTCACCCCCCCCCCATTTGTGCGTTATCTTGTGCTCCACCTACCTGCCAAGCACTTTGCTAAATGGAAAATTCACCAGGGGGGGGAAACGTTGCCCTAGGGTTAGGGCTACTCCACCTCTTCATCCCCTGAACAATTTAGGACATCACGCAGACAGGGCTCGTCAGTATTTGTTAAATTGAACCAAAAGTGTTCCTTTGTGCCCCGCCATATTCCTTCAATTCTTTGTTCTACTATTAATTTAATTGCAACTGAAAGGCTTTTTAGATTTGAAAAACAAAATAAAAGCCTCCCATCAGAATGTGTGAACTCTGGGCCAGGGGGCCCTGAGGGTGTGCTCAGCTCTGCTCAAAGAGTGGGAATTGACCAGCACCCAGCGAAGATGGGACCCCACCAGGAGAAGAGGCTGTGGTGAGACCCACCTCGCGTGGCCCTTGGGGAGCTGCGGCCCTGCCTGGGCTGTATTCTTTACACAACTGTTTTCATTTTATAACTAAGATAACAGCCAGCCAACAGATGATACGCCAAAGCTGATTTGTTCAGCGCACTTATGGCAGAAGGGCCCAGAACTCAGGTGTTCTAACCAGTAGTTTAGAATTCTTTTCTCCATGACTTAGGAGTGGGAGACTTCTGTTGTTATGGAGTTATAACCAAGAGTCAGGAAATAAAGGCAGAACATGATTTTAGCTTCCTTCCGAGTATCTTTCTGTGTCCTGGGCAGTGGGATGGGTGAGCCTGCAGCCCTCCGATGGTCCCAGCTCCCAGGCTCAGGGATGAGGCGACATGGAGCTTTGGCTCCAGGCTGGCAGCCTCCTCCCACGTGGCACCGTTGCTTTTAAATGACACGTCACATCGTGGATATTGTCAGTGGACTTGATGGGTTTACTGTAGGCATCTCTGTTGTGTTTCTTGGCTGTTGATTTTCCAAGCCTTACATAGATTTCGAACCTACAAGAGTGAACACGAAGCAAAAGCCAAGGCCCGGTCCATGCACCTGTGACCTTGTGGGCCCCACACCTGCTGCAATCAGTATGCCCTCTGCTGGCCACAGACTAGCTTTTCGTTATAGAGAGTGCACCTGCATGGGATTTGTTATAGTTTGGGCTAAGTTATAGGAAAGCAGAATTGAAATGTTTCTTTTGAGAAGTTGAACTGGCTTCTCTTGAGGCTGAGCATCTGACTTTCTGTGAGGGGAGAGCTGATCGCTGACCTAGGGGTCAGCCAAGGGCAGTCTTCCTGTTCCCCGATTGTTGAGTGAATAGGAGAACTGAACTCCAAGGGGGCTTTGTTCAGAGGAGACTGGTGGAGAGCTCTCACTCAGCCCTGCAGGGCCTGTGAGCTCACAGAGGCCAGACCACATTGCCTGCCCACCCTCACCCAGATGGAAAACCAAGGCTGGGTTGCAGCCAGTTCTCCAGCTCTGGACTCCAGCCACATGCACAGTCCAGGAGCCACAGCCCCAAGGGCAGTGTTTCAACCAGTGTCTTGTTAGCTGTGGCTGCAACAATGCTGCCCGGGGAAACACCAGCCCAGTGGCATTTCACTCTGACCAGCTGTCAGCGGGTCACTGGGAGGTGCTGATCTTGGCTGGGCTCAGCTGACCATAGCTCTCACGGTGGCTTCTGTCTCCATTTGTTGCATCAATTGCTCATTCTTTGCAGACCAGTGCTGCTCACGGTGTGGGCTGCCTGCCACGAGGCACTGCTCACGTGACATTTGCCAGCACTGCTGCCCCCTGTGATGCCGTGGCTGCAACACGGGGGTGGGGCAGCGTGGGTGTGAGAAACCCATCTGACCACAGTGAAACCCCATCCTCACTATTCTGCACCTGCAGGCTCCCTGCAGCTGTCCTCGGCCCGTGTGGCCCGATGCCTGCCGTGGGAACTTCTTGTCTGTGGGTCTCCAGCCATCGTGATGTGCAGGCAAGGGGGTCTGGGGCTCTGGAGGACTGCGAGGCCCCTTGTCACAGGCACACACATGGACCAGGCTGTGCCGGGCAGGGCAGGGCCCTCCTGCACCGACGCACTTCCCTGTGGGGGCCTCACCCACCTGGACACGCAGCCACTTGCTCACCCCTGTGAAGGTTTCCTCTCTCCTCTGACGGGTGGGTTCATGTCAGCAAGAGCCTGAGTGTCTGCTGCACTGTCCTCAGTTCCCAGAACAGTGCCGGTGCCTGGGAATTTGTAGAGGGACTGGAGGGACAGCAGGGGCTGCAGGACAGGGAAGGTGGCACTCCCACAACACTCGAGTGGGCCATAGCTCTGCTGTTTCACAGTCGTGCGACTTTGGGCAAGATGCTGTGCTGTCTGTTCTCAGTTTCTTCATAAGGAAAATGGGAGCAATAACAATTCCTATCTTGTAAGACTTTTGTGAGGCCTAAGTGAGTTAATTTGGGTAAAGCATTTAGCATGTTACTCGACATTCTCTATTATTTTCAGTGTTAATACAACCGCAAGAATGTTGTATTTATAACAAATCTTGATGACTTGTTTGTCTTTCTAGCATATAGGCTTTCTGAAGGCGTATAAGGTCTGAGTAAAAAGAGACTGATCTTTAAATGAATGCAGAGTTTATGCATCCAAATAAAGCCGCCTTCAGAAAAGTCACTTCTGAGCCTGTTCATTTGCTCCAAAGACTCACTGCTCAGAAATATCTACTGATTTGCAGTTTTGTGCTGCCTTCCCCACTTGCAGTTTGCTCTTGTGACTGTCCCTGGTGGCTGGGACACCTGGGTCTCTGATGGAGCGGATTTTTTTTTTTTTTTGAGATAGAGTCTCACTTTGTCACCCTGGGTAGAGTGTTGTGTTGTGCCATCATGGCTCACAGCAACCTCAAACTCTTGGGCTTAAGAGATTCTCTTGCCTCAGCCTCCCAAGTAGCTGGGACTACTGTTACCTGCCACACCCCCTGGATATTTCTAGAGTCAGAGTTTCGCTCTGGCTCAGGCTGGTCTTGAACCTGTGAGCTCAGTTGATCCACCCGCCTTGGCCACCGAGAGTGCTAGGATTATAGGTGTGAGCCACTCCTCCACCTTCTGGCTCCTGATAGCAAGGATTTTATGTAAACAACTGAGTGCCGTGGAGCTGAGTGTGGTGTCTAGCCAGTGTGTGGGTCGCGTGTAGTCATAATTAAGGGACCTGGCTTCCTAGCATTCTTCCTAACTGGCTGCTTTCTAAGACAACCCCAAGGGGGGGACCCTGGAAATGCTTTAGATCAGACAAAGATAAGACAGAGGGAAAACCCCATGGCCACCTACCCACCACCTCTGCTTTAACAGCTGGCACTCCCTGCTATATGTATATCAGAGTATTTTTGTTTAATCTTTATTATTTCATCTTCCTTCCTTCACTCCCTCTCTCCCTCCCTCCTTCCCTTCCTTGAGACAGGGTCTTGCTTTGTTGCCTGGGCTAGAGTGCTGTGGCCTCATCATAGCTCATGGGAACCTCACGTTCCTGGGCTCAAGTGATTCCCCCACCTCAGCCTTTTCTGAGTAGCTGGGACCACAGGTGTGAGCCACTGTGCCCAGCCTATAATCACTTCTTTTATGTCATATGCAATACGGTCATTTTTACAGACATAAAATATGTCTTTGATAACATATACGAAACAGTATCTATTAACATTTAAGAAATTGGCTCGTCGATTGACATTCTAATTCTTTTTTTTAACTTAATTTTTATTAAATCATAATTGTATGCATTTATGGGATACAATGTGATGATTTGATATACAATGTGGAATGTTTAAATCAAACTGACATAACCATCTCCTCACTTACTTATTTTTGTGGTAAGACATTTATAATGTACTCTTAACTGTTTTGAAATCTACCCTTGCATTGTGCACACTTGGTGAGATCCTGCCAAAGACCCTCCCTCCATTTGCCCTCCCCCCAGACATTCTAATTCTTGACCAGTGGTTTCTTATGTAACTTTCATCATTAAGAGCACTTAGCACATCAAAATGATTGTTAAGTAATAGCTTTAGGCAGCCGGATACTATACACTAACAGAGAGTTTGTGATGTTGTGGGGTCTAGACTTTCTCTCAGTAAGTAAAGTGTCCCTGACAGTGGCCGTGACTCTGGCCAGCTCAGTGGTTTAGCTGAAGGAAGACCCAACACTTGGTCCCTGATGATAGACACTGTCCTGGAAAGTGCATCTGAATATTTACAGTGTATTTAGAAGGACACGCTTTGCACAGAGCTGCCTCTACAGGGGAGACGTTTTCAGAATGATTCGCAGAGTGAGCTCCAGTCCCTTGTCTTTGCTCTGGTCTATCACGTGTGGTGGCTGCTTATGTCCTGTCGCTCTGGGCGAGTGTGGGTTATTATTTATATGCAAAAGTCTCACAGAAAACTCCTGTTCCTAACGATGACTCCTGTGGAACATGACATCTGCCACTGTTCCTCTGCCTGTGGCTCTGGGCGGATTTGAATAAACAGGAATTTTATGGCTTTTCCCACAAATGGAGAGACACACAACCAGGTTTCCCTTGAAAGACGCACAGACCTTGGAACAAGTTCTGCCTTTGAAAACATCCACACAAAGCAGGGTCGGCACAAGCAACGTTTTCACAGCATCAGGCTAACGTGGGGTGGGGTGGGGTGGGGGCAGTAAAAGCGAAAATACATCTCAAACATTTCCAGCTGCTGTTAAGCATTTTCTTAAAGTTGAAATTTTTATCCATAAGTTTTGTATTTATACGAAGTAAAGAAATTAGAACATATGCCGCCCGTCCTCCTCCTTCCATTCAGGCAGCTCGCAGGTGGTAAGTCGGGGTTCCTGCATTCCCTGTACCCCCCTCAGTTCCTGGCATGGGGAAGACAGCGACGCCACTGCCACCCTAGTGCACCACCACCCGCAACCTGAGTGCACCGCCACCCCAGCACATGCCACCCACCACCAGAGCGCAGCACCACCTGTCACCCTAGCGCACCACCACTGGAGCGCAATGCCACCTGCCACCCAAGTATACCGCCACAGGAGCACAGCACCACTTGCCACCCTGGCGCACCACCACTGGAGCGCAATGCCACCTGCCACCCAAGTACACCGCCACAGGAGCGCAGCACCACTCGCCACCCTGGCGCACCACCACTGGAGCGCAATGCCACCTGCCACCCAAGTACACCGCCACAGGAGCACAGCACCACTTGCCACCCTGGCGCACCACCACTGGAGCGCAATGCCACCTGCCACCCAAGTACACCGCCACAGGAGCGCAGCACCACTCGCCACCCTGGCGCACCACCACTGGAGCGCAATGCCACCTGCCACCCAAGTACACCGCCACAGGAGCGCAGCACCACTTGCCACCCTGGCGCACCACCACTGGAGCGCAATGCCACCTGCCACCCAAGTACACCGCCACAGGAGCGCAGCACCACTCGCCACCCTGGCGCACCACCACTGGAGCGCAATGCCACCTGCCACCCAAGTACACCGCCACAGGAGCGCAGCACCACTCGCCACCCTGGCGCACCACCACTGGAGCGCAATGCCACCTGCCACCCAAGTACACCGCCACAGGAGCGCAGCACCACTCGCCACCCTGGCGCACCACCACTGGAGCGCAATGCCACCTGCCACCCAAGTACACCGCCACAGGAGCGCAGCACCACTCGCCACCCTGGCGCACCACCACTGGAGCGCAATGCCACCTGCCACCCAAGTACACCGCCACAGGAGCGCAGCACCACTCGCCACCCTGGCGCACCACCACTGGAGCGCAATGCCACCTGCCACCCAAGTACACCGCCACAGGAGCGCAGCACCACTTGCCACCCTAGCGCACCGCCACTGGAGCGCAATGCCACCCAAGTGCAAGTTGGCGGGAGAGAAATGTGCACAGCATCCAACCATGTGAGCGCACAGTGGGCCAGTGCCAGGGCACACAGACACTGGCCCGTAATGATGGACAATTATAAAATCTTTGCCAAAATCAAGTAGTGTGATCTTTTATGTTTTCTGAGTTAAATATTATAAGATTGTACTGGGCTCAAGTTTGCTGCTTTTGCGGGATTGCCACACAACGAGCAGCTGTCACTAGACCCGGAGCCAGAGCACAGCAAGGCGGGGTTGGTGAGGTGTGTGTGGCCAGGCGGATCTGTGGATGAACACCAGGAGCTGGAGCATAGGAGCCCCCATGACATCGGCCTCTATTGGGGGCCCCAAGCCTGTACTGTGCTGCCTGCTGGACACACATGTGGCAGTTTCTGCAGCTTTCTGAGCCACCGTGGCAACGCACCAAGTGCTCGCCTAACAACTGGACCAAAGGATACTTCTGTTTTCTTTTTCCGTTTGGCACAGGAGAAAGCCTTCTCCCCTTTCCTGCTTAAATATACACAAAGGACTCAGTATACTTAGAGTGTTAATACCAAGAAAAGGACACAGAGAATTTTAAAGGAGTTTAACCTGACAATGGAGGCTCTAGTCAATCCCAAAATGAATAACTGATTAGCTCCACGTTTTCCAGGAAGGCGCAGCATTATGCATCATGACATAATTTAAGATTACGTATCGTTTCATTTTATCTCAAAGAAACCCACATAAAAGCCAAACATTTTTTGGCTTGGCTCTCAGTCCTTCTCTAGCATGTCTGGACTTCCAATTTGACTCATTATTAGGTAGCAAAAACATCACTGCAAAACAGAGAACTGGGCTTCCGTTTCTCAAGAGTGTTTAAGTGGTTTGGGCCATGCAGATGTCAGATGGAAGCGGGGCTGGAGGAGATATTCACAGAGTCTGTTTAGAAAATGAAAGTGGAGTCTCCACGTGGTGTCTTTATTGTGAAAGGGAAATCTACCCATTTGAATATTTTTTCTTAAAATGCTAGCAAGGATATTGATTGGCAGCCATTAAATCATGGCATTATGGTGTGGACACCCACCTGGAAGGACTTCCTACAGATGATGGTCTGGTGATTCTCCTTTGGGTGGCTTGGCCCTTCGTACATTGGGATTATAGGTATTTTAAGGAGGACGGTGTGATCTGCCAACTTTCTCATTTGAATGAAGCTCCCGGCTCCCCCATGAGAGACAGGGCTGTTGGGTCTCAGCTAGGTCCCTGGTCTCTTCTGGTCACCTCGCAGCCCTTCAACGTTGTCAGTGATGAACTTCTCAATTCATGGGCCATATTCCTGCGTTTGGGACAGCAGTAAATGCAGAGCTTGCAGAGGCCAAAATGTTTTCTCCTTGACTCCCAGGTTACACAATCAACCTCTGTTAATTCAAGGCTGTTTTTTTGTTTTTTTTTTTTTAAATTCCCTTTTTGTTTTATAGAACATCCAAATTCTTGGCTTCTGTTTTCTTCTCCCGTTTCTACTCCTGCCATTAACTGTTGCAATAGGAAATAAAAAAGGAAACAAAATGCCATAAACCAACTTTGCTACATCTCAATAGCTCTGGATACATTTTTGGGTGGTTGAAAGAAATTGGATACATTAAGGTAAATCTGTAACAGTTTTGATGTTCAGTGATCAAGAGAGTGCACTCAGGGCTGGACGAGTGTCTGGGATGGCCCAGAGCTGAGACACTGGGAGGGGTCTGGGTCCTGCCATCCTTTAGAAAAGTTTTGGGCGAGAGAATTATCTTCTTTGCTCTGAAAATGGAGCTCAGAAGACTTATCTCATGGGTTCGAATGAAGACTAACTTAGTTACTAGAAAAGCTTAGGAGAGTGGGCAGCTTGTGGTAGCAGCTGCTGTCGTAGGCAGCATGGTGCTCAGACTACGATTTTCTGTGGGGACTGCTCGTGCCCTTTAAAATTATCTTTATGAGATACTTACAATGACATGAAAGTGACACATTGAGAAAGTTTTATGAACAAAGGAGAATTAGAATGGTGATAACCATATGATGTCAAAATATGAAAAAACACAAAAGGACATTAGAAGGAAAATACAAAATATTAAGATTGAATGTTGGGGTCATGTGCAGTGTTTTTGAAAAATCATGTTATTTTCATAATAAGTAAAGATATCCTCCCCTGACCCCCTCAAATAAGATGAGAAAATATATAGTGAATTATATATATGTCATTTCTTCAAGCTATGTTGCTATAATATTGTGAATTTAAAAGTTGGATTCATGTGATGAAATAAAAGTGTATAGACAACTTTGGCCTAGGCTGTGCTATTAACAAAAATTTGGGAATTTGAGAGAGAGAGGGTGGTGCTCAGCTGTGAGTGATGCTGCCCTTCAGGTGCGGTGGGCTGAGGCCAGGGAAGGCTGTGCCTACTGGTAGGAGAGGAATTTTATTCTGGTACTTGGTACACAACTTGGGAGTTGCACATTAACTTGTCTTGTGACTACATGAGAATTTAATTGCTTTTTATTTGGTATCTTTTTAGCCAGAGGACTTTTGTCTGTATTTATAAACATTACATTAATTTTCCATTGTTATGGTTAGTTCTAAGATACTGTAAGTCAAACTGAAGTGTTATTAATCCTATTGGAAAAATCCCAAAATAAGCAAAAAAAAAAAAGAAAGAAAAAGAAAGTCCCCTGAAGTCTGATCAGGAAGTGATGTCAGTTGCTGAAATTTTGTTTCCAAATGTGTGTTTTCCTTGCTGCTGTTTGTGTGTGATCACAGGCGTGAGCCCTTCTGGGAGGCTGAGCCAAACATCTTGCAGCTTTGTGAATTAGTGATGCATCACTCTTTGATGCACTGTTAACCATCTGTTGACCTACCTAAAATCTAGAGCTTCAGGGAGAGAAGGAAAGCATGGTGTGTCTCCGTGCTGACGGAGGCTGCATCTCCGTAGATGCTAAAGAGTACTGGGTGGAGGTACTTGTGGGAATATATCCAAGGTCCTGCTTATGTCAATATCTGATCCAAAACCAATGACTCAAGTTCCAAAGAAAATGCTGCTTTTCTCTCTTTCCCCGGTGCAGGCCCTCCCCCGGAGGGAGCCAGCCACATGCTGCTCTGCGTCTGGGTGACATGAGAGATAATTGCAGGACTCTTGCAGGCCTGATAAACTGAGCTTTCCCCAGCTCCAGAGCCCTTTGAAGTTGCAGACAGTTTCATGAGAATTGATAATCTAATCTCTGCCTGGCCTGTATGTTTTCCCTTTGCTTTCCAGGCTGCCCTGCAAGTGAGGGAATTACTGTATGTTTTGACTCCCCCCAAAGAGGTCACTGGGCAGGAACTGACCTGTTAACACAGGTTCTGGTGAAAGGTGAAATCTTGGCAAGGCCCAAATAACACCCAGTGTGCCTACTTAGAAGTGGGGAGGGAGACAAGCCTGCTGGAGAGAAATGACTTTTCTTCCTTACTGCCTCAAGGCTATACATGGCAATTACTATTGCAGAGGCAATAACGAAGTTGTTAATTACAGGTTTATATGCTGGTAGCCCAAAGTGGGAACATGGGGACTAAAGGTCACGGAAGTGGTACTTGAAAACAAGTTATAGGTGATTTCTTTTCTCCTTTTTAGTGGAATAACTTAATTAATAGGTTTGGGCCTGATGAAGAAAATAACTCTTAAAGAAACGTCTTATTAGTATAATTAAATTTCTCTATACCCTCCAATTTGCTTTCCTTAACTGGCCATTCTGTTTTTATTTTCCCAAATCATCTCTTGAAATCTTTCAGATGTGGGAGGTCAGTGTGCCTCTGTGAATGGTGGGCTAGGACATCACACGTTTGCAGAGACCAGCGTGGCGTGGTCACTGGCTAACCTGGCTTCTCATGAGCTGCAGTGGTCCTGCGGCAACACTCTCGTGGTGCTGACGCAGCCTAAGGCCCGGTACCTAGTGGGGTGTCCCTCTTTGGAGATCCCCCATCTAGGGCTCTTGACTAGGTTGAGCGGTGGGAAACTCTATAAAAAGCTACACTCCAGCCTGGCTTGAGAAGTTGAATCTTCTTCGAAGCGATCTTCATTTTCCTGTACTTAATTTGACTCAAAAGAAGTTCAGCAACTCAGCTGGAAGCCGGATCTCATAGGAGTGGACACCACCGTGCCCAGTGTGTCCCAGGGCCTGGGCGGCTCCTGACCGCTCTCCCAGTCCTCTCGTGGAGCTTGTGCCTGACCCTCTGCGCGGGTCTAGGCCCCGAGGTAGGGTCTGTCTGTCTTCTTTGCTCCCCAGCACCCTGGGACGGCCTGGCGTGGGTGCTCACTACATGCTTGGCGGAATGAACAGGAGCTTTCTGAATGCCCCACTTTGCGCCCCTCCTGGGATACGGCAGAGGAATTACCCTCTCCTCCCAGTAACTGTTTGACCTGTTTGCTGGTACTGGGATGTGGCTATAAGCGTGTAGACTATTTGGCAGGCTGGTAAACGGCTCTGTCAGCCAGGCGTGGAAGTTTCAGGGCCACCGCAAGGAGAGGGCAGACAGCTGTCTGGCTTCTGTGCCACAGGTGACGCTCTGCCCCGGACCTGCAAGAGGGGAGCTGCGGGACTGGGGAGCAGAGGAGGCGTTTCCTGATCTTCCCTGGGCAGAGGACAGGCTGGGTGCAGAGGGAGAGGAGGGAGTCGCTGAGGGCTGGACACTCACGCCCACACTGGGCTTTCCCCGCGGACTGAGCGGGGGCGGGGGGGCAGATGCTGCAGGAGCATGGGAGACTCCTGTGCGTGAGCTGAGGGCTATGCTGTGGGAGACTTGAATAGCCGCAGCGATGTTAGTGACACGGCGTCCTGGACCCCGGCCTCTGCTTCCCGCATTTCCCTGTCTGATCTAAAGGGCTGCCATCTGAGGCGGGGGCTCGGTGCTGCACCTGCCGTGTGCCCACCTCAGCTCAAATCCGTCCAGTCCACAACCCCGTGGGTGCGTCCTCTCCAGGACCATGGTGGCTCTTAACTGAGCTTGTCTTTTTAGTTCTGTGATTTATTTTATTATGAGAAATTATTCATTTCCCGCCCACACAAAGACTAACCCTTCCAGATGCTCAGCAGGGCAGCTTCCCGTAGACATCCTAGGTCTCAACTTCGGACCCTGACGAGTAGAGACCATCTGTGCTCCCCACCCAGCCCAGACCTGAGAGCAGCAGGGGAGAATGGCCCCAGGAAACAGCCCTGAGATCCTTCTGTCCTGGTGGGCTCATGGAGCACCCAAGCCCCTGCCAGGCCTGCCCTGTGCTCCTGGAGCTGCCCTCTGTCTGCTGGCCTGACTCTTGCTGGATTTTCTTTTTCCATCACCCTCCTTGACGACTCTTGATAGGAACTGTAGACAAGGTCTGTCTGCCCTACCTGGTGGCTGAGCAGGTTTCTCTTCCTGCTTCCTGCTCATAGAAACAGGAAGCCAGAGGTCTTCTTACTTCTCACACAGACAGCATCTTTTAGCCCCAGCCGGGGGCACGTTGGCCACACGACTCCCTTACGACCTTCAGTGGCTTCTCTTTTGTATTCTTCCCAACCACGTCCAAGTGTCAGAGGCACATTACAGTCCTTTGTGTGTGATCAACTTATTTGTGGGTACTTAGAGTGTATCAGGGGTCCAGCTAGTGGCGGGACCAGACCTTTAGACTCCTTTCTAGAAGCTGAAAGGACTGACCAGAGGCTTGGCCCGCCCAGGCACAGCCCTGACCTGGCCTCTGTGACCTGACCTCTGCCTGAGGCTGTGTCCCAGTGGTCTGCATCTGGGACATGAGCGTTGACCCAAACACTCTTATTTTTATCTTTTACTGGTTGGATCTGGGAAGTAGTTCCATTCTTTTATTCCTTCTAAGGTCTAGAATTTTTCTTGGCTCCCTATACCCCCTCTCAGTTCTGCTAGTAAATAGGCCAGTTCTTGTCTGAGTCATCTCTCTCCTGGTACTTGGTCACTTAGTAATAATCAGCTCAGTCCAGCAACATCAGGTGCATTTTTTGCTATCTGCTTTATCATGGCAGGCTGCTCTCTTCATCACTGCATGATAAGCCTCTATCTTTCTAGCCCCCAAAGGTTTCCTAACCTGTGGCCTGGTTTTTGTCACTGTACCATGGCATCTGTAACAGTTTCCACTTGAGTCAGCTTTCTGCTATGATAATTCTGCATAACAAAGAACCCCCATAGTTCCATAGCTTTCACCATCAACTTTTATTTCTCCCCCAGGCCCCAGGGGTGAGGCAGCTCCCTGGGGCTGGCCATGGGGGTGGGTGGGCTGCAGATGAGCTGTGCCCCACTCCACGATGGCCACCTCCCCCTCTTTCTGGGGCCAGGAGGAACCCGCAACACTCAGCCTCCCAGGCGGCAGGACGCACAGTGCAAACAAGCCAGGCATGCATGTTCAAAGCTCATGTTTTCAGATGTCCATTTTCAGGGTTATGTGAGGGGTTCCTAAGTGTTTTATCCAAGAAAATTAGACTGATAAAAGCTACTTCCCCATTTCTGGAGGTTGGAAGCTGTATATTACTTTGACATCCAGAAAATACCATAAACTCATCAATTCTACTTATTTTGTATTTGTTTTCTGTTATTTCTTTTTCTAAAAATATATACAAGCAGGTAAATTGCAAGGTACGATTTGCTTGCAAACTTTTCTCCAATGGTTATTCTAATTTCTGTTTCATATTTTATTTCAATAATTGAGAACTTCCATATTAAATCTTGATAACAAAGGTGGTATTACAGTTTTTTTTTCATCCAGTAAGACATTGGCTTTAGTTTTAGAAATTTTTATAGTGTTGAGGAGATTGCTTCCTATTTCTGTTTTTTTTTGCGTTTTTTTTTTTTTTTTTTTTGGCCAGGGCTGGGTTTGAACCCTCCACCTCTGGCATATGGGGCTGGCGCCCTACCCCTTTGAGCCACAGGCGCCATTTCTGTTTTCACAGAGCTTTTAAGAATGAGGAAAGAATATTTCGACTAAAATATTTTTGCTGTCTTGAGATTATTTTCTGACTTTTTTTCTCTGGGATTAAGATTAAACCGTCCTTGTATTACTGTGCCTACTTGTTCATGGTGGCTTATTCTACTACTCTGCTGAATTTACTAATATTTTACTTTAAATTGTTCAACCTATACCCAGAGTGAGAAGAACACATGGTTTTCTTTTCTTCTTCTTCTTTTTAATATTTGTGAGATTTTGATATGTGGTCAGATTCACAGTAGCTTCACAAAATAAATTGAATATCTTTCTTTTTTCCTACACTCTGATAGAATATAGTGTGAGAATTACCTATTCCCCCCAAATAAGAACAATTATAAAATATCAGGCAAAAGAATTTCTTCCTCTCTTTCTCTGTCCTTCCTTCTGTCTTTGTCCTAATTTTCTTCTCTCTTCTTGCTTTGAATAATTGTTCTTACTACTATGAATTTAACTTTTAGCCCAGCTTTGGCCTTTCTCTCCTAAATTTTGATATGCAACATTCTTGTTCTCTCAATAACATGCATATAAAATTTTATATATAAAATCTCCAACTATGTACCTTATGAAGACTAGACTTTATGTGCATACTTGGAACATGTGTAAAAACTCATCACATACTAGGCTTCAAAGAATACATCAATGAATTATGGAAAGCTCAAATTGCAGTCTACCTGTTAAGTACAGCCAATAAAAATAACATTAAATAAAAAACTACCTCCCAATCCTTTGGAGATTTAAAAGCATTCTTCTATAAATTACGGTGTCAAAGAGAAACTGGATTATTTCCCGTCTCTGAGCTGTTGATTGCCCCCACATCCCTACCCTCTTCTTGCTTTCCACTTACAGGTTTTCTCTCCACCAACATTGTTTGGCCCTCGTAGCGGGGGGGGGGGGGTCCTGCCCCACCCTGAGGCATAGGATGGGGTGCACATAGGGGTGTGCGGGTCCAGGCATCTTGGGTCCAGCAGGCACTGTCTCGGGGGCTCCCTGTCTTTCCTTGGCGAGTGGCCTGTGAAGATGCCCCATAGCGTTGTGCCTTTGCCCCTGGGTGGCCAGGAGGAGTGTTTCATGGCACGCGTACCCCAGGGCCTTCCAACCCTCACCCTGAAGTGTCTTTCCCTGGCTGATTCAGTACTTTCCCCAGTATTGAATCTCTCACGTAGAGTAGACTTGGGGGGCAGACAGGAGGGGAAAGCCCCCCACTAACCCTCTCTAGCCCAGGGTGAGGCTCTGTTTTGGCAGGTGGAGAACGTAGAGGTTCCTATCTGGGCTGCTTCAACCCTGTCACTAGCTTGGAGCAGCCATGCTAATGACACCCTCCAGCCCTGATGCAGCCTTTCTGTGGGCCTTCAGGAAAGTTCCTCCCACTGAAGACTTCTTAATAGAAAGGTGGGCACCAATTGTGGGACACTGTTTGAAAGGAAAGCCCCACCCTGCTCTTCATGGTTTATGCTTCTGACTCTCCCATCTTGTCACTGCCACCTGCTGACCTCAGGTGGTTTGGGACTTTCGTGCCAGCAGGAAGCTTAATTTTGCTACAAAGCTTGGCTGCAGCTCAGAGCTGTCCTCACTGAGTCTTTTACAACTAGCCGCAATCGGTAGCTCTGTGATTGGATGATATTACCAGAGGAGGTTCCAGGAGGTCACAGCAGGGCTCCCTGGCACAGACCACTTTTCAGTGAGTTGCTGCTTAAACGTCATCATGTACATGTGGCTTGGTCACCCAAGGCCCCGTCCACTGCATCTCAGCCGTAACTCAGCCCAGAAACCACCCATCTGAGCCCTGGGGATGGAGCAAGAAGCTGACTTGGTTGCCAGCGAGCTTCCATCGCCTCCAGCAAGCACCTTGGTTTCCCCTGTCCTCCCCTCTGTCTCCACAGACAGTCTGTACCCAGCTCTGCAGCACCTCGAGGCCCAGAGTTGTTTAACTGGGGTGCAGCCTCCTCCACCGGTGCCCTGGGGCTGAAACTGGCCCCTCACTGGCCCAACACAGCTGCTTCTTCAGCATTCTCACCAGTGGGGGCAGCTTTTCTGATGCTGTGGGTGTCATGTAAATAGGAAGTATGCTCCAAGATTTCTTAGCTCTCTGTTACCATTTCCTAACCATTATTTTCTCATCCTCAGGAAAGAAACCTCTTCTGTTTTGAGGTTCATTGCACATAGCTGCAGTTCTCACTATCCCTCCTCCTCACACACAGGAGGAACCTACTTTTGTTAAAGGTGTAAACACAGCTTCCAGCCATCCTCTCTCCTGCTCAGCTATGTGAGAATCCACCTGCCCGGGCTCCTGTCTTCCACTGCACCAGAGCACTCATACCCCCATGCACACACACACACATGTGCACACACAACAGACACATGCACACATAAATGTGCACACACGCACACCCCCCATGCACTCATATCCAGTGCACACATTGACACATGCACACACACACATGCACACACACACACACTCATGCACACACAAGCACACACACACAGATGGGGCAGGACTCGCCTGGGACATGGTTGCTTCTAGCTTGTGCAGGTGGCTACTCTCAACCGTGAAAACCAGCTGGTGTGGTGCTGTGCTGTTTCCAGAGCGTTTCTCCATGTTGTCTCATGTGGTTCCTACCATGAGGTGGGCACCGTCAGCCCCATGTTACAGACGAGGAAACAGACATTAAGGGATTTCCCCAGAGTTTGGGGCTGGGCTAGAACCTAGGGCGTCTTTTGTCATAGAATCTTATTAGTATTTAAATGTCACACTCAGGGGAGAAAGGCAAAGACTTTTTCTTCTCTTTTTTGATGATGAAATAATAGACAAAGAGGAGAGGTCAGCAGTTTTCTGAAGGCCTCACGGATTCACTGGTTAAGCAGAAAGGTCCGGCGTGTTTCTTACTTTGGACTGTTCTGGCGGGGAGTGCTCTGTTCTTTAACAACGCTACTAGGACAGTTACCTTCATCCAGACACTAGCAGTCTATTTGGAATTTCTCCACAGAGTCCTTTCTGGATTAGAAATGGTGCTTGTATTTATGGTATGTGTGTTCTGGGTTCACAAAGGGCAGATTAATTGGTGAAAACATTTCAGAAATAAACAGGTGCACCCTGGCCCATTAGGAGAAAAACGTAAGTCTGTTGGAAAGGGGCACTCAGGGGCAGCGGGTACACCTGGCTCTTTTGTTTTCTGTGAGACATTTCATTTCTGCATTAATTTTTTTTAATGTATGATAGCTGCACATATTTTGAGGATACATGTGATATTTTGATGCCTACATACAATGCGTAGTGATCAAATCAGGGTAATGAGGATACCCATCACCTCAATGTTTATCTTTTCCTTGTGTTGGGAACATTACAACTCTTCTAGTTATTCTGAAATACAGAATACATTATTATGAACCGTAATTTCCCTGCTGTACTGTTGAATATCAGAACTTATTGTTTCTAATGGTATTTTTGTATTTTAGGTAGTGTAGGGCCATTCACAGGCCTGGTAGATGTGATGGGAACCCTGTGTGAGTTTTGGGAGGGCGGCAGATGTGGTTAGGCTGCCCCTGCTCAACTTCTGTGGCATCTGAGTCCTAATTCCTTTTGCTGACTAAAATTCATTTATCTATATTTACTTAAAAAATTTTTTTTGAAAGAGAAGTGGTCTCATTCAATGGGACAGATGCTGTCAACAAAATTGAATTTTGCTCAAAGACCAGAAGCAGCCGGGTCTGGACCACAGCACCCCACCCATGGGGGGAGTGGTGGGTTCCTCATTTTGGGGACGGGCCCTTCAGGACGCACCAGTTGGGGGTTCTGAGGAGTGAGGCTCCCTCCTCATAAATGTTCACCATCCAGGACACAGGACCTTCGGCACTGTGGAAGGCTAATACTTTGCTTTATAAAGATGAAAAAGTAACACTTCAATAATGTACATTTGACAATAATTTGATGCCTCAAGTTTATATTTTGATTTGCTCTCAGATCTATCGATTCCTCCCTCTGGCCCCTGTGCCTCAGGTGGGTGTACCCACTGGTTCTTCCAGGAGGTGGCCAGTGTGGGGCCCGTGCTCCTGCCCACTGCAGAAGCCAGCACCGTTTCTGACCTCTTACCGAGAGTGTTGCCCAACAGGAAAGGTAAAACTCCTTGGTGATCATTTTGTAAATGCCAAATTTTAAGTTTCTTTGCTGTCCAATCTTTGGGTGAAATGTTCACCCTACAGCCGCTGGTGAGGTGCTTTCCTGTCTGTAGATCAAGTATTCAGAGCACAGACAGGAACAGAGGCCTGTTTAGGAAAATGTGGCACATTTTCTCTCTCTTTCTTTTTTTTTTAAAGACAGAGTCTCACTCTGTCACCCTGGGTAGGGTGCAGTGGTGTCACAGCTCACGGCAACCTCAAACTCCTGGGCTCAAGCAATCCTGCTGCCCTGGCCTCCTGGAGTGCTGGGATTACAGGTGCAGCCACCAAGCCTGGCCATGGCTCATCTCAATAGTCCAAAGAGAAGTTTTCTGCCTGCTGAACAAGCATTTCCCAAGTTTTTTCTCAGGAGTATCACCAAAGACTTAGCTTCTAAGGATCACAGATTACAGAGAAAAAGGTTAATTTTACTTTCACTTCATTAAACCAAATGATCGTGGATTCTCTAATTTAAATTTACTGTAGCTTATAAATGAGTGCTGATATAGGGGTGGCCTTGTTACTCAGATTTCTTCAAAGAAATTCTCCCAACTTGGATAGGTTGCCAGAGGCAATTAATGTTGGTGGCTAATCTGCTAAGTTTGAATGAACAGTTAGGAATCTTTTTAAAATATAATACTTCACTCAGGAAATCATATATTTTCTGATGCTTTAAAAATGGAGTGTTCTCTCCTCACGCCCACTCAGGTGTGTGGGGCTGTCCGGATGCCGGCGAGGCTTTGCCCAGGGCAGCTGGCCTGTGCCTTCCGTGCCCTCCGCTTGTGAGCAGGAGCTGCCAGCAGGAAAGCAGCATCTCTCTTTCTGTCAGTAACGAAAACACGCAAAGCTTGCCCTTTTGTAATGTAAACAGAAAATTATGCCTCCAACACAGACCTGAGTCATTAAGAAGGCAGCTTTTATCCCTGCTCATAACGTTCAGGGACATAAGGTGGGAGCGCAATGTGGGTCCCCAGCTGTTATGGTGGAGCCGGCCACATCTGGGCTGGCGTGTTGAAGAGGCATCAATCTGCAGCGAGGTGTGTGGAGGCCTCTGCTTTTCTCCACTGTTCTCAGGCTTGTGGAAAGGCCAGGGAGGCTTCAGGTCAACAGGGGGACAAAGGAATAGCCACGGACAGCGACACCAGGACACACTGGGACGAACACAAAGGGCTGGACGAGAGTCATCCCTGGACCAACTGCAGAAGATTCGCTTTGCCCTGCTCCACAGGAGCTGGTCCCGTCTGGCAGCGGCAGGACCCTGGCCCATGAGTGCCTTGCCTGCAGATGCCTGTGTGGAGTGTACAGGCCAGTGAGTGGGTCCACCTGATGGTGTCTGTCCCCATCCCGACCCTCTTGCTGGGTTGGTGAATTTCTCTGTTCATTTTTGTTGATCTCAGGTGTGAGTTACATTAAAAAAGATGTCAGGTAGAATCATGAAGAAGGTAGCTTGGAAAACGCACCTTGGCAGGTACCTGGAGAGTGGGAGTTTCTTTGCGCCAAGCTGAGTGGCTGCACCACCGGAGGCCATTAAATTACTTCCAGCTTACACCTGCTGCCACAGGCGGCTGCGGTAGAAGGGGCAGCAGCAGGTGTGCCTGACAGGAGGTGTCAGTGTCTTGGCATCAGCGTAGGTGCCTTCTGCCGTGCTGGACGTGGTAAGTGCACACTGGTGGTTTTAGCCCTTATTTCCCATCCTCTATCTAATGGGTGTTTAGGCAGGTCAGAGGGGAGGTGACCCAGAGAGGGCCTGGCTGGGCCGCCAGGCCACCTCATGCTTAGGCCTCTTCACACACTCCTGTAAATCTGCCCCCCCAGCCTGTCCCCAAGCCCCACTCTGCGCTGGTGATGGCTCTGTCCCCCCCTGTGACCTGCTTCACTTGCCCCCCAGTGAGCGCATTCCTCCCTGAGGCCCTCTGCTTGCTGGAAAGCACTTCTGTTCTGCCCCGATGGCTCCTTTGCACTGTGAGCGCCTCTTCCATCCATCCATTACCTGTGAGACTCCAGGAATAAGACCCTGCCTGCCGTGATTTCCATCCCTGGCAGTGTGTGGGGCCCACAGCTGTCATATGAGGCTGCCAGGTGCCCTCAACAAACATCCATGAGTGCCTGCACTTGCTGAGGTGGCTTGTGCATGTGAAATGTGTGGTGACATTTGTGCCTGGTCCCAGGAACCTCTCAGGGCTAACACATTGGAAGTTTGGGAAGTGGGATTCCACACTGGTCCCTCAGCTCCTGCTGGCAAATGGCCCCATGGCATTACCTGTTTTCCTCTGGACTGAAAGGGTAGTCAGGACTTGACCCAAAGCAGGGCTGGGAGTTTTCCCACCATCAAAGTCTGTGCTGCCTGCCCGGGTGTTGGGCGAATAGCGCTAGGGAGAGGCCCCAAGGTTACCTGCCCACCTGGCAGCAGTGAATGGCTTTCTTGTTCTAAGTACATACTCTCGGGCTGTTAATTCCTAATGCAGACTCACCACTGCACTGCCGTTGAAGAGTGGGCTGAGGAAGGAAATCTCACTGTAAGGAAAGGTGGGATGCAACGTATGAGCAACAGGAAATTCCAGGCTGCGAGGCTGGGGCTGGGAATGGGCCTTGCCGAGCTCTGGGCAGGGGCAGCTTGAAAGGGCAGGCTGCTCCCCACCTCCTTCTGTCCTTCCTCCCTCCCCCCCAATAAGCATTGATAGGGGACCTCTGTGCCAGACTCCGTGCTGGACCTTACCAACAAGGTGGAGGCCGTCCTGCTCCCATGGTCCTAGTATCTGGTGATGGCCAGTGCTCTGAAGTATGTGTGTGGGGAGACTTGCTGGGCATGAGCAGCCTGGCTGGGTAACAAGACTGGGTCTTAAACCAGATATGCTTAGAGGTTTGTGTGGATTCTCAGATTCTTTTTCTAATTCTTTTTTTTTTTTTCATTTTTTTTTTTATTGTTGGGGATTCATTGAGGGTACAATAAGCCAGGTTACACTGATTGCAATTGTTAGGTAAAGTCCCTCTTGCAATCATGTCTTGCCCCCATAAAGTGTGACACACACCAAGGCCCCACCTCCCTCCCTCCTTGGATTCTCAGATTCTAATGTGTGAAACAAATAAAGCAGGGCAAAGTACATAATCAAAGAGTTTTATTGTTCAATGCAAGTTGTGAACCAAAATGCTCCTCCAGGGAAGGGGGAGATTGGCAGCCTGGGTGGAGTCTTGCCAGAGGGAGACGGACCTGGTGGGTGGGTGTCAGGGTCAGTGAGCCCTGGCCAGGCTGCAGAGAGGCCGCAGAAGACTCAGCAGGGCAGTGGGGACCAAGGAAAAAAAGGGCTGTGAGGGCCAGTCACCCGTGGAGAGAGGGGACACAGGCCTACGTTGGCTTGGGGCTGGAAGGAGCATTGTTGGTAAGAGGAAGACACCATCCAGGGAGAGTCAGAGGCCATGGGAATGCCGGCTACTGAAGATGGCCCCTGCGCGACGTCCAGGAAGGGGCTGGGGTGCAGATGGCACTTCAACAACCAGCTGAGGCTACACGCGCAGGTTCCAGAATGTTCTGTGCATTCAACTGGCTATATCAGCAGACTTGGTTTGTGAGCGTGAAGAACTGTTAGACAAAGAGACTGGGCTGGAGGCAGGTGCTGAGATCAGAGAGAGACCTCTCCAGCTGTGCTCCCTCTGAGTTCCATCCGAATTAAAATGCTTCTCCAGTGCCACACGGTGCACTGGTGTTGGCCACTCTCTCTAGGACAGAGGTGTGCACAGTCCCTGCCTGCACCCTGACGGTGCACAGTGTGGTGACTTTCACACAGTGACAGCTCCTGAATATAAGCCGTCAGCAGAGGAGGAAAGACTCCTGGGGGGAATGACAGGAAATGCCATCAGGAGTCCAGGGAGGAAGAGGAAGGCCGGGAGAGGAGTGGCCTGACACAGGAGCTGGACCAGGCACGGATTCTCAGATGACTCCAGACACACAGGGCAGTGCCCACATCCCTGAGGGAGGAGCCTTGGCAAAGCCGTGGGGCTGGGGCAGCCACCTCACCAGAGCCCCTGGGGGAGCGGCCAGCCCGGTCCCCCCATACGCTCCTGCACCTGCTCATGCTGTCTATAAGGTGAGCAGAAGCTCTTTATGAATATCCCTACAAAGGCTCTCCAGGATTTCTCCTTCCTCTTACCTGTAACTTACGGATTTTAATTTTTTACTGTGGCATGAAAATCTACCGTAACATGAAACATGTCCACTGAGGAGTTCTAAGCATAGCTGTGGTGCTGTCAGCTCCAGGCGCTGCTGCAGGGTTGTCCAGCGCTTTCCCTCTGGCACGACTGAGCCTTTGTGGCCATTAAACATCTCCCAGTTCTCCTCCCTTGACCCCTGGCAGCCCCTCCTGTCCTGTGCACCTGTGAGTTGGCTACATTAGCTGCCCCGAGCGAGTGGCTTGTTGGCACAGCATTTGTCCTCCCAGGACTGGCTTATCCATTTAGCATGACGTCATCAGAGCTCACCCACGTTGTAGCATGTGACGGGATTCTGTTTTTTTTAAGGCTGCCTAATCTCCCATCATTTGTGTTCATACTTTCTTTATCTGGTCACCTCTCCCTGGTTGGTTGTTGTGAACAATGTACAGGCATCTCTTGGAGATTCTCTTTGCAGTTCTTTTGGATAAATATCCAGGAAGTGGAATTGCTGGAGCATGTGGGGCCTATTTTTAAGTTTTTGAGGCACCTCCAGACCATTCTCCAAGTGGCTGCCCCACTTTACATCCCTAATGGCAGCACACAGGGACCAGGAGTCATGTCCTGCCCACCAGCACCTGCTGTGTGAGGTTGCACAGTTAAGTTTGTGGACTTGTCCTAGAAAGAGCATCGCATGCCTCCTTGCTGAATATCACTGAGGTCACCTTTGAGGTCCTCCCCTTGGCCATCTGGTGACTGTAGTAACACTCAGCAGTGGAGTGTGTAGGACTTTTTCTAGGATGAGTCTGTGAACTTAATTGTCTTAGTTGGCATTCTGTTTTTTATTGTGGCCATCCAAACTCTAAGGAGGAATGAGGGTTATCTTACACCATACACAAAAATCTTCTCAAAGTGGATTAAAGATTTAAACATAGGACCTGAAATTATAAACCTGGAAGAAATCAGGAGGAGAGCTCCACGACATTGGTCTGGGTGAGGACCTCTTGGATCTCACCCTAAAGCATAAGCAGCCGCAGGCAAGTGGGACCACTTCAAACTATTCATAAAAAGCAAACAGCCAACTGCATGAAAAGGCAACCAGTGCAATGGGGGAGGATATCTGCAGACACATCTGCTGGGGTTGGCTTAGAGAAGACACTGCTGCAAATCCATGTTCTCTCTGGGATGGCATTAGAGTCTCTGCGTTATGGAAGTAAACTTGTAACTTCCCACCTGTTTTTGTTCTGTCGCGTCTGGCTCCCTCCTTCCCACTCCCTCTTCCTTTCTCCTGGAGAAGCTCACTGATGTTCTCTTAGGGGCTAGGATTGAGTTGAGGAGCCAGCATTAAGGGAAACCTAAGGTGAGGGTCTTCCCTTCCAGAGCTCACAATTCATCTGAGGAGACACAAAACCAACATCCACAACAGATCATGAAAATTGAAGCAGGAGGTGAACCGTGGTCTGGGCCCTGAAGTTAGCGGCAGAGGTCAAGAGCTCACCTGGCGGTGGGGGTGTGGTGCCAGGGCAGCCCCCTTCATGTCAGGGGGAGCAGAATGCACAGTGTGTATAGGAGGCTCATGGTCCATCATCAGTGACCTGAGATTCTCTGTTAGAATTCGACATTTCAGAGTTAGGGTGCTTCAGTATCCAGACATTTCAACATGGATTCAAATTTTTACCTCATTGGATTTCAACATTTCACTGAGATTTGGATGTACAATAATAATTATTGTAACCTCTTGACTATGGAAATTTTGTCTATGCTCATGGTAGGTGATAAATGGGGACATGAGAATAAGTCCTTTACATTAAAATCTTAGTTTATATTGGGTAAAGTCTGTTTATACACACTGAAACTGCCCTTAGAAATCGGTATTCTATGTGAGCAGTTGACAACTGAAACTTTATTTGAAACATGGTGGGTGAAGGCACTTGCATGCTTAATCAAGATACAAAGATGTTGAAGGTGATTTCTCCTCCAATTGGCAGGATGATGAGGCATAGGAGGCTCCAGCTGGTAGCGAGCACCTTGCGGGCCAGGCATCTGTGGGTGTGCAGAGAGGGTCAGGCTTGGGCCGCAGGCGTGGGTTGGACAAAGCCGAGTTATGGGGATAAGCTGCCTGGGTGTGTAGCATGAGGAGATTAGAGAAAGGAAGATTAGTTCAGTCTTTGTATTAACTGAAAATTATTTGTTTGAAGTGAAGCCTAGACAGAAATTCCCTCCATTTAAGCCAAAGAGCTACCATTACCCACTATTTGAATCATTTATTAATATTTTCCCAGGGTGAATATGAAAGAATGTAAATGAAATACAATGTATTTTGACTCCTCCAGGATTCAAATTTAGTTTTCCTGATTCCTCATTCTGTGTCATGATTTTTTTAAATCATATTTTAATTCACTAGGCCAATAGGTTAACTATAATCTATAAAATATAGCGCAAAAAAGTTGTGAATCACTGTCATGTTCAAAGTTCATTGACATCTTTGGGTCAGGCCTTGCTGCACAAGTATCCTAACACTGACCATTCTGGCTCCCAGTGGCTCTGAGGGCTTGACCACCACCTAGTCAGTCATGGCCACTTGACAGCCTGCCCTATGTGTGCCAGATGTTTGGAGGTCATTCTCACTTCATGCAGCACATCTAAGGCTGGTCACTTTTCCCTGAATAAACTATCCACGAATTAGAGGCCATTTATCCTGCCCTGCTGTCTCCACATGGCTATGCTCTATGATTTGCCATCATCATGGTTCTTCTAAATCTTTGATGATGCCTTCTGTAACCCTGACCTTTGGTTCTGTGGCTCTGTGTCAGTGCTAACCCAGGCCCATAGCCCTCCTTGCCTGTGGAATTGCATTTTAGAGGGTCTTAGCCCATGGGAGCTGGTGCATGTGTCGTGCCCTGTTTGATGTTGCTGGTGAGACAGACACTGCAGCTGGCTCCAGGGGTGGCAAGATAGGGTATTTTCAGGACCAGCAAGCCACAGGATGAGGAGGTCCCATTTCAAACCAGATGGATGCAAAATACAAACCACTCCACAATCCTACTACAGAATACAAGATACCAAAGACAGACTTCCAGTGGTGAGGAAGTTGACCAAGGGCTAGAAGCACCAAATGGCATGGATGGAGGCCTTGAGGTTGCTGTGAGCTATGAAACCACAGCACTCTACCAAGGGCAACAAAGTGATATTTTATCTCAAAAAACAAACAAACAAAAAGCCAACAAAATAATAACAAAAGCAGCAAACTCTGGGGAAAGAGGAGAACCTGATTTTTAGAGTTGCTACATCATTAGATTAAAGTGTCTGGTTTTTGACAATAACAAAAATTTTACAGATACAAAGAAATAGGAAAATATAATCTATTTAAAAAGGGAAAAATAAACTAACTGTTCAAGTGAAAGACCAGGTGGTGGACTTACTAGATAAAGACTTTAAAACAGGTATCTCAAAGATGCTTAAAGAACTAAAGAAAGTTGTAGAGAAAGTAAAGAAAACAACATATAAATAAATTGGAAATATCAGTAGAGACAGAAAACCTTAGAAGTTTTCATAAGGAAATTCTGGAGTTGAACAGTACAATAACTAAAATGAAAAATTCACTAGGGGGATTCAAAAACAGATTTAAGTAGGCAGAAAACAGTCAGTGAAGATCAATTTAAATGAATATAGAAGAATTGAAATTATTGAGTTTGAGGGTGGTGCCTGTGGCTCAGTCGGTAAGGCGCCAGCCCCATATACCGAGGGTGATGGGTTCAAACCCGGCCCCTGCCAAACTGCAACCAAAAAATAGCTGGGCATTGTGGTGGGCGCCTGTAGTCCCAGCTACTCGGGAGGCTGAGGCAAGAGAATCGCTTAAGCCCAGGAGTTGGAGGTTGCTGTGAGCTGTGTAAAGGCCACAGCACTCTACCGAGGGCCCTAAAGTGAGACTCTGTCTCTATAAAAAAAAAATAAATAAATAAAAAAATAAAATAAAATAAAAAATAAATAAACCATATCATTAAAAAAAAGAAATTATTGAGTTTGAGACAAAGAAAGGAAAAAAAGTGAACAGAGACTAAGGGACCTATAGGACATCATAATGTGAATTAATATAGGTGTGGTTGGAGTCTAAAAGGACAAGAGAGAGAGAAAGGGGCAGAGAGATTATCTGCAGAAATAATGGTTGAAAATTCCCCAAGTTTGATGAAAAGCAAACATAAATGTATAAACATCCAAGAAGCTCGATGAACTCTAATTAGGATAAGCACAAAGAGACCCACCCTGAGACACATTATAATCTAATTTAAAAAATCCTAAGACAAAGAGAGAATCTTGAAAGCAGCAAGAGAGAGGCAACACACCATATACAAGAGATCTGTAATAAGATAATTAGCTGATTTCTCACCAGAAACATTGGAGGCCAGAAGACAATGGGCTGATATATTAAAAGTGCTAAAAGAACTCGCCCCCCCCCAACCTGTCAACAAAGAATCTTATATCTGGCAAAGCTTCCTCCAAAGTTAAGGGAGCAATTAAGACTTTCCCACATAAAAGCTGAGGGATCTCTTGCCACTAGACCTGCCTTCTAAGGAATGCTAAAGGGAGTCATGCAAGTTGAAATAAAAGAACACTAACTAGATAGTAATTTGAACCCATATAAACAAATGAAGACCTCAGTAAAGGTAAATACATGGGCAATTATAAAAACTGACATTATTGTAAAAATGGTTTGTAACTACATTTTTTTGTTTTCTACAAGATTAATGAGATTAATACATTAAATAGTTATTAATATTAATATATTAATCTAAAAGTTAATATTCTTGTAATTTTGGTTTGTCACTCTACATTTTGTTTTCTATATAATTTAAGAGATATTATGAGTTAAAAAGCATTTATTAGTTTACGTTTTTGAACATATGATGTATAAAGATGTAATTTTGTGACATCAGTAATAAAGGGGTAGCAACTAAATTGTTAAATGGGCAGAGTTTTTGTTTGCTATTGAAGTTAAGCTGGTGTACATTCAAAGTAGAGTGTTATAACTTTAGATATTAAAAATAATCCCAGCTGGGCATAGTGGCTCATGCCTGTAATCCCAGCACTGTGGGAGGCCAAGGCAGGTGGATTGCCTGAGCTTACAGGTTTGAGACCAGCCTGAGCAAGAGTAAGACCCTGTCTCTATTAAAAATAGAAAAATGAGCTGAGTGTTGTGGCAAGTACCTGTAGTCCCAGCTACTCAGGAGGCTATGCCAAGAGGATTGCTTGAGCCCAAGAGTTGGAGATTGCTGTGAGCTGTGACACCATGGCATTCTACCCAGGGTGACAGCTTGAGACTCTGTCTCAAAAAAAAAAAAATAATCCCCATGGTAACCACAAAGAAAATAGTTACAGAATATACACAAAAGAAAATGAGAAGGGAATTAAAATGCTATATACAAGTGAAGATAAAAACAGCTAAATACAAAAGAAGATAGTAATGTAGGAAATAAAAAACAAAAAAGCTATCAGGCATATAGAAAACAAATAGCAAAAAAATGGCAGAAACTCCTGCTAGTCAGTTATTTTAAAAGTAAATGGATTATACTCTTCAATCAAAAGACAAAGATTGGTAGAATAGATGACAAAATATGATTCAACTATTTGCTACCTACAAGAGACTAACTTTAGATTCACAGAGAAATAGCTTGAAAGTGAAAAAATGAAAAAATATATTATACGCCAAAAGTAACCAAAACAGAGAAGGTTGGCTATACTAATATCAGATAACATGCACTGTCAAAATAGATAGTAAATCAATAAAGGGTATAAGAGATAAAAGTAAATACTAATGAAAGTTCTATACAACAAGAATATATAACAATTATAAGCATGTATACACCTCAAAATAGATAATCCAAATATATGAAGCAAAAGTGGACAAAATTGAAAGGAAAATTAGTTTCATGATAATAGTGGGGTGTTGGAGATTTCAGGCTGAAGTGAAAAGGAACAGAAAACCATAGACCAGTATCTTTTATGAAGATTGATGCAAAAATCCTCAACATATTAACAAACCAAATTCATCAACATTATGTATGATCAAGAGATTAAACATAATGACTAAGTAGGATTTATTCCTGGAATGCAAGGATGGCTCAACATATGCAAATTGATCAGTGTAATACTGTGTATCACATTAGTAAAATGGAGGAAAAAGCCATTGATACAAATATTTAACAAACTAGGACTAGAAACAAATTCTTTCAACATAATAAAAAGTCATATGTACAAACCCAACAGCAGACTTAGAGATGAGAGACAGGGATTCTTCCTCCAAGATTAGGAACAAGGCAGGGACGCCTTTCAGATGTAATCTCAAGAGACTGTGGATAGCAACAACAATCTTGAAAAAGAACAAAGTTGGAGGACTCACATTTCCTGATTTCAAAACTCCAGTGGGAGAGGCAGCCAGGGGGCTTGTGGAGACCTGGACCTCTGTGGGTGCTTTCCTCTCCAACATGTAGCAGTTCCTTGCCCCTCTGGTTCCTCTGAGATCTCAGTCATGTACTTATGGAAAAAAAAAGGAAGTTGTTAAAATTTCTAAATTTACCACGTTTTCAAATTTATCCATGTAACAGTTTGAGAGAAAGAAAGAAGAAAGAAAGGAAAGAAGGAAAGAAGACTTCCTCATGCAAGTGAGGTGTGCAGAGCCTGTACTATATTTAGGATCATTAATGTGTTGAATTTTTACCCTGATCTTATAGGAGAAAAATTTGAAATTGGATTACCACCATTCTAACACAACTCAGGGATCAGGAGATCCCTGAGATATGCAGCAGCATGGACTGGTGGGGTACTTAGGGATCCCTGGGTCCGCTTTCTGAGGAGACTGGTGGGATACTTAGGGATCCCAGGGTCCTCCTTCTCAAGGGACTGGTGGGGTACTTAGGGATTCTGGGGTCCTCTTTCTCAGGGGACTGATGTGGTACTTAGGGATCCTGGGGTCCTTCTTCTCAGGGGACTTGTGGGAAATTTAGGAATTCCAGGGTCCTCCTTCTCAGGGGACTTGTGGGGTATTTAGGGATTCTGAGGTCCACCTTCTCAGGAGACTGGTGGGATACTTAGGGATCCTGGGGTCCTCCTTCGTAGGGGACTAGTGGGGTACTTAGGGATTCTGGGGCCCTCCTTCTCAGGGGACTGGTGGAGTACATCAGGGTTCCAGGGGCCTCCTTCTCAGGGCACTGGTGGGGTACTTAGGGATCCTGGGGTCCTCCCTCTCAGGGGACTTGTGGGGTATTTAGGGATTCCGGGGCCCTTCTTCTCAGGGGACTGGTGGAGTACATAAGGGTTCCAGGGGCCTCCTTCTCAGGAGACTGGTGGGATACTTAGGGATCCCGGGGTCCTCTTTCTTGGGGGCCTAGTGGGGTACTTAGGGATTCTGGGGCCCTCCTTCTCAGGGAACTGGTAGGATACTTAGGGATTCCAAGGTCTGCCTTCTCGGGGGACTGGTGGGGGTATTTAGGGATTCCGTGGTCCTCCTTCTAAGGGGACTGGTAAGGTACTTAGGGATTCCGGGGTCCTCCTCCTTCTCAGGAGACTTGTGGGATACTTAGGGATTCCAGGGTCCTCCTTCTCAGGGGACTGGTGGGGTATTTAGGGATCTGGGGTTCTTCTTCTCAAGGGACTGCTGGGGTACTTAGGGATTCCGGGGTCCTCCTTGTCAGGGGACTGGTGGGCTACTTAGGAATTCCAGGGTCCTCCTTCTCAGGGGACTGGTGGGGTACTTAGGGATTCCAGGGTCCTCCTTCTCAGGGGGCTGGTGGGATTCTTAGGGATCCTGGTGTCCTCCTTCTCAGGAGACTGGTGGGGTATTTAGGGATTCCAGGGTCCTCCTTCTCAATGGACTGGTGGGATACTTAGGGATTCTGGGGTCCTCCTTCTCATGGGACTGGTGGGATACTTAGGGATTCCAGGGTCCTCCTTCTCAGGGGGTGGGGTACTTAGGGATCCAAGGTCCTCCTTGTCAGGGGAGTGGTGGGATATTTAGGGATCTGGGGTCCTCCTTCTCAAGGGACTGGTGGGGTACTTAGGGATTCTGTGATCCTCCTTCTCAGGGGACTAGTGGGGTACTTAGGGATTCTGGGGTCCTCCTTCTCAAGAGACTGGTGGGATACTTGGGGATTCCAGGGTCCACTTCCTCAAGGGACTGGTGGGGTATTTAGGGATCCGGGCTCCTCCTTTTCAAGGGACTGGTGGGGTACTTAGGGATTCTGGGGTCCTCCTTCTCTGGAGACTGGTGGGGTACTTAGGGATCTGGGGTCCTCCTTCTCAGGGGACTGGTGGGGTACTTAGGGATTCCGGGGTCTTCCTTCTCAGGAGACTGGTGGTCTACTTAGGGATTCCGGGGTCCTCCTTCTCAGGAGACTAGTGGGGTACTTAGGGATTCTGGGGTTCTCCTTCTCAAGGGACTGGTGGGATGCTTAGGGATTATGGGGTCCTCCTTCTCTCGGGATGGGGGGTACTTAGGGATCCGGGGTCCTCCTTCTCAGGTGCCTGGTGGGGTACTTAGGGATCTGGGGTCCTCCTTCTCAGGGGGCTGGTAGGCTATTTAGGGATCCAGGGGTCCTCCTTCTTAGGAGCATGGTGGGGTACTTAGGTGTCCGGGGTCCTCCTTCTCAGGAGACTAGGAAGATACTTAGGGATTCTGGGGTCCTCCTTCTCAGGGGACTGGTGGGATATTTAGGGATTCCGTGGTCCTTCTTCTCCGGGGACCCGTGGGGTACTTAGGGATCCAGGGTCCTCCTTCTCAGTGGACTGGTGGGCTACTTAGGGATCCCGGGGTCCTCCTTCTCAAGAGACTGGTGAGATACTTAGGGATTCCAGGGTCCTCCTTCTCAGGGGACTGGTGGGGTATTTAGGGATCTGGGGTTCTTCTTCTCAAGGGACTGCTGGGGTACTTAGGGATTCCGGGGTCCTCCTTGTCAGGGGACTGGTGGGCTACTTAGGAATTCCAGGGTCCTCCTTCTCAGGGGACTGGTGGGGTACTTAGGGATTCCAGGGTCCTCCTTCTCAGGGGGCTGGTGGGATTCTTAGGGATCCTGGTGTCCTCCTTCTCAGGAGACTGGTGGGGTATTTAGGGATTCCAGGGTCCTCCTTCTCAATGGACTGGTGGGATACTTAGGGATTCTGGGGTCCTCCTTCTCATGGGACTGGTGGGATACTTAGGGATTCCAGGGTCCTCCTTCTCAGGGGGTGGGGTACTTAGGGATCCAGGGTCCTCCTTGTCAGGGGAGTGGTGGGATATTTAGGGATCTGGGGTCCTCCTTCTCAAGGGACTGGTGGGATGCTTAGGGATTATGGGGTCCTCCTTCTCTCGGGATGGGGGGTACTTAGGGATCCGGGGTCCTCCTTCTCAGGTGCCTGGTGGGGTACTTAGGGATCTGGGGTCCTCCTTCTCAGGGGGCTGGTAGGCTATTTAGGGATCCAGGGGTCCTCCTTCTTAGGAGCATGGTGGGGTACTTAGGTGTCCGGGGTCCTCCTTCTCAGGAGACTAGGAAGATACTTAGGGATTCTGGGGTCCTCCTTCTCAGGGGACTGGTGGGATATTTAGGGATTCCGTGGTCCTTCTTCTCCGGGGACCCGTGGGGTACTTAGGGATCCAGGGTCCTCCTTCTCAGTGGACTGGTGGGCTACTTAGGGATCCCGGGGTCCTCCTTCTCAAGAGACTGGTGAGATACTTAGGGATTCCAGGGCCCTCCTTCTCAGGGGACTGGTGAGGTACTTAGGGATCTGGGGTTCTCCTTCTCAGGAGATTGGTGAGATACTTAGGGATCCGGGGTCCTCCTTCTCAGGAGACTGGTGGGGGTATTTAAGGATTCTGGGTCCTCCTTCTCAGGAGACTGGTGGGGTACTTAGGGATTCTGAGGTCTTCCTTCTCAGGAGACTGGTGTGGTACTTATGGATTCTGGGGTCCTCCTTCAGAGGGGAGTGGTGGGGTACTTAGGGATTCCAGGGTCCTCCTTCTCAGGGCACTTGTTGGATACTTAGGGATTCCAGGATCCTCCTTCTCAGAGGACTGGTTGGGTACTTAGGGATTCCGTGTCCTCCTTCTCAGGAGACTGGCACGGTACTTAGGGATTCTGGGGTCCTCCTCAGACTTCTGCTTATTTAGTTATATCATTGGTTCTCAGGGTTTTTTTCTTTTCTGTGTAGTTTTATTCCTTGTGAGATTGTGACTAAGCAAGTATCTGGTGAGTGACCAGCCACATGCAAGATGTTATGTGGATTTAAAAGGCAACACAGCCCTTTATAAGCTGTTGAGGACACAAGTCTCTCACACACACTCACACACACATACTCATACACAGTCACACACACACACACACATACACCACACAGTCACAACTTCCACATGCTATACACAGTCACACACACAGTCTCACACACTTCCATACGCAGTAGCACACTACACCCACCACATACAAACTCACTCCCACCACACACACAGAAACTCATAGGCTCACACACATCCCACACTTCCTCACACACATAGGACACAGAACAATAACCAACATGCTTAAGGGCTGAGTTGTGTGGATGAACTTAGGACCTTCTGGAAGGGAAGAGCAGAGCGGGGTTGGGGTGGGGTGGGGTCACATTTTGACCTGCAGGAGGGCAGCTCAGATTCTGCCACCTCTTGCTCCCACACTGGATGTGACCTGGATGTGACCTGAATGACCTCGCTGCCTCTCTCCTGAGGCAGTGCCAGGGCCTTCCAGGCTGCTCCTCTCCCACCCTCCTCTCTTCTGTTTCCTGTGGTGCCCAGGGGACAGGGCTGGCCTGTTCATTCACCCGCATGCCCAGGACCCAGGGCCTGAACGCACAACAGGTTCTCAAGAGCTGGCTGAGGAACCACCCTGAGGCCTGTGTTGGGGTGGATGGGGGGAAGTGTGTGAAGCCAGCTGTGGGAGACTCAGTGGAGGTAGCTGAACCGCTCACTGTCGCGCTGCAGTGCTGAGTTATGCTGTAAAAGATGGGACTCTAATGGCAGCCGCCCCATGGGAACCTGGTGGGTGACACACGCATGGGAAATACCCGCTGAGCTGGGCAATGATGGTGTCTGGTCTGGTGGCCTCTGTTGGGTGGCAAGAGGTCCGTCCCTGCAGAAGGGCCATGGCCTGAGGGATAGTGCTGGCCTCCTGGAGACCCCAAAGACGGGACATAGATGGCATAGCCTGCCACAGAGGGGGGAGCCCCTTGTCTGCCACCTGCTTTGAGTTTGAGGTCCCTGTAGGGGACAAATCAGCTCTCAGAAAACTACATAGTGTCAGGGTAGGGCTGGTTCTTTCCTTGTGGGCTCTGACATGAAACCTCCCAACAGCAGTGACCTTGTTTGCACAGTAATTTTATTCAGTTGCCCCACCTGGGTGAGAAAACCTGCTGTTTGGTTTCTGAGCAGTGTCTTGCCAGCGCAGGGCCACACTGGAGTCCCGCGTCCTGCAGGCACAGCTTCACTGAGCAGGGGCTTTGTGAAGACCCAGCACAGACACGCTGAAAATGCACCCCTATTTTCTGAAAATGGGGGGAGCTGTTTTTGCAAAAGTGCGAGTGCAAGGCATATTTAAAAAATGATAGCATTCTCAGACTTTGGCTACTAGTTTTACAAATTGTAATGTTAGAGCTACTGTGTTTCTTTCTTTTTTTCCCCTGTTTTTTCTTGGCCTACCAACAAAAATTGTAAAACATCAATTCTTCCCATTTCTTTTTTCAGAAGAAAAGCATTAGCCTAAGCAGGTACCTTGTTAGGAGAAGATTATGCATGAAAGGGAGGAACAAAGCATCGAGATAAAAAGCCCTTCACATCGCTGAGGTGCTTAAGTTGGCCTCTGGGATAAGGGCCTCTTAGGTCATTTCAAATTGGGGCCCATTCTTGGGAGCCTGGTGAGTTAAGAAATAAAACAACACCCATTGACCGGGTCCATTGTAGCTACACTTGCGTTAACTTGGGTTAATTGAGAGTTGTGCTCCTGTACACTTGGAAACTTAGTACAGGGCATAATTTGAGTGCGTTTCTATCGCTGTTTGCTGTGCAAACTAGATAAAAGTTGCAGGTGGCAGCTTTGCTCTCCCAGATAATGAGAGGGCAGGAGGGGGATCAAGCTCAGAAGGAAAAGCGTTCTTCAAAGTCCTGAAGTTCAACAGGTATAAAAGTCAACACAAATGTCTCAAAATGTTTAATACAAAATCGTCATTGGACCTAGCAGTGCCACTCTTAGGAATGTGCCCACAGAAGAGAAAACTCACATCCACAAGGAGCCTCATGTGGTGTTCCCAGCGCGTTACTCACTGTGGTGTAGAGGTGGGAATAGTGTGAACGCCCATCAGCAGATGAACAGACCAACGGGTGGTGTCCCCATGTCCCAGACAGGGAGGTGTTGTTTGGCCTACAAAGGAAGGAAGTGCTATGTGCTGTGATGTGGATAAATCTCAAAAATGTTATTGTGTGGGGGGATAAGCCCCCCGAGGAGCACCAGACACAGAAGCCCACATGTTGTAGGATTCTGTCTACACAAAATTTGCAGGTAGCAAGTGTAAGGAGATGGAGTCCTGGTTTCTCAGGGAGGCAAGTGGGAGATGGATATTTAGGATGAGGCATGGGGCTTTGTTTTGGGTGATGAAATCATAAAATTAGCACGTGGTGATGGCTGCATAACTCTGAGACGCTGAAAATGCTGACTGGGCACATCAGGCTGAACTACATCGCAGTGACGTGGCTAAAAACAATGTTAAGAGCACCTTTCTTTGACACTCAGGCTAAGGACATGCACAGGTGGGTGTGGGCACACCTCCACCCAACGAGCCCTCGGCACCACGGCCCAGGTCGGGAAGTGGGGCTCACCAGCTGATCCTGCTGGGATGGGGTGCCTGGCACAAAGCTGGGGGAGTGCGACAGTGCCACTGTGTCACCAAGAGGGTGTGGGGCTCCCTTTCCTCCTCCCCCCGGGAGCATGAGGGGCTTTAGGAATGCTCCACATTGAGGTGGCACACAAAACCATGCTTTTGTCATCCTCAAGAGCAAACCCAAGTACAGCAAAGCTAGCATACGGGGCTGCTCACGCGGATGGTAGGAGGCGGGCACACAGACAGCAGAATCAGTCCCATCCTTTACAGTGATAGCTGCCCGCACTGTCCCCGTGGACATGCTTCCTTCTGCTTGGAGCATACTCTGCACACGGAGGTCATGGCCGTCTCTCAGGCCATGCAGGGGCTGGGTGCAGGTGAGAAGCTAGGGGGTCCCTCTGCCTCTGTCACACACTGAAAATGCCTCTGCAGAGCCCCCAGGGCTGTCCTCCCGAGACTCCAACCTGAGTGCCAGCCATGGCCACGAGCCACAGTGAGCGCAGAGCTGCATTTCCACATGAAGGAACCACCTCCTGTTTGGCCTGACACTCCACACTGCCGCAGGCATCCCCGTCTGATCACATTTGCTGACTGTTTTGCTTCACAAGGCAGTGGAGTGGAGAAGGGGAGAAAGTCACGGTTAGGATGCTGGAAAAGCCTCACCTGTGTTTCTGTGGACAAGCCCACCTTACAGCCCTTCGTGGCTTCTGCTTCCGGCCCGTCCCACCCATCCTGAGAGGAGAAGCAGGGACAGGCTCTTTCTGTTCTGTGTTTCCTTCCTTTTTAAATCACTCCCTTTGTCTCCACATCACTTGTTGGCCACATGAGTTTTGAGGGTTTGAGACCCTTGCCGTGGAGGGAGGCTGTCCTGGCCTGTGAGTTGCTCTAGGCAAATGGGTCGCTGCTGAGTGTCCACATGCATCTTTGGGGGGGTGGCCCATGTTGGCGCAAATCAGTGCTTTTTTGCATTAATTTTGACCATACTGCATCTTAAACTCCAAAAAGGCAGAGCCCTCTGGAAACTAGTTTAAAAGTGACTTTTAAAAAATCACTTCAGGAAGGCGGCACTTGTGCCTTAGTGAGTAGGGTGCTGGCCCCATATACCGATGGTGGCGGGTTCAAACCCAGCCGCACCAAACTGCAACAAGGAAATGGCCTGGTGTTGTGGTGGGTGCCTGTAGTTCCAGCTACTCAGGAGGCTGAGGCAAGAGAATCGCCTAAGCCCAAGAGTTGGAGGTTGCTGTGAGCTGTGACGCCACCGCACTCTACTGTGTGTGACAGGGTGAGACTCTGGCTCTAAAAAAAAAAAAATCACTTCAGGAATAATCAAAAGAGAGAAAGCTCATAAACTGGAAACAAGCTGCATGCTTCACAGAGTCTGTCCAAGGTCACAGCGGCCACTCTGCACTGCACAAGCTGGGCACGTCTGCCCTGGGAGTGACAGTCTCACCCTGTGCCCTCTGGCCCCGCTGTGAGGAGGGGTGATGCCTCCGTTCCCAGTTGCTTTTCACTCCCAGTCTATATCACCATCTTCCTCAGAAATAAACAACTGAGGCTGACCCAGAGTTTGATGTGTGGAAGAGGAGATGGCTAGTGACCAGCAGCCGGCTGTGGTAATAAAACGTCTAGACGGCAATTAACATTCCCTCCCCTGAGAACGCTCCTGCATCATCAGAAGCTCCTCAGCACTTCACAGGGAGCCCATCCAGGTAAACTGCATCAATAATCAATTTCTGGACCTGACCAGACCCGCCCACCTGCTCCCAGGGCCTCAGGGTCCCCAGCCGGGTGTCCCTTTGCATTGGCAGGCCCTGCTGGAGCTTAGGGAATGCCGAGTGGTAGAAGAGGCGCTGTTTCCGCTTATCTGTTTCCCTCTGTCTGGCTGCCGTCCTTTTGTGTTCGGAGCTGGAAGCAGAGGCTGCGCCCACCGGGCAGGTGATTTGTCCAGACCGCCCGAGTGCTCTTGCCCCTCTGCAGCTGCTGAGTGAGCCATGGCCCTTCCTGCAGGCTCCCTTGATGCTGCAATGCCCTGTTTCCCTTCTGGTCCGTTCTCTGCCCCCTCTGCCCAGAACTGCCCCTGTGCTTCTCTGTCCAGCTCCCACCTCGCCTCGTCTCCCTGCCTGGTGGCCAGCACCGAGGATGGAGGAAAGCCCTGTGGCTGCTGTTGCTCTGCAGCCATGCTCTGCTCACTCTGAGGGCAGAGGGACACCCACTGAGCCCCAGAGGTCCAGAAATGACAAGGGTTCTCCCATCTGAGGAGAGGGGAGAGGAGGAGCCTCCAGACCGGCGAGGGAGGCACCAACTAACACATGAACACAGTGACATTCATCACTTTAACTCTGGTTTCAAGGGCAGTAAGTGGCTGTTGGGAAGAAAGGGTGAAAATGTAGAAAAGTACAGAGGGCAGTAAGCACCTGCACCCAGGAACCCGCCCTGAGGGTCTGGGATGGGGTGTGAGCACCCAGGAACCCCGCCCTGAGGGTCTGGGATGGGGTGTGAGCACCCAGGAACCCCGCCCTGAGGGTCTGGGATGGGGTGTGAGCACCCAGGAACCCCGCCCTGAGGGTCTGGGATGGGCAGTGAGCACCCAGGAACCCCACCCTGAGGGTCTGGGATGGAGTGTGAGCACCCAGGAACCCCGCCCTGAGGGTCTGGGATGGGCAGTGAGCACCCAGGAACCCCGCCCTGAGGGTCTGGGATGGAGTGTGAGCACCAAGGAACCCTGCCCTGAGGGTCTGGGATGGGGTGTGAGCACCCAGGAACCCCGCCCTGAGGGTCTGGGATGGGGTGTGAGCACCCAGGAACCCCGCCCTGAGGGTCTGGGATGGGCAGTGAGCACCCAGGAACCCCGCCCTGAGGGTCTGGGATGGGGGTGAGCACCCAGGAACCCCGCCCTGAGGGTCTGGGATGGGGTGTGAGCACCCAGGAACCCCACCCTGAGGGTCTGGGATGGGCAGTGAGCACCCAGGAACCCCGCCCTGAGGGTCTGGGATGGGGTGTGAGCACCCAGGAACCCCGCCCTGAGGGTCTGGGATGGGCAGTGAGCACCCAGGAACCCCGCCCTGAGGGTCTGGGATGGGCAGTGAGCACCCAGGAATACCCGCCCTGAGGGTCTGGGATGGGGTGTGAGCACCCAGGAACCCCGCCCTGAGGGTCTGGGATGGGCAGTGAGCACCCAGGAACCCCACCCTGAGGGTCTGGGATGGGCAGTGAGCACCCAGGAATACCCGCCCTGAGGGTCTGGGATGGGCAGTGAGCACCCAGGAATACCCGCCCTGAGGGTCTGGGATGGGCAGTGAGCACCCAGGAACCCCACCCTGAGGGTCTGGGATGGGCAGTGAGCACCCAGGAACCCCGCCCTGAGGGTCTGGGATGGGGTGTGAGCACCCAGGAACCCCGCCCTGAGGGTCTGGGATGGGCAGTGAGCACCCAGGAACCCCGCCCTGAGGGTCTGGGATGGGGTGTGAGCACCCAGGAACCCCGCCCTGAGGGTCTGGGATGGGCAGTGAGCACCCAGGAACCCCGCCCTGAGGGTCTGGGATGGGGGTGAGCACCCAGGAACCCCGCCCTGAGGGTCTGGGATGGGGTGTGAGCACCCAGGAACCCCACCCTGAGGGTCTGGGATGGGCAGTGAGCACCCAGGAACCCCACCCTGAGGGTCTGGGATGGGGTGTGAGCACCCAGGAACCCCACCCTGAGGGTCTGGGATGGGCAGTGAGCACCCAGGAACCCCG
Source organism: Nycticebus coucang (assembly GCF_027406575.1). Classification (NCBI taxonomy): domain Eukaryota; kingdom Metazoa; phylum Chordata; class Mammalia; order Primates; family Lorisidae; genus Nycticebus; species Nycticebus coucang. The sequence continues at coordinate 71,326,802 of NC_069798.1, read as the reverse complement.
CCCTGAGGGTCTGGGATGGGGTGTGAGCACCCAGGAACCCCGCCCTGAGGGTCTGGGATGGGCAGTGAGCACCCAGGAACCCCGCCCTGAGGGTCTGGGATGGGCAGTGAGCACCCAGGAATACCCGCCCTGAGGGTCTGGGATGGGGTGTGAGCACCCAGGAACCCCGCCCTGAGGGTCTGGGATGGGCAGTGAGCACCCAGGAACCCCACCCTGAGGGTCTGGGATGGGCAGTGAGCACCCAGGAATACCCGCCCTGAGGGTCTGGGATGGGCAGTGAGCACCCAGGAATACCCGCCCTGAGGGTCTGGGATGGGCAGTGAGCACCCAGGAACCCCACCCTGAGGGTCTGGGATGGGCAGTGAGCACCCAGGAACCCCGCCCTGAGGGTCTGGGATGGGGTGTGAGCACCCAGGAACCCCGCCCTGAGGGTCTGGGATGGGCAGTGAGCACCCAGGAACCCCGCCCTGAGGGTCTGGGATGGGGTGTGAGCACCCAGGAACCCCGCCCTGAGGGTCTGGGATGGGCAGTGAGCACCCAGGAACCCCGCCCTGAGCGTCTGGGATGGGCAGTGAGCACCCAGGAACCCCGCCCTGAGGGTCTGGGATGGGGTGTGAGCACCCAGGAACCCCGCCCTGAGGGTCTGGGATAGGCAGTGAGCACCCAGGAACCCCGCCCTGAGGGTCTGGGATGGGCAGTGAGCACCCAGGAATACCCGCCCTGAGGGTCTGGGATGGGCAGTGAGCACCCAGGAATACCCGCCCTGAGGGTCTGGGATGGGCAGTGAGCACCCAGGAACCCCACCCTGAGGGTCTGGGATGGGCAGTGAGCACCCAGGAACCCCACCCTGAGGGTCTGGGATGGGCAGTGAGCACCCAGGAACCCCGCCCTGAGGGTCTGGGATGGGCAGTGAGCACCCAGGGACCCCACCCTGAGGGTCTGGGATGGGGTGTGAGCACCCAGGAACCCCACCCTGAGGGTCTGGGATGGGCAGTGAGCACCCAGGAACCCCGCCCTGAGGGTCTGGGATGGGCAGTAAGCACCCAGGAATACCCGCCCTGAAGGTCTGGGATGGGCAGTGAGAACCCAGGAATACCCGCCCTGAGGGTCAGGGATGGGGTGTGAGCACCCAGGAACCCCGCCCTGAGGGTCTGGGATGGGCAGTGAGCACCCAGGATCCCCGCTCTGAGGGTCTGGAATGGGCAGTGAGCACCCAGGAATACCCGCCCTGAGGGTCTGGGATGGGGTGTGAGCACCCAGGAACCCCACCCTGAGGGTCTGGGATGGGCAGTGAGCACCCAGGAATACCCGCCCTGAGGGTCTGGGATGGGGTGTGAGCACCCAGGAACCCTGCCCTGAGGGTTTGAATGGGGTGTGAGCACCCAGGAACCCTGCCCTGAGGGTCTGGGATGGGCAGTGAGCACCCAGGAATACCCGCCCTGAGGGTCTGGAATGGGCAGTGAGCACCCAGGAATACCCACCCTGAGGGTCTGGAATGGGGTGTGAGCACCCAGTAACCCCGCCCTGAAGGTCTGGGATGGGCAGTGAGCACCCAGGAACCCCGCCCTGAGGGTCTGGGATGGGCAGTGAGCACCCAGGAATACCCGCCCTGAGGGTCTGGGATGGGCAGTGAGCACCCAGGAACCCCACCCTGAGGGTCTGGGATGGGCAGTGAGCACCCAGGAACCCCGCCCTGAGGGTCTGGGATGGGCAGTGAGCACCCAGGGACCCCACCCTGAGGGTCTGGGATGGGGTGTGAGCACCCAGGAACCCCACCCTGAGGGTCTGGGATGGGCAGTGAGCACCCAGGAATACCCGCCCTGAAGGTCTGGGATGGGCAGTGAGAACCCAGGAATACCCGCCCTGAGGGTCAGGGATGGGGTGTGAGCACCCAGGAACCCCGCTCTGAGGGTCTGGGATGGGCAGTGAGTACCCAGGAATACCCGCCCTGAGGGTCTGGGATGGGCAGTGAGCACCCAGGAACCCCACCCTGAGGGTCTGGGATGGGGTGTGAGCACCCAGGAACCCCACCCTGAGGGTCTGGGATGGGCAGTGAGCACCCAGGAACCCTGCCCTGAGGGTCTGGGATGGGCAGTGAGCACCCAGGAATACCCACCCTGAGGGTCTGGAATGGGGTGTGAGCACCCAGTAACCCCGCCCTGAGGGTCTGGGATGGGCAGTGAGCACCCAGGAACCCCGCCCTGAGGATCTGGGATGGGGTGTGAGCACCCAGAAACCCCGCCCTGAGGGTCTGGGATGGGCAGTGAGCACCCAGGAATACCCGCCCTGAGGGTCTGGGATGGGGTGTGAGCACCCAGGAACCCCGCCCTGAGGGTCTGGGATGGGCAGTGAGCACCCAGGAATACCCGCCCTGAGGGTCTGGGATGGGCAGTGAGCACCCTGGAATACCCGCCCTGAGGGTCTGGGATGGGCAGTGAGCACCCAGGAATACCCGCCCTGAGGGTCTGGGATGGGGTGTGAGCACCCAGGAACCCTGCCCTGAGGGTCTGGGATGGGGTGTGAGCACCCAAGAACCCCGCCCTGAGGGTCTTGGATGGGCAGTGAGCACCCAGGAATACCCGCCCTGAGGGTCTGGGATGGAGTGTGAGCACCCAGGAATACCCGCCCTGAGGGTCTGGGATGGAGTGTTAGCACCCAGGAATACCCACCCTGAGGGTCTGGGATGGAGCGTGAGCACCCAGGAATACCCACCCTGAGGGTCTGGGATGGGCAGTGAGCACCGAGGAATACCTGCCCTGAGGGTCCAGGATTTCCCTGGAGGCGTTTGTAGGCCTGTGCCGTATTCCTTATGCCCCAAGCACCATGGGTGAGGCTACCTGTCGGGCCATCTAAGTATCATGACCTCTGCCCGACAGGAGAAGCTGAAGCTCTTGCAGGCAGAGGTGGCCTTTCTGCCTAAACTCCTCTCTGTTTACACTCAACAGATACCCCTGCAGCTGAGCCTGCACGATCGTTGAGTGCGGGGCTGGGGACTCGGTGACATTGCTACTCGCTTCTGGAAGGCCCTTCTCTGAGCAGCTCAGCAGTTTTGGGTCTCCCACTGAAGCATGGAACTGAGGTGGGGTCATTGCAGCCACTGAATCGATGGAGAAACTAAGCCACAGATTTATGTGAACAGAGACAGACTGTCATAAGAGGGACTTTACCTAACAAATACAAGCAGTGTCACCTGGTTCTTTGTACCCTCAATGAATCCCCAACAACAATAAATAAAAGAAACAGATAGTTCCAAGCATTATGTTCCCCGTCTCACGCCCCAGATACACGTGTGTTGCAGCAAGCATAGTAGTGGTGATGCATTAAACTGGATAAAATATATTTCATGCTTATAAATTGTATGACAACAATATGATTTTTGAAGCTGAAATAGTAAATTATGCAAAGTGGGACACTGCATGTACATGTAAAGTTAGCTGTGACTTGGTCGGGTGACTCATCTTTCAACTGTCTGTTGCTCAGCCTCACGCCTCCCTCCCCACCCCTCTTGGGGCCACAAGTCTCTGCTCTCAGGGAAGAGCAGTGGGTCCTCCCAGCCGCCTGCTCGCTCCTGGGGCAGGGGCAGCACTAGGGCCTCCGTCTCTCACTGTCACCTGCAGCTTCTGTACACAGGACTGTTCCAGGGTCTTTTCTTTATAACTCAGTGACATCTTGTAACATTTGACCACATGGCAGCATTCAGAAGAATCTCTGGGGGGGGGGCAAGAAGTGTGAAATGTCAAAGGGGTGTGTAAAGGAGCCTATGAAAGGGACATTTGAGAAAAAGGAGAGAAAAAAAAACAGATGAGGATGAGACAGTGACTCAAAGCCCACAGGGGGGTTCGGTGTGGCCTCCGCTTTCCTTTTCCTGGGTCATGGTAGTTGTGGTCTTTTGTGGGCACACTGGGATTTACTGCTGGTGTGCAGGGGGGTGGTGCACATTTGCGAACGTGATGAAGGGAGTCTGCGGCCGCTCTGGAGGGCTCCAGCGGGTTGTGGGCTATCTCGGGCGTTCTCTTCTGTGCCTGACTTGGTCTCAACCTTAGACACTGGCAAGGCCGCCTGTAAAGTTTTCTGAGAAATTTGCATAATTGTCCATTAGTCCAGTCTCTCCCTCTCCATTGTTGTTCCCTGCTAATGCCCCACCATATATCCATCAGCAGCCCCTGGCACAGGAGCATGGGAGTCCGTGAGATGTCCTGGGATTGTAAATAAACACCATGGCGTCAGGGCGCAGACAAGAGGGAGCCTGCCAGGGCTGCCACTGGCGGCGAAGTTATAATTACAGCAGAGGGGTGCGAGGGGGACCCCTTCCACCATAGATTTAATTGTCATCAGCTGCTGAGGACAGGGTATGGGAGACCCAACCGTGCAGTGGACTGTGCTCAGGAGCCCCAGTCCTCGGCAGCCCCTGGGTGAGCTCATGTGTGGGCGGTGGGGCAGAGACGGCCTGAACCCAACAGTTGGGCTGTTTTCAAACTGGAGAACCAGGGACCCTTTGTCCCTGGAACATTTCACACAAAAAAAGAAATCAGAGGCAAGTGGGAACCGAGTTTTTGCTGTAAGAAAGTGAGTAGTAGCTGGGCGTTGTGGCGGGCACCTGTAGTCCCAGCTACTTGGGAGGCTGAGGCAAGAGAATCGCTTCAGCCCGAGAGTTTGAGGTTGTTGTGAGCTGTGATGCCACAGCACTGTACCCAGGGTGACAGCTTGAGACTCTGTCTCAAAAAAAAAAAAAAGAGAGAGTAGTAAAGTCCCTGAAAGGAATGTGACATTTTTAGAGCTGTCATTTGTCCCTTAGCTTGGTCACTCTGGTCAGACATGCACACTCAGTGGTGAGTGGGGACACTTGTTACCCCTGCCCAATTTTCCAGATTTTTCTTGGCAGCTGGAGTTAAGATGTGCACAGGGCCCTTCTCTGGCCCATTTGTGGCCAAGTGGGTGTAGAAGTGGGGGAGCCAGCTACCTGCTGTCCCACAGTGGAAGTTCACTGCTGCCTGATGCCAAGTTCTGGTGATGGTACCTGTGGGACAGGGCACAGGTAAAGAACGGCCATAATCTGAAAGCCAAGAGTGGTCTTGTAGCCACTCATGGGCATTTGAGTTTTACATTTCTTGCATTTTTATTCTTACAGCAGCTTTATTAATGAGAAGCTTCCATTCTGGAAGTGGACTAGGACATGTGCTGGCCCAAGGACATGTGCATTTTCTGTGTGCACTGTGCACATGGCGCTGCATCTGGCTGCTGGGAGGGAGCTGCTTGGAAGGGTTGTTTTCCTGGGCAGTGAGGTTTCTCAGCCAACAGATGTAGCACGCACCTCCAGTAGAAACCGAGCCATTGGGGCTGTGTGGTTTCAAAAGAGGCCTCAGAGCTCTGCGTTTCATGCCCCGTGTGTCCTGTGAGACCTAGGACGGGTTCCCCATGCAGGCTGTCAATAGCCTTCCATGGGGCAGCCAGAGAGAAGTCCTAGGGATTTTGTTGTTACTGAACAGGTGATTTCAGGTGAGGGCTCCTCTGAGGGTCCTGTCCTGTAGAATTAAAAGGATCTCTCAGTTCATATACACTAAAAAATGGGGTTTAACTGCTGAGAGGCCCACATAGCCACTGATGGCCACAGCCTCACACCTTGTAATCAGGACCCTGTTAAAAGTAGGCTCTGCTGACTGCTGAGGTTCTGAGAAAATGCAGACAGACATGGCTCTGTGTGGACAGCCATCGGAGGACACTGGAGACCCAGGTCTGCCTCTGTCACAGGTCACAGCAGGCACCCTTGGAAGTGGCTGTGCCCTCAGATGTAGGCGTGTTGCTTTGCCAGTTTGCTGTGCGTGCTCTGGGTCTGCTGGCTCTAAGTTGTGGGATTTCACTGCAATTTACCAGAGTCCCTGCTTAGCTCAGCAAGTTCTTGCTGTAGGAAAATTTTATATGGACTTTGCTGGATGTGAGGAAGGTGTCCACTTTCAATTTCACCATCCAAAGACAAATATGGGGACTCGCCCCTGCCAAGCACTAGCAGACAGCAGGCTTCTGCGGTGGGCCATGTGGGGTGTGGGGTGAACTTGTAACTGGAGCAAAGAGGTGGGCACTGACTCACCCAGAGAAACCCCACAGGGCTGTGCGGCTGCTTGACTCTGTCTTGTGCTCCTCAGCCGCAGACCATCATTATGTTCCTACTGGAAGAACTGATTAAGAAGGAGTAAGGCTATAGATGACTTTTAAAAAAAAGCACTGCCTCACTGTTCAGGGAAAAAGAGGGGATTTAGAAGGCTGGAGGGAAATGGGAAACTCGCCCTCACCAGCCGGTGCAGGACACGGAGCTGTCTGCTCACCGAGGCTGCAGGGGAGACAGGTGGAATGACTGTTGGTGCCTCCAGATCAGAACTGCGCTCAGTGCTGCCTTAAGAAAGAGGCAGGAGATGGTGCACGCTGTGTTGGGACGGGTTATGACCAACAGAGGGGCAGCAGGGGTAATGCCTGGCCCTGGCTGAGCACGGACGGCAGGGGGGCCGCTGAGGCCTGGCACAGATGACAACATGCAGCAGGTCAAAAACAAAACAAAACAAAAATAAACAAAAAAAAAAACTCCCGAGAAAACCCAAACTGCACGTTAGATTTTGACAACTGTAACGACGACTCTGACCCATCAATTAATTCAGTGTTAAAATAAAAAAAGGTTGTGTCTTTTTCCATGTGCAGAGCCCATCGCTGTGGGTGCTTGGATGTCTATTCATGTGGGCGTGAATGACTTCTGAGGGACTCTTCTCCTCTGAAGGACCCACATGTAAGTGGCTCCATGCTGTGAACCAGCCCCTGGGGTCAGAGGCAACTGACCCCTGCAAAGCCAGCAGGGAATGTCCAGCAGCTGCTACAATGAGGCCTTAATTGGCTTGGCCAGCCTTCTGGGATTAAGTCACCCAGTATTATTAGCACATGGACCCCCCCATCTATTCTGCAGTGTGACATTCTGTGACCTCCTTGACACCCCCCACCCCCCATCTGTTCCTGGGAAGTTTATGCATTTTGTTAGTGGACCCAGAGCAGGGAGGGGTCTTGCTGTGCAGACAGCCTGGGCCTCCCATAGAGGGTGCCCTGGGCTTCTCTCTGTCTAGGTGGGGTTTGAGCACCTCACAGTCCATGAGTCTGAGGTGGTGCTGGTGGAAGCAGCTGCCCCAGGAGCGCTGGCTGGCCATCCAGGACCTCAGCTTGTGGACACGAATGCTATTCAGGGTGAGCATTGACTGGTGCATGAGGGAGGGTTCCTGCTCCCTCCTTGAAGGGCGGGTGACACTGGCCACAGCAGACTAGTGCGTAGCCTGGACCATGGGCCCATCCCTAGCCCCCCTGGAGCAGCTGCAGTCTGAGCCCCAGGATGCCTTGCATCTGGCCTCCCGACCTGTGTCCCCAGCTGGACTCTGACCCAGCCTCCTGCTGTCCCACCTCCTTCCTGCTTCCTGTGATGGGCGGCTTTGGCTAATCTTGTCTAACCCTCATATTTTTCTAGACAGATGCCTGCCTGAGTTTGTGAGGCTGATCTGGCCCCTGGTCCCCACTTGGGGACAGTAATCCAGGCTGTCCCCATAGCCACTTTGGATAAGATCGTCTCGGCTGCTCCCTTGGGAAAGCAGCTTCTTAGGAGATGGTCTGGAGATGTGGCACACTGCTTCTGGATCTGCAGAGGGACAGGGACACTGCCCGTGGCCAGGCCCAGGCCAGTGTGGACAACCTCTGTGTGCTCCAGGTGCATCGCACAGGCCTGGCCCAGGCTGCAGACATGAACTGCCAGGCCACTCTTGGTTGAAGAATTGTTTCCTTTGACTGTGAAATCTCGGTTATCAGAAATAGCTGTGTTTTCTAGGAACTCTTAAATGCTGGTCTCTCTCTTCAGATGAAGGCACTGAACACACCATTCATGAAGAACACTTGAAGAAATTTTCTCTTTCTTAAATTTGTGTTTCAATTAAAAGTTGACTTTTTTGATACATACATTATCATTCAACAAATTGTGCTTTCATAAAACATATATGAAAAATCATGCACACTGCACAGATGTGCACGGCCCGCTTCACGCCAGGCACATCTATGTCCTTTGACAGAAATTCCATCTCTTCCAATGACTTTAAATCATAGTAAGTTACAGTTTATTCACTAACCTTGTACTTGTATTTCTGGATTACAAAGTCAAACTGCCATGGAGCACAGAGACCTGCACACACCACCCCGCACAGTCACAGTCAGCATTTGTGTAAACCTTCACTGAGCTTAGCCCTTGGTAATGTGACAAGTCTTCAGGTTTGGTTTATTCTGTGGTATTGACGTCTGTTTATGGGGCATTTGTAATTCTGAATGTATCATATGCGTTTCCCTAGAAGCTTTCTCCCTAGAAACTACTATTTGCTGAATGGTAGCAGTGCAACTATCTAGTTAGTTGAGTATCACAATGACTCTTAAAATTGTTACTGTTGTATCATCCTGGCATATGAAGTCTTAAACTATCTGTCTTTTGTAGAACTGCATTAGTCAAAAACAATGTATCATCGGTTGGCAGAACTAATTTAAAAATTGAGTTAAGAACCTTCACGTAGGCTCAGGGACCGCACCCCTGCTCCTCCCACATCATCATAGAACACGTGTGACCCAGCAGAGCCAGGAGGGGGATGTGTTTGCTTCTGTGGGTGGGCACAGGGGTGCGTGAAGAGAACTCCTGTCCTCTGGAGGGCTCAGCTCCCCCTCACACAGTAGGCTCTCAGTAACATGCACCAAGAGAATGCATAAACCGTGTGCAAAAGAATGCAGCTGGGGGGAGGCCAGCCCAGGGGTCCAGGCAGAGGCACAGAGCACACACAGAGGGGATCTTTGCAGGGATGCAGGTGGCCCCAGGGTAGACGGTGTCCTGAGATTAGGAGCGTAAATGTGAGTTCTGGGAGCACCATGGACACACGGAAGGAAGGGGCTAACGTCACAACCAAGACCCACTGGGGTCTAGCATGTGCCTGCCCTGGGCCTCTCTCCCGAGATGAGTGGCTAGCAGTGGGGTGTGGAAGGGCAGGTTGGGGGCAAAGCTGGCAGCATGGGCGGGTGGCATCAGGGCGAGCCTGTCCCTCCAGACTCTGAGGCCTGGGCACATCCTGGACGTCAGCTTCCCACACAAATTTCTGGAAACATAGGCAGGGAAGCCATTCATTTAGGAACCCAGCAATCCGCTGAACCAATTTTGAAACCAGATTTTTGGGTTTGAATTCCAGCTTCACCTTTAGACACATGACCCCATGACCCCTGTGCACACATCAGTTTCCTCACCTGTAGAATGGGAGCGGTGTGGCTGCTGTATGGGGTTATTGTGAGGCCTCATTAGCCCTGGGGGGGGGGTTCTGTGCACAGAAAAGTCTCAGATGATGCCTCAGTCAGGGAGTCATGGGCTGCTGCCCTGTCCTGAAAGGTGTGTCCACTGCAGGTCCCAGGTGTCGTGAGACTGGTGAGGACTCCAGTCCCCTCTTACCCTTTCAGGGGGAAGTGGTGTCAGGAAGGCATCAGCTCTGACTTCCTTTGTTTCCGAATTTGCCTCTCACATGTGCTCTGAATATCAGCTCAGGAATTTCATCCCGGATAGGAATGGGTCTCTGAAAGGAGCCTGGAGCCTGCGTGGGTCTGCACTGGACGGAGAGGCAGCTGGGTTGGTGGCTGGCGCTGAGGGGCTTGGTGCAGCAGGTCTCCAGAGGAAACTCAGCTCCTCTGTCCCTCGGTAGGGCACAGCTCCGCCCTCCTCGCTGCGATTCTGTTTGTAAGTAGCTGTCAGAAGTGAGTCAAAGGCTTCAATTTTAAAAATTAATTTTTCCCATTGCCTGTCAATATCAGTGTCAGAGGGGCCCAGCTGGGACTCGGGGCATCACTGGGGTCTCTTTACTCCCATTCTTGTCCTCCCATCAGCAGAACCACCTAGGTTAGCGGGGGCTTCCTGCCTCCTCCTGAGACCCTTGCTTTGGCCAGCACAGAGGCGTCCAAAAAGTTTGGGCAGCCGTCATGTGGCAGAAACTGCTCTGCTCCCATCCCACTTGCCAGCTGCAGCTGCCCACTGGACAGAGCGCACCTTCTAAGTTGTCCTGACATCAAGGAAGATGCGAGTTGTAATTGAAGAGCAGGTGTTTTGAAGTTCAGAACAAGCTGAAATGTCCGTCTGCTGAGTGATTCTGGCCAGCACTCTCACCTCAGTGAGCTTCAGGCTTTTATCTTTTTTAATCTTTAAAAAAGAAGGCAGATAATATAAAGACTATGGAGGGTGCTGGCCACAAATGAATCAGTGGCATTAGTATTGTCACTGTGGGCAGGGCTTAGACAGTATTTGTGCCCAAATAAAAAGCGCAGTCTGCTGTGGCGGCTTGAGTGCGGGGCGGTCGGCTGTGTGTTGGTCACTGCTCCAGCCTCTGTCATGTTCTCCTGGGAGCTCTGATGCCATCTTGCTGCCTCCAGTTCCTTAATGTGCTTGACAAGGTCACATTTAAATGTATTTACATTCTATACTTTATTAAGGGTGCTCAGCAAACCCATTTCAGCAACTCACAGTAAAAGAAGAAGGGAGTGATCTTCCCGGGAAGCATCCTGCATGAGAGGTGACGTCAGGACTGGGGAATGCACAGGCGGAAAACATTAACAGACCTTCGGATGCCCTAAGACAGAGGTTCAGGGAGGAATTAAAAAAAGGCCCCGACTGCCACTGAAGCCTGGGTTGCTCCCCAGCCATGCCCTGCCAGGCCACCCATGAGCTGCCAGCCCCTTGGGAAGACGGCTGCCCTGGAGGACTGGCTGCTGCCACATTTATTAGACGTGGGAGAGGCCCCATCAATCACGGCAGTGGGCTGAGTGTGGCTGGCCGGGAGAGCCCACAGGCCCTCTTTGAAGTGTCTTTTACTGAAGGCAATCATCTGAGGGACGTAATAGGGCTCTTCTTCCCAGTGAGCAACCTCCAGTGTGGAGTGGCCGGATGGGGACTGTGAAGGGGGAGGCAGTAAAGGGCTCTATGAGGGCAATTTGCACACTCACTGCTCTTTGATATGTTAATGAGATTTAAAAAATGGGATTCTTTTTCTTTTAGAGGTCCTTGGGCAGTGACAGCCACAGAGCAAGTGTCTGCCCAGGAGGTGACCAGGGCCGGGGCAGTCTCTGCAGACCTGGGACTTGGTTGTGAACTGCTTATGCAGACACAGCACCTTAGGATGCTGGGCAGGACCAGCCAGAGTGAGTCAGATCCAGGGGGTGCATGGGGCCCCTGTGGGGGTTCTTATTTATTTTTGTTAGAACTTAGAGATATAGTTTTAACAAATATAATCTGTTTGCAATTCTATTAAACAGAACATTTGGAGACTTAACCTCTTTCATGTCTACGTGGATGGAGCTGGAACATATTCTTCTTAGTAAAGTATCTCAAGAATGGAAGAAAAAGTATCCAATGTACTCAGCCCTACTATGAAACTAATTTATGGCTTTCACATGAAAGCTATAACCCAGTTATAACCCAAGAATAGGGGGAAGGGGGAAAGGGAGGGGAGGGAGGGGGGAGGTGGGCAAAGGGAGGGGGATTGGTGGGATTACACCTGCGGTGCATCTTACAAGGGTATATGTGAAACTTAGTAAACGTGGAATGTAAATGTCTTAGCACAATAACTAAGAAAATGCCAGGAAGGCTATGTTAACCAGTCTGATGAAAATGTGTCAAGTGGTCTATAAAACCAGTGTATGGTGCCCCATGATCGCATTAATGTACACAGCTATGATTTAATAATAATAATAATAATAAAAGAAATTTAGTGATGCTATGCCGTTTGTACTGCACTTTGAAAATTTTGTCATCGACATCCTCTGAAGACCAAATACCTCTGCTTTTTTTAAGCTGGACAAATGGGAAAACTGTATCAATTCCTCCGAGCACCTAGGGTTTCTCAGTCCCTGTGGCAAACCAGCTGAGGAGAGTTGCACCCTCTGAGTGAGTGGCCCTTCATGTGACCCCTGTCTGCAGGGCTCTGGAGCACTGGGTCCCACTGAGGACCCTTACTGAGGTTGCCCTACTTGGACACCCCTCCCTGGCCTCTCCAACAAGAGGAAATGTGATCAGGATTGAAACAGAAATGCAAATCAAAGCAAAAGATCGGCCCAAGTGCACACATGTGGGAGTGTAGGTGTGGCCAGCGCAGGGGTCTGTGGGTGAAGGTTCCTCATCCAAGTGCTCCTTGCTGGGCTGTGGCCCGGACGATATCCTGCTCTGCGATCTGATGTCGGCATCCCTGGGTTCTCCAGGCCTCCACTGCCCTTTCCATTGTGTGATCTGCCAAGCGTCTGGGTGGCCTCTTGCATTTGTCTTGTTCTGGTGTGCAGTCACACTCAGCGCTGTGCTACACGGAGCAGACATGAGCCCTCCCGGGTGGCTGGTGGAGGCCTGGTCCCCGGTGTGGCGCATGATCATGGTGCAGTCAGAAAGAGGGGGGAGTGGTGCCTCCCGGGCAGGGGCCCTGGGCTCTGTGGGAGCCCTTCCCTGACCCAGCAGGGGCTTCTCTGTCCCCTTGGGGCTTTCCAGCCTCAGAGCAGCTCCAGGAGGGTCTCAGGGTTGCAGCCAAGGCCTGGGGCTTGTGTGGTGTCTGAGCACTTGACCTCCAGCAGCTGGGTACAAATTCCAGTTAAAAACATTGTGCTCTGAATTTCCTATTTACTCCCGAAGCTTACTTATTTATTTTTGTTAGAACTTAGAGATACAGTTTCAACAAATAGAATCTGTTTGAGATGTAAATCTGAAACAGATTATCTGTCTTCTTAGGCCACCCCCCCACCCCCCTTTATAATACCAGGTACATGTTTCAGAAGCAGGTATGTGACAAGAGTCTCTTGTTTAAGTCATGCGTGTATTTCATGTGTGGTTTCGTGCAATCATACTATAGTCACTGCTGTTATATTTTAATGGTTTGAACAATGTGAATTGGCCTCCCTCTCTCCCTTTCTTCTCTTCTGTTTTTCCTTCCTTCCTTCCTGTTCATGCTTTTCTTTTAAATCTTATCCTGACCTTAATCCTTTAAATATCTAGTGTAGCAGTGCTCCACACAGAAATGTAATTAATACTGTTGAATTAATGGCTGACTCGAGTCATACACAGGCCTCCTGTTCTCCAGCCAGCTGGCCACGTGCCCCTGGACCGAGTAAACCACCTGGCTAATCCGTGCCCTGTTTCCCCATAAATGTCTGCCGAGTGCCTACTGCATGTCAGGCCCTGCTCTTTCCCTTGGGAACAGAAGAATGAGTGAGACACAGTCCCTGTTCCCACGCAGTGGATGGTGTGAAAGAGGGGGGGAAGCTGAAGCTGCGGAAAGCATAGCACCAGCAATGGTGACCATACTCAATGGCTCGGGGTGCAGATGGACCAGGTGACCCCTGATGGCTCGGGGTACAGAAGGACCAGGTGACCTCCTATGGCTCGGGGTGCAGAAGGACCAGGTGACCCCCGATGGCTTGAGGTGCAGAAGGACCAGGTGACCACCGATGGCTTGAGGTACAGAAGGACCAGGTGACCCCCGATGGCTTGAGGTGCAGAAGGACCAGGTGACCGCCGATGGCTTGAGGTGCAGAAGGACCAGGTGACCCCAATGGCTCGGGGCACAGAAGGACCAGGTGACCCCCGATGGCTCGGGGCACAGAAGGACCAGGTGACCCCTGATGGCTCGAGGTGCAGAAGGACCAGGTGACCCCCGATGGCTCGGGGTGCAGAAGGATCAGGTGACCTCCTATGGCTTGAGGTGCAGAAGGACCAGGTGACCCCCGATGGCTCGGGGTGCAGAAGGACCAGGTGATCCCCGATAGCTTGGGGTGTGGAAAGACCAGGTGACCCTTCCTGGGGAGCGAAGGACTCACCTGGCTCTGAATGGACCTGCTGGGCAGCTGGCAGGCCCCAGAGCAGGAGCCTGGGCTGGGGCAGCGTGTGCAGACTCCGCAGCAGGGTGGTGTGGCTCCAGCATGGTCTCTGTGGGAGGCGCTTTGTCCTGCAGGGTCAACCCAGCCTTATTGTGAACCGACCTTGCTATTTGCAATTTTCTCTGTTTGTTTGTGTGGGGGGTGGCAAGGGCAGGAGGGGTGCAGCATTTGAGACCTGCCTCCTTCTTTGGAGCCTAGAGTTTGACGAGAGAAGCTCCGTTGAGTCCAGATCTCTGTCCTGCTGTATAGACGGCCTCATGCATCTCCAGTTACGCTGTGTCCAGGAGACTCTGAGTCCATCTGTCATCTCCCAGGAGAGAACTGCAGTGTGAAGTGGTCACAGGCTGAGATGTGTCTGCTTCACGACCTCCAGTCTCCTTTCTTGCTCTGTCGGGGGAGGCGCCCGGGCTAGGGGCCCCCAAGGACTGTTTCCAGCTGCAGGCTCTGTGATCACATGCAGCTTAGGTTTGGTGCATTTCCCTGAATGCAAATCTCTGGCAAACTCTGTCATATATAGAATTCTAAAACAGTTCTCATGTTAAATAATTAGCATACGCATCAGGGCAACACGTTACACGCAGGTGAAGCCAGACCAACGTAAGCCCTTGGCCAACACCTGTGAAGTTAGTTGCCTTTGCCATTAAGGTAGCTGGCCAGAGCTGGGGGCCTGTTCACGGTCTCTGTGCTCTTGTTCGTGGGGGACTGCAGCTTCTCAGGGCCCCTGTGAGCCGCGGCCGTGTGCAGCTCTGAACTCTGATGGCCGTCCGACACAGGGCAGGGGTTCGGAAGAGGTTCCAGGCAATGATAGTAACAGGAAAAGAAGCGGCTGAGTGAGGCTTTGAGGGAATAAAGTCTCATCTCTCCCCTGCCATTTAAAGATTGCACCACCTAACACGTTTTTTATTACAGATGCCAGGTCTTAGGGGAGTGACTCATCTCTGACCAATAAGCGTGTGTGTGTGTGAATGCATGTTTCTGTGTCTGTGCATATGTGCACAAATCAGTGGATGTGATGTGTGTGTGTGAATGCATGCATGTGGTAGGTGTGTGTATATGTGAATGAGTGTGTCTCCGTGTCTGTGCATGTGTACAAACGCACATATGTGGTACGTGTGTGCCCAGGTGCTATCAGGTTGGATTGGTTTAGCTGCTCAACATTTGCCTGTGTGGTGGTGTTCATTATTGAAATAATTTTATCTCAGGAGTGAGACATCGGGAGGTCGTGCGGAGATGCTGATGAATATTAGGCTGTCTCAGATGGCGAGGTGGCTCTCATAGGAAGGCAGCCCTGCAGCAGATCCCATGATCCCTGTGTTGTTCTGGGTCCTGAGAGGTTGGGTGAGATGCAAGACTTACGGGTGTGTAATGCCCTGAGGCACCACGGGAGCCTCCTCCCATTTGTGAAGTAGCATCAGACCCTGGAAAGGACGCTCTGCTGACAAGATGGGGAGGGGTGGACACTGCCCACTGGTCTGTTGGAGGGTGGACACTGCCAACTGGTTCATCGGAGGGCGGGTGCTGCCCACTGGTCCATTGGAGGGTGGGCATTGCTCACTGGTCCGTAAGAGGCCGGGCGCTGCCCACTGTTCCGTTGGAGGTTGGACACTGCTCACTGGTCTCAGGGGTTTTTCTTTCCTTAAAGACCCACATGCTCATGATGGAAAATCCTGGGACTAGCAGAAGAGACTCCAAGTAAGACAAACTACATCGAATCCTGGCTCAGTACTGAGCTTTTTCGGTTGGACGATTTCAAACCTCCCTCTTTACATGGCCTTTCAGATGGAGCTGACTGACTGAGAGAGCCCATGGAGAATGTGGGAGTTTCATTGTTAGTTCAAGGCTTCATATTCCCTATAGCTAACAGGTGGGATGGAAGATGGGATCAATACGTAGGGCCTCATTCTACCAAAAGAAAAAGTCTTATTTAAATGGTTAAAAAATAAATACTGCATTAATACCGTGTCATCATCATTGCACCCAGCTTGGTCCTCATTACAGGAGATGACAACTTAATTTTGCTGCGTGAAACCCTGAAGTCAGGCAGGTGGTCAAATGAAGGCATGGCCATCCATCTGTCTGTCCCTCTGTCCGTCCACTCACCCACCCGCCCACCCATCCATTTGTCCATCTGTGCTTCCGTCATCTGTCCATTAATCTGTCCGTTCATCCATCCATCCATCCATCCATCTGTTCATCTCTCCATGCATGTGAGGCTGAATGCTGGTTTCCCAAAACAAAGTCAGTTGTCGTGTAGGGGATTATGGAATCCCTGAAAATCCTGGCGTGAGGAAGTTAGCTGAAAAACGCTTACCCTAGGTGTTTCAGTGAATTTAAGGACTATAATAAAATAAAGGCAGGGGGGAAACAGTCTTTTGCACTTACTTAAAATCTTCCTGTATGTGGTGTTAAGAATTAGTTGTGAACTACAGGTGCCCTGTGTGATGAGAATTATGAGATAATCACAACGTGTCACTGTGCTTCTTTCCCACAATCTGTGGCCTGCGTGGGGGCCTGGTGGGCTCTCCATGTGAGGTGAGGCCCACTCGTGAGGTGCTTTGACTTTACAGTAGGACCACCCACTCTCGGAGGGGCGGTCTTCCTAGGTGGTGCCGCTCACAGGAGCACACAGCGCAGACACACACACATTTACATGTCCACATGAAGTGCACACACCAGCACTTGTCGTGCCTGGGGTGGTTCTGTTCTGCAGAGTCACAGTGTGACACACACTGGGTCAGTGGCACCGAGCTGCTCTCTCAGAGGAAGTGCAGGGTCTGTTCCCTGCTGGCCTCTGGCCACAACAGTCTCATCAGTTAACACATGACCTTGTTTTATGTGTGTTTCTGTTCGAATCATCTGATTTAATAGCAATTGTTGATGCACTGACATTGAACTCAGGACCAAAGCACAGCCGCTTGGCCCAGACCCGAGGCAGCAGCACTGCTCTGCACTTGGGGACAGTTGAAATGGCCAGACCACCGGCAGGAAGTAGAACAGTGTGGCTGTGAACATGTGCAGAGGACACTTGTCTGTGGCTTGAGAGCTGGAATGACATAGAACCTGGTTTGTCTCACCTCACTGGAAAGAGGCGGGTTCAGCAGCTCAGTGCCTGCTGCCTTGGGTGTGTCTGCGAAGGACGGATAAGAACCACTGTATAGGGCGGCGCCTGTGGCTCAGAGGAGTAGGATGCCCACCTCATATACTGGAGGTGGTGGGTTCAAACCCAGCCCCGGCCAAAAAAACCCACTGTATAGATTTGCAGTAAAGACACGCGTTAGTGAGCAGGTGAGTTTGCCAACACAGGATCCACCAGCATTGAGGATCGGCTGTATCTGATGTTGAGTGAGTTCCTAGGAGAAGATGAGGCCACATACTTCTATTTCACAGGGGACACTGAAGTGTGTATCTTGGTGAAGCCTGAGTGAGAACCACGTGCACAGGGCTGCAGAAGGCGCCTCCCATTCTGTGTGTTTGCGGAGGGTTGGCAACACGGAGGGCTTTGCTCCCAGACATCACGTCCTCTTCCCTGCCTGCTCTGCAGAGCCTCTCCCACCTCCCCTGGGTGCCCGCAGGTGACCTAGAGAAGGAGAAACACAGTGAGGGCCAGAAGCACGCACACACGTCAGGTGGTCTTGTTGGAATTAAAATTGATCATTCCCCCAACGTGTATGAATTGCAGGTAAGACGGATGGGGGTAGCAGGTCTGGGTGCACTTGACCAGCAACGGTGCTTTGAATCCAACTCTGAACAGTGGTACGTGGATAACGTCACTTATAATGTGGCAGTTTTGGCTCCCTGCTTATTTCTGATCTCCTGAGTCTTGCTGGACATTTACTGAATTTTTTTTTTTCATCGTGTTGACTCAGTTAAAAAGCTGAGCCTGCCTGGATCTTTCTGAATTCTGCATTTCCTCAAGTTTGAACACTTGGTATGACTGTCAACTAATATTTTACAGCGAAGGAATAACAGAACACAGAGCCACGAACATCCACGGCTCACGGACCTCCCACCCTCGTGTGCCGCAGGCTGAAGAGGCAGCACAGAGGACGGGCAGACACACTTCAGCTGACTTATGGCCCTGCCACTGGCACGGTGGATTTTTCTGTTAGTTTGTTATTATTTTTTATTATTGGTATTAGCATTAATCTCTGGGAAAATGAATAAAAAATAGAAAAATGTCCTGGCCTCATGGGCAGTGCCTTATTTTTGAGAATCCAGCTCCATGGCTTTGAATAGAGCCATTTCCATTCTACCCACATTCAATCAACGGTTTGCCTTTTGTTTCCCTGGGCAATTGCATAACTCTAATATTGACCTTAACTGAAGTCCTTTGTTTTGTACCCTAACAGCCCGAAGCATTAAAAATGCGTGTTTACTTAATTTGTCCTGGCATGCAGTGTAATTACAAGCAGTTTGTTTTCTCTGTTGTAAAATATGGTCTGGAGAAGGAATAAAGTAATGTGGAAAATTAACATTGTGATGTACTGTATAGTGGCATAACACTAAAACACTTAGCAGGCCGAGCACTGGAGGTGCTGTTTGTGCTGTGTGCAAGAGCAGTAAAGAATTAAATGCCTCTTTCTAAACTATATTTGCATGATTTTCAACTGCAGTAAGATTAATCTGGCAGCACTAAGAATAAACAACACAACAACAAAATCAAAGACTCCACACAGTTGACTGGTGCTCTTGAAGCTTTGAACTTATATTTCTGCATCTGTGGGACCCCACGTGTTGTTTTTATGGGATTAATTGTGGGACAGTGATCCTTGGTCCCCGAGGCTCTGGACCTGCCCCGGGCTTGTGCTCTCTGCTGGTGCACCAAGGGCTCCTACAGGTGTGTCCTGGGGCCTCTTCTGGCCTTAGTGTGACCTTCATCCCTCTGTCGGCTAAAAAAGTCTTGCCAGGTTGGCAGAGTTTTCTGCTTCTCTGTCTGGTTCTTGCTGCAAAACATTTTGTGATGCTCTGCATGAAGGATACTATATAAATAATAAATTACACTGTATCATTTACCAAACTTCAAGTGATCACAGAAAGAAACGGTAAGGAATCCACCGGCTTGCCTTCAGGGCACACTGGGACATGGGCTGTGCGTGTGCATGTCAGGGTCTGCAGGCATGTGAAGGGGCGCTGTCGTGTTAAAGCAGCCCTCCCACAAACGCCTCCTCCCATGCTTGGTTACTTGTGAACAGTGCCAGGGAGCAGAATGCCCTGGGACTCTAGCGCTGCTACCCTATCACTTCTCAGTGGCCACCTGGTCTATACGCGTGGCTTCTCTGAATGTGGCCCTATTCGTGCACTATGGCTTTGGGATGGGCAGATACCAGGCACAGCCCTTGGGGATGGTGCAGTCTTACACTTGCTGTAGGCGTTTGAGAGGCCCCGGGGACTTCAACTTGTGCTCCCTCTGTGCAGACAGTGAGCTTTGAGGGCTGCAGGGGTCTTTGTCCCCAGGAAGGGCATGTGTACTCTCCTCTGGCTGTGGCCACAGAACGTGGCTTCATCTGGCTTTGCCACCCTCACTGTCTGACTCACCTGCTCGGTCCAGGAGGCATCAGGTTGACCATAGGAATGGGAAAGCTTTCTAGTGACAGCCAAGGGACAGAGTTCCCTGAGCCCATCAGCAATGGGAAAATCATTAGAATAGGTCAGGCTCAGCAAATATCTTCAGAATAATTCCTCTGTAATGTACAGCCCTCTGGGAGTGTGATCAATAGCACTAAAGAAACATGCATCCAGACGGCTCTTCCTGGCTCGAGTCTTTGTCCTCCTGTGTTCTGTCTGCTCCTGCACAGCAATCTGACCACAGCGACCTTGGTCTCCTCCTCTGCTGTTCTGCACCGTATCCGATTCCTCCTCAGACCAGCGTATACATGCAGCAGTGGGGAAGGTGACAGTGGCAGTGGGAGCTCGTGGTGTGTGTGGCTGAGAGCAGGGGAGGCCTTCCAGGGGCAGAGTGTGGGGACCATGGAGCTCAGGGCGGAGCTGGGTGAGGCGGGGTGGGTCAGGGGTGGATTCTGGGTCCAACTTTGCAGCTGGCTGCCTGGGGGGCCATTTGCTCAGGTGCCCCCCGAGGCAGAGCTCTGGTTTTGGTGGGAAGACGACTGTTCGGTTTGGGTGTGTATCCCAAGTGCTGAGGACAAACTTCAGCAATTAGCAACTGCCCTGAAGCCCAGAAGTCCTGAGTGATGCCTGGCAGGGAGGCCGCGTGGTGTAGGACCAGCCTGTGCATGGGCCCTATGTGGTGAGGCTTCCAGCTGGGCACTGGCGCTATCTCATGGGGCTGCAGCCCTCTCAGCTGCGACTGTGGGTGCCAGAGGCTGCCTTAAGCATCCAAGTCACCGGGGCCTGTGCACAGTAGGTGCTCAGGAAAGGCCACCTGCCACCTCAGGACCACCAGCTTGGGTCCTCGGTGGCCCAGGAACGTCGGCTACATCTGTGACGCTTCTGTGGCTAAGACCGTCTCACATATTATTCACTTCATTTTAGGAAGCACTGATATTTCCGTACTGTAATTTACCCCACATTAACTTAAACATTATGTAGTCTGTTTTCTGGACACGCATGTGTAACTCTCATTAGTGCTAATTGGAGATGCGTGGGGTGTAGAGAACCTCGAGTCCCCCCCCTTCCTCCTGCTGCACAGCCCAGCCACCCCCTGTAAAGAGGACCAACCCCTCCTCTGGTTTTCAAAGGGCCCAGGGTGTGTTTTAGTATTGCAACGATATCAAGGGTTATGGAAAAAGGGCTGTAATGACTCAAGATGGAATTAAAGAATTAGTGTAGCTACAACGCCTATGCTTTGCTCATCTATAATTATGAAAATCTTTTGGAGAGAAGAAAAATATTTTCTGAAAATTTTCAACAAAACTAGCTTCATCTTCACATAGCTAATACATTGCACAAATAAAATTCCAGCGTAAAATGCAAAAATGATTTTTAGCTTTCCATATAATTTGTGGATATATGTTTGTGGTGTGGTAAACAGCAGGCAGCATTCACTGAGGAACCCAGGGGTCCAGGGCAGCCCAGTC
The DNA here is from genome assembly GCF_027406575.1 of Nycticebus coucang. NCBI lineage: Eukaryota > Metazoa > Chordata > Mammalia > Primates > Lorisidae > Nycticebus > Nycticebus coucang. The sequence continues at coordinate 71,305,833 of NC_069798.1, read as the reverse complement.
AGGAATTGGCAGCCCATGAAATATTGAGAGAGGCTTTCAGCTTAGAAGCAATATGAAAATACATGTAATCGAAGTAGGCACCAGTAATTCAGTTTCATATTCTGTTTGTATAAATATTTCAGGGTTCTCTCCTTTGCCACAATCTGACATTAGCTGCTTCTGAGTGGCAGTAACCCTTCAGTCTCCAATCTGCTCCCTGGAGCAGCTGCTATGAGAGGGCTTTTCTTTAGTGGATGAACTCACAGGCATTTTACTCTGAAAATATTTCTCCTTTTAATTTACACAGGCAACGTTTCACCTCCTTTTAAGTGGTGCACGGTAGGGATATGCTAGAATGCCCCACATTTGAGCCCAACCACTGTCTAGCAGCCCAGCAGCCTGGGTAGCAGCTTTGGGAGGGCTGCCGATCCAGGGCCCGGCTTCTGCAGTCTTTCTCCTGGATGGCTTTGGATCCTTTTGGAAATATCACTGAGCACTGATCTCAGAGTCACCATCAGCATCAGAAATGTGACCCCTTCTAGGAGAGCACTGGACACACACGTGATGCACAGGAGGTGAGCTCGGGGATGGCTGCCTGCTCTGTGTCCAGGGGTGGCCCTGCTCTCCCGGGTCTGTCTGTGGTCCTGGGAATCATCAGGACCTTGAGGATATCATGTTTCTGTCCTGTCTTCATGCCTACCTCTGATTATGCGCTCACAAGCTTTTGCTTCTTTAACTGGAGGGATTTTCTCCGTGACAACCCAGTGTAGAAGGGACTACGGTTGGCCATTTTCTTGATGGCAGCAGTGGCATCTGTCAGCCCTCTGAGGCTTTTGCAGTGAGCACCGGCATGCCCGTGCACTGTGACCAGCCTGTCTCCCTTCTTTGAGCTAGTGAGACTTCTCGAGGATCTTGCTGACTGTGGGAGGGATGTACCGGGCCCCATAGCGTCAGTGGTGCATTGTTTGATGCAGGTGTAGGAGAAATTTTGCTGTCTGGATAAAGACCAGAGGCCTAAGGCATCAGTGGTTATGTTGGTGGGAATTTGACAATCATCTCAGGTATCTGAGACTATTTGGGGTTCTTCAGAGCAGTCTCTCTATCTCTCTTCCAATCATAGTATTAACCTACTTTTCTTCCAGGACGATGTATCATGGTGTTTCTTGGGATTGAAGGCAACAGCATAACTACAGCACCAAGGTTTTGGCTAGATTTTTTTAAAATGGGGGTATAATTTTAGATTTACAGAAAAGTTGCACAAATTATACAGAGATTTCCACGTGCCCTTCACCCAGCCGGTCCTGACATTAGCGTCTCATAGAGCCTGTTCTGTTGTAACAGGAAGAGATTAACACTGGCATGGTGCTGTCAACTAATCTGCAAGCTTCATTCTGTTTGTCTGGTTTTTCCAATAACATCCTTTCTCTGTGCCGGGGTCCACCCAGGGTCTCTATGGCCTCCCAGTCTGCCACGGTCCTCAGCATTCCTCTGCCTTCATGACCTTGGCATTCTTGGAGTACTGGCCAGCTACTTTGTAAAAGGTTCCTCAATTTGTGCTTCTCTGGTGCTTTCTCCAGATTAGATTGAAGTGACACTTTGGGGCAATACCAAAGAAGTGATGACATCATCGGAAGGTCTGGGGTACCATCCGATCGCTGGTGACCTTGACCTTGGCCCCCTGGTTAACAGGGGCCTCCATGGCAAAGTGATTATCTCTCATTTGTGATTAATAATTGTCCCAGGCAAAGGGCAATACATTGTAATTATCCAAATATTCTGTTTGTCCTCAAACTTTTGCTCACTGATCACAGCGTCTCAAGGTGCAGCAGTCACCAGCGTGGTGTTCTAATGGTGATTTCCATTTCCTTCACTTCTATATTTACTAACTAGAATTTTTACCACAGGGAAGTTCTATCCCTTCCTCCCACTATTTTAATTTATTTAATTCCATAGTGGGAATTAAAGACATATAGATTGGTCTTCCCAAGTATTCAGATGATTCCATGGATAAAGGTTGGCTGAAAATGTTCATTGAAATTAAATCTTCCAATTGGGGTTTACTCGGGCATGTCCCTCTGTCCAGGGTCATTTTATTTTCTATTTGAATTCATGGCTTTCTGCTCATGTGTGCCTTGGTACTTCTGGTACTCAGCAAACTGGTGCAATCCAGCGTCCACTTCAGTGGACTATTTTTTAAGGCTTAAGCATCACTTACAATAATATCTTGCAACCTGTTATTGACCTAAATTCTTTGAAATAACGACACAATGTCAGTATGAATGCATATATTTAAATAGAGATAGTGACAATGCAGAGAAAGCAAAAAAGTTATCCAGGGGAGGGGCTAATTCAGCATGGATGGAGGAGAGGAAGCCTCTTGGCAGACACGTCTTTACGGCGCTGTATGTCTTCACTCCTCAGTCTTTCTGAAGAGATGACACACTAGCAGTAAGGAATATTTCTGCAGAATGGGGTGACTTGGACGTGGTGTCATGCATATAAATGTTTTACTGCAGCTGGTGTGAGCTGAGAAACCAAGATATTTCTTTCTAAGTGTTAAATCAGTTGTTTTATAGAGCACAGAGAATTTTTTATTATAACATAATTCTGAACATAAAATACCACATTAAAAGAAGAAGATAAAATTTTGCATTTTCATTCTCCATTAATTGGACCGTAAACAATTTGCAAAGAAATCCAGCCAATCAGAACCCTTTGTGAAGCCAGTAGGGCTTGAAGTCCAGCCAATCAGGACCCTTTGTGAAGCTAGTAGGGCTTGAAGTCCAGCCAATCAGAAGGCTTTGTGAATCCAGTAGGGCTTGGAGTCTAAGTAGGAGGACAGTGGTTGGTAAGCGGCCCCCAGAGCCATTGTGGGATGTTCCGGTAACTGAGACAATAGCCAGCATGAGTCACACTGGTGGCTCTGCACAAGTCACAGCTATCTTGGAGACACTATGGGCCCAGATCCCTGAGGGACAAGCCTGCTGCTGGGGCTGCTGCTGTGGGCTCACACCTGAGTCCTGGCCCGTGCCATGCCAGAGACAGACGCTTATTCCTCCTGGGCTGGGGGGCTCTGTTGCCAGTCAGAGAGCCATTGCCTCTGCTGACCCTCCACCAGGTGTTGTCAGGAGCATCCTCCTGCAGCTCCTCCTTACCCTTCGTGAAGAGATGGCCTCAAAGACCTGTGTTTCCTCATCCGCAGCACAGATATGTTGCTGAGACCAGGTGCCAGAGAAGGGCATGCTTTGTTCTGTCCTTACATTGTGGTGGAACCAAATGACTCATCCTCCCCACTGGAATAGGAAGGGAGTTACCTGCCCCACCTGGGTCAGAATCCTTCTGAGGCGGTGGGTATTCACCTCTCCATGGCTGAACACAGGGAACCCTGGAGCTGGAAGGAGGGTCAGCCCAGGCCCAAGGACAACTGCATGCAAGGGACCCGACAGCCAGTGGAATAGCCAGTTGGACTGCTCAGCGAGTGAGGAGTAAAGGCTTAGCCTCTGAAATCCATGGACTTATTTGCTATAGTTTTTGGAAGAAGGGTTCAAGTGTGGTAGAGGCCAAAGCCACGGCATGTTTTCAGTAGGCTATGGGAATGGGGGAGGGAATTGGTGATGAGGCCTGGAGGGCTGGAGACGCTGGGCAGAACCATCCCTTGTGGTAGTGGGAAGGCCGCCTCCATCTTGCCTGACCTCTGGCTGCAAGGGATATCATCTGAGGGTGTCACAGGAGGTGAGCCTGGACCCAGCCAGTGGGTTTCAAGTAGAAATCGAAGAAATGGTGAGAGCTTAGAAGTGCAGGACACGGAGCTGGAGGAAGTGGCCACCCCTGGTGGAGCTCAGAGGAGGGACTGAGGGATGCTCTGAGTGAGGAAGGAGATGAGTCAGCCTCATCTGACTACCTATCTGTGTTTCCGTGGCTGGAGTGGCTGCCTGAGTAGTGACTGTCTTAAAGCCCCCAGTGGATCACCAGGTCGGCAGCCCAGCAGTGTGGTGTCTGGAAAGGTCTCAGCCTTCCCAGCTGAGTTAGCACAAGTGTTCAGAGCACCTAGACGGTGCCAGCAACACACGCTGAGCAAGTGCAGAGTGCCCTGTCTTCAGGTGTGGCTCCGAGGGGTACACAGCCTGGGTGGGGTCTCCTTGGGGTAGACCCCAGGTGGCACTGTGTGTTCACACCTGTCTTTCTGGGAGCCTGGCTCTGTAGGGGAACACTGTGGTTCTGACGGGGGTCTGCCCATGTTCCAGAGAGCCCAGGCCTGCCCCAGAGGCAAGGACTTGGTGGTCAGAGAGTGACGTTTTCAGGAGTCCCGCATCCCTGACCCACACCTCTTAGGCAGGTGCATTTTAGTGGCGATGGTGCCTGTGGCCAGGGCTGAGGTGGGAGCAGCACTGAGTTGCTTCTCTGTGCTTGCTCACTCACTGGCTCTACAGACAGCCCTCTGGGACCCCTGAGGGAAGCCGAAGCAGAGGTGGGGGTGTTAGGGGGCTGACTGGGTCAAGGTGGCTGGCAGCTAAGAGTGGTGCCTGGGGCTGTAGGTGTGGATCACCTGGCTGTGTGCAGCCACTGCTTCTGAGGTTCCTGACCTCCACTGACCCTCCTTCCTGAGCTGCTGAATCTTATGTCCACCCCGCACCCCTGAACAGGTGCACTACCAAGGCTCTTGCCATGTCCTGAAGGTGCTTGCCCTCATGGCTGAATTTGAGGTAGGGCAGTGAGTGCTGGACCCCTTCGAAGAACCTGGGGAGGGTCATCCCTTGACCACGGCTGGCCAACTACCATATTCACTAGTCCCTCTGGCTCTGTGCCCACAGGACGCCTCCTGTGCCCTGGCACTGAGGGTGCTGTGAGCTTCTGGAGGGGACCATGGTTGGGAGCTCAGCTGACATCCCTCCTGCCACACAGGGCTGAGGGGCCTCCAGGCATGTCCAAGGCCACTTAGGGACAGAGAGGACACTCTGGACACCCCTAATACGCCTAATACACAGGTGTTTTGAGCCTGCCAGCTTATTGTTATTTCATCATACAGAATTTTGAAAGACAATAGAAAACATAAGGTTGTGGAGAACATAAGCTTCTGTAAGTCAAGGACACCAGTTAAAAGCCCCATGAGGAGTCACCAGGCAGAGATGTAGGCCACCCCATGATCACGTTGCATCTCCACAGGTTCTTGGTGGCCTTGCTCTGTTCTAGTGACTTGCAGCAGTGAGGGAGGGTACGAGTCTGTTTTGGAAACGGTGAGTTATTTTCTCTCTTACAGTGAGAGTTTTCACGAACAATTTGATTTCCTAAGAGGAAAATTATAACTTAAAAAACAAAACGTATTTTTCAGGGTAACTTCTTTTTGAAGAGCTTATGTATTTATTTTGCTATTAATTTTACTCTGGGCCAACTAAATGTTGTTATGGATCTATTCTCAACACTTGCTGCTCATTATAATTTGCATTTTATCTCCAAATTGCAAATTAAATACTCTCTTTGTTAGAAAATGATTCCTGTGCAGCCCTGTTAAATTACATGTACATTTTTTTCCTGTATAGCTTTAATTTTTCCCTATTAGAAATAAAAATATTCATATATATCTTTTATTGCTATTTTTCATATTTCATTTTTTGTGAGGGAAGGCAACTGCAATTACTTTGAGCTTTTTATTTTCCTGAATAATACAATCCATCGCTGACTTTTGGGAGATTTACGGCTCCTGCGCGCAGCCCGCCCTCTCCCTGGAGCGCCTGGGCGGAACCACCGCCCGCAACACGCTTTGTTCAGCGGAAGTGACGCGGGGACGTCATGCACGTATTAGCCACGTTCCCGGCAGCCCCGCTCTTCCCACGTCTGTCTGCCCCGTCCTTGCGTCTCTACGTCCCTTCCGCTTCCTCCTTCCCACACACGGGCCGCAGAGCCAGCTGTGAGGACGCGGGCTGGGCAGGAGCTGGTGCCGAGGTGAGCAGGGCTGTCAGCCTGTGTCCGGGGCCGTGTCGGTGTCCGCACCAGGCCAGCGCGACTGCCCTCGTGGCGGGAGCGAGGTGCTGGCGCAGAGGGAGGTGCCAAGCCGACCCTGAGGGTCTCTGGGTGGCTGGTCTCAGCCTTGGCAGAGCCGGGAAGCCCACAGCGTGGGTGGGGTCAGAGTGGGGGAGGAAGGAATGGGAGTGACGTGAACTTCAGGGTCTGGGAAGCCACCGCCAGGTCACGGCACAGGGCGGCGTGATCACACCAGTGTTTTGAAGAGACCGCAGCAGTGCACGTGCGGGGCCCTGCGAAGACTTCGGGTTACCTGTTAGGAGTCTGTCGCGGTGCGTGACCCTGGGGGCTTGGAGGCATGTGAGGGAGTGAGAAAAGTCAGGGCTGCAGGAGGCCGCAGGCTGGGGGCTCCCTTCTTGAAGTGGGGTCAGACAGACAGCAGGTGACGCGAGCGGGGCTGGGGAGGATGGCGTGGCGCTGGGAATGATGGGGTTTTTGGTGGTCTCACAGGCGTGACAGTTTGGTTAGAGGAATGTGGCACAGGTGCCAGCTGGCTGCAGAGGCTTCAGGTCACGCTGGCAGACCTAGGAGGGGAAGAGGTTAGCCCCTCCCGGCCCCTGGAGTAGGGGCCAGTATTTACTCTGTGTGTGAGCATGTGTGTGTGCATGTACACACGCAAGTACAAAACCCAGGAAGAAATGGATCCAGAGGGGGAGAGTGCGTTTTTATTAGGCAGAGGAAACAACTGAAAAATGACATTAACATGAAAATTATGACTTTGAGCTGTTTGTTTAATAAAATCCGAGGTCATGTTTTTGTCTTCTAGTTACATGGGTATAGGAAGTAATAAATATTTAATGGAACTGGGGAGCCAGGAAGTAACAGTAATATAAGTTTTATCTTCTGTGGTCAAAAGAACATCAAATCATGGCATGAAAAAAAAAAAAATCATGGCATGGGTGGGAACCAAGCACGCAGGGCCGTGTGCCTCTCTGCCATGTATACAAGATTACACTTGCTTGTGAATTTTCTAAAGAATCCAACTCAAACTTTGTTTTTTGAAAGTTTTAATATTAAAATACACATATTTACTTCTGAACAAAATGCAGGCCCAGTCCACAATGGTGAGAATTATTAAAAAAAAAAAAACAAACATACATCAGACATGGTCTTGTGATCTGTCCCAGGTATAGAATATTTTCTGATTGAGATTGTCCTGAAAAAATAGAACAGCTTATGGTTCTTCTGGCTTGTTTTCTCTGCTACTCCAGGAGAGAGAACAGGTGTTTCTCTCTGAAGGCATTACTCCAGTAAGGCACAGTTGATGTCACAGTCAGTGTCTGCGTCACCTGCTCCTCTCTGAATTCTTAATGCTGGCTTCAAGATGAGGTAAACAAGGGAGAAAACTCCTCAGAACAGCATAAAAATTCTATTTTTCTATTTCTGAAATCTTTGTTTCTTTGTTTTTTCCAAAACATTATGTGCTGTTTGTCATAGCAACAATTTCATTGGAAACTTTCATTGCTTTAGCATTAAGGGGTGAAGGGACAGCAAATGGCCATGTAGTTAACAGACTCCTTTGAAAGCCAGAGTCATGCAGGTGGGGGAGGGCCCTGCACCACCATGGATTGGTTTGGAGTTCTTCTTGGGACGTGGCACACAGAAATATCTTGTACCACCATTGTTTTCTTTTCTAAGATAATCTTTCCGGAATTAAAAATAATGCAAGCACAGTTAGAAAAGTTGAAAATGCTAATGAAAGATTTGCCATCAGTACATAAACCCGAGACAACCAGTGTGAAAACGGCCATTTGCTCACACGTCTGTCCATGTCTGCAAGTGGGTCTGTACAGAGGCTGTAGTCACATGGCAAATGCAGAATGTGACATTTGAGTCACAAGGAATGTAGTCTTTTGTTGCTTTTCTATATGATGTTATACTGTGATCACTTTTGCATGTCACTGTATTTTTCACAAGCATGATTTGTAATGGTTACCTGATGTTCCTTCTGGTCTGGGGGTCATTGTTACACGTCACTGCAACACCATGTCTACCGATTCTGTGTTGGGAGGATTCAACTCCCAACACTAGCAATTACTACAAATCTGGGCTTAAAAGAAATTTTTGCTTTACAAAGAGGCAGTTGATAAACATTTACCAGCACACCACTGATTCTATCATAGAAACGTAGCATAATTAATTAAACATTTGCTTTTTTGAAATTTAGAATATTTTAATGATTTGCTATATCTATAATTGTGTAGATCTTGTACATAAATTTTTAACTGTACTTCTGATGTTTTCTTAAGATGGCATTCTGAAAGTTAATTTTGGACTCAAAAGATATGAACATTTGTAAGGCCCTGGATACATTCATGTATTTTCAAATTACTTCCCAGAAAGGTTGAGTGTATTCACCTTTACGTGAGCAGGCACAAAAGGGTCTGTAACGCGAAATCCTAGGCAATATCCATTATTGTGATTTTAACAGTCTTTGCCGGTTACAAAGGAGAAAATGACATATTATTGTGGCTTAATTTACATTTGTAAGTTATTATCAAAGGGGAATTTAAGAAAATGTCCATTGGCCATATGTATTTTCTTCTCTGTGAATCCTCTGTTCTCTGCTGAGGGGATGTGAAATACAGCTGGTAAAGGCATTGCCTGAGGATGTCCACAGTGCCCTAGGTGGATGGCAGCCCTCCTGGGCCTTCTGTGTCTTGAGACGTAAGCAGCCGTGTGTGGGGCTGCTGGACCTGCAGTAGAGATGTGCCTCAGAGGCGCTTGGGCTGGTGTAGACTGCGCACGAGTGGTGTGATTTTCAAGGAGCTGTTTGGTGGCTCCCCCAGCTCATGGAACACCTGCCTGTGGAGGACAGGGTGTGACAAACCTGTGTGAATGAGGAAGAGGCTTTCTCAGGACACATCTTTTCAGGAATCTTGTCACTAGAGGTGGCTTGCAATTATTTTTGGAAATTCCTCTCAACATGAGGAGTCATTAAAACTAACCGAAACAAGTCATGTTGCCAGAAACAACACAATCCACCCAGGATCTCGGGGCAGAGAGAGAGAGAGAGAGAGAGAGAGAGAGATGGGAACTGGGTGAGAGCTGGGGCAGCAACTGCTGAGGCTGTGTGTGGGTCTGTGCTCGTGTGTGTGCCTGTATTTGTGTATGTCTGTGTCACTGCCTGTGCACCCACATGTAATATGCATAGTGTGTGGATGTGTGTGAGTATGTGTGCTTGTGTCTGTGTGTATGTACAAGAGTGTGAGTGTGTGTGCATACACAGGTGAGCATTGTGTATGCACACACATGTGTTTTTCTCATGGTGGGAGTTGTGGCTGGGTAGAGATGGAATTCTTGGGCTGTCCCCTGTGGCCTTTCCTGCATTGGTCCCATGTGGCCCCTTGGCTCCCTGCCAGCTGCTGAGGTCAGCCCAGCTTTGGGTGGCAGGTGCTAGTGAGGGAGGAGGCAGCCGGGGCAGAGGGCCTGAGCTGGTGATCACAGCTTCCACCAAGGGCCATGGGGCAGAGGACAAAAAAGCACGTAATTTGTGACTTCCCACAGCCGCCAGTCTGGGCACCGCCCTGATGTGTGTTATATAGTCCAGGTGCCCTTGGGTTTTTGGGTCATGGGGAGGACAACACACCCTTTCCCCCCCAGGACTTGTCGGTGTGGGTCTAAAAGGAGCCGTGTGGGGCATTCAGTGGTCAGGCCCTGCGGCTCTGCTGCCTTGCTCCTGCCACTTGTTGGGTGAGTTGGTCTTGCCCTCTCAGGGCAGGCTGCAGACATTAAAGTCCAGAAGAGTCTGAGGTGTCCCCGCACCTGGTGGTGGCTGCTCTTCCAGGGAGCCCCCACCTCTTGCCTGGCATGGGGCGACCTGATGTCTTCCTTTCCCTCACTCCTGAGGCTGCAGAGCCAGCCTCTTCCCTTTACTGTCAGGATTAGACCTGGGTTTCCGGGCAGCCTGCCCGGCTTCCTTCCCCTCCCCCCCCCCCCCGCCCACCCCCAAATACCCTGTGAAAGTCCACTTATTAGGAAGCCACCTTGTTGTACTTTCAAAATGCCTGCTACTGCCTTAGGGATGAAAACCAAACTGTCCTGACACTTGTGTGGGCAGGCATCTCACCACTCTCTCTTGCTGGCAGCAGTGTTTCTGGCCCCAGAGCAGGTGCCTGCTGAGAGGAGGCCCCTTTCTTCCCAGCCCTCTGGCAGGCTCTCCTGGTCCTCACTTACCTCAGGACCCAGAGCAACTCTGCGGCTCCACCTTTCACTGGGCCGTGAGCCCTCTGAGGGCAAAGACCACACCCTTACATCATGCCTGTGGGCCAGCGATTCCAGAGACCCCGTCTCTGGACAAAGAACAGACCAGGGTGGACCATTTCTCAGCGCAGCTGACCATGGCTGAGCATGGATTTTCCCTGTGGGCCCCTGACTGGTCCTAGGCATTTGTTGAGGAAAATCAGAGCCCAAGAGGGGCTGCTGCCCTGTCCACTGAGGGGTCTGGGTTGACCAGAGTCAGAGGGGCAGCTGTGCACGGTGGTGAGAAAGAGCTTAGCAGACGACTTCTGCTCCTTCAAATCACTGAGCAGCATACGGACCCTGGGCCACCCTGTGGATGCGCCACATGGGCTTTCTGTTTTGGAGGAAACACATGTATGTTGGACATACATGAAACACGGACAGAGCCAGTCACAGTGCTGACATTGTGTCAACACATGGTCTCTCCCGACATCAGACCCAGTGGGGCTGGGTTTTCCTGGTTGCTGTGATGAGGATCAAGTTCTGAGCAAGGACCCCATGAGAAGGGCAGGGGGGCCACAGCCCCACAGGTGGGGGGCCATGTGTCTTGACAGCACACAGTCCCGCCCTCTAGTGATGGTGTGTGATGTGCAGGTATTATTTTTCTTTACAGTTTTTGTGTTGTTTTCCTTATAGTCACTAAGTCATTAGGATGGCAATCCCAAGTTCTTTGAGCCTCTTAGTAATGGGAATGAGAGGTCTTCCTCTCAGCCTGGCTGCGGTGAGGTCTGGGAGGAGGAGGATGGGCCCTCTACCACCCAGTAGGCTGGGTGATTGGCTGGAACCTGCATCCTGGGAGGGGTGAACCTGCATCCTGCTGAGACACCTGGGTTGGGGGTAGGGCTCTGGGTCTCTAGGCCTCTGGCCCTCCCTGACACCTGCTGTCAGTAGGAAGTGGCTAGGGCAACTGGACACTGTCTGGGCCACTTGCTGCCCGGCTGGCCCCTGTTCTTAGGCCGACTGTGGTTCCACCAGGAGAACTTACCACCTGATACCAGCTGAGGACAGCAAGGACTCCGAAGACACTGAGGGACTCGTGGGCCGCCTGAGGCAGTGGCAGCCATGGCCCAGCTCCAGAGTGAGCCCCCTCCTCTGCTCCTGGCTTCTTCCCCAGCACCATACTCACCAAATGTATTTTATAATTGTTTTAAGATTGGTGACTTCTTAAAAATGAAAAGGCCCACTTGTGAAGAAGTCCTACATCCTTCACCAGGGACAAGGCTAAAAATGGGAATCCTCCAGGAGGGCAGCACCTCCTGTCCCCAAACCACAGCCAGCCTCAGCTGCTCCTTGTGGCGTTGCTCTGGGGCACCTAGCCACTACGTTTCGTGGGAATATCTCACGACTAAAAGGCTTGAGGATGGGCTTTTGGTAAACGTTGAGATGATACAGATAGGAAGAAGGTCATTAAGTTGGCCATTGAAAAACACCAGATTGGGGCGCCCACCCTCCATGCAGTTGAAAACCCACAAATAACTTACTTTTTTTTTTTTTTTTGAGACAGAGTCTCACTTTGTCACCCTGGGTAGAGTGCATGGCGTCATAGCTCACAGCAACCTCAAGACTCCTGGGCTCAAGCAATTCTCTTGCCTCAGCCTCCTGAGTAGCTGGACTACAGGCGCCTACCACAATGCCTGGCTAGTTTTAGAGACCGGGTGTCACTCTTCCTCCTCATGGTCTTGAACTCTTGAGCTCAGGCAGTCCACCCGCTCCGGCCTACAGACTGCTGGGATTACAAGCCTGAGCCACGGTGCCTGGCCTCCTAAGTAACTTTTGCCCTCTGAATACTTAGCTGCTGACAGCCTGCTGTTGACTGGAGCTTTGCTGATCACATGACTGTCGCTCAGCAAGCATTTTGTGTTGTATTGTGTGCTGTGTCCTTACAGTAATGTGAGCTAGAGAAAAGAAATGGTTTTAAGAAAATTCTAAGGAAGAGACAGTGTCCTTACGATTGGTTAAATGGCGGTGGCCCATCACAAAGGTCTTCATCCTGGTCTCCACATTGACTATTTGGGGGTGGGGTGGGTGGGGGTCTTGCTGTGTTCGGCCTGGCAGAGGCAGAAGGAAGCCATATCACATGGACTCCGCAGCATGCACCTACGTGGTGTAGGGGTCAACTGCAATTCCATTATCAGCAATTTTATTAAAGTAGTGAAAATGGACCAAATTCCTCCATATAAGCCAGTCTTGTGACAGCTAAGAATACAAACCAAACCAGACTAAGGTTAATTTGGAGGTAAGATTTGCCAGAGCTTTGGGAACAAAGGATTACTTTGCTACAAAATACCTACCTAATTTGCTAAATTTTTATGCTAAGAAGAAACAATTGTTGGACTTCAATAGAGGTCAGTGTTACTTAAAATGGTTTTGTCATAACTATAAATATAAGCACTCACCTGAATATTCCTTGGTGAGTACAAAGCATACATCCGAATCCCACTAGTACAGTGGTTCTCAACCTGTGGGTCTCCACCCCTTTTTAACAATGAAAATACATTGTGGCATTAGGAAGTTTGAGAACCACTGCACTAGTACATTCCAGTTGCTGCACAGCTTGGCAGGAAGATCCGTCCTCCCTCCTAATGTGTAGTTTCTAGGTGCTTTGTTAACCTAGTGACAAGGCATCGTGAACAGGTCACTTCACCAGCAACTCACTTGGGTCTCATGGTGCTTCTGCAGCTTGGAACCTGGGCTTACATGACAAGTGCTACTTACCTACTTTGGACCAGTGGGTAAATCATGATTTAAAAGTATTAAAGATTTTCCTTTCACCCTCCACATGGACTGCTCATGTGTAAGGAGGTGTCTGAGCTGGGGTGGGGCAGGCCTGGTACACAGATACTCCAGAGCGACTCCTCTGAGCCTCCCAAGTGTCCCAGAAGACTCTTGGAACAAGAACTGGGCAGGGAGGGCGTGGGTGGGGGGGAAAGAGTTGTCCTGCTGTGCAGGACCAGGTACAAATGTGGCATCTCCACCCTTTGCACCCTCCTTTAACTTCTGTCACTTTCTAGAAGTTTTTTCTTTACCATAGTGCCTGCTATTTCCCTTAACATCTGTTTAGTCTTAAATTTATAAATAAATGTTTAATTCCTGATTCTGTTGTTACCGCTGGTGGTGTGCAGTGTCTGTGTCAAAAAAAAAAAAAAAGTTTCCAAGAAGGAACAGTTCTTGGTAACTTCTTTTTGATTCAGAATATTTTTGGCATTTTATAAATCGGTGGTGTACACAGATGTCTGCAGGGAATTCAGAGAATGACAACTTCTTCTGGCCAAGTGTTTGCCTGCTGTTGTGAGCAGTGCCGCGTCGATTCCCAGGCTCCCGAGACGTCCACCATGCTGACAGCCATTGAATCTGGGCAGGGACCCTCCTGTCCGGTGACAGCTTCTGCCTCATGGAGAACTTACTCCTTCACGATGCCACCAGCTCCCCCAACCCCTGCTGCCTTCCCATCCCTGCCTGTCAGATGAGGGTGGGACAGAGTCCCTTGTGTTCAGTGTGTACTGAGAGCAAAGACAGAGTGAAGTTCTATTATTGTCACTAATCCCTCCACCTCAACACACAAAGCATGTTAAAATTTTGGTTGACATTGGTTGGAAGGTAAGAATTGATGATAGTTGAATTTGAAAAAAATTAAAATTATATTTAAAGCTTGTTTACATTTAAGTTTGCTGAGAGATAAAGAACTGGGGCTAACAAGTCCTATTCTCTGCCGGCCACTCTGTCAAAGTCTTTGGAGGCATATGCGCACCTGTAGGCTAGGTCCTCTCATGGAAGCTACAAATTGGCAGAGTTTTCTTCCTAGTACTGTGTCCAGGCTGGGGTTGAGGAAAGTAAATTCTGAACAGCCAGAGGGGAGAGTACTGGATACAGCAAGCAGACGACAAGTGTCAGGATGCCCGCCGCCTCTGTGTGCACCCGCTGTGGCCTCACCCTGGAAGTTGCCATTTTGTAGATGAATTTAAAGATTTTAAAATGGTAATGGACATGGAAGTGGTGTATGGGTGTGGAAGAGGACTAGAAAAAGGTCAGGGGCTCTGGCTTTTATTCCTGGGCTCCAGAAGCATCTTGAGTGCATGGGCTCACACCAGCCAAGTCCCGAGCTTTTCTAAGTCCTCGCTCTGCTCGTGGCACCAACCTGTCTCTCCAGACGGTGTAGCCAGGGCCCTCCTGCCCTTTCCCAGGTCCCTTGATCATCCTGGGCACTGTAAGAACAAAATCTCTATCACCCAACCCAGGCTCCCAGCTTTATTGCCACCGCAGTGTGGGAAGGATGACCTCTCTGTTTACAAAGTCACCTGCCCTTTGCTGAGATGGTGCCATTCGCCAGGTTTACCTGTGCAGTGCTGAGAACGCAGCTTGGCCACTGTGTGCGGGACAGAGTCCGGGTCCTGCAGCAGTGGGCGGGCGTCCTTCCCTCTAGTCCCATCACAGCGCTGTGGTGGGTAAAGGATTTTGCAGCACGGATACGCTTCACATGCCATGAATAAACTCTGGAAAAAACAAAAGGGGTGGGGAAATGAGGATAAAATAAAAAGGAATTTTATGATCATTGTGAAAAATTTATGGAGTGTAGCTGGCACAGGATCCTATAAAACGGAACTGGCTCCAACTGGCCCAACAGGACAAGCGTGCACTTTTCCTTCCTGCTGCTCGTGAATTACTGTCACTGAGCGTTGCTGTGTTTACTTCCTAGCATCAGCTCTCTCAACGCTGTGATCCAAAGCTGCCTGCTATTAACTGGAAATGCCCCCACTACGCCTGGAAAGGCTCGTCTTAGTGCGCAGAAGGGCGGCAGCGCCCGACAGGTCAGCTAGCTCTGCGATCTTCCCAAGGGCGTCTGCATCGGCTGGGATTTTATTCAGAATTCACAGCTGGAAGATAAAGGGAAAAAGAACAGGTTTCTTTCAGGTCTTTCTGTACATTGGCATACATATAATTTAAATATTTACCCACTGGGAGAGGCCGCGCTGCTTGGGACACTGCTGCCAGTGGGGACTAATCCCGGGGTGTGGGCCTCGTGGCCGCGGCTGCTTTGTGCTGATTGAATAACACACACTGCTTTTCTTGAGAAACCCCAACCACCACTTCAAAATACATCAGTTTCAATTAAACTCTAAGGAAAAAAATGTGATCACTAATTCTGGGCTGCAGTTACTCATTGTGGAGCTGGCTGCTTTGAATTTGAAAAGAGTTTGACGGAGACTTAACCAAATGACATATAATCATGGCATATTTTTTTATTATACCTGGAGTGATAAAATTGCCAAATGGCGTACTGATTGACTTTTGAAAGAAATTATGCCAAACTTGGATGCTAGAAAGATTCTGAAACACAGTGGTGCAGAGGAAGGCCCTGGCCAGCGGTGCCCTGCTGGTAACAGGTTGGCCTCCAGAGCTTGGTGCTGGCCTGTGAGGGCCCATGGGACTCCCCAGACAGCTCCTCCTTCCCCCTCTTCTCAGAGGACAAGGGTAACATGTGCCCTGGGTGGGCTTAGGGCCCGAGAGGCTTCCCTTCCTAGCAGAGGCGCAATGGGGGCTGGTGTTTCTCCAGCAGGGAGACGGCTCACACTGCTCAGGGTTGGTGCCATCTGCTTCTTCAGAAGCAGCTCGTCACTTTGCCCGGTGGTGGGCATTTCAACACTGCAGTGTTGTCACTGTTCCTTAAAAGAGTGCAACTACATACAGACCCTGTTAAGTTTTGGTTGATAACTAATTGGGAAGATATATTTATATCAACACTGTGTTTATTGTTAAAAAAAGGAAAGGCAAGAACTTAAATACCAAAATAGTACTTGTAATTTGGGCATAATTTCTACAAACATATATATTCTTAGATGTTAAAATAATTCTTTCATATATATATATACACATATATATAAAATACATATCCCAAATGGCATGAATTTCCAAGTTGCTTTACTGATGATTTAAAGCAATCCTTATAGCTGGATGTGAATGGGTTTTTATAAGACAGAAACGAATAAAAGGAATATTTTGTTAGGCACTTCTAAAGTTGAGTGAGTGTGATCCATTTTCCGTGGGGTAAGTGTCCTTCTGTCTCTGAGTCAGTCTGGGTTGAGCCTCGGCTGGTGGAAGCTGACCACACCTTCAGCTTCACTGAAAACTCGTCTCCCAGCTGTGGGAGGCCCTCAAGGGTGGTTGGGTTCAGGTGGGCTCTTGTGGCCACCTCCCGGCCTGGTCTGTGAGCCCCTTCCCAGGCTGCAGGGAGGCCACCTGGTGTGTCTGGGGTGCTCATCTCATATTTGAAGACTTGCCGAGCACAGGCAGGGCCCACGATGTCTGTCCTGCTACAGTGACGTCTCTGCCCTGGGCCAGCCTTCAGGTTTGGAGTCTCCTGAAAGGCCTATGTGACCTTGTGGGGAACAGGGTATCCACTCTGGCTGTGAGAATGTGCTGGCCCCAGGGCACCTAGGAGCATCTGGTGTGGTTTGGGACTGGACTCAACCTGCAGGGGTCCCAGGTGGAGGCCAAACTGTGACCTCAAGAAATCCTAGAGGTGATTTTCCTTCCCCAAAATGTGGCCTCTACAAAGTTATCCAGGAGGGAAAGGTCTGGAAGGAGAACAAAGTAGAGAAAACATCTTAGAGGAGCCCATGGGGTCCAAGCTGGGCCACAGGCCATGTGCAGGTCACTCAGCGGCGGCTCTGCTTGCCTGTGGTGACGGATATGGAGAGAAGTTTACACCGACTATTTCCAGCTCATCAGCATTTGTCAGTCTCCGTGTATTTACCTTGTGGCCCAAGACAATGCTCCTTCCAATGTGTGGCAGAAAAGAAAAATGGACACCGTGGGGGCTTCTGAAGACTGTGCTTTCTCTATTGGCAGCAACTTTGTTGTGCACATCTCCAAATGTGGCCTCTGTGGAGACAAAGTTCTTTTACTGTCAGCTGGATTTTTAGGGACAGAAAACCTGTTTCAGTTTAGATAATTTGCAGGATGCTGGATACTTCCTATCCAGATAATACTTTCATTTTTGTTTCAAATAGCTGCTCAGAGACCACAGAGAAGCTTATCTGCGCATAACTTTCCTTCTGTGTCATCCAGTAACTCACTGTGATGCTCCATGGGACTTGGGATAAAGGGGCTACCCATACTCACTTCTCCTGGTGCACACCCAGGAGGACAATGACCCTTACCTAGGGATTTACACAGACTTTTTTTTTTTTTTTTTTTTGTAGTTTTTGGCCGGGGCTGAGTTTGAACCCCCCACCTCTGGCATACGGGGCCGGCACCCTACTCCTTTGAGCCACAGGTACCGCCCTACACAGACTCTTTAATTCCAAATTCACTGCCCATACTCATCACAGCCAGGGAGGGTTGGCAGGGTGCGTAGCATTTGTTGGGGGAGGGGACAAATGGATGGAGCGCCCGAGCCCTCAGCCATGTGGGCACTGCCCGAGGTGGGTGGGCTGGCAAAGTCTCTGTGCCCCCCAGCCTCGGCAGCCCCTGAGCCTTGGGGTCACCCTGGGGTGTGGGTGTGTGAAGTGTTCCACTCAGTACACAGGTTGTCCAGCTACCTGCAGGACAACCCTGGAACCACTCACACAGGCCTGAGCTCACCCAAGCTCCAGTGCCCCTGAGGAGCCCCTGGGGTGCTGTTTCAGGCCCATCCACTAAGGTCTGAGGGATAGCATCCTCGCGTTAGGGGCCCACATCCTGTGAAGGAGGCAGGCTGAGCAGAGGCTGACCCTGTGGAGGGGTGTTGGGGGTCACCCAGAAGGGGGTACACTGGGGAGGAGGCACAGGAACTTGTGGGGCCCCTGTCATACCATGGGGAAAACATGGTTCCCATGGTGAAATTTTGTGCTCTTCAACCCCCTGGTCAGCCCAAGACATGCCCAGGGCTGCTGTCCAGAGGGTTGGGCCAGCAGACAGGTTCTGTGCCTGGCTTCTCCCTACAAGGGCAGGGGGTCCTTGAGTTCTGAGCTGGGAGCTCCATAAGGGAGGTGTGACCTGCCCCCATGAGTGGAAGAACCCTAGATGCAGGGAGGTGGGAACTGAGTGGATGGTGACCTTCTGATGTCCCCAGGGTGCTGTGCTGTGCGGCAGAGATCCCAAGGCCAAGGGCAGAGCTGAGGTTGAGGAGTGTTCCCTCTCAGTAGCTGCAGACAAACAACAGCGGCTCATTCAGAGGGCTGCGTGTGTGCATGTTGGGGGCATTTCAGATACGTAACTGCCCCCCTGCCAGCATCCTGGGAGTGTGTCTGGGTTCAGATCCATGTGTTGACATGGATGCCGTGCCTGTGACTGACACCTGAAACCACCATGGAGAGGGTGGGTGGGGGGCCATCCTAAGCCACGGCTGCCAGCCTCTCACCTGCCTCCTGCAAGGTTGTCCCCTCCCTCTGAGCACAGGAGTAACTTACAGGGGCACCAGCCATGCCTGTGGCTCACAGCCTCCAAGGCACGGGGCCTCAGGATGAGCAGCCATCCTTGCCCTGCGATGAGACACGCTCAAGTCAGCCTGTTTCGTCCTGGCTCTTTATTCTTGCAAAATAACTGACAACCCCATCCTGTGAGATGGGGCACCCTTTGTAGCTGTCACAAAAAATGGGGGTGATGTGGCAACGTGGCCATGGTCATCTCAGTCAACAGCCACAAAGTCTGTGCTGAGGCCACCTGCCTGGTCCCCTGCACAGCCCCCACAACAGCTGAAGGCACCTCCCAGGAGGACGGGCTGGACCCTCACGGCCGCCTGGGTGGGCCGAGGGCCCTCTGTGTGCCTCCTGCGCAGGTCAGCGCATCCCCTTAGGCAGAACTCTGTCTCTCCTGGCCCCTCTTCCAGCAGAGTAACCCTTTATTTTAAAGCCCAATTCCCCACAGATAAATAGTAATTACAATTGCAATTGCATACGCGTAATAAATACTGAGTCGGCTCTCCAGGCAGGCACCTCAGGAAACTTGCCTTCTACAAACAAAATGATGAACACAGACCCTGGGGCTGTCCTACTTTTTTTTTTTTTAAAAGTAATGTTTAACATGGCTGGGAGCTATTTGTTGTTTAAGAGGACTGATGAGCACAGTTGCCTGGAGCAGTGTGCGCTACACCAAGGGCTTGGGCATCAGCCTGGGGTCCTCCCATCCCCATCTCAGCTCCCCTGCTTTCCTGTGGTGTTCTGACATGGCCTTATTACACAGCTCTGTGTGTCCAGATGGGAGAAGGTGACTGGCCAGATGTTCTGACTTTCAAAAGATCTGTTGGTGTCCCGGCAATTTCTGCTGGAGGTGGAATTGGTCCAGATTGCCCTGCTGAGAGCCACGTGGCAAGGAGTTGCGGGTGGAACAGAACTCCTCCCACTACCTGGGGAGAAGGGACTCCCTGGGGTCAGGTCCAGGGGATGGCAAATGGCAGTTCTGACCTCTTCAAGGTAAAACTAAGCTACTCACCTGTGCTGCTGAGGATAGTCCAGACACAGGAGAGTCACAAAGTGGGGATGTGTTTTCTAGGAACCTGGAGTGAAGACAGAAGCTGGGCAGAGTCTTGGGTCGCCCCTTCTGAGGCACTGGGACCCCCAGAAAGGAGAAAAGCCCAGCCCTGGTGCCAGGAAGCACCAGGCAGCCCCACACCTTGTGATGCAAAACTGCCTCAGATGCCGAGTGTGCCCTCAAGGTAAAAGCATATCTGTCTCATGTGGAGTGAAGGCTCTGGCAGGACGGGGCATCAGGTAAAGCCAGGACAAGCCATCCCACCTGCTCTCCACCCTGCACCTCCCCTCTGTCCACCTGCAGAGTGGCTGTGCCATTCTGCCTCTGAAGAGATTGGAAGCACCTGCCCACCTCCAGTGTTTTCTCCCCAACAAAGCCTTTGGGCCGGCGTGGAGCTCATTGTTCTGCTCCACAGTGTGGACCAGAAGATGAGTTGAGAAGCACAGGATCCAGGCAGAAATTATTATTGATTTAATCACATAATCAGCAGCAAACACTTCAGGCTAAGATAGCAAATCCATAACAGCCTGCCCACACAGCCACCCTCACGCGTTTACCAGCAAACCCCGCGCACACTTAGCAAACACGCAGAGCGGGGGTCACCTTCACTCGGAGGCAAAATATTGACATTCCTAAAGCTGAAATATGTTTTGAGTTAAGTGTTATCAATCAGTGATAAGAGCTGCATGTCTGTTAAACACACCACATTGGCAGGAGGATTACAGAGCGCTTTCTCGTCATGATCTAGAAGCATCTTCCAGACAAAACTCTGCTTGAAATCAATTGTGCACGAGTAGCTGCCTGCTGGGGCTGTTCGGAGTTGCACAGAGGGGAGAGCTTCTTCCTGTGATCTTTCACCAGAACTGGTTTATCTAATGAGACCAGAGCTTTAATTTCTTTTCACATCAAACTTAAAGTCAGCGCCCAGATTCAGCAGTGTCTGTACACAGGCCATGAAACTGCATCCTCAGATGGCAGCGATGCGGCCGCCCAGAGCCCTGGCACGGCCATGCCAATGAATTCTCCTTAGTTCCAGGTAGCTGCTCTGTCAGGATCCTGGCGGGGAGGGGCACAGCCTTGCCTGCGTGGAAGCTGGCAAGAGCCCCATCAGTAGTCTTCAGAGTTGCCTAGCCAGCACAGCTGTGAATTCCACGTGGGGGTAGAGGGATAGCCTCCATCTGAAAGTTAGGTTGTCTCCAAGTTCTTGAGGAATTTTTGGAGGGATCATTTCCACGGGGAGGAGGCAGGATGCATGAGCCGGCCCTGGTCTTGATAGTGGTATTCTGTGGCACTGTCCGTGATGGGGCCCAAAAAGCCAAGCCGGGGTGAGTGTGTGCAGGCGAGCAAGGCCCCTTGTGTTTCCAGAAGCCTCTCCAGCACAGGTGAGGCCAGCCACATGCAGTCTTAAGCCCTGGCCTCAGCTGCGGTCAGGGGAAACACGTGTGGAGAAGCCCCTGGCTGCTCTGGGTTCTGTGTTGGAGCAGAAACACAGAGGCACCAGCATGTAGGTGGGTGGGGAACCAGGGCTGTGGTGAAGGGGTGTTTGCTTGCAGGGACCCCCACCGACCCTCCCCCTGCACCTGGGCCATGGCACCCACCACAGCCATTTATGGCACACGCTGGTGGCGGCAGGGCCAGTGGGGCAGGTGATATCCAACCTCATGCAATGAGGGCGTGTCTGCTCCTCAGGTGGATACACTGGGCTCCAGAGTTCTATGGACTCCCGCAAGGTCATCCACAGAGATTCATGGGGGCAGTGGGGTCATAGGTCACAGGTCCTGGGTTTCTAGACAGTGGGTTCCTAGGTTGCAGGGTGATAGGTCACAGGCCCTAGGTCATAGGTTTGTATGTCATAGTCCTAGGTCACAAGCTGAGAGATCACAGGCCCTTTGGAGTCAGGTTCACAGGCTGGTGACTTATCAGCTAGTCTCTCCATATCTTGATTTCAAGGATCATTTCTGTTCTGAAAATGTACTTGTGTAGTCATTGCTGAGAGGGTGACAAGGACAACATAGGGCAATTAGCTGTGCTCTTGAGAGACATCTGCCTGGACTCGGGCCTGGGGGCGGCTGTCCACGTCCCTATCCCTCTCCAGACCATGAGAACAGTTCCTCCCAAGGCTCAGGCTGATGCTCCCTGCTTTGGCCCTGCCCGGCCATGTGGACTCACCATCTGAGTGCACTCGGGAGTCAGGGCCAAGCTGCCCCTGCGGTGGTGAGGAGTGCCGGGCTGCAGGTGAGCCACAGCCAGCGGGGGTCGAAGTGGGGTGGGGGGCAGAGGAGAGACCCCTGGGCTCTCCCTCCCCGTCTTGGGCATGGTGGGGACAGCCCTTGTAAGGGCAGCTCAGGGCTGGCATCTGATTCCCAGGGGACGCTTACTCCCCCTTCTCACTTTTTCTGTCCATGGTCAAAGTACTTCGTCAAAGCAGGCTCAGAAACCCAGCCAGCCACGGACTGCTTCTCTTGGGAGCTTGCTAAGGCCAGAGTGGGTTGCACAGGGCTGGCCTGACCTGCTGCATGCCTGCACGTGGCTCACATACAGTCTATGTTGTTTTGAAAGTTTAAAGGAATGCAGAAAACCACAACGTTGCGTATAGTAAATTCATACTGAAACCTCTGTGACCTCAGAGAAAAAGCACCGATGTTGTTTCCTGAGAATTGTGGTCAGGTGAACACCTTGTCCGTTCTCCCCCTGAAACACCTGACTCCTTCGATATTAGGATTGGCCCTGGTGGTGCTGTTGGCAGCCTCTCTCAAAGACAGAGAAAATGATGTATGTGGAGAATCCTATCAGAAAAAGCCTATTTGCAGATAAGTGCTTATCTGTTGAATGGTCGGGTCAGCCTTGCAGAATGTTTAGAGCAATTTAGGGACATTTGAGTCCAGACACAGTGCTTGGGGGTGGGGTGGGGTAGGGCCTGCAACACACTGGAGATGGCCTCCCCAAGAGGCCCAGGCTCCTGTCTCTGGACTCCCATCTCCAGTTGGCCCCTGGGTCACCTTCCACCTCCTGCTGTTCTCTGGGGCTCAGTGCCATGTCCTGACCCCTCCGAAGTCATGATGGTGTTCTGACCCACACTAGCCCTGCAGATGGGGTCCTTGGCACCTCTCTGGGTAGCAAAGGACCCTTTAAAGGATCCTAAGTGATCCTTTAAAGTGTGAGGTTAGCCCTGCTCTGTGGCCATTGCCCTCTGGGACAGAAACACCTGTGGGCCCCTCCTGGCTGCTTTGAAGACTACTGGTTCCCAGCACCTCAGCATTTAGGAGCCATGGAGCTGGGCTTGCTGGTCTCCCCCTGCCTCTGCTCAGGGCCATTACTTGGTGAAATCCACAAGAGAATAATTTCCTAAACATGCCTCCTACTTTTGTGTGCTTATGCCTTTGTTTATCTGCCACCTGCCTGTGACCTGCCATAGCCTCTGATTCTGAGAACTCACCCTGTGTGCCATCCTCAAACTCCCACGTGGGTGCCCAGCATGGCCTCCTTCCAAGTGCCACCAGGCTCTCCCCCCACAAGTGCCATGAGCCCCTGAGCTCCATACAGCCCCTGAGCTTTGTGACTGGTGGTCTGGCAGTACTGCAGTCCTCTGGCTCTGAGCTGCCTGGTGGCAGGGCTGGGTCTTGTCCTTGGTGTGTCTTCTCCCACGCTGCACCTGCCACTGAGCCCTGCATATGGCCGATGTGGCCTTAAGGGAAGGGATGAGCAAAATAAGCTACTGAGACAGTTGGAGAATCTTCCGTTAATATTTTACGTCAGCAAAACTCTCCCTCCTGGTATGCGTATGTTTTGTGCACATAGGTCCATGTCTGTCAAGTCAGAATCAGAGCAGCAATGGTGTTCCCTGGTCCAAAGTTTTGGGGGCCTCACTCATACCAGGGGCTATTAGGTTTCATGTTCACTGAGTTTCAAAAATACTGAAGTGCTTTAGCAAACTTCTCTTTTTCAAAAATTATTTATCAGCTGAAATATTTTATAACGCAAAACTTGCATGGTGGCAAGTTGGGCATTTTCTGTACCTGCACACGCAGTCCTGCTGACTTGCAGACAGCCGTGGTTGTAGCACTTGCCCCCAGCTGTGATGGCCATTTTTCCGGGGTGCTGCCCCGGGGGCTGTGCTAAGTCAGGGAGCTCCTCCCTGATGGCCCCTCATCAAAGGGAGAGTGGAGAGGGACAGTGAGTGGGGCCTGCGTAGACCAGGGGAGGATGCAGAGGAGCCCAGGAGGAAGCCACGTGGCCTAATCCCACTGTGGAGAAGGAAGGGCGAGGGGATGTGGCTTCCAGCTCCACGTGTACGTGCATGTCTGGGAGTCAACAGCTGCAGATGTGCCTTGGAAGGTTTTTACTACTTGGAATTTATTTCATCAAATAGATTTGCTCCCATGTATCATTTCTTCTGTCAGACAAAAACAAGATACTTACAGACAATTCTGCCTCATTGTGGAGGGCAGAAAAGGGCTGATCCATTTCTTCCCGATGGGAAGGTTACCGCAGATGCCCCTGTAACAGGGTAACACAGGAGAAACAGTGCATTTGTTTGTCCATGGTTGTGCCTGACAACCTTCAGAATGAGGACCTGAGGATGTGGGACACTACCACCTTTCCAGTGAGGTCAGCCTGCAGGGACTCCGCAGGCCGGTCTGCCTAGGTTCTCCTGTCCTCTCTGAGCAGCATCCTTCCTGTTTGGGGGAGGCCCTTCTGGAGTGGAGGTCTTATGAGTCACAATCCCACAACATAGGTCAGTGGGTTTTCTTATGGCCAGTTTCTACACAGAGAGGAGGGAAAGTTAGAGGGGTATATTTAGGTTGAGTGGCTGGTTTGGGGGAGGTGGGATTCTGATGTTTACCAACCACTTTGGAGAAGAGGGTTTCCAGGGGAGAATGGGGCTGGGGGTAGGGGAAGGCTGAGAGATGCTCTGCTTCTGAGGCCCTTCTCTGAGGGTGACACCATTGCTATTCTGAGGTCCCTGCTGGGGGCGGGGAATCCACTGCCACATGATGTACGTGCTCCAGGTGCTTGTCTCCCTGACAAAGATGGAGCTAAATTTGTATGAAATGTCCTCTAATCACCCACAAAGACACATCCGCTGTCTGCAACTTTATCCCACCTGACTGCTTTCCAGCATTCTCACCCAAGTGGCGAATGTATCAGTATGCCCCTGGTCAGGCACTTAGCTCTTAGTGCTGAAACTTTCTCTAAAGCAACATTGTGTTAATAGCATTGTTTCTTTCAGCTTTTTAAATGCCTTATGTACCAGAGAAACAGAAAGACTAAATTCATTAGGGATAAATTATTAACTTAAATCTTCAAAGTAAAAGCTTAAAAAAAAATGCTCACCCAAAGCGGAGCAGCCCAGCAGCCCGTCACTCCACGCCATTGTTTGTGTGTTATTACAGCCATTATAACTAATTGATGCACTAGCAGTTAATTAGTAGCCTTGGTTCCCCAAAATGTCTTGCAGGACAATTACGCTGTGCTGCTTTCAAAAGACTCAATATTTGAGAGCAATATTTGGTGCTGTCACCGCCCAATGTGCCCCTCGCGCACGTCCACAGAAGGGAAGGTAAACAGACGGCGTCTAAATCTCACTGACGTTGCCACATTCTGTGCATCCGCCATTTTGCTGCACTAAAAATCTGTGTATGTTTTTTGTTTATTCAATGGTGGGGAAGAGAGAGAGCGTGCTGTGTGGTCAAGACCTGCCTAGATATAGAAAATCCCACCACAACTGCAAACTCGCTGCTGTGTGCCTCGCCAGGTCTGCTCTGCCTGTCCCTGGGGGTCCCCCAGCGGCCACGCTGGCTGAGACTCCAGCCGCGAACCTGAATGACCTGATGGGCACCGGCTATTGACACACTCACCCTGCTTTTAGAATCGCCACTGTCTTCCTAAGGGCTTCCCATTTTGCTGCATTTTAGCTTTGGTTCTCCGGTTTTCTCAGTCTTAGGGGTAACCAGCTTGACTGAAGGGAACGCATCCTGTCTTAGAACTCCACTTCTGTCCTCCCAGGCCAAGAAACCAACATATTCTCTTCTTGTTTTATACCGTTTTCCAGAGGAGTAAAAATACCATGCACATAGATAACCTTGGGTCCAAGACTGGATTCTTCGCATGTGACGTTTCTCCCAGTTCCCACCTTGCTTCTTAGTTCTGGTCTCTTTGTCACCCCGTGTGCAGCTGTGGTCCCACCTCCAGTTCACCTACAAAAGCTGAGCCTCATGAAGGTGGGAGGATGAGCTGCAAGAGGGACGGCTTGCACAGTGGCTGTTGGACTCCTGCTCCCGCTGGACCCCCGCCCCCCAGCTGCTTGTGCTGCCAGCTCGAGAGAAAGAAGCTTTTTGATTTTGGAGTGCATTTTATACCTCAAATTCTCTGATTTCGTGTCTAGGAGCTAAAGGCCATGTGAAAATGTACACACCGTTTTCTTGTGGACAGCTTGCTTTGGAGGAATATAGTCTAGCGGCATCTGAATTAGAGTGGAATCTGAGAGAGCTCTGAGTGGGGGCACCATCTGAGGGGTGTTTGGGAGGGTGAGTAGGAGTGTGGTAAATAATTTGGGGAAGGGTATTTCAGGCAGAGGTGGTGTTGCCAAGGCACAGTGGTGTGTCTGCCCAGTGAGTGGAGACACACAGTGGTCTGACACAGTCTGTGTGGGCTCAAGCCACAAGGCTGAGTTTTGTCCTGACGGCATAGGCGTCACTGGGGGGGGGGGGGGGACGGCAGATGAGTGACTGAACCAACTCCCATCTGGACAGATCCTGGAGGGAGCAGGGCCAGACCAGGAGAGGTGAGAGTGGTAGTGTTAGAAGGCATGGGCAGATGCAGGGAACCCTGCCTTGTGAGGCTAAATGGTCTCCCATTGCGTATTCAGACCACATTTTCTTTATCTCCATCTCCTCAGCCGCTGAAGGAACATAGGTTGGCCCCACGTCTTGGCTGCTGTGGACAGAGCTGCAGGGACATGGAGTGGGCATGGCTCTTGGACGCACCCATTTCAGTTCCTGTGAATGTGCACCCAGGTGGCATTGGTGAGTCCCAGGGTAGTTGTGCTTTTGCTTCTCCGTTTTGTACAGTGGCTGTGCTAATTTACATTTCTGCCAACAGTGCGCAAGGGGTCCCTTTTCTCCACATCACAACCAACACTTACCTCTTTTTTATTTTTTTTTTTTTTTGAGATGGACTCTCACTATGTTGCTGGCATCACAGCTCACAGCAATCTCGAACTCTTGGGCTCAAAGCAATTCTGTTGCCTCAGCCTCCCAAGTAGCTGGGACTGCAGGAGTCTGCCACAAGGCCTGGCATTTTGTTGTTGTTGTTGTAGTTGTCACTGTTTAGCAGGCCTGGGCTGGGATTGAACCTGCCAGCTCTGGTGTACGTGGCTGGTGCCCGCAGCTCAGTGCTCAGGGCCGCCTTTTGTTTTTGATAGTAGTCATTCTCACATGCGTGAGGCGGATTCTCATTGTGTTTGTACTGGCATTTTCCTCACGATGAGGGACGTCTAACGGTCCATTAATATGCCTGTTGGCCATTTCTGTGTCTTCTGTTAAGAAACATCTATTTGGGCCCTTTGTCTATTTTCAAGACAGGTTATTTGCTTTCTTGCTGTTGTGTATATTTTGGGAGCTAGCCCTTACTGGGCGCGAGGCTGGCGAGTGCCTTGCCACACTCCGCAGGCATCTCTCAGTCACTCACTGGGTCCTTTGCTGTGCGAAAGCTTTTTAGCTTGTCTTTATTTTGGGTTTTGCTGCTTCAGTTTTGGGGGTCATGCCTAAAGAATTATTGCCTAGACCAATGCCACAGAGATTTTCCCATATGTTTTCTTCTTATAGTTTTGCACATTCACGTCTTATGTGAAGTCTTTAATCCATGTTGAGCCATTTTTTTTGCATGGTGTGTGTTAAGGGTGCACGTTCTTGGGCTTAAGTGATTCTCTTGCCTCAGCCTCCCAAGTGGTTGGGACGTGGATATCCAGTTTTCTCAAACCATTTATGTAAAAGATGCTCCTTTCTTCATTGTGTGTTCTTGGTGCCTTTGTTGAAGATCAACTGACTTTAAATGAGTAGATTTATTTGGGGGCTTTTTATTCTGTTCCATTGGGCCATGTGTCTTGCTGTTAGTACCTTGCTGTTGTGATTACTGTAGCTTTGTAGTATATTTTGAAATTAGGAAGTATGTTGCTTCCAATTTTATTTTTCTTGCTGAAGATTGCTTTGACTATTTGCAGTCTTTTGTGGTTCCATATGAATTTTGGATTTTTTTCTATTTCTGTGAAAATTCCATTTGGAATTTTGATAGGAATTGCATTGACTATAAAGGTCATTTTGGGTAGTATGGACATTTTAACGATAATGATTCTTTTCTCTTTCTTTTGTTTATTAAATCATAGCTGTGTACATTAATGCAATCATGGGGTACCATGCGCTGGTTTTATATACAATTTGAAATATTTTCATCACACTGGTTAACATAGCCTTTCTGGCATTTTCTTAGTTATTGTGTTAAGACATTTATATTCTACATTTAGTAAGTTTCACATGTACCCTTGTAAGATGCACCGCAGGTGTGGTCCCACAAATTACCCTCCCTCTGCCCATCCTCCCCCCTTCCCTTGCCTCCCTTTCCCCATGTTCTTAGGCTATAATTGGGTTATAGCTTTCACGTGAAAGCTATAAATTAGTTTCATAGTAGGCCTGAGTACATTGGATACTTTTTCTTCCATTCTTGAGATACTTTGCTAAGAAGAATATGTTCCAGCTCCATCCATGTAAACATGAAAGAGGTAAAGTCTCCATCTTTCTTTAAGGCCACATAATATTCCATGGTGTACGTGTACCACAATTTATTAATCCATTCGTGGGTCGATGGGCACTTGGGCTTCTTCCATGATTTAGCAATTATGAATTGGGTTGCAGTAAACATTCTGGTACAAATATCTTTGTTATAATGTGATTTTTGGTCTTCTGGATATATACCTAGTAGAGGAATTGTAGTAGAGGATCGATCCTAGTAGAGGATCGAATGCCAGGTCTATTTTTAGATCTCTAAGTGTTCTCCAAACATCTTTCCAAAAGTAACGTATTCGTTTGCATTCCTACCAGCAGTGTAGAAGTGTTCCCTTTTCTCCACATCCACACCAACATCTCTGGTCTTGGGATTTTGTGATATGGGCTAATCTTACTGGAGTTAGATGATATCTCAAAGTAGTTTTGATTTGCATTTCTCTGATGATTAAGGATGAGAGCATTTTTTCGTATGTCTGTAGGCCGTGCGCCTGTCTTCTTCAGAGAAGTTTCTCTTCAAGTCCCTTGCCCAGCCTGAGATGGGATCACTTGTTCCTTTTTTTTTTTTTTTTGTAGAGATAGAGTCTCACTTTATGGCCCTTGGTAGAGTGCCGTGGCATCACATGGCTTATAGCAAGCTCCAACTCCTGGGCTTAAGCGATTCTCTTGCCTCAGCCTCCCGAGTAGGTGGGACTATAGGCGCCCACCACAACGCTCAGCTAATTTTTTTGATTGCAGTTCAGTCGGGGCCGGGTTTGAGCTCGTCACCCTCGGTATATGGGGCCGGCACCTTACCGACTGAGCCACAGGCGCCGCCCAGGGATCACTTGTTCTTTTCTTGCTAATATGTTTGAGTTCTATGGATTCTGGTTATTAAACCTTTGTCAGAGACATAACCTGCAAATATCTTCTCCCATTCTGAGGGCTGTCTGCTTGCTTGACTGTGTTTTTGGCTGTGCAGAAGCTTTTTAGTTTGATCAGGTCCCAGTAGTGTATTTTTGATGCTGCTTCAATTGCCCAGGGGGTTTATATTCGCCCAGGCCAATTTCTTCAAGAGTTTTCCCTGAACTTTCTTCTCGCATTTTTATAGTTTCATGTCTTAAGTTTAAATCTTTAATCCAGTGAGAGTCTATCTTAGTTAATGGTGAAAGGTGTGGGTCCAATTTCAGTCTTCTACAGGTCGCCAACCAGTTCACCCAGCACCATTTATTAAACAGGGACTCTTCCCCATTGAATGTTTTTAATTGGCTTGTCAAAGATCAAATAATGGTAAGTAGCTGGGTCCATCTCTTGGTTCTCTATTCTGTTCCAGACATCTACCTCTCTGTTTTTGTGCCTGTACCATGCTGTTTTGATCACTATCGATTTATAGTATATTCTCAGGTCTGGTAGCATGATTCCTCCTGCTTTTATTTCTGAGTAATGTCTTGGCTATTCGATGTTTGGCTTGAATGACTAATGATTCTTCCAATCCATGACCTGTTTTCTCATATATTTGTGTTGTTTTCATTGTCTCTCATGAATGTTTTATCATTTTCACTGTACAGGTCTTTCACCTCTTTGGTTGCATTTAATCCAATTTTTTTTTGAATCTTGTAAATAGGTTTAATTTTTAATTTTTCTTTTGAATAATTCACTTATAATGTATAGAAATGCTACTGAATTTGTATGTTGATTTTGTACCCTACAACTTTACTGAATTCATTTAATAGTTATATATATAATTTTTTTTGGGGGGGTAGAGTTTTTATACTATTCAGTATTTAAAAAAAAGAAACTCCTGTCACTTGTGATAGCATAGTTGAACCTGGTAGACATTGTGCTAAGAAAAATAAGCCACATGCAAAAGATGGCTGCATGATGTCCCTTACATGTGGAATCTAAAAGGTTGAACTCACAGGAAGAGAGAATAGAAAGGTAATTACTGGGATTTTGACCAGATATGGTTACTTTGACCATGGATGTCGGTTAAAGGTACAGCATTTCATTTAGATGGGAGGAACAGGTTCAAAAGATCGATGGCACCGCATGATGACTGTGGTTAATAACTCAGTATCAGATACCTGAAAACTGCCAGGAGCACAGATCTGAAATGTTTTCACCTCATAAAAATAAGTGTGTGAGGTGATGGATGTTGGTTACCTTGACTGAAACCTTTCACCGCGTGCACACATGTCAAAGTGTAAGGTTGTACATGATGAACATGTGAGACTTATAAACGCTGGAGAAAAAGCAGGTGCAAAGGAGGAGGAGGAGTCGGAGCTGGAGGAGATGATGGTGGCTCAGGCCTCTCACCCGCAGTCACTCCCCCTGCATAGTAGTTGGAGATGGAGGAGATGATGGTGGCTCAGGCCCCTCACCCGCAGTCGTTCCCCCTGCATAGTAGTCAGAGATGGAGGAGATGATGGTGGCTCAGGCCCCTCACCTGCAGTCACTCCCCCTGCATAGTAGCTGGAGATGGAGGAGATGATGGTGGCTCAGGCCCCTCACCCGCAGTCACTCCCCCTGCACAGTACTCAGAGATGGAGGAGGAGATGATGGTGGCTCAGGCCCCTCTCCTGCAGTCACTCCCCCTGCATAGTAGTTGGAGATGGAGGAGATGATGGTGGCTCAGGCCCCTCACCCGCAGTCACTCCCCCTGCATAGTAGCTGGAGATGGAGGAGATGATGGTGGCTCAGGCCCCTCACCCGCAGTCGCTCCCCCTGCATAGTAGTCGGAGCTGGAGGAGATGATGGTGGCTCAGGCCCCTCACCCGCAGTCACTCCCCCTGCATAGTAGTTGGAGATGGAGGAGATGATGGTGGCTCAGGCCCCTCACCCGCAGTCACTCCCCCTGTATAGTAGCTGGAGATGGAGGAGATGATGGTGGCTCAGGCCCCTCACCCGCAGTCGTTCCCCCTGCATAGTAGTCAGAGATGGAGGAGATGATGGTGGCTCAAGCCCCTCACCCACAGTCGCTCCCCCTGCATAGTAGTCAGAGATGGAGGAGATGATGGTGGCTCAGGCCCCTCACCCGCAGTCACTCCCCCTGCATAGTAGCTGGAGATGGAGGAGGAGATGACGGTGGCTCAGGCCCCTCACCCGCAGTCACTCCCCCTGCACAATACTCAGAGATGGAGGAGGAGATGACGGTGGCTCAGGCCCCTCTCCTGCAGTCACTCCCCCTGCATAGTAGTTGGAGATGGAGGAGATGATGGTGGCTCAGGCCCCTCACCTGCAGTCACTCCCCCTGCATAGTAGCTGGAGATGGAGGAGATGATGACGGTGGCTCAGGCCCCTCTCCTGTAGTCCTTCCTCTCTGTACATGGAAAGCTTGGCAGCCTGCCCTCCCCTCCTTGGTTTCTAAGCTTCCTCCCAGTGAGGTCAGCTGGTACTGGGGGGCCTGGGGCCTCCCCCCCGCCTGTTGCTAGAGCCCCACTGAGCACCCCCTTCCGTCAGGATCAGGTGCCACCTTCCTGCGATGATGAGTTGTTCTTGCATCTGGAGGTGCGACTGTGAGACATAAAGATAATGTGTGGTGAAGGGTGGGCCCCGGCCAGGTAAGTGGCCTGTGCTCCTGCCTCCCTGAGCCAGGTGTCTGCCCTGTCACCTTTCTGCTCCAGAGGCAGCCTCAGCTGACCTTCTGGGCACTTATTTCTCGGTCTCTTCTAACTAGGGCGGTGCTGCCTGTTGCCTGACGGCCGTGTCCTACACCTATCCACAGAGTCCCGGGCAGTGTTGGTGGAAGCCCATCCTGCCAGGTCCTGTGAGGGAGAAGCACAGTCCTTCCCGGCCACCCAGCTTGTACCAGGCCACCATGATGAGCCCACAGCACTGTGGGGCTGGGCCTGGAGAAGGTGTTTTTCAAGAAGAAAAGAACGGACTCTGCTGAAAATATACCTACTGAGATAATTCAATTTCATCTGTAAAAATGGCTTTATTCAGAAATTGTCAGTGATATGATACAGCTAATTAAGACATGCTGGTGTTAACAGTTTCATTAGAGGAGATAATATTGCACAAGAAAAATAAGAAATCATTATGATGGATGTCCCAACATTACATTACATGTTAATGAAGTGTAAATGATCTAATTATTTTTGAAAGAATACAGATTCGATTAAACTGTCGGAATTAAATTGGAAAGGACAGCCTATTGTACTTTTTATGTACAGACAAGTTAACGTTAATTAGGCACAATCTACAGGAACAAATGAGGCACGACCCTCAGTGAACAATCAGGGTCCCTTGCTCAAGGCAGGTTTCATAAAGAATCATATTAGGGAAAAATTGTAAGTCAATTAAATACAGTGCTGTAGCAGTGGGAGGGAAGATGAAGAGAAATCTCACTCTCCGCCCTCTCCATTTCCACTGGTTCATGGCAGGATCATTCTGCCAATTCCGCTACACCACCAATTTCATAAATTCTGATTCCGCTGATCAGAGGCAGTGATTGATTTTCATTGTACATCCTGGAAATGGCTTAAAGAGGCCACATGACTGGGCTGATAGTATTTCCACCGGAGGGTCAGGCCCTTTCCAATGGCTTCCTTGCCAATATCCCCCAGGATCTGAGAACCAGACGCACTCGGCATCATTGCAGTGTCAGGACAGCAGCGGCCACTCTCGGGCCTGCCTGCGCTTCCATGACGCTATGACTGGTTGAGCTGTGAGTTGAGTACTTGGGTTCTCACCTTCACTATCAAGTCTACTGGCTCAAAGAAGCTAAACAAAACAACACCAAACAACAACAAAAAAAAAAAAAAAAGAAAGAAAACCATAGTGAAGCAGAAAACCATTCTCTGTACAACTTCATCAGTACCTGATCAATACACAACTATCGTTTTTGCTTTTGGAAAAAAAATTTGAAAATTTTGAACGTTCTACACCCATCTGAATTTTTATATTGCTTCTTGTTTATAGAACCCAAGTCTGAAATTCGAGCAGTGCATTTTCTTAAGGCTGTTGTGAGCCTGGGCGGGGCAAGGAGTCATGACGGCTTTTGGATTCAGGTTAGCAGCAATGATGTGCTGGAACATGCTGGTCTAGTCTGTGTGAAGTTTTGGGTGGACCACGCATGCCAGAGGACAGCCAGCTGTCATGAGGCCAGAGCTGACCCCAGGCCCAGGGGAGCAGGCTCCTTGGACCTCTTCTGCCTAAGTGCCAGACGCTGTTCATCTGTGAGGCTTGTTCAAATACTGGTTTTTATTTCAAGTCTCTGTATGAGGCCTAACACTTCCAGACTAACACTGTCCACCTAAGAAACTTGTAGTCTTGTTTAATTTTGGGATTGCCCACTTTATAAAAACCCAACATATAAAAATATTAAAAATCTCCACATAAATTAAAGGCTGATTATCTACAAGAAGTGATTGATATATCAAAGGAGTTATTGCTGGAGTCCAGTCCATTCTCCTGATTCATTAAAAATAAGACATAGCTGGCACACTATTCAATGGACGTCTTTATTTCCTAGGACAAGGCGCAACGCACAACTGTTCCCTCCCCCTCCTTTCTCTCAGGAAGGCCCCCTGGGCATAGAAGGGAGGATTGTGATCTTTGGTGTGTAGGAACAAAAATATTTCTTTTTTACACCCAGTTCCAAAACTTTAGGGTAATTATTAATAATTAGAATGGAGTGAAAAACCCACACCCAGTGAGTCATTCAATGTCGTTTGCAGTTCACAATCGTTTTCTTTTTGTAACCTCAGGAGTCAGAACAAGAGAGTCCTGCAGTCTTTTTGTTTTAATTTCTGGCAGCAGAAGGATCGAGATTTTAAAAAGCCATGTAGAGGAAACCACATACTTGAGCATTACCAAAAATTAAAAGAGTACACACATCAACAACAACAAAAAGTGATTTGTAAAATGCATGGAATGTGGGGTTTTAAAATATATTTGGATTTGGCTCAAATGGAATGTTCACAAAGGTGCTCACAGCAAGCTGGGCTTTTTGTTTTAAAATTTTGGTACATGCTAACAAAACTCCATCCTGAAAAATATTCCCAGGCAAAAGCTTCCATGGATATGGAGGCTTCGGTTCCTAGGGGTACTGATGACCACAGGCACCAGGGGATGAGCCGGGCACAGGGGGTCAGCATGTACACCAGGTGAGGACCTCTGGGCACCAGGGGATGAGCCGGGCACAGGGGGGTCAGTATGTACACCAGGGACCTCTGGGCACCAGGGGATGAGCCCGGGCATGGGGGGTCAGCATGTACACCAGGTGAGGACCTCTGGGCACTAGGGGATGAGCCTGGGCATGGGGGGTCAGCATGTATACCAGGTGAGGACCTCTGGGCACCAGGGGATGAGCCCAGGCACGGGGGGTCAGCATGTACACCAGGTGAGGACCTCTAGGTACCAGAGGATGAGCTGGGCACAGGGGGTCAGCATGACACCAGGTGAGGACCTCTAGGCACCAGGGGATGAGCTGGGCACAGGGGGTTAGCATGTACACCAGGTGAGGACCTCCGGGCTACAGGGGGTGACCACAGGCCTAGGTGGTGACCTGGTGCAGGCGCCAGTGATAGCCCAGGTGTAGCGGCTACAGCTTGGCTCTGGTGCCCGCCATACCTGCTCTGCATCTCATCCCTGTGTGGTCTGGCTGGGTGAGGCCAGGGCTGCATCTCCAAACTGAAGTCTTGGGGAATAGGTGCCTCCTGAGGCTTTGTGAAGATTAAGGGCAAATGTTCACAAAGCATCTAGTCCAGCAGCCATTGGATGTCGATTTGTTTCTGTTACAGAGGGTTAGTTGTGGGTCCATAACTGGAGCAGGAGAACCAGATGGGGGTCCGGTGGGAGAGGCTGCACAGTCCAGCCTGGCAGGGGAGTGTTCAGCAGAGATGTTGCAGAACCCTCAGTTCAGTGGCCTGAGGTGTGCACACAGGGCGTGGGTAACAGTGATATTCCTGGGAGCTTTGTTAATAACATGGCTTCAGTTCACATGGCTAGCTGGACAGAAAGACCTGGTCTGGCTGTGAGAGGTGCTGACCAAAGACCAGGACACAGAGAACAAGGTGGCTGCTCGACTCCACTCGCGGAGTCTGGATTTGCTCCATTCCAAGGCCAGCATACGGGTGAGGGTGGCTGGCCAGGGTCTAGACTTCAGAGGTGGGAGGCCAGAGGGCTGTGCCTAGAGGCTGGGCACCAGACAGGGCTTGCTGTGAGAGGCTCTTTCCTTACTGTGAACCCGTCTGCACACTGGCTGCCCAGTGTGTGTCTTGGTGGAGAATGGCACTGGGCTCCCTGCACGTTAGTATCTCCTGGGGAGTCATGTATTTATTTCCTGAGTCATGTATTTATTTCCTATGCTTTGTGACTTGTGCTTAGAAAATGAAATTCCCTGCACAGAAATATTTGTGGAAGGTTAGAAAATGTCAGAAATCGTGTTTGATTTTCTGATTTCAAAATCGTTACTTTCTGAGAAAAGAAATATTTAAAGACAAACTATGCTTTGAAGCAAAAACCAGTGGTCGCTTTGCTGCTCCTAAGATCACTACTGTGCAACCTTCCTTTATCTTAGTGATTTTGCTTTGCAGTCCAGGGTGATACCTGTTGAAAACCCTTGAAAATAACTAGCACACTAGCAGAAGACAATGCAATAGGACTGTGTTCGCTGGGACATAGAATCTGTGTAGTAAAATGTAGTATTTTGCCACTAGCTAATAATACGTTAGCTATCGTGCTCTTGTTCAGGCCAGTGGATTCATAGCATAATCAATTTCAGGTAATATTTATTAGGCTCATAGCTTGTGCATTAAAGACTCAACTAGGTTTTGCAAATTTCTCACAGAGGAGAAAAATATAATATTCTATTAGATAGTATTCAAAATAGTAAAACTTTAACTGGGTTTCAAAGGCAGTGGGGGCACCCTTGGATTCTTACCTAAGGGTACTGTATCCCCACATTTACTGGGATTCAGGTTCTTTATTAGAAATGTTATACTGAGTCAGGCTGCGACGGCAGTATAATACTCAAAGGAACGCGGCTAATGTCAGTGTTATTAACATGGTCACTAATAACCATGAGAGACTAATTGTGGGACACAGGGTGTCAAGACATGTTGTACACTAATGCTATACAATGAAAGATGAATAATGGAAAAAATCTATGGCTGCCAAGCTCCACAGCCAAGTCTCCAAGATGGTGGGAGGAGCTCCAGAGGGCATGAGGCTTGCAGGCTAAGATAGCTTACAAAGACAGGAGCAGTTCCTCCCCATATTTTTTTCCAGCTTTATGGACATGCTTTTCTGTTCAATTTAAATTGATTTTTCAATTTGATCTCAAGCCAGACTATATGTGACCTGATGAAATCTCAGCCTCTGGATCCCAGATCTTAATCTCTTGTCTAAAATAGTGCCGTCTGCGTCTCCCACATGGGAGCAGAACGCAGCAGCAGACTGTTCTGACTGTGGCTTTAAATAAGCCAATTAGGGTCTTCTGCTTGTGTGCCCTGATGTTGAGGAACAGTGGAGGTTGACGGCCTTACCCCTCAACCCCATGGAGCAAGGAGGACCCTGGTTAGGGCGGCTCCCTCCTCCCAATCTGGCCTCACTTGAGTTCTGGGAACCCAGGCAGCACAGGTTCTGCACTGCACTCTCTCACTACCAGGTGTGAGCTCTCCCAGAGCTGGAGCTCAGCAAGTGTGAGCAGGCAGGTTGGGGTTCCTCGCTCCAGACTCAGTAGATGGCTGAAGAGCTGAAGCAGGTGCTGGAGAGAAGATGCTTCTGAAGGCTGATGCTCTTGGCCAACACAGTGATGAGACAGCTACAGAAGCAGGACTTGTGTGACAGAAGCCACATGATCCCTGTGAGCTGGGGAGACTGTCCTCGTTCTGAGTTTGGTAGTTCAAAGGTTAGCGTCCATGGAAAATGTCTCCTTCTGATATCACGTGGCTGGAAATGCCAAAGAGTTCAGGTATTTAAGAGCACAGTGGTGCTTGTTAGCATTCTTAGGGAGCACAACAGCAGAGCCTGTGTACCTCGGGCTGCTTGCCGGACTCCTTCCTCCTAGGCATGGTTCTCAGCCACAGCTCTGCCAGGGCTCCACTCCCCCTGCTTCTCAGCTCAGCTGTTTTCTCCCTTACAAAGGTAGACTTTCTTTATCTTTCTCAACACTTTTTTTTATACCTCTTATTTTTCTTTCCCACTCTATGTTTTTGTTCTTTCTTTTTCCCCTTAATTATCCTCAACAGAAAAAGTGTGAAAAATAGGAACAGAAGAACAGCCTGTGGAAGAGCTCCCTCATCTCACTCGTGGATGTCTGGGCAGTGCCAGGCAAGCCCTGTGGGAGTTCAGGAGGGTCGGTAAACCATAGTCACATGCTGAAGACTTTGATTCTACATGGCTGGCATAAGGACAACTTCTTCTTCTCAGAAAATATACTAAAGAGCCATAATCTGGAGAAATAATACAATTGTCATCTTCTATGAGGTCAAGACACACCATCAGCCTGAGTATACCATCCAGAGAAGGGCTGCCCATGTGGGGGGATAAAGCCAGGGCACCCGAGGATGGCCCGAGGAACATACACAGCTGCAGACCCCAGCCAGATGCCGGTGCTGGGAGGAACAGTGAGGAACAGGTGTAGGACCTGGTGCTGGACCCTGGACTAAGATGGGCTTACAAAGCCATGGGAGGTGGGATGAGGGTTCTCAGAGACGAGCGGCAGAGGCAGGAAGTCTCTGGTGATGCACTGAGTAGGCCTGCTCTATGTTGGGAGCAGCCCTTTGGTTTTTGGCCTGTAGGAGGTAAGAGCTAAAATAACTCTCACACACAGCCCTATTCCATAAGAATTTCTGCTAGTCTGCAACATAGCTCTGGTACTCTATCCACATAAATTTTCTGCACATTTTTGATTTGGAAAGAGGGAGGCATTCTGGTTTTATAAAAACAGAATATAAGAGAAAAGAAATGTAAGAAAAAATAGCAAATACTCATCAAAAAATGCTGTCATAAGGCAGTTGAAAATTGTGGTCAAATACATTTTCATGGCTTAAAAACACAGACACACAATTTCTTGAAGCACTCATTTCCATAAAACAAGAGATCGAAGGAGAGATGGTAGATCCCAGAGTATGGATGAAGAGGCAAAGAAAATGGTAAACATGGGCCATGAGAGCTCAGGAAAGAGGTGGGCACGTGAGGCTGTCATGGGAGTGGTGGCCAGGAGACGAGCATGAATAAACTGAGCACTTCTGATGTCTCAGGGGACATGGAGGATGCGGCCAAGAAAAGTGGCCAAAATGAAATGAAAGTGAATATCAACTTAACCTGAAACATATAGAAATTATACATTTGGAAGGTGGGAAATAAGGTATAAAACATGCATAAATACATTAAAAAAAATAAAACAACACATATTGTAAAGTAGAATTCCTAAAATCTTTCTAGGAGTTAAAAAAAAAAACCTTGGGGCTCAGATTGTCCCAGTATAAAGTGACACAGAACAATCATCTTAGTGTATTCTGTGATGCTATAATAGAATACTACAGACCAGGTAGTTCATTGGCTCTGGGTCCTGGAGGCTGGGAAGTTCAAGAGCATGGTGCCGGCATCTGGCGAGGCTGTGGCAGAAGGCGTCATGTGGTGACAGCATGTGGGTGGAAGAGGGGCCGAACTTGTTACCTGTCAGGAGCCCCCTGTGATAACTGGCCCATACCACAACACCACCACCATGCAGCCAAGTTTCTTGCATATATGGGAGTGAGTTCAAACCGTAACAACTAAAAGAGAAAAAGACTTCAATAACGTTACTGAATTTCAAAGACAAACAAATAATGGTTGGGCCCCCAGACAAAAAGAGAAAAACAAAAAATCCTTTCATAAAGTGCCTGTCAGGAGAAATTCTGACTAGTTTCAGACAACTCCAAAGCAAAGATCTAGAACACAGTTAGGCAACACCTACAATGTCCTTATAGGAAAAAGTGTCAGTCAATAATTTGGAGACCAAGTAAACTATTTTTCAAATATAAAGGCAATGGACAGATATTTTGAATTTGCAATGACTCAATTACAGGCAGTCCCCAACTCGCAAGCATTTGACTGGTGTGCAACTCACACTTATGAATTGGGGCCATTACAGGTAATAGATAAATGTACCTGTTTTAACTTACATACAAATTCAACTTAAGAACAAATCTACAGAACCTATCTTGCCCATAACCTGGGGACAAGATAGGTTCTCATGTTTTCATGATTCCTTTGAAATGCAGCTGTGATGAATTTGAGCCTACAGCGGGACCATTGAAGAAGCTATGGCAAAACACAGTGAGTGCTGAATTTTTTTGACTGGAAGAGTAGAAGGAATGTGGAAACAGGTGTTTTTAAATATGTTGCAACCTGTGACGGTGGCACTCCCTCGAATTGAGCAGTGTCCCACATGTACTTGGAGATTATTTCAAGGTAACAAGCTTAAACATAGAGAAAAACAGTGTCATCAACTCAAAATGGGTGATAATGAACTGGGAAGGAGATTGAAAAGTAGAAATGCCCTAATTTTACCTTTGATTGTTGTTTGAGCCAGGAAAACCTTCCTGAAAAAAATAAATAAGTACATTATATAAGTTGTCATTATCAAAATAATAGCTAAAACTACAATACAATTCCTTATGCATGTGGAAATATGCACAAAATGAAGGTAAACACAGATGGGAAGCACCTCACAGATAGGAAGCACCTCACAGGATGGGAAGCACCTCACAGATAGGAAGCACCTCACAGGATGGGAAGCACGTCACAGGATGGGAAGCACCTCACAGACAGGAAGCATATC
Organism: Nycticebus coucang; assembly: GCF_027406575.1. Taxonomy (NCBI): domain Eukaryota; kingdom Metazoa; phylum Chordata; class Mammalia; order Primates; family Lorisidae; genus Nycticebus; species Nycticebus coucang. The sequence continues at coordinate 71,265,615 of NC_069798.1, read as the reverse complement.
ATAGATGGGAAGTACCTCACAGGGTGGAAAGCACTTCATTGGATGGGAATCACGCCACAGACAGGAAGTATGTCACAGGATGGGAAGCACCTCATAGACAGGAAGCGTCTCACAGATGGGAAGCACCTCACAGGACGGGAAGTACCTCACAGATGGGAAGCACCTCACAGGTTGGGAAGTACCTCACAGATGGAAAGCACCTCACAGGATGGGAAATACCTCACAGATGGGAAGCATTTCACAGGATGGGAAGCATCTTACAGACAGGAAGTGTCTCACAGATGGGAAGCACCTCACAGGACGGGAAGTACCTCACAGATGGGAAGCACCTCACAGGATGGGAAATACCTCACAGATGGGAAGCATTTCACAGGATGGGAAGCATCTTACAGACAGGAAGCACCTCACAGATAGGAAGCACATCATAGATGGGAAGTACCTCACAGGGTGGGAAGCACCTCACTGGATGGGAATCACTCCACAGACAGGAAGTATGTCACAGGATGGGAAGCACCTCACAGATGGGAAGCACCTCACAGATGGGAGGTGCATCATATGTCAGGGCCCATGATGCCGTCTCTGGCCCTGACTCAGGGCCTTGTGGGAGCCAGGATGCTAGGTCTCTGCCCCGGCCCACTCAACTGTCCGGACGCGGACCGTTTCATCAGCTTACTCGCAGTAGGTCTCCTTCAAGTCTCAGGTGCCGAAGCACTTTACAAGTCACCGTCAATATTAGTAGGAGTGAGCATCTCAGCAGTAATCTCTCAGTAGCAGTCTTAGTATGGGAGCGCCAATGAGGCGTCCTCTGAACAGGAAGCAGAGCCAAAGGACGAGCCCTGGCTAACTGCTTCCGAAGCTATTTATAGAAGTAATACACCACAGGTGTGGAGACTGCTCTGCTATAATGTCAGTGTTTTCGTCTTGGGCTCTTATGTGCTCTTTAACAAGAGACCAATGATGTTAAATCCCTTCCCCAATCCCTTATTACCAAAGTATTTCTCACAGGTGCCTCCTACATCGTAGATGGGAAGCACTTCACAGATGGGAAGCACCTCACAGATGGGAAGCACCTCAAAGACAGGAAGCACCTTACAGACGGGGAGCACCTCACAGATGGGAAGCACCTTACAGACGGGAAGCACCTCACAGACGAGGAGCACCTCACACATGGGAAGCATCTCACAGATGGGGAGCATCTCACAGATGGGGAAGCACCTCACAGATGGGAAGGACCTCAAAGACGGGAAGCACCTCACAGACGGGAAGCACCTCACAGATGGGAAGCACTTCACACATGGGAAGCATCTCACAGACAGGGAGCATCTCACAGATGGGAAGCACCTCACAGATGGGAAGGACCTCAAAGACGGGAAGCACCTCATAGACGGGAAGCCCCTCACAGATGGGAAGCATGCCATGAGATGATGACAGGATCAAGGCTGTGCCTATGCTCTGCTCTGCACATGGGCTACATTGAACAGTAACTGAAAAAGCCTTTGTTTTATTTTTTATTTTTAAATTTTTAAATATTTTTATTTTTAATTATTATGGGCATATAATAGTTGTACGTGCTTATAGGGTACATGTGATATTTTGATGCAGGCGTGCAATGTGGATTGATCAAATCAGGGTGATGGGGCATCTGTCATCACCTTAGGCATTCATCATTTCTTTGTGTTAGAAACATGCCAATTCCACTCTTTTAATTATTTTAAAGTATACCTTAATTTGTTGATTATAGTCATTTTTTTGTGTTATTAAATACAATATTGCCCCCGGAACCCAAACGCCCCAGAACTCAAACAACTTGGAATCTGAAAGAAAAATTCAAGTAAATCTGGACGCTGTTTTGGAATCTAAACGCCCAACTTGTTGTTGGTGTGTTTTTGTGCATACATTTCTGGCTCTGGCCTCCCATGCACTTTGCCATTCAGTTCATTGTGGGAAGCTGTAGTGAAACCATCTTGTATGATTTTCACTGCTAATTTTATGCCTGTTTTGTGTTTTTTAAAAATATAATAATTACTAAGTGTATTTACCATGGGTCCTAACAAGTATAGCAAGGAAAATAAGAATAAGAGGAAAGCTGTTAGAGATACAATTGAAGTTAAGAAAGATCTTATTGCTAAGCTTGAAAGCAGTACAGTGTGGCTTGTCTTGCTATGTTTGGGATGCCTAGACTGTACAATTTTGAAAAAAAAAGCTCTCAAAGCAGCTGATGTGGCAGAAGGGGTTATAACGCTGACCTCTAGGGGATGGAAAAGTATGGAAGAGAGGGAAAAACTCTTCTAATGTTGGATTAATGAGAAACAGCTGGCTGGAGATGTGATTGCTGAGATGATAATTTGTAAGAAAGCCGGCTTGGCGTGTGTAGCACATTGGTTACTGCTTCAGCACATACACGGAGGGTGGCGGGTTCGAACCCCACCCGGGCTGGCTAAACAACTGCAACAAAAACAACAACAAAATAGCTGGGCGTTGTGGTGGGCACATGTAGTCCCAGGTACTTGGGAGTCTGAGGCAAGGGAATTGCTTAAGCCCAAGAGTTTGAGGTTGCTGTGAGCTGTGACGTCATAGAACTCTACCAAGGGTGACATAATGAGACTCGGTCTCAAAAAAAAAAAAATTTTTGTAAGAAAGCCAAGGTCCTCCACAATGATTTAGTGGAAGGCATGCCTGGTACCAGTGCTCAAAAGGAGGAGTCTAAAGCCAGCAGGGCGTGGCTCAGAACTTTAAGGGCTGGGATCCATGGTGGTGTTACGCACCGAGAGGCTGCCAGTCTAATTCAGAAGCCTCAGAAAAGTTTGTAAAGGAGTTTAAGGACTTCGTGAACAGTGAGGGGTATGTTTCAAACCGAGTGTTCAGTTGTGATGAAACAGGGCTTTATAGCTTGGCGCCCATAGCACGGTGGTTACGGTGCTGGTCACATACACAGAGGCTGGTGGGTTTGAAATCTGCCCTGGCCAGCTAAACAACAGTGACAACTGCAACAAAAAATAGCCAGGCGTTGTGGCAGGTGCCTGTAGTCCTAGCTACTTGGGAAGCTGAGGCCAGAGAATCGCTTAAGCCCAAGAGTTGGAGGTTGCTGGGAGCTGCGACGCCATGGCACTCTACCCAGGATGACAGCTTGAGGCTGTCTCAGAAAAAAAAAAAAAAAAAAAAAAAAGGCCTTTTACCTTAAAATACCAGGGTACTTACTATTAAAATAATTTTGAAAATTCAAGTTTGTAGGACCCAGGAATTGATTAATCCAGTTTCTATTATTTTAAAGGGGAAAAATTATCTTGGAACTCAAATGATTTAGAACTCCAATGGGGTTGTGGAGCAGATTAAGTTTGGATTCCAAGGTGTCACTGTATTATTCAGTCTATATAACTGTTTTTTTGTACCCATAAGCCATTCCCACTTTATCCCCCCTCCCCACAACCCTTCCCAGTCTCTGGTAACCATTGTTCTACTCTCTGAGACCAATTGTTTTTAATATTTGCCTCCCATATATGAGTGAGAACATGGAAGTTTTGTCTTTCTGTGCTTGACTTATTTCACTTAAAACATAATGTTCTCCAGTTCCATCCGTGTTGTTGGAAATGGCAGGATTTCATTCTTATTTATGGCTACATAATATTTCACTGTGTATATGTAGTGCAATTTCTTTATCCCTTCATCCATTGAGGGACACGTGATTCCAAATCTTGGCTGTTATGAATAGTGCTGCAATCAACATGGGAATGCAGAGATCTTTCTGATACACTGAATTCCCTTCTTTTGGATATATGCCCTGCAGTGGGATTGCTGGCTCACATGGCGGTTCTATTTTTAGTTTATTGAGGAACTTCCATACCATCTTCTCTGCTGGTTATACTAACTTCCATCTCTATTCTCTCTGGCACTTGTTGACTGCCCTTTTGGTGAAAGCCCTTTTAGCTGGGGTGAGATGACATCTCAATGTAGTTTCTATCTGTATTTCTTTTATGCCTAATGATGTTGAACCCTTTTTCATATACCTGTTTGCTATTTGTATGTCTTCTTTTTGAGAAATACCTTTGCCTGGTTTTTAAATCAGATTATTTGTTTTTTTCCTATTGTGATGTTGAAGCTACTTATATATTCTGGTTATTAATTCCTTGCCACAAGGGAACCTGCATCTCTGGATCACTGCAAATGCAGCCCAATACAAAGTTGTAAACTTACTTAGAACGTTATGAGATTTTGTGTGGATTTTTGGTGGAACTTGACTGCACAGTTCTCAAGTGTGAACTTTGTAGACGACAGTATCATGTCACAATGTCACGTATGATAAGCACACATGCACTCTCACTAATTTCACACATGTGCGGCTCTAGTTTATGGTGGTGTGAGGATTCCAGGGGGTCACTTCTGAGCACAGATGGTCGAACTGATACCATTGGATGATACTTGTGCTCAGGGAGACTTGGCCAGGCAGTGATCACCAATCACATTCCAGCCCACGTTGCAACCCTGGGTGTTTAACATTAAGGAGTCAGATGGGCACATTCCACCTGCAAGCCTCACACGTTGCCCTCCTGCTTTTCAGTCCTCCCCACCTTGCCCTGCATCTGTAGCTAATTATCAGTTAATTTTCATAACAAAAGTCCTTCATCTGTTGTTATTTTTAAAATCCCAGCATGGTTTCTACAATGTCACAAAAGAAAATAGAACCCCTGGAAAGAAAACTTATGGATGAAGGAAGATTGTTCAATGAAGAGTGGACAGATGACTACTTTTTTGTTGAGGCACTCTGCTTGATTTGTAGAGAATTTGTGTAAGTTTTCAAAGACTATAATTTGGAAAGGAATTATATGCAAAAACGTACATCCAAATTCGATGTGAATGAAGGATTGTGCTGTAAGGACAAAATCGAGGAACTGAAAAAAAGTCAGTCTTGCAACAAAAATTTATTTAAAAAGTTACAATTTAGATGGTTCCATTGTAAAAGCAAGTTATGTGGTAGTATATGTAATAGCAAAAAAACAGAATCATTTGCTAATGTCGAGTTTATTGAGCAATGTATGGAGAGCATGGCAGATAAAATAAAATTTTCCCCAAAGAAAAGGCAGATATTTCTTTTTTTTATTGCTATAGATTTTTTTTTTTAATTGTTGGGGATTCAGTGAGGGTACAATCAGCCAGGTTACACTGATTGCATTTGTTAGGTAAAGTCCCTCTTGCAATCGTGTCTTGCCCCCAGAAAATCAGTTTGTTTCACCAGACTACAGCCAGGCAAATTGAAGAAATTTGAAAATCTATCCGAAGAAGTTTGGAGAGGAAAGCTGCTAATTTAAAGTTTTATGTTTTGGCGATGGATGACAGCACTAATGGTAACAATACAGCTCAACGTGCCATTTTATCAGAGGTATTGATGACGAATATAATGTCACTGAAGAAATGGCTTCTGTAGTGCCATTAAAAGACATAACTAAATCAAGAGACTTACGCAAAGCAGTAAAAAATATGTTAAAGTGATTTTCTTTCCCCGTTGTCAATGTATCTGGTGCAGTTACTGACAGTGCCCTGGTGATGGTAGGTAAAAGAGAGAAACTTGTAAAATTAGTAGAAAATGATGCAGTTGCTGCCCCAAACTCACATTTGGTGAAGTATCACTTCATACTACATCAAGAAAATTTACACGCAAAAGATTTAAAAATGGATAACATCATGCAAATCCTCATCTAGACTGTGATTTTTATAAAGGCCGAGGGATGAATTTCATAAGGGCTAATTCCAAGAATTCCTTGAAAGTATTGATGCTGACTAAGGTGACATCATCTACTTTTTGAAAGTAAAATGGCTAAGTAGAGGCCAAATGTTGAAAAGATTTTATGATTTGCAGTATGTTATCATGTTTATGGTATCAAAAAACCAAATTTATGCCAGAACTTGACAATGAAAACTGGCTTACAGGTTTAGCATTTTTAGTGGATTTAATCACTCATTTAAATGTGTTAAACATGCGTCTTCAAGGTGAAAACCAACTTACCAATACAGTGTTTCAAACCATAACAGCATTCTAAATGAAACTAAAATTATGATAAGCTCAAATTAGGGCAAATAATCTTATGCATTTCACAGGCTAAACACAGTCCTGCGAACAGTGAAAAATACACAGCCTTGCTTTTAGATTTTGTATAAGTGTTTGGAAACAGATTTCAAGATTTCTAGGAATATAATCAATATTTTGGTATATTTGAGAATCCATTTTTAGTCAACACAAATATGTTACCTGCCAGTTTTCAAAGGGAATCTTTTTTACTTAGGCTAGCTAACGGTTTGTCAATTTTGTTTATCTTTTCATAAAACAAACCTTTTGTTTTACTGATCTTTTTGTTCTTGGTTTCCATTTGATTTATTCCTGTTTTGATTTTTTTTTACTTCTTTTCTTTCACTAATTTTGGGTTTGTTTTGCTCTTGTTTTAGTAGTTCTTTGAGATGCACTGTAAGGCTTGCCACTTGTATTATAGGCACAGGACTCACTCTCTTAATACATGAAGTCACATACAAATAAATTAAAAAATTTTATCAACCCAATAGAAAAATGTTTATCAACAGTTAACAAATAAGGAAATACAAATGCATCTTATATTAAATATCTTGCTTGTATATGTTAGCTATTAAAAAATATTCAATGTATAATTAGAGAAATATGTTAAAATTATATTGAGTTTTTTCATCTATTAAATGTGCAAAGACCCCAAATGTGGCAACATAGTGGTTTGGCAAAAGAGTGAATTAGGTGAACTTATTTATCCCAGTCATAGAATGAATTGGTGCAGTGTCTGTGGAGAGCAATTTGATAACGTCTAGCAGAGTTGCAAATTTGAGTATTCTTAGACTCAATTAGTCTGCATATTGCAATTTATCACATATACATATTTAAACATGTGTGAAATAATGCAAATAGATATTCATTGTGCCATTGTTTTTAAAAGCAAAAGATTAAAGTGACATCGGTGCCCACGAAGAGAGCACTGGACAGGTAATTCATGTGTATCCATGGCCTGGAATAGCCTTTGTGGCTGTTAAAAGCATAAGGCAATTTTACGTGCAATTATTTGGAAATATTTCCAAGAAAACTAAAAAAGCAAATTATATGTTATAATGTCCTATTTTGACTAAATAAAACCTTCAATGCATATTTTGGGAAATATTCTTGATAACTGGCAATGGTAGTCCCTTCCAGGGAGGGCTCCGGGTGGGTGGGGCAAAAACTTACTCTTTCCCCGGCCCTGTTGTAGTACTTGTATGACCCAGTCAGTACAAATATGGAGTAATTTTTGGTTGTAGTTGTGGGAGAGAGACACTGAGGTTCTAGCCCTCAGCCTCTGCTGTGCTGAGAAGCTGTGACTCCTGACAACAGGTTTTCTGCTCGCTTTGGGGACTGACCGGGCTGCCACTGAGCTTTCTGCATGCTGTCCATGTGAAGATGGAGAGGTTGGACAGCTCATTCCAGAAGCCTGGCTGGAAAGGATGAAGACCAGTTGTCAGGCAGAACGGTTTCTGACAATCCATATGTTGGTAATAACTCATTCATAGCTGGGACCACTTCTGCAAAGGTGTGGTCCTTGGGGAATGTGCTCCTATCAACAGATTATTCTCCTGGAGTAGTCTTATAAACAAAGGACTTTCAGCTCAAAGCTTGGCTGCTTCCTTTTAAAAGAATGCTGCCAATTTGGTTTCTTGCAGAGTAACTTGTCACTTGCAACTCTCCTTCGCATTCTTTGAGGTAACAGAATCGATTCCAGGCCATAGTACACCATTTCTAATCAGCTTCTGGCATTGTCAGTCGCAGGGACACGATGGCCGTGGTGCTCTCGTGACGTCTTTCTGAATGTGAAGAGCAGCTCCTCCATGCAGCTGTCTGAGAGGCAGGGGCTGCTCACCCCTTGCCATGGGGCGGTGAGCGGTGGTTCCATCTGGGTTTTATGAATCTGACTGTGACGCTGGATTGGAAGGTTACTAGAACTCCACACAGCCCTCAGTGGAGGTGACTGTGCCTGGCCATAAAAGGCAGGGCCTCACCCAGAAGCATCTGGAGCTGCTGGTGTCCAGTGGTGTGGCCGTTAGTGCTGAACAGCAATAGTAAGCTAATGTTGGCTGAGTTCATTCTGCATGTCACACAGTAAGGAGATGGCAGGTGTATCCACTGTTTACTTTTCACAATAATACGCATTTTACAGATGAGGAGACTGTAAAATGGCGATGAGCCTGTATCGCATGTGGAGACTCACAGGCAGCTTGTGGGGTCGGCCCTTCCCAGAGCCTCTGGGCCCAGCGGGGAGACACTGCCTCTGCAGGCACATGGGTTCATGCTGCGTGGGATCGGCCTAAACACTGGCCTGGGCACTGTGCTCAGAGGTGCATGGGTTCTCTGCCTCACTTCCCAGGCCCCTCCCGGTGGAGCTGGGATCAGCACTTTGGATCATATGTCCAGGAGGTGGGTGTCTAAGATCCCAAGTGACCTGCGCACTGGCCATAGACTGGCATTACCTATTCCTCGAAAAGCCCTAATGCCATAGAACGGTGTTTCCGATCTCAGCCCACACACCTCTGGTCTCACTGACGGTGCCCAGGACCCCCCCCCCACAGAGCTGGGGATGGCCGGCAAGGGTCACTGAGGATGTGGAGGACTGTGCCCCCACCAGCTCCATCAACCACACTTTCATCTACTTTGTATATTAGAGCTCTAAGTTTTCTTGGGGATAAGAAGAGATTCTTCTAGTAAGCTAATTTTGAAAACTACCACCTTTGAGAGACCAAGTTTTTTATAGGCACCTGCATCCTATTTGGCGCACTTAGGAAAGTGCTAAGAGGAAGCTTCGAAGAAAGGCTAGTGAAGAGCTGAACAGGTGGGATCTCCCCATTCTGTGGCCTTCAGCGGAGCAGTGGAAATGAGTCTAAAATTCCACAGAGGCCTCGTTATCATCAGGACGATGGCGCCAAGTGTCCCTGTGGGTCTGGGAGAGAAGCATTCCAGGGGTTCCGTGACAAGGTCCCGCAGGGAACAGCCAGATGAGGGGTCACTGCTGGTAGCGATCAGGGGAGGACAGTTGGCTTCTGTCTTTCTTGCTGTGGGGAGAGAAATGGTTGATGTCCAACCTTCCATGTGCCACTAAGGTGGGCAGAATAACATCTCCTAAGAACCTGTGAACATGTCACCTTCCATGTCAGCAGGGACTCTGCAGACGTGGCCAGGGACCTTGGCTTGGGGATTGTGATCCTGCACTGTTCCGGTGGGTACGATGTCACATGTGGCCCTCTAAGTGGAAGCAGAATGTGGAGATGGACATGTGGGCTGGTGAGCTGTGGGGTCACCACCGAGGGATGCCCCTCCTGGAAGCTGGGAGAGGTGAGGATCCCCATTTCTTCAGAGCAGACACGGCCTGTCGACACCTTGGTGTTTGCTGGCATAATTGCCTTTGGCTTCTTGGGAACTGTGTGGGTTGTGCCAAGTCTCTGGGTGTGTGGAGCTTTGTTACGGCAGCCATCCGGTGTTCTGAGGAGCTCTGAGGATCCTGGACTGTGAGCGTGGGGTGGCAGGAGATCCTGGGGAGGGAGCGGTGCTCACTGCTATCCTGATGTTGTGCTCAGCGACTCTGGCAGACACACTTTGGAGCAACGCTGTGGAGGGTGTCTCTGCTGATTATAGACGTCCCGGGAGCAGGGCCAGCCCGCATCTCTCCCTGCACGTGAGCACTGAAAAGGAAGCTTCCGCAGCCTGGTGTCCACGCTGAATCTTCTGAATATGATACAGTTCTTTGATTTTACTGTCATCTGGCTAACCGAGAACAGTGGAGGGCAGCAGAGCGGATCTCCAGGCTGTGAGCACTTCCTGAGTTCTGCTGACCGAGCTGACAGCAGCCGGCCAGGTGCTGCAGACAGCTTTTGCTTTGTAAGAGGAAGAGTTGCTCTGCTTTGGGAGGCATGTGGTGGGACAGTTGTGCAGAAACGAGGGGCTTTTCAATTAGGCCAATGGTGAGTTTCCTGGTGTCCACTAAAATGTGTGGTCTTAGTTAGTTTGGTGAGCACTTGCACAGGATGAAGGGGAAGGTCCTGGCGCTGTTGTCCCCTCTGTCTGTGAGCTGTGTGCCTTTGGGAGCAGCTGAGTGTGAAGAGAACAGTAGGATTTTAGAGGTGCCTCGAACATGCTCAGCTTCTGTGGGGCAGGGTGGTGAGTGATGCTGTTATGTCCATGTTCCCTGGGCCTGGGAGCCCTGCTTCCTGTCAGGGATGCCCAGGACACTGGCCACAACATCAGGCTCTTTAATGTGTGCAAAGGGCATATCTGGACCCTAGGGGCTCAGGGGACCACAGGGAGCCCTAAGAGCCACATGCTAAGGCTTGTCCACTTCTCCCCACTGTCTTGTCTGCTTACCGAGTGTGTCAGTACCGCTTGGAGGTCCCTTTGGGGTCTTGGTGCTATGCTGAGGGTTCAGACGGATGTCAGGCTGGGGGCTCTGGTCTGCATGAGGGGCCCAGGAGGCGAGAGACGAGAACAGCACAGTGGCTTTCACCCAAGGCTCCTTCCCTGGGGGAGGCTGCAGCTGTGGCCTTGGAGCAGGGTGGCATGTGGGTGCTGGTAGAACCAACCATGCTGTCTGGAGGGGCTTCTGGGTGACTCCCCTGGAGTCAGAGAAGGGCGCAGATGGCTGGTGGCCACTGTGTCAGTGAGCAAGTGTAACAGAGTGCATGTGACAGCACATGAGAGGAGTGGGCACCCTGAGGCAGGGGCAGAGGCCCATCTGGGAGGACCTCGGAACCCCCATGTGGTTGCTGTTCCCAGCCCACTGCCTGGTTTCTGGTACGGCTGCACCGTGGATGAGGAGGTGTCCTGAGACAGCAGGGCCGACTGTTTCCAGGAAAATGAGTGACATTGTTCCGGCTGCTTTTGGTGCAGCTGAGCTTGGAGGACACATCACAGAAGTGACTAGGGACGTGTGGGGCTCCAGCCTCTCTCTGTGATGGGGTACTGGGTGGGCAGAAGAGGGGGCAGCCACAGCAAATGGACGGGAAAGGGCCTAGAGCTTTACGCACATACTGGGGATGTTCAGACACTGGTGGGGTCACATTTTCCTCCTATTTTGTCAGATTTATTGAATGTTCTACTAATTTTCCTTTTATACCTTCCATTTTCCACTTTGAATCACATTGTTCCACAATTTTGGAGCCTTTGCTTATCACATGCCCATAACGCAAGTCTCTCTGTAGCCTCCAGGGCTGTGCTCCGTGAGGACACTCAGCCCATGCCCCACCACTGACCTGGCTAGTAAATGGGCCTGCAAGGGGCGGCATAGGTATTCCCGCTGTTTTATCTGTGAAGGAGGGTAGTTCAGCTGGGAGGGGGCATGTGCCATGAGGCTGATGCTCAAGGTCTCACTGTCTGTCTAATGACCCCCTTGGGCAGCTCTTTCATGATCCACATTTTGTGGGATGTAGAAATTAAGCTAAATATGGAGAAGCAACTTGCTCACAGTCACACCTCTGGGGAGACGGGAGCGAGGCCTGTGTTGTCCGCCTTGCACTGAAGTGGCTCTGTAGCCCCAGCGCCTGCTGGCCCAGCTCATGCTGGTAGCCGCCATCGTGGGAGCTGAGGCCATGCTGGCCTCGTCCAGGGCCTCTTGCTTTCCAGGGTGCTTGCTGAGGATGGCGGCACAGACTGGGCCTTTAGGAAAGGCTGGATGTTGCATTTGAGGGGTGGTATGGCTGGGCCTGGGTGGCCTGGCGGCCTCTCACAGGATCCTTTCTAGTAATGCAGTGTCACCATTTGCCTGGAGTCACTGATTTGAGACAAATGATTAAACGAACACAGTTCAAGCAGATAAACTTCCCAAGAGACTAATGTAAAAGCATTACAGGGACTTAAAAATAAGTCACCGGATGTGACGTCCTGCTAGTCTTTAGCTGTCACATAGGCCATGGGGGTCAGGGCAGAAGGCGAGGTGGGATCAGACAGCCCCGAGTTTATAGCCCTGATCCTTGGGCCACCTCCATGCAGCCTCCGACAGGCTGTTTAAGCCCCAGGTGTGCTGCCCCCACTGAAATTCTCAGACATTACCAGTGTTAAAAGTCAAATAAATAAATTTTTGATTATATATCTATACTTATTATATATAAATCAAATGATATAAACTCATAATAAGCAATTAATTAAAACGAAAATAAGAAATACTCCAAGAACTCAGTTCCTAATTATTGAACTGCACCTGGCAAAGCAGATGCAGGTGCTGAGCGCAATGATGCCGGTGCTCAGCGGACACTGCAGTCCCTCCACCCGCCCTGCCTGTGACAGAGGTGAAGGCAGGGCTCAAACTGTGACCAGAGTGTCTCTTTAAAGCAGCGGTTCTCTTACCTTACTGCTTGAAGGTCACCTGGTCCCCTGAGTCCCTGAGCTGGGATTTGAAATACCCCACAGATCCTCCAGGGCCCTGACATGCATTCTCCAGGAGGCATCAGTGCTCTGAAGTCAGGCGTCTATCTGGGTCAAGTGGCAACGCAGTGCTTTCTCAGACACTGTCCACTGGGCACACTGCAGAGTGGCCCCGTTCTCATCAGTGAGGGCTGCTCATGGGGCTCTGGGTCCTGTCCCCCCACCCCCATCACCTGCTGCTCTATCAGTGGACCAGAGTGGTAGGGGCGGGACTGGCACCAGGCATCCTCCCTGCAGCCAGAGAATGGGGCACATAGGGCAGGCAGAGTGAGGCGAGGAGATTGGAGGGCCCAGGGCTCCAGTTGGGTGCAGAGTCAGAGCGCAAAGGACCAGCTGGCTGTAGGCACCGGGCAGAGCTCAGAGCTCCCCGGATGCCCTGTAGCTGCCGGGCAGAGCTCAGAGCTGTGAGAGAAGGGCTCCCTGGATACCCTGTAGGTGCCGGGCAGAGCTCAGAGCTGCGAGAACAGGGCTCTCAGATGCCCTGTAGGTGCTGGGCAGAGCTCAGAGCTGCATGAGCAGGGCTCCCCAGATGCCCTGTAGCTGCCTGGCAGAGCTCAGACTGCCAGAGAAGGGCTCCATGGATGCCCTGTAGCTGCTGGGCAGAGTTCAGACTGCCAGAGAAGGGCTCCCCAGATGCTGGGCAGAGTTATGAGCTACAAGAGCAGGGCTCCCAGGATGCCCTGTAGGTGCTGGGCAGAGCTCAGAGCTGTGCGAGAAGGGCTCCCCGGATGCACAGGGGCTGGTGTTCGGTTTATTTATTTATTTGGAGACAGGTCCTCAGCTAGAGTGTGGTGGCTGCATCACAGCTCACTGAAGCTTGAACTCCTGGGCTCAAGCGATCCTCCTGCCTCAGCCTTCCAGAGTGATGGGACAACAGGTGTGAGGAGTCAGTGTTTAATGGGGATGGAGCTTCAGCTGTAGAGGATGAAAAAACTCTGGCGATGACAGTGGTGACAGATGCACAACAGTGTGAACAACTCTGCTAAAGACCACTGAAGTGCACAGTGAAAGTGATGAATCGGAAATTTTGTGCAATGTATATTTTAAATAGAAACAAAACCGAACCCGACATCCTGGGCTGTCGGCCCATAGGCTGTGTCTCAGCCCGGCACTGACTCGGCAGGTGGGTCCTCTCTGAGGTCCTGTACTCTCGCGTGCTGCTGTGTGGCCTGGGTGGCCTGGCCAGACTCCTCAGCCATCTCTGACCTTCACACTTCTGTCAAAGAGCTGCGCTGAGACCTGTCCCTGGTGTTTTGCTAGAATGGAAGATTTCAGGAATCTCAATGACAATGTATGAAAAGGTCACAGTGGGGGTTGGGGGTTATGGAACGTTGAGAAACTGCTCCAGGGGACAGAGGAGGTTGGATCAGAGCAGTCATCTACCTCAGCTGCCAGCAGGTGCCACTCCAAAGGTGCTGTCATGTGGTTTCCCGTGGGGCATCTGAGGGGTCCCCTGGCAGTGCCTGCGGCCACTTGAGAAATCTGGTGGGCAGGGTGTGGCAGACCATAGCCTGTATGGCTGTTTGGGTCTGGGGGGGGGGGCTTCAGCACTTTTTAGTGGGGAGTTCTCAAGGATTTTAAGTCAAATAAATAGATCAAAAGCTAATTTTTCTGGTGATTCTCAGAGAAAGGATGCCTGTAGTATCTATCTGTCCTAATCTAGCCACCCTCCCATGCAAGGGAGGCCATGTTTTGACCCATCTAGACTCCACCCTCCCGCTCATCTTGAGTAAAGACCCTGGAGGTTGCTCAGGCCCACTGTCCACCTGGCCAGCCCTGCACTGCCTGCTGTGGCCTCTGAGGGGCATAGCAAACAGACCCCTCTCTTCCTATCCACCTGCCAACCACCCAGGGCTGCCTGTGCACGTGGGGCCTAGATATCAGGGTGTGGTGCTGCACAGTGGGAGTCCCAGTCTTCTTGGAAGGGACCTTCCAGCAGGGACAAACGGAAAGTTTGTCGGAATGGGCGTGCTGTGGCAGTGGTGGCCAGAGCCGCGGAGCCCGCTACAGGGGCCGAGGGTAACACACATGGCTCTGTGTGATGCCTTTGTGGTACAATCAGGGGACGCTCTGACATCCAAAGTGGTGGGAGTGAGCAGGAGAGTGCTGGGTTGTTGGGGAGGGTGCAGGGCCCAAGAGGCTGAACTCAGCCAGGCAACCAGGACTGTGTGCAGGCAGGTGTACGTTCAGGTTGAGCCCTGGAGTATCTCAGAGCCCAGAGCCACCTGAGCTGCCCGCAAGCATGCAGGCTTGGTTCTGATGCCACAGGACAGGTTTACAGGGTGGGGGGTGGAGGGCCACGGTCTAGATGGGCTTTGAGGATGAACGCTTGGGTTCTGATATACAGTTTGATGAGCGAGATAGAGCCAGGAGGGCTGCCAAGTTTGTGGTCTGAACAGCTGGGGGCATGGCCATGTGCTTAGACAGGTGAGCCAGGAGCGGGGCAGCATCTGCGGGGAGCCAGGAGCCTTCCCCGCAGACTCTGAGGTGTGCGTATGGGGAGAGAGAGCCTTGGGTCAGGGAGTTGTGGCGGACAATGCCACCCAGGGGCACCGGGCAGCAGATGGCAGCTTGATCTTGGCCCCCTGAGGTAGCTGGGGGGCAGGTGTTGATGAGGACAGCACTTGGGGGGGCAGGCTGGGCCATGCCAGGCTGTCAGGGTGAGAGGAAGTGCAGGGGCCTGGAGGAGATGTTCAGGGGACCACAGAGCTCTGTGCAGACAGGTGGGAAAAGCTTAAATTCCACACCCAGACACCTGAGGAGACACCTGCCACACTGAATGGGGCCTGAGTCCTGCCCTGTCCCTGAGGCACTATGGCTATGGCCCCTGACTCCCAGGGGATGGCTCTGAGGGTGGGGACAAGTCTAGTGGAGGGCAGTGAATCTGTGGGGGTTGCAGCTGGTGGAAAGATGGGCCCTGTTTATTTTCCAAAACCTAAGCTTGAACCTTGGAAGGGACCTTTGCCTTGCACACTCCCTGTGTCCTGTACTCCTAGGAGATCCCCTCCAGGCCATGCCTGAAGGCCCTCACGCTGTTTCACACAGCCAGGCCCAGGCCCGGTGTGCAGGGTGACCTGCGGGCTTCCCACCAGGCTGTCCTCTGAAAGGCCCCTGGGTGGCTGCGCAGTGCGATTTTCTTGTTCCAGTGAGCAGGGTGAGCACATTTCTCAGGCAGAAAATGTTTATTGATGGGCTCTTTCTCACTGAAGTCACCCAAATAAAAATGATTTTCTAGGACTCAAGTTGGCTAAAATACAGGTATGGAGGACTGTGGCAGGATGTTGACAGTCGCACAGACATGCACGGTGCTGCTGGTCTGGAGAAGCAGAGCGCTGTGCGAGATGCCTGGCAGTCACCTGTCATCTCACAGCCTGGGGAGCCCTCGGGGCCCAATCTCCTTCTGACGTGCCATCCTGCTCCTCTGTGGCTGCCTGGAGGTGGCCATGCCCCACATGCCACCGCCTCCTGTCTCACCAGCCTGGTCATGAGCCGCTTCAGAGAGGGGGCCGTGAAATGGCTCGTGTGTCCAGTGTTTGAGCCCGAGTGTTTGAGTGTCATTGTAACAGCCACAAGTCTGCAGCACCTAGCACAAGTTCCTTCCAGGAGCTGCTCTCTCTCGTCGCAAGAGCTATGGGTGTGAGTTGCAGCCACAGCTGTGGCTCTGAGAGCCGCCGGCACCCTCTCCCTGTCCCCAGGCCTCGCCTCCTCGTGCCTTACCTGGGAGTATAATTAGCGCTTCCTCTGAGGGTGAGCTTTGTGCCTGCAGGCCCCGGGGGCGTGTGACATAGCAAATTCAACTGCTTCCGGTGTTAGCACAGGAGTGGGCGCCATGCATGTGCCCCAAGTTCCAGTCTGTGCTGGGTTAGTCTCTTCACTGTGGCCTTGGGACATGTGAAGCACACGGGGGTGATGCCACCTGACTGCCAGTGGGTCTGGGGGAGTAAACCCTCCAGGCTTCCAACCAGCTGGGCCCTGGGTCTGCACTGAGCAGAAGTTTGTATCTTGGGCTGTGCTGTCTCCAGAGCGCAGAGTGGCCCACCTCGTAACGCAGCCATCGCTGAGAGGAGGGGGAGAGGACGACTGGTGGGTGGCAGCTGGGATGGGGCTTCCTGGCCCTCCCGAGTAGGTTAGTCTGCTGGAAGTGCAGGTGGGAAGCAATGGGAGGCCAGCCTGTTCAGTGGTGCTGAGCTCAGGGTCCTGGCTCACGAGGTCTGGCCGGGCCACAGTGGGCAGAGAGCCTGTCCCAGAAGCCAGGAGGGCTATGGCACAAGTGTGACCATCACCTCAATTCATCCCCAGGTGCCAGCTCCCCCAGGGACTGTGGGGTGTCTGTCATTAGATGAAAAAGTGATGATTTCGAGAGCTGACCCTGGCTTCTTCCTAGAAAAGGACCAATAAAGAGGTAATTATGGGTTTCTGGGCTTTCAGATATGTTCATGTTCTTACCTGGCACTCAAAAGAGTTTTTCATTACATGGCTCATGCTTAGAAAATTGATTTTCAGCTGATAAAAAAAATCCTGTCTTTCCTTTTGGAAATAGTGTAAGTTAACTCAGAAATTAGTAATAGTACACATAGCTCAGGGTTGCCCGAGTACTGCTTGCAATTCTCAGTATGAACGTGGTGTGTGGGGGGTCTGTTTTGGGTTCTGCAAAATCTCTGTTGTCTTGGGTTGGTCCGTGTCCCTTTGATCCTTAGGAGATGTTAGAATTGCAGGAAGGATTCTGAGACCATGGCTCAGAATCGTGCTGAGGTCGTGGCTGTGTAAACTACACATTGTAAAACTGAAGGGAAAACCTCCCACAGGTTTTCAGTCCTTTTTTTTTGAGACAGAGTCTTTGTCACCCTGGGTAGAGTACTGGGGCATCAAAGCTCACAGCAAGCTTGAACTCCTGGGCTTTAGGGATCCTCCTGCCTCTACCTCCCCAGTAGCTGAGACTACAGGCCCTGCCACAATGCCAGGCTAGTTTTTCTATTTTTAGTAGAGATGGGTCCACCTTCCTCGGCCCCCCAGAGGGCTGGGATTACAAGTGGGAGCCACTGAAAGAAAACGTAGTAAGTCACAGAGCTCAAATTTGAGGGAATAAATGTTTTAAGTGCCTGAGAATAATTTATGTACAGTTGTCAGAAATCAAAGAAGAGGGCAGGTGTTCCAGGCCTGTGTAACAGGACGAGAAGGGAAGGGGATGTTGGCGCAGGCCGGGCCTGCCAGAGGGAGTGAGTCCCCAGCAGAGAACTCGCACCATCTGCACGCAGGTTCCCACAGTTCCGATGGTGACACAAGAGCATAGATCCCACGGCTGGTCTCTGAGAAGAGGAGTTTGTGAGTAAGCGGTGCATTTTCGGTTAGCTTTGCAGATACTTCCCGAAGTCTTTGAATCTCCTTTTTACTCCTAATCAGTGATGTGTTCTGCCCTGTCATCAGTGAGTGCACGGCAAGCGCTGCCGTCTTGGTGGGAAGACAGCTAGTTCCTCGTCTGGGGACACTTTGAAAGGACTGCAGGTTCGCTTGACTCAGGAACTTGTCCTCATACTGAACTGCAGGCTGTGACTGGGTCCTCCGGACCACCCATCCCTGGTGTCCACTCACCCTGTAGACTCACTATGTTACTGTCCCTGGTGGGTCTGTCACCCTCCTGAGCAGCCGTCCCCATACCACTTTCTAAAGTCACGTCCCAGTTAGCATCTCAAAAATGATTAACGACATTAAACATCTCCAGAGAGCAGGAAGTTTATGTGAATGGATAGAGATGAAGTTTTAGAATAACAAAGGAGCACTAAATGTTCACCTATATTGCAAACTGGAGTCCAGTTCAGTCATCGTCCTTAAGCGATGATCACAGGGCCTGCCGAGGTGATGCCAGGCTCAGCCAGAAGCACCGGAGCAAGAGGAAGATTAAATCAGCTTCTAGGGTAGAACGGAGCAAAGGAGGGATGCATAGCCATAGCAAAGCTGTCCCCCCGTGTAGGGAGGGATGGCCCTGACCACACCTGGAGCACTCAGCCCTGAACTCTCACCCTAGTCCAGGACAGGGATGGCCCTCACCACACCTGGAACACTCAGTCCTGAACTCTCACCCTAGTCCAGGACAGGGATGGCCCTCACTGCACCTGGAGCACTCAGCCCTATACTCTCACTCTAGTCCAGGGATGGGGTGAGAGCCTTGACCACACCTGGAACACTCAGCCCTGAACTCTGACCCCATTCCAGGGCTAGTATGGCCCTGACTGCACCTGGAGCACTCAGCCCTGAACTCTCACCCTAGTCCAGGGACAGGGATGGCCCTGACCACACCTGGAGCACTCAGCCCTGAACTCTCACCCTATTCCAGGGCTGGGGATGGCCCTGACCACACCTGGAGCATTCAGCCCTGAACTCTCACCCTAGTCCAGGACAGGGATGGCCCTCATTGCACCTGGAGCACTCAGCCCTGAACTCTCACCCTAGTCCAGGGACGAGGATGGCCCAGACCACACCTGGAGCACTCAGTCCTGAATTCTCACCCTAGTCCAGGACAGGGATGGCCCTGACCACACCTGGAGCACTCAGCCCTGAACTCTCACCCTAGTCCAGGGCTGGGGTTGGCCTGACTACACCTGGAGCACTCAGCCCTGAGCCCTGAACTCTCACCCTAGTCCAGGGATGGAATGGCCCTGACCATACCTGGAGCACTCAGTTGACCCCAGAGATAGAACTGGGTTTGTTTTGGGATCTGAAATTGAATTCTAGTTCTACTTATTACCATTAACAATCTGGTTTATTGTTTTAATGAGATTTATATACACTCATTAACTGATATTAAAATATTTAAATAAATAGTATGAAAAGGATGCAGTGGTCAATAAATTACAGCTGATCTCTGCCCGATCTTTGCTCAATCACACCTCACCTCAGTCAGCCACCACTTGCCACCATGCCCTGTGTCCACCTCATCCTCACTCGGGCCCGCCTGAGGCTGTGCCACTGCACAGGGTGACGACTGACCTCTTGCCAGTGTGGGAGTCGCCTTTTCTTTCAACCTGCATGGAGAGTGGGGCCTGGGCTGGGCCCGGTGTCGTCTGCAGGCTCTGCGTCCTGGCCTTTGACACACGCTCCACTTCTCTCCTGCTGGGAGGCTCATGCTGGCCTTGACCTCATATGAGTGACCTCTTGTGCACATGTGGGGCCTGACTGGGGCCTCTGGCTGGTCTGTGAAGAGTCCTGCTATGTCCTGGCTTGGCAGACATGCAAACTCAGCACCACTGTGGACTGGGGCTGCTGCCCTCTCTGAGCTCCCTCGTGGACTGGGCTATTGCTCTCTCTGTGCTCTGCTTTTTGTGAGCTGTCTGGGGCTTCCCTGTGGTCAGATATGTTTTATTTGAACCTGCTGCTATTGGGAGCTTAAACCATCTTATCTGCTGTTTGGGGGCAGAGCGGAGTCTGTGCCTCAAGGATGCCGGCTGTGGAGTGTGAGCATGTTGTCACTTGGTGCTCTTGCCACGGCCCAAGTGCCTGTGCTGCCTGTGTCGTGACATCACCCCACCAGGTGCTCACGGGTGTCCAGGAGCAGTGCTCAGGCGCCCAGTGAGAGAGAAAGGCAGATCCTAACTGGAACAAAAGTATATTTATTGAGCTTGCAAACTCCCAAATAGCTTTGAAATGAAGTTTTCCGGAGCCATTCAGAGCTGAAGTAGGCAGAATCCCTTTTCGGTGTGTGCCTGAATTTAAGAAACAAAACAAAACAAAACAAAACAAACAAATACATAAATAAGCCCTAACCTATCCAACATGCAAAGTTTGGAGTAGAAAAATTAACCCTGGGAAAATCTGGAAAAGCCTTAGATTATACAAAACATTCATCCTCAAGCTGATTTTTTTTTTTTTTTTTTGTACAATCCTGTGTTGTGCTCAAAACAAAAATCTGAGAATACTTCTTAAAGGGGAAGACAAAGCTGAGTCCCGGCCATACATCTGTGAGTTTTGAAACAAAGGTTTGTTTGTGTGCCTTAGCGGCTCTCACCCATGAAAGCAGACACTTACTTGAAAAACTTTTCAGGGAAACACTCTAAACCAACATCCTGGTATAAATTTGCAACACGCAATACAGGCCTGATTGTTTTTGGAGTGTATGCCGGCCGCATACGAATGGCTCTTTCTGAAACGTAATGTTCTTTGCACGGCTCAGTGGCTAATGTACAATAAATCAACAAAAGAGCGCTTCAATAAAGCTATTGGGCAGCGGCAAGGCCACTGTTATTTTATCTTTTTACAGTATTTAATTGGAAGGTTTTTCCTGAAACTTTAGCCAGCTTTCAAATTACTAGACTCCATATAAGAAGAGATTGATAAGGGAAATTTTTTTCCCCAGGATTTTTTTCTTACAAGAGAGCAAGTTTTTGCAGAGGGAGAATAAAGTTACAAGTGTCTAGCATTTTGCTGAGGGAGAATGAAATCAGATGCTGAATGGAGCGGATAGGAAGGGCTGGGAAAATGCAGAGTTGGCAGTGCCGCCAGGTCCGCGCAGAGCCCCCACTGTCCGCGGCACCAGGTGTCCGCAGCATTCAAATGATACTATTCTTCATGGCCCCAGCGCAGTATTAAAACTCCCCCCCAAAAATCATTTGCAACTGAATAAAGATATAATCCTGGAAATATAACTCTCCATTAAGGGTCCCCATTAGCAACACAAGAGCCCCATTGTAAAAGAGTTATGTATATTTATCAAGTTAAAAAAAACCTTGTCTTAGTGCTTACATGTTAATAGAAAACTTTTATTGCCCTGGTCTCAGAACTAGTTATGCATAAAATGCAAAGCATCTATTATTCTTTGGCAAACTCTTTAACGTCTGACAGTGAATTGCTAATACATGAATAGTCTCCGGGATGGATGGATAACGTCCCCCTGGCCAGCCAGGGGCTGCCCTGAAGTGCGTGGGGTGTGAGGCCTGTTGGGAGAGTCCGTCCTCTCAGGGACCCCGGGTTTCCTCTCTGGTTTTCATCTTCCTGTCTGTTCTGAGAATGGTCGGGGTCTCACAGGGGACTGGTCCCCACAAGACACACCTGGGTGGGGTGTCACCTCCCCACAGAGGATGGGCCCTGTCTCCCAGACTGAGCAGCTTGGCCAGGCAGCCCCTGGGAGCTGTGTGCCTGCTGGAGGGCTGTTGAGCAGGATGGGGCCGCTGTGCCCAAGCCCCGGCTGGAGTGAACTGAAGGCTGAGGCTGCCAGGAGCAGCAGTGAAGTAGAGATGTGGACTGTTCTTTGAGGTAGACTGTTCTCTTGGCAGGTTTTTCTCACTTTGCGCACAGGAGTGTGATAAGAAGCGAATGTGTCCTGCAGCCTGGGCCCCTGGCCACTGGGTCCCACCAGCAGGGTGGTCAGGTGGGGCCTGCCCAGAGGTGTGTGCCGGGCCAGGTGCCAACCCCTCCCTGGTGCCTCCGAGGCCCACATGGCTCTGCCAGTTCCCCACAACCCCATGCATGGGTGTCATGTGCCCCCAGACCCACCTGTTGACGTCCAAGCTGGAGTCTGTGAAGATGACCCTCCAGAATTAGCAGGATCAAAATGGAGTCACTTGTGTTATGCAAACCCTGACACCGTGGGTCAGGAGGGCTGGGTGGGCAGCTATAACACCATGTTCCTGGTAACAAGTGACCACAGAGTCCTTCAGAAACCAACTGCACAGTGGCCCCCGAACTGTACAGGAGACCCCCAACCTGCACAGGTGACCCCGACCCACACAGGAGGCCCCTTCACAGGGATGTCTGCCCAGCAATGGCCTGTGCAGGCCTGGGCTGGCCCCGCCTTGTCACTGACCCTATAGCCCAGGACATCATCTCAAAACAGCAAAGTGATTCTCATCTTGCCTTTCAAAGCTTTGTCTCTGCCACCTCCCTGGATGTGCCCATCACAGTTCCCATCCTGGATAAGCATCTTTCCTTGCAGGGGCCTCTCTCTGCTTGTGGTTTGGGTCAGCAACCCTTATCAGAAGCAGCCATGTTAAAGAGAGGTCACACTTGGGCATGGTGCCCTTACAGAGAGAGGAAATTTAGGAGACAGAGGCAGACTCAAGAGAGAACGTGGGTGAAGAGGGGGTAAAAATTGGGGTGGCATTTCCACATGCCCAGGATGCCCAAGGTTGCCAGCAAAGCACTGGAAGCAGGAGGGAGGCGTGAGCAGAGGGAGAAGGGCTCCCACTGGCTCTGACAACCGAGCTCACAGGGACTAACAGGAGAAGAGCATGAAGTCTCCTTCCCAAGAGTGGGAGGCCTGAAAGCACAGGTGTGCGGTGTGTGTTCTGTGGGGCTGATGAGGAAGCACACACCTGAGCAGGAGCCACTGCCCAGCAAGACATGGCCTAATGGTGGCCATCTGGGGCGTGGCAAACCCTGGATGTTCAGTCTTCTCTCTGTCCCATCTTCAGAGTCCAGGCTGTGTCTTTCCTCTAGGCAGGGGCTCTTCTCACAGAGGCTCCTGCTTCAGGGAGGACAGAAAACACACCTGGGTTTAGGCCTGCTGCAGGGCCCAGTGGGGAGAAGGCCAGCCGAGTGACCTTTCTGCTCTGCTGCTCCCACAAATGCCAAGGTGCCATATTTGGGGGTGGTGGGTCCTGAATCCCATCATGTGGAACACTTTTGCCCCCATGTCCCGAAAAGTCTAACCTTGTCAATACCTCAATCTCAGATGTGTGTGGACACCCCGTGATGTGCGTGGACACCCCCTTATGTGCATGGACACCCCTGATGTGCGTGGATACCCCTGATGTGCATGGACACCCCAGATGTGCATGGACATCCCTGATGTGCGTGGACACCCCGGATGTGCGTGGACACCCCTGATGTGCGTGGACACCCCTGATGTGCGTGGATACCCCTGATGTGCATGGACACCCCGTGATGTGCGTGGACACCCCCTGATGTGCGTGGACACCCCGTGATGTGCGTGGACACCCCCTGATGTGCGTGGACACCCCTGATGTGCGTGGACACCCCGGATGTGCGTGGACACCCCTAATGTGCGTGGACACCCCTGATGTGCGTGGACACCCCCTAATGTGCGTGGAAACCCCGGATGTGCATGGACACCCCTGATATGTGTGGACACCCCTGATGTGCGTCGACATCCCCTGATGTGCGTGGACACCCCTTGATGTGTGTAAACACCCCCTGATGTGCGTGGATACCGCCTGATGTGCGTGGACACCCCTGATGTGCTTGGACACTCCCTGGTCCGTGTGGACACCCCTTGATGTGTATAAACACCCCCTGATGTGCGTGGACACCCCTGATGTGCGTGGACACTCCCTGATGTGCGTGGACACTTCCTGGTCCGTGTGGACACCCCTGATGTGCGTGGACACCCCTGATGTGCGTGGACACCCCTTGATGTGTGTAAACACCCCCTGATGTGCGTGGATACCGCCTGATGTGCGTGGACACCCCTGATGTGCGTGGACACTTCATGGTCCGTGTGGACACCCCTTGCACTCGCTGGACACAAGTCTGCCCTGTGCACTCTGCTCTGGCACCCCGTTCTTTCCTGTGCGTTGGAGAGTGGGGTGTCCTAATCTTTTTGGTAACCCTTTTCACCTTGGCTTGCAGAGCAAAATTCACTCCCCTGACCCCAGCAAATCAGAAGATCACTCTTTGCTTATAAGCATGGTGGGCCATGTCACTGGGCCTCCCCCTGCACGGATGGCCCTGAGGCCTGTGTCCCAGTGCAGGTGGCCGGGCTTGCTGGGGCCATAGTTCAGACATTTAGGCCTTATGGAGACCAGAGCGTGGCTGGCCTGAGGTCTGCTCTGAGGGGCTGCATGAGGTGGGCTCTATGGTCAGTCCCTTCCCCGTGGCACAGTGGGCCTTGCTGCATGTGCCCATCTCTGGAGGGGCAGCATGGCCTTAGAGGCAGGGCCCCTCCTTAGCGCCACCAGTGCGTCTATGCAGACGTGGACTTGCCCAGGGCCCTTAGTGCCGCTCCACACTGCTGCACCTCAGCCAGCACAGCAGGGACCTCGCATCGCCCCGGTCATCCCCAGGGGGCCCAGGCAGCCTGTGAACAGGGGGAAGCTGTCACTGTGTGCCTCCTGCAAGCAACTCACTCCTGGCAGACTGTCAGGAGCCCAGACTGGCATCATGGGCAATGGGAGTTCTTCACCTTGAGGGAAGCCTGTCCCCTTTGAGGCTGATTCTCCATCTAAGAGGCCACACTGCCCACGTCCACCACCTGCAACTGCTCCTCTCTGCTGATGGCGTCAGGGGTGGTGGCGAGTGGGTGCCTGGGGGCTCCTGGGCTCCACCTTCTGCCTGCTGCCCCTTTTTTTTTCTCGCAAGTTCCCCAGAAGTCCAGCATCCTGATTTCAGAGATGGCTGCAGTCCTTTAGCCCTCACCAGGAATGAAAGAAATAGGAAGCACATGGGAGGGAAGAGTGGCTGCTCAGGCTCCTGGAGGTCTGGCCTGGACACACACTGGCCAGTCTTGACATCAGCTGCTCTGGCTAGCGAGGGTCTCTGGCAGGACCCTGCCACCCCTCCTGCCAGGGGACAGTGTATCAGAAGGGCTGTGCACTGACCTGAGGACCACTTTTGGAAAGTCATGACCACACTATCACCCCATATCTGGGCAGCAGTATCCAGATACGTGGACACTTCCAGATATGAGGACAGCAGTGACCTCACTCCTAGCTGTCTCAGGCATTGGGTGAGTTGTCCAGGATGTTAATAAATCAGAGTCTGGATGGATAATTCCTGGGAGCTACAAGAGGAGTGGTCTGACGGGGAGGGCAGTTTGCCAAAGCAAGGCTGGGCACAGGCCTGCCTCAGAGGGCCAGAAAGCCAGCAGTTGAGGGTGATGGGTTCCGCATGTCAGATTACATGCTCAGTTTTTACTTCAACTTGTTGCTTGAAGGTTTTTAATCACTTGCCCAAATTGACCAGGGTTCAAAGCTGGGTTCAACCGACAGCATCCCCCTTTCCTCCATGCTGAAGGTGGAAGGTGCAGGTGGACGATTGCAAGATGGACTCAGCATCTGTCTCTCTCTGAGAACGGCCACTGGGCAGGATCTCAGCTCAGAACACACGATTTTTACAATTTGCATCTCCTAAGGTGAGCTGGAGATAGGGACATGAGAAGAGATGGGTGGGAGCTATGGCCCCTGGAGGAACTGAGTTGTGCTTAGAACAAGCATGTCGTGGCAATACTTGACGTTTTCTTTCACTCCTTCAAATACAGTAGGACCTCTGTAAGATGACCACTGAGGGGTTGTAACAAACTGGTCAGCACGTGGAGATGGTCACCGTGAGGAACTAGGCCTATTGTACTGACTTGTGGTCTGTGTCCACTCTATGAAAATTATGTCAACATAAGGGCAGTCGGTGCAGGCAGGTGGTCAGCTGTGGAGGTTCTACTGTGCTTGAAATTGTTGAAGCCACCTTTAGCTGACTTTCGTCATGACAGAAGTGTCTTTAGATTAGTGGGCACTGCAGACAACCTTAAAAACAATTTTGTACATCTCTCACCGTGTGTTTCTTATTCCCTAATTCCAGCCGAAGTGAGAAATGGCTGAAATAATTGTGCGTTTAACCTTAGCACTGAGAAGTAATGTGGCTTTTGCCAATTTATAGTGGAAAATATACTTATTAATTTGAAAAATGGTATTAGCAAATAAATTTATTACTGTCTTATCTCCTAGTTTTGTATGAAAGAAATGCTTTTCAAGTCTTTCATAAGTTAGGCCCTTTGATACACTAAAAACACAATAAAGAATTTCATGGTCATTTGGCCATGAAAAGTACATGTATTTTTAATGCACGTTTTTAGAAATTTAATATTGCATCAAAATATAGAGGCAAAAAGAAGCACATCTAAATCTCCGCTGCTGTAAATTTAAAACTAGTGTCATACTTTTTATAATTGTTTTTTAGGAAAAAATTCTTCTTTTTTTTTTAGAGACAGAGTCTCACCTTGTCACCCTAGGTAGAGTGCTGTGGTGTCACAGCTCACAGCAACCTTCAGCTCTTGGGCTTAGGTAATTCTCTTGCCTCAGCCTCCTGAGTAGCTGGGACTACAGGTGCTCGCCACAACGCCTGGCTATTTTTTTTTTTTTTCCGGCTATTTTTTTGTTGCAATTTGGCCGGTGCTGGGTTTGAACCCGCCACCCTTGGTATATGGGGTCGGCGCCCTACTCACTGAGCCACAGGAGCTGCCCAGAAAAAATTCTTTTTGATCATGTCATAATGGAGATATTTTTAAATAGGGCATTATTTCCTGAAAGGATAAAATAATTTCAAATAGTTCAAATAATCTCTATAGCTGTGATAGATAAACCCGGTTCTGGGTGCCCTACGTGCATGCACCTGGCTGGCATATGAGTTTCTGTCTTTCACCGTGGCCAAGAAAACCATGGGATTGCAGCACTCACCCCCTGTCTAACGACCTGCCAGTTATGCTCTGTCCGCTGCCCTCTGAACATTGAGATAATCCCTGATGTTTTCCCCTCTTTATGTCTCCTTTCTCTGTCTTGTGTGAGGAATATTTGTTAGAACTTTTCCATTTACAATTATTACTTGGATCAGAATTATTTTCTGTCATTAAGAAAATACACCTTCCTATCAGAATGAATGTTTTACACTGAAAATGGGTCGGGTCACATGCAGCCCTTGCTTGGGCACACGGGGGCTGCTGTCTGCGACCGTCTTTGCTGCTTCAATCGAACGCAGCAGGCAGGTGCAAGTCATAGGAGGTGCCGATTATTTATGGCTTTTAGATACTTTGTGGGTTTAGCTGGTGAGAAAAGTTTTATTCCACTCACATGGACAAAACCCAACTAACTGTCTGGGCTGATTAAATTCACATTGTTGCATGAGCACATGGCAGGCAGGAGGAGAATTATGAAATCTCACTGCCCATGTCATGGCAACTGGGCAAACAGCTCCCGGGAAGAATGTGAATAATAGGAAATTGCAATATTTCTCTTTATGTTTTCACTCCTGACAGTTTTATCCTCACATCTGCCTAATGCCCAGCACATGGGTGGTGACAGTCTGGGCCTGGCCCTGCCTCTGCTGCCCTTCTGCACTCCACCAGGTGCCGGGCTGCCTAAAAGATGTGCATGGGCTGTTCAGGCCTCAGGACATGGACAAGGAAAGTTTGCCTCATGGGCACTAAGAAGGGCTGTGGTCCACCCTGGGAGTGGACTCAGTGTGGCCGAGTTGTGGTTTTTTGTTTACTAAGATGATTGCTGTAGCAGGCAATGCATGGTTCAGATACCAGGACGTAGGAGCTTTTGACCCAAAGAGAAAAGCTGGAAAGCCCACAGAGACAAAAATCTCAAAGTATAGGAATTACTTTTCTTGAGAGTGAAACTAAAAAGCAAAGACACATCCTTCTCAATTATCTGAAATAAATGTTACATATGTTATTTGAAAACAGGTCCTCTCTTTCTCCTTGGGAATCCAACAGTTGCTATGACTCTGCATCTTTCTCTGTCTGCTCTGCACTTTTCTCACCACTGGGTTGTCTCTCAGCTAGGCCAACATTCCTCGGAGAGGTGGGACAAGATCCCGGAGATCTGGGATTAGAAGAAACAATCCTGCTCTGTTAGGCGACGACTCTCCAGGACCACGGACAGCAGCACAGCTGGGGCCTGGGAATCGACACAACCTATCTACGAGATTGCTTTAAATTTTCAATTCTGTGCACCCATGGCTATTGGCACCTGGGATTCTCTGGTTTTCTTTTTCTTTTAAAATTTTCATAGTAAATATGCACATGTGTTTGTGTAGGCAGATGTCAATCTTTTGGATAGAAGTCCCCACTCTACCAACTATTTATTTTGTGAACTTGGGAAAATCAATATTTTTCTAAGTTTACTTTTCTGTAAAATGAGAATAATAATGCTCTATGTGCTTATTGTGATCATGATCTTATTCCTGAAAGCTCTGATAACTGCCATTATACAGCAGGTGCTCAATAAATACAAGTTGCTATTATCATTAGGGTTACATATGCCTTGGGTCTGACTTGTCTCACACTACATTTGAAATATCTTCTTATGTGCATATGGTTCTTTTCTATTCAGGAGATTTCATTATCCCACATGCATGTCTGGGTCATTATGAAAGTTTTGAGATCTAAAACATTAAGAAATGTGAAATCCACAGAGGTATAAACAACGAAGTCCTCCTGGCAGAAGTGACGAGCTGAGTAGGTTAGGATGTGCCCGGGTGAGTCAGAAGGGATGCTGTCAGCTGGTTTGGTTGGAAGTGAAATAATAGATCACAGCATAGTCTGTGACAAAATGTTTGTAGTGACCCAGGATACTAGCCCACTGCATTCATTTATGAATTAAGGCACTTGCTGGGCAAGAATTGGTATAGAACTCAGTTGCCAGCCAGAGAGCAGGCCCTGTACACTTACCTTTGCAGATTAGAACACAGACACTGAATAAACTCATGTCAAGAACTGTAACTCTTCATCTAATTTTCCTATTTCTAGTGGGTAAGCGGGGCACATGCTTTCATTATGATATGATTTAATAAGTGGCTCAAATCTTGTGTTGTTCAGAAGGAACCAGTGTGACTGCATTTGTAAAGTGGTTCAAAACCTAAATATCATCCAATAGGTCAGTAGTATTTAAATTTTGTCTTTGCGTAATTAAATATTGGTTTAATGTGTAAGTTCTGTTTCTATAATAGCCTTAAGAATATGTTCTTAAATTTTTTTTTTTAATTTACTAATTTGCTGGCATTCTGTCAAATTTTACTGGTGAGTTTGGGCTGCCATAACAAAATACCATAGACCTGGTAGCTTGAACTACAGGAATGTATTTTGGGGCTGCAGCCTGCTGTCTTCTTGCTATGTCCGAGAGAGAGTGAGAGAGTGTGAGAGCGCAGAGATGTGCCCGTGTCTTATAAGGACGCTAATCTCATTCTGGAGGGCCCTGCCCATGTCTTATAAGGACACTAATCTCATTCTAGAGGGCCCCACCTCATAAATACCCTATTTTTAAATGCCATCACATTAGGGCTTTATAAATTTTCTTTTTTGAGGCACAAATATTCAGTCCCTAACACGATTGTTTCCAGGATCTTTGTCATGTAAAATGTAATTTTATATTAATTAAGCAGTTCAGCTCCATTGCTACAAAATGGCAGAGGTGAACCCGAGAGAGGTGAGCCTGGAATGATTGATGCTGTGTGTTTTTAAGACAAGGCTTCTTCCTTGTGAGATGGTTGAGCACCTCTCTGCCTAGGGGGTGTTTCGTATGTTTTACCTTTGAGGGACTGTAGTGCTCTGGCTGTCTAGGGTGCGCAGGACACACTTGCCCACCCATAGAGGCAAGTGGGGCTGTCACTGAGGTTAGGAAGGGGTTAGACACCTTCCCTCCTCCAGTCAGGTCTTTATTGCTTACATCGTGTTGCCCAACCCCAGGCCTCTTCCTCTCACCTGATTTCCTGTCACCGACTCCTGAACCTGGATTGGGATTTGGGGTCCCTGGTATTTTACTCCAGACTTCTAAGAACACTAACATTTCTGGCTGTTAGCACCACATTTTTTCCCAGTAAGAATCTCTACTTCACCTCCCAAACCCAGCAACTCAGGCAGCATCTTCTCCTGGCTGCTTCTAGTCTCCCACTTTGGGGGACTCTTTTGTTTGTTTTTGATGTTTCTGGTCAGGGTTGCTGTATGAAGTGATGGCAGCTGAGGTGAAAGCAGCCTAATTTGTAGTGGATGTGAATGTGTTTCCTATTCATGACTGTGACACATTTAGACCATAAACAAATGACTTTGTGGGGATCTTTTCTTTGGTGGCAGATTGGTGTAGAAAGTCTTTGGGGGCAGATGGATCTGATTTGCGTCACTGGGGTTGGTCTTTTTTGCAAGTCTGTAGGGAGCAAGAATAAGCCCGTATGTGTGGGGATGAGAAGGAAGTGGAGGATGGGCTTGAGGGCCGTGGTGCAAGAGAGCCCTGACTTCAGGGCGCTGGTTACATCAAGGGGAAAGGGGACTCATTGTTTGCCTAGATACACAAGAAAGCCAAGGACCTTATAGTTGAGTGTCTCACTCCATGAAGGGATATGTTAGCATTCCTGATGGGGTGTTCATTACCAAAAAGGCAGCTGAGAAGATAGCTCTTGCATCATAAAACATCTTTTGAATACAATGTTCACTTACTATACTTTGGTAAGATATTTTTTTATTACACCTTTTTTAAGTCATATTGATAAACTTGTTGTAATTCATTACTTTCCCCCCAATTGACTCAATAAGACACTCTAGATATGTGTAAATCGGGATACAGATTAAACATTTTCAATTTATGCACACGTAGGGTACTCAATGAGGAGTGATTTTGCCTCCCAGGTCACATCTGGTGATGTCTGGAGACATAACTGAATGTTCTCCAGTGTCTAGTGGAGGGAGGCTGGGGTGCTGCTCGGCACCTGACAGCACAGGGCTGCCCACAGTGAAGAGCCGCTCATCTCCAAGTGTCAGTGTAGTGGGGATTCAGAAGCCCCCATTTATACTGAATTTAATTCACCAACATCTCTTTATTTTCTTCTGTTCTTATTTTAATAGATTAAAAATAACAAGGGAGTGTTTGGGTTTTGGCCAAGATAAAATAATCCCATTTTCTCCCTTTCCTAAGGAAACAATCTTGGTTGTATCACAACAAACAGGCATGAGAAGACTCTGGGCAGTGGACAGAAGAAAATCAGACAGGTTAAGGACCTTGATACTTGAGAAGTACCATGACAGCGAGTTCCCTGGGCTTTCTTCTTGCCTCCCACACACCTGGAGGACAGGGAAGGCACTCAAGAGGCCTCCAACTCAGCAGTGCCAATAGTCACAGGCAAGAAAGCTCCAAAAAAAGGCATTTCCCTTTAGTCAAAAGACTGCAAAAATGGTGGATGACACAAGTCAGACACAATGTGATGTGACAGTAGAAACCATAACTTGTCCAAATGCTGATAGAAAAGCAGAACACCCTCCTTCCTTCCTGAGATTGTAATGGGTTCATGTTCAGAGCAGACCTTTTATGCCCCCTTCCACTGGTGGCTGCAGTGCTCCAAGCCTGCCTGGTGGTGTCTGTAGGGTTGGGCATGCAGCTAACTTTCCAATTATGTGTTTTTAGGTCCTGTCAGGGAGTGGGCTTATACTCCCACTTGAAAAGAAGTGGTAGGAGTCAGCACCCCACTTTTGCTGGAGTGGTGTCAGTGATTCTGAGAGGAAACTGAACTTCTTCCCCACTCATCTACAACAAGACTGGGGTGTTGTTGGGAAGCCCAGTGGGAAATTGCACACAAACCCACCAGTCCCCTGTGCTACATCTCAACTGGTGTCTACTTGTGAAAAACAGAAAATTTCATAGGATTCAGGGTATCACAATATGATACCCTAAACATTCAGGATACAACCTCAAATTACTTGTACCAAGAATGAGGAAATCACAATTTGAATAAAAAAGACAATCAACAGACCCCAACACTGAGATAAATCTGGTGTTAAAATGATCAGACAAGGATTTTAAAGCAAAAATCATAAAAATGCTTCAATAAGGAATTATAAGTTTTCTGAACACAAAAGAAAAGTAGAAAAATCTCATCATAAGAAATATGTTACTTAAAAAAATGGAACCTAATGAAAATAATGGAACTAAAAAATGCAACCACTAAAAAACAAAAAACCAGACAAACACAACTTGCTGGATGGGCTTGATAGGAGAGCAGAGGTGAAAGAGCACAGGGTTGGTGGACTTGAGGACAGATCTGTAAGCTTTATCCCACCTGGAAAACTAAGAAAATAGACTAACAAAATTGAAAAGCATCAGACATCTGTAGTACAATAACACAAGAGCTAACATTTGTATCACTGGATTTCCAGAAGGAGAGAAGAGAGAATGGGACTGAAAAAGTATTTGAAGAAATAATTGCTGAAACTTCCCAAATTGGGCAAAAAAACAAAACCCCAAACTGAAGAAGCTAAACAAATCCCAAATAGGATAAACTAAAAAATAAAAAATCCCTCACCAAGAGACATCATAATTAATCTTTTGAAAACTGAAGAGAAATAATGTTGAGAAGCCAACAAGAACAAGGCAGAGAGAAATGGCTTGTTCCCTGTAGGGTATAACACTGGATGACGGCAGATTCCTCTTCTGAAACTATGGAGGTCAGAGGGAAGTGGCACACAATGGATTAAATACTGAGAAAAAGGAACTGCCAAACGAGAATTCTGTACACAGTAAACATATTCTTCAGAAGTCAAGGGGAAATTAAGACATCGTCAGATGAAGAAAACCTAAGACAATTTGTTGCCAGGAAGTCTGTCCTTAGTGAATCACTAATGAGAATTCTCCAAACAGAGCGGAAATGAAAACAAAAGAAGCTGTGGAATTTTGGGAAGGTAAGAAGATCACAAGGGGTAAAAGCAAAGGTAAATACGTTACTCCGAAGAGTTTCTTAAATCCTCCTTGGTTACTGAAGCACAGATTATGACACCATGTGATGTGGTGCTCAGGGTATGTAGAAATAGCACAGTTCTATTTAAAGGGACAATGTGGGAGTCAGGTTTCAACGCTCAAAGTAGTAAAATGGTAATAAACAGTGAAAAATGATGTATGTAATTAGAATACCACACAACAAATAACAAAACTATAAAAAATGTGCTATGTTGAAAACACTGTAAATAAGTCAAGAATCACTCCTAAAAATTGTTCAAGTAGTCCCCAAATGATCTAAATAAAGAAATTAAAAGTCAGAGGTTGGCAGAGGAGATTTAAAAAGAAATGAAACAACACGATCCAACAAGTCCATCTATAGGAAACTCACCTCAAATATAATGCCATAGTTAGGTTGAAAGTAAAGAATGCCAGTGCCTTGCTAAGCTAAACGCATGCTTCTAATACTACCTATGTCCCAGGAATTGCATTCTTGAGCATTTATCCTAGAGGAAAAAAGTATGTTCCAATAAAAACCTGTATGTGAACATTCATAGAAGCTTTTTCTGTAGTAGCAGAAACTAGAAACAACTCAAACGCCATTCAGCAGGTGAATGGTTAAGCACAATTCTTCCACAATTCTTTATGACTTGGCAATAAAAAGGCAGGAACTATTGGCCCACAGGGTAACTTGGATGGATTGCAAAGGCTTGTCCTGTGTAGTAAAGGTCAGTCCCCGAAGGCTCTGGTGTGAGATCCTACATGCCTGGGATTTTGGGAGACAGCAGTCGTGCTGGGCACAGGCTGGGGGCCGTCAGGGTTGGGGGCCAGGAAGGAGGTGGCTGAGGCTGCAGCCGGGTGGCACTGAGCCCAATGTCTGGGCTGTGCTGGTGGCCACTGCGAAGGCTCAGGTTATAAAAGTGCACACACAGATGTGGGTACATGTGAAAATGGTGAATTTTAAAACCAGTGGGTGAGTTGTATCGAGACTGATTTCCTACCTGTGACAATGTTCTAGAGCAATACAAGGGGTTTTCACTGGGAGAAACTGGGGGAGGGCAGTTTCCAGAATATCTCTGTACTATTTTTTTTTTTATAATTTCATGTGATTCTGTAATTATCTCAATATAAAACATTTAAAAAGTATAAGAAAAGCAAATTTTTATAGTTAAAATATCTGAAAGCCTCTAAGTAATGAACCAGGCTTCAGCCATCTCTGTATTTCTCTTCCAGCCCTCCATGTGAGTCCCCCCCAGCAGATGCTCCCCTGGGCTGCACTGGGGCTTGGCAGGTACCATGTCATCATCTGCCGAGGTCCTATCAGACCAGAGCTGCCCTCTTGGTGTCTGTCTTCTTCCAGGGCGGGATGGAGGTTAGAAACCCTCCATGACTGGGAAGGAGGGTCTGGGTTCTTCATATGTCCCAAAGTGGAGCCAGCCTCATTCTAGTGGTCGGTGCCTTCACAAAGCCTCTGACACTGGCCGAGGCTCTCCAGGGCAGCGCTCCCGTTGAGGACTGGGACAGCTGGCACCAGTATTGCTAACAGCACAGTATGTCTGGAGGAGTCAGCAATCAATTGTTCTATTACAACCTTACAACCTTAAATTTTTAAAATCTTGGCAGAGAAAGTGATGAAACAGCTTTGCAATGCAAAAACCATGGAGAGTTTTACTAGCTTTGAAATAGGTACAGTTTGATTTTAAAGTCTCCATCAGCTGATGAGGCAGAATGCCGTTGTGACGCTTTTACTGTACTAAAAACCAGGAACCTTGGGATCTGGCTTTGGTCAGTTGCCATCTGGGCACCAGAGGTGGGTGTCACCTCTCTGGGCCAGGAGAGGATCGTCGTGGCCAGCTCTGCAGCTCTTCACCTCTCCAGGTTCTCCTAGTAAAGCGGCCTGTGTTTCCATGAATCCTTGTGTGTTTTATCAAAGAATTTGCTGCTCTTGTGAGCTCTGTTCTTTACCAAGGGCATCTTTGGCCTGAGGGAGATGGAATTTCCAGTAATCACTGGTTCTATGAAAATAAAATTCACAGAACCAGGTTCAATTATTTTTGGCAAGAGCTGGTTATCAGCATCGTATTCTTGTCTGTGGTGAGACCAGCTCTGGGATGCCTTTTACATCAGACGTTTCTGCCTTGTCTGCCTTTGAAGACTTTGTGTTCGTTCTCAGTGCTCAGAGTTGAAAATGTGTGTTGTTTATAAGACACTTTAATAAACTCTCTTGGGATCTGACCTTCCCCAGGCACCGTGGTGTAGGCCCTGCACCCACTTCCCCACAGCCCTGGGACTGGACAAAATACAAGTTTGAGCTTGTTTATTATATGTTTACTTTGAAGAGTTAAACTGTCAGACAACCCTAAATAACCCATACATTGAATATCCCCAGCAGAGACTTCCTCAGGGACCTCCACCAGCTCCACTGACCCCCCACAACCTGCTGGGCTCCTGTGCTTGGGAGAGGTGGGGTGATGCTCAGGGTCCCCAGGGCATGAACTGCATCTTGCAAAAGTCCAGGAGATGCTTTCCCATCAACCCTGCCTTTCTGCCTAGTCTCCTCCGATTTACTGAGCTTTGAAGTGTTCCTTTCCCCCTTCTGGGGGCCCTGGTCCTGAGGTGGCTGCCCATTCATTCCTGCTACTCTCCTGAGGGAAGTTACAACACCAGGGCCCTCTTGCTCTGACTGCTGTCCTGCGTCCCTTCCCTGCTGTGTCCCTTCCCTGCTGCTTCCAGCTTTGCCTGGGCTTCAGATCTTGACCCCCTGGGTCCTCTGAGGTCTGAAGTCTCCAGCCTCCAGCACCCATAGCTGGCTTTGGGGGAGTGCGCTTGGGCAGTGGGATGGCAGGTGGCCTGCCCTCGGGTGGGACGTCAGGAATTTAGAATCTCACTGACCGGCACCAGTCTCGGAGATTGGATGCACCCCTCAAAGTTCGGGCTCCTTGCAAAGTCCTTCTGCTTTGACACTTTGTTAGATTTCATTCCTCTCTCCAACTCACCACTCAGGTGACTTTTCAAAAACAAACACCTATTTTCTCTTGATTGAGTTTTAATTTTGCTCTATTGTTTTACCATCCAGTTCTGGTAGTTTATAAGAAATATCAAAAAGTTTCCCCACTTTTAGTGAACATTCCTAATTATGTCACAGACAAATCACTTGCCATGGCACTTATGACGCTGTTTTGGAAAGTTGGAGAATACTTCTGTCTCCTCGTCAGGCTGCGCGAAGACTTTGTCAAACCTTCCACAAAGCCCTGTGTGTATCCAGATGGCCGAGCTTCTGCTCTATCTGCAATGGTCACCAGTCATGGGACTGGTGTGTTTATGATCCACGTAGATTCATGATACTATTTCTTCCACGTGAGTGTGGCCTATTTGGATTTAGTAGTGAATTTAGGGAAGTAACCTGCATTCTGTCTCATGTCATCTTACATAATTACTCAGGCATCCACACACACACTTTTTCCACTGTGGAATACAGAGGTATAGACAGTGATTCTGAACTGACAAACAGCTGCCCTGGTCGTGTCTAAGCAGTGGCCAGTGCGTTGGACTTCAGTGCTCAAACCACATTTCAGTGGCCCTGCTGGCTCATGTTTTCTTAACAAATTGATTTTCGTCCTCATTCCCTGGACATACATCTCTGTGCTTTGTCCCCACGCTCTCTGGAGAACCAGGCGGTGGGTGTGAACAGGAGACCGTATGTGTGCAGGACCCAGGGAACGGAGATGAGCCTTTGCAAGGGTTGGCCAGGAGGTGCGGAGTGGCCAGGATGGCTCCTGCAGCTTGGCCAGTCTCTTTTAACTAATTTCTGAACAGCACACTAGCACGTCACCTTGGTGGTCACTTAGCCATTTCCAACAGGGAAGAAAAAGCTGATATTGTGTGTCTGAGCAAAGACCAAGTGTCTTGAATTGGGCTTTCCCTATAAAAATAACTCTGCAAGCACGATTTTTAAGTTCCCACACTAAAAATATTCAGGAGACACAATTTACAAAAAAATCTCTTTCACTGCTCAAAAGCACTTTTTTTTTTTTGTAATTTATACTAAGCCCTTTAGAATGTCATATCGGTCTTTTATTAGTAACCTTGACAATATGATTAGACTCCAAAAAATGTCTACTTGTTAGTGACTGGCTTTCATTCCCTGAACTTTAAAGAGGCTGCTCAGCTATGACCAAAGCATGCTTCAATTTTAAATTTTTTTGCAAGGAAAGAAGCCCAGAAGATGATAAAATATGTGGTTAGACCAACCATTTGATTACACATATCTGGTAACAGTTAAATAAATGTAATTGTGTTGCAAATTTATTTTAACGAACTATTTAGATGCTATAATTTGGGCAAAACTTGAATGTTCACTTTCAGAATTAGAGTTAACTTTAAATTTTAATTATAAAGACTATTTTGTTAGAATACAGGGAAAATGTAATGTTTAGAAACTTTTATTTTTCTAGCGACAAAGCCTTTGTCTTTTAAAAGGTTATTTCCTCTTTATTCTGTGTCAGATCCTGTTTACATTTTGCAGAGATACTGCCACAACAGTGTAAAGATAAGTGGCTAAAGTTTAAACGAAACACATTTTTACGTATTTTTGCTAAAAGAAGACAAATCACTAGCTACATTGACCAAAATGCATTTTGACAACATTGATCAAGCCTCAGGGGCAAAAAAAAAAAAGAAAAGAAAAAGAAAGCAACCAAGAAGAACCCCAAACAAACAAAGTAAAGCAAGTGCTCCAAACAGCACCACAGAAAACTGGAATCGCAGCCCCAAACTTTAACCTTCCTGGAGAGATCTTGTCGTGCTTTTAAAAAGTGCCTAATATTGCTCCCCAGTCTGTTCACTGCCCATATGTTATGTAAATGCTGGTGTTCTTGTTCACGGTAATTTAGATGAGCCGCAGCAGACATATAATGCTTCCTCTTTTAATAGGTGCAAAGTGAGTTATTGTCACAAAGCAGATATGAAAAAAAGGGTGTGAAAGAGAATCTTGCCTAATCTTTGTAATGTGGGTTTGCGAGGGCGCTAACATGGTCACCTGAATTATGCATGTCTATTGTGCTCAAATATCATAAATCGGGGCATGAATACCCTCCAAATCATTTTCAGTGCGTGAACATTTATACACAGAGCTCTTGAGCACTGCAAAGACAATTAGTCATATTTGTATGCCGGAATTAATTGAGAGTGAGATGCGGGAGGCAGAAGGAGAGAACAAAGAATGCTTTTTGTCAGTTCTTCCAACTGACAGGGATAATTAGATATATGAAATTGAAATTCCTCAGCAGGGGGTTTCTGTTGACAATGAATTTTCTTTTGATTCCATTCTGTTATTCTTTTCTGCTGTCATCTGTGGCAATTTGTTATTCAGCTTGAAGCTTAAAAAAGCAAAGCATTCCGCTTTTATGAGTAGATGATGTCAGTTTGTACACTGCTGGGAAATAGATATTAAATGTAATCTTTAAACTAAAAAAAAAAAAAAAAAGAAAAGAAAAGAAATAAAATACAATCAGTTAAAGAGACAGTGTGCTGTTTACGCAGCCTGCAGAGGAGAAACTTCACCAGAAATGTCCGAACTTGTTCCTGGTATTCAAAGTTGTTCAAGCCCCGTTAATTTGGCGCCTTGACTGTGGCTCCGCTATTCTTCGGAGAGGATGCGATTTAGTGTCAGGAAGCTCAGGTGTGCAGCACCTGTGGCACCCTACGTGAGCGGTGGCAGAATGCTGCCACGATCTTGCTTAGCCTCAGCTTCATTTATCACGGGAAGCATTATTCCCAGGTTAGCTCTCTTCTTAATTCCGCCCGGATCAAAGGCTGCCAGTGTGGCGTGTTCTTCAGGAAGGAGTCTGAAGAAAACCTTAGACCAACCTCCCCAAGTGTGGTCTGCCTGTATTATTCATCCAGGCTGATGGGTAAACTTGATGGAGAGTATTTTATCCTTTAGATGTTTAGCCTGCGGCTCACGTGGGGTGCTCCCACCTGCAGAAGGAGCGTGCCGTGGTGTGGCACAGACCTGGCCCGTGTCTTTCCTCCAACCCCACCTACTTTTGTGGACTGTGGGCAGGACTGTCACTTCCTCCATCCTTTCTTCTGTTATCTGTAAAGATGACGTAAGTAGCGAGCTCGCTGCTCCCTGTGAGGAAGGATCCAGCTCAATGCCTGCTGTGTGGTGGGCACGTCTTGAAAGATCCCTGCTGCCCTCCTTGGGAATAAACTTTAACTTGTTCTTCCATGTGTGGGTCCCACCCACTCGCTCCTTTCAAGCAGGCATACCAAGGCCCCAGTACCAAAGGCACGTGCTCGGCCCTGGCAGGAGAGCAGTGCGGAGACACAGGTGGCCCTGTGGCGCTCAGACTCTGCCACGTGGCTCTCAACTCTTGTGAGCTGCCCATGCCAGCCGCCTCCTGATCCCCAGCATGCTTTGTTTAATTGCCATCTCTTGGACCAGAACGCTTCGGGCAGGGCACAGGAGCTTGGGTTGCATCAACCATCCCTGTGGCTCTTTTGTGCGCTAAGGTGTGAGAGTCACTCACTCAGGCTGGGTTCCGGGGGCTCTGGGAGGTTGCTTGGGTTCACGAGTGTGTGTCCCTGCTTCACCGCCAGCGCCCTGCCATGCAGAGGCAGACCTGCTCTCTGCTTCTGCTTCATTAGCT
Source organism: Nycticebus coucang (assembly GCF_027406575.1). Lineage (NCBI taxonomy): Eukaryota > Metazoa > Chordata > Mammalia > Primates > Lorisidae > Nycticebus > Nycticebus coucang. The sequence goes on along the minus strand of NC_069798.1, from coordinate 71,226,106 downwards.
GAAATGCTCACGCTGCTGGTAGGCTAGTTGCTCTGTGGGCACAGAAGCAGCAGAGGAACATGCCTCCAGAATGGCCGCTCCTTCTGGACTTAAACAAAGCCACTGCCGCAGGTGACAAGATTGACAGTCAAGGCCAATCCTGGCAACCACACAAGTGCAAGGATGAGTCAGAACATGATGATGAGAATGTGGCACGGCCTGTGGCCCAGCAGGTGCAGGCGGTGTGCAGAGTGCGGGGTGGGATGGGGGGCTGCAGAGTGCCAGGCAACCTGCAGAGTCAGGGTGGCGTGCAGAGTGTCGGGTTGGGGGGCATGCAGAGTGCAGGGCGGTGTGCAGTGTGTCAGGTCGGGGGGCCTGCGGAGTGCAGGGCGGTGTGCAGTGTGTCGGGTCGGGGGGCCTGCGGAGTGCAGGGTGGTGTGCAGCGTGTCGGGTCGGGGGGCCTGCGGAGCGCAGGGTGGTGTGCAGCATGTTGGGTCGGGGGCCATCGTGCAGGGCATCGTGCAGAGTGCGGGGTCAGGGGGCCTGCAGCGTGCAGGGTGGTGTGCAGTGTGTGGGGTCGGGAGGCCTGCAGCGTGCAGGGTGGTGTGCAGAGTGTGGGGTCGGGGGGCCTGCAGAGTGCAGGGCATCATGCAGAACGTGGGTCCTGTCTTAAGGGTGATCGTTGTCAGCAGTGTTTGGATATAATTTTCTGCTTTCTTCTAGAAACACAAGATAAATGATTTCCCTATTTGCTCCCTCTTTTTCCTGTTTTGCTTTTCCCTTTCTCTTCTGCCTACAGTTTTCTGTGAAATATGCTTTATGTTCCTCATCCTTAACATCCCTTTTCCTCTACGTTTTCATTTCTTCCGTCTCCAGTCCTCTCAGAGCCTGCAACGTTTGTTTCTTCAAAATGAAAGTTCCTTAATCAAAATCAGTATCCTGGTGACTGAATTAAAAGCAACAACAACACAAAAATCTAATTTTTGTCAAAAACAAAAATCTTAGGAGTTGTTAGCCAACAGTGTGTTCCAACTTACCGCTGTGCATGTAAATATGCCATGTAGAGCCTCGCTGAATGGGACAATTCTGCACTCATAGGGCCTTATTTAACTAAGGAATCATTTTATGCAAATGTAAGGAGAGGAGGCCAAGAAAAGGGAAAGTCACCCATTGACAGGAGAAGCACTGAAGGCGGGAGCCCGAGGCTGAAGACGAACCCATCAGGTCAAGCTCTGGGGAAGGAGACCATGAATTCAAACCAAAACAAAAGCCATCATTTATTTTAGGACTGAATTAAATTGAGATCAAATCTCTCAAGAGTCCCTAATCAAAATCTTTTGACTTTCTTTAGAGAGGAGTTGTTGTTTTGTGTTGTTTTTTAGCCTCAAAGCTGGAGCGTTAGAGAGTTGAGCAAGTGAAGGGCTCAGGCTGGAGATGTGTGTTACTTTCTAGAAGGTCATTGTCAGAATGTGGGACTTTAGCCACCATCGTCCCCAAGAGGCTGGAAACCTGTCCGCTGTGGACACCGGTCAGGACCACACGTCAAAGCTGCTAGGGGAAGGTCTGTGGTCCCTCTGACCATTTGACAAGCATTTTCCCTAACCCTCCTGTGTGCCGGATTATGTAATAAACTCAGAACAAGCAGGCCAGTCTGCCCAGGGTGGGTCCAAAGAAGCACTCCAAGAACTTCATGGTGAAGTTCATAGGCTCATAGGTTCAGGGTGACGCTTACCTCCTATCCCTGGAGATCATCACAGCTTGCTTGGATCTGAGATAATTAGCCATGTTTGGACTATAAAGTAATTATTATCTGTTCAACAACTGTCAGAATTGTAACGCTTTTGACCTCGCTTGTGAACGTAGGCATCTGGGTTGAGGATACCATCTGGGATGAGGTGTGCTGACCCTGGGTTGCCTGATCTGCTAAACAACGAATTAATGATAGTGTTTCATAAATCATAAAGGACAGTTTTATAAATATCTCTCTACATTAAAACAGGACACATTTTCCTTGAATTTTATCAGGCAAAGACACTTTGAGGAATGTCCTGGCAGCATGGTTTATGAGTGTAAGGGGAATTGCTAGGATGAGTATACACTCAAGTCAGCACGCCGGACACGGCCCAGGCACAGGGAACGCACCAGGGGTGAGGCCTGTCTCCACTGGGCTCTCTGATAGACAAGGGGCAAGGCTGGCCTGGGACAGCTGCTGCTCGCTGAGCAGAGTGCTCGCCCAGTGTGACGCTGGGGGGCAGAGGGGAGCATCTGAGCACCTGGAGGTGGCAGGGCTCTTCTTGGAGACCCCGATACCTGGGGTTAGCAGGTGGGTGGGAAGGGATGTCACAGAGCTTTAACACGATGACAAAACCCACAGAGTGGGCGAGGACATTGGTGGTCATGCGGCTTGTGGGTGGGAACAGGGTGGGGCCTGTAGCCATGGGGAACTCATGGTCCAGGGAGCTGACCAGACCTGGTGGTTCTCCCACAGCGGAAGAGGCAGGGGCTGGAGTAAGGTGGCCATGCCTGGCTGGGCTGTGTGGTGCTATGCAGACCCAGTGTTGGTGCCCTTGTCGGCGCCTGCTGTGCTGAGGGATGGCTGAGATTATTCATAGATTACTTAGTGCTATGACAAACTGCTGGGATGCATGGCCTCATCCTCACTGTTCAGATGAGAAAATGGAAAATCCAAGTTTTGTACTTTGCTCTAACTCAGGCAACCTGTGGGGTTTTAAGCCGAGCCTGCCTGATCTCCCCACAGGGGGACAGCATAACCCTGGAGAAGGGCCACTTTAGGGGAGGTTAGAAGGGACAGGAACAACTCTGAATCTGGGTTTCCATGAGGCATCCAGGTGAGGACCACAGGATGGGGTGATGCAGGCCCCGGCCCTGGCCTTGTGTTTGTAACAGGGTCTGGGAAGCTGGAAAGAATTGGGTTCCAATTTTATAGCAAGAAAATATAAAATTGCACCAAATGAAATTCTGGCATTTAAATTAAAAGTCATCTGTAACTAGACAAACTTGTCATCTGATGAAGCTCACACTCGCCATTCAATTGATCACTTTGGGATCAGATATAATTTATTTTTGGAATCAGACTTTCCTCAGAGGTAAAATAATTTGAGGAAACTAACTTATAACTCTTTTTTGTTGTTTAAACAAATAATTACCCATCCCTGGACCCTATCACAACAACCCAGAATGAAAACAGCATCCAGTTTAGCCACACTCCCTGGAAGTCTGGTCTCTGCAGCTGTGTCCTGCCTGGTGAGTTACTGCTGGTCAGTCAGCACTGTGACTGGGTGGCCGTTCGCTGGGTGACACCCCCAAGAACGAGCCTGTAGGTTCAGCTGTGCTTCTTTTTCCTTGTGACCTGTGGAAACGATGCTGCTGGTCCCTTGTTCAGTGCTGTCGAAGGCTTGCCATGGGCATGTGGGAAATGACTGCATGGTCTGTGGCAGGAGGCCGTGGGTTGGGCCCACAGAGGCTCCGTGGTCTGCCCCCGACTTGAGCGTGCATTTGCTGGCACGGTGGCCTGGCAGACCTGTTTTCCCAGAGCTCTTTGCTCCACTGTCCTTTCAAGGCCCCTTTTCTCTACCATTCATCAGTTGATCTATTGTTTCCATCTTATCTATCTCTAATCATTAAGACCTCTTGGTGTTTCCTTTCCTGGACATATTTCAATGTTGTGTGCACGTACTCCAGGCCTGCTCTACGGGGAGGTGAAGGGAGCAGGTGGTGACACAGAATGTGTGGCTCAGAGTTTGTGGGCTCAGACCCTGGCTCTTGGCTCTGTATGCGTAAAATGGAGCAGTGACACCCCCTCAGTGGCTGATATGTACAGGACTGAGATTGATGGGGCCAATTAAGTATAAAACTAGAAAATAGTATGAACTCATAAATCATACTTTATATTAAAGGAAGTTCCAGAGAGGCAACAAAATTGAGAGTAAAAAATGGGGACATGAAAACATGCGAAGAAACTATAAAACAATATTTAAAATACATTCTTCAATTCGGAAGACCTTAAATTATAGCACAAAAATCAGGAAACTAATTGGTAAATTCAGCTGTTTAACTTATTCTTTGCTTAGCCTAAAGATACACGACAAACTGGAAGGAATGTTAATGATTTGTATCATGAGGAAGAGTAATTTCCTTAATATATAAAGAGCTCTTACAAATCAAGAAGAAAAGGCAAAATACTTAATAGAATACTGGGCATAAAATGTGAATTTTTTTTTTTTACAAGTAGCTCTTAGACATATAAAAAGGTCCCCAGCCTTGTTATTAATAAAAGAAAATCATATTACAGCAACACTGAGTTACCATTTTGTATTCATGAGATAGGCAAAGATCTAAGAGCTTGCTGAAAAGACAGTCTTTAAAATTGCTGATGGAATGTAAATTGGTAAAACTTCTAAGGAGGATTCTTGGCAAGATTTATCATAATCACAAATACGTTCTGTGGCTCAGTAATCCTGCCTTTAGAAATTTGTCCTATGGGTATGCTTCCTGGCAGGTGACGTAACACAGTGTTTGTGAAGGGAAAGGTAGGAAAGAAATTGCTGCCTCTCCACAGGAGCCCCTGAGATGCTTCACTCTTTGTTTACATATTCATTTGCTTAGGCATCTACATAAGGAACAATGGACAGGGTGAGAAGGGTCTTTCTAAATGCAATGAAACCACCTCTGGGGTACCAGGTTCCATAGAGCCAAATTCAGAACAGCGTGCAGAATTTGCTGCAATTAGGCACAATCCAAAGCCAACCAGGAGGGTTCAGACTTACATGGCTGGCGAGTTCCTGGAATATCTCCAGGTGGGAGACCAGGGGACTGTCATTGTCACCACTGGGGCAGAGAACACCAGCCAAGTTCGGAGGGAGCCCCCACCGTATGCCTTTGTGTTTCGTCTGAATTTGGAAATATGGGAATTATTCTTTAAAACACTAAAGAAAAGATTAAAAAGGAAAGTGAGTTGTTATCCAAAGGGCTGTCTGTAAAGTATCCAGCCATCTGATGTGAAAATAGTATCAGAGATGGCTGGAAACTTTCCAGGTGCCCTCGTGGTCAGTGCCACTCACTCAGGGAACAGGGCCTGGGCAGCCCTGCAGGGCTGGTGAGGGCAGAGCCAAGAGCGAGGCAGACAGATTGCTGTGTTGATTTGGGCTGATCAGACAAATAATTTTGAAAGACCCTAGAATAAGTTCCTCTTGTTCTCCCAAAAGCAGTTTAAATGATGACCCAAGTCCTGAGTGTGCCCTGTACGCTGGTGGCAAAGTTTACAAAGTAGCAAAGAAAATTACCCTAGAGCATACTTTCCTTCTTGTAGATTGAATAATTATGGAATAGTTAGGCAGTGTTTCCACTGCTGAGAATTTTAGTTTTGTTTCCCTGTTAACGCCTGGGGAGTTGCAGATGCCTGAGACCGTCTGCAGGGCTCTCCGTGGTGAGAGCGCCCAGGGCAGCTTTGCCGTCCTTTGCCTATCTTCCACATTTATATATTTGTTCTACCGCTTATGAGGTGAACAGAAAGGGATGAGTAGGGAGAGAGGAGCAAGGCCTGGCCTTTCTCCCTACCCCGTCCCCAAGTCTGAGCCCTGTGCCACTGAGGGGAAGGACCATGTTTGCTGGTGACATAGACGGTGCCTGCTGAGATACTGAAGTCCCGAGTAACCTCAGGGTAACTCCTTCTTAACAAAGATATTCGCCTTATCCCTGATGGCATCATGTCTGTCTTGATTTCATTTTATCTTCAGGCACTGTTATTAAGTGCCTTCTGTGTGCTGGCCTTGGGGAATGGACCCTCTGAGCAAAAGCTGTCCCAGCCCACACAGCACTTAAGAAATGGCGTCTTGGCCAGTTATATATCTTCATTTATGAGATTGTGCTCAGCAGTCTTGGAAGCTGCATGTGGTGCCTGTGATCAGATTCTCCAAGTGTGCCCTTCAAATGCCCCTCGTTCTCAGGAGCCCCTGCTCGTCATCCACCCCCTCTCTCTGCCACCTAAGTTTTGTTTTGCACAATGCACGGCACAGACAAAATTGCTGCTCGTACCATCCTTCTGGAGAGCACACTGAATCATGGCTACACAGCTGCAGGTACGCTTGCTGTCTCCCTTCTCAGCCCTGGCGCCATCTCCGGGCGCATTCCTGCCACCTGTGTGCAGCAGCCACCTCTGCAGCAGGGTGGAGTCTCACACCGGGGGCTTCCTCCTGGCTTGTCTTTCCAACAGCTTGCTGTGTGCTCCCTATGCTGCTCAAGGCACACTGGCTCCACCTGGGCCGCAGCAGGGTCACACTGCGCCGTCTTTCCTTGCAGCTCCAGCTTACACTGCCCTGAGCTGAGGTAGACTTCTCAGCGTGAAGCACCTCGCCCTGTGCTGGGCAGCTGCACCTGTCCCTCGCTTTCACTGCTGCTGTTTCCTTGATAGGACGCGCTGAAACCTACATCTCCTGGCACACCTGCCATGCAGGAAGCTGCATCGGCTGTGTCTGCGGTTTGCTGCCACTGGCGACCCTGGTGAGCTTCACTGAGACCTGCATGTCACTGTTTCCCCCACGTGGGTTCCAGGGTCCTCAGGGCTGGACCAACACACTCAGAGCTCATGTAAGTCTCGTTATTCAGACATCTGGAGAAGAAAAGGAAGTTTCTGCCTCTGTTCATCAGCCTTTCAACTATGGACCAGTTGGGTGTGGTTTTCACATGTACGCACACGTGTGTACGTGTGTGTTCACATGACCGTGACGGTGGTTTGAAGGCAGCAGCTGTGAGAAAATGACCCCCACTTCTGAGGGCCTGACATGTCCAACACACAGCCAGATGCCACAGGAGCCGGCGGGGTGCTGGGTGCCTCTGTCTCCCACAGGAGGTGTGTGGCTGGGACGTGGCTCCGCCCAGCCCTGGGATACATCAGGACGATGCCCAGTGGAGCCGGCTGGGTGCCATTTAAGCTTTTTTCCCAAGATTCTTCTTCAGAGGCTGGGAATGCTTTCCCTTAAGAAGTTAATGTCCAAGATCATCACCTGTTCTCTATTTGAGCCTCCGGGACAGCACACGCCTGCCCCAGTCACTCCCACGGACCTGAGGTCTCTCAGCAGCCCAGTCCATGGGGCACTGCTGGACGGGGTCTGTGGTGGGACAGTGGGTCTCTGGCCAAGCCCCACCACAGCTCCAGACCTGGGCTCTGCAGGTCTCACCCCTGACCCTGAAATGGCAGGTGGGATGCAGACTGTGGTGATGGCTGAAGCTCTGCTGGAGAGAACAGCATCACTGTTCCAAGAGGGTGCACTGTCCCGGGCTGGATGGAGCCTGCCTGTCCTGGGTGGGAGGGTCCTAGAGAAGCTACTTGCTGAGAAGTGGCAGGTCAGAGTCCACCACAGGAGGGTCTGTGCTGCGGCTGGAGCTGCCCTGCTCTGGTGGTCGGGCCTCCCTTGTGGCAGCGGCTAGTGGGTCTCGTGAGCCTGTAGTGCTGGGGTCAGGCAGCAGCCTCTCTGTCACCAGCCGGGTGGGCCCCTGGGCTGCGTTGTCCTGGGGCTGACCTTCACACCCAGAGGTTCTGGAGGCTGGAAGCCTAGGACCAAGGTGCCAGCAGGTCCAGTGTCTGGTGAGGGTGGTGCCTTGAGTCACAGACGGCGCCTTCCTGGTGTGTCCTCCGTGGAAGAGTGAGGGTCTTCCTGGGGCATCTTTTTTGAGGGTGCCTGTCCCATGCCAAGGACGCTACCCTGAGACCTGCACCACCTTCCAGAGGTTCTGAGTGCCTTGTGGGGAGGGGGTCAGCACGTGGATTCTGGGGGCCTAGAGTGCTTATGACCATGATGTGTGGCCTGGCACTGGCTGGGGGTGGGAGAGGCGTGTTTCCTGCTTGAGGCGGTTCCAGGCTGAAGAGGTCATCCAAGGTCACAGCAGTGGGGCCAAGTCCTGACAGTGTCTCTGCAACAGGCGTCCCCAGTAGGTGCTCTGTGGGTCAGGAAAGTAATGACAGCCTAGGCGAGGGGTGACTTCTGGTTGGGCAGGTGGGGGACAGGCCAGGTGCATGTGTACCTGAGCCCAAGACAGGTGAGGACGGTATGGGGAGGAACCAGTGTCTTTATCGTGAGTGTGCCCAGACTGTGGTGATGCTGGTGGGAGGGAGATGGGACAGGGAGGTGCTCCATCTTTGTAGGCAGATAAATATGGAAAGTGCACATATGGCTTCCTGTAGCCTGTGACTTTGTGTCTGTCATGGTCTAAGGAGAGTGCTGTGTGGCCGTTAGGAGCGTGCAGGGGACCACTACCCAGGGTGTAGGCCAGTGCTCCTGTGTGGTCCCAGGCCAAGCTCCCTCAGTTGAGAAGCACAGTAATTGCTGTTACCTGCCTCATTGGAGTTTCCTTCATAAACTAATATCGCCTTGAGCTATAAATTTGAATGTGCAGTATTCAAAGAAAGAGGGTCATCACACATCCCGCTCAAATGATGCGCTTTATGCAGAAGACATACTTTGCAGTTACCAAGAGGTCAAAAGCACTTCATTAAAAATATATGTTCAGAAGAAAAGAACCAATTATTGTTCACATGATAGGAGTGATCAATATAATTAAGAAATGCACTCTCAATAAAAAGACTAATGAACAGTATATCCTGGCAGGATTGATACTGTATGGGATAATTAAATATTTATCGCATGTGGCTGCTGCAGGACGGGCAGGAGTGTCTCTCACTGAGGAACCTGCTGTGGCAGGCACCACGTGCCTGCAGGTGGGGTGGGGGCAGCCACAGGGAGCCCTGCGTCCTGCTCCTGGTCCAGGTGCTACAGGTGCAGTGTTCAGAGCAAATCCCATCACTTACCACATTCGTCATTTTATTTTGCAACTGCTTCTTTGGTAAAAAATATGGATTCTGTCCTTTTTGGGATCAAAACTGTCTGGCTGGTTTGCTCAGAAGGAGGCAACAGACCATCTTCATGTGTTCTTGATCCCCAAACTGGAAACAGGAGGAAGAAGAAAGTAAGTTTTGGAGAACACACACCACGGCTTCTAACAACAGGGACTCAATGTGGAGTGTTTGTCCTGTGTTAGCAGAGAGTCTGCAGCGCTCCTGGGCGGTCTCCCAGACCTCAGTGGCTCCACGCTCAGGCTAATGTTTTCTCACAGCCCGGCTGGGTCTTTCTGTCTGCCCTGGTACCTAGGGGACCACTGTCTGTGACCTGGGCCTATTTGGAGTCCCTGCTGCTTTTCATTAGGAGACCAATGAGCAAAGAGAAGGAGGATCAGGCCCTGGATGGGGCAGGTGTGATGTCACCTCACCTGTCACACCTGGTGAGAGCCAGCCCTGGAGGGGGCAGGTGTGACGTCATCTTACTTGTCGCACCTGAGGGTCAGATCCCTTGCAAAGGAGGCTTGTCTTGCTGTGTCCCAGAAAGAACAGCAGGTGAGCGTTGCTGCATCCTCGGCACTGTCTTAGAGATAAGAATTGCCCCATTGTGGAAGGCAGGGCAGAGGCTGTGGAGGTGGCGTGTTGGCTGCCTTTTTCCTCCTCAGTTCCAGGGTCATTGTAACTGGGGGCTCCCTTGGATCTGAAGGTGGCTTGTCAGCTCTTCCTGAAGTGCCCAGCAGGTTGCTGCGGGGCAGGGTGGCAGGAAGCTGGAAGAGCACTGGAGTCCGCTGTCTGTGGGTTCTCCTTGGACCCCACCTCCCTCATGGTCTCCAGGAGCTTCCCAAGGGGCCCTCAGCCCCACTCAGATGTACTGGTTGGGAGGCTACATCCTCCTTTGGCTGCTGGCCACATGCATGGGGAGGCTTCCTCCCAGTAGTGTCTGGTGGTGAGCACGGGAGGGATGAGTTCCACAGGAGGGTTCTGAAGAGCCCAGAATCCTTTTAGGGGAAAAACAGTTGGCAGTCTGTTCATCAGAGGTTGCAGAGTCTGGCTTTTGCTATGAGGACAGAATGGGAAGTGACCTTGGTCACAGAAAGGAAGACAACTCTGATTTGAGGACGTGACAGTGTCCACGGCCAGGGGGCTGTATCCTGCTCCTTGGAGGGGGACCCTTAACAGGCAGCAGCCTCTTAAGGCCTTGACTTCTCCTCTCCATGTGCTCATTCCGTTGTCCGGTGCCAGCCTGGCTGGGAGGTGCTGGTCTTCCTTTCTCCCTGCACAGCCCCTCTTGGAGGAGACAGCTGCCCGGGGTGTCTGGAGCACTGCACTCCGCCGGGCATTGTCTGGGACATTAAGGTTAACAGGGAAGCGCGTTACAGCTGTTATCCCCCAGGGTTGGTTATGGAAATAAGATGTCTATCTCACAGAGTTCTCTCAGCAAGGGAAAAAAATGTTAAATAAATAGAAATAAATAAATAAATCTCAAAAAGTAACTTGCAAACATTTTTGCAAATATAAAGTGCGTGAGCTATTGTGTCCTGAGGGTATAGAATTAACTTGCATGATGATAATTTATATTTTATGTGAGTTTTATTTTTATACACCTGCTTTTCTTTGCAATTCATGAAAAAACATATTGATATCAAGGCCGTTGTGCTGTCACAGAATCCATAATCCTAACTGGGAGACTTCACATCAGCACGACATGTTTCTTCTATGCTAACTCTAGCAATTTAGAAAAAATAAAGGTTATAAACAGCTAATAAAACTTCTCCATTTGTTAGTCTGATACATTTGCTTTCCATTCAGTGGAGTCATGTCTTTCTTCTTAGTTTTGAAGAAAAGGCTGCAGTTGCTGGAAAGGGGAGGGCTCGTGTGTGCGTCCAGAAGAGCTAGGGCCACAACTCTCTCAACTCTGCACTGGGTTCACTTTCGGGGTTTTCAGACTTTGGGTTTTAGGCAAAAGTTTAAAAACATCCAAAATAGTCTAATTCCAAAGTTGGAGTGGATCTGGGGTGGCAGAGTGTGGTGGGCTGGCCTAGCATCATGGGCTTGTCCTGTGGCCATGTCAGTGGTCGCTGGTCACCTTGGTCGTAGAGCAGGAGTGGCCCTCGGAGTGTGGTCATGGGCCAGTGATGCTTCATCTACTGACGCTTCGTGGAGCACATATAATTTTCACATGTCCTGAAGTATTATTCTTCTCATCACCTTCCGTTCTTTCAAAAATGTGAAAATTCTCTTCTGTTTGGGGGTTGTATTAATACAGAAACGGGGGCCAAGCAGGATTTGGCTCACGGGCAGTCATTTGCTGACCTCTGGGTGGTGAGTCTGCCTCCGTCATGTGTGTGGGGTGTGGGGACTCCGCCCTCATCTCTGATGCTTTGTCTGGCGGGGATCTGCCCTGCCACCTCCCTCAAAAGTTGTGGTGAGAATTAAACGGGTGTTTGTGTCACCGCTGCTGTTACTGTGGTTGCCTGCATTTTTACTCTGTTACTCACCTGGAAATTCAGGAACTTCTGAAATTCAACCAGCTGGGCTGCAGGTTGAGCTGGAGCAGGGGCCGGCGGGGGAGGCGGCTGGGCTTCCTTCTTGTGTAGCTGCGTCCTGGCCTGCGGGGGAGGAGTCCAGATCTTGTGGGGATCTTTCCTGCCGTCGCTGGTCTTCCCTCCCTGCCTGTCTGTCTTGGTGCTTGGTTTTCCAGAGCACGGGATGGTGATGAGACGTCCACCGCCCTGTGACAGGAGCAGGGTCTTCAGCCCTAGAAGAATGGAGATAGGACAGGTCTGTAAGCTGCCTGTGGGGTGTACGTGCCTCATTTATGGCCGTGTGAAATATGGGCAAGGCTCTGGGTGCAAGGTGTGCAGATTAGTGGGAGGTGGATGTTTTCCTGTTCAAAAGGTAGAAACTGTTGGATTTAAGAAATCTCTTTCTCCTCATCTTTCTCCACTTCCGTCCCAGCCCTTCAGTGTGCAGCTTGTGCATGGCGTTCCAATGTTTTTCACTTAGAAGAAGAAGCATTTAAGGAAGGACTGAGAGAAGCTGGCCTGAAGTGAGGACGCCATCCAGAAACAGGGGACAGGCCATCCTAGGGTCTGTGGCTAGTTGTCCCTGGAGTGGATGACGCTCCGTAAGGGCCACCTGTTCCCTGGAAACTGTCACCCCCTCCAGAGAGCTGAAATAACAGCCTGAGGACCCTAGAGAGTAAATGAGCGCACTCTGACCTCTACCTTGGAGAAAGATAAACGATTTCCTGGCTGTATGCAGTCCTGGCGAGGCTCAGGAAACCAGAGGCCATGGCCCTTGTGGGAAGTCACTCTCCCCCCAGGGATGGGAGTCAGGCCTCCAGATTTTGTTCTTGTGAATAAAATGACCATTTCTTCATTCCACTCTATTTTTTAAAATTAAAAATAGGCATCAACCACAGCAATAGTAATTATCAATGGCAGATAAGGAACAAGTGAAAGCAGCATTTTCTTCTAATGTTTGTATTTGAGTGTGTGTTTGGGTTTAGGCACTGATCTCTTAACGTGAGATTTAGTTGATTTCACTTTGGGGTCAGTAAAGAGATTCATAAAAAATTAATCAAATGATTATTACAGTGGACTGATACTTACAGAGAGGGAGAATGGTCTTTAAACCCATACTTGTGGTAAAGGAGACAGGGATCCTTCTAAAGCTCTGGGTCCTTCATATGTAGGGGGTTCACGGAGTGTCATCTGCTCTACATCTGGGAATTCTTCCTGAATTCTTTGGAGAACATTTCCTCACAGGGTTCTCTCTCTCTGTGGTAATTTTTAGTCTTTTCTTTCTTTCTTTCTTAATGAGAGTGAGTCTAAAATTAGAATGTACCCTGGCTGGCCTGCTTGCCTGTGTCGTACGAGGGTGTCTGTGTGTTTCCCATGGCTGGTGGCAGGCTGACCCGGCCCTCCTCCCATTCTCACTGTGGGCTGGACGTGGTGCCAGGCAATGCTCTGTGAAGATGTGGAGGCAGAGGGCAGCCGAATGCAAAGTGCCACAGACAAAAAGACAGAAAGGTGAGGTAATCGGGTGGGTGATGGAGCTGCAGGCTGGTGGTGGCTGTCTGGACCCCGAGCAGAGTTCTGCCTTAGAATCCCTGTGTCTGGTCTCTAAATACTAACATCTGCGTCAGCGGCCGTGGAATCACTCGTCCACCACGCGTCCCGTTTCCTGGGCTCCTGATACAGACCAGAAAGAGGGTGCAGGACGAGCGGTGATGTGATTCGCACCCGAGTTATAAGCCCGGCACAAAACTTTTCAGAAGAAATGAAGCAAAACAAACATGAAAAGAAAAAAACTAAGGCCCAACTTGTTCTTCTAGAAGACGGTGAGCTGTGTGGAGGATGAGAGAGCAGGACGCAGCCCCATTTCCTGCTGAGCTGTGCAGATGCGGGGACCCAAAGAGCCTCTTGGCGGACCCGAATCCCAAGGCCACAGCCCTGCCCATGCGTCCAGCCGGCCACTGTCGGCCGCTGTGTTCCTGAGGGAGAGTGGCCCGGTCAGGCGTCCGGTGAAGGTGGGGCCCAGAGGCAGACGAGAATTTCTCCCAACCTGTTATCTCAGGATCACAGCCGCCCCCTTTCCAAGAAAGAAGTGTTATTATTATATTTCTAATTCCCTAATGTGTGACCCAGCAGCCCGTATCATCTCACCGTGAGTGAATAGAGGGCGAGAGGCCGGCTGTGTGGCCGGTGTTTTCAATATGCCCCCTGCCAGCCATTACATCATCCAGCTCCTCTCTAAGAGGATTTTCAGCAGGCTTGGCTTCGTTATTAAAATAGTAATTAATTTTTTCCTCTTCACAAAACCCAGGGACCTTCAGATGGAGGCCTCGGGAGTGAGGGCAATCTCCTTTTGAAAGTGGCCTTTCTGGAGGCCGTAATCGGCTCTCCCGCCCTATGGTACACATGTTCCCCAGTAAATGTGATTAAAGAGCCACACAAAAACCCCCTTGCAGAAAATTAATTCAGTTTCCAGAATAAAAAGTTTGATAAAGTTGTGCAATGCTCCAGTGACAACACATAATAGAAGGGTAGAGTTTTATCCCCTGGAAGGATAAGTGAGTGGCCAGAAAGGTCCGGTAGTTCCCAGAGTAAAAACATCTGCTACAGCTAATTCACTTTAGCTTTTGATTGTAAAATTCATTAGCTGTATCAGGCAGGGCAGCTTCCACACAGTGCAGGGAAGTACAGTTTCACAGGCCTTGTGCCCTGTGTCCTCCTCGGCTGTTGGAGGGTCCAGCCCTCTCCACAGTGGGGAAAGTCCTGCCCAGAGGGCTCGGACGCACTGGGTCTCTTGTGGTTGGTGATGGCTTTGTGGCCTCGTGGGTCTGACTGTCCAGGTGGTTGCCTTCATTTCTAATCCCAAGAGAGGCCATCTGCAGCAGAGGCCAAGGCCAGGGTGAAATTCCTGCCCTGCTACCTGCTGGAGACTTAGTTGGCCTGACCTTCTGTCCTCTGCTCATAAAATGAGAGTAATTACACCTCCTTTTCAGTGGGGAATCTCTGCCTGGTTGGGGTCAGGCGGCAGCAAGAACCTTCACTTCCTGTGGGAGCAAAGGCTGCCCAAGTCTTGTAAAAGGACAGGCCCCACCTAGAACTTCAGAATATGATTTTATTCGGACATGCAACGTTTGCAATTTAATTAGATAAGGGTTTCAAGATGAGGCCACCTGGATGTAAGGTGGGCCCTGGGTCTAATGACTAGTGTTCCTGTTGGAAGATGAAAGGTTGGAGAGACTTGAAGAGAGGCTGGGAGGACATAAAAGTAGAGGTGGGAACTCCTGGGCTCTCCCGGAGAGGAAAGGGCAGGCTGCTCTTGTCCTGATTTTGGACTTCTGGCTCTGGCCCTGTCCTAGAGTAAGTGCTGTTATTTTCAGCCCCTCAGTGTGTGGTATGGAGCCTCCTGGAGTTAGGATGAAGCTACATCTTGATAGCACGTTGTGAGTTGAGCCTGTTGAGAGCTGGAAGTGGCCTTCACGTACCTGCCAAACATCACACTCAGCCCAGCCTGCAGAAACGTGCCCAGGAGACAAATATGAGCCCACAGTGGCCCAGAACATGCACATGAGCTCATAGTATGCTCAGAACATACATACGAACCCACAACCTGCTCAGAACATGCACATGAGCCCACAACACACCCAGAACATGCACACTAACCCACAACCTGTCCAGAACATGCACACGAGCCCACAACATACCCAGAACATGCACACTAACCCACAACCTGTCCAGAACATGCACACGAGTCCACAACACACCCAGAACATGCACACGAGCCCATAACCTACCCAGAACATGCCCATGAGTCCACAACACACCCAGAACATGCACATGAGCCGTCAACACACCCAGAACATGCACACAAACCCACAACATGTCCAGAGCACACACAGAGCTGGAGTGGGCATAGGCAGCGAGCACTGAGCCCATTCTCTAGTGCGGGGCTGAGCCTCTCTTGTAATTTAGTGAACACTGAAAGTGAGACACAGACGGTGGTAGGGCTGATTGAAGCACTGTGTCTGCGGAACAGATACAGCTTTTTCATCACCTTATATAGCTGAAAAAGTGTGGGCTGGACCCTGTGAGTTAGGAACTGTATTTTGTTGCAGCAGCTACAGGGTATGAGCACAAGGTGTAACAGGGGAGCCCACTTCCCGAGGTCCCCTGAGACCCTCAGAGGAGAACCTTGATGTTGCCCATGCTCCACATAGAGCTGCTTCCCGGGAGAATGGAGGACCTCAGCCACGGCCAGCCTAAGTGGCAGTGTGGGGTCACTGTCAGGAGGCAGGTGGGCACGCAAAGCACAATTCATTAGGCCTATCCAAGGTTTCATACCTTGGTGTAAAATTATTAGGAAAATTATCAAGAACCCCAAAAGGCTATGGACTGTTTTGAATAAAGTCCCAATGCCTGCACTGAGGTGTCTATTCCTTCTCCGAGGGGGAGCACGTGCCCCTGGGGTGCTTGCGGCTGCCCCTTCTCGAGTGTGTCTGCTCCTGCCTGCCTGGCTCCACCATTTCACCCCAAGGTGTCTCAGGTGCCCCCCCCCACCAGTCATGTTGGCCCTTGGAGGTCATTTCTCTTAGCTTCTGACTGTGCTACTGGTGGCACTTTTGTATCAGTAAATGAAAGTGAAAGAACCTCCCCCTCAGCTTCTCTGTAGGTTTGTGGCTCTAACCTGCCAGGGACACCAAGGAATAGGTAATGGCAAACTCCACTGGACTGATCTGATGGCATTTCAGCAGGGCAGAAGAGGGGCGATGGTTTCCTCTGTTCGCTGTATCTTTTCTTATCTCTCTTCTTGCAGACTGAATAGAGAGAGTGCAGGTGACTGTGCCCAGAGTAGAACAGGGCTTAGCTGATCCCCACCCCTCATGTGGCTGCCTTTCCACTACATGGGAATTCTCAAGAATGAGGTGGAAGTTACACTGCGGTGCATCTTACAAGGGTACATGTGAAACTTAGTAAATGTAGAATATAAATGTCTTAACACAATAAATAACTAAGAAAATGCCGGGAAGGCTATGTTAACCAGTGAGATGAAAATGTGTCAGACGGTCTATAAAACCAGTGTATGGTGCCCCATGATTGCATTAATGTACACAGCTATGATTTAATAATAATAATAAAAAAAAAAGAATGAGGTAGAAGCGGGCTCAGATGTCCTTATGGGGGAGTTCATGCTGGGTGAGTGTAGAGGTGGGAATATAGTAAGGTGGGATGAAAGTCCCGCTGGATGCAGGGAGCAGGAGCTTTCCCGCTGGTGGTGTGAGTCCACTATAAGGTGTGCAGGTGCCAAATGCCACCTGGGAAACCTGACGTTGATGTGGGAGGGGCTTGGAGATCAGAGGCATTGGTGCACAGCTGAAGGGTACTGATCAGGAATTTTGCGGATTCTTGATTGTGCTTCATGCTCATTGTGCTTCATGCTCTTGGAGGAAGTTGCTTCTCTGGTCTTCGGCTTCCTCACTGAGGCGTGGGCAGGTGGGAACACGCGGTCACCCTGTTGTCCTGGACCCACCCAGGCCCTGGGGTGGATGGGCGCTCCGGCCAGCCCCTCTGGGGGCCTCTCTTCCTGGCCAGCTCTGTGAGAAGTCTGCAATGTCTGGGTACCCACCCCTCTCTGGCCATGAAGAATCGCTCCTCTGTCTAGGACAAGTTATGGTGTCTTCTGGAAAATGAGAATTAGAGGAAGGACAGTGATTCAGATGATGTGTTCTCATCACCAGCCAAGTGCTTCCCACTTAGCAGTAATGTGAAAGTTTTGCAGCTTTGGGGCCGACTGATCTAGAAGAGAAAACTGGTGAACTCTTGGGTGGCGCCTGTGGCTCAGTCGGTAAGATGCCGGCCCCATATACCGAGGGTGGCGGGTTCAAACCCGACCCTGGCCAAACTGCAACCAAAAAGTAGCCGGGCGTTGTGGCAGGTGCCTGTAGTCCCAGCTACTTGGGAGGCTGAGGCAAGAGAATCGCTTAAGCCCAGGAGTTGGAGGTTGCTGTGAGCTGTGTGAGGCCACAGCACTCTACTGAGGGCCATAAAGTGAGACTCTGTCTCTAAAAAAAAAAAAAAAAAAGAAAACTGGTGAACTCTCAAAGCAGAGTGGCTTTACATGTGGCTGGTCTCATATCCTAAGGCTAAGATCCAAAGAAAAAGAAATCTTTATTTCCTGCTATTTTCACATCCAGGGTGATAGAAACACTGAACAGACATTGCAGCATTTAGTGTGGAAATGGTAATTGTGGAGTCAACAGAGAGCATCCTGTTTCCTGGTGAGTGTGCACACTCACCCGGGCCCTCGCACTCACACACTCTTACCCCGCCCACCCATGCGCTCACACATCGCACCTGTACACTCTCAGCTGCACACTGCCACAGTCACACACTCTCACCCTCACACTCTCACCTGCACACTCGTACCCACACACTCTTCCCTGCACACTTGTACCCACACACTCTCACCTGCACACTTGCACACTTGCACCCACACCCTCATCCACACACCTGAACCCACACACACTCAACTGCACACTCTCACCCATACACGTGTGCACTCACACCACATACTCTCACCCGCACACTCACACCTGCCCACTTGCACCCAGGCATTCACAACTCTGCACACACACTTGAACTTAACATAAACTCTTCTCCGAAACGCCTTTGAAACTCCTCCAGGTCTGTGTCAGTGCAAGAACATGGGAGAAAGAGTCGAGGATGAGTAGGCCCATTAGTCGCTCCACTTATTATGAGTTGGGCATCTGCAGAATTAGGGGGATAATTTTGTTCCATTTTCATAGCTGCTTTAATAAATTAATTGACCTAAAACGAATGTCTGGGGATTGACCTGTGTGAACGCTTTTGGATACCACTTGAGAACCTGATAGGCTGAGGATGTGACGTCTCATGCATGACAAATGCCTTTTTGTCTTGTTTCCTGTTTTCTGCGGTGTGCGTTGGCACCCTCCAACTCCACAGAACAGCACAGGTGTACCTTGGTGGAGACAGTGCTGGCCTGTTGTCTTCTCTCTGATCCTGGCAAACCCATTTAAGATGTTTGCAACTCTGGAGCAGGTCCTGTCCGTCATGTGTGATCATTCCATGATTGAGTGCCGTTGGCACTTTTTAATAAGCTGTTTATGTGTTCCTTCACTTCGAGGCCAGTGCAGCTTTGGGTTCAGCATCTTGAGTCTGCAAGGCCAGTTTCCTTCCCTCGGTGAGCCATGCAGTCGCAGGACCCCAGATACACTGGGCCTCGGCCTCCATGTGGGAGCTGCCAGGGCATGTCTGGGCGAGTGGATGGGGTGGGAGAGTGGCACCCAGCACACAGCAAACACTTGGCACAAGTGTTCAGTTCTAAAACCTCTTCAGCTTTCTTTGCTTAGAAACTTGCAGCATGCAAAATTAAGCATTTTACATTTTCTAATCATATTTTATTCCATTCATTCAAAGTGATGTCCACGTGGTCAGAACAGTCCTCCCTACTGTGATTGGCGGGGGATCCTGGGCAGACTCCTCCCCGCTGTGTGCTCTGCCCAATCTGCAGGTGAGGCTCATGGTTCAATTACCTGGGGAGATGAGAGGGCAGGAAATGGCTGTCAAGGCCCCAGAGGAAATATTTGCAGAAGAAAGCACAACAGCAAATCAAGTGCTAATTAATGTCTAATTCCAGGGCTGACACACGGATCATAGCAGTCGGGAGGACCAAGCCCCTGTCGGTGGTTGCAGGGCAGTGTAAAGTCTTGTGGAATATATTAAATGATGGCCCCTGTTTCCAAATCCACCAGGTTTTGGAAGGATTGGGTCCGGGTATTGCTGCCATGATCTTCAGGGGGTGGATTTCAGGTTAATTGTTCCTGGCTCTGCCTTGCAGAGGGGCTCATGCCTTCTGGGTACAGGGATTTGGCTGTTCTAGGTTCTGGGTGCAGGTTTCTGTGGGTGGCACGGGGGTCTGGGGGGACAGGAGGGGTGGTGTTGACATACTCAGCTGGACATCTTCTGAAAGTTTATGTCAACTACAAAGAAAACTTCCATATTTATAAGAAAAATACAAGAAAACTCAGTATTTGAGAAAAGTTCATGCTTTTCTTCACTATCTGGCATTCAGAATTTCACCTGGAGGTGCGACAGGGTGACGGGGTGTGGTGGGCATTGTTTCAGGATAAAGAAGCGAAGGAAGGGTTGAATGTTCTGCCCCTGTGTGATACGCTCTGCATTCACGCCTTCACAGATCAACACATCCAATGAGAACAGAAGTGAAAAAGGTTGAATATCCGAAAAGATGATTTATTCCTTAGAGATGGCTGTTGAGGCACCATGCTCCTCCTCCTGCAGCGAACACCATGTCCTGCCTGGCAGAGAAGGGTCATGACCCAGAGAGAAACAGTGTTTGGGGTTTCATTTTCGTAGTCATTTACTCTGACTTCCTTTTTGGCCACGTAGAATCTCAGGCAATAGGTCAACATTTGGGGGGTCCATGGAAGAATCACCCTGAAATGCAGGCAGTTGGAGAGGGGCTTTTCAAGTCCCAGTTCTGTATCTGCTGCCTCCTCGTTCTGTGAGCGAGATCGCGCTACCGGCATCGTAAACATACAGCTTCTGTGATCTTGCAATTGGTATCCACGTCTGATAAATGTGTTGCCAAAGAACAAAATGAAAAGCCTCCATTAGCCAGGGGTTGTCATGATAATTATTTCTGGTGTGAGTATCTGAGAATCACATCTTAAGGTAGGTTTTTTTGGGGGAGGTGCTGATGAGTGAATGCCAGAAATAATAATCTGACATTAAGCCTTTGTGAATCTGACCAAATGAATGTTGAGGAGGAGAATTTATGGTGAAGTCAGATTGTATGCTATTTCACGGATGCATTTCTTTTAGAATGTAAATGACAGAAAAATTATTCATTATACCTATAATCAAACCACAAGTTTAATAGATAATGAAAATGCACACAAAAACTATTAAAATGACTCCAGAAATATGGCTTCAACCAACAAAAGGCAAGACATTCAAAGTGAGTCTTGAAAACTTTAACAGAAATGCTCTCATTGTGCTGGGGGGGCTCAGAGCTGGGCTCAGTCAGTGTCAGGACTCTGGGCTGCAAACCAGGATATCAGGCCTCAGGGAAAAATAATTTTTATGCAGTTTTTTCATGACTTGAGTATTGGAGAGGAATTTTGCATAATAATATGGGAATTACATTTCAGAGTGGAAACTACTAGGCTGCTCAGGAAAATCTAGTGTGGGAAGGGGTTCGTTTTCTAGTAAGAGTTTGGCTTTAATGGAGAAAAAGCTTTAACTTCACTTGGAATTTTGTTCTTTCCATTTGAGGTCAATCAAATCTTTTTTTTTTTTTTTGTAGAGAGAGTCTCACTTTATCGCCCTCGGTAGAGCGCTGTGGCATCACAGCTCACAGCAACCTTCAACTCCTGGGCATAGGCAGTTCTCTTGCCTCAGCCTCCCGAGTAGCTTGGCCCACCACAATGCTTGGCTATTTTTTTGTTGCAGTTTGGCTGGGGCCGGGTTTGAACCCACCACCCTCGGAATATGGGGCCGGCGCCCTACTCACTGAGCCACACAGGCGCTGCCCCGTCAATCAAATCTTTGTTCACCTGAAGCACATCTCCAAATTGCCGGGGATCCAACTGAGAGTGGGGAGCCTTCTCTTTCACTTTCTGAGGGCTATTCCTGCACACTGGAGAGCAGGCTGGAAGCTCTGCATCTGTTGGCTTTGGGGACCCCTGAGGGCTGCTGTTTCCTCTGCCCAGAGCTCTCCAGACACAGCCTTGCACGTCCAGCAAGTGTGTGCTGCTGTGACAGACACCAGACCACTGGGTGAGTTACAAAGAACAGACGTGCTGCTCATGGTTCTAGGGGATGGGAAGTCCAAGGTCGGGGTGGGGGTGGGGAAGTCCAAGGTCAAGGGCCCCAGATCTCATGTCTGGAGAGGGCGGGGTCTGCTGTGTTCATTCTTGGTGGGAATGAGCGCTGCGTCCTCACAGGACAACAGGGGTAGAAAGGCACAGAGGGTCTCCCTAGGTCCCTCCAGTCCTTTATAGGGTGCTGATCCTGCCCTTGGCACTGCACGGGGCCACGCCTGAGCTCCCCTCCGTGGGCATGCAGGGTGGATGTGGACATGGGAGTGAAAAACATTCAGACCACACTGGGCCTGGAGGCTCCTCTCACTGTCCACCTACCCTTGCGTTCTCAATAGTATATAGATGCATAAATGTCAAAGTTGAAGGGGAAACACCTGCACCAGTTTTGCAAAAAGTGACCTTTGAATCCATTTTGGGGCGGGAGGTGAACCCTTCTACATAAGCTCTGTTCTTTGTGGTTGGAGCAAGTGAATTTTGACTTTGAACAAATTCATAGTGGGTAATGAATAAATCACTACTAATAAGTGAATTTGCAAAACAGTAAAAAGTAGCCTCTATTATTCTCTCCTGTTGCCTCTCGCCTGGTAGTCTTGTGTGTGAGAGGACTGACCACTCCCGGTGTCCACACAGGGGGCAAGGTGAGCCCAGCAGCGTCCCGCCCTGTTCACCAGCATCTTCTCACTCCCAAGCTGCTTGTGTTGATGTCCAGGATGCTCCGCACCTGACCCACTCAATGTGCTTCTCCTCCTGTTACCTGTCGTCTCCCCTCTGCCTGAGTTCATTCTGCAGTACCCTGCCCACCCTGCCCTGGACTGCACCTCTGGCCCTTTGTCACCGCCTTTGCCTGGCCCTGAGACTCACTCTCCTCAGGGCCCTCTGCTGCCCCTGAGGGCTTCCTGCCTCCCATTCCCTCCAGGATCCACATCCCTGGCTCAGGTCTGCTTGTGGGAAACACTGTATAAGACAGATTTTTTTTTTTTTTTTAGCTACTGCTCTTAATTTTATTTTTTAAATTGTTGGGGATTCATTAAGGGTACAAGAAACCAGGTAACACTGATTGCATTTGTTAGGTAAAGTCCCTCTTACAATCGTGTCTTGCCCCCAAAAGGTGTGGCACACACCAAGGCCCCACACCCCTCCCTCCTTCCCTCTCTCTGCTCTCCCCTTCCCCCACCCCCACCGTGACCTTAATTGTCATTAATTGTCCTCATATCAAAATTGAGTACATAGGATTCATGCTTCTCCATTCTTGTGATGCTTTATTAAGAATAATGTGTTCTTAATAAAGAACCTTCAGGTTAATACACAGGCTGTAAAGTCTCCATTTTTTTTTTTTTTTTTTTTTTTTTTTTAGAGACAGTCTTACTTTGTCACCCTTGATAGAGTACCATGGCATCGCAGCTTACAGCAACCTCCAGCTCTGGGCTTAGGTGATTCTCTTGCCTCAGCCTCCCGAGTAGCTAGGACTACAGGCACCTGCCACAACACCCAGCAATTTTTTTTTTTGTGGCAGTTTGGCCGGGGCCGGGTTTGAACGAACCCACCACCTTTTGTATATGGGGCTGGCACCCTGCTCACTGAGCCACAGGCTCCACCCATGTCTCCATTTTTTTTAAATGGCTGAATAGTATTCCTTGGTGTACATATACCACAGCTTGTTAATCCATTCCTGGGTTGGTGGACATTTAGGCTGTTTTCACATTTTGGAGATTGTAAATTGAGCTGCAATAAACAGTCTAGTGCAAGTGTCTTTATAATAAAAGGTTATTTTTCCTTCTGGGTAGATGTCCAGTAATGGGATTGCAGGATCAAATGGGAGGTCTAGCTTGAGTTCATTGAGGGTTCTCCATACTTCCTCCCAAAAAAGGTTGCATTAGTTTGCAGTCCCACCAGCAGTGTAAAAGTGTTCCCTTCTCTCCACATCCATGCCAGCATCGGCAGTTTTGAGATTTTGTGATTTGGGCCGTTCTCACTGGGGTTAGATAGTATCCCAGGGTGCTTTTGATTTGCAATTCTCTAATAAATAGGGATGATGAGCATTTTTTTCATATGTTTGTTAGCCATTCGTCTGTCTTCTTTAGAGAAGGTTCTATTCATGTCTCTTGCCCATTGATATATGGGATTGTTGGCTTTTTTCATGTGGATTAATTTGAGTTCTCTATAGATCCTAGTTATCAAGCTTTTGTCTGATTGAAAATATGCAAATGTCCTTTCCCATTGTGTAGGTTGTCTATTTGTTTTGGTTGTTATCTCCTTAGCTGTACAGAAGCTTTTCAGTTTAATGAAGTCCCATTTGTTTATTTTTGTTGTTGCAATTGCCAGAGCAGTCTTCTTCATGAAGTCTTTCCCCAGGCTGAAATCTTCCAGTGTTTTTCCTATGCTTTCTTTGAGGATTTTTATCATTTCATGCGTTAAATTTAAGTCCTTTATCCATCTTGAATCAATTTTTGTGAGTGGAGAAAGGTGTGGTCCAGTTTTAGTCTTTTACATGTGGATAGCCAATTCTTCCAGTACCATTTATTGAATAGAGAATCTTTCCCCCAAGGTATGTTCTTGTTTGGTTTATCAAAGATTGGGTGGCTGTAAGATGTTAGTTTCATTTCCTGGTTTTCTATTCGATTCCAAATGTCTATGTCTCTGTTTTTGTGCCAGTACCATGCTGTCTTGTAGTACAGCCTAAAATCTGGTATGCTGGTGCCCTGGCTTTGTTTTTACTGCTAAGAACGGGTTTTTTTCTGGTTCCATACAAAACGCAGAATCATTTTTCCCAAGTCTTGAAAGTACAAGGTTGGTATTTTAATAGGGATGGCATTAAATAGGTAGATTGCTTTGGGAAGTATAGACATTTTAACAATGTTGATTCTTCCCACCCATGAGCATGGTATGTTCTTCCATTTGTTAATATCCTCTGCTATTTCCTTTCTGAGGATTTCATAATTTTCTTTATAGAGGTCCTTCACCTCCTTTGTTAGGTATATTCCTAGGTATTTCATTTTCTTTGAAACTATGGTGAAGGGAGTTGTGTCCTTAATTAGCTTCTCATCTTGACTGTTATTGGTGTATACAAAGGCTACTGACTTGTGGATATTGATTTTATATCCTGAGACATTACTGTATTTTTTGATGACTTCCAGGAGTCTTGTGATTGAATCTTTGGGGTTCTCTAAGTATAAGAGATGTCGTCAGCAAAGAGGGAGAATTTGCCCTTCTCTGCTCCCATTTGGATGCCCTTTATTTCCTTGTCTTGCCTAGTTATATTGGCTAGAACTTCTAGCACTATGTTGAATAGTAATGGTGACAGAAGACAACCTTGTCTGGTTCCAGTTCTAAGAGGAAAGCTTTCAGTTTTACTCCATTCAGTAAAATATTGGCTGTGGGTTTGTCATAGATAGCTTCAATCATTTTTAGAAATGTGCCACCTATGCCTATACTCTTCAGTGTTCTAATTAGAAAAGGATGCTGGATGTTATCTAATGCTTTTTCTGCATCTGTTGAGAGGATCATATGGTCTTTGTTTTTGCTTCTATTAATATGGTGGATAATGTTTATGGACTTGCGTATGTTAAACCAGCCTTGCATCCCTGGGATGAAGCCTACTTGATCATGATGAATGACTTTTTTGATGATAAGCTGTAATCGATTGGCTAGAATTTTGTTGAGAATTTTTGCATCTATATTCATGAGTGAAATTGGTCTGAAATTCTCCTTTTTAGTTGGGTCTTTTCCTGGTTTTGGTATCTGGGTGATGTTTGCTTTGTGGAATTTGTTGGGGGAAGATTTCTTCCTTCTCAATTTTTTGGAATAATTTCTGCAGTTTGGGAATAAGCTCTTCCTTGAAGGTTTGATAGAATTCTAGTGTGAAGCCATCCGGAACAGAGAATTTTTTTGTTGGAAGATTTTTTTATTGTTTCTTTAATCTCAGTGCTTGAAATTGGTCTATTCGGGAGCTCTATTTCTTCCTGGCTAAGTCTAGGGAGAGGGTGTGATTCCAAATATTTATCCATTTCCTTCACATTGTCAAATTTCTGGGCATAGAGTTTCTGGTAGTATTCAGAGATGATCTTTTGTATCTCTGTGGCATCAGTTGTTATTTCCCCTTTATCATTTTCTGATTGAGGTTACTAGAGATTTTACTTTTCTATTTTTAGTTAGTCTGGCCCAAAGGTTTATCTATTTTATTTATTTTTTTAAAAAACCAACTGCTTGTTTCATTAATTTTCTGAATGATTCTTTTGTCTTCAATTTCATTGATTTGTGATTTAATTTTGGGTATTTATTTTCTTCTGTTGGGTTTAAGCTTAAATTGTCCTTCTTTTTCCAGTTCCATAAGATGGCTTGTGAGTTTGTTGATGCATTCTCTGTTTTTTGAATGTAGGCATCTAAAGTGATAAATTTTCCTCTCAGAACTGCTTTTGCAGTATCCCACAGGTTTTGGTAGCTTGTGTCTTCATTGTTGTTATGCTCAAGGAAGTCTTGCTCCTCCCCCGCAAGTGTCTATTTTGCTGTTAATTATTTAAAGATTATTTTTTAAGGTTTTACCAAAGAAAGACTAACTTTTGGAGGGGGGTAATTTTTGTAAGTCTAATTTGGGTTTGAGTAAATCTAGAAATTTATCCCCTGAAATGTCACTTCTAGATTTCCCCAGAATGCTTGTTATAGATGATTGTCTACATTAGAGGACAGTGTTGATTATTTGGTTGATCTGATCCTTGCAAAGGAATTACATTGAACAACTCAGGGGAAAAATGTTAAAACCTGAGTCATTTTATCTGATTATTTTCCATTCGTGAAATTATTTAAATATTTACTAAGTCTTCATTTCAGGCAACTGTTTTTATATTAATGTTTTCTTGTGTTTATCAGTGTGTTTACAATACTGTATAACTGTATAAATACATGAATTAGAGAATACTATGAGAGCAAGCCGAGATTGAAGTTTGAATTATTCCAATAAAAACATATGTTTGCTTTATTTCCCTTAATAAAACATCAGTTTTTGGTCACTTCTATACATCATAAGGGGGAAATGTTTTAAGGAGGAATTTGGTAGTTGTTTTAAAATTTCATCCAAAAATACTAATTAAAAGGGGAAACAACTGAAAAATTAATATTGTGACTTTGGTCAGTCTTTTCATAGCAGAGTGTATTTCCTTTCTTGTCACCGTTCTCTCTCCTGTCACCAGAGAGTAACAGAGCAAATACTCATGGGAATGAAGCTGAAATATTGATACATTACATGCTTCTACTTTTCCTACCTCGATCACTGTATCTTCATATTGGCAGAATGGAAGAATAAATGGAGAAATATATGGCCCACACAGCCCATATCACAGAAGGCTGAAGTTAGTCACAGTGGAGACTTACTGTTAATAGGGCAGTAAGTTTTAGGTGAATAAAATGGACACAATATAACGAGGAATCATTTTGTGTCATTTATTTTACTATAATCAAGATTGTTGCATAGTTTATTCTCTGCTGAGTAATGATGAACACAGGGTCCACAGCCCGTGGGTTAGACACCTGTTTGGAGAGTGAAGTGTTATTGGAGCACAATTGTGCCACTTCGTGACACGCCGTCCCAGGCTGCTTTCTGCTCACCTCTGTGTACACCGAAGCCTAAAGTATTTATTATTTGGCTCCTTACAGCAAATGCTCAACTCCTGATTTAAAGAACTAAAAACTAAAATGAACACCCAAATTTAATATTGTTCTTATCAAAAACATAAACATCGAACATAAAAAAACTTAAATTCAAATATGTTAAATTTTTTTTTTTTTTTTTTGTAGAGACAGAGTCTCACTTTATGGCCCTGGGTAGAGTGCCGTGGCCTCACACAGCTCACAGCAACCTCCAACTCCTGGGCTTAAGCGATTCTCTTGCCTCAGCCTCCCGAGTAGCTGGGACTACAGGTGCCCGCCACAACGCCTGGCTATTTTTTGGTTGCAGTTTGGCTGGGGCCGGGTTTGAACCCGCCACCCTCGGTATATGGGGCTGGCGCCCTGCTCACTGAGCCACAGGCACCGCCCCAAATATGTTAAATTTTTTAACAAAATATTTCAAAATGAATAAAATTAAAAAATGTACAACTCAGAATATAGTTAATGGATATTAAATATTTAATAAAAAGTGTTACATTTATTTAAACTTGTAATTTGTAGAATTTGGAGGAAAATAGTAAATTTGGGGGAAATTAAATGAAACATCAAGAAATATTTTAACGCAGATAAGATTATAATTCTAGCATTCAGTGTTCATCTTGACACTAGGATAGCCACAGCTTAAAATGAGGCATCTGTGTGGGGGTGAGGGGTCCCACCCAGCAGGTGAGTTTCTGGGACGACCTGCAGGGACCTGAGAGTCAGGCCAGAGCAGGCAGCTGGGAGCAGCTGGAAGCCAGGTCTGCTCGTGGGGCCCTCACCTCCCATGGCACCCTCACTTGGGCAAGTCCCTCTGAAGCTAAGTCCACCTTGGAGGCTGAACACACACACGCCAGCCCTCCAGGGCCCTTTTGTGTCTAAGAGAGAAGTTGTGGCTGGTGCGCGTGGGGCCCCCTGAGTGGGTGTTCAGGGAGTGGTGGTCCTGGGTGCCGGGCGCTCTGAGAAGGTGGTCCATGCATGTTTGTGGTGTGCCTCTCCCTCGACATTCATCTTTGAAAATTGCTATTAATTTTATAAGGCCCTCGGAGGGGTTATCTTTGAATAGTCCCTGTGAGTCAGAGCTGTGACTCATATACAAGCAATCTCACAGAGCCCTCCTCTGGACTGGGGGGCAGTCTCACAGAGCACTCCTCTGGATTGGGGGGCAGTCTCACAAAGCACTCCTCTGGACTGGGGGGCAGTCTCACAGAACCCTCCTCTGGACTGGGGGGCAGTCTCACAGAGCACTCCTCTGGACTGGGGGGCAGTCTCACAGAGCACTCCTCTGGACTGGGGGGTGATCTCACAGAGCCCTCTAGACTGGGGGTGTTTTCATTAACACAGAGGCTACATTTCTTGAGGGGAGTCTCCAGACCATTCCTTTGTTTAATATTTCCTTCTGTGTTTCTTCATAAGTTTCCGTTAGCAATGGAGGGGAGAGAAGTACAGCTCACGGAGAGGGGGAGGCATCAGAAGGTCTGTGTACAATACTGACCTCACATTTAAAATTTTACTTCTTAAACCAAACAACAAAAAAATTCAGAGATAGTTGTATATTTCATACTCTGAGAAATGCTGCGTTAAATAACTTAGGAAAACATCTCTTCTTTGAGCATCCCTTGCAGTCTATATAATGACAAACTAAAACAGCTGTCAGCAAAGTCACAGGCATCTACAGTCCTTCTATAGTTGAATAACTCTGGTTAGCAGTGACCTCGGCATGAATCGCAGTCTCACTGCAGCCTAGGTTCTACACATAAGAAAACAGAAGGGAATTGGGTGCTTGTTTTTCTCAGCTCTGATTCTTTTCCAGCCCCCCCCCCCCGAGCCATCAGCCCCAGGGGCTCACACTCTCGCACCCACCCTTGGGGCTGGAGAGATGGAGGGACGTGAAGGGCCCATTCCCTCTGTCTTCTGTCTGTCATCCTTTGTTCTGGTGTCATATCTGTGCATCCCTCCATCACCTCATTCATTAAGCACCTGCTAGTGGTGGAGTGGCATGCAGCTCGCCTTTCAGACGGCACAGACCCACTGAAAGACACCAAATAGTGACCGACTGTGGTGGGTAGCAGCACTGGGTGGGCCCCCAGCTTGGGCCTGGACATGCACTGTGCACGTGAGAAGTGAAGGGAGTATGTCCAAGGGGCCTTGCTCAGTATAAAACGTGCCAGTCCCCACAGGGTCTTTCCCACTACTGGACACACACGCACGGTGTCCCACGAGT
Source organism: Nycticebus coucang (assembly GCF_027406575.1). Taxonomy (NCBI): domain Eukaryota; kingdom Metazoa; phylum Chordata; class Mammalia; order Primates; family Lorisidae; genus Nycticebus; species Nycticebus coucang. Next base: position 71,197,018 of record NC_069798.1, on the reverse strand, counting down.
GTACACTCCTGTCCCAACGCAGCCCCCTTGGGCCATGCATTCCTTCCATGGACATCATGGCCTCCTCCCTTGCCCCCCCAACCCCCCGTCCCATCAGAGGGAGGAGCAGATGGGCAGTGGCCTGCTGGCAGGTAACACACACATGAGATATAGGAACAGGAGGGAAAATATGGGCTCAGGGAAGGCACAGCTCCTCTTGCCCCGCTGTTCTCAGACACAGAATCACATGTTCTGTAAACCACCAAGAAGGTGGGTGGGGCAGGGTCCCACCAGGAAACAGGCTCCACGGACCAAATGTCTTTTCCACATGGTAGGAAAGTGGCAAAAGCAGCCATGGAGCCCTGGCCATGGGATGCCGGGTGCTTGTTCCTGGCATCTCTGCTGCCTGTGCCCAACTGGCCCTGTGTGCAGTTGGAGGGTCTCTGTACCACTGGCTGTGACCATGGAGCACTGTGCACAGTGATGGGCACCTGCTCAAGCTGGTGAAACCGGCTATCTGGACATGGCCAGCAGGAGGCCGTCATGTGGCATATGAAGCATCCAGACCATGTGAGATTTCAGGACCACTCAAGCCGGCATAGACACATTGAGCATCCAGAGGTGTTCACCTTCTGTCACACGGGCTGCGTCTCCCCTAACTCACAAAGAGCTGTCTGCTCTGCAGTATGGGCAATATGACAGGAGGGGGGATGGGGGTCAGTGTGCAGTGTGGGTAATATGGCAGGAGGGAGGATGGAGATCAGTGTGCAGTATGGGCAATATGACAGGAGGGGGGATGGAGGTCAGTGTGCAGTGTGGGTTATAAGGCAGGAGGGAGGATGGAGATCAGTGTGCAGTGTGGGTAATATGACAGGAGGGAGGACGGAGGTCAGTGTGCAGTGTGGGTAATATGGCAGGAGGGAGGACGGGGGTCAGTGTGCAGTGTGGGTAATATGGCAGGAGGGAGGATGGAGGTCAGTGTGCAGTGTGGGTAATAGGACAGGAGGGGGGAAGGAGGTCAGTGTGCAGTGTGGGTAATATGGCAGGAGGGAGGATGGAGGTCAGTGTGCAGTGTGGGTAATATAACAGGAGGGGGGATGGAGGTCAGTGTGCAGTGTGGGTAATATGACAGGAGGGAGGACAGAGGTCAGTGTGCAGTGTGGGTAATATGACAGGAGGGAGGATGGAGGTCAGTGTGCAGTGTGGGTAATATGGCAAGAGGGAGGATGGAGGTCAGTGTGCAGTGTGGGTAATATGGCAGGAGGGAGGACGGAGGTCAGTGTGCGGTGTGGGTAATATGACAGGAGGGAGGATGGAGGTCAGTGTGCGGTGTGGGTAATATGGCAGGAGGGAGGATGGGGTCAGTGTGCGGTGTGGGTAATATGACAGGAGGGAGGACGGAGGTCAGTGTGCGGTGTGGGTAATATGGCAGGAGGGAGGACTGAGGTCAGTGTGCATTGTGGGTTATATGGCAGGAGGGAGGATGGGGGTCAGTGTGCAGTGTGGGTAATATAACAGGAGGGGGGATGGAGATCAGTGTGCAGTGTGGGTAATATGACAGGAGGGGGGACGGAGGTCAGTGTGCAGTGTGGGTAATATGACAGGAGGGAGGACGGAGGTCAGTGTGCAGTGTGGGTAATATGGCAGGAGGGAGGACTGAGGTCAGTGTGCATTGTGGGTTATATGGCAGGAGGGAGGATGGGGGTCAGTGTGCAGTGTGGGTAATATAACAGGAGGGGGGATGGAGATCAGTGTGCAGTGTGGGTAATATGACAGGAGGGGGGACGGAGGTCAGTGTGCAGTGTGGGTAATATGACAGGAGGGAGGACGGAGATCAGTGTGCAGTGTGGGTAATATGACAGGAGGGAGGATGGGGGTCAGTGTGCAGTGTGGGTAATATGACAGGAGGGAGGCCGGGGGTCAGTGTGCAGTGTGGGTAATATGACAGGAGGGAGGACGGAGGTCAGTGTGCAGTGTGGGTAATATGACAGGAGGGAGGAAGGAGGTCAGTGTGCAGTGTGGGTAATATGACAGGAGGGAGGACGGAGGTCAGTGTGCAGTGTGGGTAATGTGACAGGAGGGAGGACGGAGGTCAGTGTGCAGTGTGGGTAATATGGCAGGAGGGAGGTCGGAGGTCAGTGTGCGGTGTGGGTAATATGACAGGAGGGAGGACGGGGGTCAGTGTGCAGTGTGGGTAATATGACAGGAGGGAGGACAGAGGTCAGTGTGCGCTGTGGGTAATATGACAGGAGGGAGGACGGAGGTCAGTGTGCGGTGTGGGTAATATGGCAGGAGGGAGGACGGGGGTCAGTGTGCGTTGTTGGTAATATGACAGGAGGGAGGATGGAGGTCAGTGTGCAGTGTGGGTAATATGAGAGGAGGGAGGATGGAAGTCAGTGTTCAGTGTGAGTAATATGACAGGAGGGAGGATGGGGTCAGTGTGCAGTGTGGGTAATATGACAGGAGGGAGGACGTGGGTCAGTGTGCAGTGTGGGTAATATGACAGGAGGGTGTACGGAGGTCAGTGTGCCGTGTGGGTAATATGACAGGAGGGAGGACGGATGTCACTGTGTAGTGTGGGTAATATTACGTGGGGAGGACGTAGGTCAGTGTGTACTGTGGGTAATATTACAGGGGGGAGTACGGAGGTCAGTGTGTAGTGTTGGTAATATTACGGGGGGAGGATGGAGGTCAGTGTCCAGTGTGGGTAATATGACAGGAGGGAAGACGGGGGTCAGTGTGCGGTGTGGGTAATATGATAGGAGGGAGGAAGGAGGTCAGTGTGCAGTGTGGGTAATATGACAGGAGGGAGGACAGATGTCAGTGTGCAGTGTGGGTAATATTACGTCGGGAGGTCGGAGGTCAGTGTGCACTGTGGGTAATATTACAGGGGGGAGGACGGAGGTCAGTGTGCAGTGTGGGTAATATGGCAGGAGGGAGGACGGAGGTCAGTGTGCAGTGTGGGTAATATAACAGGAGAGAGGACGGAGGTCAGTGTGCAGTGTGGGTAATATGGCAGGAGGGAGGACTGAGGTCAGTGTGCAGTGTGGTAGTATTACGTGGGGAGGACGGCGGTCAGTGTGCACTGTGGGTAATATGACAGGAGGGAGGACAGGGGTCAGTGTGCGGTGTGGGTAATATGACATGAGGGAGGATGGAGGTCAGTGTGAAGTGTGGGTAATATGACAGGAGGGAGGACAGATGTCAGTGTGCAGTGTGGGTAATATTACGTGGGGAGTACGGAGGTCAGTGTGCACTGTGGGTAATATTACAGGGGGGAGGACGGAGGTCAGTGTTGCAGTGTGGGTAATAGGAGGGAGGATGGAGGTCAGTGTGCACTGTGGGTAATATTACAAAGGGGAGGACGGAGGTGAGTGTGCAGTGTGGGTAATATGACAGGAGGGAGTACGGGGGTCAGTGTGCAGTGTGGGTAATATGACAGGAGGGAGGACGGGGGTCAGTGTGCAGTGTGGGTAATATGACAGGAGGGAGGACAGGGGTCAGTGTGCGGTGTGGGTTATATGACAGGAGGGAGGATGGAGGTCAGTGTGCAGTGTGGGTAATATGACAGGAGGGAGGACAGATGTCAGTGTGTACTGTGGGTAATATTACGTGGGGAGTACGTAGGTCAGTGTTCACTGTGGGTAATATTACAAAGGGGAGGACGGAGGTGAGTGTGCAGTGTGGGTAATATGACAGGAGGGAGGACGGGGGTCAGTGTGCAGTGTGGGTAATATGACAGGAGGAAGGATGGAGGTCAGTGTGCTCTGTGGGTAATATTACAAAGGGGAGGACCGAGGTGAGTGTGCAGTGTGGGTAATATGACAGGAGGGATGACGGGGGTCAGTGTGCAGTGTGGGTAATATGACAGGAGGGAGGACGAGGGTCAGTGTGCAGTTTGGGTAATATGACAGGAGGGAGGATGGAGGTCAGTGTGCAGTGTGGGTAATATGACAGGAGGGAGGACAGAGGTCAGTGTGCAGTGTGGGTAATATGACAGGAGGGAGGATGGAGGTCAGTGTGCACTGTGGGTAATATGACAGGAGGGAGGACTGATGTCTGTGTGCAGTGTGGGTAATATTACGTGGGGAGGATGGAGGTCAGTGTGTAGTGTGGGTAATAAAGTAGGGAGGACGGGAGTCAGTGTGCAGTGTGTGTAATGTTATGTGGGGAGGACGGAGGTCAGTGTGCACTGTGGGTAATATTACGGGGGGCAGGACGGAGGTCAGTGTGCAGTGTTGGTATTATTACGGGGGGGAGGACAGAGGTCAGTGTGTAGTGTGGGTAATACAGGAGGGAGGACGGGAGTCAGTGTGCAGTGTGGGTAATGTTACGTGGGGAGGACGGAGGTCAGTGTGCACTGTGGGTAATATTACAGGGGGGAGGACAGAGGTCAGTGTGCAGTGTTGGTAATATTACGGGGGGAGGACGGAGGCAGTTTGTAGTGTGGGTAATACAGGAGGGAGGACGGGAGTCAGTGTGCAGTGTGGGTAATGTTACGTGGGGAGGACGGAGGTCATTGTGCACTGTGGGTAATATTACAGGGGGGAGGACGGAGGTCAGTGTGCAGTGTTGGTAATATTACGGGGGGAGGACGGAGGTCAGTGTGCAGTGTGGGTAATATAACAGGAGGGGGGATGGAGGTCAGTGTGCAGTGTGGGTAATGTTACGTGGGGAGGACGGAGGTAGTGTGCACTGTGGGTAATATTACAGGGGGGAGGACGGAGGTCAGTGTGCAGTGTTGGTAATATTACGGGGGGAGGACGGAGGTCAGTGTGTAGTGTGGATAATATTACAGGAGGGAGGACGGAGGTCCGTGTGTCTCTCTCCCCCTCACTATCAGGGTGCTGTCTCTCTGCAGTGTGGATAATACCATGGAAGGACAAATCTTAGGCTTGTCTTTTAGGGCCTCATAATCTATTTCAATTGATAAAGAAATCACACTGAAAAATCAAATGGAAATGATTTATTGCTTAGATATGTAATGCTGACAAGGAGAAACAATGGGAAGGAAGGATGGTGATGGATGTGGCTGGGAGAGATTTGCCCACCCTCTCTGGGTAGGGAAAGGTAACCGGGCTTTTGACAGTCCTGGGGTGTGCAGGGCTCACTGGTGGTGCAGAGCAGATGGGGAAAGATTCCTGAAACCTGCAAGCTGGTACGGGCACTGTGAGTCTTGTCTGGGAGCAGGAGACAAGGTTTCGATTCACCTGTGAACATCAGCAAGTCAAGGGCATTTTAAGCATAGCTAATCAGAACGGGAAGAAATTGTCACTTTCTGCTAATGTTGATTCAGCTCTGGCACCAACTGCATGTTTTGAAAGATTTAGTCATAAAATAATTAGAAAGATAGATTGCATAGATGTTATTTTAAGTTATACAAAGTTTCCCTGAGACTCTAATAGGATTGTGGGGACTAATTTTGTCTTATAATGGAGAGAGGCCAAGTTGCAGAGACAGTCCCTGGGTCTGCCTTCAGCTGCCCAATTCGCTTTTATAAATGGAGCCCTAGAGTTTGGCCAGAGAGTCTCCTTTCAGGAGCTTTGAGGGGGCAGCAGGGCATGGGGCTCCAGGGTGGGCACTGAAGGCTGGTCCCCTGGCAGCTCCCTCCCAGGACAGGGCCATGGACATGGTGCCTCAGGCCAGCAGCGCCACCACCTGGCCTGATGACCATGCAGCACACGTGCCCACATTGGAAGTCCTGGCACCCACTGCTGGCCCCTGAGTAGCCAGTGGTCCTCCCCACTTTTGCGGGAATGGGGGGATGGTGGACACATCCCATGCCAAGTAGGGGTGGCCACCATGCATGGACAGTGTTGCCCATAAGAACTGGGGCATAGCTGATGCCTGTGGGGCCAGGCTCCCCAGGAGGAAAGCTGTGGGTAGTTTGCTAATTGTGTTGGGGATGCAGGGAGCTGAAGGGGGCAGAAGCCTTCTCCCTGACAGTGCAGAACACAGTGTCCTTTGGGAATGGCTAACAGGCCGAGCTGAGACATGATGTGGTCCATGTCACTCAACCTCCCGCTGGAGAACCTTGGGAAGCCAGGGCCCTGGGGATGTGGAGCAGGTCCCACCTCTCTCACCAGAGGCTTCTGTGTGGATGCAGCCAGTCGTGGGACGTGGGCACTGGCTGAAGCCTCAGAATGTCCTCAGGCCAGGCCCTAAGCTGGAGGCTCCTTCTAAATGCTAGAATGTCAGGCTTTGCAGCTTGTTATTTTGCAAATGGGGACATATGGTAGCACCCACCAGAGAACGTGCTCCCTCTCTGGTCCCCAGAGGGCAGCCCAGCTAGTTCTGTGTGATCTGTGAGCAGTTCTCAGCCTGCTCAGGACTGGTGGTCCACAGAGAGCGGCCCAGCTGCGCTAGATCTGTGTGATCTGTGAGTGGTTCTCAGCCTGCTCAGGACTGGACACACTTTGCCTTGGGGAGTGGGCACCACAGACAGCCATTTTCACCTAACCCTTTGCCCAGCCCTTGAGTAGGCTGCTTGTGGTCAGTTGTTTGTCCCTTTCACTTGCTGTGTCTGCACAGCCCCTCTTGGGTATCAAACGAGAAACGCTCTTGCTTTGGCGTTGACCCTGAGGATTTAGGTTGAGCCACCACACTTCCGACAAGATGAACGACTCCCTGCCCAGGCAGCTGCCTTGCTCCTGTGACTGCCCTGTGGATGTGCTGCTCGCTCGTGGGTAGCATGCGGGAGGTGCACGCTCCTCACGCAGCCGCGGGACATGTGGGCCCCTGTCCTCCACCACAGGAGGTCGCTTTCTCTCCTCCCTTTCCCCAACCCCAACCTCTGCAGGAGAAGCTAGCAGTTTCCAGGTGTCCAGCTACTTAGTAAAACAAGGTTCTATTAATATCAATTGTTAATTGATAGGTGTCATTATTTTGTGTTTCACGCAGATGAGCCATTTGAACCTGGTTCTTCCTAGCACTAGAAGGGAACCAAAGAACATGACATTGTTTCTCTCATAAATTATCTAAGGCTTTGTGGTGCTGTTACCACGTAGGGCGCAAGTCAAGCCTTTGGTGTGGAAAAATGATAAGATGCTGGTCGGTGTTGACCAGGTCATTGGGAAAGACCAGAACCCAAAGGGACGCTTTGTGCAAGGTGGTGAGATGCTTCCCCACACACTCTGGCCCTGGCGGTGACCTCGAGCACATAGTGGACCGTGGACCAGGTGGGCCCTGCGTGTGGAGCACAGAGGTCGCCACGCTTCGCACTCCTGGTAGCGCCGACTCTGCTAGAAGCAAATTGTCTCCTATTATCTCATCTTCTGTGTTCTTCTTCCTACCAGGGAAGCTACTTTGAAAGCAGCGTTGTTGAGGCATAATCATAGTGAGTAAACTGCACGTTTACTGTAAAAGGTACAAGAGCCCTGCCCGTGTATCTGTGAGTAGGCCGTCACCACGGCCAGGAAGGTGAGCGCGTCCATGCGGTCCTCCCCTCCACTCCTGTCCCTAGAACACCCTGCCTCACTCCAGATGAGTGTTCACTTCCTATGTACAGTCACCTTGAAGGGACCAGGACATATGTGCTTTTTTGTGCATCTGGCTTCTCTTACTGTGATGCGTATTGCGTCCAGTCTAGGTGTCTATTCGCCCGGTGGATACTGGGTCGCTTCTGTGTTCGGCTAATTAGAGACAAAGCTGAGATGAGCATCTGGAGACAGGTCTTTGCACGGACTGTGCTGTCATTTCTCCCTGTGCACACCCAGGGACTGAGAAGTTGGATCACGTACTAGCTCCCACGCTTAGCTTCCTGAGATGTTGCAAACCGCCTTTCATCGCGGGTGTGAAGGTCCTGGCTCCTCTGGGGCCTCAGTGGCACTTGGTACAGTCGGTACAGTAGTGGCAGCTTCTGGGCTGTTGATTTGCGGGTCTTAATGATCACACTGAGGGTTTGTAATCTGTTTGTCTTTTTTGCTTAAGTGCCCATTGAAATATTTGCAGTTTTATTAAGTTTGAGTTTTAAAAGTTCTTTTTTATTCTGGATACAAGTTCTGTTGTCTTTAGAAACGCCCAGGTCAAGGTCTGCCTAGAAGAGTAGCTGCGGGCCAGGTCTAAGTTGGGGGCAGCAGTGGCTCTGAGATTCTGGAACATGTCAGGAACCTGGGAAGTGGCCCCCACAGAAGTGTGTTTGGAGAAGGCTGCCATGGGGCAGCGTCCAGGCATCCCACAGATGCAACACTGTATGTGACATAGCACAGCTGAGAGGGGTTACCAGGGGCTCGAGCATGAGGCCGCCGGGGTGTCACTCATGTGGGATGGCTTGTCTGGGGGGGGAGGTCGCTTTCCCCTGGGAAAGGTCGCCCTCCCCTGGGATGGAGCTTACACGTCAGCGTACCAGAGGCCTGCATGCTGTGGTCACTGGTTTCACAGCGACCCCAGGTGAGCTGACCTTGGATTCATATGGACACCAGGTAAGCTGACCAATGCTTCACAGCGACACCAGGGTGGGCTGACCTTGGCTTCACAGCAAACATGCCCCTATACACCCAGACTGACAAAAATACACGGGTGCCATGCGCACATCTTGTCCCTCCCACGGCCTACACAGGTGTGCACGTTGAAAGACGGCTGGGAAGAGGGCCTGTGCCCACCCCTGGTCCGCTGGAAGGTGATGGCTCTCAGGGAGGGGCAGATACTACAACTTTGATTCATGGAAAGGAAGAGGACGCGAATGAAGGGACATTAGTCGTGTTCAGCAGGACCAAAACCTGGCTGCCCACGGATCCTTCTGTCTCCTAACACCCGGCTGCCCACAGATCCTATCTCCTAGCACCCGGCTGCCCAGGGATCCTCCTGTCTTCACTTGCCCTGGCTCAGTGGTCTGTCCACACTGGAACAAAGGCCTTCCTGCAGCTGCTCTTACCCAGGAGTGAGGACTGTTTCTCAGGGACAAAAGGATGCTTTCAGGGCGAGAGGGTCCTTGCCGGGCCGTCCTCAGGGAGTGGTCAGTGTGGCAAGCCCTCGGCTTCTTGCCCTCAGTGGGGGCTTTCTGGGCTGCACAGGACTCCCACACAGATCCTCCAAGCATAGGACCAAGTGCTCAAGGCCACAGCCATAGTTCACCCTGAACCCTACAATGTGCGCAGCTCACCAATTCAGCAGCAGCCAGAGAAGTGGGGAGCTAAGTCATCTGTGAACTGGCCACTGAGCATCAGCTGTAAAAGTGACTTTCTGCCTATCGTGTGTCTTATAAAAGGACCCACAGGGAGGCATTGATGGTGACACAAAAATGAAGAAATATGGTTTGGTGCCTGTAGCTCAGTGAGTAGCATGCTGGCCACATACACAGAGGCTGGTGGGTTTGAGCCTGGCCTGGGCCTACTAAACAACAATGACAACTGCAACCAAAAAACAGCCAGGCATTGTGGTGGGTGCCTGTAGTCCCAGCTACTCAGGAGGCTGAGGCAAGAGAATTGCTTAAGCCCAAGAGTGTGAGGTTGCTGTGAGCTGTGACATCACAGCACTCTACCAAGGGCGACATAGTGAGACTCTGTCTCCAAAAAAAAAAAAAAAAAAATAAAATAAAATAAAAAGAAGAAATACAGGTTCCAAATAGTCGCACACACTTTAAAGGTGCAGCTCTAAGTGTCCCTGTGTGCTGGGTTGTTGTGGTGGTACTCTGTGGAAGGACAGAGCCTCTTCCCTGGGACAGGGGTCTGTTCTGAAGCCTCCCCTGTCATTACACACTCTGTACCCTGCAAGTACGAGGCAGGGTCTTCCTGTTGGGGTTGTTCCACTCCTCATCTTCAAGGCTCAAAAATTCAGCTTTTCAGAAATGCTTGTGGAAGAAGCCCCTCCGACAGACACCGGGGAGTTCTTTTGCTCAGAGTGTACTTAATCTATGCAGAGTGATGAATGCTCTGTACTCCAAGACTCAGTAGGTACCTCACAAAGTCAGCCTACTTCACTTTGTGAGTTCCTGAGCCAGCACAGCCCCCGAGAGGGACACTCGGACATCCAGGAGAGCGAGGATTCGAAACGGGCCCTTAGTGCGAATCACATGTGAGGCCTTGGGCAAGATGCGTGTCCACCTTCCTCATCGGAGACAGGACGATGCCCACCCAGGGGCTTGCGTGCCACAAAATAAAGCGCTCAGAGAATATCAGCTGTGATCACTGCCGTGACTTCCGGTCAGGTCCACACAGTGAGATCCATGAACCAAGGTCCTGGGAAGCTGGGATTGGAACTGCAGGCAGGGGCGCCCCACCCCCGCAGCTCTCCACTGCGGAGCAGAGCAGCCTGGTCTCCCCAGGGCTCCAGAAGACCCCCTGCCTGGGTGGAGCTGAGACCTGCCACTGTGTCCCTCTCAGCTGCAGGTGAGGCCACGGGAGCAGATGCCAGAGAGGTGCCCAGAGTAGCAGTGAGTCCCAGCAGTGCCCAGCAGTGGCTGCAGGCAGGAAGACACCAGCCTGGCTCTCTGGGGCCCTGAGCCACCCGTGCCCAGCTCAGGGCTGGCCTGTCCTAGCATAGATGGCGGCAGACGAAGCCGGCTGCTTCCCGCGCAGGGTGTCTGGCCCCCTCCTGTCTCTGCACCTCTCGGTCCTTGCCTGGCTTCCTCTCAACTTCAGATGGATGGTCCACAGACACAGAAGCCTCAGGCCTCTGCCCACTGCCTTTGCCAAATGCTCCTTTGAACCCTTGGCAAGGGACGGAGAGGGATACCCTTGCACTGATTGTGACTTTCTGGAACAAACTTATGCCAATTCCCCTCCTGTGCCTTTTACCCATCAGCACACCCTGCTCTGATTCCAGGCCACACCTCAGCACAGACAGAGGACAAATCTCAGTGCTGAAAAGAGAGTCTCTGTGGGGACGGTGATGCCATTGCGGTGCTTCAGAACACCAGGCCATTGAGCCATCTGCTTGGATGTGCCTGATGAAACAAAGCCATCCTAGGGAAACCCTGGTCCAACAGGGTTTCAGTGAATTAGGGGGAACTTCTGGAAGATTACTGCCCAGGTGGTAGGAGGCAGATGTGCAGTGCTGCCTCTTACTTGTCACGAGTGAAGGTGGTCACAGAGGGTGTGACACCAAGACCCCACTGCTGACATCAGGACTCCAGTCCATGCCCTCCTGGACCACTGGGATTTCCAAAAGGGATGTTCCAGGGCTGTGCTGTTCATGGCTGTGGTGCCCAGGGCTGTGCTGTTCAGGCTGCAGTGTCTAGGGCTGAGGTGTCCAGAGCTGTGATCTTCAGAGCTGTGAAGTTCATGGCCGTGGTGCCCAGGGTTGTGGTGTTCAGGGCTGTGGAGGTCAGGCTGTGGTGTCCAGGCCTGAGGTTCTCAGAGCTTAGGTGCCCAGGGATGTGATCTTCAGAGCTGTGAAGTTCATGGCTGTGGTGCCCAGGGCTGTGCTGTTCAGGCTGCAGTGTCTAGGGCTAAGGTGCCCAGGACCGTGATCTTCAGAGCTGTGAAGTTCATGGCCGTGGTGCCCAGGGCTGTGCTGTTCAGGCTGCAGTGTCTAGGGCTGAGGTGTCCAGAGCTGTGATCTTCAGAGCTGTGAAGTTCATGACCGTGGTGCCCAGGGCTGTGCTGTTCAGGCTGCAGTGTCTAGGGCTGAGGTGTCCAGAGCTGTGATCTTCAGAGCTGTGAAGTTCATGGCCGTGGTGCCCAGGGTTGTGGTGTTCAGGGCTGTGGAGGTCAGGCTGTGGTGTCCAGGCCTGAGGTTCTCAGAGCTTAGGTGCCCAGGGATGTGATCTTCAGAGCTGTGAAGTTCATGGCTGTGGTGCCCAGGGCTGTGCTGTTCAGGCTGCAGTGTCTAGGGCTAAGGTGCCCAGGACCGTGATCTTCAGAGCTGTGAAGTTCATGGCCGTGGTGCCCAGGGCTGTGCTGTTCAGGCTGCAGTGTCTAGGGCTAAGGTGCCCAGGACCGTGATCTTCAGAGCTGTGAAGTTCATGGCTGTGGTGCCCAGGGCTGTGCTGTTCAGGCTGCAGTGTCTAGGGCTGAGGTGTCCAGAGCTGTGATCTTCAGAGCTGTGAAGTTCATGGCCGTGGTGCCCAGGGTTGTGGTGTTCAGGGCTGTGGAGGTCAGGCTGTGGTGTCCAGGCCTGAGGTTCTCAGAGCTTAGGTGCCCAGGGATGTGATCTTCAGAGCTGTGAAGTTCATGGCTGTGGTGCCAGGGATGTGGTGTCCAGGGTTGTGGTGCCCAGGGTTGTGGTGCCCAGGGCTGTGGAGGTCAGGGCTGTGGTGTCCAGGGCTGTGGAGGTCAGGGCTGTGGTGTCCAGGGCTGTGGTGCCCAGGGCTGTGGTCTTCATGGGCTTGGTCTTCAGGGCCATCAGAAGTCACATTCCCAGGCTCCCTTCCTCGTCTCCTATAGAGTTCTGCTGCCACCGTTGACTTTGCCGTAGCCGAGCACAGGATTCCCCAGCCACCAGTCTGGGGTAATTAAAGGGAGGTGACATTTTAAAAAACAGAGTGTCGCTGTCCTCAACTGTGCCGCTCACTTTGGACCCCCAAGCAGCACAGTGAGGGTGACGCCTGATCTTGAACTGGCAGACTGCAGACCTACGCTGTTTTCACTCAGGGTGGCTCAACGTGCTGTTTAAGAACTCCTGGTTTGGGGTTTCACCGCTTGGACTCGGAGCTTGCCTCTGCTAATGCTAGTTACGTAGTCGTGGCGAGTTAAGGGGCCTTCCTTCATCTTCCTTCCTCTCCAGTGGGGTTAGAAGGAGTAAGGCCTCCAGCGCTGCAGGGTGCTCGGGAGGGAAGGGAAGTGCTCCCGGTGGCCATGGCTCCTGCTCATGTGTGTCCTGCAGGGTCTTCGTTCGCAGGGGGTCAGTTCTCAGAATAGCAGCTCCTGTGGCCTTTGTCTGGCTTGTCCCCTCTACTTTGGGGGCTCAACCCCGGCTCACGGGCTGGGCAAGGCAGACAGTGCCAATGCCACCATTATCTTGTCCTTTATTCTCTTAATTTAGTATTCTTAAAACAAACAGATGAAAAAAATTGAGCTCATAAAAAGTTTTCTTGTCTAATAAAAGAAAATAAGAGCGCAAGCTGGCAATTGTAAATTGAGCTGCAATAAACAGTGGGGGGAGGGAGGTGGGAGAAGGGAAGAGCAGAGGGGGGGAAGGAGGGACGGGGTGGGGAGTCACAGTGACATATCTTTTGGGGGCGGGAAACAATTATAAGAGGGACTTTACCTAAGAAATGCAATCATTGTAACCTGGTTCTTTGTACCTTCAATGAATACCCAACAATAATAAAAAAAAAAAAAATAAAAAAGAAAAGAAAGTAAGCTGGCCCATGGGCCTGGAAGTCCTGGGCACAGTAGGGCAGGGCACTGGCATGGTAAAGGCTGCTCTGAGCCACCAAGGTAGGAGCCAGGTCTGGGGAACCAGGGCCCTCACCTGCAGAGTTGGCCCTGGGGGCCTGCAGAGCCATTGGCAATGGTGGGAGGGGGGTGTGAGTGACCAGCACTGGTTAGACTGGGAGCAGTGGTCCAGTCTCTGCACTTCCCTGAGATTGGAGGAGCTACCGAGAAGAGGGTGCTGGTCCCACCCTGCCACTCGCTGGGACCCTGGCCATGTGGGCAGCTCAGATGGGCCTCAATGCCCAGAGTGGGGACAATAGGCTCCCATTCCTCACATACTGGAGGGTGGGGACCGTGGGTAGAAAGGCCCCTTGACCGAGGCCTGAGGAGTCAGAGTCCAGGTGTATGGCTGTACCAGGAGCACGGCTTCATCAGACTGTGGGAGGGCAGCATCCCCACCCTTCAGGGACAGGGTCACAGACCACTGAGATAGTGCAGTACAGGGGCACGGAGTCCTCTGGGGCCTGTGCTGGGTAGGGTGCATGATTTGGGGTGCCTTGGACCACCATCCAGGTCCTACAGGCCCGTACTGGGACACCTCTGGGGACCTGAAACCACCCATGTGGAACAAGATGCTGGGGCACACGGGGCAGTGACACGCAGACAGCGGTGGCCACCTGCCCTTGTCTCACATAGCCCCCAGGTTACAGGGTCCTTTGTACCTCCATCCTGCCATGCCCTTGGTGCCGTGCACCTGTCCTGAGCTGGCGCTGCCTGGAGGGGGCGGGGGGAAGGAGCCCCACCATGGGGAGCCTGTGTCCCTGCAGTTTTTCTCTATGTCTTGGACATAGCTGATTTGCGGCCATGGTCAGGGCTACAGAAAGCCCTGTCCTGAGGCCCTCACAGGTGAGGGCTCTCTGGCTGGGGTCTCTGTCCCCTGGGAGCACGATGTCTGTGCTCGGGCACAACCCTGGGAGGTCGTACCCTGGCCAGTGCTCCTCCATGGGGTCAGCCCACATGTCCCTGGGGAAGAAGCCGGCAGCAGCAGGGCTGCTGGGGACCAACTACTCCTGTTGCAGGGGCAGATGTGAGAATCTCCTCAAGCAAAAGGTTAATATTCTACTCCTGATGTAAAATATCAGAGAAGCCTGCACACAGGCGAGCTAACAAGGGATTTGTACTCTTCATTTCAAATGTTGTCTTCAAAATTTCCAGAAGCGAATCTAAAATCTCAGTCGAAAAATATTTTTGAAATATAGAGAATGTGGCCTGTTTTTTTATTTTTATTTATTTACTATTGCACTGATAACTGTTTCATTTTGTCTGAAGACCCAAGCAGCTACACTTTCCTGACTTACGTGGCTTTTTGGCACCCCCTTGAATACCTGGTGTCTGTAAACGACAGTATGTTACAGAGTCGTCGGTATCGTTTCCTCAACTGCAATTGGTAGATTTTTGCATCCAATCCAATCTGTGTTACATAAATGGAAACTTATTCAATTTTTCAAATCAACAATCCAGTATTTAGGGACTTTCAGGGTGAATGATTTAAATTTACATTCTAAATAAGATAATTAGCCTCTCTGAGAATAATGCACAAGTGATATCCTCCTATCTTGCTAGTTTGAGAGCAGTAACCTAAAATAGAAATTAACCAATAGTGTGGAAATTCAGCTTTTTGTGAGGCAAAGCTATTTGAAGTGTGACCATCTGACCCTCTGCTGAAAGACATTAGGTCCAAAGATGGAATCTGCTGGAGAGAAGGACTTAGGCCCCCAGTGTGTTCCTCTTCTGGGCCTGGGCAGCCCTGGAGCTGCAGACGTCCAGGATGCCCAGCCAGGGATGAAAAGATCTTTGCGTTTTCCATCCGCACACCCAGGCCTCATGTGGGCAAACACTAGGGACAGGCTCAGGCCCATGTGGCAGAGCTGTGCAGAGCTGACCTTCCCACTGCCTCCTCTTTGCCCGCAGTGAGAATACTCCTTGGGGGCAGGCGTGAGAGCCCAGGTCCAGGCCGCACACAGTCCTGCCTGCTATGCTGGCACCCAGGAGTTCTGTGGCCAGGCTCCTTCCTTGCCTAGAATGTTCTAGACTGTTTCTTCCCTTCAGGGTCATGCCAAGCCCACTCCTGGTGCTGAGAAATCTGGGAGGCTGCCGTGAGGGGGGACGGGGCTCTCTGATACATCGGGTGTCCCGGGCTGTGCTCACAGGGCATGGCTGAGCGGCCACCTCCTGTGAGGTCTACTGTCACAGGCCGGGGACTCTGAGCGCCTGCCCCCTCCGCCCAGTCAGCAGGGCCGGGGCCCTGGGCAGCAAGTGCCTTCCTGGTTGTGAACTGCAGGAATGGACCCGGCGGGTGCAGTGAAGCCCCGCCTGGGTCTGCGTGCTTGGCTTCCACTTCTGCCTTCCCCGGCGCGACCTGGGACAGTTCAGACTCTCGGTCAGTCCTGTGTCCTTGTCTTAATGAGGGTGTGGCTGCAGCAGGCCTTCCTCACGGACGCTTGAGAGTGTGCGGCTTGGGAGAGCCGTGGTATTCAGACCACTATCAGTGGCGGTGCAGCGGGACCCTGAAGGATGCACAGCTGACGTTGAGTAGCGGGGGTGGAAGAGGAGCTGAGAGGCCCGTGTGGGTCAGGACCTCAAAATGGTGGGCCTCCAGGACACGAGGACATGTATTTATTTTTAATTTATTTTTACATTCTCCTTTGTCACATGTGTACACACACACGTATATAAATACGCGTGTACATACAGTAGATAGTGAGAATTGGTGGGATACTGACCGGGTAGAGGAAAGCTAACAGAACGCGTTCTCAATGGGGAGACATTGTTAGGACGTTCACGGCTTGCAGCTCACGTCTGTGCCTCCTTGGAATGGCAGGGTTGGTGTCAGCCTCACTCACAATATTTCCTTCTGCCCCGAGGTCCCCTGACTGATACACATAGCTCCTACTCTGGTTACTTGTGGGGAGAGGGGGCCATGGACACCAGGCAGCCTCTGTGGGAGATGGGGAGTGGGGGCTGAGGAGCAATCAGCTAGGGCCAGACTTGGGGACCCAATGGATCCCAGGTCTGCCTCTGACTAGAGCAAATATCACCTGCTGGATTCACCCCGAGCTGGGAACACTATTCTGGAATTCCTTTTTACAAACCAAAGGGAGGGTTTATAGACAGGGCCAGAAAATGTTCTGTGGCTTCATAGTTTTCTTGCCTGCCTGGTAAGTGGCTGCAGGAAGTGCTTTTTGTTCATGTGGTGCCGTGCAGGGAGCAGGGAGCCTTGCAGGGGGACACGCAGGTCTGTGAAGCCAGCGTGTTCAGAGCCCACTGCGTCCTCAGTGCCCAGCCTCTGCCCATGTCCTGCTGGGCCCTGTGCCTCTGCACATGTGGCTCTGTGTGGGGCAGACCCAGCCATTTTGTGATTGGGGCAAAGGGACCTTGGGAACCTCATGACTATTGGCCTGGGCCCTGCTCCTGCAGGGCTTAGCGCTAGGTGTGGGGCACTGGTGATATGCAGATGAGGACAAGGACTCTCCTTGGCTACTAGGGTCCTGGGCTAGACATGGGGCCAGGGCAGCTTCTGGTCTGTGCCCAGCCTTGTCTCCAGGTATGTTGGCCAGCATGGTCTTGGGGCTGGGCTCATGCCCTGCTCTATCTGCAGCCTGGCCCTGGGCAGCCCCAGTCCTGGTTCCCAAGCCCGGACACCAGGATCACAGGGAGTGTCCTTACTGAGACTACTTCCCAGACCATGTTTGTCCAGCTGTGACCTCCCCAGCTCTGGTTTGGCCAGAATCAGCCCCGAGCTGCTGCTGCCTCAGACGACGCCCCTCACCTGCTCCCTCTGCCCCGACAGCAGCCTCTGTTCTCAGCCCATATCCCCAGGTGTCCTAGCCAAGAGCAGAAACACCTGCCCTATCCTGCTCACTCCTTTTCCTCTCCTGCCCCATTTTTGAGGAATGAAAAACTCACACCTGAAGCTTGAATTATGACACAAGAGGTGATACCATTTTTCATTTTGATTGCAAGGCTGAGGTGAAATTGTGGATCTAATTAATTCACACTGAGTTGAATGAACATCCCAATAGACCCAAGTTTGAAAGCAGAGATTATATTGATTCTGCAGTGAGATATATCACTAAAGAATTTGGGAAATAGAAAATTCTTACATGAAAGGCTTGTTAAGGTGATTGCTTTTAAAATATAATCTATATTGGGAATTAATGACATACTATGAAATTTGGTGCAACTAGTTAATTTGGTAAAATCATTTTGTCAGAATTTCTAGGAAAATAATGCTTTAAATCTTTTTAAATGATCAAAACACTTTAAAATATTTGAGAAACACCCAGCTGTGTGGAGATGGCGATGAGAAATTAGGCTTGAACGGCTCCCATTACTCACGGGCACACGCACATACCCCGTCGTGCTCACTCTGATCTTGCGAGTGCTATTAAACACTTAAGTGGGAAGTGAATTATGTAATAGCTGTGACTGTCAACGCCACACTTGTGTTGTCAGTCTCAGAGGTCAAACCAGACTTCTGTGATTATTGTCCCTGCCTTCAGACAGAAAAATGAAAACTTTCTAATACATTTATACTTCCTCTCCTGTAATTTCACGTGTTTCCCTAACCTCCTTTAGAGTGGTGGTGAGATGTCTGCCAAGCTGCCCACCTCTGAAAGGTAGCATTTCTTTTAACCAGTGATTTATGCGATTGATTATATTGTCATTTAATGGAAAGAGGTGGCTCTTGGAAGGTGCACTGGGGAGCAGGAGATGCACCTGTTGATTTGTACATGGTGACCAGCTGGGTGATGAGGTTGCTGTGTCACAGCCTCGTCACTGCCAAATCCCTTGCAGGGCAAGCTGGGCCCCTCGGCTTCATCTGTGTGAGTGACTCGGAGGCAGTCCCTGCAGAGGGCATTCTCTGCTCAACTGATTTCTGATGCTGGTTTGTTTATAACAATATCACATTTTGGTGGTGCATCAGCTGGCTATTCAAATTAAGAACAGACACAGTACCTGTTTCTGCAGAGAGCAAGAAAACCAGCCTTTTAGATGAGCCTTAGCATCCCTTTCAATTTTTAAGTGGCTCCTATGATCATCCATTGCCTTCTAAGTCTCCGTTACTGGTTGATGAATGCTGTGCAGAAAGCTTTGTTAGTGTCTTCCCATAACTTATAAACAAATTCAGCGATGAGGGATTTTTTGTTTAACACATGCACGCCAGATATTGGAAGAGTTCTCAGGGATTCCAAACTGGAAACACTTGTTGTGGTTAACGTGAATATCAAATCTGGATCAACAATTACAGTTGGACAACACTCGGCAAGTGGGTTTGGCAAGTCCCCGTGACTCCCTGCCAGCGTGCATTTTTCATGGATGGCAGCAAATTACCCCTGTGCTCTTCCGTTCGTCTTCCCCAATTACTGACCCAAGGTGGCCCAGCCCCTCCATTCCAGGACCATCCTCCTGATGAAAAGGTGCACATTCGCTATAGACCATCCAACAGATTTTTAAGCTTGTCTGATGTTTGTGAATCACAATGAAAAAAAAAAATGGAACTCTGTTAATTTGTGGTCAAAACTCTCGGACAGACAGTGATAATTTGAGAGATACAGCTCCCCAGATTCTGGCCATGTCCTCCCCATGCATTCTGCTGCCTCTGCAGGCTACGTTCTCAGCCTCCCTGCTCCAGGCAGCATCTTTGGGTCTAGCTCAGCAGTTTTCAACCTGTGGGTCACGACCACAGGAACTGTATTAAAGGGCCATGGCATTAGAAAGGTTGAGAACTACTGGTTTAGCTGAAGAGAGGACACTGCTTTTGGTAAAGATCATATCTAAAAGGCCAGACTGACACACAGATAACGAGGGTGCTTGTCCACAAAGGCTTAATCGACCTAAACTGCACTCCCCAGTGTCTCCTTAGCTGCCAAGCTCTAAAATGTTACTGATATAGGTAAAGTCATTACTCCAGAAGACCCTAGTTAAAATCCCAACTACTAATTAGGAGGAGTGAAAAATTAACCCACTGGTGTCTGTGATTACATTAGCACAACATCACCCTGGTGAATGAGATGTCGAAATCTGGGTTATGATGAAATACACAAGTTCATGTCCATTTTTTTCTTATGATTACAAAAGACAATGTATCATTTAAAAACTATATTTGGGTGTAATAGAGTATAGAGACCCCAAATAACCACAGCTTAGAAAAAGTCTAGGGCTGAGCGGTTCAACACTGGTGTTCCAGGCTCCTGTCATCCTGTGTCTTTCTGTCCTGGCAACCTCATATGCTTGCTCTCCACCTCAATTGCCTCATGGTCACAAGATGGCTGCTGAGTTCTAGCCATGGCTATTGTTTTCATTTCTAGGCCAGAGGAAAAAATATATAGAGAAAGGCAAAAGGGGGACAGAATCCCAGTTGAGCCATTTCCTTTCCTAGAAACTTCACTCAGTCACTGACTGGCATATTTTTGGGAATTCCTTGGTATAAAAGGGGCTGGAAATAAATTTAGGCTGGGCGTATTACTGCCACACCAAAGGAAATCAGAAAAGAAAGAATAAAGGAATACTGCTTGGGCAGCTGCATTTTCTGTCACAAAAGATGAGTACAAATAAGGCTAGGGCATTTGGAAATGCTTGGTCTGCTTGGGGGAGCATCTGGCGAGCAGAGCTGATGGGGTTCTACTCACCACCTGTATACAGAGAGCAGCTCTGGGCCCCACCCAGATGGCGAGGGGAGCTTTGCACCCATGGGCATGTTGGGTTGGGGGCTGCATCCCTTTCTCATGGGAGGAGACAGGGGACATGCACCTGCTCAACCCGCTCTCCTCTGAACACTTTATAGAGACACCATGGAGATGAGCTCCTGGGAGTGCCTGGGAGAGTCTGGAGTCAAGTCTCACCCCACGTGTCATCGAACGCTTTCTCTTTCACGGGATCTGCTGTTGAATTCCTGGCAGTTTCAAGTCCACATATTTGTGGCCAACACTGGTGAAGTGTACATGGCACAGGTGTAAGAGCAGAGGAGAAAATCCCTGGCAGACAGAGGAGCCAGCCTGCTGGCCTCACTCTCCAGCTGTGTCCTCCCAACGACAACCTCCTGTCAGATGTGTTTAACAGATTGGGTATGGTTTGTGACTGGTCAAAAGGGTTAATATTTCTTCATGAATAGTGTGAGCCTGTTGTATTTTTTCATTTTTAATATTAAATTAAAAATGCTTGTTAAGATTTGTTCTTTTCAGTAAAGTTATCATAAGAATGAAGAAGCAAGTATCCGATGTACTCAACACTAATATGAAGCCAGTAGATGATCTACTACACAGCCACCTAAGAGAAAAACTACATTTAATCAAAATGGGTGAGCAGGAAGAAGGGAGTGGGATGGGTGAGTGCCCCCTTAATGAATCTGATGTGGAGGGTGCACAGCACTTCCTGGGAGAGAGACACAAGAACAAGAGGGACTTCACCTAACAAAGGAAAACATTGTGACCTACATGAAACTGAAATTTAAAAGAACACCAAAGGTCTGTTCTTTTATTGAAGGCAGACACTCTCCACTGTCCACGCTGGAGAGATCACTCAGTTCCCAACTCCACTGTCCACACTGGGGAGATCACTCTGTTCCCATCTCCACTGTCCACACTGGGGAGATCACTCTGTTCCCATCTCCACTGTCCACACTGGGGAGCTCACTCAGTTCCCATCTCCACTGTCCACACTGGGGAGATCACTCTGTTCCCATCTCCACTGTCCACACTGGGGAGCTCACTCAGTTCCCATCTCCACTGTCCACACTGGGGAGATCACTCTGTTCCCATCTCCACTGTCCACACTGGGGAGCTCACTCTGTTCCCATCTCCACTGTCCACACTGGGGAGCTCACTCAGTTCCCATCTCCACTGTCCACACTGGGGAGATCACTCTGTTCCCATCTCCACTGTCCACACTGGGGAGCTCACTCAGTTCCCATCTCCACTGTCCACACTGGGGAGCTCACTCTGTTCCCATCTCCACTGTCCACACTGGGGAGATCACTCTGTTCCCATCTCCACTGTCCACACTGGGGAGCTCACTCTGTTCCCATCTCCACTGTCCACACTGGGGAGCTCACTCAGTTCCCATCTCCACTGTCTACACTGGGGAGCTCACTCAGTTCCAATCTCCACTGTCCACACTGGGGAGCTCACTCTGTTCCCATCTCCCCTGTCTACACTGGGGAGCTCACTCTGTTCCCATCTCCATTGTCCACACTGGGGAGCTCACTCTGTTCCCATCTCCACTGTCCACACTGGGGAGCTCACTCAGTTCCCATCTCCACTGTCTACACTGGGGAGCTCACTCAGTTCCAATCTCCACTGTCCACACTGGGGAGCTCACTCTGTTCCCATCTCCACTGTCTACACTGGGGAGCTCACTCTGTTCCCATCTCCACTGTCCACACTGGGGAGCTCACTCAGTTCCCATCTCCACTGTCCACACTGGGGAGCTCACTCTGTTCACGTGTCCACTGTCTACACTGGTGCGCTCGCTTATTACTCATCTCATGCATCTGTACCTGGGACTTTACCTTCTTCCTCAGCAGCCCGTGTTCCCTGATTTGCAGACTGTGATGCCTCTGACAAAGGCAGGCACCTTGACGTGTCTTGGATCCCAAATGGTGTATAATCTGCCACCTCTGGCTTCTCCAGGACCCCATGAACAGATGTGAGAATGGAGGACTGGCGGCTTTTCCCATGGTGACCCTGCAGAATCCCCCAGACAGACGGCCTGGCCACCTAGAGGGTGTTGTGAGGAGTGGGACGGCTTTGGGCTGGAGTAGAGAAGAGGGCAGAGGACACACGGGGAAGCTGAGATTGGCTTTGGGTGCTGCTGAGTTCTCCCCCTACCATCCTTGACTTTTGCTGCTGACTGGGATGTGCACAGTTGGGAGCTCTATGCTTTCTGTGGGGACTGTGTACCCTAGCTGGGGGCTCCACAGCTCCATGTGTCAAGCAGGAAGAGATGTGACTTGTTGGCCCAGAATTCAGAGTCCTCACCTGCAGCTTAGGCGATGGGGATGTCATGGTGATCTCCCCCTGCCCTCCCTCCCCCCACTCCCCCTGCTCCCCACCCCCACCTCCCAGCTAAACAAACTCTGGTTTCCTTCCTTGTCAAAGCATCCTGCCTTACAGCACAGCACAGGACTAAGGAGAGGGTGAGAGGGGCGTCCAGTGCAGGCCCTCCGTGTGGCCTCGTAAAACAGTTGTGCATTCAGAAGGAAACACAGTCAAAATACCGTGGCATGCTTGGGCCCATCCCAGGGCGGGGAGTCCATAGGGGCCTGGTTCCAGAATGGGCTAGGGTCCCTGTGCTCCAGCAGGTCAGGGCAGCAGGCCAGTCTCTGGATGCAGCTGGGGTGGCTGCTGGGGTCAGAGCCAGCCAGAGGCAGTGGGAGCCGCTGCCAGTCAGAAAGTGCTGGGAGCATGGCCTTGCCTTCTGTTGAGATGCGGTGGTGAACAGCTGTGCCCACATGACGGGCCCTCAAGTGTTTGTGTTAGGGTACCAGTGTCTTGAATGTCACCCTTTGAGGGGTTAGTGCAGCCCCCCTGCAATCTAGGACCTGGAGACAGCTTGGGAGGCTCCCTCAGGGGCGGTCAGGTGCTGCTTGGGGCCAGCACTTGGGGTTCACAGGTGAATAGGAACCTTCCCGCAGACATTGGCCCTGGGCCTCCCTCACTCTAGTGCCCCTCACCAGGGGGCCTGGTTCCCTCCTGAGCGACCCTGTGGTGACTGTAGACCCTGATTGTGCTCCTTGTGTCTCCTCTGAAATAAGCTGGCATTTTAAGACAGGGAGGCATTCCTGATACTCAGGGCATACTTGAAAGGACTCAAAGTTTCAGCAATTATTGTGCCAAATTTAAGGCAGTTAGGAAAAACTAACTGAACTCAAAGGAAAAGTTAACCTCCCACAGAAAAGACCTGTAAGCCCAGCTCTGCACTGCAGTGGAGAGGGGAGAACACCAATATCCAGAGGGGAACTTGTGAGGGCAAAGTGGCGTCGACAGCAGTGACTGAGTGCCTTGCAAGGCAGCGACTACGGACTGGAGGTCTTTCTTGTATCTAGCAGCAAAGCCGGGCTCTGCAGGGCCCTCAGCCACGCCAGCCCTGGCAGCCGAGTGTGACAGGCCCAGCGGTGTGAGATTGACGACTTAAGGACTCCATCCATCAATGCCTGGCCCTGTGCCGCTCAGCCATCAGGGAGCTGGGGTCATCCATCTTCCTTCCCTCTGCAGCTCGCTGCTCAGTTCAGGTGTCCCCAAGTTTTCCCTTCTTATTTGTTCATTTAGCCCCTTCAAGGCGGAAGGCCCTGGGAGGAGGCCTGTGGCTCTGTAGAGCCCGGTGCCCCCTTCAAGAACCCCGTGTGACATCACCGGAGACAGAGCGGCCTGGCGGGCTTGCACTCTTGCTGGGTGGGACACTTGCGCCGTCCCAAAGGCTGGTTTGTTTGCCCAACAATAAAAGCCGTTGCTTATAAAGGAAATAATAAATTCCACAGTTTAGGCAGGGCGTGCTAAGGGAGAGGGGACATTGTGTTGATTCTGAGATTAAAGAAAAACAAAACTACTTAAATGCACATACACACATTTATTTTTTGGTTTTTGGACCAAGTAACCATAACCTTGATTTTTTAGGCCTCCTTTTTTCTTATGAAAAACCTGAGTCAGAATCTGTGTCCTCTCAGGGCTGTTTTCTGACAAGTGTTGCTGAGAAGACACTGCTTGGGTCCGTGCAGGACGCTGTCCTGTGGGTTTGGCCACAGAGCCCCACCAAACTCACCACCTCCTGAGATGCCTGCCGTAGCCTCCAGTCCATCTGTTTGGGCCCCTGTATTGTCCCCAGGACAGCTGACACCTGGGCTGTGGAAGGAGGACACTCTGAGATCAGAGGGAAAAGCCCAAGAATTGTGACCCCAGGAAACAGCCCATGACTTCAGAACTATCCTTGTCCCTTTACAGGGAGCCAGCCCTGCACTGGGCTCCTTTATAGTTATTCCAGATGCTTACACCTGAGCCTGGATTTCCTTGCAGTATCTAAATACTCTTCCTTTCTTGTTCCAGCACTTGGGAGGAGCTCCAAGACTCTGTAAGCTATAGGCCGGGCCTGTCGTCCCCTCTGTGATCTCCCAGGGGCCATTTCAGATTGGCCTGGGGAGGGCGGGGTATGTCTATGTGGCCACTTCCATCCATCTGGGTGTGTTCCCGGAAGTTCTGTGGTGGGTGGTGGCTTGCTCCCTATCCTGTGCCAGGCTGTTAAGCTAATGACAATTTCTGCTTGGCGGGCGTCAGCGCTTTCACCAGGGGGCTGACAAACGGAGGCCAGGGCACAGGCATCATTTCTGGCTTCAGGAAAATGATGAGGTTTTTAAAAAATAATTAAAATGCAATTAATTCCTTTATTGATGTCTCTGCTGTCCGAGGACAACATCAGTGTGGAGCATGTGGGGTTCTCCCCACAGCAGTGGAAATCTGTGTCCGCTGATGGGGCTGCAGTGGCAGTTCCAGAGCCTTGTTGGGGCAGGACGCCGCCACCATCCTGGAGATGAGGCAGGGGGTTGCTGCTGAGTTTGTGTCAGGCCCTGTACCCTAAGTAAGTAAATAAGGGGTAGGATTAAGTAAGTCCCAGGATTTCAAATGTCAGCACTGAGGCAAAGGGGAGGCCTGGTAGGTCAGTGGAACAGAGAAATCGAGTGTTAGCGTGTATGACCATGCAAGTAAATAAGCCAGTTCTATCAAAATCATACACAGCTGTGTCTACTTATTCTGGGTTGTTGGGTCCTGGGAGCCCTGCAGTCTGGATGCTGAGTCCTGCCAAGAGAGGGCATGTGTCTGCTGCCATATTCCACAAGCTTCACCAGTGGCCCCCTACTGCCAGGCACTGAGAGAGTGCTGTGGACATGGTGAGGACCGGGGACCCTGGAGTGCTGTGAACACAGTGAGGAGAGATCAGGGACCCTGGAGTGCTAAGAACACAGTGAGGGCAGACCAGGGACTCTGGAGTGTTGTGGACATAGTGAGGAGAGACCAGGGACCCTGGAGTGCTAAGTATACAGTGAGGGCAGACCAGGGACTCTGGAGTGCTGTGGACATAGTGAGGACGGGAGACTCAAGAATGCTGTGAACTTGGTGAGGACCAGGGACTTGTGCATGGCGTGAAGGGAGGTGGAGGATGTGTAGCTTTGACTGCTGAAGTGGGCAGCAGGAAGGCTCCTGAGAGAAGCCAGCCCTAGTGGGTCTTGAGGAATGAGTAGGAGTTTACTAGATGAGGGAGTTGTACACAAAATCAACCTCTAAGTCCCTTAAACCAACAAAATCTATCTGTCATATTAGTGGCTAAACACTAAAGCAGAAATATTTCATTACAAGAAGATCTGATTTACTGACATTTCCATGATGTACTTAAAACAAGATATTTAATGCTTTAGTATTATACCAAAAATAGTTGAAAGATTTCATGTGGAACATAACTGCCAATTCGGCTCTCATCAGAAAGAAATCTGTACACTGTGTTCACATGTTTAGCTAGTTAGTAATCCATCAGTAGCAGCTCCGTGAGCTCCAAGGGTCATGTCACCCCTGCATGTGTATATGGCCATATTCATAGAGGAAAATTAGGACAGACATTTCTAGACCACTTTCCTGCTCTGATTTTGGAAGAGTCCAACATTAGCGATAGTTTGAAGGATGATGGTCAGTAACACACGTGTGTCCAAAGTCCTGCGAAGCTTGAGTGCAGGTGGCTTTGTCTGATCCTCACAGCTGTAGGGCAGGGAAATCAGAAGCCTCCGCCTCTCCAGCAGGGCTGTGTTCAGGGGACGCACCAAACTGGACCTCTGCCTCTCCTACCACACCCCGCAACACCCACCTGCTTTTTACAGACGTTTCTATTTTATCAGAAAGTGCAAATCTTAACACTCCCATGTATTTTGTGTCCCATGCTGGTGCCATCACATTGAATCCAGTGCCACCAAGTGCCAGTGACCTTATCGAAGGCGTTCAGTTTTTCTGAGCTTACTTTCTTAATTTCCCTATTGTTATTGCAGTAATGGGTATGCTATGACTATGATGCTAAAATAGCTTTTTCTGAAGCTCCCTGACATAAATTTATATACTGGGAAAAACACAATGACAATGCTGTGAGTTATTAGAAAGCAAAGAGGCACATAGGCATGTTCGATGGTGGCTCTGTTAGTAGTAGAATTTTTCTTTACTTTAAGGCTTGGGTTAGAAGGGTAACTGGGATTAGGAGGGGCAACTTGGATTAAGAGGGGTAACTTGGATTAGGAGGGGTAACTCGGATTAGGAGGGGTAACTCGGGTTAGGAGGGGTAACTCAGGTTAGGAGGGGTAACTCGGATTAGGAGGGGTAACTCGGATTAGGAGGGGTAACTCGGATTAGAAGGGTAACTTGGATTAGGAGGGTAACTCGCTCTACTTGGTGGGGCACGTCAGCAGTCCTGTGCGTCTTCTGTGACAGGCGCAGGTTAGAGCTGGGTGTTCCCTTCCGACATGAAACAACCTGCGGTAGACCCAAGATTCTGGATGTCTAATTAGCACAGAGACTAGGGTTGTACAACTTTGATTGTAGAGATGGCTTCGATGTCCATATTCCCAGCACTCAAGTGTATCACCTGCCATCCACAGAGATAGGTGACTTTCATGTTTATTCACTAGCTTCTGTAAGCACACACATGCACACATGTGCACACACATGCATGCACACACGGTATGCACACAAGCAGCACACACGAGTACTCACACACGTGCACACACACAGCATGCACACACACAAGTACTCACACGCGCACACACACAGCATGCACACATACGAGTACTCACACACGCGCACACACAGCATGCACACACACGAGTACTCACACGTGCACACACAGCATGCACACACGAGTACTCACACACGCGCACACACACAGCATGCACACACACGAGTACTCACACGTGCACACACACAGCATGCACACACATGAGTACTCGCACACACACACAGCATGCACACATACGAGTACTCACACATGCGCACACACAGCATGCACACACACGAGTACTCACATGTGCACACACAGCATGCACACACACGAGTACTCACACACGCACACACACACAGCATGCACACACACGAGTACTCACACACGTGCACAGACACAGCATGCACACACATGAGTACTCACATGCACACACACAGCATGCACACACACGAGTACTCACACACGTGCACACACACAGCATGCACACACACGAGTACTCACACATGGCACACAGCATGCACACACACGAGTACTCACATGCGCACACACACCCACATGCATCCACACCCATGCAGAAGCCCCTCCCTGGCACTCTAGAGATTGGCCCCGCTGTGTGGCATGCCAGGTCCTCTCCTGCCCTTCTCTCTCCAGATCACTGCCCCATCTGCAGCCCCAGCCTCGCTCACCCTGATCTCCCCACCTCAGACGACCCTGTGGGCACAGCTGCTGCCTTGCTCTCCTCCTCACGCCTGGCTCCACCATGCTCTGCAGGATCTGTGTCTAGCCTCCCCATCCAGCCTCCTCCCCTTCAGCTCCTCACAGAGGTGGACCCTTCTGGGCCCCCGAATCACCTGTGGGCTGTGTTCAGGTCCCTCCCAGTCAGAAGCTAGCATCCCCATGCCACCTCTGTGTACCAGGCTTGCCTGGCTATGGGTCTTGTCCACAGTGGGCATGTCCCCCTGCCCACCAGAAGCTGCTAGCTACAGTCTGCTGCCCATGTTAGTTCCACCTGCCATCTCTCTGCCCCACACAGCACCATCAGCTCTTCCATGGCTGCCTGTACCTCAGGGCCGTGTTGGCCAACACCCTTCTCTGTACCGTCTTCTTTCTTGGCCTTCTCACACACTGTTGCTTTCTCCACACCGACTCTCTCCAGCACCATCTGTGCTGTGCCACTGTCCAGCCCTAGAGCCTCTGGTGGCCACTACTGCTATAAGCAAAGGGTCCAAGGTCATCCACAGCCCTCCCCAGCCGTCTCTTCAGCTCACTCAGACCTTTACCATCTGCCACCTCCCTGAGGAATTTCACCTGGGCCCTGGCAGGAAGCAGGGGCACAAAAACTCCAACTCCAAGTTCCTTGGCTAAGGCTGGGGCACATGCCAGGGCATGCCTGTGTCCCCCGCCAAGCTGGGAGGGGGTTTGCAGGAGGAGGTGCTGTCTACACTGTCAGGCTCACATGCAGCTTTCAAACCCTTGCCTGTGAGACTGGGCAGGCTCAGCTGTCGTGCTGATACTTAGATGAGGTGTCGGGGGCATGGCTCACTTTCCCTTCTGACACAGCTGGGGACCTGGGACCCGAGGGAAGTGGGCTGGGGCCGGTACTGGGAGCACTTTGGGTGGCCGGTCAGCCTGTGCTCTTGAGAGTTGTCTGACCCCTTCATTAACATTTCCAGGGGTCTTTGGGACCCTGGGTGTTTTGGACCCTAATGAAGGGTGTGCTGGCCACAAAACGCCAGGGGTGTGCAGCAGGCCAGCTATGTCCCCTCCACCTTGCTCTGTGGTTGTGACAGCACAACCTCCCAAGGCTGCCATGGGAGGACGCTGACACCACAGAGACTGGCAGACACTGAGAGGGGTTGTGTGTATGTGTTTCTGGAGAACTAGTTTTTAACCATTCGCCAGCATACTCGAGGGGGCTCTTTGAGAAATGTGTCTAGAGGATCCAAGGTTATCACACACGTGTGCTTCTGTGAAAGGACCTCCTTGGGGACTGACACTTTAAGAGCAGGTGGCTGTCATAGCCAGTGCTATCTTTGACAAAGTATCCCCTGCAGATAGAGCCCAGAGGCAAGTCCTCAAGCCAGGCCTGCGTCTCGCCCCCCAGTGCCCACAGTTGACTGGGCTCCCTGGAGGGAAGGTGCTAGACTTAGGACTGGGGGCTGGCGGGAGTGGCGGGGGTCAGCTGGATCACTTGTTACCCTCAGGTGTCACGGGGGCCTTGGCTTTGGTTTTCTCCAGCAACAAAGTTCTCAGTTCCTTTCTTCCTCCTCCAGTGCTAATGGGACATTTGGTTTGCCAGCAAATTTTCCAGAATGTTCCTTTCTGTATTCAAGTCATTATCCTACATTCTACTTCAAAAAAGTAGCAATGACCAAAAAAAAAAAAAAAAAATCAACATAAAAAAAAAACGAACAGTTTTTCTTGTTTGGGTTCATAACAGCTTCATTTTAACCAGTATTTAGTGGCCAAGAGCATAACTGCTAATTTTAACAGTTAAATTTACAGTTTTAAACAGTTTTTATGATGCCCAGCGATATCCATTTGACAAATCTACTGTTAAAATAACTGTTTAAGCATTGCATTTGTCACTGAAAACGTTCTTTGTACTGCTAAATTGACTCATTTTAACTGCTATTTATTGTCAACAATGCTTTAAAAAATTACAGAGTGAGAACGTAGCAGTTTCTGTAACTTTGAAATGAAGTCACTCAAAATTGTTTGGATTACGTAGAAACACTGCATCTTAAACTGCTTCTATAAAAGACTGGGAAAATCATGTATTAAATTTGCAGTGAAAACTATTAAATTGATTTATAGTTAAACTGGAAATGGATCGCATGTGGCTGGGTAGGGGTGAAGCGTTTAACCAGGGCCTCCCCAGGTTCCCTCCATGTGCTGGAGGATGGACCCTCGCTGCTTTCCTTACAGACAGGCAAGTTCACCTGCAGAGTATAAAGTAAACCACAAAAGATAGAATCCTTGAGAATGAAAGTGAAATGTTAAATTTTATTTTGTCACTGATAAATGCTCATATTTAATTCACAGGGGTGATACATTACATGTTTCTGCAGAAAGAAAGCAATTTGGCAAAAAAATTTTTTTTTTTTTTTTTTTAGAGACAGAGTCTCACTGTACCGCCCTTGGTAGAGTGCCGTGCGTCACACGGCTCACAGCAACCTCTAACTCTTGGGCTTACGCGATTCTCTTGCCTCAGCCTCCCGAGTAGCTGGGACTACAGGCGCCCGCCACAACGCCTGGCTATTTTTTTTGTTGTTGTTGTTGTTGCAGTTTGGCCGGGGCCGGGTTTGAACCCGCCACCCTCGGCATATGGGGCCGGCGCCCTACTCACTGAGCCACAGGCGCTGCCCGGCAAAAAAATTTTTTAAAAAGATTTCTTTGAAAGTGTGTCTAAGAAACATTGAGGGTAGCAGCATTTTTGAGTCTATAACCTTTTATATATTTCGGGTAACATATTATATATATTATGTTGCGTATCCTATTTATATTGCATACAGATATCTTGTATTTCTTCTTTTGTAAAGCTTTTAAAACTTTAGTACATACTCATTTGAAACGACCATCTCCCCACCTGTCCACATGTTGTTCTGAGTCCAGACCTGTGTGTGGCGGGGCCAGTCAGAGCAATTATGAAATTTTAACAACAGAAAATAAAAATTGTTGAACATTATCTCAAGTAAAACGTTCAAGGCATCATCAAGAACAAAGGCATTCTTCATTTTAGGACCGAAATGCAGAAATAACTGTGTTCTCTACTCAAAGCACCCTTGTAATTTCAGGGAGAAATAATAAAAAAATAAATGCCAGGGTGCAACACGAGGCTTCTGCTGCATTTGCACGCAGTGGATTTCACGCCCAGTTTGGTGGGCTTGTTATATCACTTCAAAACTTCCCAGAGAGCTTAGGATACAGGGCTTAGGAAATCCTACGGGTGACCCACATAGACGGACAGAGATCTTTTCCGTCCGTCCCGTGGCAGAGATGGACAGCTGAGCCCCGGGAAGTGGCTGCCCATGCGCCCAGTCTCAGCCGTCGCCGTCTGCCAGACGCCGAGTACGCAAACCAGTGTGGGGGGCGCAGGAAGCTGCACGCGAGATGACAGGGTGCGGGCCTGCACCCAGCCCAGGGACACGCGTGGTGAGTAGACACGCCGTGACACACGTGGTGCAGTCACTGCAAAGGGACGCCGCCAGACCAGCCGAAAACAGCAACGAGGAGAGTGAATTCTTACTGGGAGAAACAGCAGAACCGTCCCCTACAAGAAGTGAGCTTCTCCAGAAGAGCAGGTTGCTGTGGCTGTCGTCTGTAAAACAAAGCAGAATAATAATCTTTGAGCAGAGGAGGAGATTTGGGTGAGAGTTTGTGGAGAGTCGTGTGAACTCACGTGTTTTTACTGCAAAGAGTTGGTCACCATGGCGCCTGAATAAGACACAAGAGTTCAGAACATGGATTCTGGGGGTGGGTCTTCAGTTGGATCCAAGTTTATGGTTAAAAACAAGCAAACAAACAACTACTCGCCAGAGCCGACCTGCCAGGGAGCTTCCCTGTGTAGTGGGGTGGGGGTGGGGCCTCCCTGTAAGTGAGGGGCGGAGCTTCTGGACTGGGGCGGGGCCTCCCTGTGCAGTGGGTGGGGCGGGGCCTCCCTGTGAAGTGAGGGGGCGGGGCTTCCGGACTGGGGTGGCACTTTCAGTTTGGGGCTGTCCATATCCAGAACCCACGACCCAGCCCTGGCGCATCCCTGGAGGCGTGATCTCCCAGGTCAAGCGGGCCTCGTCCTCTGCGTCTCCCTCACATTGCGTATTGGACCGCGGCCTCACCCAGAGCAGCAGCCCTGTTAGGACTTTGCCTGGATCCTTCAGGTCTGGGACAGGGCTGTGGCCTGAACCTGACGGTTGACTGAACAAGTCGTCCAGGGACACAGCTGTGCACTACTCAGTGGAGTTGACACTCTGTGCTGTATTTCCTTATGAACCATAAAATCTGCAACAGAGACCGAGAAACACCCCCAATCTTAACACCCAGTACCTCAACAAAATGACCTCAGGAGACCTGCTAGTAAACAGAGCATATCCACATCGGGGCCATTCGCCGATGTGTCCCAGAAACAGCCAACCCCGCTCCTCACCGCCCTCCCGGTGGCCCCTTCCCTCTCTGCTTGAGTCAGGCACCTGTCCATTTCCTTCCCACTTAGCTCCGCACTAGGGATAAACTCCAACTGAATCTACAGGTCTGGTCTTGAAAAAGAATTTGATCATTATAAACTTTTAAATGCAAGCTCAAACAAAGCAACTCACTATTCTAATTTGCCCACCTGTTCAAATTATTCACCACCGCGAGGCTGTATCCCGCCTGCTTCTCTTTCTCCACTTGCTGGTTATTGTCTTATTTACAATGGATGCAAGTTAATAAACCCAATTAAATATATAATATCTACTCATGAATAATCAGCGAAAGAACTGAATGTTCCCCAAGTAATTTCAGATGTGTCCTGCGCCTTGGGTCTCAATGAGCTTTGCACACAGCTCCTACCTGTGCCGGGCTCTGCCTGGTTTTCCAGAGTTTGAGATACCAGGTTAAGATACGTCTGTGCAAAGATTTAAACACAAACATTAGTCTGTATTTATACCTTGGTTTATGTTGCTCACCAATATGGTTCAAATTTCTTAACTAATTAACCAATGACCATTTGCCTAGTAATAGAGAGATCTGACTTGATCAGCCTCTTGGTGGAGCACCTGGCTGGTGGGAACAGTGCGAACAGTGGGACTGGTCGGAGTGTGCAGACCCCGCCCAGTCTTCAGCGGGAAGAGCCAGCACTCAGAGCTCAGATAATTTCAAACAGACCTGCACCCACCCCTCCTCTGAGGAAATGCTTTACCCAAATACTTACAGAACTAATTGACCAATTAGAAAATATTCAGGAAGAGTGAGTGCCTGATCTAAAACTCCCTGACAAGGCTGCTGTGCGCTTTTTTGTTTAATAGGCTTCCAGACATATGTTCCGCACTCACAGACGACGCCATCTCGGGTCTCTTTAAATTTGTTGCCAGCAGATGTTTGTTCCCAGTCCCATTTTGGCAGAATAGAGGCCTGTTTCTAACCTGCCAGGCCTGTCCTGCCACAGGCTCTGGAACACACACAGTGATGGCCCGGACATTGTCTTGGGCGACCCTCGGGGGAAGGGCTGTCACATGAGCAGAGAGACCACTGAGTACTCATCCCCACCTGGTTCTGCCTGCTCGGCGTCCAGTTCCTTCCAGGCCAGGTACTGGTGGTGGCTGTGCTAGACAGGGCCGTCCAGACAGCTGGAGCCAGGAGGAAGTGCATGTGCTCACACAGTGAGAGGGAGAGGCAGGAAGCTTGCAGGGAATCAGCTTGCAGGATCAGGGGTGCTGGAGGTCCAGTCCCCACATGTGCCATCTGCACCCTGGAGACCCAAAACAGCCACTGGTATGATTTATTCTGTATCCAAAGACCTGAAAACGGAGGGGCTGATGGTGAGATTCTGAGTTCCAGGGCAGGAGTGACCCGTGCCTGGCTTGAGCACGCGGAAGACGGAGGAATTCTCTCCCTTTCCTGCCCTGTACTCTCTTCTGGCCTGGTGGACTGGATGGCCCCATCCACACTGGGGAGGGCGTCTGCTTCTCTCTGCCCACAGATCCAAGCACTGATCTCCAGAAGCACCCTCACAGACACATGTGGGCATGATGCTGTGGCAGTCAGGCTGCTACAGAGTCAGTGATCACAGGCCCTGCACATAAAGGCAGGTGTCCTCAGCCTGTTATCTTAAACCCACTACTACATTTAATTTCTGTACCACTGTAAGCCGGAAAACAGGTTCCCTACCGAGTGAGGACCTTGAGCTTGGAGGCCAGTGGTGTGTAAACAAGCTTTAGGGGAAGTGCCTTCTCTTTGCAATGCTCTGGCACCTGTGGGGACATCCTTGCCTCTGGCCATGGGTTGCTGCCCGCCGTGACAGATGCCTGACGGCAGTGGGGTGTCTGTGCATGTGTACCCCATGTATGCACCATCCTGCCAGTGCTGTGGGTCTGGTAAGAAATGCTGAGGAGAGTTCAGGGCAGCGGGGAGCTGTGTTGTCAGCAGTGCCAGGCCCAGGACTGGGGACCTGAACAACTGGGCTTGCCCTAAGGGTTGTTTCAAAGTAAACTTCTATGAAATTCTAGCAAAGTTTGGAGGAAAATAAGAGGCAGGTAGTGGGCCAACCTGGGATTCATCTCTTTCTCTGCTGTGGGTGGATTTGGTCCGGGTTTCCACCTGATCTTCGCATGGTTCCTAGTGATCGTCCTGGCTGCAGGCCTCCTGCAGAGCTCAGGGCAAACTCAGGCTGGGTACCAGTGGCCTCACTCACTGCCCTGGGGCCTGCCTGTTGATGAAATGCATGGTCTTTTCTCCTGGTAGAACAGGCTTGTGTCTTTGGGTTTCAGCTTTTTAATGGACAGACCCTCTGTGCTGACCCCAGCCCAGGATTAGCTGCTCCCAGCCTGCTGTGGCTGGCCAGGGCAGCCAGGCAGGCTCATTGAGCTGGAGCTGCTGTGCATGCAGCTCAGAGGCATTTGCCCAGGGGCAGAGCCACCTGCAGTTGCAAAGCCTCCGTGCAGGCCACCCAGGACTGCCCAGGGCCCTCCCTGCCAGGCCTGACTCCAAAGGGCAGGTGCTCCTGGATCTTTCCCTAACTTAGTCCCAGATACATCAGGTGACACTCACCACCTGCCCTGGGACAGTTTAGACTCACTTCAAATCCCAGGTGAGTCTGAAAGGAAGACGGCTGTAGTCTAGGTAGTTTAACAGAATAATGCCACCCCCCTCCAGCGTTTGTTACCACAGCCCCTCCTTTGCCCTCTCCAGGATGCTGGAAACAGCTGCTTTTCTTCCCAGGATCACGCAGGTGAGAGGATCTTCTGTAAGATTTTACCAAGGTGACCAGAGGCAAGGCCAGGATGCTGGAGGTGTCCCTGGACTGTGGGTTTCCGCGGCCTCAGGGTGGGGGTCCCTGCAAGACTTCCTGTTTGCAAGGTGATGACCACATCCTGGACTAACATGCGCGTCCCAGGGCCAGGTGTTAATTAGTGAGGGAGACTTCACGGACAGGGTTGGCAGGAAATGCGCCTGAGTTAATAAGGTCCTAACAATGTGGCACCTGGCAAGGAAATAGTCGGCTGCACCAGAGGTTTATTCTCTGAGGTTTGATCTCAGTGTTTTACAAACGTGCTGCAGACGTGGCCATGCAGACGTGGCCACGTGGATGTGAACATGAAGCTTCTTCTTCAGTGGAATGCCAGCTTTGCTCAGTCCCTGCCTTCCCTGCGGTCGCTCTGTCAAGTCCTGTGGGGGTTCCTCGTGTCTCCAGCAGGAGCAGCAGGTCCTGCTGCTGACAGCTCTTCCAGGTTTGTCCTGAGAGCCACAGCAGCCCAAACAGAGCCCTTGTGCTGCTTCAGAAAATGTGGGGCTCAAAACCATTCCTCTCATCTGCCCACTCTGCCTTTTCCCTGGCACTGCCCTGGGGAACTGCCCTGGTGCCCCGCTACCTCCTGCCTTCCCCTGGTGGCCATGGCTGCACTTATTAGGTTTGGTCTCTGGAGTTTGCCTGACTGCCAATGGGGTGGGGAAGGAACTATTCTTAAGCTTACTTACCAGTGCTGGCTGCATGTTGCCGCCCACTAGGTCCTGAGAAGCTTCAGCCCAGGGACACCAGCCCTGCTCTCAGGCAGCTGTGTCAGGGTCCAGCAGCCTGGCTGCATGTTGCCCTGCAGGAGGGGCCATGTCGCTGGCGTTCATTGGGCTCCCCTGGAAGGCCCAGGGCACTCTGCTCACCAGGGCTGTAGAAATGGCTGGGAGGGGCACCGCCATCTCCAGGCCAGGCTGGCCCCTGGTGACCATGCTGTCCTGGGCTGGGCTTTGGGTGGAGGCGATGATACATGATGCTGGTCAGATCCCAGACACTGGCCAGATGTGGTCTGGAGCCAAAGAACTGTGTGCTGCATAGACGGTTGGTCTGCCCGGCCTGTGGTCCTGCACCCAGGGCATGTGGAGGGGTGG
The DNA here is from genome assembly GCF_027406575.1 of Nycticebus coucang. Classification (NCBI taxonomy): domain Eukaryota; kingdom Metazoa; phylum Chordata; class Mammalia; order Primates; family Lorisidae; genus Nycticebus; species Nycticebus coucang. The sequence goes on along the minus strand of NC_069798.1, from coordinate 71,160,908 downwards.
CCCGTCTAGACTTCCCTGTCTGCTGGACGTCCTGCCTGGGCAGGACATCCTACTTAGGTCATACCCCAACAGGGTTCCACAGAATTCTGCCTAGATTGCCCCTGATGGGGGTGGGAGGCATGTCTCTCACTGTTGGGGGGGTCTCTCCCTGATGGGGATCTCTCCCTGATGGGGGTTTCTCCCTGAAATGATTTCTGGCCCCCCTGAGCTCCCTCTGGCTCCTGGGTGGGCGATTGGGAGGGGCACGGTACAGCTGCTCTGACCTGCCTGGAGCCCTTGTCTTGTGGGAAGAGCTAGTATAGTGGAAAAGGGCAAAAGGAAGCTTTCTGGAAAATTCTTGTCACCACCCACCACCCAATGGCCGAGATGGTAAACTGGGAATCCAGCACTGGGACTGGGACAACAGAGAGGAGCATGCCTGCACCAAGAGCAGAGGGGTCTGCATGAAGGAGGGAGTTCCTGAAGGCCACAGTGTCACCTGGACGCAATGATCAGTGTGGGCGGAGGAATTGCTGCCGGGGTGGGTGGGGGTGGTCAGGGCCGGGGCACAACCTTAGCTGGGAGAATGTGCTGTTCCCAGGACGTTTTCCTCTCTGTGCATGGAGAAGTGTCTGTGGATGGTTTTTCCTTGTCCTCTCTGATACTCCAGACCCAGGAGATCTGGTCCTATGTATACTCAGATAAGATAGCACAGTGTCTGTGGCTCTGAGGCTTTGTACTGGTAGAGCAGGAGGAAGCTCCTTAGGGGTCCCATGATTGGGGGAAGGCCAGGGTATTCTCTCAATGAGGGCGTAGTGGGGCTCTCTGGTGCTGATGGCTCAGGTGGCAGTCCTGGGAGTCAACAAGAAGGGCTGCATAGCCACCGTCCTTGCTGCCTGGACCAGCCCCTGTGAAGTAGGGTTTGTGGTAAGCCTGGGTGAGAAGATGCAGGCTCTTGGGTGCTGGAGCAGGGCCCTGGCACCTGCCTCAAAGAGCTCTCGGCCTTCTGGAGGGAGCCTGTGTGTCAGTGAGCACAAGAACCGGAGAGCCTGAGGTAGGGAGCCAGCAGGCCCTGCCTACCAGCGCCCACAGCCCCTGACCGCCCTGATCAAAATCAGATGTGGTGATAGGGCAAGTGAGGAATGGTTGAAACCAAGGTGGCATGGAAATTAGCTGTTTCTTGACCTTGAAGCTCATAACCCCTGAGTTATAACACATTAACATGTGAGCTCAGCCAGGACCAGTGGGAGTCACATGTCAGCGTCCACCAGCAGGGAGCTTCATCCCTGCAGGAACGGCCAAGTCCTGTGGAGATAAGTGCCCCAGCCAGCTGTATGTGTGGGTGCAGAATCAGAAGCCTGAACCTCAGCCCTTCCTCTCATCTCCTCAAATATCCCTTGGGGCCTCTGTGTTTTAGGTATTTATTCATCTGCTCATTCTTGTTCACGAGGTATTTACTGCAAGTGCTCGGGGTGAGTATGTGGGCTCACTAAGTGAGGGGTTGAATGTTGAAAGCAGCTCTTCCACATGGAACTAGGCAGCACAGTGGAGGACTAGACAGAAACATCACCCACTTCTGTATTATTTTTACAATCCCTTTTTTTTGAAGAATTACCTGATTTTGACAAAGTTCTAGGACAGTAAATATGGGAAGTCAGTGAATTTGATAAGGCCTCTTACTTGGCATTTCAGCCTGAGTGTGTGTAGAGTGACGCCTTCTATGGCAGGGAGATGGGTCACGGGTCTGTTCCTTGCCTCAGGCTGGCAGCGTGCAGTTGGGGTGGCATCACCTCACGACTTTATTTAGGTTCTGTGATTAAACTTATAACAAGATAAGGTAGTTAAGGATAAAACCTGTTTCCCTCTGGCAGTGAGAGAGATCCTGGCTTGGGGAGCAGCCCAGGGCAGCCTGCACCCAGGTGGTGTCTTCTCCAGGCCCAGCACTCTGTCTGTAGAAGCCTCTCAGCCCCTCCTGATGGACATCTGTCCCTTCCAGGCTGGTCCCTGGGCCTACTGGGGCCCAGTCCGTCACTCAGGCAGACAGGCTGAGCTGACATGGGCCAATGTGCACCAATGGGGCACAGCCCTGGGAAGGGAATGGAGCCTGCCCCCCCAGACCCTTCTTCCGTGGGGGTGGGGAGACACATGGGGCATCTTTGGGACATTAGAGAAGCCAATGGGGCTGGAGCATCAGGTGTGAAAGGACCCACCAAGAAAACTCCAGATAATCAAGTTAGCCTGCACAAAGAGCCCTGATGAGGTCTGCCGTTTCCCTGTCTCAGAAACAGCATCAGTCTGGCCCACTGGGCATAGGAGTGGCGGCATGATGCCCTTGCTCTTTCTGACATCACATTCAAGTTCTTGCTTGGCAAAGTGGAATGTCATTATCTCTTCCTAAGATGTCACCATTCAATCATCCTTTTCATGACAATACTTTCACATTGACCAGGCTTTGTAAGATTGTCTTTGCTCTGCTCATTCTGAGCCAGGATAAAGGCCTCTTGCTCATTCTTCACCAGTGGGTCCCTTTGCTGGTCTGCCAGGGGCCGTGCTGAGCAGGGAAGCTATGTGATATCTGGGCAGATCCCTGCCCAGCGGGCGGGCAGGTCCACCTGCTGTGGTGAGGCAGGGTCAGTGTGGTGTCAGGCCATTTATCAGGTGGGCTGGAGGGGCAGTTCAGTGAGGAAAGTGCTTACAGAGGAGAGTAACTGTGCGGGGAGTTTGGACGCTCCACCTGCAATCCCTCCCATTCCCTGGACCACCAGACACTTGACTTTCCCATCCCTGGACCACCCTGGACCACCAGACACTGGACAAAGGAGCAGAAGGAGCTGAAATACAAAGGAGATGTTTCTGGGGCTGACATAGAAACAACACATGCTGGGAGAACATCTGTGGACTCTGCTCAGGGTCCCCAAGCTTCGTCTTAACTTTGCTTTTTATGGGGACAGCGCTTGCCCCTTGAGAGACTGTGGTATCCCTGCAGTGGTGAGCTCCAGCATCGTCTGAGACAGAGCTCTTGGTATGGGGGATCCTCACAAGCACAGGTGGGCTTTGCAGGGGGTTCTCAGACCTCACCCTGTGGGGATGAAAGGAGCCGATGGTGGGTTTTCTGCAGTGCTGTTCCATGCAGGGTCCTGCCAGCCTGTTGCTGGTGGGGATGTTGACTCAGATTTTTCTGCTGTGTCGTCCAGTCATCACGTCCTGAAGGAGACCCCCCAACCAGCAGTAAAGCTCCGTCATCTCCCATCTCTGTCCAGAGTCAGACCAGGAGCTCTGGATTCATGCCATCCCCTCTCTGGCTCATAATAAGCTGGTAGCTCAGCAGCCTCTTTTTTGAATTGGCTGGGAAGGCAGGCAAGCTTTACAACCCAAACAATCAATTTCAAGCTGCCGAACCCAATCAGGCCGGATGGAGAGTGACCCTTTAAATTGAGTGTGAAATTGGGAGATGGCGCCTGTCCTCCTCCGGGTGTGGGGGGAGCTGGAAGAGCAGCCCTGCTCCTGCAGACACCTGTGTGAAGGAAACCACGGCCTGCGTGGGCTTTGGGCAGCTAGAGCCCAGGCCATGTGCCCACCGGCCTGCGTACCGAGTCCAGATAGCAGGCTCCGTGCACTTGTAAATCTATGTTGTGTCTCTCCCAGGGTCTGATTTTAATTTGGGTAATATTCCTGTTAATAATAACATCTAATTACAACATCCATTAAAAGTTACTAACATTAATTTAACAGGGAGAAAATCTAATAGAGTTCTTAGAGCGATATTGGCATTTTTCCATTAAATTAATGTTACAAACTTTTAACAGGATGTCTTAAATGGGCATCGTTAGTGTTGGGAATATTAAACAAATTAAATTCAGGCCTGTAATATGAGGTGGGAGCCCATCTATGAATCCAAACCAGGAGTCTACCCAGCTCTTTCATCCACTTAAAATATTTGACAGGAAGCTGGGAGGCCGAGCAGCAATGGGCGCCCCAGACTTCTGGTAGATTCCACAGGGGAATGATGGAATGAAGAGCTCCCTGGGCCAGGCACTCAGGTCCTTATATCTACACAGTTACAAGGACTCAGAGGATGTCACAGCTTTGCTTTAAATTGTAAAATTTCTCTCTGAAATCTGTCATCTTCTCAGATTTTGTTTCCTGTGTTGGGTGAAGTAACATTGTCAGTAAGAGCCCAGGTGGCTTCATGAGCTGGGTGTCAGCAGCTGGGGGGTGTCTTCTCCAGACCTCCTCTGTGGTGCCGGCTGCCTGCTCAGACTCCACTGCTGACTGCAGGTGTGCAGGACAGTGGCTGAGGATGGGATCAGCCCTTTCCGTGGCCCTCAATGCTACCTGTTACCAGGAAGTCGGTGCTCTCTCTCGGGAGCCGGAGACTTCGGAAGCAGGGCTGATGTCCCAGAGGGAATTTTGATGCCTCCATTTCGGAGTATTAGAAAGTTGATTCCGTTGGACATTTCACTGAGACTATTCCATGAAAGCAAATATTACCTGCTTAGAAGGACTTTACTAGACTTTGATAAGAGTTAGGACAAGGATGAGGTCACAGAGTGACCTTGACTCCTGGAGAGGTTTCCAGAAAGGCTCTGTCTGCAAGGTCCCTGTGCATGCCCCCTGCCCATCATGGTTTGTACCTGGGGCACAGCCAGAGGTTGGGGATGGGGAGGTCTCTCCCTGAGACAAACGTCCCTGCCCTTGCATTTAAGCAGCTCAGACTCTTGGGAGGGGCAGGAGGTTTTGCACCTTCAGCGCCTTCTGGGCCAGGTTAGCTCGGGAGGTAATGAGCATGACCTTATGTCTGAGCAACCTGGGCTTTGAGGCCAGTTCCACTTCCTCAGTGGCTGGGAAAAGAACACTTGTGTGCATTTTGGGTGCAAAGATCTTTCCTCCTTCAGAAGGAGGAAAGCAAGATGTCCCAGACTGTCAGGTTTCTGTGGCATCCTCCTGGCCCCTCTTCCCTGTTCTCCAAAAAGGTGGTATCTCCTGGGATGTCCTCGGAGAGGACAAGTCACAGAGCCAGACAAGGGACAGTGCTGTAAGTGGTTGCTGTGCTCTAGCCTGCTGCCCCAGCTGTGCTGAGCTCTGGCCATGTGGCCTTGGGTAGGCCTGCTCCTCAAAGTTGGGCTTTGGTTGTGGAGAGGATGGGCTTGGGTTGTGGAGAGGATGGGCTTGGGTTGTAGAAAGGATGGGCTTGGGTTGTGGAGAGGACGGGCTTGGGTTGTGGAAAGGACGGGCTTGGGTTGTGGAGAGGACGGGCTTGGGTTGTAGAAAGGATGGGCTTGGGTTGTGGAGAGGATGGGCTTGGGTTGTAGAAAGGATGGGCTTGGGTTGTGGAGAGGATGGGCTTGGGTTGTGGAAAGGACAGGCTTCTCGACAGGACATGGTTCGCTAAGGGCAGAACCTGATGATTGCTGAAATGAGTTGTTATGAGGAACATATTTTATATGGGACATAAATACATGTATGTGTGTGTCTCTGTGTGTGTATAGCCTTGGTAGACTTCCCAGTTTGCTATGTAAGCAGTGTATACATAGGTCTTGGCCATGTGCAGTGGCATACAGATGGCGGGTGGGCAGCACGTCATGCAGAGGGGTGGTTGTGGAGAGGGGTGCTCCTGCCCTGAGTGGGAGGAGCTCACAGGGACACGGCAGAGTGGTTCCAATCCTGAGAATAGAAGAAGTTCAGCCTGAAAATGTTACAGCTTCTTTTCTTCAAGAACACTAGCAGGCTGTGCTAGACTTTATCACAGAACGCCTGGTGTGGGCTGAGTGCCGCTCACTCTCCTGGTAAGAACTATTGTTAGAAAGTAGCTATGTCCTCCACACACGTCCTTTCTCTGCTCTGAAAACGTCTGAAAACTTGAGGTATCTTAAGCACATTTAACTGAACTCAGTGAAACCTGCTTAAATAAAGAAATCCCAGTGTTTTTCTAAAGCTCCTTATTTGGTTTTAACCCTGTGATGTACATGACGTGTACAGGTTATACATATTCACACAGATCGTTAGTGGGGCGCTTCTGCAAGGGGAGAGCATGTGGCCCCGTAAGTTCACGGGTGTGTGTGCCTGGCAGGCTGAGATGCTCTGCTTTAAACGTGTGGGCATTAGCCCAAGTGGGCCGAGTCTCAGTGCTGCGCGCGCCCCTCCTGGCTGTGGTGCTGGAGACCGTCCCTTCCTCTGCAGACTTGGTTTTCCCCTCTGTCCAGAGGAGCCCCTCCTGGCTGTGATGCTGGAGACCGTCCCTTCCTCTGCAGACTTGGTTTTCCCCTCTGTCCAGAGGAGCCCCTCCTGGCCGTGGTGCTGGAGACCGTCCCTTCCTCTGCAGACTTGGTTTTCCCCTCTGTCCAGAGGAGCCCCTCCTGGCCGTGGTGCTGGAGACCGTCCCTTCCTCTGCAGACTTGGTTTTCCCCTCTGTCCAGTGGAGCCCCTCCTGGCCGTGGTGCTGGAGACCGTCCCTTCCTCTGCAGACTTGGTTTTCCCCTCTGTCCAGTGGAGCCCCTCCTGGCCGTGGTGCTGGAGACCGTCCCTTCCTCTGCAGACTTGGTTTTCCCCTCTGTCCAGAGGAGCCCCTCCTGGCCGTGGTGCTGGAGACCGTCCCTTCCTCTGCAGACTTGGTTTTCCCCTCTGTCCAGTGGAGCCCCTCCTGGCCGTGGTGCTGGAGACCGTCCCTTCCTCTGCAGACTTGGTTTTCCCCTCTGTCCAGAGGAGCCCCTCCTGGCCGTGGTGCTGGAGACCGTCCCTTCCTCTGCAGACTTGGTTTTCCCCTCTGTCCAGTGGAGCCCCTCCTGGCCGTGGTGCTGGAGACCGTCCCTTCCTCTGCAGACTTGGTTTTCCCCTCTGTCCAGTGGAGCCCCTCCTGGCCGTGGTGCTGGAGACCGTCCCTTCCTCTGCAGACTTGGTTTTCCCCTCTGTCCAGTGGAGCCCCTCCTGGCCGTGGTGCTGGAGACCGTCCCTTCCTCTGCAGACTTGGTTTTCCCCTCTGTCCAGTGGAGGTGTCTCAGCAGTCACCTGTGGGTCTGTTCTAAAGATTAGAAGTAATTTCTTGAGCACTCAGCCCTCTGTGTGGTGCAGAACACTTTCTAGATACATGGAAACCAGTATTTGTATTTTCAAATAGCAACTTGAAAGTAGAGAAAAGAATGAGGTTTTAAAGGCTTTTCTGAATCTATGGTTTAATGAAATAATATATATATACATATATATATAATTACAACAGAAAAGATTTGTAATAATTCCCTTGCTATTCATATCACAATTGTGTCTGGGAGACTGAATGAATGTAGGATGTACATACATTTAAAAACGCTGATTGAAGTTAATATGTGGCAAACAGCCTCCGTGTGTGCTGTGAGACGTGAGTGACGGTGTCACACAGAGCCCTTTGTTTCAGGGACTCACTGCGGATGGGAGAGGATTCCACTTGGAAAGCAAATAGAGCTCCATATGATGGGGTAAATTTGGTGTAATGGGTAATATACACAAAATGATTTTGGAACCAGATGGAATTCACTCAAGAGCTAAGTAGTTTGGTGTATGTGTCATTGAAGTTGGTTGTATTTTTAGAAAAGTTATGGAGTGAGAAATCAGACATGAGCAAAACATGAAAAAGAAATCGCATAAGCACCCCCTTCTATGCCGGGCACCAGGGAACACAGCGCGTTCTCACCACGCACATCTCAGCAGTTTGGATGTCATGTGCCCCAGGCAGAGGCCTGAGCCTCGGACGCCCAGTGAGGGGCTCATGGAGGCCCCTGCCCTGCCAGGCAGGTTCCCCCAATCCATGGCACTGAGCTACTGTTAATTAGCTTGATCTGTTCTAGTAACTTTGCTCAGGAGCTGCAGGGCTGCGTACCTTCTTGCTGTTAGCAATGTGCCCTCTAATGAGGGAGGGAGCTGCGAAAGCCTCTCTGCCTGGGCCCAGGAAGGTCCTCTCACTCATACTAACTGGCCTGGAGATGACACCAGTCCAGTTAAGACCTGCAAGTCATCTGTCATAAGAGCTCCTGACACAGGCCGACCCTCCAGGCTTCATGGAGGGAGCCCTCAACACAGGGCAGAGAGCTGCAGCATGAAAACACCCTGACCTCGTCCCTTTCTGCAGGTGTCCCCAGGCTCCTTCTGGACAGGAAGCCTGACTTGTCTTTTTTTTTCCTTTTTGCAGTTTTTTGGCCAGGGCTGGGTTTGAACCCACCACCTCTGGCATATGGGGCCGTTGCCCGACTCCTTTGAGCCACAGGTGCTGCCAGCCCGACTTTACTTTATGCTGTTCCCCTAATAACTAAAACATTTAGTGAGCACACATGTGAAAAGAAAATGCTTCAAGATCATTCTGTCTGTGCACATAAGAGCTTTCCCATTGTTTCTTGTGCTCAGTCACCCGCGCTCATCCCTGAGTCTGCAGGTCCCCAAAATTCTCAGTGTGGCCATCACCTGTGAGCACCGGACTTGGGGCTTTTCTGTGAAATTGCAGGTTTGCGTTTATTTCCCAGGTAGACGGGCCTGGCCCCGGCTTGGGACAGCTCACTGTGCCCAGTGGAGGGAACTCATTCCGTTATTCAAGCCATGAACTTTGTGTTCACCATGTCCTGCACTTTCACATAGGTCCCACAGGAATGCTGCTGCTGCCTCTCAAAAGCCACCACACCGCAGGTGGGCCGCAGGACAGGCCTCAGGACACAGAGCCTGGGTATGGGAAGGGCGTGTCCTTCCAAGTTCACTGACCTTCTGTTCTCGGAGGGACAGGGGACCTTATGAGATCCTCAACAAAAGACATGGAGACACTTCATTAAATGAAATTTGAGGGGAGATGTTAGGGGTGACGGCCCTTTGAATTATGAGAAAAAAAGATTTTATAGGATTTGAGTAAACACTTGGCATTTTGAGCTTGCTGGACTGGGTTTATTTCAGCTTTGAACAGCTGTCTGACCAGAGCAGAAGGGAGTGTGTGTGTGTGTGTGTGTGTCTCGAGTGTCTGGGACGTGTCCCCAGGAGGCAGAGGGAGGCGGACCGCCCTTCCTCCATTGCTCGTGTTCTCCCTGGAGATCCCGGCTAGAGCGCAGCCTCTTTATTAATGCAGGAGATAGCCGGCCTATTAAGATGAAACAAAGGGTACAGGGAAAAACTGGCCTCAATGTGGCTCGTTTGGTAGAATTTACACATAGCTGAATGAATTAAACGGTTAGATGCTGGGTGACGTCTCCAAATGTGCCGTTCATTGAAAAGCAGCGGCAAACCCATTTAAGTGCAGTTTGTAAAATGCAGTGTTTAGTTTATCTGGACATTTCTTGCCTTTGCTTATCTTTCTGTCTATCTCAGAAAATCTCATTAAACAATTAAATGTTCTTTTAATTGGTACATCTCCTGATTTTATTAGGCAGGGGCAATAAGTTTGACAGAATCCCGAGCCTGACACTGGCAGGCCTGAGGTTGGATGCAAGAAACATCCGCTCACGCACAGGGAAGAATGCCTGCCAGTGCGACTCCGCGGCAGGAACTTAGCGCAGGCCGGGGGAGCACCCCACGTTGCTCAGATGCACCACTTGGGAAAATGGACTCTGGGCAGAGTATGGCTTGATCAGAGCTACATCCAGCCTGACTGTTTGGCTTTCAGAAGTGGTTGAACCAGCTGCTCCAAGAACCCAAATCGTGGCTTGTTTGGAAAAGAATCCTCTCTGGAAGTGACAGTGTCTACAAAATGCCCTGGTGTTTCCTCATAGTCTGGTGGCAGCTTCAGAAGAGACCTCATTTGCCTCCACTGCAGAAGGTAGTCCATGGGGAATCTGCCTTGTGGATAATTAATTGGCAGGGACTGAGCTCCACACAGGAGCTGTTGGTGACACCCCAGGGCAGGCCTGGGGTGGCTGTGCAGAGACACAGGACCCACACAGACTTGGTTTTAGTTAAAGATCATGAAAACAATATGTCCTGGTTTTTTCATTCAGGCTTATCTAAGTTTAAATTCCTTTTTAAGATATGTGGATGATAATGAATGTTCACTTGTCTATCCAAACTTCTGAAATACGATGTGGATACTGGTTATCAGCATCTACCTCATCCCCCCCATTAATATCAGCAACCTGGTAACAAGAGATCACATTTGTAGCTGCTATGAGGATGTGACGAAGGCTTGGATGTATCTGCAGCAAAGTGGTTATGGTCAAAACGTATTTTAAATTTATTTCTATCTACATCAAAACATAGAGCATGAAACACCATGTGCTATAAATAAAAGATGTGGAATGAATTATATCTCTTATCTAAATTATGAGACAGAGTAGAATGGTAGCCAACCTCATAATTTAATATCCTTTAGGATATAATGGTATGTTTTGTTTAACTGGTAGGACTCAGGCAATCAGCATGACATAAAACATAAATTAGCATGATGCTAAAACAAATACAAATATTTGTGCATCTTATTGTGCAATCAGGCACGGGCAAAACGGGAATGCTGCTTTGCAAAGCCTATCTGCTTTTAATTAAAAGAATACCCAAGTAGAACATCATGCTTAACATTAGAAGAAGAAACTCAATAAAATTCTCCAACCAGCCTACTTATGACAAAATGATTGATTTTCCTTTAGAATGGTCACACCATAGATTTTGGTAATATGACTTATCGATCACCGCTCTGAGTGCTTTCAGCACTATCGATGGGTTGAAGATACACAGAATCCCACACACGACTGGATTTCCTCTGCTGTCCAGGAAATTGTGGACATCTGGTTTCTCTCAGCTCTTGAAATTCTCATTAGTGAAGGTTTGCAGAGAGTAAATCCTGGTCTTCTAGGAAGTGAGTTAATTAGGAGTCGGTGTTACACTTTTCACTGGTTTCATTGCAGTCTTTACACTTCTGTGATGGCTATTAAAAATGGCTCCCTGCTCACTCTGGCTTGGGAGCAGTGTAGCTGACTGTCCTGTGAACGGCGGCCTTAGCAAGGTCATTTAGAGCTCACTGGTGTGAGGGGTGACAGGGACAGTCTTCTAAGCACCCAGTAAATCAATCGTGGTTAGCTCAGGACTTGCTTCTTGCCCAGTAAGGCTGGGTGGCGGAAGGGGGGAGTGCACTTTGGCAACACGCCACCCGCGGGTCCTTCTGCGGGGCTATCAGAGTTTGATCTCATTATGGGCAATGCTAACATTTCTGGGAGGTCAGCTTTCACGTGGTTTTGGCAGGGTCATTGGAGTGAAGTATATTTGGAGTCCTGCAGGAGTCCTGCTGATGTAGCCAGCTCTGCACACACTGAAATTTGTTTGACATGAATGTTTGGAAAGAACAGCTGGGTGGGTGAAGTGTGACCCTAACCTGCCCATGTCCTGGAGCCTCCACTTCTCTCTGTATTGGCTGCCTTCATCCCCGCTGTCTCAGTATAGACTAGCATCATTTTCTCTCTCTCTCTCTCTCTCTCTCCTTTTTTTTGTCCTTTTTTGTTTTTTCCCCTTCTTTTCACTGCTCAGCTTCAACATCCTGGTGCCTGGGTCTTTCTCTTTAAGTTAATCCCAACTGTCCATCCTGCCTGGCCTAGCCCTGACTTTCTCCCTGACTATCCTCTGTACACATCGGCCCAGTCCAACCCCTCCTCCAACTTCTAGACTCAACATCTCAGCCACCTGCTGCCACTTCTCTGTTCACAAACACCAGCCTGGTGCTCTCTGCTGGGCTGGTAACCCATGGAGCCCACTAAACATTTAATGTGATTGTTTTGTGTTTCTCAGACTCTGCCCTCATAGAATTCAAAGGACATGGTGAGATGGCCACAGATTCTTGTCGATTAATTGGTAACAGGAGTGCTTATTGGAGCCTGATATTGATACAAAAATGTTGCAAAGGTAAAGGCTGATGGGAGATGAGAAGCTGTGTAGGGACACTGTAATGCTGTGTGCTGGTGAGTGTGTGTGAACCATCCTCTCAGGAGCCAGTCAGCAGGTGCCAGGTGCAGGACAGTCTGACACTAATTAAAAGCAAAGAAGAGAGAAGTAAGGAAGATGTACGTAGAACAATAACCACCCGTGATGCTGATGCAGGGCAATGCAGGTGAGCACGTCTCAGGAGACACCGGGAAAGGCTGGCTCCAGGCGCCATGAGGGCAGTGGGAGGTGAAGGTGAGCAGCTCTCTGCAGAGGGTACCTGCCTGGGACTCATGTCTAGTCGGCCAGGGAGCTTCTCTTTGCTTGCAGCTCCCTTCTGGGAGCAAACAGGCTCCATCTCCATGAACTGATTCATTAGCAAGAGTCAGAGAGACACAGGGACCACAGTGACTGTCTCTCCCCTTTGGAAAGGCCCAGAGGCCCCAAGGAACCTCCCTTATCCCACATAGACCAGGGGGATGTGGCCTCCTGCTCCACAGCTAGCACCTCCCTGCAACCTTAGGCCCCAAGGGCATCAGTCAGAACAGAAGGCCGGGTGTGACCTGCACTGGGTCATGGAGATGTTTGGCCTCTCTGCTCCCTCCCAGTCCAGTGAGCTGGTCTGATGGGAATGTAAATATCTACTCTGATTGCTCAGGAGGGACATGCGGACAGTCGGCAGCACTCAGGGTCTTCCAGGCTCGCTCGCGGCCCATGTGCGCACCGCTATGCACGAGTGTGCATGCCTTTACGTGTGCGTACATGTGACTGTGTGACTGTGTGTGCATGTCTGCGTGGCATGTTCCCTCTGCACACTGTGCACAGATCCTTGGAAACTGCGTGTTTAAGCCCAGCAATTTGCAGCAGGACTGTAAATAATGCCTCTTTGTCCAAAGTCACCTCATCGCAGTGCTGACAAAGAAAACTGGTTTTGTTACTTGCAATTGTTTTGTTTAAAGTTGGACGTTACCTGAGGATGCATGTGCTTGTGAGTGTGTGTCTTTACACATGTGTGCGTGTTCACAAGACCACATGTTGGTTCTAACCAAGGACTCAGGGACTGGCCTGCAGATTGAGAATGTCGGTGAGGCTGGGCTCCGCGGAGGCCCCGTCCGTGTGGCAGATACTGGCTGCAGCTGGAGTGTGACCGTGTGAATTTGCTCAGGGGGATTGCAGTGGGATTTCCATATTTGCTGAGAGCCAGGGGTCCTGAGCCCACGCCCCAGCTGTGGAGGCCTCTGCGTGAGCTCTTGGGTGTGACCCAGCAGAGCTGTGTGGCTGTCAGGAGACGGGCAACAGTGACATGGCTGATGTGGCCTCCATGACCTGTGCCACTGCTCCAGCCATGTGCTCTGTGTGCCCTCATTACCATTCCGGGACAAACGCAGCTGTCCTAGGTCCGGGAGAGCTGGGAGATCATGGGAGCCTCCAATCTTGTCACAGCAGACAGATTAAAGGAAAGTGGGTGCCCAGAGGCAGGCCCGGAGGGCTGACTTTCCTGAGATAACTTTCACAGGTGCCCTTGTGGCCTGGAGCCTGCAGCCACCTGGAAGCTGCAGTTCGGTGGCCGTGGGGAGGGGACTCTGGGGCACTGTGCCCTGAGACCAGCCTGCAGGTGCGGAGTCTGTCAATTGGCACTGCTGAGTCCCTGTTGCCCCTGGACACACTGCTGCCTCTGATCCGCTCCAGCCCGTGAGACTCAGGCTCCTGGTGGGCCAGACTGGTCTGAGGTGGGTGCCGAAGGCAGCACAGCCATCTGCTGGGCCACACCCGAGAGCTCAGGCAGCAGCTGGAATAGGACCTGTGCTGTCTTCATTGCAGGACTCCTGCTGGGATGCACACTCGCCATGGGCTCACTTCCTTCCCTCCTGTGGGTCTCACTCCCACTTTCCCAGTCTGTGGGGCAATGACACACAGTGGGGCCCTGTTCTATGTAGGCAGCCCATTGTCATGGAAGCTATCACTTCAGAGCACTTAGGAAATCAACACTGTTAGCATGGGCCAGAAAGCAGCAGCTGCCTCTCACGGGTGCCAGACAGGGCTCATGGGCACCAAACAGGACTCATGGGTGCCAGACGAGGCTCACAGGAGCTGAGACAGGGCTCACAGGCATCAGACATGGTTCATGGGTGCCCAGACATGGCTCATGGGTGCCTTCTGCATTTGCGTGGCTGGCCCTGATGCTCTGACCCTTCCTCTGTGTTTCTAGTGGTCTAGACAGTAAGTGTGTGGCCCTGGGGACTTATTAACAAGGTCCTATGGGCTTTAAGACAGCACACACTGTGGAAGGTACCTGGGCTTCCACATAGGTGGGTGCCTTGGGTGGGGGGGGAGAGCCTGTGGTCAGGAGGCATTCCTCGAGAAAGGCAGCTTGACACCTGCTCTCAGAAATTTGGGGTACGCTCAGAGTTTAGAATTAGACATATCTGAGTTGGCCACTCTGTTTCCACCCAAGGCTGTGGAGATACCTGCCTGAGGCACATGGTACAGCCCAGCACGGATGCTGCTACGGGATCTCCAGGGAGTTTGGGCAGCTGCTGGGCCCCAGGCAAGCCCAGCTCATGGAGACCCCTAGCCAGGTTAGTATCCCGAGCTTGGAGAGAAATATTAAGAGTAGTTTCTTGGAATCACAGAGGAGAATTCAACTCAAAATCTGTTTTCTTACTCAACTGGCCACAAAGACACATTCACAGAGCCCCTGTTACCTCTTCCCTTCTCCCTGATTCCAGTTTTGTTGGAGTCCATGAAACACCAGGATGTGAAGGCCACTCCGTGAAGCCGGACAGCACTTCCCCATGAGCTCTCATTGTTAGTTCTGCCGCAGGGATGGAGATCAAATTGGAACTCACAAGGAAAGTGGGTGGCCACAGAACCCACAGACCCCAAATCACAGCAGGACCAATGGAGCCCACAGGCAGCAGAGCACCGCCCTGCGGAGGGGACACAGGTGCTCAGAGGAGGCGGGCGTCCCTGTCCTCACTGCTTGTTCAGTGTGAGCCTCTGTTCCCAGCCCCCCACCCTCCCTGGAAATGGGGCCTCCGGGCGCTGTAGAACATCTTGCACCCTGAGCCATGATTGGGGTGGATGTGAGTGCTTTCGTGATGGCTGCCTTGGCTGGATTTGGAGTGCCTTCACTGTGTGTAATAAATGCACGAACATATCCAAATCATGTCACTTCCACGTTTAGAGGTGAGAGTTTGTAAAAGGTTTTCATCTCCTCACTGTAAACCAGTAACTTATGTACTTTATAGCTATGTGAACAACACTAAAATGTTCCCTACGTCGGCAGCATTTCTGCAACAGGCTGGCACTTGGCTTTCCATTCAGTCTGCTGGCCTTAGTAATGATGTGAGTGCTCATTCTAGCCTCCACACAGATAAGAACTCACCTGTGACATATATCGATAAATGGTAGTGCCATTTTAAATAATGCCTGTCAGTTCTCTTTCCAAAGGCCCCTTCCCTGTGAAGACACTGTCAGGAGGTGGCCTCAAGGCAGAGCCATGGTGTTTGTGTGGCCTATGCTGGCCATTCTGTCATCCATGCTCCCCAAAACTTGCATCCTTCACTGCTGGTCAAAGACAGAGCTGCCGAGGGTTGAGCCAGTGGGTACATGAGAACAAGTCATGCCCCCTAAGTACCTGGACATATTTTCTTGTCATTGATAAACACAAATTGGCAGCAAAGATATATGCCCAGTTTACACCTTTCAAATCATTTTTTCAAAACCTAATTTTTTGTTGTGTCTGGGCACCTTAAAACTCTACAATCTATTGAGCTGACTGTGACTGCCAACGTATAAGTCATTTCAAGCCCTTTAACAGGACAGAGGGCATGTGCCTCTTGTGTGTAGACGATGGGGATGAATCCAGGATTCTGGCACTACCTGGGTGTCGCCCCCGAGGCCCCTTTACGGCACACTCAGTCATAACTTGAGGGCTGTGGGTGATCAGAGTAGGGTCATTGAGAAGAGGGAAGCCCGTCCTGGAGTGCCCCCAGGACACTGGTGCTCACCAGGTTTACACTGGTAGTCAGGGGGCCCTGAAGACAAAGGTGAGCATGGTGCTGGGGGTTGCGGTGCTGGGGGTTGCGTTGCAGTGCTTGGCTTGACAGAAAGGAGAAAGGGTAAGCAGCTTGCTCATGTCACAGTCACATGGGGCTGAGATTTTGAGGAAGGAACGTTTCAAGACCCTGCTAAGAGTGTGACTCTAGTGCTTTGGTGTAATGTCCAGAAAAATAAACGAGCAAAGCGACCTTCACTGATACTCACCCTGGCTGAGGTTCTCCAAGCTCCTACTCCCGGCTGACACGTGTCCAGGTGCCTGAAGCAGAAAGATTTTAAAGAACAGATTTCTATGTTTTAACATTTTCTCTTCTGCAAACATTGTATCATGAGGCATTAAATCCAAAAATTTTATTGGAAAAAAGAGGCAACTGAAGAGAACCCTATTTTAACTTTCAAGTGTGCTGAGCTCTGTGTTTCTTGGGTTACTACCAAAAGGAGGTCCACGCAGTGGGAAGGTGACCCTGGGATTGAAGTGCTCAGACCCCCAGGGAGTGCTGGCTTGGCCACACAGGGGCACTGCCAGTCCTCACGGATGTGAAGTGGTAACTGCAGGTGCGGAGCAAATGCCAATAGGATCAGATGAAGGGGAAGTGGTGGGTCTGGGAGTTTGAAGGAACTCTGTTCTGTTGTCTCGACCTTGATGGTTTCTCCTCTGCGGTATCTCCCCTGCCCTAAAGTCTGAGGCCTGCCCAGGTTGTACCCTTTTTCTCTTAACAGGGTTAAGACACTGGGAGCTGTGCTTGGGGCCTCTGCCAGCTGCCCTCTTTCAAAGGTGGGGATGCAGCGAGGGTGCTGCTCCTCATGCTAATTTTGCAATCAGCAGCTCAGAGATGGAGACTCTGTTTTTGTTTTCTTTCTGCTCTGGCAATGTACACCTAGTTCTGTAAGACGGCAGAGAGATGAGAACTCTGGATATTCGATTCATTCATTTGTTTAGTTAAACACAGTAGAACCTCCACAGCTGACTGCCTCCCTACACTGACGACCTCCTTGAGCTGACCTAGTTTTCACAGGCTGGACATGCACCACAGTGCATGCTGGGACAGCAGGCCTCCTTCCTTATGGTGAGCACCTCTGTAAGCTCACCACAGTTTCTGCTGTATTTGCAGTAAACTGACTGCTGGCCAGGGTCGTTTGCAGTTTTTTGGACTTAAATAGAGAAAACACAGTCCTTACCTCCAACGAGGTCCCAATCAATAAAAGGAAACACATGGTGGCTGAATGCTCTGGTCCAGGTCAAGGAGAGGGGCTGTTTCTGGTGTGAGACGTATAGTCTGTGCAAAGAACACAGCTTACAAGGACAGCGGAGGTTCACCTGTGCCTATGCGGTGTGGGGGCTGTTCACTGGTCTGGGACGCTGAGACTTAGGGATAACTGCAAAGCACCCTGGGAATGCAGCTGACAGTGCAGGGATTGTCCAGATGCAGAGCTTGGCTTGGGCTGAAGTGTCCCAGTCCCAGCGACATTCAGCAGAGAGGGACCTTGCTAACGCCCTCAGATCAATGGTGTCTTTTTTGCATTCAAAGGAGTTACAGTGGAGAGAAGCCAGAGGAGACCTTGCTTCACACTTGCAGGGTCCTCAGGGGCCCAGACATGCAGGTATCAGCTGCCACCTTCCCACCCATAACCACTTGGGAAGCATGAACCCAAATCAGATTTTGTCATTGTAGGAATCTTTCTTAATGAGCAAATTCACCTGTCTCCATCTTTATCTTCTCTGGGATTCGAGAAGGATCAAATAAATGCATTTTCCCTGTCGTGACCTACTGGGAAGGAGGCTTCCTACTTGCCGGACTGTTGACTAACATGCCGTCTTCACTCAGAACCTAAAATTTTGTTTCCTTTTCAATGGATTTATTTATTTCTTTTCTCAAACTTAGGTGGAAAGATACAAGTCAGAGCTTCTGTTTAAACTGGCAGGGATTTTTCTCTACGCTGACCAGTACTGTTGACTTAAGTTTAAAAACTGAGGCCTATTTTCTAGTTGTTCTATTTGAACTTGTTTTTATCATAACATTTCTTAACATCTTAAAGTTTATAATGTTTATAATTTCTTTCACTTTTTTATTTAGCAAAATGTAAATCCGGCATAATGATGGTGAAATTGCTCTTAGCATAATCATTTGCGAAATTGACACCAGCCGTAGAGCTAGCAGCGCTCTAACAATGGGCCTTGCTCGGAGCTCTTCCGTTGTTTGGCATCCTCTTTGCAGACTCGACGTGGAGCTAAGAGCTCACACCGCGCACGTCCACAAATCAGGCCGGCGTAGCTCACATTGAGGACAGAAACACATTTTCTATCTGACAAGTCCGATGCATGAATAAACAATTTAAATGCAATTTAAATACTATTATGGGGTGAAGCATAATTAATTTTAAAATCATATTTAAGTGGTTTTTAGTCCATGAGCTCCCGGCTCACTTCATGTGAAAGGAACGTTGCTTAATCACTTGCTTTGTGCATGCTCTTTCCAAGTTTTTGTGTTTTTATTTCCTTTCTCGTTTCTAGACCACAAGATTTTCTACAGTTGCTGTGATTACACCCTAAGGTATTTAAAAGCTCCTCTTCACAAAAGCCCTTTGCAGAAATGTCAGGCTCTGACTCCCTTCTCTTGAGTGCCACTGTCGGATTTTGGTGGCGTGGTCCATGGTGGTCTCTGTTCCTAACACATGCCGGGGTGCCACTCCTCTCTCTCTCTCCTGCTCCCTCATCTCGAGGGACACCTATTAATTTTGTTTTATCACGATTCCTTAATAATGGCAGTTGACCTGACTTCCTCCTATTTATACTTTCTGAAGATTAACAATAAATGCAAAAAATGTCCGTGTCTTGTGGGAAGGACAGATACAGGACTGCAGTGATGATTAGGGTCTCTCTGTGTGGCTTTATGGTCTTATGTGTGAAAAATCATTTCCTGAGGGTGGCGGGTTCAAACCCAGCCCCGGCCGAACTGTAACGAAAAAGTAGCCGGGCGTTGTGGCGGGCGCCTGTAGTCCCAGCTGCTCGGGAGGCTGAGGCAGGAGAATCGCGGAAGCCCAAGAGCTGGAGGTTGCTGTGAGTCCTGTGACTTCACGGCACTCTACCGAGGGCCGTATAGTGAGACTCTGTCTCTACCAAAAAAAAAAAAAAAAAATCATTTCCTGTGGAACATCTGAAATTCTGCAGTGCAACTAAAGGAAGGAAGACGTTATCTCTCTTTTCCTCAAATGGAGACCAGACCGGGATGTCATCTAAGTGATGAGTTGATTTAATTGTGGAGCATTTTATTGTGGAGATTGAAAATATTCATTTGTTTAAATGTTGGTTCCTACAACCACTCTGAGCACCAGACATTACAAGGTCCATTTGTTTTTTCAAGACAGTCTCACTCTGTAGCCCAGGCTAGTGTGCCCTTGTGTCAAAGCTCACAGCAACCTCAAACTCCTGTGTTAAAGTGATCCCCTTGCCTCAGCCTCCTGAGTAGCTGGGACTACAGGTGCCCACAATAAGGCCTGGCTAGTTTTTCTATTTTTAGTTGGGACAAGGTCTTACTCTTGCTCAGGCTGGTCTCGAATGCCTAGGAGCGCTAGCGATCCACTCCCCTTAGCCTCCCAGAGTGCTGGGATTACAGACAGGCATAAGTTACTGCACCTGGCCACAGTGCCCATTTGCAAATGAGGAAACTGAGGTTTAGAGGGGATAAATCAGTTAACCAACATCTGGCTACCAGTAAATGAAAGCAGGGGGCTGCTTCCCAGTGCCCTGAATTCAAGGCCAAATCACCACTCACTGCTCCAGCTCCCAGGACTATGGCTGGAGATGGGCCTTTGTGAAGAGTGAGGCCGAGGCCCTGCACCTTGGCTTGCAGAGAGAGCAGTGGATGCCCTTGGCAGCGTTCTTTAGCGCCACCGTCCCCTTCTCCACTCCCTGTCGGCTGTGATCGACCAGGCAGAGCCTTCCCAGTCAGCAATCTTTAAAGAACAGGGAGGTGCCAGGAGGGTGGTCCTGGGGCTGAGGCAGTGGTATGCAACTTGGAGGGCAGCATGTCCCTGCATCCTGCAGGGCTCCAATCTAGCTGTGGTGGTGCCACTCTGCATGTTGTCATTTGTTGGCAGGATCTGATGACCGAATTTTAGAAAGTACTATGGGAAGTCTAGAGGTGCAACTTAAACTCTCATCCCTGACAAATGGACGGGTTTCTGGGCAGAGAAATGACCTAAATAGTTACACTTAGAAGTCACTTGGGAAAAGCAGCCTGCTGGGCACAGGTTGATGGGAAGTCACACTGTGGCAATCATAACTTGGTGTAGAGAACAATCTGCGTACAAGTGTGTATTGGAGAGTAGGACTCAGCACAGAGGTCCTCTCAAATTCTTCCACACTGCTAACAGTAACTTTAATTCCTGACCTGCCAGATTCTTAGGGACACACATGTGTACGTGTTTAGCTATTCCGGCCTCCTTTGCTGACAGGTCATGAAGAAAGCACTCACGCTTGCTCCTAGTCTGTTTGAACTTGGTAGCACATGAATCGGTCACCTTGCTGTCCCCTGGGGCACACCAGACTCTCATCAGAATGTGGGCTGCATCAGTACATCTAGGCTCAATTTGT
Source organism: Nycticebus coucang (assembly GCF_027406575.1). Classification (NCBI taxonomy): domain Eukaryota; kingdom Metazoa; phylum Chordata; class Mammalia; order Primates; family Lorisidae; genus Nycticebus; species Nycticebus coucang. The sequence continues at coordinate 71,140,429 of NC_069798.1, read as the reverse complement.
GTACCCTAATCTTTTGAAGAAAGTGTTCTGAGTTCATGCACTGTATTCTTTACAAAGGGAACATGCTCTTTGGAGCATTAATTTCCTCGCCTTCAAATGTAGGATTCCAACAGTATCTACCTCTTAGGGCTCTTGAGAAATTACAAGAGACAGAAGTAAAGTGCTTGGTGTGGTGCTGTGCATGAGGGACACTCAAAAAAGTGTGCAATTCTCTTTTTCTCTTTCTTTTTGGCGACAGCTCCCCCCAGCCCATCTGCAGACACACCTCCACTTGATGTCAGCAAGTGGAGTCCGGCGTCTCTGACTGGCCTCCCCATGACCAGCCATGTCTGCCTTTCAGTTAGAAGGTCACAACTGGACACACTTGTACTGTTTCTGGAGTGTTGGAGGAACAAGCACTTACTGAGAATTTACCAGGAGCTCGAGACTGCAGTGTGTTTAGCATTGTGAGATGTGAGATGCAGGAGTGTCACCTAATGGGGGTTGGTTTGTTCATCTACAAACAAGAAAGAGATGACCAAGAGAGGCGCTGCCCTCCTGACCCCACCCCGGGGCCGTCTGCCGGCTCCAGCGCCTGCGGCCTGGCTCTGGCCCCTCTTTGTGCTTCCTACTCTTCTTGGTTCATGCTGAACATTTTCATTTTCCTGTCCTGAAACCTCTGTGACCTTGCTCATAGCGCTGGTTGTGTGCATGTCTCTGTGTGAACTCCTTAGGGTTTTCGACATAGAAGATCGTGTCGTCTGCAGATGGGTTTACATGTTGCTTGAGTGGCCAAAACCAGCAGGGATGTCAAGGCAACATAAGATTACAAGAATCCATTGTATCCTCTTCCATTTTCTTGTAAAAAAATTGATATTAATTCTTTAAATGTTTGGTAGATTTCATCAGTGAGCTATCTGGTCCTGGGCTTTTCTCTATGGGGAGGTTTGGTTTGTTAAATTATTACATTTCAGTCTCCATACTTACTGTTATAAGTCTACTAAGATTATTTAGATTTCCAACTTCTTCTGGAATCATGTTTTCAATTTCTTTGGGAGTAGTTTATACTTTTCTAGAAATTTCAAACAGGTTATCTAATGGTTTTTTTTTATTGTTAATTCATAGCTGTGTACATTAGTGCAATCGCCAGTACCCATTCTAAGATGCATGGTAGGTGTGGCCCCACCCATGATTACTCTCCCTCCACCAAAACCTCCCCCCTCCCTTCCCCTTCCTTGGCCCTTTCCCCATAGTCTTGTGCTATAGTTGGGTTATAGTCTTCATGTGAAAGCTATAATTTAGCTTCATAGTAGGGCTGAGTACATTGGATACTTTTTCTTCCATTCCTGAGATACTTTGCTAAGAAGAATATGTTCCAGCTCCATCCATGTAAACATGAAAGAGGTAAAGTCTCCATCTTTCTTTAAGGCTGCATAGTATTCCATGATATAAATGTACCACAATTTGCTAGTCCATTCGTGGGTCGATGGGCACTTGGGATTCTTCCATGACTTAGCAATTATGAATTGGGCTGCAATAAACATTCTGGTACAGATGTCTTTGTTATATTGTGACTTTTGGTCTTCTGGGTATAAACCTAGTAAAGGAATTACAGGAAAAATGGCAGGTCTATTTTTAGGTCTCTAAGTATTCTCCAAACATCCTTCCAGAAGGAACGTATTAGTGGGCATTCCCACCAGCAGAGTAGAAGTGTACCCTTTCCTCCACATCCATGCCAACATTTCTGGTTTTGGGATTTTGTTATGTGGGCTACTCTTACTGGGGTTAGGTGATATCTCAGAGTAGTTTTGATTTGCATTTCTCTTGATGATTAAGGATGATGAGCTTTTTTTCATGTGTTTGTAGATCGTGCGTCTGTCTTCTTTAGAGAGTTTCTCTTCAAGTCCTTTGCCCACCCTGAGATGGGGTCACGTGTTCTTTTCTTCTAATATGTTTGAGTTCACTGTGGATTCTGGTGATTAAACCTTTATCGGAGGTATAACCTGCAAATATTTTCTCCCCTTCTGAGGGCTGTCTGCTTGCTTTACTTACTATGTTCTTGGTTGTGCAGAAGCTTTTTAGTTTGATCAGGTCCCAGTAGTGTATTTTTGATGCTGCTTCAATTGCCTGGGGAGTCCTCCTCATAAAATACTCACCCAGGCTGATTCCTTCAAGAGTTTTCGCTGCACTTTCTTCAAATATTTTTATAGTTTCATGTCTTAAGTTTAAATCTTTTATCCAGTGAGAGTCTATCTTAGTTAATGGTGAAAGGTATGGGTCCAGTTTCAGTCTTCTACAGGTTGCCAGCCAGTTTACCCAGCACCATTTGTTAAATAGGGAATCTTTTCCCCACTGAATGTTTTTAATTGGCTTGTCAAAGATCAAATAACGGTAAGTAGCTGGATCCATCTCTTGGTTCTCTATTCTGTTCCAGACATCTACTTCTCTGCTTTTGTGCCAGTACCATGCTGTTTTGATCACTATGGATTTATAGTACAGTCTCAGGTCTGGTAGCGTGATTCCTCCTGCTTTGTTTTTATTGCTCAATGTTTTGAAATACAATTTTTAGAGTGTGACTTTGTAAACCTTCTTATGTCTGTAAGGTAGGCAGTGACGTCTTCCTCTTTATTTCTAATTTTAGTAATTTAACTTTTCTCTTTTTTCTTTGCCAGTCTAGCTAAAGTTTTATCAATTTGTCCCTTCAAATAATTGACTTTTTTTTTGTTTTTTAGTTTTCTGTAATTGTCCTTCTGTTCTCTATTTTACTCATTTGCTCTCCTATGTTTATTTTTCCCTTCACCTTACTTACTTTTTGTTTATTTTATTCTTCAGTTTCTACTTTCTTAAGAGGCGAGATGAACTGGAGTTGCTGACTTCAGTTTTCTTTAAATGTGGGCACGTACAGCTGTAAATGTCTGACTGCTGCCTTCACTGCCTCTCGTGACATTTGGTGTGTTGTGTTTTCATTTTTATTCACCTCCAAGTATTTTCTAATTTTCATTGTGATTTCTTCTTTGACCCAATATTATTTAGTAGTATATTGTTTAATTTCCCCAATCTCCTGTTTTTGATTTCTAAATTTATTCTATTGTGCTTCGTAGGATTTCTGTGCTGTTATCTTTTTAATTTTTTTATTTTTTTGCTTTGATCAAAATTTATTTTAGCAAAATAAAATGCACAGATTTCAGTCCTTTAAAATTGACTCAGGCTTGTTTTATGGCCTAACACGATCCATCCTGGAAAGTGCTCCATGTGCCCTGAGAGGGACGTGCATGAGGCCGCAGCTGTGCTGGTCAGGTCCAGCCAGTGCAGAGCCCAGTTCTTGGCCTCTTGTTTCCTCACTGACCTTCCATCTACTTATTATACCCATCATCGAAAATTAACTGAAATTTCCAGATATTAATGTTGAGTTTGACATTTCTCCCTTCAATTCTGTCATTTTTACTTTATGTGTTTTGGGGCCCTGTTGGTAGGTGCGTATGTTTACGGATGTTGTATCTTCTTTATAGGTTGATGTTTTTATCATTACAAATTGTCTGTCTCTAATAACAGCAATTGTCTTAAATTTCTACTTTATGGGATATTTATAGAGTCACTCCAGCTCTTTTTTGTTAGTTATTGTTTGGAAGGAACTTTTATTATTCAACTTTTTGCTTTCAACTTATTTATGTCTTTAAATTTAAAGTGTGTACCATACAGACAGCATGTAGGTGCCTCTTACTTTCCAAGGTCCATCCTGTCAGTCTCTGCCTTTTCACTGGAATGTTTTATATATTCACATCTAATTCAGTTAGTGATGAGCCTGGATCCATGTCTGTCACCTAATATTTGCTTTCTAGTTTGGGTTAATACCAACTTAATTTGTTTACTATTGAAATTGAGCTGGTATTAACCTGAACTATGTTCTTATTGTTAAGATAGTAATTGTAATCCTTAGGGCAACCACTAAGAAAATAACTTAAAAAAAAAAAAGAAAAAAGAAAGAAAGAAAAAGAAAAGATGAGAGAGTTAAAATGATACACACAAAACTATCTGTTTAACCTTAAAGAAAGCAGTAAAGTAGAAATACAGGAACAAAAATAACATTAAATAGGTCATACCAGTTTAGTTTCAACAGTTTCAACAGCACACACAAAATGTGCCCTCTGTACCCCACGCCACCCCTTCCTTTGTGCTGTGACTTTCACACAAATCACACTTCCATGTGATTGTGCCATCAGCACCTGTTTCCAATCACTGCTCTCTGCAGCTGTCTTCTGAGTCAGACTGGGTGTGGGGGAAGGTGCTATGGAGAGAAAGGGAGTCACTCTTCCCAGGTGGGAGGCACTCCCTGGGCACTGAGAGTTGGGTCAGAGGAAGGCAGCCCTGGGGACCCAGCAGGTAGATGGGGTAACATGCACATCAGTGTTACCAGGTTGCCGTTCCATGGTGATCCCAGACTTTGGCTTTCAAGGCTGCTGCAGAGCTAGGAGGGCTGGCAAGGGGTAAGTCACAATGCCAGGTTGATCACTGATCTTACTATAACTCAACCACTTGCTCTGAACGAATGGTCTCTGGATGGATGCAAACCTCTGTAAGGCACTAAACATTTGTATCCTGACCATTTCTGCTGGTTGTTTCATTGCCTATTGGATGAGAAGTTGTAGAAGTCCTGTTCTGCATTTGTGGTTGCATTAGCAGTCTGCATGGCTTCAGTGTGGCAGACCTCACTCCCAGCTCCAGTGGGCACACTGGTCCCCACTGGGGCTGAGACACCTCACTGCCTGGTCACAAACTGGGCAGATGGCCCATATGAGGAAGCGAGTCAGCCAGCCTGTGTTAAAACTATTGGGACCCAAATGCTCTTTCCTCTGAGGCTGTAAGCAGAAAACATGAGCTTTAGCGGAACCAGGGGCCCTACCCAAGGAGGAAGACTGAACAAAGGGGTGAGGGTCAATTGGGAGGGATGATGTCCTGGCTGGCTGAGTCCGGGACCCCCTGTGCCTGTGCTGTAGTCACCTGGGTGGAGGTCTGCTGAGTCTGGGACCTCCCCATGCCCATGCTGTCAAGTCACCTGGGTAGAGGTCTACTGGTAGGTGCATTTTATGATGCTATTAGTCACCTAGGTGGAGGTCTCCTGAGTCCAGTACCCCCATGCCCGTGCTATAGTCACCTTGGTGAAGGTTGCTCCTAGGTGTATTTTATGATGTTTCACGCCATGAGTGGCAGTGTGCAGATGTCACTTTGTGTGAGATTTAATTCTGTGATCCTATCGACAGACTTGTGCTGCTTTCCTGGGCCCACTAAGAACAGAGTCCAGGGGCTATTAGACTGGCCTGGCTCTGAGGCAGCCACATGTCTCCTCGAGCAGCTCATTTCCTCGCCTTCCTCTCTGGCGCTCCCAGGTTTGTGTTAAACAGACTGAGTGAGAAGAGTGTGTGTCCGTATCAAAGCCACCGTGGTCATTTATCACTTCTGTGGTGAATGAAACCAACATTAGCATTTTCACTGAGTGATCTTCATATGGTTGGGGACTTTGGGCCCTGATCACCTGAAAGACAAATGCTTTTCCTAACTTCAGGTATCCACAAACATGAGGGCTGGCCCCCACACAGCTACTACATGCTAAGTAAACTTTATAGCAAGAAAAATAGACTGAGGTTGCTGCACTCCAACCACATGTGGAATTGTTACTGAGCTAGAACATGGCCTCAGTGAAAATTATAACTTAGATAATTCCTAAAGGCACACACAGCCATAGACTCCTAGGTTTTCTCCTTTCTTCCCTGGGGTTCTTCTCATAAGTTTATCCTCCTGTTGGATTCCTGGTTTTATCATCTGCCCACACTGTGTGGCCTGTTGCACAAAGTAGCTAAAAGACAAACTGGAAAAGGAGTGGCCAGGAGGGCTGGTTCTGTGCTCATTCACTGTTAAGTAAGCTCTCCTGTTCAGACTGACTGCCTTACTGTTAAGTAAGCTCTCCTGTTCTGCATCCTGTGGACGGAGATCTTTTGTGTAACTTTTATGAGGCCTCGGGCCAAGCAAGGCCATGCTTTAGTGCAACACGACAGCCTGCATTAAAAGACCCAGATAAACAAATTCTTGAAGGCAAGGGATACATTTTAAAACGCCTTGCTGGACACAGAGAGGGCACACACCAGTCACTGCAGAAAAGGAAGTGTGTCTCTGGACACTGTGCATTTTCCATGGGACTTTGTAAATCCTTGGGACAGTGAAATCAAGGTATATGAAGGGCATTTTATGGGTTTGGGGGACTCTGCACAGTTTACTTGGTAAGAAAGAGAGTGCCCAGACTGTCCTCACTCTAAAGAAGGAGGCTATGTACAGCATGATAAATCTCTACACATGGGATTTCCACAGATTCTTTTGGAATCTTGTATATCATTGCTAACTTGAGGAAATTCCTAACTCTTAGATTTCTCTGGTATTGAAGAGTGGTGGCATATGCTGGCTTGTGGCTCTGATAATGTGCACAGAGATGTGGTGGTGGGCTTCATGGGGGCTTCCCCTGCCTGGCACTAACCAGTGAGCCTGGGAGCAGCATGACTGTGGGGAGGACCCTCTGTACTCTGGCCTACAGAAGACTGCCCACTACTCTTCTTGGGGAGAATATGTCTGTTTTACCTGGAGAGGAAAAGACAACAGCCCACCAGGCTGGTGGGAGCTCACTGGGAGCCCCTCAGGAGACTTTCAGACAGGAATGCTCATCTGCTCCTTCCACACCCAGGTGGGGGCCTCCACGTGTGTGTGGACCCCCCTTCCCTCTGTGCGTGGTCTGGAGCTGTTGGGACGCATGTCCCTCTGATACCTGACCCCAGCCTCTGCTGGTCCCGTTGGTGGTCTTGCTAGCCCATCAGATATGTGCCAAGTGGCAGCGTGATAGAGGAAAGTGGCCACAGGGGCAGCCCACCGAGGTCTTAGCCCTTCTTTCTTGCATCTAGGCAAGTCCCACACAGCCCCCACAGACTGGCTGTGGCCTCTTCCATCTGCCTACATGGGGCCACACACCGTGGGGGTCTCCAGTGACAGACCTGGGCCCTGGCGATGCTCAAGCAGAGGGTCTAAGGCTCAGTCACAGCCACCTGGGGCCAGCAGGGTTGGGTGTTCTATAGGAACATGCACTTCAGGGAAGTGTTGACCCAGGGAAGCTCAGGAGTCTTTTCTGAAAATCTCATGGAACTTTCACTTCCCTGAGCACAGCCCTCCGGAGAAGTCAGTAGCCATCCCTAAAACGTTAATCATGCCTGTGGATTTTTGTTATTTAGGTGATTATTCTTAGCCTTGCTGAAGAATAGGATGATTTTGTTGGCAGCGGAAAGTAGAATCATTTTGTTTCTCACCATGGGATGAGTGAAATTGACAACCTCCCCCATCCCAGGGAGCCGTAATTAGGAATTAGTGCTGCACCAAACTGTTCCTACAGCTGTAAACCCTGGCAAAGGAGCTGCAGCACCTCAAAGCCCTGGCAGGTACAGAACTTATGTTTTTTTTTTTTTTTTTTTTGGGGGGGGTGAGTTTCAGGCTTACTTTTGCCCACTGTATGAGAAATCTCAAGGGAACTTGTGGATTTTGAGATAGTTCTTAAAGTACATAAGAATTACTCTTTTTAATGGGAAAAAAAATCCCAATTTGTTCTTGAAATCTCTGCATTTTAGGTTTAGACACACATTGGTTTCTATTGTAAAAGCAAAATCTTTTTACAAAATATTGTAAAATGGATGATTGGCACAAAAGGGCACAGGTAAACTCTGAATCGGGCACAGGCATCTCTGGGTTTATAGTTGTGCTTCCTGCACACCTGGGTGTGAGCGTCCGGGCACGTCTGAGCCCACCGGGCATGCCATTGTCAGAATAGTCTTGAGGGCTTCACCAGTACTTGGGTCATGAATATCTGGATGCTCTCCTATGCTTTTGTTGTTTGATAGATGGCATTTGGGTGGAAGTTTAATTTTTGTGAGTTTTTAAGTTTTAAGTCTAGTAAAAGTTTTATATTATTTTTCCCTAAGAATAAAATGTCTGTATGTGCAGCTTTACAAAACATAGTGAATTTCAAGCATTTATTTGAAAACTCTCTGAATTCCACCAAAATAGCTATTTGAGGGGTTGTTTAGATGATTGCTAAGTTGATGATAAAACCTTAGCAACTGGTTTGGTTTAAAAGGACAGAGGGAAGAAAATGCTCCACACATCAGCCCTGGCCTCGAAAGGACTTGCACTAGACTGCATGTTTCTTCTGAAAAACCATGACCCCCCTCCCCAGAGAAACAAGAACTTTCCTGCTCCTGGACGACTTTCTCACCTGCTGGGATGGCTCCAACGTATTGTTCTGTCCTTTCTCTGAGAAGCACCTGGGCACACTTTCTTCTGGGTGGACTGTCACCCACCTCTTTTCCTTTCCTTTTCTTATTTTTTGCTTTTGATAGCAACAAGTAACCTCTCTAGGGAATGCTGGAAAGTATCTGTAATATTTTGGACATAACCTAGTGGTAAATTTTCAAAGTTTGCGTAGGCACTTAGAGGGTCAAGTTAGGGAAAGTGTCATCTCAGGGGCCAAAGATCCCTCCCAGCTGGTCTCTAGGGAGATTGTCACTAGGAATACCTTCCCATTCTCAATTTAATAAATGTAACCCCAGGAAAATGAACAATCAATAAGGAGATTAACTTTTATGTTTTGGATGGCAGAATGATGGTGACTTGGACCCCAGGTCCCATTTCCAGCAGCAAAGGATAATGATAGTGGTGGATTTAGATAAATGCTGGGAATCATGGGAGCCTGAGGGGATCAGGGAAGACAGAGCAGTGTACTGGGAGGGCACACACCTAGCACCCAGCTCAGGCTGCTGTGCAGTGGGGTGCACTCTAGTCTCAGGGACAGATGGTGCAGGGTGGAGACCTCCCCCTAGGCTGCTGTGCAGTGGGGTGTGCTCCAGCCTTGGAGACAGAGGGTGCAGGATGGAGCCCCCCAGGCTGCTGTGCAGGGGGGTGTGCTCCAGCCTCGGGTCAGAGGGTGCAGGGTGGAGCCCCCCCCTGCTGTGCAGGAGGTGTGCTCCAGCCTTGGAGACAGAGGGTGCAGGCTGAAGCCCCCTCACCCACCAGGCTGCTATACAGAGAGGTGTGCTCCAGCCTCAGGGACAAAAGGTGCAGGGCAGAGACCTCCTAGGTTGCTGTGCAGTGGGGTACACTCCAGCCTTGGGGATGGAAGGTGCAAGGTGGATACTCAGGGCCAGAGCCAGGGCCATGGCTCAGGCTGTCCAGGCAGTTAGGATGGGGTGCATGGCCCTCTCCTCCCCTCCACTCCTATATGGTGCCCTTGGTGACCTCTTGGGGTCTCCAGTGTGGCAGGTGGCAATGTGATTGAGAGCTTTTCTCCTGGAAATTTGATTGCAGAAGGTTCTCTGCTGCTACTATTTTTTGTCTTTTTTTGTGTGTTGTTTATTTTCATAAAGGTGTTTCCTGGAAGGGAGGCAAGATGGCTGCCTGGAGCCAACTTTCCAAAGAGGCTCCCGTTCAGAAGGAGAGTTAAAGGACAGAAGTTTAGCAAGTAAGCAGATGGTTTGGAGCTGAGTCAAGAGAGAAGGTTGAAGAACACAAATCAACCCTGCTGAGGTGAGCTGCAACCCCAAGGAAACAAATAATAGATACAAAATCCATTGCCAAACAGATGGGAGTCACCTCCACCATGAGAACAGCTCACAGCATACTTTCTACAACAAGTGAGCAAAGTTCATCTCTCCTCCTATTTTATCCCATGGAAGAGACACTCTAAAAACCAGAACTCCTTCCCCAGAGAGGACCCATGAGTGTGCCATGGCACAGTACTCCCACCAGGCATAAAACTGTATATATTCTCTAGCTGCAACTCTGAAGTCCCAGAACTCCCCTCACTCTTACCCTGAGGTCTGGAAGCCTGTCCCCCATGGAGGCCAGATTCTTGGACATTTTCTCAAGAGGTGTGGACAAGGTGTGGGCTGTTGCAGGTCTGTGCTGATTCTGTGGCATGGGCATAAAGGACTGTGGACTGAGGGAGCCATAAGGGAGAGGGAGAAGCGGTGCCCTGTGGCACAGAGCAGCATTGGCAATGGTGGGAACAATAGGGCTCACACCCCTGGGGATATTTTGGAGAGACACTCCTCGCCTCTCTTGGCAACCAGAGAAAGCTGGGTCTTTACTCTGGTGGCAGCCACTGGTAGAACAGATCTGGGATGGAAATGCAGGCCCCATGAGTAAAGGGTATGCCTAAGGCAGTACCGTGGTGGGAATGGAGACTAGAATACACGTGTGCAGAGATGGCATACTCCCAGGGCGGGGCTCAGTCAGGAGTGCTGTTTTAGTGAGCCGAAGATGCACCCAGTTCCCAAGGGATCATAGCTGAGACAAAAACAGGCAGGGAGATAGCATCAGCCAAGGGACAGGCAGGAACTGAGACCTGAGTGTGAGCTCTACTGTGCCCATCCCAACACAGAGTGCAGCAGAGACAGAGGCACTAGCTCCGTGAGAATTGGCACAACAGCAGTGGCACAGAGCGGGGCTGAGTCACAGTTTCTGTGAACTTAAATAGTGCCTGGCCCTTAGGAGTATATAGCCAGGACAGAAACGCAGATTCTGTGAGATTATAAGTGGCAGCAACATCAATCAGGTGCGGGACTGGAACTGAGTGAACCACCCCAGCTTCCATTAAGCACCTAAGGTTGTCAGACTTCAGCTCCCCCTGCTGGCTGGTGACAGAGTACGGTGGCCTGGCTGAGGAGACATAGATCTCACTGTGACTCAGGCCGGTGCAAACTCCTGGAGCATCTGCTCATTGGAGGGAACTGGGTCACAGTCCTGCGGGATTACCAGTGACTGGGTGTGACAGAGGTGCAAGGTGGGGAAGGAGGCATCAAACTTCCCAGACTAATTCATTTGCTGGGTAGGTCCTTCTGAGTCCATGGAGCACTGATGCGAGTCATACTTAAGTTGCCAACAGACCCCTGCTATCTAGTTGCTGGAGACCTTTTGAACTCTCCCACTTGAGACTGGGTGCTGACTGGGATAATTGATTTGGAACTTTTGAACACTCCCACTTGAGACTGGGTGCTGACTGGGATAATTGACTTGGAACTCTTGAACTGGGCCAATCACTGGAGGACTATCCAAAGAGGGTATGTGGTTGTGGGAAGGTTTGATTTTCTTTTTCCAGTTGGTGCCTGTAGGGGCAGGGTGACTTAGTTGCTGGTATTTCTCCACAGCTGAGACTTCAACTCAGAGTTACTGATTCACTAGGATTGGACAGAGACCAGCTGAAAACAAGATAGAACCACTTAGCCCCATGACATCAAGCAGGTCCCAAGTGTCTTGGCCTTAGTACTATATGGGTTCTTTGAAAAGTTCTAGGGGAAAAGGTACAGACACCAGTCCCAGCTCTTAGGCAAAGGGCTGGTTAATCACTACTTCAGGAGCCCCCAACCCAACTTCACCGTATCTGCTCATCTAGCCAAACGGTGTAAAATAATCATGGGGCAGAATCAGTGGAAAAACTGTGGCAACATGAATAACCAGAGTAGATCAACTCCCCCAAGGAATGACATGGCGGACACAACAGAAGATCCCATTGATAAACAAATGGCTGAGATCTCAGAAATCAAATTCAGAATTTGGATTGCAAATAAGATTAATAGAATGGAGATAAAGTTGGAAGTAGAAATTCAAGAAGCATTTCAAAAATTGTCTTAAGCATTCAATGAATTCAAAGACAAAAATCACCAAAGATTTTGACACATTGAGACAACAACTTGCAGCCCTCAAATATCTGAGAAATACAGTAGAATCCCTCAGTAACAGAATGGAGTAGGCAGAAAGAAAGGATTTCTGACATTGAAGACAAAGCTTTGGAACACTCCCAAATGCTCAAAGAGGAAGAGAAGTGGAGAGCAAAAACGGATCAATCTCTCAGAGAGCTCTGGGATAATTAGAAGAAAACTAATATTTGCCTTATAGGAATTCCTGAAGGCGACAAGGTTGCTTCAAAAGGAACAGATGCTCTACTCCATGAGATAATCAAGGAGAACTTCCCAGACATGCCAAGAGATTCTGAAATTCAGATAGCAGACAGTTTTAGAACCCAACTCAGTTTTAGAACCCAACTCAACCCAAGTCAGACATCTCCCAGATACATTGTAATTAACTTGGTTAAAGTTAATAGGAAGAAGAAAATTCTGCAAGCATCCAGACATTCCGCAAGCAACCATAACCTACAAGGGGAAGAATATTAGGATGACTGCAGATCTCTCTGTTGAAACCTTTCAAGCTAGAAGAGCGTTGTCATCAACTTGTAATCTTCTAGAACAAAATAACTTTCAACCCAGGATCCTGTATCCAGCTAAACTGAGTTTCATTTATGATGGAGAAATTAAATACTTTAATTACATTCACATCTTGAAGAAATTTGTCATAACTAAACCAGTTCTTCAGGATATTCTCAGACCTATCCTCCATAATGACCAACACAATCCTCTACCACCAAAGTAAACTCATTCAGAAACTTTTGATCAAATTCCAACTTCCTCAGTGGCGAAAGGATTAAAAATGTCCACTAGACTTTTGAAAAACTCGGTACCCCAAATTCTACCAGGCTTATCAATATTCTCAATTAATATGAATGGCTTAAATTGTCCTCTAAAGAGGCACAGGTTGGCTGATTGGATACAAAAACTCAGGCCAGACATCTGCTGCATACAAGAATCTCATCTTACCTTAAAGGATAAATATAGACTCAGGGTGAAGAGATGGTCATATATTTCAGGCAAATGGAAATAAAAAAAAAAAAGCAGGGGTTGCAGTTTTATTTGCAGATACAGTAGGCTTTAAACCAACAAAAGTAAGGAAAGATAAGGATGGTCACTTCATATTTGTTAAGGGTAACACTCAACATGATGAGATTTCAATTATTAACATTCATGCACCCAACCAGAATGTGCCTCAATTTATAAGAGACTCTAATAGACATGAGCAACTTGATTTCCTGCAGCACCATAATAGTCGGAGATTTCAACAATCCTTTGGCAGTGTTGGATAGATCCACAAATAAGAAACTAAGCAAAGAAATTTTAGACGTAAACTTAGCCATCCAAAAATTGGATTTAACAGAAATCTACAGAACATTTTATCGTAACAAAACTGAATACACATTCTTCTCATCAGCCCATGGAATAGCCTCCAAAATTGATCACATCTTAGGTGACAAGTCTAACATCAGCAAATTTAAAAGAATAGAAATTATTCCTTGCATCTTCTTGGACCATCATGGAATGAAAGTTGAACTCAGTAACAACAGGAATCTGCATACTCATAGAAAAACATGGAAACTAAATAACCTTATGCTGAATGATAGCTGGGCCCTAGACAAGATTAAGAAGGAAATTACCAAATTTTTGGAAAAAAACGATAATGAAGACATGAATTACCAGAATCTCTGGTTATCGCAAAGGCCCTTCTAAAAGGGAAATTTATAGCACTGCAAGCCTTCCTCAAGAGAACGGAAAGAGAGGATGTTAACAACTTAATGGGACATCTCAAGAAACTGGAAAAGGAAGAATATTCCAACCCCAAACCCAGCAGAAGAAAATAAATAACCAAAATTAAAGCAGAATTAAATGAAATTGAAAACAAAAGGATTATATAACACATTGACAAGTCACAAAAGTTGTTTTTTTGAAAAGGTCAATAAAATAGATAAACCTTTGGCTAAGCTAATGAAGATAAAAAGAGTAAAATATCTAATTTCATCAATCAGAAATGGCAAATATGAAATAAAAACAGACTCCTCAGAAGGTCAAAAAATCCTTAATGAATATTACAAGAAACTCTATTCTCAGAAATACAAAAATTTGAAGGAAATAGACTAATACTTGGAAGCATACCACCTTCCTAGACTTAGGCATGATGAAGTGGAAATGTTGAATAGGCCTATATCAAGTTCTGAAATAGCATCAACTATACAAAATCTCCCTAAAAAGAAAAGCCTGGGACCAGATGGCTTCACATCAGAATTCTACCTAACCTTTAAAGAGGGGTGGCACCTGTGGCTCAAAGAAGTTGGGCGCCAGCCCCATATGCCAGAGTGGAGGGTTTAAGCCCAGCCTCGGCCAAAAAAAACCCTGCAAAAAACAAACAAACAAACAAACAAACAAACCTTTAAAGAGGAACTAGTACCTGTATTATGTAACCTTTTCAAAAATACAGCAAAAGAAGGAATACTACCCAACACATTCTACGAAGCAAACATCACCTTGATCCCCAAACCAGGAAAAGACCCAACAAGAATAGAAAATTATAGACCAATATCACTAATGAATATTGATGCAAAAATATTCAACAACATCCTAACAAACAGAATCCAGCAACAAATCAAACAAATTATACACCGTGACCAAGTGGGTTTTATCCCAGGGTCTCAAGGCTGGTTCAATATACGTAAATCTATAAATATAATTCATCACATAAACAAAATAAAAAACAAAGACCATATGATTCTCTCAATTGATGCAGAAAAGCCTTTGATAATATCCAGCATACTTTCAGGATCAGAACACTTAAAAATTGGTATAGAAGGGACATTTCTTAAACTGATAAAGGCCATCTACAGCAAACCCACAACCAATATTTTATTGAAGGAAGTTAAATTGAAATAATTTCCACTCAGATCAGGAACCAGGCAAGGTTGCCCATTGTCTCCACTGCTGTTTAACATTGTAATGGAAGTCTTAGCCATCGCAATTAGGCAAGAAAAGGTGATCAAAGGTATCCATAAAGGGTCAGAGGAGATCAAACTTTCACTCTTCGCAGATATGATTGTATATCTGGAAAATACCAGGGATTCTACTCCAAAATTCTTAGAAGTGATCAAGGAATACAGCAGCATCTCAGGTTACAAAATAAACACTCATAAATCTGTAGCCTTTATATATAGTCAAGCTGAAAAAACAGTCAAGGACTCTATTCTGTTCACAGTAGCACCAAAAAAGATAAAATATCTGGGAGTTTACCTAAAAAAAGGCTGTGAAAAATCTCTATAAAGAAAACTATGAAACTCTAAGAAAAGAAATAGCTGAAGATGTTAACAAATGGAAAAACATACTATGCTCTTGGCTGGGAAGACTCAACATTGTTAAAATGTCCATACTACCCAAAGCAATATACACTTTTAATGCAATCCCTATTAAACTCCACTGTCATACTTTAAAGATGTCAAAAAAAAAACTTTGTTTTATATGGAATCAGAAAAAACCTCGAATAACCAAGACATTACTCAGAAATAAAAACAAAGCAGGAGGAATCACGCTACCAAACCTCAGACTACAGTATAAATTGATAGTGATCAAAATAGCATGGTACTGGCATAAAAACAGAGAGGTAGATGTTTGGAACAGAATAGAGAACCAAGAGATGAACCCAGCTACTTACCATTATTTGATCTTTGATAAACCAATTAAAAACATTCAGTGGGGAAAATATTCCCTATTTAACAAATGGTGCCGGGTGAACTGGCTGGCGATCTGTAAAAGACTGAAAATGAACCCACCCCTTTCACCATTAACCAAGATAGACTCTCACTGGATTAAAGATTCAAAGTTAAAACACGAAACTATAAAGATACTAGAAGAAAGTGCCAGGAAAACGCTTGAAGAAATTGGTCTGGGCAAATATTTTATGAGGAGGACCCCCCCGGGCAATAGAAGCAACCCCCAAAATACATTACTAGGATCTGATCAAACTAAAAAACTTCTGTACAGCCAAGAACACAGTAAGTAAAGAAAGCAGACAGCCCTTAGAATGGGAGAAGGTATTTGTCAGTTATGTCTCCGACAAAGGTTTAATAACCAGAATCCACAGAGAACTCAAATGTATTAGCAAGAAAAGAATAAGTGATCCCTTCTCAGGGTAAGCAGGGGACTTGAAGAGAAACTTCTCTGAAGAAGACAGGTGCACAGCCTACAGACATATGAAAAAATGCTCATCATCTTTAATCATTAGAGAAATGCAAATCAAAACTACTTTGAGATATCATCTAACTCCAGTAAGATTAGCCCACATCACAAAATCCCCAAACCAGAGCTGTTGGCGTGGATGTGGAGAAAAGGGAACAATTCTGCATGCTGATGGGAATGCAAACTAATATGTTCCTTTTGGAAAGATGTTTGGAGATCACTTAGTGATCTAAAAATAGACCTGCCATTCGATCCTACAATTCCTCTACTAGGTATATATCCAGAAGACCAAAAATCACTTTATAACAAAGATATTTGCACCAGAATGTTTACTGCAGCCCAATTCATAATTGCTAAGCCATGGAAGAAGCCCAAGTGCCCATCGACCAATGAAAGGTTTAATAAATTGTGGTACATGTACACCATGGAATATTATGAAGCCTTAAAAGATGGAGATTTTACCTCTTTCATGTTTACATGGATGGAGCTGGAACATATTCTTCTTAGCAAAGTGTCTCAAGAATGGAAGAAAAAGTATCCAATGTACTCAGCCCTACTATGAAACTGATTTATAGCTTTCATATAAAAGCTATAACCCCATTATAGCCCAAGAAGAAGGGGAAAGGGAGGGGAGAGGATGGGTGGAGGAAGAGTAATTGGTGGGACCACACTTACGGTGCATTTTACAAGGGTACATGTTAAATTTACTAAGTGTAAAATATAAATGTGGTTCAATAACTAAGAAAATGTGGTGAAGGCTATGTTAACCAGTTTGATGAAATTATTTCAAATTGTATATAAAACCAGCACATTGTACCCCATGATTGCATTAATGCACACAGTTATGATTTAATTAAAAAAAAAAAGGTGTTTCCTCCCAAGATGGGGATATTGATAGAAAAGGCAGGGATGGGGGGGTCACATGAGGTGTGGGATGGGGCCAGGAGTCCAGCGTGGAACCGGCCAGTGAGCTGACCAGGATTACCAGCAGCCAAGGTGCTCACAAGCACTCACGATGTAATTGTGCTTTAAAGTCAGCAAGTAAATAAATACCAACCAGCAAAAATATTGCTGACAAAAGAAAACACGACTATAACAGAATTCTCCTGAGACTGGGGATCTTGCTGCAGCTGGGCAGGGCAGAGGCAGGTGGAGAGACTGACTGGGAGGGTTCTGTGGCCCCTGGGGCAACTCTGTCCCAAATCTGACCCTCCCCATACAGATGGTGTTCACTACGAGGCTTGTCTTCCAGCATCTGAAGTTTCCTGTCCTTACCAAAGACAGGAAGGCCCTGTGAGTGGAGGAAGCTTAGTGCCACTTAATGGTACCAGCAATGCTGTCTGGAGGCTGCAAGGCAAAGCTGTGGCCACAGTGGCTCTGAGCTGACAGTGCGCTGGCAGGTCTGGTCATCTGCTTTAAAAACTGCCTCTGCAGAGCATCGGGAGGGAAATGGAAACAGCAGCTGCTGTGTTTGAAGGGAGGTGAGGAGCTGGAGAAGCTCAGCAGGTGGCTCTGGAGTCCTACCTTCGCTTCTGGGAAGCCGAACCCTCCCTACAGGGTGGATGGAGCTGGGGTCTCTGTGGCTGCACCGTTTCTGGGCACAGGACCCCCTGGAGGCCATTCAGAGCTGGGTCCCCAGGGTGCCCCTCTCCAGCTTGGTCCCAGTGTTTCCTGGAGGCTGCAAAGAGCTTCACAGCTGGAGGGCCTTGCCAAGGGAGGGGCGTCCACACTCAGCCCCCCGGGTGGCCAAGCAGGACTCAGCCTTCACAGTCACAAAAGGCAGAAACCTGCCAAAGCTGCGGCCTCACCTCGTTCCAGCCCTAAGTACTCTTTTTGATTGCCATTGCTTTGCTGAAAATAACACATTTAATCATTTGTCATAATTACAAGAGTCCCGATGACATGGGATGTGGGCCCGCCTCTTAATGCTGCCAAGGCTGTTCTAATGCAGCCAGCGTGGGCCGCTCTGTGCACGTCACACTGTGAGCTGCGGAGCAGCCGAAAGGTCACACGCGGCCGTGGAGAGCAGCTCCTCCAGAATGATTGATCTGTCCGTAACAAAACTAATAATTACACAGCTCTTCATTTCCATTTGTCTTTGTAACATGGAATTTCTCTCAGTGTGAGGGGCCCTGGCCACGGAGGAGTAAATTGGTGAACCATAAACCTGGCGGCTCCCGCAGGTGCAGCCCAGCGCCCTCCCGCATGCTTGGCGCTGCAGGTATTTCCTGAAGACAATCACACAACAACGCGTTGCTCTCATTCTTGTTTTGTTTTGTTTGCATGTATTTTTAAAAATCCACTCACTCTCAGGAAATCTCAAAGCTTTAAATTCCATCCTTGCCCTCTTTCCATCTGTTTCCCACATGTATCCTCGAGGCCGAGGCCATCGCCATCCCAGCTTTAGTCAGGGTAACAGATACCCACAGCAAGGCGACAGCTCTCGTGTGACAGCTACGCGCGTCTCCACACTTGGACAGTGAGTTTACTCCACATCCTTCCCCTCCGTCTTCTGTGTCACAAGAGCCTGGTAGACACCTTGCCCGGACCCAGGAGGAAGCCCGGGGTGGGGTCTCCCTGTTTCTCAGACTGACAACACCTGTGCTCCTTTGGGAACCTGGAAGGGGCTTCATGATCTACAGGGGGCCAGGAGAGGAGATCGCTGGTCCCCACTTTGGGGTGTAGCCCCTTCCTGATGTCGGGTGTGGGGCTCCCCCGACGTTGGGGTATTTGGCCCCTTCCTGATGTTGGGGTGTGGGGCTCCCTGCTGATGTGGAGGTGTGGGGCTCCCTCCTGATAT
Organism: Nycticebus coucang; assembly: GCF_027406575.1. Classification (NCBI taxonomy): domain Eukaryota; kingdom Metazoa; phylum Chordata; class Mammalia; order Primates; family Lorisidae; genus Nycticebus; species Nycticebus coucang. The sequence goes on along the minus strand of NC_069798.1, from coordinate 71,121,685 downwards.
GGGGCTGTGGAGCTCCCTTCTGACGTCAGGGTGTGAGTTCCCTCCTGAGGTTGGGGTGTGGTTTCTCTCCTGACTTCAGGGCTGTGGGGCTCCCACCTGATGTCAGGGTGTGGAGCTCCCTCCTGATGTTGGGGTGTGGGGCTCCCTCCTGATGTCGGGGTGTGGGGCTCCCTCCTGATGTGGAGGTGTGGGCTCCCTCCTGACGTGAGCTCTCGCAAGACAGCAAGCTCTCTGCATCGGTGCCAGAGACAAAGGCAGGGTTCACGGCTGCGGTGTGGGAATCAGTAAGTCAGGATGAATTGCTGACCCTTTGTGGACTAAAGGTGTTCGGGAAGTTTTGCGTGGAATGACTGAGAACCTGTGGTTATTTTGCAGGTTGAGGTAGGTAACACTCTTTAATTTTTTCTTTATTAAGCATATCCAGTTTAGAATCTCAGACAATATGCGATTTAAATTCTGAGATGGAGACTGTTGCAATGGATAGTGACGGTATTGAAGCTAAGCAGGGGCCATGGTGAGTCTGACAAGCATGCAGGGAGATGATATTCCTGATGCGGGGTAACATCCCAGAAATCCAAGCGCTTGGAAGTCTGCTTTGACTCAGGCACGGGGCTGTGTGTTCACTCATTCCACTTGTATTTAGGGAAGCTATCTGCACGCTTCACTCTGCTTTGTTTGGAAGTAATACTTGGACCAGACTGAATGTGTCAGGTGGGCAATTCCCTTGGGCGAGGGACGCTCTAGAAATAAACCTGTTTCCTAGTCATAGAGCAGAGTTCTCACCAGGCAGCCTGTAGACTGTCTTCTCCTTGGAACTCTACAAACTGAGAGCACAGGAGCCATTTCCTCGCCCCAGGAATGGGGAACCCCCCGTGGGTGCTTCCTGGGTGCACAGCAGCCCGACTGGCAAGGGACGTGGGTGGGGTAGGTGGGCGCACTTTTCTGCCCTGTGCTCTCAGGGAGACAAGCTCACTTCTGAGAAAGCTCCTCAGGAACTCACTGCTCTCAGGGACTTCACTGCAAACCTGTCAACCTAACCCAGGGAAAGAGCCCGACCTCATCTCACTCACAGCCTCTATTTCGACTCCACCTGCCAGTGATAGAAATTGCTTTCAAAGGCTCTGGAATCAGCTCTGGGCATCAGAGGGTCGCTCTGCTGTGTCCCTGTGCCACTGCTGCCTCACGGGTGTCCCTGAACGTGCAGCCCTCCCTGCAGAAGGCAGAGGCCCACGAGGTCTCCCCGGGCACTGCAGCTCCCAGGCCTGCCAGGCAGGGGACATGGGTCTCAGGGCGGTGACAAGGTGTCCAGGCCCGCAGATGGGCCCTATGGCTGGATGTCTTCAGTAAGGGGGAGCAGGGCCCCTATGGGCGATTGGGAGGCCCCTGCCTGTGGCCCTTGAAGGTTCCCGGGGCCACGCCCTCTCTCCTCTTGGCCACTGCGGACAATTGATGCTGGAAAATTTGCAGCTTTTTTCTTTTAATCTATACAGTGCTGCTTTCAAAGGATCAGAATGCTTTAGTTTTTTAAAAAAGTACTTAATCTTATTTTACTGAGGAGTTGCCTACACCAGCGATCAGAAAGACAGTGTGTAGTTGGGTAACAATGGAGAATGGATCAGGCCCCACTCCCTCTTTAGTGACAGGAGATTGGATTGTTTCTGGGCTGTCTATTTAGTTGTCATAATTCTTTCTTTCTTTCTTTTTTTTTTTTTTGTAGAGACAGAGTCTCACTGTACCGCCCTCGGGTAGAGTGCCGTGGCGTCACACGGCTCACAGCAACCTCTAACTCCTGGGCTTACGCGATTCTCTTGCCTCAGCCTCCTGAGCAGCTGGGACTACAGGCGCCCGCCACAACACCCGGCTATTTTTGGGTTGCAGTTTGGCCGGGGCTGGGTTTGAACCCGCCACCCTTGGCATATGGGGCTGGCGCCCTACTCACTGAGCCACAGGCGCCGCCCTGTCATAATTCTTTCTTCCTCTCATTCTGATTGTGGCTGTGGCTTTGCATGTGCCGCTGTGAAAAACCAGGTCATTACTGTCAAAGAATTGGTCAAATCAGTGAACACCAGGAAAGTCAATGAAATTGGTTGTTTGACTGAATCGACTGGTCTGTCTGTTGGCCCTCCCAGACATGGCTGGTCACTGCAGAGACTCTCAGGTGTCTCTAGACACCCAGGAAGAACCCCCTGAGTTTTGCACTGATGTGGCCTCTGCCCTTCTGTTCTGTATGATGGATTTGGGGTTCTCCTCCTCAGTGACATGGTCTCTGCTCTGTGCTCCATCTGACAGATGTGGGGTTCTCCTCCATAGTGATGTGGTCTCTGCCCTGTGCTCTGTCTGATAGATTTGGGGTTCTCCTCCATAGTGATGTGATCTCTGCTCTGTGCTCCATCTGACGGATTTGGGGTTCTCCTCTGCAGTGATGTGATCTCTGCTCTGTGCTCCATCTGATGGATTTGGGGTTCTCCTCAGCAGTGACGTGGTCTCTGCCCTGTGCTCTGTCTGATGGATTTGGGGTTCTCCTCCATAGTAATGTGGTCACTGCTCTGTGCTCCATCTGACGGATTTGGGGTTCTCCTCCACAGTGACGTGGTCTCTGCCCTGTGCTCTGTCTGATGGATTTGGGGTTCTCCTTCACAGTGATGTGGTCTCTGCCCTGTGCTCTGTCTGATAGATTTGGGGTTCTCCTCAGCAGTGACGTGATCTCTGCCCTGTGCTTTGTCTGATAGATTTGGGGTTCTCAGCAGTGACGTGGTCTCTGCCCTGAGCTCTGTCTGATGGATTTGGGGTTCTCCTCAGCAGTGATGTGGTCTCTGCCCTGTGCTCTGTCTGATGGATTTGGGGTTCTCCTCAGCAGTGACGTGGTCTCTGCCCTGTGCTCTGTCTGATAGATTTGGGGTTCTCTTCCTCAGTGATGTGATCTCTGCTCTGTGCTCCATCTGACGGATTTGGGGTTCTCCTCTGCAGTGACGTGGTCTCTGCCCTGTGCTCTGTCTGATAGATTTGGGGTTCTCCTCAGCAGTGACGTGATCTCTGCCCTGTGCTCTGTCTGATGGATTTGGGGTTCTCCTCTGCAGTGACGTGGTCTCTGCCCTGTGCTCTGTCTGATAGATTTGGGGTTCTCTTCCTCAGTGATGTGATCTCTGCTCTGTGCTCCGTCTGACGGATTTGGGGTTCTCCTCTGCAGTGATGTGATCTCTGCCCTGTGCTCTGTCTGATAGATTTGGGGTTCTCTTCCTCAGTGATGTGATCTCTGCCCTGTGCTCCATCTGATGGATTTGGGGTTCTCCTCAGCAGTGACGTGGTCTCTGCCCTGTGCTCTGTCTGACGGATTTGGGGTTCTCCTCTGCAGTGAGGTGGTCTCTGCCCTGTACTCTGTCTGATGGATTTGGGGTTCTCCTCTGCAGTGACATGGTCTCTGCCCTGTGTTCTGTCTGATAGATTTGGGGTTCTCTTCCTCAGTGATGTGATCTCTGCCCTGTGCTCCATCTGATGGATTTGGGGTTCTCCTCTGCAGTGACGTGATCTCTGCCCTGTGCTCTGTCTGATGGATTTGGGGTTCTCCTCAGCAGTGATGTGGTCTCAGCCCTGTGCTCTGTCTGATGGATTTGGGGTTCTCCTCTGCAGTGACATTGTCTCTGCCCTGTGCTCTGTCTGATGGATTTGGGGTTCTCCTCAGCAGTGACATGATCTCTGCCCTGTGCTCTGTGTGATGGATTTGGGGTTCTCCTCCTCAGTGACATGGTCTCTGCCCTGTGCTCTGTCTGATAGATTTGGGGTTCACCTCCGCAGTGACGTGATCTCTTCCCTGTGCTCTGTCTGATGGATTTCAGGTTCTCCTTTGCAGTGACATGGTCTCTGCCCTGTGATCCATCTGATGAATTTGGGGTTCTCCTCTGCAGTGACATTGTCTCTGCCCTGTGCTCTGTCTGATGGATTGGGGTTCACCTCCACAGTGACATGATCTCTGCCCTGTGCTCTGTCTGACGGATTTGAGGTTCTCCTCCACAGTGACATTGTCTCTGCCCTGTGCTCCATCTGACGGATTTGGGGTTCTCCTTCCACGCTCTCAGCTTTGCTGGTCGGGACTTGAAGACACAGTGAAGTCCTCAGAGGATCTGTATACATGAAGCCTGAGGACTTGGGCCTGGGCAGTGCTCTTGCTAAGGAGCGGCTGCCAGGATTGGGGTGGCCTCTGTGTGGGCCTCGTGCCCAGGCTCTGCACCCTGGAACTGACTCCCTGCATGAGGCTGTGGCACAGGTGTCCCTCCTGTCTGCCCACTGGGCTGGGGGCCATCAAAGAGCCTACTTGGTCCCATCCCGTGCTGATACCTCTGGTCCTCTCCCTTGGCCTGTCCTGAGGATGCCTAAGGCAAAAACCAGAACAAATGATCATGGACCTTGCTGTTTAGAGACTATAAAAATCAAGGAGGATGCTTCACGGGGGAAAAAGAAAGAGAAGTTCAGAAATGTTCTGGCAAACACTAGAATTGTCAGATAAAAAGTTGGAAGAGAGTGGTGTAGGTGTTTCTGCATTTCTAGTGTTTAATTTTCTGTGAATCTGATAGAATTCTGTGCAATTTTGTGCATTTGAAACATGTTATTTCTGCCTAAGATATTACGCAGAGTTCTGTGGCAGCTGACACGGTCAACAGCAACTCTGAAAGGCCTCAAATGAGGTTTCTGACTCTGCACCATCCGTCTGTGTGTGGCAGGCGCTCGGGTCCCGGCGCTGTGGGGGCCTACAGGGTGCTGCTGTGTTGCGCACCCGCCGGGGTCCTGCCTGCTCTCTGCTGCCCTGTGCTCCCTCCTCCCCTCTCCTCCCTGATGCTGTGACCTCCTGCTCTCGCCTGCTCCCTCCCGCCGTTCCACTCCGTCTCCATCTTCTCCTTCTTCCCTTTCCAGCCTCTCCGTCCTGCCGCTCTCCTTTCTCCTCCCTCCCTCTCTCCACAGCTTTGCTGCCCACCTTCTTCCCCACATGGCCCCTCTTGTCCCCGACCCCCATGCTGCTTCCCAGCTGACTCTGAGGGGGACGACGGACGGCAGCTGGAGGCCACGCCGGAGCAGTGCGGCTCCTCTGCCCTCACTGTGCTCTGACCTGGTTGCTGATGATTCTTCCTGATGAGAATAGCTCTCGAGTTCCAGACCCAACTCCTGGTGAGGGGACTTCACGGACGTCCCTGTGCTTCTGCCCTGTGTGCTGCCCACACCACGGTCAGAGGAAAACTCATGTGAAGCAGCTGAGGGTTTGCTTCATCTGCAGTGGAACTTTCCATGGAAAGCATCTCCCTGTTTGACCACATGGCTCAGTGAATGCTAATCGTTTCAAATGTGAGGGGAGGTTTCTGGCTCATTCACCAAAGATGGCAAAGAAGAGTGACAAGTTCTGTTGGACCCAAGTGGAAAAGATGAGTGAGAGTTTTAGGCAATGGCAGGTCAGATCTGGGGGCTCTGGGGTCATGCAGTGGCTTCCCTGCATCCCGGAGCAGGTGACCTGGATGCAGGGTCCAGTCAGCCAGGTTTTGTAAGAAGCCCCCTGAAGGTGTGGGTGGGACCCTCAGCTGGGGTAGGCGGCATCCACTAGTTTATAGCCCAGCTGCTTATGGAGCCCTGGAAAGTGGTGTCTCAGGATTACCCCAAATGTTCTTTCTGTCTTTTTCTAACGCCACCCCACTGATGACGTCCTTACTGCAAGTGGGAAGCTGCACCTGTCCCCAGAAGGTCCTTTAGGAAGATCTGAGTGACGTGATGTTGCCTGTCAGCTGGGTCTTGGCAGATTTCAGGTATGCACTGACATCAGGGGAAGGCGGCCTCCGTTCCACTGGACCTGCCAAGTGTCCAAGCCATTGGAGGCTTTGCGAGCCAGTTCATGGAGGGCAATGTTACATTTACCCTATTTTTGCACATTTCAATGCTTATCTCTCCTATCTAAAGTTTCAAGGGTTCTTCTATTATTTCTTTTTGATTTATAGAATTCTCTTAGCTATTCTTTAATGGTAGTTTTGCTGATGACATGTTTTTCTTCCTTTTACAATGTGTTTATTTTCTCTCACATTTAAAGGATAGAAGGTGACATAAAGGATATAAGGTTTATGGTTGACAGATTTTTTTCCTTTGGCTCTTGAGAAATGTTGGGCTGCTTCCTTCTGGCCTCTGTGGTTTCAAATGAAAGATCATCTGTCACTGGAGTCAGTGATTCCCTGTAAGTGACTTGTCATTCCTCTCAGACTGGTTTTAAGATTTTTCTTGTCTTCCGTTTTCACTAGTTTAGTTTTTATGAACTTTGCTATGAATTTCTTTGGGTTTGTGCCATTTGGATCCACTCAAGTTCTTGAATGTTTATATATTTATTTATTTAAATGGGGAGTCCAGCCACTTCTCTTCACAGCATTTCTTTATTTCGATGCTCTCTCCTTTTCTTCCTGGGCTCTGGTGGTTCTTGGCCCACAGGTTCCAGACAGCATTTTTATTCCTTTCAACCTTTGTGCCTCTGATGTCCAGACTGAGTAACCCCCAACGGCCTGTCCTCAGACGCAGTGGTTCTCTCTTCCCTGGGTCCCTGTGGACTTAGAATCGGCGTGAAATCACATAGAAAATAATATGGTGTGCATAAAATGGATTTGTTTTCTTACCAGCTAAATTACAAATTAATAAATTTATAATTATAAATTAGTGTGCGTATGGCGTGTCTGCAGGCCCTGTGTGTGCCATGTGCACGGCGTGTCCGCAGGCCCTGTGTGTGCCGTGTGCACGGCGTGTCCGCAGGCCCTGTGTGTGCCGTGTGCACGGCGTGTCCGCAGGCCCTGTGTGTGCCGTGTGCACGGCGTGTCCGCAGGCCCTGTGTGTACCGTGTGCACGGCGTGCCCGCAGGCCCTGTGTGTGCCATGTGCACGGCGTGCCCGCAGGCCCTGTATGTGCCGTGTGCACGGCGTGTCCTCAGGCCCTGTGTGTGCCGTGTGCACGGCGTGCCCGCAGGCCCTGTGTGTGCCATGTGCACGGCGTGTCCGCAGGCCCTGTGTGTACCGTGTGCACAGCGTGCCCGCAGGCCCCGTGTGTGCCATGTGCACGGCGTGCCTGCAGGCCCTGTGTGTGCCGTGTGCACGGCGTGTCCGCAGGCCCTGTGTGTGCCGTGTGCACGGCGTGTCCGCAGGCCCTGTGTGTACCGTGTGCACGGCGTGTCCGCAGGCCCTGTGTGTACCGTGTGCATGGCGTGTCCACAGGCCCTGTGTGTGCCGTGTGCATGGCGTGTCCACAGGCCCTGTGTGTGCCGTGTGCATGGTGTGTCTTCTAGCCCTGTGTGTACTGTGTGCACGGCGTGTCCGCAGGCCCTGTGTGTGCCGTGTGCACGGTGTGTCTTCTAGCCCTGTGTGTACTGTGTGCACGGCGTGTCCGCAGGCCCTGTGTGTGCCGTGTGCATGGTGTGTCTTCTAGCCCTGTGTGTACTGTGTGCACGGCGTGTCTGCAGGCCCTGTGTGTGCCATGTGCACGGTGTGTCTTCTAGCCCTGTGTGTACTGTGTGCATGGCGTGTCCGCAGGCCCTGTGTGTGCCGTGTGCACGGCATGTCTGCAGGCCCTGTGTGTGCCGTGTGCACGGTGTGTCTTCTAGCCCTGTGTGTACTGTGTGCATGGCGTGTCCACAGGCCCTGTGTGTGCCGTGTGCACGGCGTGTCTGCAGGCCCTGTGTGTGCCATGTGCATGGTGTCTTCTAGCCCTGTGTGTACTGTGTGCACAGCGTGTCCGCAGGCCCTGTGTGTGCCATGTGCATGGTGTGTCTTCTAGCCCTGTGTGTACTGTGTGCACGGCGTGTCCACAGGCCCTGTGTGTGCCGTGTGCATGGTGTGTCCACCGGCCCTGTGTACTGTGTGCAGGGTGTGTCCACTGGCCCTGTGTACTGTGTGCAGGGCGTGTCAACCGGCCCTGTGTGTGCCCTGTGCATGGTGTGTCCACCGGCCCTGTGTACCGTGTGCAGGGCGTGTCCACGGGCCCTGTATACTGTGTGCAGGGCGTGTCCACCGGCCCTGTGTGCCATGTGCATGGTGTGTCCACTGGCCCTGTGTACTGTGTGCAGGGCATGTCAACCGGCCCTGTGTACCGTGTGCAGGGCGTGTCCACCGGCCCTGTGTGCCGTGTGCATGGTGTGTCCACCGGCCCTGTGTACTGTGTGCAGGGCGTGTCCACTGGCCCTGTGTACCGTGTGCAGGGCATGTCCACTGGCCCTGTGTGCCGTGTGCATGGTGTGTCCACTGGCCCTGTGTGCCGTGTGCATGGTACTGGCTCCAGGTCAGAGGCTAGAGGCAGTGGTTGTGGGTGTGCACTTAACCAGGGGCAGGGAGAGCCCCCACGGTGTCCCCTGTCCCGTAGCATCTGTGTCTGCTCCTCTGTGCCACCCACTGGGGCTGTACCTCCCTGGTTTTTGATCCCCCCAGGACGTGCACATCTGAGACTTAGATGAGAACAAAGAGTTTCTGACAAAGGGCAAAATGGCTCCTCTCTGAGAAAGTGATGGCTTTTGATACTTTCAATGAAGATGCAGCCTGGGCTGGAAGCTGCAGTGGCTTCTGGCCTGAGAGACACTCACATAAAACAATTCCAGAGTCTTGAAAAGTAAAGGCAAAAGCAATTCCTCTGTTAAATCCAGCTGGAAGCTGTGGGGGTGCAGCCTTTCCTTGGGGGCCTAGGACTCATTTTCTCCCACATTTAAATATGTCTGGTTGCTTGCTTGGGGTGGAAACTACATAATTTAATCTACAATTCATTTGTTCAGAAGGTGGAACCAGGAGCACCCGCCTGTGTCATTATTACTGAACCACCTGGAAATAAGGGACCAGCCCTGGCAGTGGGCAGTGGCTGCTGCGTTTCTGCTTCTGTGTAGGTGGGTGACCTCAGCCAAGCTGGGACCACGAGGGGACCATCGTGGGTGATGCCATCAGGGACCCTTAGCCGCCCAGGGGCAGAAGCACAAGAGACGCTTCGGTTTTAGAGATGGAGGCTGACACAGCCTGGGTCTCTGTTTGTGACACGTATGTGATTGCTGTGGCCTGGCACGTGCCAAGCTTTGCTGGAATGTGGCCTCAGCTCCTTGTCCCTGCAGCGTGGGCCAGGTCACTTTGCCCCCAGCTCCTCGCAGGTGCCATAGGGTGGAGGTAGTGATGGTTAATCTCTGTAAGTCATCTAAAATCAGATAAAAAGGCCCTACAATGCCAATTATCATTATTATTTAAAAAGTGAGTCTCTCTGCCAGGAAGCTGCCCCAAGCTCATCCAAGTCTGATTATGATGCTAATTATGGTGATTATAAAGAAGAGGGAGGCACAATTCCTACCTTTCCCCTCGCTGCCCTTATGACAAGCCAGGAGTACAGACAGCTGGACTGCCCTTGCCATGGCCATGGGAGGGTGACCTCAGCCTGCCCACCTGCTCAGTAGCACCCGGGTCCAGGACCAGCTCTCCCTCATTCCCTGTGTCTCTCACTTCCACATGTGGGGCACACATGCGCTGCTGTGGAGGGCCAGTGGGTATGAGCCACTGCCAGGTGCCATCCTAGAGGTGGGGTCACTAGTGGGGCAGGCCTGGGGGCTGCCTGTCTGTGCCTGCAGACTGCTCTGAACATACTGGGTGTGACACCTGCTGTGTTTTTGTTTTCTCCCTGTAGCCAGATGCACTGGACAATCTTTTTCTCTTATCCCCTGGGGTGGGGGTGAGGGCAGACAGTGGTGACTTACCCTGGTTCTGTTTCTGTAACTGCCTGGCCAATGCCATGTCAAGGCCGGACCCTTTGCGGGCTGGCTCCCTCTGCCCAGCTCAAGTCCTTTGCCGCTGATGTGCTGATGTGACTGAGGAGGATGCAAGGCTTTCTGCGTGGCTGCCACCACCGTTCTGACATGGCTGGCCTTGGAAGACCGACGGGCTGTGCACCCAGTGCCCGTGTAAATGAGCCCATTCGTTCCCTGTGCTGGCATATGGTGTGTCATTGTCCGCGGCCGCTGAGGTAGAAGTGATGCAATTTGTTGGCACATCCTGCCACAGAACAGACTATCTGTCCCACTGAGCCCCCAAGAAAACAACAGAAACCGTGAAAGGGCAGCCAAGAACCTTATTCTGCATGCGGGGCCCTGTCTGAGCCTGTGGAGGGGACCTCAGTGCTCCTCCCTCCCCGGCTCTGTCTCCCTCCCTCGCCCTCCCCTGCCCCCTCCTCCTCATCTCCCTCTCTCCCCTGGCCCTTTATCTCTCTCTTCTCTTATCCCTCCCTCTCTTTTTCCCTCTCCTTTGCTCTATCTGTCCTTCTCTCTCTCTCTCATCCTGTCTCTCTCTCTCTATCCCTCCCTGTCTCCCTCTGTCTCTCTCTCCCTCTTCCTCTCCCCCCATATCTCTCTCTTTCTCTCTCTCACCCTCTCTCTTGTCTCTCACCACAAAGACTCACTGACACGTGAAACCATTCTGAGGGCATCATAAATAGTGAAACAATAAATAGTGAAACAATTAAGCACCGAGGAGGTACATGCACCCTCAGAGACAGGACACGCACTCCACCATGCACCCTCAGAGACGGGACACACGCTTCACCATGCACCCTCAGAGACGAGACACATGCTCCACCACGCACCCTCAGAGACGGGACACACACTTCACCACGCACCCTCAGAGACGGGACACACGCTGCACCACGCACCCTCAGAGACGGGACACGCGCTCCACCATGCACCCTCAGAAATGGGACACGCGCTTCACCATGCACCCTCAGAGATGGGACACGCGCTCCACCAGGTACCCTCAGAGACGGGACACACGCTTCACCATGCACCCTCAGAGACGAGACACATGCTCCACCATGCACCCTCAGAGATGGGACACACGCTTCACCATGCACCCTCAGAGATGGGACACGCGCTCCACCAGGTACCCTCAGAGACGGGACACACACTTCACCATGCACCCTCAGAGACGAGACACATGCTCCACCACGCACCCTCAGAGACGGGACACACGCTTCACCACGCACCCTCAGAGACGGGACACACGCTGCACCACACACCCTCAGAGACGGAACACGTGCTCCACCATGCACCCTCAGAGATGGGACACGCGCTCCACCAGGTACCCTCAGAGACGGGACACACACTCCATCATGCACCCTCAGAGACGGGACACGCGCTCCACCATGCATCCTCAGAGACGGGACACACGTTCCACCACGCACCCTCAGAAACGGGACACGTGCTCCACCACGCACCCTCAGATACGGGACACACGCTCCACCACGCACCCTCAGAGACGGGACACGCGCTCCACCACGCACCCTCAGAGACGGGACACGTGCTCCACCAGGCACCCTCAGAGACGGGACATGCGCTCCACCAGGTACCCTCAGAGACGGGACATGCGCTCCACCACGCACCCTCAGAGACGGGACACGCGCTCCACCACACACCCTCAGAGACGGGACACACACTACACCACGCAGGACTCCCCTGGAAATGAAGAGGAATATTTATGAACATTATATTTTTTCGTTTAAAAAAATGAATTGATAACCTCATGTTGGCCAAACCTGCCCAGGAAGAGCCCGGCTGGATTGCTGCCTTGCAGGGCTCAGCAGAGTCTTGTTGCCTTGGAGCTCCGGTATTACGGTACAGACTGTTTTGAATGTCTGAAGCTGAGTTGAGGGCAGGAAGAAGCACTGGGCTGTGTGTGGTTAGGTTTAGAGCCCAAAGCTGACGCTACACCTGTGTGGGTGTGAGCAGGACCTGGTGACTCAAATGTCCCCCGTGTGTATGGCCGGAGGCACTTTCACCGGGGGATGGGGTCCCAGACCTGCTTGCACCCTGTAGACGGGACCCCAGTCTGCATCAACACAGGCCAGAGCCGACTATAAACAGGGACCAGCCTAGGACACCAGGAGGACCAAGAGCAGCCGCGTCCCTGTGGAGTCTGGAACAGTAGTGGGGGCTGTGGCCAGCAAAGTATTTCTCATCTTCATCGTCACTTCTCTGAAAGCAGGTTGTCTGAGGGAGTGTCAGATTTCCTCCAGCTCTGAAATTCTTTGCCTCGATAGCCACTGACTGTCCTTCACTGTTTGTTGACAGGGAACCAGAGGACCCAGAGTCTGCACCAGCCAGTCTGCTGCTTTTGCGTTGCAGTTACAGATGGGAGGGAAATGAACTGAACAGATCCTCACGGATCACTCACTGCGCTCTGAGTGCTGGGATCTCCTGGGCAGTCAGGTTGAGGTGACAGTTTGGAAGCCAGACGATTACTTGGGTACACTGAAGGGGGCACAGCAGGGTACTGGGGTCAGCAGCAGAACTCGCAGGCCAGGGGGGCCTGGGACAGGTACGGGAAGAAAGCAGGGTTGGAGGGAACCCAGAGGCCCATGTCCAGGTTCTCACACTAACTCACGGCACAGCCCATTTCTACTTGGGTATTAAAATGACGTGGAGGACGGGAGTGTTTACACAGCATGTATGTCCGCTGACATTTGAGGGCCCCACACCAGGTGAGTCTCACATGCTGTTCATTTTGTACCATTGTTCATGTGTTTATTTTCAACCCTAGGAGAGTGTTGTCCAGCTCTAAACAGAATCATCAAATATATGAAGTTTGTCATTATTTCATAGTTATAAGTGTACATTTTTAGATTCTTGGCGGGATAACGTTTTGAGTCTTCAGCTGCAGGCTGTGTGCTCTCTTTTCTCTCCACTGCAAGAGCTTCTCCCACCCCGAGCACCTACTGCCTTCCACCGGGAGGGTGAGCAACAGACCACCCACCTCAGGAGCAGAGCCTGGAGGAGGCCTGGACACATGGTCCTCGAGTTTGGTGGCCTGGACCAGGAGTAAGATGGATGAACTTGGGCACACACTTGCAGATGGGGCCTCTCCCTCCCAACACAGGACCCAGTGCCACAACTCAGAGGTGGACGGGGGGGGGGGGGAACCACAGGTGGGCAGGCAGTCCGAGAGCCCCTGTGCTGCACGCCTGTCTCCCCCAGTCCGCACAGCAGTGGGGCCCATGCTAGCCCAACTAAAGCAAGGGGTGTGGCCCGATGATGGTCTCCTGCGCCGCCCAGCCCCGCTCATGCCAGCTCTCAACAGCTCCCTGGTGTTATCTTCTGTGGTCCCCTTGGGAGGCCAGGGAAGGACAGCCTGACCCAGGCGGGAGTGGGCTGAGCAGTGCCTGAGAGCCCACTTGAGCCTCCTAACAGGAGGCTCTGTCAAAAATCAGTTGACCGTCCTGTGTTGCTCCTTTCCGTTCCCGTGACTGTCAGAGCTTCCGAGCGAGGTGCTGTGGGTCGTCTCCCTCTGTCTTCGCTGCTCCATCGGCCGTTCTCAGGGTTTTGCGTTTTCCATATACATGGGAATCGATTTTTGATTCTGGGTGGGATTGTGTTGGATCCATAGATCAAGTGGGGGAGAAATGACATCTTGGCAATACCGAGTCTTCCCAGTATAAACAGGAGCTCTTGCTCCACCTGTGCAAATCTTTGATTTCTTTCAAGGGTGCTGTGGTTTTTAAGATGCAGACTCTGTATGTAGTGGTCAGTGCACATCAGCATTTTTGTGACGTGAGGACTGTTCCTGCTTTTCTGGCTTCAGTTGCTCTTTATTGGCGTGTCTGAGAAACGGACTTCTGCGTACTGACCTCGTAATCCTTGCTTCTCAGTTCCTGCTGAGGAATGTCTTACCTTCCCCGCTATTTCTCTTGCTTTCTTTTGTCCCCTGCAAACAACATCTGTTCACTACATTTTTGGTGTTTCTCACAGATAGAAATGAATAATTCAGCTTGACAGGACAGTAGTCAATGACACCTTTAGGCACTATTTACATCCAGTAAATAATTCTTTTCTTAGGGTAGATGGTGGAGACAAACCAGCAACTCCCAGGGTCTAGAAGTGACATGTGGCTTTCCTATCGGACTAGTTCCTGGGGCTAGTTTTGACACATGGCAGGGCCAGAGCCTGATTAGACCTCTAGATCTGACTTTTGTTCTTGGGGAATTTAAACAATGATCTGATTGTTTCTTGGAAAACAAGCTTGTTGGAGACAGCCGCATGTTTGCTTGCTTTTTTTTTTTTTTTATTGTTGGGGATTCATTGAGGTTACAATAAGCCAGGTTACATTGATTGCAATTGTTAGGCAAAGTCCTGCTTGCTTTTCTTTTTAATCTCAGAGAACATTAGGAAAGAAAATAGATTGAAATTGTTTACAACAGGAAAATTTTTAAAAAATATTACTAGAATTCACAAATTACTAGAATTGTAAACATGTGGGAAGTTCTGTAAAGAACCAAACTCATGTGCTTCAAACAATAACTGGTTCTATCTAAGCTTCTCCAATCTTTTATGTAATTTTTTATTATAGAGTATAGGGCTAATAATTGTCAATTAATATCATTTATTAGTTGGTGTCTCATTCTGTACTTTCATCTGAAAGTAAAGTTTTATTTTCATCTCTACCAATAAGTATGTAGTTCTGAAGTGGATTTTAGTTTAGCACTAGTAATGGATATGAGACGTTATTTCTAGTGTGAAATTAGGTGAATTCCAATTTTTCTGGTGTAATTTCAGTTTTCTCAAAGAATAAAAATAGTTTCTAAAGGAGCCAAATGAGAGTAAAAGAAATTAGTGGAGATTAGGGAATTTAGTAGTTGGATTTCATAAATTAAAAATGAAAGATTGATATAGATTCATCACTGTTTAAAATCTATTCAATTAAAAATAGTGTTAGCAATCAAAAAACAATGTTATCCATAATCATCTTTGAAAATAGGATTTAAGTATCTTTGTCCTCCTCTTTCTTATTTTGCGACAGACAAGTGACAACAGTTGTCACAGACAAGTGACAACTTCTGCGGAATCTCAGAAGCAGCATCTTCACCGGCTCACTGGTCTCTGCTGAAGGCCGGCAGGTGGCGGCTCTGAGCCTGGGGCTTTGGGACGTGTGTGTTTGTGTGTGTGTCTGTGGCCTGTGGGCAGGGTGCGTGTTTGTGTGTGAGTGAGGATAGTGAGTCTGTCTTCTGTGTGTATAGTCTGTGTGTGGGTAACGTGTGGCTGTCTGAGCTGTGCAGTGTGTGTTTGCCAGGGTATGAGTGTGTATAATGCGTCTTTGTGTGTCTGTGTTCATGTGTACACATGTGTGTTGTATGTAGTGTGTGAATGTGTGTACATGTGTCTGTGTGCACATTGTGTGCGAGCGTGTGGCATGTGATGTGTCTCTGTGTGCAGCGTGTATATGTAGCAGCCTGTGTGAGTCTGTCTGTCTCTGTGCTATATTGTGTATGAGTGTGTGGATGCAGAACCCACACGGGACCCTGGGTGTGGCAGGCGGAGCTGGTCTCTGACTCCGGTCTGGCCTCCAGGCTGTGCCCCAGCTGTGCTTAAGCACAAGCTGTCCCAGCCTTGTCTACCTCTCGCTGGAGGAGCCTCTAGGAGGGTAGAGTCTCAGGGATGTGCACAGCCTCCTCAGGTCTAACTCCCTAAACCGTGATTAAAGACGAGCTCCCACCCAGCTCCACCAGCGTGCAGCCTGCCTTAATTCCTAATCTGACATGACTTGTCCCTGCCGTCTATAGTGGGACCCAGGGAGCCCCAGGAGGAGCAAGCCCTGCCCAGGAGGTCGGCTCTAACTGCAGCTTGGGATCAGTCACAAGGTGGAAAATGTTACCAGGCTCAACTTCTCAGTCCAGTTCAACTTTCTCTTGAAAAGATTGCTGTATGAAATTAATAGGATTACAGATAATCCCTAAAAGAGGAAGGATTAGCTCTGGAACTAAAAACAACTGATACCAATTTCCATAACCCTTGGGAAACTGGTGTCTGCTGGCAAGAGCCCGGCTCCCACCTGCCTGTGCGACTGGGAACTGGGATTCCGTCCTTACAGCCCGTGGTCTCCTGAATTCAGCCGAGGTTTAATTAAATTTAATTCTCCTTTAACGTGGAGAGGCTGCTCGAAATGGTGGCCTACTTACAGATGTGCTGTTCTGATTTTCCCTACAATATCTGCAGTTTATTGAGCAGCTCTTGTGTGTAGACTACCATAGTTGCTCTCAGCTACTGGAGAATTTAAACATTAAGGTTCAACGACCTATGTATATATTTTTTTAATTATCCATTTAAAAAGATTATTTTTTGAAAATTTTTAGGTTAATATGAGGGCCCATACAGTCAGGTAAGTTTCTCCTGTAAGGTGAAAGTCCTTATACAAGGGTAAAGGTCGCGTCCCTCACCCTGGAAGGGTGCCGGACACTCATGCAAGGCACCACTTGAGTGGGATTTGTATAATTTTTTAAGAAGAAAAGTTATTTCCTATGCCATGTTCCTCCCCCTTCCCACCCCAATATTGTGACATCCTTCAACCGCTGGCAAGCATTCCAGACAGTTTGGTTCTCCAGCTGTGTGGGACCCTGGGAGGCATGGAGGGGGCCTTGCGGTCACAGCACTGGGGCCTTGCTCTCACCCACCTTGCCGTTTGGGGGGGGGTACGCCCTGTGCTCAGCACTCATTGTTGAGCAGAGTGAAACCCATGTATTGTCAGTTTTCTATATTACTTCCTCTCCCAGCCCTGAGACACCCACACTGGAGGTTTCGCCAAGCTCTTCAGAACCCCAAGGACATCACAGTGGCTGCTCAGAGGAGGCTCATGTGCTGTGCCCTGGTATTGGGAAGGGAGGGAGGCGGCCTGGTATTAGAGAGGCAGAAGTTCCTACACAGCTGGGAGGAGGAGGGAGACATGGGTGAGCCGTGTGCCCATGTCTGGTCACTCCTGTGGAGAGGGCCATCCCAGGTGCAGAGCCCCTCTCCTACACACACCACAGTGTTCATCCATGATGTCGTCGATGTGGCCTCTCATCAGTATCACAGCATAAACCCATGTGGCCAGTCTGTACGTCTGCTGGGGCTCTTGAAACACATGGTTGACACAGGACCACACAGGCTGGCCCTGGAGACTGCGTGCCGTGCTCACTGGAGTTTCCGTCTCAGGTCAAGAGCTCAGTTCTTCCAGGAGCAGCGGCTGGGTTGAGTAAGGGATTGCTAACCTTCTGTTTTTGAGGCAGATTAGCCACTAACGTAAATTTGTGTTACCTACCCAACTCTGAAATTTAGAAAATGAAGTCTTACTGTAAAAGAAAGTGGACACACAAAAATCTCTCTAAGTAGCCTTTTTTTTTTCAATTTGAACTTTTTAGGAGTTAAAAACCACAGAGATTTTAAATGAGCATTTGCTGAAACATTTAGATGTACAAAAAAACGACTTTTAGTACTTTACTACCAGAGGAAACTAAAATTGGAGCTCTCACTATAAAAGAAAAAAAGAAAAAAAAAGCCAATTGGCAGCTGTCTGATGCTGCATGTTAAGGACTCGCCTCAAGAAAGCAAATGATGCAAAGCAGAGGAAAAATACAAAATCTTTCTGAAGCAAAAAAATAACTGCCTATAATTTGCTAAAGTTATATACGGGAATATCTGGGCTGGGAAATACAACTGTGACCCTCAAGGGCTGATGAAGAATAGTCAGCGCTGAAGGCGAGGGGGGACTCGGGGACCTTGGCTGATATCCACGCACTTAACACTTGTCAGTAGCAATTAATTCATAAAGAGATGAAGTCATAGAAAAAACTGAGAATTAAGTATACTTTGAGATGCTTTTTAATATAAACCATATACGTTTTTTTCAAATAAACGGTATTGAAGCCATCACCTAGAATTACAATCTTTAAATTTTAGTTTGCTCCAAACTTAACAAAAACCAAAGAACAGGCTTTTGTAAAATTAGCAAAGGTTTGCCTGTGCTTTAACTGCTAATTTATGCCAACTTGCTCCAAATGTGCATGCGTTCCTGGAGCCTTTCTCTACCCCTGTAGAACTTGCCTGTGAGGGGCCCGTCACTGCCCTTGACCGTGTGCACTGATCTCCTAACACTGTACCAGGCGTCATGAAGAGCTCAGATGGCTAACCTCGACAGGCCTGTGTGGGTCACCACGTTTGTGCCTGTGAATCTGTTGCCTCCATAAGAAAATTGTTCGCCTACACTTGTCCAGGCCTCTTCTGGGACCCACTTCAGTGCCAGCCTCTGGGACAAGTGGAGGTCAGGGCATGTCCCTGAAGCAGGTGGAAGGTCTGCTTTCCTCTCGTGCCCCACGTCCTGCTGCTGCTTATGGGACCCACAACGGTTTTCTGGGGGACAACTCAGAACCACGGGCGGGAAGCTTTTAGAGCTGGCCGACCGGCAACCCAGGTTCCTCACGCAGAGACAACCAGCCAGGGGCGGGCAGGTCTGTGTTCCAAATATGAAATTTCACAGGCCTTACTGTAAAATGTGAAATACTGTTTAAAACAAATAAGAGTGACAAAAAACCCTAAATAGCCCCCAATAGGGGATTTCTGTGAAGAGTCCTGTGCAGCCATCCAAGCTGACACTGACGCGTGTCTATGGACACAGGAGACGTGTGGCGTGTGTTGGGGGGAGAAGTCGGGTTGCTGGGGGGCGGGCGTTGGGTGTGTAGAAGTCCTGCAGGTTCCCCGCTGCTGTGTCTCCCACCGTCACCCACAAATTGCTGGATGCTGGCTATGCTCATCTCTGGTGGCCACGGGGAGTTGTCATACTTTCCCTGCTTTCAGTCCTTCCCCGCTCACTTGTAAATATAGCAGCGAAGATAATTTCATTTAAACATGTCCTTTCCTTCAGGTGGGAGAGGGGAGGACCTCGTCATACCCACCAGGGAGGGCAGAGCCTTGGTGTAGGCTAACCTTTTAGATTTTCCAGCTGTCTAGTGTTAAAAGCCAATTTCGAAGGGTAAAAAAGATGAACAGTTAACGTTATTATTTCAGAGCTCAACGCCAAACTATCAAAATAAGAGAACAGAAAAGACCCCGAGCAGCTGCAGAGAGAGATTCCCATTTGCAAGTCACTCCAGCATCTTGCACTTCAGACATGCACCTAAACTTTCAGTGTTACGCTTTTTCCTGCATCCCCTTTCTTGCCCGGTCAGCTGACCCCAGCTGTTCTTAGTAGTGAAAGTTAAAGAGAAGTTCAGACTATGCGTTCCCATCTTAGAGTGAACTGTTCCAAGTCCCAGAGCATCCAGATGCCTCCAAACTCCTAGGTGTGTGCCTGGTTCCACTGAAAAATCCCCGCTGTGCAGGACAGAAGAATGGATGTGGCATTTCCAAAAACGGCTTTTGAATTGTCAAAGTGGCTATAAACTTATCTGTATTTCCTGGTGTCCTCCTGCCCCTGAGTCTTGAGGCCAAGGCTGCCAAGTAGAATCCAGACTGTTTGCTGAATAGTGTACATGACATGTTCATACCAAAAAAGCTTCACTGTTTACATAAAATTCAAATCAAGTTGGGCATCCTGTACTTTTATTTGCTAACCCTGGCAACTTTAGACCAGGGACACAGACTTGGACTTGGACAGACCTGAGTTCCAATGTTGACTTTGCACTTCCCTGCTCTGTGGTGCCCCTGGAGTCCTCACACAATCACAGGTCCTGTTTCTGCATCTGTTGGGCACACGGGGTGCCTGGATGGTGCCAGCAGTGCTCCCTGAGGCTGTGACTTCCACCCTGGAGTGGTGCTACCTCCTTCCCAACACACCTGCACTGCGAGGAAGGCTGGGGAGGCTGAGTTCTGGGACAGGCCACCTGAGGGTCCACAGCTGCAGGGAGGCAGGGCTGGGGGCAGACACAGAGGAAGCTGAGGGGAACCATGCAGGTGCACAGGCATGCTGGACGGCGTGTGTGGTGGGTCAGACAGTGACCCCCAAAAGACGTCTTTAAGTCCTAAACCCTGGCACTTGCGAATGTGACCATATTTGGAAGCAGGGTCACTGTAGCTGTCACTACATTAAGAAGAGGTTACTCTGGATTGTAGCAGGCTCCACATGTGATGACCGGTACTTCATCAGGAGAGGACATTTGGAGAGGACACCACTTGCTCCTTGTGGCAGCCTGACTCGCTTTTGCTCTGTATAGCTCTGTTTCTACTTGTTAGAGTTTTAGGAAGGGAGTCATGGTGTGGGCTCGTCACTCAGGGTTGTGTTGTTTTGGGCACCAAAGCTACCATCTACTTTCTGCACTGTGTGTTCCTGGTGCTCACTCTGCAGTCTGCTCCCTCTGTTGATGGGCGTTTGGATTATTTCTGGCATTTGTCTGTTGAGAGTGTCATGAGCCCCACACACCAGTCTGCGCACGGGTGCATGTTTTGTTTCTCTTATGTAAATACCTACGAGTGGATGTCAGTTATATCACCAAGGGAATGTTTGACTCTTCAGGAAGCTGCTAACCTGTTTTCCAAAGTGACCTGTGCTGTGTTACCTTCTCATTGGCTTGTCGGTGCCTGAGAGCTCCTGCTGCCCACGTGTGGACAGCTCTCGGCACTGTCCGTCTTCCTCTTGAGAGCAGAGCCGACGGGCCCACCATGCTGCTCAGGGAGGCTCACTCTGCCTCCCTGACGGCCATTGACGTGTGCCGTCCCTCTTCTCTTGTGATCCGTCTGCTCAGGTGTGCCTGACTTCTTTTGGGTTGTTCCTTTTCTTATTATGAAGGTAGTTTGTATGTACCAGACACAAGTCCTTCATCCAGTCTATGTGTTGTGAACATTTTCACTTGGTATCGACTGGCTTTTTCATTTTCTTAATGGTGTCTTCCAAAGAGCAAAACTTTTAAAATTTGAGAAAGCCTAGTTTATCCATTTTTTATTTCATAATTCAAAGTCTTTGTATCCTATTTTAAAAACCTAAAACTGCCCCCCATTCACTGATATGTTATTCTAATAGTTGCAGAGTTTTAGGTTTGACAGTCTGTGACTGATTTTGAGTCAAATTCTGCGTATAAGGCTGGCAGTTAATGTTCATTTTCTTCGTATGGACATCCAGTTGATAAAACACTATTTATTTTAAAAAGTTAGCCTTTTTCCAGTGAACTTCAGTGGCACCTGTAGGGGCAGCCACTTGACCGTAACGTGAGCGGCTACTGAGTCTGACCAGCCCTGCTGGTCTATCAACGCATCTTTCCACAACCGACTCCTGGGTTACTGCGGCCTTTCTGTGGTAAGGCAGTGTAAGACCTCCAACTTCGTTGTTTTTTTTTCTTAAAATTGCTTTGATTATTCTAGATCGTTGGCATTTCCTTATACGTTTCAGAGTCAGGCATTAATTTCTAGAGCTTGCTAGAGCTTTTGTTGGGATGGTGTTTTATCTGTAAGTACAGAATTATATGTATATACGGGCGGTTTTGAAGGTTCTGGTCCACTTCCTTCTGGCCTCTGTGGTTCTTATGGGAAGTGCTGCACCATCCCCACATTGTCCCCTCTGTGTAACCTGTTATTTTACTCTAGCTGTTTCGAGATACTTTTCTTTATCTTTGGCTTTGAGCTCTTTGTTTCAACAGGCGTAGTTCCCTTGATTTCACCCTGTTTGGCTCGTTGTCAATTTATGTCTTTTGCCAAATTTGACCTGCTCCTCAGCATTATTTCCTCGACACTCCTCTGTGCCGTTATGGCCCCCGTGGACATGGCAGCACCTGTGTGTGGTCTCCATCTGTGGCTGTGGATCTCTGGTCTCTGCTCATTCTATTACTGGCTCTGCGTTAGCTGTGAGGTGTATGTTGGTCTATTCTAAGGGGTGCGCCCTCCCCTTTGTCCTCCTGTCCTGCGGTGGAGTCTGGCAGGCTTTACTCCAGAGAAGTTATAGGTCCCCAGCTCGTGGAGCGGGTGGTGTGTGGGGTGTTCTCACATCCTGCCCCACACGCACAGCCCCTGCCGTCAATGGCTCTGCCAGAGTGTGGTGATTTTTTTATTTCAGGCATTTTGTTTTTAAGTTCTAAAACATCCACTTGTTTCTTTTTTAGTTTTTAATTCTCTGCTGAGAATTTCCTTATTTTTACTCTTTTTGAGCAGGCTCCCCTTTGTCTGACGCAGCAGAGTCCCGTAGGGCCGGAGCACTTGCTGTGGGCTGGTGTGGCTCCCAGGCTGTGTGCCTGCTCTCGTGAGTGCCTGCCGTGGGCTGGTGCAGCTCTTGCCCGCTCTTGTTTCCTTTTACTTCTTGGTACTTTGGGGTTTGAATTTTAAACCAAACTTTAAGTTATAACAAGATATTCACAAAGTAAAGTTGAAAATGCATGGTATGTGCCCACTGTTCCCTGGTGGCCCTTTAAATAACTATTTCTATTCCAGTTTGTGGTTTATCCTAACATTTTAAAAATTGCTATAAATATTTATTAGCATACATCCCTTTTCTTAGACAAGGGATAGCACATTGTGTATATTTTACCATTTTTGTAGAAACTAAGAGTTGTTGTATTCTAGCTAAATATGTGAAGTAATTTTCACAGTTTTGGCATATTGCTGAAAGTACTTGATTAAGCAAATAGTTGTTCTTGTTTCTATTTGAAGTCTGACATAATAGATTACTGTTTTGTCTCACCAAGTCACTGAACGTAGGATAGCCAAGGCTGGTGTCATGCTATTACATCTGAGTAACATGATTTCCATTTGTCTACTTTGGGTTGAACCTTCTGTAGTCAGCATCGAACTCTGGTTTTAAAACTGAAAAAGGTGCCCTGTCAGCTGTGTCTCATTCCATAACCGTGAAGAGGGGTCCAGTCGGGTTTTGGAGCTGGGATTCCTCTCATTCTGGGCCTAACTTGAACATACGATGTTCTGGTTTCTGTGGTTGGTCCCCCAGATCACTCCTTTCAATGACCCTCTGCTGGATGGATCAGGGTGCAGAGGTGTGCACGGGTCAGTCCAACCAGGAAGGGCTGTGACCAGCCAGCCTGCCACTGCCCCTCCCGCTCTCTGGAGGCTGTCTGATGGACCATGAGTCGCCATTACGGCTGTGACGTGCTTGGTGCTCACCAGCAATGAGGTTTCAGGACCAAATAGCATCCTTGCTCACATAACGAGAAGAATTTCCGAGACCTTATTGGTGAACATATGGCAGTCTCTGATCTCCTTACTAAATCAGATGATATTACCAGAACTGGGTCATTATGCACACATTGTAATCTATCGTTAAGCCCAGCAAAGTAATATTTAGCTAGTGCTTTAATTGTGCTACTGGGATTTATCTCTGCTTTTCAGGGGGGAAAAAAAGCCAAATAGAAGGGAGTGGGGAGAAGCAGTGGAGAATTTTCCATGTTGTTATTTTTGACAAACAGAGTCTATAGCAGACCCGCCACTTACTCTGATCACGGGTGTTGGGGGTTCTTTGGGGTAGGACAGAGGCCTCGTGGCCTGGGTCACAGTTTTCATGCAGTAACGTCACAGGAAGTGGAAGTATGCTTCTAATCAGCGACACAAGATTGAATCACTGTCGCTTTTACATTTCAGTCAATTGTTCATTTCTCTGGGCCTTTTCTATAAACATGCTTTGACCCCAATATTATGTCAACCTTTATTTTGAGTTCCTTTTGTTACTTGAATTCTGGAAGAACATTGTTAAAACCTGGTAGAATACATGGCAGTTGTTTTTTTTTTTTTTTTCATATCAGTAGCATCATCTCAGCGTAATTTGTCAGCTCACCTGTCAGGGAATTTCATGCCCCACGTTGAAGGCCCTGGTGTTCTCACAATAGTGAGCATCTTAGCAGGAATAATCCTTTTCCTTTCTTTGATATCAGCTCATAACAGGTGATAATCAGCGACTCTCCTGAGTCTTATACCTATCAGTCACCCCAGACGGCCGCCCAGAAGACCCTGGTCAGGGTGGCTGTTCCCTTCCACACTTCCCTGGGCAGCCATGCTCCGCTGACCTGGGTCGGGGCAGACGCGAGGCTGTGGGCGTCATCCCTCCAACCTGCTAAACATACCTTTCCTTTCTGCAGCATGTTAGGGGGAGCCGTGCAGACAAATTCTGGCTCCATCTCCAACAGCTGGAGATAAAGAACCTGCTTTCCTTTCTGTCAGGGTTAATAAAACAAGCAACTTATTAAATAGCATTTTGGCAAACACCATGGATGATGGACCCTATTACATAGTCAGAGACATTTAACAATTAAAGATTTACAAGCCTGAGGAGTGGGGAGCTGAGCAGAGCAGATGGGAGAAGGCCACGCGTCCCTGCCTGGGTCAGGTGGGGACAGGTGTGCTTGCATGGGGCATGGAAGGGGACACAGAAGGGTGCTGCCTGGCTGGTGGTCAGGATTCCCAGTGGCTGGCTGAATTTGAGATGGATGTGATATTGTCTCCTGGGCTGCCACGTTCTCCTGGGGTCATAGCACCATGAGCCCCAGGGAGGGCAGCGGGTCCCACAGCTTAACTCTCTTCCTGTGATGGGCCTCTGTCCAGGCTCTCCAGGAGTTGTGTCTGCAGACAGGTCCATCTTTGGTCGGAACCCCTGGACCTCACTTGGAGGAGCCTTGTTCTAGGTATTTATGCTCTGCTGGCGTCTTCTGATACCCAGTAGGAGGCGAAAAAGAAGGGCACAGAGTGGAGACAGGGTGACACGTACATCAGCCACAAGGTTGGGGCAAGGCAAAGGAGGAGGAACCAGGGCCAGAGTCGCTGCTGTGTTGGTGTAAAGCAGAGGCCTGCGGGGGAGGCCGAGCTGGGCGAGAATGCCACCAACTTTCACAGACAGAACATACTGGGTGCTTTAATTCAGATCTCAGCTCACACCATGTGGAGACGCACTGTTGTCTATGCTAACAGTTAGTGATGAGCTCGACAGACTTGCTGAGCACGGAGGTATTTTCTGAGAAGCCTCCTCTGTTTCTAGCTGGAAAATACACAGATATTTCTGATGACAAAGACTATGAA
The DNA here is from genome assembly GCF_027406575.1 of Nycticebus coucang. NCBI lineage: Eukaryota > Metazoa > Chordata > Mammalia > Primates > Lorisidae > Nycticebus > Nycticebus coucang. The sequence goes on along the minus strand of NC_069798.1, from coordinate 71,096,934 downwards.
ATATTTTAGAAACTCTCAAAGGCCTGATGAGAGGCTCTCTCTGAAGCTTATTTCTGTTTGGAAGGTTTTAAGAACCTAAGCCCAGGGAGATAAAATCAATGGCTCCTGGGATCCTGTCTTACTTTGGCTTTGAATACAGACAAGAATGCAGAAGTGTAGTGTATGATGCCCCATGATCATATCAATGTATACAGTTATGATTTAATAATAATGAAAAAAAAGAATGCAGAAGTGTGGACAGGATGCTCTTTGCGCCAATCTGGTGAGAAACAGGTGATAAATACATATAGTCAATTAATCAATCATAGATATAGTTGATTAATGATTTATTCTATTGGGATTACGTCAAAATTTTTGTCTAGAGCAAAGGTGGATAGATTACTTGTTAAGTCTCAAATGGTCCAACTATTTGAGGCAGTTTGTACATCATCCTAAATCAGTCACAATAATATGTTTTTAGTGCCTGAAAGAGTTCATATTTCATAATACTGGGAAACTTGGTCTCAGTAAACCACTTAAGTTAGCATCTGCCATCTGTAGGATGCTTGGCTGTTCTGGAACCTGGATAATAGTTTTTTATTAAGTCTAAATCACATTATCCCATATTTCAGCATCTTGGAAATGTCATTTACTGTCACCTGCTGTGTCTCGGGCCCTGATCTTGGGGATTAACAGAGCCTTTTCACTTAACCCTGAGAATAATTGTGAAAAATGGGTGTTAGCTACATTTTGATAAATTGAGAATTAGATCAAGAATGACTAAACCATTGTTTTTCTTTATACCCTGCTACTTCTAGAAATAAATGTGAAATAGACATCTAATCCTAGTCATATAATATTCTTTATTATTCAGCTTTTCTCTTCTTGGCAATCTGAGTTCCAGGGTTTCTGTCCACTACCAGAGAATGTGTGCTTTATTCTAAATATTTTCATTTTCTAAGTCTGTTCAGTGACACAGATCTCTTAAAAGAATTTATCTCTGTAGAAGTCTGCACATTTTCCCTGAAAAATAAAATAGCTTTTCATTTGTTTTGAGAAGAAACCAAACATTGTTTAATTTTTTTTTTCTTCATTGAAACCAAATTTGAAGCCTTAAGAAAAGGAAAAATAAGAATGACAAAGGGAAACCATCTCTTGTCCTTGTAGCAAACTTATAACACGTGGAGATGAGTACATGTTTCACAAAGTGACTTCTTTATTCTGGTTCGATCTGTATTTACTTAAGGGAGATAGACTTCACTCCTTCCTCAGAGCCATCAGGGAACCATAGGTCTCCTCATGCTAACTCCATGAGTTGGTGCCCATCAGTGGCTTCCCAAACTCTGAGCTCATTCCCGCGGTGGAGTGTGTGCTAAGGCGGAGCTGCCGACGTGTGCGCGGTGCTCCTGGCAGAGCTGCTGATGTGTTCGCAGTGCTCCTGGGGGGAGCTGCTGATGTGTTCGCAGTGCTCCTGGGGGAGCTGCTGACGTGTGCGCAGTGCTCCTGGGGGGAGCTGCTGACGTGTGCGCAGTGCTCCTGGGGGGAGCTGCTGACGTGTGCGCAGTGCTCCTGGGGGGAACTGCTGACGTGTGCGCAGTACTCCTGGGGGGAACTGCTGACGTGTGCGCAGTGCTCCTGGGGGAGCTGCTGATGTGTTCGCAGTGCTCCTGGGTGGAGCTGCTGACGTGCGCTCAGTGCTCTTGGGGGGAACTGCTGACGTGTACAGTGCTCCTGGGGGGAGCTGCTGATGTGTTTACAGTGCTCCTGGGTGGAGCTGCTGACGTGTGCGCAGTGCTCTTGGGGGGAACTGCTGACGTGTACAGTGCTCCTGGGGGGAGCTGCTGACGTGTGCACAGTGCTCCTGGGGAAGCTGCTGACATGTACCGTGCTCCTGGGGGGAGCTGCTGACATGTGCGCCGTGCTCCTGGGCATCTTCTCTGCTCCAGCAGTTGTGCTGAAGAACATCCACATTGGTTGAAGCCCCGTCCTCCAGGAGGAGAGCTCCCAATGACGTGTTAATAGTGCTGTTTTATACAGCACAGCAAATATAACCCATCCCTGGAGGCACAACAAATTTTGATATGTTCTACCTGTCTTTAATGGTGCTTATCTGTTTGGTATTTAATTTGCAACTTGTGCTGTTGGCCAATCTCTCTTCTGTTTTGCACACCACTGTCACGTTAACTTTCTGCTGGACTATGCCTGGAAAGGTAGATGCCACTCAGAGTAAACTGCTTTGCTGTTCTAATTTCTCTGCCTGAGTGGTTTATAGAACTTTGGCATTTTATAGGTTATAAGTCAAATTAACACACAGGGAGATTGGCTGCTGTCGTTATGAGTCAGTCTTTCTCTGTCCACGCATCGTCTAGCCCATGTACATCCATGCGCACACACAGACAGTCGGCGGAGAGTCTCCTGTGCTTCAAAGCAAAGATTAGCTTACTGTGATGAGGATCCTTTTACCTTTGCAAGGGAGAGTGGGGGCAAAGGAGGTGGTGCCGTGATTCTACTTTGTTTTATAATAATATCTTATTTTGTGTGAAGCTATGGCATTTGGCAAATTTCTTTATTTGCAAAAGAACAACATCTTAACCTCACCTGTGCCCTTTCTTCACACTTACTGTGACTCCACAAACTGAGAGACGACAGCGACTCAGGTGTCTCTCACTGTCTTGAGAAGCTGCCAGGTGTGTTTGCGACTCTGTGTTTGCATCTGTGTGCTTGTGACTGTGTGTGTTTGTGTGTTTCTCTCTGTGTCACGTGTGTATCTGTGTGTCTCCATGTGTGATGTGTGTGCGCGGGGTGTCAGGTGGGGACAGAAGTTCTGCAGCCACCACCTGGAACCTGTGTAAGGCTCAGGTTGAGTCCTGCCTGGTGCAGACTTTATACCTTATGCCCTCACAGGACATGACCAACACACACGGGGAAAGGCAGGTTTGGCACCATCCGGTGGGCAGGAGAGACCCACACCGGCGCCGAGCAGCTGTGGCCTTGGTGGGTCACATCCGTCTCTCCCTTCAGAGAACACAGAGGCTTGCGTCACCCCATCTTCTCCCAGCTTTCCTTCTCTCAGACTCTCTGAACACCAGAGAGTAAAAAGACGATTCCTGTATGTCTTTGTAGCTTGTTGCAAGATGAAGATAGCAGAGGAGAGGCTGGCTGCTTGGCCGCCTGTGCCCTGCCACCTAGGGCCCCAGACTTCCTGTGTCACTGGCAACCGCCAGCAGCCCAGCGAGATCTCCCTGGTTCTGAGGCATGTGCGGGGGACATGCTAGCTCTCCCATGGCAGGTGTGACCATGACTGTGACCATGTGACAAGCAGGGGAATGTGAGTCACTGAGTGCTTCCTGCCACGCCAGTGATACCCATGAGTGGTGCACCTCATCCTGGCTGGCTGGTTCAAAACGAACGGGTAGAGATGTACATCTCTCGTTCTCTATGCGACACCTGCGGCTCCACCTGTCCCCATCCTGTGACTGCACCTACACCAGCTCCTTCTCCACGCGTCCCCGTGCACGTCTCTCTGCACTTACACCTGTCCCTGCACACGTGACACGCAGCCAGCCACTCCCTGCGCCTGCGTCTCTGTCTGGAGACCTCTGTGCCTTCCTTCGTTTGATCTCTCTGCATCTTTCTAAATCTCTCTCACCTATATCTACGTCTTTACCTTGGAACCGCAACCTTCCCGCATGATTTACACTTTCTTGACCAGCTGCCACCATCGTGTCCCATTTTACAAGCTGGTTGCAATTAGAGAATCTGTTAATAATCTGGGAGAACTTCACTCAGGTGCAGAGACCAGTAAATTGAAGGTGAAATTAAATCATTGGCAACAGGTTATGATGGGTAAAATATTTTATGAGAACTTTGGGACACAGAGGCCCAATTCATAAATGTTTTCCGTCCTCATTTCTGAGGTGTCTCTAAGATGCCCTGTAAGATGTTCACTGTGGGTTATTTTTTGCAGTTTTTGGCCTGGGCTGGGTTTGAACCCTCCACCTCTGGTATATGGGGCCAGTGCCCTACTCCTCTGAGCCACAGGTGCTGCCCCACTATGGTTTTTTAGGTTCCAGAAATTGGAAGCCATTTGTTCATTTTCATCTCTAGATGTATTGAAATGCTATACAAAAATTCATCATTTTAAATCTGAGCACCAATTCTGGTGTCTTAGTGGAAGCCTGCCATGCTGTGGCTTTGCAGGGCTGTAGCGCCCTGGTTTTGTGAGGTGTGACTTGGACAAAGGTTCTCGTTCTGATGAGTGTGATTGGAACTTGTGCTCTCTGCACTGTGAGTCTGGGGCTCTGGGCAGGTGTGTCTCCAGGAGCTGGGTGTGCAGTGACCCCGCTGGCCGTGTTCTGCCCATGTCGTTGCAAGTTCTTTATGGAGCACATGAGTGGTCGTTAAAAATGCTTCTGCAAGATTTCAAACTGCAGCAGAGACGCTGGGCCCTGTAGGACAATGCTCCAGCCCAAGGGTGAAGACTGGACACCAGGCTGGCTGGTGCTGGGGTGGCCTCTTGGGACCCAGGGGACCCAGAGCATGGAGCAGAGATGCGTGGGCAGTGGAGTTAGCAGAGAAGAGAAGGAGAGGAGTGACACTCTGGGGCTAAGCAGACAGGCCATTAAGCCTCAGCAGGAACCCTGAGGTTCTGGGGTGGGGAGAGGTGCTAAAGACCCCGTTTAAGGGGTGAGTTCTGGTTGGGGACTGGTCCTCTGGAGTCCCAGTGCTGGTGACTGGCGTGGGGGGCAGGGTTGTGCCTCCCCAGGCACTGCTGTGTGGAATGAAGGGAGGAGCAGAGACCCCGAGGCCCAGGCACAGCCAGAGCCTCCAGAGCCAGCCAGTAGCCTCCCTTATGTCCAGGCACTGGAGGTTCCCCAGTCCTTTGCCTGACTGGCTGCATCCCTGGGGACAGACCCATCTGGGAAGTCCTATCTGTTCCCGCTTCTGCCCAGGTGACAGAGCAGATCCTTTAGAGCCTCTTCCTCCTTCCTCTGTGGGTGGTGACCTCCCTGCACTCCTGGACCGGTGGACAGCATGTGGCACCCGTCCTGTCTGCGTGATGACTCTGACCCCTGAGCCCTGGGACACATGGCTGCACCTGGGTAGCCAGCCCAACAGGGAGTGCTGGGCAGTGCTGCAGGGGGAGGGGCATTTCGTAGGCAAGATTCTGTGAACATTTTTGACTGTTTCCTCCAGGGCAAAAGTCTCTAGAAGCAAGGTCTTGACATTGCTGACATTTTTGCGTCCCTGCCTCCCCTCCCAGAGCACCACACACAGTAGGTGCTCAATAGACATGTGCTTGTCTTCAGAGATGCAGTCATCCCAAGTCTTCAGATGTGCCTGAGGAGGCCACTGGCCTGTGACCAGGAGTGGGCAGGTCCAGTCTCTCGCAGCCAGGATGAGGCGGGCACAGATCCCATCATCACCACATCCTTTGAGTGAAGGATTCTCCAAAATCAGCTCTTGAGTTGAACAAACATAAAATGCTCCGTCCTACCATGAGCTGCTCTTCACAAAAAATTCTTTCACCATTTGGAAGAGATAGAGAAACTAACGTCTTAACCAGCAGCCATTAGGAGTGTTAAGAGCACCTGTCAATTGAAGAAGTTGAAGGTTGAGACCAGCAAAGGTCACAGCGGGGGCAGTGGGCAAGGGCAGAGATGTCACAGCTGCTGTGCTTATGGGAAGATGCAAAGACCATTGGAAAGACACATTGGTTTTCAGGTGTTGGTGAAAGGAGTGGAAAGTGTCCCTGGGAGGTCCTGAAATCAGGTCCCAAAGCAGGCTGATGCTGACAGTGGGTCAGGTGCTGGTGCCCTGGGGAGAGGCTGGCCCCAGGCACTGACTCTGGGCTGAAATAGATGACTTTGTGTTCTCCTCACACTCGCATGGTTACATCCAGTCTTCATGGCAAGAGCTCTATGGAGGGCCCCTTCTTCTGTGGGAGAATCTTCTGGGGCTCTGCCTGAGGTGTTCTTGTCTGCCCAGCCATCTCCTTGTTAGCGCCTCTGCCTCAAATAAGCTGGGCAAATACAGTTATCATTGACTTTACACAGGACCTTGAAAAGCCTGTGCACTGGGCTGAATGTTCTAGTTAGTGTGGGAAATCCTTAGCTTTCTTGGACACAGCTCACCACTGAGGAAGACTGACAGGCCACGGGGCCTCTGTGTGTATCTATGTGTGCACGTGTGTGCACAGCCTGCATGTGCATGTGTGTATACCTGTGAGTAGTACATATGTGTCTGTGTATATGTCATGTGCATGTGTTTGTGAATGTGTGGATACAATGCATGTGTACCTGTGTACATATACACGTGCATATACATGCTCTGCACATGTGTATATGCATGTGAGTACATATGTACACATGTGCATGTAGATGTGAGCATGCATGTGCACATGTGTATATGTGTATTACATGTATGTGTATAGACATGTGTGCACATGTGCAAACACGGGTCTGTGCATATACACGTGTACATGCATAGATGTCTGTGTTTGTGTGTACATGTATGCATGTGTGCCTGTCTGTGCGTGTATGTGTGTACATGTATGCATAGAGGCCTGTATGCGTGTACATGTATAGGCATATGTGTGTGCATGCATGCATGCCTAGATGTCCATGTTTGCATAGACATGAACACCTCCTTCACTGTACCTGGTTTATATCTGTGGTGATTCCTGAAGGGTAGAGTCTGCAAGTGGAAACACCAACAGCAGTGAGAGAAGGAAGGTGTCGTCATTTGCAGCCAAACCTTCTCCACCAGGGCAGATTTTGAGTTTAGGTCTACAAGGAAAATATAAAATAGCTCGTCTGGGGGAGGCGGAGCAAGATGACAGCCGAGTAACAGCTTTCTTGCATCTGGGCACCGTGAATCTGGGGAGATAGAACTCCAGGCATCTCTGGCTGGTGGGATCTGCCTATCATCACCCCTGCGCGGATACAGGGAGTCAGCGAGAGACTTCTGGACCCCAAGAGGAGGACTAAAACAGTGGAAAACCTGCAAGTGGTCATGTGTGTTCAGTCTGTCTAAACCCGCCTGCAACTGTAAGTTCAGTAGCAGCGAGACTGCAAACCAGAAAGGCCTTACCTGTGAACTGTTTTGTGTCTTTGGACTTGGCACTCAGTTGAAGTGCCTTGGGGAGAGCCTGAGCGGGAGTGCGGAGAACTTTGGCCATTGTCTAGGGCCCCAGTCTGAGCCGCTGAGCCAGACGGAGCTAATGGTGTTTGGCGGTGGGTCACAGGGAGCCATTGTGAGCGATCTGCCCTGGCAAGCTCCACCCTCAGGGTCGCAGAGCTAGAATTGGGTGGGAGCTGGTAACCCAGCGACCAAGTAGCCTAAGGGCGGGGTCTGAGCTGCATTGGAGCCCTAACTCTCAGGGGCAGAGTGAGACCGGTTTTGGCACACTGGGTAAGTGGATAGCCACTTCAGCAGTGATTCCAGCGACAAGCACTTTCCTGGGAAAGCTTCTGCTCAGCAAGTGAACAAGTTCAAAGTGCCTTTTAAGTGGGCTGAAGAGAGATTTAGGGTGTCTACCTGCTGGGGTTTGAGAAATCAGCACCCTCCAGTCGTATCAGAACTGTGATTAACATCTCATACCCCAGAAGACCACGTGTTGCCCAGACAATATTCAATAACATATACATACTGCTTTGTTTTTGGTTGTGTTTTTTTGGGGGGGGGGGTTTGGTTGGGGTTTTTTTGTTTATTTTGATGTTGTTGATGTTGTCTTGTTTTATAAGTTCAACCTTTTCCATACAGATCCTTTTTCTTTCTCAATTTTTCTAGTTTAATTATAATTTCCCATTGCTGTCTTTTTCAATAATTAGAACTTCATTTTTGCTAGTGTTTCTACTGCTATTATTCGGTTTTTCACCCAATTTTATCCCGTAAAGTTTTCTGTTTGCTTGTTTTGGTTTGATTTATAGCATTTTTGTCTTTCCTCTCTACTGGGTGAAGGTGGGGTACTGTGTCTGATCAGGTTAGCAAAGAGCTGCTGACCTCAAGCGAATCACCCAACTGGGCACCCCCAGAAGGTGGTTTTTTTTAAGGTTGTGTCAAAGTACCCTACTGTACACCTATATTGTTCTGTCTCCCTCTTTCTGTGCCTCTCTTCTTTTTGTCAATATTCCTTTTACCCACCCCCTCTCTTTTCTCTATTTTTCTTTTTTTTCTTATCACTCGGTCCTCCTTTCTTTCATCCCTTTTTTGCTCTTCAACCTTCTAACCCCTCTGGTCCTGTAACCCTTAGTCCACAGGCATGAGAACTTAAAGAGCAAGAGGAAGTGAAAGGAAAATTAGGGCAAGGAAACAGATAAAAGAAACCACTCATGAGGAAGAATCAGCAGAAAACTCCAGGCACCATGAAGAACCAGTCCAGAACAACCCCGCCAAGGGACCATGAGGTAGCTACTACAGATGATTCCACCTATGAAGAAATGTTAGGAATGACAGAAAAGGAATTTAGAATACACATGTTGAAAACAATGAAAGAAATGATGGAAACAATGAAGGAAACTGCTAATAAAGTGGAAAATAACCAAAAGGAAATTCAAAAACAGAATCAAATAAGAGATGAACGATATGAAGAATATAAAAAGGATATAACAGAGCTGAAGGAACTGAAACAGTCAATTAGGAAACTTAAAGATGCAATGGAAAGTATCAACAACAGGTTAGACCATGCAGAAGAAAGAATTTCAGAGGTAGAAGACAAAGTTCTTGAGATAACTCAGATAGTAAAAGAGGCAGAAAAGAAGAGAGAGAAAGCAGAACGTTCACTGTCAGAATTATGGGACTTTATGAAGTGTTCCAACATACGAGTTATAGGAATTCCAGAAGGGGAAGAAGAATGCCCCAGAGGAATGGAAGCCATACTAGAGAATATTATAAAAGAAAATTTCCCAAATATCACCAAAGTTCTGACACACTGCTTTCAGAGGGCTATCGGACCCCAGGTCGCCTCAACTCTAACTGAGCTTCTCCAAGACACATTGTGATGAACCTGTCCAAAGTCAAGACAAAAGAAAAGATTCTGCAAGCTGCCAGGAGTAAGCGCCAGTTGACCTACAGGGGCAAATCCATCAGAGTGACCGCAGACTTCTCTAATGAAACTTTCCAAGCAAGAAGACAATGGTCATCTACCTTTAATCTACTTAAACAGAACAATTTCCAGCCCAGAATCCTGTACCCTGCTAAGCTAAGCTTAAAAATTGACGGAGAAATCAAATCATTTACTGATATACAAACATTGAGGAAATTCACCACAACAAGACCAGCTCTACAGGAAATACTTCAACCTGTTCTGCACACTGACCACCACAATGGATCAGCATCAAAGTAAGAACTCAGAAATTAAAGGACAGAACCTAACCTCCACACTGATGCAAAAGATAAAACTAAGCAATGGACTCTCACAAAATAAGACGAATAGAATACTACCACACTTATCAGTTATCTCAATAAATGTTAATGGCTTGAATTCCCCACTGAAGAGACATAGATTGGCTGACTGGATTAAAAAACACAAGCCATCTATTTGCTGTCTGCAAGAAACACACCTGGCTTCAAAAGACAAATTCAAGCTCCGAGTCAAGGGTTGGAAGACAATTTTTCAGGCAAATGGAATTCAGAAGAAAAGAGGAGTTGCAATCTTATTTTCAGATTCATGTGGATTTAAAGCAACTAAAGTCAAAAAAGACAAAGATGGTCACTTTATATTGGTCAAGGGAAAAATACAACAAGAAGACATTTCAATTCTAAATATCTATGCACCCAATTTAAATGCTCCCAGATTCTTGAAACAGACCTTACTCAGTCTGAGCAATATGATATCTGATAATACCATAATAACAGGGGACTTTAACACTCCTCTTACAGGTGGACAGATCCTCTAAACAGAAATTAAACAAAGATATAAGAGATTTAAATGAGACCCTAGAACAACTGTGCCTGACAGATGCATATAGAACACTCCACCCCAAAGATAAAGAATATACATTCTTCTCATCACCCCATGGAACATTCTCCAAAATCGATCATATCCTGGGACACAAAACAAATATCAACAGAATCAAAAGAATTGAAATTTTACCTTGTATCTTCTCAGACCATAAGGCACTAAAGGTGGAACTCAACTCTAACAAAAATGCTCGACCACACCCAAAGACATGGAAATTAAACAATCTTCTGTTGAATAACAGATGGGTGCAGGAAGAAATAAAACAGGAAATCATTAACTTCCTTGAGCATAACAACAATGAAGACACAAGCTACCAAAACCTGTGGAATACTGCAAAAGCAGTTTTGATAGGAAAATTCATCGCTTTAGATGCCTACATTCAAAAAACAGAAAGAGAGCACATCAACAATCTCACAAGCCATCTTATGGAATTGGAAAAAGAAGAACAATCTAAGCCTAAACTCAGTAGAAGAAAAGAAATATCCCAAATCAAATCAGAGATCAATGAAATTGAAAACAAAAGAATCATTCAGAAAATTAATGAAATAAGGAGTTGGTTTTTTGAAAAAATAAATAAAATAGATAAACCATTGGCCAGACTAACGAGGAATAGAAAAGTAAAATCTCTAGTAACCTCAATCAGAAATGATAAAGGGGAAATAACAACTGATCCCACAGAGATACAAGAGATCATCTCTGAATACTACCAGAAACTCTATGCCCAGAAATTTGACAATGTGAAGGAAATGGATCAATATTTGGAATCACACCCTCTCCCTAGACTTAGCCAGGAAGAAATAGAGCTCCTGAACAGACCAATTTCAAGCACCGAGATCAAAGAAACAATAAAAAATCTTCCAACCAAAAAATGCCCTGGTCCAGATGGCTTCACACCAGAATTATATCAAACCTTCAAGGAAGAGCTTATTCCTGTACTGCAGAAATTATTCCAAAAAAATGAGGAAGAAGGAATCTTCCCCAACACATTCTATGAAGCAAACATCACCCTGATACCAAAACCAGGAAAAGACCCAAACAAAAAGGAGAATTTCAGACCAATCTCACTCATGAATATAGATGCAAAAATCCTCAACAAAATCCTGGCCAATAGATTACAGCTTATCATCAAAAAAGTCATTCATCATGATCAAGTAGGCTTCATCCCAGGGATGCAAGGCTTGTTTAACATACGCAAGTCCATAAACGTTATCCACCATATTAACAGAGGCAAAAATAAAGATCACATGATCCTCTCAATAGATGCAGAAAAAGCATTTGATAAAATCCAGCATCCTTTTCTAATTAGAACACTGAAGAGTATAGGCATAGGTGGCACATTTCTAAAACTGATTGAAGCTATCTATGACAAACCCACAGCCAATATTTTACTGAATGGAGTAAAACTGAAAGCTTTTCCTCTTAGAACTGGAACCAGACAAGGTTGTCCTCTGTCACCTTTACTATTCAACATAGTGCTGGAAGTTCTAGCCAATATAATTAGGCAAGACAAGGAAATGAAGGGAATCCAAATGGGAGCAGAGGAGGTCAAACTCTTCCTCTTTGCTGACGACATGATCTTATACTTAGACAACCCCAAAGACTCAACCACAAGACTCCTAGAAGTCATCAAAAAATACAGTAATGTTTCAGGATATAAAATCAATGTCCACAAGTCAGTAGCCTTTGTATACACCAATAACAGTCAAGATGAGAAGCTAATTAAGGACACAACTCCCTTCACCATAGTCTCAAAGAAAATGAAATACCTAGGAATATACCTAATGAAGGAGGTGAAGGACCTCTATAAAGAAAACTATGAAATCCTCAGAAAGGAAATAGCAGAGGATATTAACAAATGGAAGAACATACCATGCTCATGGACGGGAAGAATCAACATTGTTAAAATGTCTATACTTCCCAAAGCAATCTACCTATTCAATGCCATTCCTATCAAAATACCAACATCGTACTTTCAAGATTTGGAAAAAATGATTCTGCGTTTTGTATGGAACTGGAAAAAACCCCGTATAGCTAAGGCAGTTCTCAGTAACAAAAATAAAGCTGGGGGCATCAGCATACCAGATTTTAGTCTGTACTACAAAGCCATAGTGGTCAAGACAGCATGGTACTGGCACAAAAACAGAGACATAGACACTTGGAATCGAATTGAAAACCAAGAAATGAAACTAACATCTTACAACCACCTAATCTTCGATAAACCAAACAAGAACATACCTTGGGGGAAAGACTCCGTATTCAATAAATGGTGTTGGGAGAACTGGATGTCTGCACGTAAAAGACTGAAACTGGACCCACACCTTTCCCCACTCACAAAAATTGATTCAAGATGGATAAAGGACTTAAATTTAAGCATGAAACAATAAAATTCCTCAAAGCATAGGAAAAACACTGGAAGATATTGGCCTGGGGAAAGACTTCATGAAGAAGACTGCCATGGCAATTGCAACAACAACAAAAATAAACAAATGGGACTTCATTAAACTGAAAAGCTTCTGTACAGCTAAGGAGACAATAACCAAAGCAAAGAGACAACATACACAATGGGAAAGGACATTTGCATATTTTCAATCAGACAAAAGCTTGATAACTAGGATCTATAGAGAACTCAAATTAATCCACATGAAAAAAGCCAACAATCCCATATATCAATGGGCAAGAGACATGAATAGAACTTTCTCTAAAGATGACAGACGAATGGCTAACAAACACATGAAAAAATGTTCATCATCTCTATATATTAGAGAAATCTAAATCAAAACAACCCTGAGATATCATCTAACCCCAGTGAGAATGGCCCACATCACAAAATCTCAAAACTGCAGAAGCTGGCATGGATGTGGAGAGAAGAGAACACTTTTACACTGCTGGTGGGACTGCAAACTAGTACAACCTTTCTGGAAGGAAGTATGGAGAAACCTCAAAGCACTCAACCTAGACCTCCCATTTGATCCTGCAATCCCATTACTGGGCATCTACCCAGAAGGAAAAAAATCCTTTTATCATAAGGACACTTGTACTAGACTGTTTATTGCAGCTCAATTTACAATCGCCAAAATGTGGAAACAGCCTAAATGCCCACCAACCCAGGAATGGATTAACAAGGTGTGGTATATGTATACCATGGAATACTATTCAGCCATTAAAAAAAATGGAGACTTTACATCCTTCGTATTAACTTGGATGGAAGTGGAAGACATTATTCTTAGTAAAGCATCACAAGAATGGAGAAGCATGAATCCTATGTACTCAATTTTGATATGAGGACAATCAATGACAATTAAGGTTATGGGGGGGAAGCAGAAAGAGGGACGGAGGGAGGTGGGTGGGGCCTTGGTGTGTGTCACACTTTATGGGGGCAAGACATGATTGCAAGAGGGACTTTACCTAACAATTGCAATCAGTGTAACCTGGCTTATTGTACCCTCAGTGAATCCCCTGCAATAAAAATAAAATAAAATAAAATAAAATAAAATAGCTCGTCTGCTCGAGTTTCCATCTGTCTACCAGCCAGCCCTCGCTGGCCCATCCTCCTTTCTCTTTGGGGAATAAGCGTATCCTTGAAACGACATTTATCTCAAGGTAGAGGCAAAAAAAGAAAACATGCATTTAAATGGAAAACCTGCTTCACTAAATGCAGATGATACAGCTGAGATTATGTTTTCCCTTTTCCTCTCTATTAACCTGGTAATTTACCAAATTCTTCATACAGGACAGGGATCTCCAAAGGGAAAACCACACCCAGGAGGGTTGGTCCTGACAACATCAGCGTTGGAATGTGACCCGCTTTGCCCAGAGCAAGCACATCATCAGGGTGTTTGCCTGAGTGCTGGGCTTCTGTACACAAAGGGAGAGGGTCTCACGGGGAGTGGGGCTGCCCCTTGGAGGGTACGGGGGGTACAGAGGGAGCATGTGACCCTGGTTCTGACCCTAACCGGTTCTGACTTTGCTGAATGAGGTGCAGATTTCTGGTTGGTGGGGCCTGGCGCCCTCTCTGCTGCTTCCCCGGCACCTTTTGGGTTCTCGCCTCCTCTGCTAGGATGACCTCGGAGTGGGCCGGGAGGTCTCATTCTTGACTTCCACTGCTCTTTGGAGCATCTGTGCTCTTTGAAAGGAGGGAGTCCTGCTTCCTCCTACGCAGACTCTAAGGAAATGAGAGCAGGACTAGGTGTCCAAGTTGGTGGGCGCTGAGTGCTGGACACTGCTCTCGGGGGACGCGGCACCATCTTTCTGTGGTGGACATAGGCCCCGGTGGTCTGGGTGCCATGGGACACCTCTGAGCACTCCAAGCTGCACAGAACTGTCACGCCTTGGATGAATTCCTCTGAGCCAGGAGTTAATGTGGTGTTTTAGACTACCAGGGGTTCAGAAGAAGGGATACACACTTTAAGCGACATTATCTATGTGTTACTTTTCAAAGTTGGAATTGGATTATGGTCGCAATATGTGTAGTATGATGTTAGCTCAAAAGATGGTGTTAATCAAAGTAGTGCTTTCACCACGCGACTGACGTGAACTGGATGGCCTTTCTCTTAAAATGCATGTACAAATTTTGCACTCTTGTGTATTATGTGTTTTCAGTATTGATTTTTATATATTTGAATAATGAATGATAGCACTTTATCTCTAACCTTGGCTGGTAATTTTGGTAAGAAACTCCTAAAAATCTTTTAGGTCTTTGCTGATTAGATAAATGGAAAATTGTATCCCAATGTACTGTTAATTGGCATTCCTCAGATGATGAGCAGAGTCAAATATTTTCCATATATTTCAGAGCCATTTTTCCTCTTGCGCTCTTCCCGGGTGTTCACACATTTGCCTGTGTTTCCGTCATGTCACTGGTCTTCTCACTGGTCTGCAGAAGCTCTTTACAGCGAGGCAGGCCGGTTTTCACTGTGGCATCTGTTACAGAGATGCCGCCTGTTTGCTATTTCTTTTTTTCATGTTTTGTGGAACTCTTCAGTCAGGAAACTTGTATTTCTATATAGTGGAATATATCACTCTATTCTTTTATGGCTTCTGGAGTTTCATTTGCTCAGAAATCATGTTTTCTTCACTCAGGAACATTTCCCAGTATTTTCTTCTAGTGTTCTATTTTGTTGTTATTTTTTATTTGACTGTCTACTCAATATAGAATTTAGTTTGATGTCAATAATAAGGTAAAAATCATTTTTTTCCAGATTGCCACCCAATGTCTCAGAGGTATTTATTGAACCCTCTTTTCTTCTTTTTCTAAATGATATGAAAAGACAGCCTATTGTCCTAAGTTCCCGACGCAGAGACTTGGATCTATATCTGGGCTCCTATGCTATCGACTGATCTGTCTGTTCAATTCGATTGACAGGCCATTGACACTGCGGGGTGTTCACAGCTGGATGAGCCGGCCCTCCTTAGCACTCTTACTTTGCTACAATAATTTTCTGAATATTATCTTATGTTTTTTCCCTAATGGATGTTTTATTGAGATTGCAGGCCATTTTATAATTAATGCAAGTAGAATTGTTATCTTCATGGCAAGGACTTCCTGTCCATAGCTGGACTGTGACTTTTAATACAGAAATGTCCTCTTAGAACCCTTGGTTGAGTTCTGAGGCTACGTCCACACGCGTGCTGCCTGCATCATGCCATCTCCCCCTCATCCATGGCTGCAGTTGTCCCGGCACCTCCCGTTCTTAACACTCTCTGGTCATTATGTGCAGGAGGCAGCCTTGCTTCTGCGGCTTGGGTCCCACACTGACTGCCTCCTCCCAGGTCTGCAGGTGCCCCTCTGTGTCTCAGGAAATCATTGATCACAAACTATCACAAACTGTCCTGGGCGCACCTCAAGTCCAGCCATCCTCTCTTGCCCTGTTTCCCTGCAGCCCCGAGTCCAGCCTTCCTCCCCAGCCCCGTCATCCTGCACCCCCGAGTCCAGCCTTCCTCCCCAGCCCCGTCACCCTGCACCCCCGAGTCCAGCCTTCCTCCCCAGCCCCGTCACCCTGCACCCCCGAGTCCAGCCTTCCTTTCCTGCCCCATCACCCTTAACCCCCGA
This sequence comes from Nycticebus coucang, assembly GCF_027406575.1. Classification (NCBI taxonomy): domain Eukaryota; kingdom Metazoa; phylum Chordata; class Mammalia; order Primates; family Lorisidae; genus Nycticebus; species Nycticebus coucang. The sequence continues at coordinate 71,080,942 of NC_069798.1, read as the reverse complement.
GTCCAGCCTTCCTCTCCTGCACCATCACGCTGCACCCCCGAGTCCAGCCTTCCTCCCCTGCCCCGCAACCCTGCACCCCCGAGTCCAGCCTTCCTCTCCTACCCCATCACCCTGCACCCCCGAGTCCAGCCTTCCTCTCCTACCCCATCACCCTGCACCCCCGAGTCCAGCCTTCCTCTCCTACCCCATCACCCTGCACCCCCGAGTCCAGCCTTCCTCCCCAGCCCCATCACCCTGCACCCCCGAGTCCAGCCTTCCTCCCCAGCCCCGTCACCCTGCACCCCCGAGTCCAGCCTTCCTCTCCTGCCCCATCACCCTTAACCCCCGAGTCCAGCCTTCCTCTCCTGCACCATCACGCTGCACCCCCGAGTCCAGCCTTCCTCCCCTGCCCCGCTACCCTGCACCCCCGAGTCCAGCCTTCCACTCCTACCCCATCACCCTGCACCCCCGAGTCCAGCCTTCCTCTCCTACCCCATCACCCTGCACCCCCGAGTCCAGCCTTCCTCTCCTACCCCATCACCCTGCACCCCTGAGTCCAGCCTTCCTCCCCTGCCCCGCCACGCTGAACCCCCGAATCCAGCCTTCCTCGCCTATCCCATCACCCTGCACCCCCGAGTCCAGCCTTCCTCTCCTGCCCCATCACCCTGCACCCCCGAGTCCAGCCTTCCTCTCCTGCCCCGTCACCCTGCACCCCCGAGTCGAGTCTTCCTCTCCTGCCCCATCACCCTGCACCCCCGAGTCCAGCCTTCCTCCCCTACCCCATCACCCTGCACCCCCGAGTCCAGCCTTCCTCTCCTGCCCCGTCACCCTGCACCCCCGAGTCCAGCCTTCCTCTCCTAACCCATCACCCTGCACCCCCGAGTCCAGCCTTCCTCTCCTAACCCATCACCCTGCACCCCCGAGTCAAGCCTTCCTCTCCTAACCCATCACCCTGCACCCCCGAGTCCAGCCTTCCTCCCCTACCCCGTCACCCTGCACCCCCGAGTCCAGCCTTCCTCCCCTACCCCGTCACCCTGCACCCCCGAGTCCAGCCTTCCTCCCCTGCCCCGTCACCCTGCACCCCCGAGTCCAGCCTTCCTCTCCTGTCCCGTCACCCTGCACCCCCGAGTCCAGCCTTCCTCTCCTGCCCCTTCACCCTGCACCCCCGAGTCCAGCCTTCCTCTCCTGCCCCGCCACACTGCACCCCCGAGTCCAGCCTTCCTCTCCTGCCCTGCCATACTGCACCCCCGAGTCCAGCCTTCCTCTCCTGCCCCGTCACCCTGCACCCCCGAGTCCAGCCTTCCTCTCCTGCACCATCACCCTGCACCCCTGAGTACAGCCTTCCTCTCCTGCCCCGTCACCCTGCACCCCCGAGTCCAGCCTTCCTCTCCTGCCCCGTCACCCTGCACCCCCGAGTCGAGTCTTCCTCTCCTGCCCCATCACCCTGCACCCCCGAGTCCAGCCTTCCTCCCCTACCCCATCACCCTGCACCCCCGAGTCCAGCCTTCCTCTCCTGCCCCGTCACCCTGCACCCCCGAGTCCAGCCTTCCTCTCCTGCCCCGTCACCCTGCACCCCCGAGTCCAGCCTTCCTCCCCTGCCCCGTCACCCTGCACCCCCGAGTCCAGCCTTCCTCCCCTGCCCCGTCACCCTGCACCCCCGAGTCCAGCCTTCCTCCCCTGCCCCGTCACCCTGCACCCCCGAGTCCAGCCTTCCTCCCCTGCCCCGTCACCCTGCACCCCCGAGTCCAGCCTTCCTCCCCTGCCCCGTCACCCTGCACCCCCGAGTCCAGCCTTCCTCCCCTGCCCCGTCACCCTGCACCCCCGAGTCCAGCCTTCCTCCCCTGCCCCGTCACCCTGCACCCCCGAGTCCAGCCTTCCTCCCCTGCCCCGTCACCCTGCACCCCCGAGTCCAGCCTTCCTCCCCTGCCCCGTCACCCTGCACCCCCGAGTCCAGCCTTCCTCCCCTGCCCCGTCACCCTGCACCCCCGAGTCCAGCCTTCCTCTCCTGCCCCGTCACCCTGCACCCCCGAGTCCAGCCTTCCTCTCCTGCCCCGTCACCCTGCACCCCCGAGTCCAGCCTTCCTCTCCTGCCCCGTCACCCTGCACCCCCGAGTCCAGCCTTCCTCTCCTGCCCCGTCACCCTGCACCCCCGAGTCCAGCCTTCCTCTCCTGCCCCGTCACCCTGCACCCCCGAGTCCAGCCTTCCTCTCTTGCCCCGTCACCCTGCACCCCCACCACCCTGCACCCCCGAGTCCAGCCTTCCTCTCCTGCCCCATCACCCTGCACCCCCGAGTACAGCCTTCCTCTCCTGCCCCGTCACCCTGCACCCCTGAGTCCAGCCTTCCTCTCCTGCCCCGTCACCCTGCACCCCCGAGTCCAGCCTTCCTCTCCTGCCCCGTCACCCTGCACCCCCGAGTCCAGCCTTCCTCTCTTGCCCCGTCACCCTGCACCCCCACCACCCTGCACCCCCGAGTCCAGCCTTCCTCTCCTGCCCCATCACCCTGCACCCCCGAGTACAGCCTTCCTCTCCTGCCCCACCACCCTGCACCCCCGAGTCCAGCCTTCCTCTCCTGCCCTATCACCCTGCACCCCCGATTCCAGCCTTCCTCTCCTGCCCCGTCACCCTGCACCCCCGAGTCCAGCCTTCCTCTCCTGCCCCATCACAACTTCCCTTTTATGCCTATTGTCACTCGGCTCCCAGGACACCCTGTCTCCACCCTCTTCCCGCTGACTTCCTCTTTGTGGCCCTGTCACCCCTGAGGATGGTGCCTTCATTGTGGCAGGATCTACTCTGAGACAGCTGATCTCTACCTTCAGGCAGCTCACACAGTTACAGGAGATCAGATGCCTTGCTATGTGCTCCATTTCCTTTATGGAAATCCTATGAAGTGAGAACCCATATCTGCTGTTTTTCTTACAGTTCAGTTGTCTCAGGTAACCCCTTGTATATATTATAGATGTGAAAACTATTTTGCTGCATCAATTTGAATCTCAATAACAATCTGAACAAAAACTTAGTGTTTGTCTAAAAACATTAACTACCAGCTCACAGGACAGAGAGCCTTGTTTTTTAAGTTCTAATCTTGGCAAAATCCCAGTCATTCATAGCTCATTGCTGTAGGATGGTGACTTTTTAGTGCCTTGTATTGCCTTTTGTGGCAAGAGATGAACATTTCTTCTCTATAGCAAATTCCATCCTTGGGGATAGTGTGCTTAGAATTCCACAGGGCTGGACTTCACTGATGAGTGAACTGGTGGTTCACGGTCAATGCAGGTACGGCCACTACTGAGCAGAGGGGGAGCCCCTGGGCTGTGAAACTTGGCTCCCAGGAGTAACTGATGGGAGAAAATTCCAGCTGCAGGGAGATGGCCTCAAACCAAAGGAAATATACAGATAAATTTTATCCCTAAGTGTGAGAATTTGATGTTTAAGAAACCAGTGACCTCAGCACATTTTTTTTTCTTCAGTGAGTTTGTGTAAATACTCAACAGCCGGGAAGTGGCTCTGTTTCCCTGAGTTGCAGAGCCACGGACCCTGGATCCTGTGGGCCAGGATTAATGCTCGTCTCTCCTAGGCTATCAACACAAGATACTGTTGTGGACTTTGTGGCAAACTATTTTTTAAAATGTTCTTTTCAATGTGCCACAATCTCACCATCATGCTGCTACTAATTCCTGTAGGATTTGAACCTGGACCTTGTCATGTGGCTGTTCTTACACCCCATACTGGGTTTTCAGGGAATCAAAATTAGGTAAATATTTTCTGAAGAGGGTGCAATTACTTACCCCAAATGGCATAAAATTAGAGAAATGTGTTTAAACCTAACTGTAAAGGGCACGACCTTTTCCTCCACTAGGCAAGTTTCTTTAGTTTCTTTGTTTCCTAAATACTGGTGGCACTGGAGTATAAATTTTGCACACATGGCCTGACTCTGCAATGCTTTAAATTGTTTGAGAGTCATAGGTTTCTCTAGTGAGAATTTTATGAGAAATACCAATAGTTGCAAACCTTTGAGAAGGACATGCCCACATTTTATGATTACCATCTCTGTTTATTTTATTTATTCAACTTTTTATTTGTGCAAACTGTGAGGTACAAATAAACATTTGTCACATGGCCATGACATGTCGTGATCAGGTCAGGGTATTTAGAGCATCTGTCACCCTGCTTTGCTGTCAAACACTGAACTTACTATTTCTAGCTAACTATGTGTTTACGCCCTTTAACCCACCTTTCCTCACCCCTCTGCTCATCCTTCCTAGACTCTCTTACCTATCTTTCCACTCTCTACCTCCATGGAATCACGCTTTTTAGCTCCCACTTGTGAGAGGCATCTGTCTTCTGTCCGGCTCATTTCACTTAAGATAATGACCTCCAGTTCCAACCATGGTTTTGCAGATGACATGGTTTCATTCTTCCTTTTATGGCCAAATTGTATTCCATCGGGTTTATACACCACATTTTCTTTACTCATTCATCAGCTGATGGAGACTTGGGTTGATTATATATACTCAACTTGCTGTTGTCTATAGGGCTGCAGTAAATATGCAAGTCAATATGACTTTGATATATTGATTACGTGTTTTTTCAGTAGATACCCTGTAGTGGGATTGATACATCTGATGTTAATTTTAATTTTAGCTCTTTGAAAAATCTCCATTGTGGCTGTACTAGTTTACATTCCCACTAAGAGTGGGCAAGAGTGACCTCTTCCCTGAATCCTCACCTCGTCTGTGATTATTTTCACCTTATTCATAGTAGCCGTTTTGACTGGGTAAACAAGGTCAATGTGATTTTTGACTTGCATTTTCCGATGACTTAGTGATGTTGAGCATTTCTTCATACACCCATTGACTGTTTATCTGTGTTCTTGTGAGAAATAGCTACTCATGTCCTTTGCCCACTTTTTGTGGGATTATTTGGTTTTGTCTGTTGAGTTATCTGAGTACCTTCTTTATTGCAGGTGTTAGTTCCCTATCAGATAACTCCTTTGCAAATATTATCTCCTGTAGCTTGTCTCTTCACTCTTGTGATTGTTTCTGCTGCTCTGCAGAAGCATTTTAGTTTAATTAAGCCAAATTTGTCTTTTTGTTTTTGTTGTCTTTCCTTTTGAGATCTTAGTAGCACATTTTTTTCCCCAGACTAACGTCCAGGAGCATTTTCCCTAGTTTTTTTCTAGTGTTTTTATAGTTTTGGGTCTTATGTTTAAGTTTTGATACCTTTCGACTTGACTTTTTTGTATGGTCCAGTTTCAGTCTTCTGCATGTGGCTATCCACTTTTTCCAGCACCATTTATTGAAGAGGATATGCACTCCCCAGTGTAAGTCCCTATCAGCTATAAATATGTGGCTTTATTTCTGGGTTCTCTATACTTTTTTGTTGGCCTACACATCTATTTTTATGTCAGTACTTGCTATTTTGGTTACTGTAGCCTTGCGATGTATTTTAAAGTCAGAAACAGTGATACCTTCGGTTTCATTCTAGTTGCTCTGGATGGCTTTGGTTTGGGGGCTTTTTCATAGTTCTGTAAGAATTTTAGGGCTGTGTTTTCTTATTCTGTGAAGAAAGAGGTGGTTCTTTCAATAAGGATTTCATTGAATCTGTAGATTGGGTCACGGTGGTCATTTTAATATTACTTCTTTCAATCAGGGAGCGTGGGATGTTTTTCCTTTGTATTTGTCATCGCCTATTTATTTTAGAAGTATTTGGTAGTATTCCTTATAGAGAGCTTCTGCCTCATTAATTAAATTTTTATTTGTAGGTTTTTAAACAGCTATTGTAAATGGCATTGCCTTCTTGATTTCTTTCTCAGCTAGATTATAACTAGGAATGCTACTGATTTTTGTGTGTTGGTGCACACTGTTCAACTTTATAGAATTCCTTTGTCAAAATGAACCGTTTTTTGGTGGGACCTATATAAGGCCATATACTCAGCATAGAGGGAACACATGACTTTCCATTTTCTATTTTAGATGCCTTTTATTTCTTTCTGTTGCTCCGGCTAGGACTTTTACTACTATGGTGAATGGCAGTGGGGACACGGGCATCTTTGTCTTGTTCCAGATCTAAGAGGAAAGGCTTTCAACTTTCTCGCATGCAGAATGATGTTAGCTGTGGGTTTGTCAGATACAGTCTTTTTTATTTTGACATATCTTCCTCCTGTGCATAGCTTGCTGAGAGTTTTTATCATGGAAGGTGGTAAATGATTTTTTTTTTAATTTATTGAGATGATCATTAAGATTTTCATTTGTGTATGTCAAACCATCCTTGCATCCCTGGTGAAAAATCCCACTTAATCATGGTGTATTATCTCTATGAGGTGTTGCTAGATTAAGTTTGCTAGTATTTTGTTCAATACTTTTGCATCTATGTTCCCCAGGGTGGGATGTGGATTTGTTTTTTAATTTGGATTTTTAAAACAATTTTAATTATCTGGATTTTCTTTTTAACGAGGGTGATGCTGGCCTTGTAGCATGAGTTAGGGAGATTTCCCCCCTCTTGGGTTTATTGAAATGGTTTCAGGATGACTGGTGGTTAGTTCTTTGTGCACATCTGGTCCTTTTACTTTTTTGGGGTGGGAGGAAGAGAGTTCATTACTGATTGAATATCACTACTTGTTACTCATCTGCTCAGGTTTTCTCTTTGTTCCTGACTAATGCCTGATGAGTCATATGTTTCCAGAAACCATCCATTTCTTCTAGACTGTCTAGTTTGTTAGTGTATTGTTGTTCATAATCATCCTGGTGGTCTTTAGTATCTCCCTGTATAAATTGCAATGGCTTCTTTTTGTTTCAGGTTTTGCTTATTTGGGTTATTTCTTTTCATGGTTACTCTAGCTAGCAGTTTGTAAAGTTATCTTTTCAACCAACTTTTTAGTTTGTTGATCCTTTGTATTGTTATTTTTATTTCTATTTTTAGTTCTCTAATCTTTTATTTGTTTTCTTATGCTAATTTTGGATTTAGTTTCTACTTGCATTTCTAATTTCTTGAGCTATGTTTTTAGATTGCTAATTTGTAATCTTTTTAATTTTTGGATGAAGGCATTTATTGCTCTAAACTTCCCTTTTAGCAGGGCTTTTTCTGTATCCCATAGATTTGGATGCATTGTGTTTCTATTTTCATTTGGCTCAAAACATTTTTTAAATTTCCATATAGATTTCTTTCTTGACCCAGTGGTCACTCAGGAGCTTTGTGTTTAATTTCCATATATTTGTGTACCTTCCAAATTTCCTCATGGTATTTATTTCTAGTTTTATTCTATTGTGATCTGACAAGATTTGTGATATAATTTTTGTTTTTAAGAACTTTTTGAGACTTATTTTGTGGCCTAACTGATGATCTATCCTGGAGAATGTTCAATGTGCTGAGGAAAGAACAGTTGTTGGATATAATGTTTTGCAGATGTCTGTTAGGTCCATTTGGTCTAACATCTACTTTAAACTTCAGTGTTTCTACATTGATTTTCTGTGTAGATGATCTGTCTAATGCTGCAAGTGGGGAGTTGAAGTCCCCCTCTATTATTGTATCACAGTCTGTCTCTCTTTAGATCAAGTAATATTTGCTTTATGAACCTGGGTGCTCCTGTGTTGGGTGCATATTTAGAAATCTATCTTCTTGCTGGATTGATGCTTTTATCATTATATAGTGACCTTGTTTGTCTTTTTATATTGCTCTTGACTTAAACTCTGATGTAAGTATAGCTACTCCTGCTTGCTTTTGATTTCTGTTCCTTTATTTTGGTCTATATGGTCATTACTGCTGAGTTTCTTGTAAGCAGAATATAGTTGGACTGTGTTTTGAAAATTTATTTAGCAATTCTATGGCTTTTTTATTGTTTGGGATTCATTGAGGGTACAAAACATTAAATTACACTGATTGCATTTGTTAGGTAAATTCCTTCTTATAATTGTGTCCCATCCCCAAGAGGTGTGTCACACACCATGATTCCCCCAACCCCCTCCCACTTGCCCTCTCCTAGTCCCTCATTCCCTTCCCCCCACCATATATTAGGTCACCTATTGTTTTCATATTAGATTTGAGAACATTAGATTCTTTCTTCTCCATTCTTGTGATGCTTTACTAAGAAGAATGTGTTCCACTTCCATCCAGGTTAACACAAAAGATGTAAAGTCTCCATCTCTTTTAATGGCAGAATAGTATTCCATAGTATACATATATCATGGCTTGTTAATCCATTCCTGGATTGGTGGGCATTTAGGTTGTTTCCACAATTTGGTGATTGTGAATTGAGCTGTGATAAACAGTCTAGTGCAAATATCCTTCTGATAAAATTTTTTTTTTCTTCTGGGGAGATGCCCAATAATGGGATTGCAGGATCAAATGGGAGGTCTCCTTTGAGTTCTTTGAGATTTTGCATACTTCCTTCCAAAAAGGTGTCATTAGTTTGCAGTCCCACCAGCAGTTTTCAAGTGGAGAATTTAACTCATTCAATGTTATTATTGATTGTGAAGCTTTGTTCCCATTATATTGTTTTCTTGTTGTTTTAAAAATTCTTTATTCCTTTCTTTTTTTATTATTGTTTGTTGTTTTTATTTATTTTTATTTATTATTGTAGTCAATTTCTGCAGTGGTGCCCTTTGACTCACTTCTCTTTTTTCTTTGTGTGATAGATTTACCAGTGAATTTCATACTTTCATGTTTTTTCATAATGATAAGTATAATCCTTTTGCTTACAGATTTAGACTCCCTTGAGCCTTTTTGGGAAGGTGATCTAGTAGTAATGAATTCTCTCAGAATTTGCCTGTCTGCTTCAATTGAAGCAGCTTCAAAAATACACTAATGGGACCTGATTAAACTAAAAAGCTTCTGCACAGCCAAGAACACAGTAAGTAAAGCAAGAAACAGCCATCGGAATGGGAGAAGATATTTGCAGATTATGTCTCCGACAAAGGTTTAATAACAAGAATCCACAGAGAATTCAAATGTATAAGCAAGAAAAGAACAAGTGATCCCACCGCAGGCTGGGCAAGGGACTTGAAGAGAAACTTCTCTAAGAAGACAGGCACACAGCCTACAGACATATGAAAAAATGCTCATCATCTTTAATCATCAGAGAAATGCAAATCAAAACTACTTTGAGATATCATCTAACTCCAGTAAGATTAGCCCCTATCACAAAATCCCCAGACCAGAGATGTTGGTGTGGGTGTGGATATGGAGAAAAGGGAACACTTCTACACTGCTGGTGGGAATGCAAATTAATACATTCCTTTTGGAAAGATGTTTGGAGAACACTTAGAGATCTAAAAATAGACCTGCCATTCAATCCTATAATTCCTCTACTAGGCATATACCCAGAAGACCAAAAATCATATCATAACAAAGATATTTGTACCAGAATGTTTATTGCAACCCAATTCATAATTGCTAAGTCATGGAAAAAGCCCAAGTGTCCATCGATCCATAAATGGATTAATAAATTGTGGTATATTTACACCATGGAATATTATACAGCCTTAAAGAAAGATGGACCCTTTACCTCTTTCATGTTTACATGGATGGAGCTGGAACATATTCTTCTTAGTAAAGTATCTCAAGAATGGAAGAAAATGTATCCAATGTACTTAGCCCTACTATTTAACTAATTTATGGCTTTCACATGAAAGCTATAACCCAGTTATAACCTCAGAAGTGGGGGAGGGGTAGAGGGAGTGGAGAAAGGGAGGAGGATGGGCGGAGGGAGGGTGATTGGTGGGACTATACCTGCAGTGCATCTTACAAGGTGCATGTGAAACTTGGTAAATGTAGAATATAAATGTCTTAACACAATAACTAAGAAAATGCCAGGAAGGCTATGTTAACCAGTGTGATGAAAATGTGTCAAACGGTCTATAAAACCAGTGTATGGTGCCCCATGATTGCATTAATGTACACAGCTATGATTTAACAATAACCGCCCCCCACAAAAAAAAAAAAAGAATTTGCTTGTCTGGGAAAGATTTTCTTTCTAACTAATTCATGAAGGTTACTTTTACTAGTGATAGTATTTTTTGCTGACAGTTTTTCCTTCAGCACTTTGAATATATCATCCCATTCTCTTCTGGACTATAAAATATCTGCTAAGAAATCTGTTGTTAGTTTAATGAGGCTTCCTTTATATGTACCTAGACATTTTTCTCTTGCTGTCTTTAATATTCACTCTTTACCTTTAATTCTATACAGTCAGGCTATATTGTACTATGGAGCAGATCTTTGTCTGTGTGTGTGTGTGTGTGTGTGTGTGTGTTTCCGAGGATCATTGTGCTTCCTATATCTGAATCTAAATCTCTTGATAGACATTGAAAGTTTTCATCTATTATTTTATTAAATATGTTTTCCAATTCTTTCTTTGCATCTTCCCTCTTGGGCATGAAGATAATCCACATATTCAGTTAGTTTATGTAGTCCAAAATGTCCTTAAGGCTTTGTTCATTCTTTTTCATTCTTTTTTCTTCATTTTTGTCTAACTGGATCATTTCAAAAGCCTTCTCTTGAATTCTGAATTTGTTCTTCTGTTTGATCTAGTCTATTGTTGAAAATTTCAAATGTATTTTGTATTTTCTTCAATGAATTCTTCAGTTCCCATATTTCTGTTTGGTTCTTTATTAAAACATCTCCTTGGTAAATTTCTCATTCATAATCTGAACTATTTCCCAATTTCTTTGCATTATTTTTTAGAACTCTTTTTTATCTCACTGAGCTTCTTTAAAATAAATATTTTGAATTCTTTATTTTGGATTTTAAATATTTCTTTTTGATTAAGAGCTGTTGCTGGAGGTGACCGCCTTTGGAGGTGTCATGTTTCCTTGCTCTTACATGTTTCCTATGTCCTTACATTGATATCTACACATTTGGTTAGCATTCTCTTCTTCCTATTTTATAGTTTACTTTCATAGGGAAGTACTGTATTTTGAAGATATATTCATGGTTTTTGTTGGGTAGGGTACTTTTTTTTTGATTATGGAAGTGTGATTTGTGTAGTCACTGTATGATTGCTTTGGCTATAAATAGCATCAGTGATTTCTGTGATTTCATTGAGTGTGCTTATTAAGGGAGGCTATGAAGAATTTCTGCTGAGGACTGGGAAATCACATGGGCCAGTCTTCAGCCTCCAATGGTGGCAGTGGGGGGGTTGAGCATGCCTGTCTCCCAGAGATGTGCACACTGGTTCCTGTGTTGGTGGTTACCAACCTGGGCCTCTCAGCAGCTTGCTTGATGCCCATAGTGTCAGCAGTGGGGCAGAGGGGTTAGTGGGTTTTCACCCTGGGCAGAGGGCATGGTATGGGTGATAGTGGTAGCAGTTGTGTGATCACCTTGTGGACCCTGAGCAGTGCAGACTGGTGTTGGTGGTGCAGGCAGTTCTCTGGCTCTTCCGCTGTCTGTGGAGGCAATGCTGCAGCACCACTCACTTGGGTACAGGGCCTGGGAAGGAGGCCACGCCACCAGTGAGTCTCAGGCAGTCCATATAGCCCTAGGCAGGCAGCTCTCTGGCTCGCCCACCTCAGCCTCCAGCTTCAGCACAAGCAAGTGTGTGGAGGGGCAGGAGCAGTTCCATTTTCTACATGTGAGCCTGAGCACAGAGCCCACTCTGCTGATGGGAGAGTATTTTACTCTCTACCTACAAAGCCAACCACAGAGTTTGTGCTGCTGCTGGGATCAGGGTCACTTTTCTCAGCTGCACACAGGGATCTCTTGGGCTCTGGGAAGTGCACACTCTGGTTTTCTTTGTCATGGAGCTGCCTTTCAATGCACAGCCTACCCTTTCCCCAAGGAGTGAAACACACTGTGCCTTGCAGTACTGAAGCACCTGTGGGTCTGGCCAGGGTTGAACACTAGGGAATATTGGTGTAGCCTCTAGGATGCAGAGCTGTGGGGACTGTGCCACCCAGGGCAGAATGCAGTTCAGGTCTTGCAGGGGAAGAGTGACCTACCATAAGTTCTGTGTCTGGTGCCACCCCTCATGGGGTTTTCAAATCACTGCCCAAGCCAGTGTCAGGGTTTGCATGAGTGGAGGAGCTCTCTCTTGTGGTTCAGAATGCTGCTGCAGTCTGCAGCAGAAATGTGAACTGCTGTAGCTCCCTCTCACACTTTCCCATAATGCTGACCCTCTCCCAGTTCCTGAGCTGGCTGCTCAGCTCCTTCTTCTTCTCAGGTGTTTCCATGAGTTCTCTGCTGGACTCTACTGTTTGAGGTCTGGTTATAGACTCACAGTTTTGGTCTTCTTCTGAAGAGGGCGGGTGTCTGAGGTCTCTAGTCAGCATCCTGAGCTGGAATTCTGCCATCCGTCATCCACAGATTCTGCCATCCACACTAGTGCATGGACTGTTTAGATGCTATGAATAAACAGAGACAGGTAAGTAGAAGGTATTGTGACCCTTCATGTCCTGATAAAGGTAAGCAAAGTATAATCTCTGTGTTGTAGGGGACACATCCAGCCTTGCTGTGGCCCTTGCTGTGCTCTTGGGTGTTCTGTCCTGTTGTGTTCCAAACAGACTAGCGCCTTCTAGGGTCTTTCTCTTTCACTCATTCATCCCCAAGTCCAGTTCTGTAAAAAAGCCAACCTATTTCTTCTTTTTTCTAACATGCTTATTTGCTCATTTCCTGCCATTAGAGGGTGTTATTATAAATGGTAGAGCAGTTGAATTGTTGAGAACCCCCAAGAACACACAAATGTAGTGAAGGAGGTAAATATTGATCACACCACAGTAGGCCTCTGAACAGAGAAGATGGGTTTTTCCTCTGTAAGTCTGAGTCTGAGATGACCTTGGGTATTGAGGCTGTAGTGGGCTGGAATTTCTGCATAGCAAAGAGAAAAGAATTTGGAATTTCTGCAGCAATTCTGAAGAGAGGAAAGTAAGCAGGAGAAGAGGCCTAGAAGGAAACTAGGAAGTGCTGGAAGGTGGCAGGAAGCAGGTGCTCCTAAGAGTAAATCATTTGCTAAAAACCCCAAATTATTTTTAGGACTGAGCACATGAACTATTCAATATGAATTTGCTTGGCTGCAGTGTGAGTCTCACTCCCCTCCGTTTCTCCCAGTCTCCCCTGGTCTGGTCATGGCTGGGAGTTCTGTGGTTGGCGTGGTAGTTTCTGTTATGTGGCATTATTAGAAATTAGGAGAGATGTGGGTGTGATGTGGATGGGCAGAGAGAGGAGTCTGCACCTGGAGCTGACTGCAGACCCCCCTGCTCCACACAGGTGGGCTTTGGGTCCTCCAGTGCCTTCAGTGGGTCGTCCTGACAGTGAGGCACAGAGAGCTCAGTGGGCACTGGCTTGCTGCTGCAGTACAGCTGCTCTAGAAAGGGACCTGGTGACCCGTGGACCTGGGCCAGGACCTTGGTAAGTCACTCTCCTGCCAAATGCCCAGTTTCCCACTTGCAGAGTTGGAGAGTTTCACTAGAGTCTCAGATCCTTTCTGGTTCTAAATTACTGTGCTGTTGCTCCTCTGCTCCTGCTGGGAGGCTCTGCACCTTCATTGTGTGTGTCTCTGACCCACATGGCCGGGCGTGTCAGCAGAGAAGAAGGAGGTGGGTCCCCGTCCAGGCCCACGGCAGTGACCTTGAAGACTTCAAGACTGGAGCTCTGCTTGTTTACCGCTCAGGCCTGTGAGTGTCAGGGAGGTCTGGGGTGGGCAGTGGGTGACACGATGAGGGTGCTGATCCAACTTCCATTGGAAAATAGACCAAAATGTATTTACGATCACACCTTTCATCAGTCATTTTCTGCTGCTGTAACAGACTGTCTCGGACTGTGTAATTTATAAACAGGCAGTTTATTTGCTTCTGGTCCTGGAGGCTGGGAAGCACAAGGACACGGCAGTGGCATCTGGTGAGGGTCATCTCATGGCAGAACAGTGCATGAGACAGATGACAGCAAACTCATGCTCCAGAGATGACCAGCCCACTGAAACAATGATGCTCATTACTACGAGGGGTGGGGGGGCTCCAGAGATGACCAGCCCACTCCTGAAACAATGACGCTCATTACTACGGGGGTGCTCCAGAGATGACCAGCCCACTCCTGAAACAATGATGCTCATTACTACGGGGGTGCTCCAGAGATGACCAGCCCACTCCTGAAACAATGACGCTCATTACTACGGGAGGGCTCCAGAGATGACCAGCCCACTCCTGAAACAATGACGCTCATTACTACGGGGGTGCTCCAGAGATGACCAGCCCACTCCTGAAACAATGACGCTCATTACTACGGGGGGGCTCCAGAGATGACCAGCCCACTCCTGAAACAATGATGCTCCTTACTACTGGGGTGCTCCAGAGATGACCAGCCCACTCCTGAAACAATGACACTCTTTACTACGGGGGTGCTCCAGAGATGACCAGCCCACTCCTGAAACAATGACGCTCATTACTACGGGGGTGCTCCAGAGATGACCAGCCCACTCCTGAAACAATGATGCTCATTACTACGGGGGGGCTCCAGAGATGACCAGCCCACTCCTGAAACAATGACGCTCATTACTACGGGGGTGCTCCAGAGATGACTAGCCCACTCCTGAAACAATGATGCTCATTACCTCTAAAAGCCCCCACCTCTCAGTAGATTACAAAGCCCATTAGGTTCCAACATGAGAAAGCTGGGGGACACGTTCACGCCACAGCACCTCACATTGGTCCTAAATGCTTCCTGGGCGCCTGCAGGAGGGAGGAGGAAGGCAAGCTCTTGCCACCCACTTAGCCACTCCATTCCCCTGTGCACAACCCTTGCTGTGGCTTTGCGCACACATGTGCCACCATGGGAGAGAAGGTCAAAGCCTGCTGGTGAAGATGATTCAGCCCTGACCATGCAGTGGCATCCTGTTATGACTGTTCAATGGTGTGGTGGGTCCGGACTCAGTGGCAGGTCAGGACTCAGTGGTAGGTCGGGACTTATTGGCAGGTCTGGACTCTGGCAGGTCTGGATTCAGTGGCAGGTCTGGACTCAGTGGCAGGTTGGACACAGTGGCAGCTCTGGACTCAGTGGCGGATCTGGACACAGTGGCAGGTTGGACGCACTGGTGGCTCCAGACTCAGTGGTGAGTTGGACACACTGGTGGCTCCAGACTCAGTGGCAGGTTGGACACAGTGGTGGCTCTGGACTCAGTGGTGAGTTGGACACACTGGTGGCTCCAGACTCAGTGGCAGGTTGGACACAGTGGTGGCTCTGGACTCAATGGTGAGTTGGACACAGTGGCAGGTCTAGACTCAGTGGCAGGTTGGGCACAGTGGTGGCTTCAGACTCAGTGGTAGGTCGGACATAGTGGCAGCTCTGGACTCAGTGGTGGGTCTGGACACAGTGGCAGCTCTGGACTCAGTGGCGGGTCTGGACACAGAGGCAGGTTGGACACACTGGTGGCTCCGGACTCAGTGGCAGGTTGGGCACAGTGGTGGCTCTGGACTCAGTGGCAGGTTGGGCACAGTGGCGGCTCCGGACTCAGTGGCAGGTTGGGCACAGTGGCGGCTCCGGACTCAGTGGTAGGTTGGGCACAGTGGCAGCTCTGGATTCAGTGGCAGGTTGGGCACAGTGGCGGCTCCGGACTCAGTGGCAGGTTGGGCACAGTGGCGGCTCTGGACTCAGTGGTAGGTTGGACACAGTGGCGGCTCCGGACTCAGTGGCAGGTTGGGCACAGTGGCGGCTCCGGACTCAGTGGCAGGTTGGACACAGTGGCGGCTCCGGACTCAGTGGCAGGTTGGACACAGTGGTGGCTGTGGACTGAGTGGCAGGTTGGGCACAGTGGTGGCTGTGGACTCAGTGGCAGGTTGGGCACAGTGGTGGCTCTGGACTCAGTGGCAGGTTGGGCACAGTGGTGGCTGTTGACTCAGTGGCATGCTAAGACCTGGGCCCCCTCTGTGTGTGCTCGTGGGATGGATGTTCAGCACGAGCTCACTGCACATGGGCCCAGGGACAGAGGGGGAGGAAGGCCTGGCCTCTGCCCCAGGGAGCTTGCAGGGTGGGTGGGGTGCTCTGGCCAGAAAGGCGAGACCTGAGGAGGCCTGAGGCTCAGAGTGTCAGGCGATGAGTCGCTGAGGACAGCAGTATGGGCCACACCAAGGAGCCCAATGGGCACCCTTGGATCTGACAGTGTTGACTGAATTCATTTTGTTGACTAAATTTAAAAAAAAAACTGATTTGCCTTTTTTAAGAATGTACAGTTATGCTCCCTGCATGTGGTGAGTCCCAGGTAGCAGCACTTCTTGGGGCTCCCACTGAAGACGGTCGGAAAGCAAAGTTTACTGAGCTGCACTTTAACAAAAAGAGCCGGGGTAGCCCGATTGCTCTGTGGGCCGCCAGCACCGTCTGCAGACAGTGACATGTGTGAGAAAGGCACACCCGGAAAATTCTCACATGCATATGAAAAATCACGGTCTGAAAGGGGCCAGGGATTAGGACAAGATAAATTTATACCCAGCTCTGCACATTCCATTGACAAATTTGCTGTTTTTGCGTTGTTGCCTACGACCTCCTGGTTACCGAGGGGATGACATTAAAGTGGAGAAAATGGCTTATTCTGTGAGATAAATTCAAACGGATGACGCATTCTGCTCACCAAGTATATCTAAGAAATTGTGGGGAAATGTCAAGCATTTCAGGAGAAAGGGCCGTAAATTCTGAGGCTAAAGACCTCTGCGGTTCCCGCCGAGCAGAAAGGTCTCTTTGTTCCTGCTCAGCTGACGCTCGGCGTGTGGAGTATTATGAGCTGGGGGTCACACGAGAGCTGAGGGACGTGGCAACGTTAAGCCACCGGAAGGCCGAGAGTGGCTCCACTAGCCGTGCACAGACGCGCACTATATGCCCGCCTGCCCCTTACTGCATGCTTTTCTCTGCCGCTGGGCAAAGACGACCACTGAGGGGCAGGGGCAGCAATGAGGGGGTGCAGGGGGCGCGGAGTACTCCCTCTGCCGAGCCGCTCCGAGTCCTGGGCCAGGGGCTGAGCACAGTCAGTGTGGTTCCCCTGCACTCCCGTCTGGATGGACAGCAGCCCGCACAGGTGGCTGATTCAGCCAGGAAATAGGAGAGGAAGGAAGCCTGTCCAGTAGGTTCTGGGCATTAATTTTGGTTTGTATTACATTCCATTTGGGAAAATAAAGTGATGAAAAGAAAAGACAGCACAAAAACCCACTGCTTTAAACAAAATAGCGTGCCCTGTCCTGTGGTGGCCCCTGCCTACGAACCAGACACTCTTGTGCAGGGTCCCCAATTTGGTGACTTAGGTCAGGGTGCTGGGAAGGACTGTGGATGGTGGGGGAGTGTGGGACAGAGGGCAGAGACCCCCCCATGACTATGGCAAATTAGCCATTTCATAGCCATATCCGTGCTGTAGAAAGCTATTGTCATAGTGACCTGGGCACCGTGCTGGGAGGGGCAGGACCACCACTTGGTGAACATAGGCCCAGCCACCCTGTTTCTGCAGCAAAGCCTCCTGTGGAAGCCTGGGAGGGGTTGGTGGCAGCTGCCACCGCTGCACTTGTGACCAGCTGGCTGGGTCTTCCTGGGTCTTCCCCAATCAGGTGCCTGCACAGGGAGGCCAGGAGCTGCCCTCAACTGTCTCTGGGCTGTGTGTCCCCTGCGTCCAGCCTCCTACCTGCCTGTTTCCACCTCTCCTACAGCTGTGGGTCAATCACCTGTCCAAAGGGGTTGGTGACCATCACTGTGACAGGGAGTGTCACATTTAAGCAGAAGTGGAGGGATGACCATGTGGCCCTGCAGGCTTTGACATCAGGCCACACATATCACTGCCTGTGAGGATGCCAGGGGCTGGAGGAGCTGCCTCTGAGTTCAGGTCCCGGTGTCCTCCAGCTCCTGGGCCTGGCCCTGCCGGATGCTGCACTCAGTTCTGACCCCACATCAGGGAGTGAGGCACAGTCTTGGCTGTTAGTCGAAGGGAATGTGGGTTTGTTACCAGGCTATCTGGGTGCAACATGTAAATGGTCATTTGGAATTGGCCACATGATAAGTTCTGGAACATGGAGGTAGAGGGGCCATTCCAAGGTGGGAGGTATCCCTGGAACCCTAACTCTAACCCTTAAGGATGGAAAGAATTAATCTTACCAGGCAGTGAGGGGAGAGAGGCTGCTGTCACAGGGAGAGGGAGTGCGATTGGCCCAGGGAGAGCACGGAGTGTCAGTGAGGAGGCAGGTCCTGCCCCGTGGAGGCCCAGACCTGGAGGCCTTGGTGCCTGCCCTGTGTCTCAGGGATGTCCTGGGCAGCAGGGCTCAGTCCTCTGGGGTTCCCTTGCTCCCTCGGCTGCTGTCAGGAGGGGAGCTGACATTCAGCCAGTGCTTTGCTAGGTCATCACCATTGCCAGCTTCTTGGCCAACTGGGTGTCCTGGTCTGTGATGCTGTGAGCACTTCTGTGCCCATGTTCAGTGGCCTGGGGTGGGGATGGCCTTGGCACTGTTTCCATTCCTGGGGGCAGGGCTGTGCCATGGGGGTGGTACCCAGTGCCTGGTCCACACCCAGAACAGGGAGGAGAGACTGCAGTGCTTCCGGCAGGCCAGCTGCTCCCTACACCGGGCGTGTTCACCAGGTAACTCAAGGGCTGGAGAGACACCTGAGGGGCAACACAGGTCACCTGGCACATCACAGCCAGCACCAGGACAGCTCTCTGACAACAAGGCTCCTGGAGCCAGCTCACCATTCACCAAAGGCCTTGAAGGAGGTTTCGAGTCAGCAGGAAGTTTGAGTTTTAGATGAGCAGTGAATGGGGCCCCGTGAAGCTACGAGGGAGTATTGGGACGCAGCCCTGTCCCAGCAGAGGAAGCCGACAACAACCCCAAGGCCAGGAAGACAGGGGAACTGGCACTTGCTGCCCATGCAGAGGGGCAAGGAGGCCGCCCCAAGATGCACCTTTGTGCAGAGCTGAGCTCAGCCAGACGAGTGAAGGAAGCCCCTCTTCTCTGCACTGAGAAACACGGTGTGAAACTGGCTTTTTGTCTTGTTCGTGCTGTTCTGAAGCTCATTTAGGGGTTGGTCACATTTTGTACTTCAAATATGCTCAGAGCAAAAAAAGGGTCCGTGGTGGGGGTGTACCCACACCCTGTGGGCGGCACCTGGTGGGGGCAGGTGCACTTCAGCGGCCACACGCCTTAGGGTCCCTCTTTTGGGGACTCGCCACCATGTTGAAGGAAGCAGCCTCCGCACAAGGGGCTCCGCGGGGGTTGCTGTCTGACGTCACATTCTCAGCATCTTTCTCCCAGTCCCTGGGCCTGTGCTACGCCTCTCTCTGGCCACAGCCCCTGCCCACGCTGCACCCACAGGTTCCAGACCACAGTGACATCCCTGGTCCTTAGCACCTGCTTCTCGGCAGATCCAGCTGTAGTCTGAAGCATGAGGTTAAGCTTTTGGAAATACAAGTTTTTTCTTTTGGGGGGCTGCTCATCTACACCTGGGCTTAGGAACGGCTCCAGCCCTGGCAGGGTGCAGTGGGGATCCAGGCAGAGTCAGGTCAACAGGCAGGTGCTGTGCCCAGGCATTCCACCTCCATAGGTGAAGAAGCCAGAGCCCCTGGGACGTGGTGGTACAAGGAAGGTGCCTCAGACGTGGGTCTCCCCGCTGGTGGCCCTAGCGCCTCTCCCCTGTGATGAGAGGTCTGGCCCAGCTGACCTCAGGATTACCACAGCTTCTAGAGATGTTGTCGGGAGCCACCTCCCCAACAGACGGAGCCTCGTCTTTCCAGTGTGCATTCTGGGGTTGGACTCGGGGAGCCCAGTGGGAAGGGTGCCCAGGACCCCCTTCCTGTGCACATTCTGTGTGTCCGGCGGGCAGCGCCAGGTGAGGGTAAAGCTGCAGGTTGCTCCCCACTCTACCAACTGCGTCTCACTGTGGGGTGTGGCACAGAGGCGGCTGGGCACAGAGACGTCCGGGGTGTGGGTGCTGAGCTGCGTAATTAAAACTGCAATCATTCGAAATATCTGCCAAAGGGCTAAACCTAAGTTCACCCGGGAGGCCTGCAGTCGGCGCCCCTCTCCCAAAGTCCCTGCACCCACGGACACCGTGGCATTTACCCCCCTGACAGCTTGTCTATACGGAGCCCTGTGTGTGAGGGATTTACAACTCAACCATAAAAACCTACTGTAAGCTCGAGCCCGGCGTGCGGGTGCTCAGCTCTGAAGTGCATTAATTAATGACTTTGTCCTTTCTTTCATCAGTTTGACTGACACCTTCAAACACAGCCCCTTGAGATGTGATCTCAACAGATCACATAAAACAGGAAACTTTAGGCTTGGCCCATGCTTCAAATTCAAGAACGCTCACAGAAATTAGCAACCTACACATTATAGGAAAATGTGTGTGTGGAAGAGAATCTGCTCAGGGCCTGCGGGACAGACAGGGTGGCTGTGAGGACAGCAATGGCAGGAGTGGGGCACCTGGGTCTGGGCTGAGCCCTCTCAGTGCAACACCGGGGCCCTTGTCAGCCCACCTGCCCACAGTCCTGCCCACTGTGCTTCTCCCCAGGGGCAGCAGGTGGGGGGGCCCTCTGGGCCTATGGACCCTCACCTTGCTGGCAACCCTGTCTCTCCCCAGCAGGGACCTGGGGGGATGACTGTTTTATCCTTGAACCTTGAAGCCAAGGGGCCCTCTCAGCCCAGATTGTGACTACAGACATTGAGAACGGGGGTACTCGGTCCCCAGGACAGTCCAGGGTGGGAAGGAGGACCACATCTACTGTGGCTGCAATAGGAATACTCTCTCCAGGGGTCGCCTGCAGCCTTTCTGTGACCACAGAGCTTGGGAAGAAAGGCTGCAGAGAGGCTGAGGAGTGAGCCCAGGGGGCCTGCCTGTGAGAACGGGCCATTTCCAGGTTCTACTCTGCGGCATTCTGAAAGTGCTCGTGTCACCAGACAGGAAGGGCCTCAGAGGAGGAGGCCTCAGGGTGTCCACGAGTCTGTTCCAGTTCCGCTAACTCCCTCGATTGGGCTGTTCCCGTGAGGAGGCTTCTGTGTGCTTTCCTGGGAGCCCGTGAGGCAGCACTGTGCTGGGCCTGGCTGTGTCGTCACGGGAGTGACAGTGAGAACACTGGTTCTAGTCACTGCCCCCTGGGACCATGTCCTCAGGCCACGGGGACAAGGCCTGCACATCACCTTCCCTCCTTGGAGTGGATCAGCTGCCTTCTCTAGGAGAGGAGTGCAGGTCCCTCTGCTGTCTGTTCCTTCCTCCTGACATGCCACCCTCACCTTAAAATCAGTGAGTACTTTCTTTGTTTTCTTCTGCACATCTCTGATTTAATGGATGGATGCCACCTGGACTGGCTTCCTGAAGACAGAAGCATCGAAGGAAAACAGGGGCTAACATTTGAAAATATTTTCCCGCTATGGATTTTATCTAAAACCTTGGGCTGGGGGGATTTTCCATGGTGAATGCAAGATAAGATAAAGAGTGTCCAGCAGGGCAGCAGCGCCTGTGGCTCAACGGAGTACGGCACTAGCCCCATAGGCTGGAGGTGGTGGGTTCAAACCCAGCCCTGGCCAAAAACTGCAAAAAGAAAGAGTGTCCAGCATACAACTCTGGTGCAGAGGTAGGAGGCCCAGAGCCCAGCAAGTGGGGCAGCCTGGGCAGCCTGGACAGCAGGCGCGTCCTGGCAGGAGGGTTTCCAGCGGGAGAGAGCACCTGCGTGAGGCCCCAGAGTGTGTGGCAATTGGCAAGTGCTCGGAATCAGCTGCTCTTACCTTGACATAGCTGACCTAGGTGCCCTGTTCCAGAGCTGGGGGCCAGGGATCAGGACCTTATCAGGTCTTCTACAGAACACAGGTGCCTCAGGCTGGAGTTGAGAGTTTCTCAGCTCAGCCCTGTTGGTGCTCTGGTCCCTTGGAGGCTGTCTGTGCCTGTGGAGTGTTCAGTGTCCTTTCCCCAGTCCCCTCCCTGGGAGATGTCTCTTAACTATAGTAACTTAGTTGTGGAACCACAGGGGTAGAGCTCACACCCTCTCCTTGGCCCTGTCATCCATTCCATGCAGCTCTGTGTGGCAATGACAAATGTGCCCACCTGTGCTCTGTCAGCTCCTGTGCCCGAGAGACATCAGGTGGGGTGTTTGGGAGCAGGGTCAGAACAAAACATGTGAAGGTTTATAAAGAAGCCAAGAGTTCCCTTGGCTGTCGACTTCACTCTTCAAACACCTGTGATCTAATCTCCATAAGGGAAGCCCTGCGTGGCCCAGGTGCTCTGCTCGGCTGCCCAGAGGTCAGCAGTGAGGCTGGTCCCTCCTCACACCTGCAGAAGGCCAGGCCCTTCTCACCTTGCCCATCATCGGCCTTGGTTCTCCCTGCCCATTCTGTTCTTGCAGAAGACCTACAATTAACTTGCTCTTTGATGACACTGGTGATTTTTTCTTTGCCTTTGATGAAAAATGATAGCATAAAAATAAACACTCAAGTGTACACACACTTGTGTTTGGGTGTCACTCAGGGTGGGTTTCATATCAAGATTTTGACCCCTACCCTATGTTCTGTTCTCATTAATTCCTTCTCCACTCCTGTGTGGACTCAGAATACGGCAGATGCAGGCCCTGACCTAGTGAGCTCATGTCCTTCTATGTGTCCCAAAGGACTTTGTCCACTCCAGTGGCCCCTATCTACCTGCTGGGACCCTGAATCCCACACACCGTAGACATTTAATATCCGTGGGAAGAGTGAAAACCAGCAGGAACACCAGCACCTGCCGCCTACAATGCTCCTGGTGCTGCGTGGGCTGTGTGGCTCCACCCCAGACTCGTGGGAAGTACTAGACCTTGGACCCTGTAATTCCCTGCATTTGGAGACAGGGTCTTTACAAAGCGAAATCAAGGTCAGGAGGTGATTGGATTCCATAAGGCTGCTTCAGTATAAGATGCAGAGGTGGGGCACAGACATGCCAAAGGGATGCCCTGTGGGGGGACATAGGCAGGAGACAGCCCAAGACACACAGATCTTGGACGTCTGGTCCCCAGAACTGTGGAAACAATTCCGTGGCATCTGCTACGTGGCCCAGTCTGTGGTGCTTGTCACAGCATCCTTGGTTCGTGTGGCAGGTGCAGCCAGGTGGCACTGGTGAAAAGGTTGCCCTGACCCGTGGCACTTTCCCATCCCAGAGAGACAGTGTCCCCTGCACTTTCTGTGTATTTCCAAAGAGATCAGACATAGGCACCTGTTCATTAGCTGCTCACTCTCTAGGGCCACACTGGTGAGGCAGCCTATGTGTCCATCGGAGGAACAGCTGGTGGCTGGAGGCTCTGCCCTCTTGCCTGGGTGCCCTGCTGTGTTCATGGGCTCTGAGTGCCGGGATGACTTGCCCTCCACATACGGTTTCTGCTACTGGACCAAAGTCATTCCTGACACTCAGCGTGTCCTGTGCTGTGTCTGGAATCCTGGTGGCTGATTCTGGGAAGGATGGGTTTTACCTGCTTCTGAAGGCTCCCACCCACTTGGGAAGCTACAGAAATGACCCAGGCACCTTGTTCTCAAATTCTATTAGAATACGCCATTAAACTCCTTTTCCAAATTATTTCATAGAAAATGAAAGACAACAGTCCCCATAGACATATTTCTCTGAAGGCTAATTATGAGTGAAATATACCAATAAAATAGAATGGTGTGTGTGTTTTTTTTAATAAATGAAGACTATTTTGGGAAAAAGAAGAAATGCTTATATAAATCGCTTTTAAGATTTAACAAAATTGCATCGTACGGCCATCGTTCTAATATATTTGGTAAAATATTTACAATATTTCTTTCCATGAAGATTATAATCAGTTGAAGTAGTTGAAGGATGTCATGGAAATAAAACAAAATACATGTTTGGGGTCTCCTCCTCCATAATCCATTAGTCTAAGAAATTGTCTTAAAAGCTGCATGTCATTATTTTAGAGTTAAACAGTTAAACGTTTTTATACAGGAACATCAAAACCATATATGCTTCAAACACCAAACCTTTTTTTAATGGCTTTCAGATAAAACAATTTATTTATGCAATTAACAACAACATGCAATTTCTAATAATTAGCAGATAATAGTTATCTGCAAAGTACTTTATAAAATTGCCTTTGAACTGCATTTGTTCTGTGGGGAATCACTGAAAATTGGACTATAAAATTACCAGAAAATGTACTGCATTAACAAGAATTTTCTGTATTCAGTTTCTCTTCAAATTTATGGGCTTGAATATTTGTAAACATTTTGTCTCATAGACAGAAACCCTGTCACCTCACCTCTCTACAAGGGAGAAAATCACATTTTAGCACATTTTCTTGCTATATAGGATTTTAATTTTCTTCATTTTAACTTTGCTTTGTCTTCTATCCCCCCTCTCCTGTAAGAGGGGAATTATTTTGTTATTATTTCTTCTTTGACAATTAAAAAAATCACTATTGTACCATTTTTATTGGCATATACCAGTGCTAATTTCGTTTTATAAACTATATTGTAAATTCCGCAATTGTAAAACATTCCTATTAAGCTGTCTTTGAAGACAGAACAATAGGGAACATTAAAGAACTGTGTGGCGCGAGTATTCAGAGGACATTGAACTCAAGAAGGGCGTTTTTGGTCCTGTCACCATCACAAGAAATTCCCGTATGTCCCCCCATTTACAGGGCAGTGTTGGGGAGTGTCCCTGTTGGTAACAGAAGCACATTTTCTTGCCGTAATGCTGTCCAAGCCACAAACACAGACTTGCCTTTGCCAAGGTGAGAAGACAAGGTCAGGACATGGCACGTGGCCTGGGCAGGCTGAGACCCCCCATGGGCTAAATGCAGCAGCGACTCTGTAAGGGGCCAGCCCTGTGGGAGGACTGCTGTGCCCGTGGCTTCCAGTCCACAGTCTGGATGCAAAGCTCCACACTGGCCCCAATCTGGCCTTGGAGAGGAGCTGGCTGTTTGTTTCTGTCTTCCAAAGCTATTTGCTGCCTTATAGCAGGAAAACGACATTCCCTGTGTGAGATGGAAATCTGGGTGTTACCAGGAAGCTAAGTGGTTCTCAAGCTGGGTTCCTGGCTGGTGACTTGGCACATTCGCTCTCCCTGTGAAAACAACTCAAAGAGAAAGGATGGAGGGCGGTTTATTTAAGAGAAAAATACAGACCTCTCAGGGATACCATAGGGTTTCTGCACTCTAGCGTGTCCTAGAGGGGGCACTACTCTCCCACCGTTTCTCACAGATAAGTCCCCACCATCTCTCAGAGTGTCCCTGCCATCTCTTACAGAGCTTCCCTGCTGTCTCTCACAGAATATCCCCAGGATGCTCAGGCTGTCTAGGCCTGGCTAGAGAGGGGAGGACACAGGGACACTGACATGGCTGGATTTGAGCAGGGTCCCTGGCCCAAAGCAGGCTGTTTTCTTTGAGTGATCTCAGGTCACTGACCCTCCTGTGTCCTGCTGGCCAGCCAGCTATCTGCTCAGCTTTTTGTACAGGGCTAGATGGGGCTCCTGAGTCGACCCAGCACCTCAGAATGAGAACCTGTCTGTAAATGTAGGTGGTCAAGTGAGGCTACACCAGACAGGGTGGGGACCTACCTGTCCATGGACTGGTGTCCCTAAGAGAAGACAGCTATGTGAGGCCGGAGACACACCCATGGGAAGCCAAGTGACGATGGATGCAGACACGGTCAACGTAGCCACAGCCCAGAAGCAGCTTGGATGGCCAGAAACTGCTGGCTCAGGAGGTACAGGAGCAGCCTCCCTGCCCCAGGAGTGTGGCCTGCAGACACCTGCAGTTTGGGCTTCTTTCTTTCAGGGTAATTCCACGATACCTGCCCATGTTCTTACGTGCACGCCCTTTCCCCTGTGGAGAAGCATCCCCAGGGGACACAGCAGTGTCCTGGTGCCCAGCCCTGGGCTGACCCAAGGTTCTGACTGCGTTGGTCTGTTACGATTCACGTACAGTTTGTGTGAGTGTACACTTCCACTTCTCTGGGGTAATCACCTGTGAGCTCCTTCCCGTGCCTTGGGTTGTATGATAGCTCCACATTTAGTTTATAAGAAACTGCTGACCCCATCTCTCGTAGTGACTGCCGGCCCCGTCTCCCATACTCACTGCCAGCCCCGTCTCCCGTAGTCACTGCTGGCCCCGTCTCCCGTAGTCTCTGCCAACCCCGTCTCCCGTAGTCACAGCTGACCCCATCTCCCGTAGTCTCTGCTGACCTGTCTCCCATAGTCACTGCTGGCCCCGTCTCCCGTAGTCACTGCTGACCCGTCTCCCGTAGTGACTGCCAACCCCGTCTCCCGTAGTCACTGCCTGCCCCGTCTCCCGTAGTCACTGCTGACCTGTCTCCCGTAGTCACTGCTGACCCGTCTCCCGTAGTCACTGCCAGCCCTGTCTCCTGTAGAGACTGCCAATCCCGTCTCCCATAGTCACTTCCGGCCCTGTCTATTGTAGTGACTGCCAATCCCGTCTCTGGTAGTCACTGCTGACCCGTCTCCCGTAGTGACTTCCAGCCCCATCTCCCATAGTGAGCCAAGTCATATGGGATTGATCACTTTCTCTGGGTTCTCAGCAGCATTGGGAGATGTTTGGTTTCAGTCACGTCCCCAGCATAGGCTGGAAATGACAGTGTTATTCTGCGTAAGAGTAACAAAAGTGGGTATCCTTGTCTCCAACCTTGAGGAGAAAACGTTCTGTCATCCAGCATTAACCACACTCTCACTGCAGGTCTTGGCAGATAGACGCCCATGTTGGAGCATCATGTTTGTTAGGGCCCCTCTGTTCCTCACTTCCTGAAGGTTTGTACTATGAGTGACCGCTGGGTTTTGTCCAGTGGTTCTGCATCTATTTATATGATCACTCATGTGATTTCTCGTCTTTACTCTGTTGACATGGGGCATTACATTGGTTGATTTTTCAATTATTGGACCGGCCTTGCATATCTGAATAAATCCCACTTGGCCGTGGTACATAATTCTTACATTTTGCTGCAGGCTTTTGCATCTAGGATCATGAGCACTATTGGTGTGTGGTCTCTATTCTGGTGCTTCTCTTCCAGAGTTGACAGAGGCCGTGAGGATTCACAGCATCATCACTTTGAGTGAAGTGCACCTTTCACTCAAAATTTCTGGAAGCTGTTTTGTAAATTTGTGGCTAATTCCTTTTTCAAATGTTTGGTAGTATTTTCCAGTAAAACCATCTATGACTGAAGGTCTCTTTTATAGGAGGTTTTACATTATAAATTTAATTTTTATAAAAATTGTCAGATTGCTCAGATAATCTGTTCTACCTCGATTGAGTTTGTTCCCTTTTCATTTTTGGAATGTTGGTCCTTCTAAGCTGCTGACTTCCTGGGTCTGAGCTTGCCTGCTGCACACCCTTGTGCTTGGAATGCCATGAGTTTGTCAGGACACCCTTCCTTTCACTCCTGACACTGGGGACTCGGGTCTTCCCTTCTGTGTTTTGGCAGCTGTATTAGAGGCTTATGGGTCTTATTAATTTTTTTAAATCATCAGTTATTATCAGTGCTATCTGTTGTTTGTCTGTTTTCAATTCTATTGGTTTCTGCTCCTCTTAGCATCATAATTTTCTTACCCAGGAGTGTTTAAGATTTATTTACCAACATTTTTCCTAGTTTTTGAGGCAGAACTTAGTGATTTGAGAACTTTCCCATTTTTTCTCCACTTTCATGGAAGCATTTTAGTGCTATTGATTTCCCTCACAGCACTGCTTTAGCTGCATTTCATACATTTTTATATGTTTTATTTTCATTCATTTTTATGTATTTATATTTACATTGAGACTTCTCTTTAGATCCATTGCTCATTCAGAAGTTCATTCTTAATTTCCAAGTGTTTTGAGATTTTCCTGTTGTTTTTCTATTCTTGATTTTTACTTCTATTCCATTATAGACAGAGAACCGTGTGTGATACCAATTCTTTCATATTGATTGAGGCACAGGACCTGGAATTTCCAGGGTACCTGACAGACGGGTACTTGGCTGTGGCTGCTGAGAGCGCTCCATCCGTGTGGTCAGGGGCCGTGGGCTGACCGTGCACCTGCACGTCTGTGTTCCTTGATTTCATCCTTGCAGTCTCTGTCACCTCCGGGGCCTGGGGGTGTTCAAATCCCCAAATATAATTAAGGGTTTTTCTCTTTCTTGTTTTAGGTTTAAATACATTTAAAGTGTGCTTTTTGTTTTGAATATATTAGGATCAGTATTTCTCCTGCTAGGTTGATCTTTTCTGCCATTATATAATATATTCCTTTGCATCAAGCAATTTTCTTTCCTCTAAAGTTGACTTTATTTTATATCAATGTAGCCACTCCTGTGTTGTTGTCCTTAAAGTTTGTCTGGCATTTCTTTTTCCATCCTTTTATTTGCAGCCTCTCTATGTTGCTGAATTTGTGATTTTTTTTTTTTTTTGGTGGGGGGAAGTATCTAACAATAGCCTAAATGAACTGCCAGGGAAAGGGAGGTGGACCGGGTCTTCCAGGCAGTTGCCTTCCTGAAAACTCTGTAGTGACACAGACAGCAGCAAACTCAGGTGTTCATTCTTGAGAAAGTTGGCGCTGCTTAAGTGAGCACAGATAATGTTGTGAAAAATCTTGAGTCCCACAGTAAGGAATTTGACATTTAAGCTGAGAGCAGTGGCCACAGTCATTGCAGGGATTATGCAGGTTATGTTACTATGGTGAGTCATGGATTTCAGAAATATGCCTTTCATTTCTGTATTACAGAAAACTTGGTGGCAGGGAGGTCCACTGGGAAGGTGCTGAAATGTTCTACAAGGCAGTAGGCCTGACACTTATGACACAGACAGCCAAGAGCTGCCACATGGAGACTCCTGGGTCCGGCTGGGGTGAGGAGAGGGGCCCCGGAGGGTGGGGGCAGCAGCTCTGAAGGTCATAGGCAGTGGGGGGGAGTTGGCTCAGCATGTTTGCTCAGCAGTGTGCTGGACTTTGGGAACTTTCAAGACCGGCCAAGAGGAGACCATCACTGACCCTGCACAAGTCCTGGGGAAATAGCAGGTGCGGAAACCAACATGTAGCTTGTTGAGTTGTAGATAGATGTGAATGTGGGATCCGTGGGATCCTGGGGTGGATGTGAGATCCATGGGACCCTGGGGTGGATGTGGGGTCTGTGGGACCCTGAGGTGGACGTGGGATCCGTGGGACCCTGGGGTGGATGTGGGATCCGTGGGACCCTGGGGTGGACGTGGTATCCATGGACCCTGCAGGGTGCAGTGTGCCAGACGCTGGAGGCCATAGGTGTCTGTGATCCAGGGGTCACTCTGGGAGCCAGGCAAGGAGGAGACTCCTCTCCAGGAGCTTTGGTGCAGGAGGAGATTTCAAGGGGTCAGAATTCTGTCTGAGAGGGGTGTGTGGGCCTGACCGTGAACCTGCTGTCTGTCTGCTGAGGGACTCCATGTCTCATGGGCCTGACTCCCTCCTGCTATGTTCGTTACATTTGCCCAGGAGCCACAAGGTGTGAGAGGAGTGAGGCCAGTCCATTTGTGCATGGCCAGTTATGAAGAAAATGTGCAAACCCCAGAGAGATTTGCATGTCAGGGCCTCTGGACTCAGCCGCTGAGCTGTGTGGTTTGGGGTCTAGCTGTGTGTTTTCACATGGACACGAGACTTTTCAAGATCTGGGGAGTTAAGTACACCCAGAAAGAGCATGGGAAGCTCAGCTCTTCACCTGAAGATGCCGGAAGTGCCAGGAGGCAGTGCAACATGCCTCCTTCTCGGCTGTGCTGACCATCAGGCGTGTAGGACATGGCCTGTCTCCACGCTGCCTGTGGGTGGCTGGAGGGACAGGCCCCTCTCACCCCACAGAACCTGGACCTCACCTGTCTCTGCCCCCCACACCTCCCCAAGGATGTTCTCCTGAATGAAATCAGCCTCAGACTTTGGTAGTGAATCCTTGTCACCTGGGAAAAGCAAATAAGTTATGTTTTCTTTATCATCTCTCAGTGGTGGGCGTGCCCTGGTGGGATCATCCATTCCTTATGATAACACAAGTCCCAGCTGAAAAGTGATCTGGCCACTGCATGGTAGAATGCTTCTGATGACAGGACTTGAGCATCACAGAAAGGGAGAAGAGAGCTGGGGGTGCAGAGAAAGGGGCCGAGCGAGCTGGGGGTGCGGAGGAGGGAGCCTAGCGAGCTGGGGGTGCAGGGGAAGGGGCCGAGCGAGCTGGGGGTGCAGGGGAAGGGGCCAAGCGAGCTGGGGGTGCAGGGGAAGGGGCCGAGCGAGCTGGGGGTGCAGGGGAAGGGGCCGAGTGAGTTGGGGGTGCAGAGGAAGGGGCTGAGCAAGCTGGGGGTGCAGGGGAAGGGGCCGAGCGAGCTGGGGGTGCAGGGGAAGGGACCGAGCGAGCTGGGGGTGCAGGGGAAGGGGCCGAGCGAGCTGGGGGTGCAGGGGAAGGGACCGAGCGAGCTGGGGGTGCAGGGGAAGGGGCCGAGCGAGCTGGGGGTGCAGGGGAAGGGGCCGAGCGAGCTGGGGGTGCAGGGGAAGGGGCCGAGTGAGTTGGGGGTGCAGAGGAAGGGGCTGAGCAACCACGAGGAGCTTCTCAGGAAGTCGGCTATGGAGCAGCAGGCCTGCGACTCCAACTGCGTCCAGGCTTGCTTCTGTTGTCTATGTGGGGCCTCACACAGGTGACCAGAAGAAGGAAGCTGAGCAGATTCTGAAGGCGGTGGCTGTTGGTGTGGCCTCTGCCATGTGCAGACTTTGGAAACCTGGTGTGTGGGGGAGGCAGGAGGCCCAGACACCGAGCACCGGCCGCGCAGCAATGCATGTTGCTGACGCCCCTTTTCTTTCAGGGGACCAGCCTGCTTACTTCACAGAACTCCGTGTATTGCTCTCAGATTGCAGATATCCACATCTGTGTGTATCTGCACACATTATATTGAAAGTGTAAAGTTGCTTGGCGATGCGGATATCGATATTATCCTTGAACATCACACAGTAATAAACAGGATGCAGGTTCTTACTGACACAAGACCGCAGATCAGGGAAGCAGACTGTCAGGCCTGAGAGGCACACAGTAATTCTGAGATCTTGAGCAAATTATCAGCCCGTTCTGAACCATCAATTTCTGTGTTTGTGATATGAAGGGCCTGGATGATGTGTTCCTTCCTCTTCAGTGATCCTGAGTAGGAAGGGCTGTAAGTGGTGCAGGCATTCAGAAAAGACAAAATCAATAACGTGGGACTAATATGAGGAAAAAGGAATAAAAATCACAGTGTAGATAACAGAAGAAAAGAATGCAATGAAGTGCATTGGAACTCAAGAGAGGAGAGCCAAATTAGGCTGAAATAAAGCAAATCTCCCCGTGTAAAATGGTGACTGATTTGCCCTTTTGCAACTTACATTTGAATGCTGCTGAGAGCACTTGCCACTGAGAGCCCTGTTCTCAGCGCCAGGTCCACTTGTCATCCTGCTGCACAGGAGGAAGTTTCCCCAACCCAGGCAAGGCCAGGAGCCCAGAGTCAGGGGACAGAGGGGGAGAAAGGGGTCGGGAAGGAGGGGGGAGGAGGGAGGGGAGGAGAAGGGAAGAGAGGAGGGGGAGGGGAGGAGGTTCAGCACCCCCAATCCCAACATCTGAAGCCCCAAATACCTCCCATCTAATGCTTTTGAGTGGCAGCATGTCACCACAGCGGAAAATTCCAGACCTGGCCTCACTTGACAGTCACCATGAAAATGCAGTTAATTCAGGGTCACCAAGGGGAAAGTAAATTTACCTTCTGGCTATGTGCACAAGGTGCTTAGGGATGCCAAGACTGCCACTATGGCATGTAAATATTTTAAAATTGGGAAAAAATATGAAATTTAAAACACTTCTGGTCCGAAGCCCTCTGGAGGAGGTACACTGGACTGTGTCAGACCCTGCATATACCATGTTCTTCCTGTGCGTTCGCTCTGGTGATAAAGTTAATTTATAGTCAGGAGCAGTGACGGCAGCAAAGAGTGATCATAGCAATGTGCTGTGATAGACGCCACGTGAAGGCGGCGTGTTGCTCAGAGCGCCTACACGGCACTCACCCGGCCCCTGCGGCCAGCATCAGAGGAGCCAGTGGGGGAGGAGGGAGTTCAGGGAACTGCTCCTGCACTTTGGGGCCATTAACTAAAGTTAGGGTGACTAACTACAATATTCCAAGGGTCAATCTAAGTTGAGTCGGCCACTAAGTAATGGACAGGCTGGTGATTTCCACAGTTTGGAAACACCGGACGAAGGAAGACTCACATCTGGGACAGGATGGAGCGGGATGGTTCCAGCTTTCATCACACTATTCAGAATGATGTGTCACTTAGCATTTATGAATTATATATTTCTGCAATTTCTATTAATACTTTTGGGCTGACGTTTACCACAGGTAGATGAAACCATGGAAAGTGACCCTGCAGATGGGGCCTGTCTGCCTTTACTGGACGTCTACAAAGGAAGTTACTCTAAACTTTCAAGACATAGCCGCTGCCCTTTCTATGTTCCCAGAGAAGACACAGTGTCCTCACCCTAATTTCTTTTACAAAGCCAGTGTAAGCCTGATTACAAAATCTGACAAAACACGCAACAAAAGAATCTGTTTCTTTTCATGGACTAAAAATTTAAACAAGAAAAAATAAAAATCCAACAGTGTAGTAAGTGAAAAATATATCATGACCCATTTTCATCATAGAAATGAATATAATGTTCGTTCAAAAGGGAAAAATCAATCAATGTGAATTTTACATCAAAAGTTTGGATCAAAAACCCTGTGACCGTCTCAGCAGAAGCTGACAAAGCTCCAGGCTTATCATTGTGAACGGCCCACGGTAAACTGGAGTGGAGGACGCACAGTGACAGGAAGGGGTCGTGTTGTAGCCCAGTCACCCCCATAGTAAACACTGACCTATTTTTCTGTGCTGTGGCCAGTGAGGCAGGTCCGAGGGGCAGGGTCTTCCCCTTCCCACCTGGCACTGTGGACTCTGGGCTGGTGGCCTTTCCTGGCTGAGCCTCCCAGTCACTGCAGGGTGTTGGGCAGGGCCCCAGCCCCCACTGCCTCTCAGTCCCAATTGTGACAACCAAAGTGCCTACAGACGTGCTGGATGTCCCCAGGGGCAAAATCACCCCAGCTGGGAACCCTGGCTGTGGGGTGACAGTGTGACGCCATCACCAAGTCAAGGCAGCATTGTCCTACAGCCCCCTGAGATGGCGCTGTGTACACAATGAGCTAGTTTCATATTATTTAATTTTAATTTATTTACCATTAAATGGCCACATGTGGCTAATGGTGACCCTATTGGGCAATTCAGGTTCATGACATTTCACCCAGTATTCCATTTCTAGAGAAAATATGAAGGCACTCATCAGAATTATGTCCCAGTATGCTGTCTATAACTCTGTAATTTTTATTAATGAAAAAAATTAGAATGATTTAAGGTGCAACAATGGGAGCAAGGTCGGTTTTCAAGACAGTGCTTGTTACAGGTGGGTCAGGACCTGGGTCCGGGAGCAAAGGCAGCTGGTGGACCATATGCCCGGCAGGGTTTTCTTCCCTTCTGGAAAGTCATGAACTTTCCTTGATACGGTTTATTTTAGGCTGATTTTAAATCCTTCCCTATTATTTCCCTTTGCTCAGTGTGGCAAAGCATTGGTTGCATAAACATACTTATACATTTTTTTAAGTTGTCTGTTCATTTAGAGTGTTCCACATTATTCCAAGTGAGTGTGAATTAGACGGAGAACTGGACTAAAGAGGGGGGATTGCCTCACCTTCTAGGCAGCAACTCTCACATTTGTGAACAAAATTATTCGAGAACAGCCCAGATGTGACACCTAGTATTTAATCAGCTGGCATTTTTCTCGGAGTAAGAAGTGTAGGTGGGGACTTTTGAAGTTGTCTGGATTCTGAGATTCTTTTTTGCAATGTATTTCCTGGGCCATCCCAATCCATGATGCCACATTTCAATCTTCTGCAAGAAGAGATGGAAAAATTGAATATTCTCATGTCATGTACTTACAGGCAGAATTTTTGAGCGGAGTGTACATTTCACATTTAGTATTTAGCATACATTCTAATATGACGGGATCTATGGCTTCCAAGATTTGGTGAATCCAAGTCAAAATTAGTCTTTAAGTTGATGTGTTATTTCACATTCATACACATAAAGATACATCCAAATAAGATTTTGGAAAAAGACAATAAGGATGTCACTGTGGAAGACGGATCATCAGCAGTGTTTGTCCTGTGATTCAGAGTGCTAGATGGTTTGCAGGTGGTGACCTAGACCCATTTCCCCGCTCCCAAATCTGGCCCCCATTGTGGGATGACAGGGCTGACCTGTGTAGGGGACAGGAAGGGATCCCCAGGGGCCCAAGTGCCTCTTGGAAGAACCATCATAAATCCAGGGTCCTCTGATGGGTCACCTACACCTGTGTGTCCCCACTTCTCAGGGACACAGCATGGCCATGGCCGTGACATCATTTTGATAGATATGAATCAGGCCTGGAGTTTAATCTTCTCTGAAACGACCGTCTTCCAATTCTTCACGTAACATAATTAATGAGGATCTTCCAAAGTAAGGCATTTGCTTCTCTCCACAATCTCAGAGATGACGACTAGAGACATTGATCTATTTAACTACTTTTTCTTCTTGGTATTTAGGAAAAAGAAATAAGTTTTCCAGCCCTGTTTATAAAAGTTCTTGGGTAATCTAAATCAAGCATTTGAATGTGCAAAGTAGCTTCCATGTTAGTTCCAAGTGTCTTTAAATAACAGTTTTTGTAATACACAGTTGAGGAAAATTAATTATTATTAAAGTTAAAAATAAAATTGTCTTTAGGAGATAAAAATCAAAAACAGAGCAACAGATTTTCAATGGTTTAATCATATCGTTTAATCATCTTACTTCTCCAACGTCCAGCATTCGTATGAAAATACAGTCGTACAGGGGGATGGGGTAGTTTGATTTTAGTTTGTCATTTTCACGCCTCTAATTCTTACATCATGAACATGGACCATATTAATAATTGACTCAGCTTCTATTTTAAAAATTGAATATTCTCATGTCATGTACTTACAGGCAGAATTTTTGAGCAGAGTGTACATTTCATATTTAGTATTTACCATACATTCTAACATGATGAGATCTATGGCTTCCAAGATTTGGTGAATCCAAGTCAAAATTAGTCTTTAAGTTGATGTGTTATTTCACATTCATACACATAAAGATACATCCAAATAAGATTTCAGAAAAAGGCAATAAGGATGTCACTGTGGAAGACAGATCATCAGCAATGTTTTTGCTGTCTCAATGATGTATGAAGTAATTTTAAATACAGTGGCTAATTTCAACTAAAAAGAAATTAGCTTGTTGTCTGTTTATAAAAATGATATCACTGTTATTTCCACTTTACATATAAAGAAACTGGAGACCAGAAAGCTTATGTGATTTGGCCTTTATGGAAGACGTTAGAGGATTCAGACGCAGGGACAGAGCCAAGGAGGGGGCAGGTGCACGCTCCTGTGTGTGACCCACAGGTGTTCTCACAAAGCTCCCCGTGACAACCTGGAACAGCCACGTGCGTGACAGTCTCGTCTTGGGGACCCGGATCTTGGTGCCAGGGCTCATGGGTCTCCAAGATGGGCTGTGGCAGGAGTCTCACACCAGGATTTTACAGGCGGAGTATTTCTGATGTGCATTTTGTGATTATTCTTTATATTGCCATTGCCTATGGTCCTGAAATTTATACTTTTCCAAATAAGGGCATGTGGTGAGGAAGCACAAACCCGTTATGTGCTCATGGGGGGACCTGTGGGGAAACACGCAGGCAGACCAGCAGTGGTGGCCGTGCACCCACAAGTGAGCTGTCGTCACAGAGACGCAGGGAAATCGAATGTGAGAGCCGCAATTTTGTTTTTTTTCATCATTCTACTCCTTGATCAGTGGAGGTAATCACTCAACACAGTTAAGACAGCTAAATCACATTACCAACCTGCTCAGAGCTGCCTGGCATATTAACTGCCTCTTCCGATTGTGCTCCACGGAACGCTCCCGCCCCGCTCTCTGCAAGGTTATCGACATGTGTTCTTAAGATTGCAGGATGTTTTATTGACTTCATAATTATTCTGTGTGTGTGGTTAGTTTAGTTTATATCTATGTGTAAGCTTATTTTATGCTCTTTAAAGGGTAATAAAACTAAATTATATATGATTCTCTAAGAGTAGAGAGGGTCTCAGAGAAGAGTGAGGAATTCCGGCTCCATTGTCTTGAGTCATCCATTTAAAGAAAACTGAGTTTTCACTATATGGGAGGTGTCACAGGGAATTAAAGAACATGGCGACAAGTCTGGCCTTCGTCAAGTCTCCCGTACTGTGGGAGGAGAGGAACATAAATAATGCATATTTAGCAAATGAGAGAGCGTCAAAGGGCAGAGCAGTAAAGAATTCAGGGAAGAAACCATGCGTTTTTATTTCAAGATTCAGGAAATTTGTGTGAAGACAATATTTAACTCAATTTTGAAGAGTATGCACGTTTTTGAGAAACAGAAAAAGAGAAAAGGATATTCCTGAGGAAGGGAGGAGAACGGAGCTTTCTGTACTGAAGCCAGTGGGATGTGTGTGGATAAGCCCACAGCAGAGCCAGACAGGGCCGGGGACAAGTCGGGATCCCAGGTGCATTGTGGAGACCGCAGGGTGGGCAGGACGGGACTTGGGCTCGAGCCTGCACTCGGGTGACCCTGGGTGGAGCTTATTCTGTTGTGCACTGTCTGTGTAATTTCTGTTGCAGCTCCAGTCTCACTGTGCTGTTGAGTGGAGTAGTCAGGGTCTGAGTGAGCTGCTGCTCAGCCAGTGGTCAGGACGTGTGGACCGTGGGAGTTGTTGGGGTCGCATAGAGATGGGACGAGGGGATGACATGATGGGTTCAGAGAGCAGAGACATCAGAAAGAGGACAGTGGGGACAGGTGCAGAGCTCAAGGGCGTTGCTAAGGAAGGTCACATCCTACAGAAAAACCTCTATGAACTGAGGGAACGCAATTAGATTTAACATTGAGAAGTGGTTTGTGTTTTGTTATTGTTTGTTTGTTTGTTTGAGACAGAGTTTTACTCTGTTGCCCCAGGGTACAGAGCCATGAGTCATCATAGCTCACAGCAACATCAAACTCCTGGGCTCAAACCCTCTTCCTGCCTCCGCCTCCCGAGTAACTGGGACTATAGGTGTCCATCACCAGGCCCCACTAAGTGTTCTATTTTTAGTAGACACAGGGTCTCGCTCTTTCTTAGGCTGGTCTCAAACTCCTGAGCTAAAGGGATCCTTTTCCCCTTGGCCTCCTAGAGTGCTGGGATTACAGGACTGGCCCAGAAGTAATTTTTAAGAATATAGTTTTTAGGAAGTTATGAGAAAGAAAGTGAACTGTGAAGGCTAGAAGCTCTTGGCGAGGGAGTAACATGGAGGAGAGATAATGCTTGAGAATTTGGGCAGTAAGTAAACAAACCACCGAATAACATGGCAGGGGCCATGTTGCAAGGGCCCACTGTTCATGACTGGAGAGCCCCAAGTGGAGCTGGGCACAGGGCAGGCGGTGGGGACCAGTTGTAAGGAGGAACGGAGGGGCTGATAATAACGTCCTGGAACCACAGAAGTGTCCTGCAGGGGAGAGGCTGTGAGGAAAGCGAGGAGAGCTGCAGGTGCACACTGGGTCTAGGACACAAGTGATCAATCCCATGGGCCGGGAAAGTGCTGACCTGAGCGCCAGGAGACGCAGGTTCACCTGGGGACTGCAGTGTCTTCTGCCAGCAGACACAGCTGTCCTCCCGTCGGAGACTCGGGTTCTAGTTGAAAATGGGTCCTTTCTAGCATTGGCGCATAACATGTCTCTCCCAATGGCCTTTTATTTTTCCATAACTCTGATCGGAACAAGAATTTTTTTTTTAATACAAACATGCTTTTGAATTTTGTTTAATGCTGTAGTTCAATAAGCATTGCCCCAGAAGAAAATTTCACTCGGTTTGAATGGAGAGAGGTCTGTGTTTTAGAATTTATGGTCCAGATTTACAAATTAAGCTGCTATTTAAAATTACAAATGCTATTCTAGGAGGAATTCAAAGGTCAGCAGCTCGGTTTGCCCCTCTGCTGGTCTCCAGCTGGGAATGCTCTTCCCCTGGCACTGATACCTCAGGAGCTGCACAGGCCCTGCTCTTGCACTGTTGGGGGACAGATTCCTAGGGAGGAAGGATCCCCTGTTCCAGGAAGCTTCTGGTCACGTGGGCACCCAGGAGGCCTGAGAAGGGCACGTCTGAGAGTGGGTGTCCGCGGGAACTCACCCCTCTTCTCGTAGAGATTTTGGTCTGCGTTGCTCACCCCTGATTTGCAGTAAGACCAGCATTTGAGCTTCTAGAACCATCTCCCCAGGAGGGCAGGGTTGGAGGAAGGAAGTGGGGAGTCAAGATACTGAGGGGAACTTGCCTGAAACACAGGGGGGGAAACGGCAGGAGCACATTATGACTGTGTCATTAGTGTTTTAAAACATCCCAAGCAGAATTGACTGTGTAGCGACAAGCGTAGTCTGGGCTGCTCCGCGGGGCAGGGCTCATGCTGCAGGGTTGGGTCTGGGGCCAGGGTGGGCTCAGAGGGCTTGGGGTGCCTGGTGGTGGTGCCATTGAAAGTGGCTTCTGCACAGTCAGTTAAGAATGAGCTGATATGGAAAGTGCCTAAAATGCAGAGCAACTTAGGTTTAAACTTAGATTGTGCAAATGGAGGGGGCCAGTTTGAAAGCCGTTGCAAACTCAAATGGAGAGAGAGTAAAGCCAGCCCTGGGTGTGGGGGGCGGGGGGTGTTGCATCAGTTGTTGAGTAAGTAGGAGTCACCTGAACACTTAGGAAATGAGATTGGTGGGTCCCATCTGCGAGTGGCTGTCTGGACCGGCCAGCAAATAAAAAGTCCATCACAAGGCTCCGATTGTACACCCGCACCCCCGGGGACTTCTAGGCTCAATATCAGAATACTGCTTTCCTGTAGTGAATCAGAAGAATTGTCTTAAAACTGAGATTGTCATGTATATTGGAGAGAGAGTAGTGTCTAGCTGAAAGTTTCATGAAAACCCTCAGAAAAAAACAAGTACGTATTTCATATTTTGGGGGATTGTGAGGTTGTTAATAGATGCATTTTCATAGACCAAGTAGATTGAATAAATCCCCAGTGCTGAGAAACTGAATGTCTGTATGTAGAAGAATGAAGCTGGGCTCCTCTCTCACCATCTCGAACAATAAACTTAAAATGGCTTAAAGTTGTAGGATCTGAAACTCTGAAACTGCTGGATGAGAGTTGGAGGGAATGGCTCAGGAATGGTTCAGGACGTTAGTCTGTGCAAAGATCTTATGGATACAGCCTGAAAGCACAGGCAGTGAGAGGGGCTTGGACAGATGGGTCGCTGCAAACTCAAAAGCTTTGGGCACGGGGGAAGGAAGCAATCGGCAGAGGCAGGGACAACCTATAGAAGCAGGTAAACGTTCGCAAAATACTTATCCGACGAGGGGTCCCTATCCAGAATATAAAAGGAACTCAAGCAACAAAACAAAACAAAAAAGAAGGAAGAAAAATGGGCAGGGGTCTGAATCTCTCTATGGAGTTACATGTGGTAGACAAAATAACCCCACCTCCCAATGTCCGCCTCTAAATCCTGGAACCTGTGAATAAGTCAGGACAAGCCCCTTGTCCGATAGTGTGACTTTCATGACACACGTGGGGGCTTCTCCAGGTTATAGAATTTTGTCATATTAGAAACACGACCAGCGTGGGTATAAAGGAAGAGCAAGAGGGCAGCTCAGGAGATGGGGGGGCCGCAGGCGGGCGCTGCTTGCTGTGCTGCCGTCCGTGGCAGGGATGGGTGGCGGAGACTCATCCCAGACCCAGAACCCAACAGAGCTTTCCATTTTGAAATTATTTGGGACGAGTTCTTTT
Organism: Nycticebus coucang; assembly: GCF_027406575.1. Taxonomy (NCBI): domain Eukaryota; kingdom Metazoa; phylum Chordata; class Mammalia; order Primates; family Lorisidae; genus Nycticebus; species Nycticebus coucang. The sequence goes on along the minus strand of NC_069798.1, from coordinate 71,041,136 downwards.
CCCCCCTCCATTTGCTTCCTTTTGAACCACGGCATCTATAAGCAACACCCCATGCCCATCACATGGTTGTTTTTTTGAGAGCAGATAACTTGTCTTTCAGTTTGAGGTCCACAGAGAGGAAGGATTATTGCCCAGGATGGAGCCTAGCCTCTTACTCACACCTGATTTATTTATTTATTTATTTATTTATTTTTTGGTGACAGTGTCTCAAGCTGAGTGCTGTGGCGTCACAGTTCACAGCAACTTTAAACTCTTGGGCTTAAGTGATTCTCTTGCCTCAGCCTCCCAAGTAGCCGGGACTACAGGCTCCTGTCACAATGCCCAGCTATCTTTTTTGTTGCCATTGTTGTTTTAGCTGGCTCAGGCCCAGTTCAAACCCACCAGCCTTGGTGTATGTGGCTGACACCCTACCCACTGAGTTACAGGCACCACCATACACCTGATGTTTTGATAGCACATTTATGGAAAAGGTAACACAATGTATAATAAAAACAATGCCATTTTTATTCAGTAGACCTTGAACAGACTTGCTTACTTATTTGAAGCATTACACATAAGCACAGCTGTGTTATTTATTCCTAGGTAGTAGTTGGTACTATGACTTTTAAAAACCAGTATAAATGCAAATCCAAGGTGATAATCTTATTGAGGTTTCATTTGCCTTTTGAATAAAAATGGAATCATGTTAATTTTTCCTATAAGGAATTTTGTCATAATCTCACATTTTACTAATGTTATTCTTACCAATTAGCACATCATTTACATACACATTTTAGGCTAGTACAGTGTCATAGAAGCTTTGGGAGGGAAAATGAATCAAGCAATATTACCCCATTTCATAGAAGAAATAAAACTTAGAGGAGAGAAAGCTTAGTTAGGGAAACACTGCAAGTTAGTGACCAGCTCAGGAGCAGAACTTGAGTTTGCTGAGTTTGAGTTCTTGCCTCATGTACCAGCCATTGCCAAACTTCTCTCTCCTGACCTTGGACACACTGTGGCCAGTTCCACCCTCGAGGGAGTTTCTACCAATATGTTGGAAATCTTTCATTATTCAGAATATCCTCATTAGGGTCCTAAAACAATAAAATTCTAGAGTTATTATATTATACTGTACCCACAAATGGCGTAATTACAGACCAATCCCTAATTTGAGAATTTCAAAGAGTTCAAGGAGGTCAAATGTTTAATTGAAATGGAATATTTAAGCTGAATTGCTAGTGCGGTACTTCAATATTATTGAATTACTAATAAATACATTAAAAGACTGTTAGCAAAAGTACTTCCTGCTGAAGAATGATCACCCACAGAATAACACTGGCTCATTTTGTAATATACGGAGGATGTTGTTTCAAGCTAATTAAATGCCATGCATTTTCAATAGCACTTAACAATATGTGGTTAATTATTATTATGTAGGGTTTGCTCCATAGCATTAATTATGACAAAGTCATTTGGCTTTTGTAAGGGTAGGGAATTTGTTTGATTTGGAAGGTACAGGGTTTGTGATGGTTTATGATAATTTAGATTCAAATTAATAAACTTTGGAGCTTTATATGAAAAACGGTCTTCCAAATAGGTTAAAAAATATAGTTTGGGGAGTAATCTTTGTATGTTTGACAGCTTTGTAAAGTTTACTATCCTAAAAAGCATCATCACCACGTAAATCACTGTCCTAGAGTTCTAGGTGGACTCTGTGTAATTTGAAGAATATCTGATCCTTTAAATTGTGCTCACTCTGTGAGCTCTTTGCCCCTGTGTCCCTCCAGGCCAACGTCCATGTCCTCACTTCATCAGGGAGGTTCTCCTGTCAGGATTACACTTGAATCCTGGGCGAGGCTGGAGAGCACGTGTGTGTCAGAACTCAACCCAGACACCCGGGAGGGCAGGGGGCCTTGGAAGTTGTGCTTGTAAAAGTGGACGAGTGCTTCGGGTGGGTGGAGCTCGTGACCATAAACGGGCACCAGGTTCCTTTGTGGGATGACAAGGGTTGATGCCCCCAAATTCAACGGTGGTGGTGGTTGTAACTCTGTAAATTCACTGAAAAATCATTGAATTAAATGCTTAAGACGGGCGAACTTGATGACGTATGAATTATGCCTTGATGCAGTGGGCGAGTGCCTCCAAGGGGCACAGGCCGAGCAGCATTGTGCCTGCCACAGGGCTCTGCTGCAGCTGTGGCCACCCTGGTCCCCTCCCTCCCGGCCCGTGTCCTCCTTCCCAGGCTCAGGACACAGCCTGTGTGTACACAGCTCCTCAGACCTGCCCTTGCATTGGAAACGCAGGGAGCTGGGCAGTGTTGGGGTCTACAGAGCTCCGGTAAACTGGTGCAGCTGGACAGGGTGCCCAGCCTGATCTGAGCCTTGCTGTGCACTCTTTCCTTGAGATGTCTTTGGTCCCCAGAGCATCCAAGGAATCAAAGGCTAGCTGTTTCCAGGGATTTGTGGCCAATGAACTCTCGCCAGGGTGTGGTGAGGGGCTGTGTGGGGACCATTTGTACGTAGGGGTGGTTGATGCACCCTGCAGGAGTGCTCCTGGAGATGGGCTGTGTCTGACTCTGACTCTCCCGGAGGCAGAAAGGAGTCACTGTCTAGAGCAGTGGTTCTCAACCTTCCTAATGCCACTGCCCTTTAATACAGTTCCTGTGGGTAGTGACGCCTAGGTTAAGAACCACTAGTCTAGAAGGCACCCCACGTCATGGCCCACAATGTCTTAGGGTCAACAGGCCCTGGTCCCCTCATCCTGGGCTCCAGCCCTGGAACTCATATTTGGGCACCCCATCTGAGGAAATAGAACCCCAGCCATGCCTGCTCTAGTTTGAGATTTTTTTGGTGTGGGGGGGGGCTATAGAGCAGCCTTATGGAAAAAGGCATTTATGGGAAAGAAAATGTGTCTTTCCAAGTTACAAAATGTTCCAACTAACAAAATGATAAATGATAAAGTATGTTGCAGAAACTATTCTATATACTCACATTGCAGGTGGTACTTGCTTAGAAGGAGGATTGTACTTAACTTTTATAGTAAACTTAATACATTCCGTGGAATTTTGTGAGGTGTCTGCAGGCCAAAGTCTCTGTGGGGCCCAACTGTAGGCCATAGAGGAAGGGGCAGCCTGGTGTGTTGCCTGGAGGTCCTGTCAGAAGGAGAGCTGGGTGCAGGGCAGGGCCCAGGGGCAGCAGGGGCAGCCGGGGCTGCGTCTGTATAGACTTTCCTTCCCTTCCTTCAAGGCCTTCAAGTGTCCTCTGAGAATTTGAGGGTGAGTCTTAGTCATCCTGCTCCACAGGTAAAGCACAGGTTGCCGTGACAGGTGGCAAGTCAGGCTGTGGAAGGGTTTGGGGAACAGGACCTGGCTATGGTGGGACATGGGAGGTGGCCGTAAAAAAACCCCTTCCCTGCAGAGTGCAGGTGAAGCTGGAAAGCGAGTGGTGCAGACGAGCTGGGTGCTTCTCCCTGTGTGTGCTCTGCTTGGCTGATCTCATGAAAACCTGGCCTCCCAACCGTGAGCACAGCCACCTGGCCTCCCAGCTGTGTGCACGTCCACCTGGCCTCCCAGCTGTATGCACGTCCACCTGGCCTCCCAGCTGTGTGCACGTCCCCCTGGCCTCCCAACTGTGTGTATTTCCACCTGGTCTCCCAGCTGTGTGCACGTCCACCTAGCCTCCCAGCTGTGTGCACGTCCCCCTGGCCTCCCAGCTGTGTGCACGTCCACCTGGCCTCTCAGCTGTGTGCACGTCCACCTGGTCTCCCAGTTGTGTGCACGTCCACCTGGTCTCCCAGTTGTGTGTATTTCCACCTGGTCTCCCAGCTGTGTGCACGTCCACCTGGCCTCCCAGCTGTGTGTATTTCCACCTGGCCTCCCAGCTGTGTGCACGTCCACCTGGCCTCCCAGCTGTGTGCACGTCCACCTGGCCTCCCACCTGTGTGCGCGTCCACCTGGTCTCCCAGTTGTGTGCGCATCCACCTGGTCTCCCATCTGTGTGCACGTCCATCTGGTCTCCCAGTTATGTGCACATCCACCTGGTATCCCAGCTGTGTGTATTTTCACCTGGTCTCCCAGCCATGTGCACGTCCACCTGGTCTCCCAGCTGTGTATATTTTCGCCTGGCCTCCCAGCTGTGTGCATGTCCACTTGCCCTCCCAGCTGTGTGCATATCCTTCTGGTCTCAGCTGTGTGCACGTTCACATTACTTTAAGGAAGATGACACGGATTCGAGAGAAGAGTGGAACACGGGGAGACGACTGATTTTTCACGGGGTGTGCAGTACTTTGGACATCATGGAGTTTGTGGCCAACCCGCCTGGGTCCACCTCTTCCCCATGTTATGTGACACCTGAGCGACCTTGTGACATCACTGGAACTAAGTTTAGGTTTCCACATGGGGAAGTGGTTTGATTATTGCTTGCTGGAGTTTTTTTGGATTAAGTGATAAGTGTAAAACTCTTGGCAAACGCTCAGAATGCAAAGGGGGTTCGGGGCTGGACGGACAGGCTCTGAGAGCACCTGCCACGCAGCTAGGGAGGCTGGGTGTGGCCTGGGTTCCTCAGAGCGTGCACTGCACAGTTGCTGCACGTCCAGGTAGCTAAGTTAGCCCGAGAACCAGCAGGGACTCTTCCCTACCACATGCCTCGTCTCTTTTCCTTGCTAATTCCCATTTTTAGGCAACAGTACTTTGGCTAAGTGTGGCGAAGTGTTTGATTTCTGTGAATGTTGACAGTGGCTGATGGCTGGAACCTCATGGAACTTTGCTCCCTGTACTCCTGATGGTTAGAAGAAACTAGCACGGCCGGACAGCACAGCTAGACAGCAGTGTGCAGTGTAAGGAAAGCATCCTTGCTCAATAGCCTGAAATTCCATTCAGCTGGAAATTTCCATTCATTGTTAAGTACTTAAAATAAGTAGAAGATTCAGATTTTTACCGTGTCCGATGATGTGTTGCTTTTAAAATTCAGGTTTACTCTAAACTGTTAATAGTTAACTCAGACGTATAATAGCAGAGTAAGAATGCTGCATTATGGGAGATGCCAAATACTTTTTTTTTGTCTCTACCCTTAAATAGATGTTGACTGACAAAGGGAACGCTGAGCAAATGGTGCTAAAAAATTACATTAAAATCATAATGACTATAGATGATACAATTTTACACTATAGCTGAAGTGACAATTAAGAATGTATTCCTTTTAAATATTTTGAGAAAAAAATCATGCCAGTTACACTAGACTTGTTCTTACGGAGAGATGGTGATATGAGATATTAATTAAGACAAAGCTGCAAATACCAGTTGAGATTTGAGGTTTCCATTCAGGATCTAAGTGTGGGTACGACAGAAGCTGGAAGGCTTTGTCTGAGGACTTTCTGTGTGAGTGCTGTTTCCACCACTCTGTTGTCTCCTGGGATGTACCAGTCAAAAACAGCCTGTTATTACAGCCTGAAAATATGCTAATGTGCACTTAGAATATGATCAGCATATTTGTCCAATCTGAGGAAAGCTTGGGGATACACATAAAACTAATAGTGTACTTTCACCTCTCAGTGAAAAGCATAGACCCCCAGCCATTTATAGGCTTTATTTTTGTTGTTTTCAGATGACAACTTACATCACCTCCTGGTGGGCTGAGCACCGGTGCTCATGCTGGACTTTGCAGCAGGACAGTGGACATGTCTTTCTGGGTCACTTGGTTTTGGTCTGCAGGGGGAACCAATGGGTCTGATTATTACAGCCAAAGCTGCCCAGCACCTGTGTGAAGCACCAGTGATCAAAGCCACGGAGACTGCATGAGAGTCGCCACTCGGGGCTATTAACTTCAATCCAGACCGACTCTGCCTATAGACTTCCAAGAACACACCAGTCCCTTAGCACACACACACGGAATTAACCATACCTCATGTGCTGTCCAGGATTTTCTCATGTAACACAAATTATTTACCATTTCCTATGATACATTAGTTGAACCAATTATATATATTAAAGGGTTAGTTTTCTCATGCATAAAATGAGGATAAGAGTTTCTGTCTTATGGACTCCGTAAGAAAGTTGTAAGATTTATATGAATTAATATATGAGAACCCTTCAAATGCTGTGTAACTGGCAGTGAGTCTTACCTGGTTACTGGTGATGTCATCACCAGAACAACCACCTGGTAGGTGGATGACACCTCAGGAGCTAAGCCCTGAACTCCACACTACCCTCTGCAGAAATGGGCCTTTTCCCATCAGAATGGTAATTGAAGTTTATTTACTTTTTCATCATTAATCTCACTGGAGTTCCCAGTCACTGAGCAACACGGAGCCAGTTGTTTCTGGAGACTCGGGGTGGTGAAGTGCAGTCGTCCATGCTGAGAGTCAGGAAGGGCTATGGAAACTCAGGCAGCCCTCTGTCAGGCGCCTGGGTGTTGGCTAACGTGCCCCTGAACGTGGTGCATGACAGAGAGGCCAGCTCCTAGGCTGACAAGCTTGCCACAACCTTGGCGGGGGCATGTGCAGCCCAGCATCCTTCAGGAGGACCCACCAGATCAAACCTCAGGTCTTCTTCAGCGATTTTATATTCTTGCCTCGTTATACCCCAGATTCAGTTGCACATAGAAACAGACCAAGATATCGTGTGCTTGACAAGAATCCCCTAGTAATACACACACATCATGTTTATAAATTCTTTTTTCTGGAGAGATTTGTTCAAGGCCGTAGAAGGAGATCACCAAACAAGCAGGCGTTGCCAAACACCATCTCCAGTTTGACAGGCAGGAGTTTGTGGAAATGGTGTTCAAACCTGACCACTGACCCAGCCCGTGGGTGCACCATCGTCTGGCGCACCTGCTGTGTCCAGCAGCGCACCACAGAGAACCATCTGATGGAATCAACTCATGCGCACAAAGCCAGGAAACTGATTATTTATAGGTGACTCTGTCCTCTGCTGAGGAGCTGCCTGGCAGGTGGTGGGGGGAAGACCGGCAGTGTGGCCAGTGCCCAGCACAGCATATTCAATCCTGTGGAAGGGCCTCTGCTGCCCAGCTGGGCACAAGGCTGCCCATGGCCACCCTGCTCTGTATCCCTCTGTAGCCGGGCACCTGCTGCCCTGCTCTGGCCTGGCCATACTGTGTTGTCAGTGTTATCTCCTAATGGGTACTTTTTTTTTTAAGTTTTAGAAATAAGTTTTGTTTTCTTATTGAGAAAAATCAAATCAATGCAAATAGATGAATGAGAACATCTTATCTTTGTTACCCAGTCATCAAAAAATCTTACATGATGTACCTCGGTTGTCTGGCAATGAAAACTATGTGTTTTTCCTGAGCATCAGGGCTCCTTTTTACCAAATAGTCCTCTACACATAACCCCAAGATTTCTTTTTAATTGAAAGAAAATATGAATGACATTGTTTCCTCTATCTGATGACACAAAAGAGGATGAAAGGATCTTTTCCCTCTCTCATAGGAAACCACAAATGTCTACAGACTATCTCTTAGGAGATGTTTGGATTGTTCTCATAGCACCTTCATTTTCATATGAGGAAAATAGTTTTCCTCCAGCTACCTTGCCCTCTTTTTATACATGTCTGTTTATAGGTAGACACTTGAAGCTCTATCTGCAATCCCATCATTAGTCCTAGCACTTCATAAATATCCCTTTAAGATGCTACTTGATACCTTCAGTAGCCTTGGAGGAAACAGCCCGGATACTCCTGTTTCCAGAGCAGCTAAATGTATTACAATAAATTTGCTTTCTCTGTGCGGTGGAATTGGAAACCTATAAGATGGTGAATAAGAAAACTGATACCACTGCTTATCTGTCCAAAAGCTAGTGGTGTTCGGAAGCCCAGTAATTGAAAAATGGATAGCATTGATATTTGAACCTTTTTATATAACCTTTGAAGTGTAAGCCTTTTGGGGAATAAATTGCTTTTTGTAACAAGAACAATGTCAGATCCCATATTTAGAAACCGTGCACTTAATTCATTTTCAGATGGAGAAACTCATGTTGTCTTGTTGGGAAAAACATTGCAAAATGGATTAAGCTTCACCCCGGAGAGATGATAACCTAATATAAATAACTGCAGGCTGATCTTTATTAGTTACTGAGCAAATATTGCCAAAGAGGACAGGCGACCTTCAATGGTGATTGATCTAGGATAAGTCATCAACAACATTGTCTTTGGAGAATAACTTTGGGGCATTTTGGGATCTTTGGTCTCTTCTTATTTAAGGAGATGTGGTGAAGCTCATGTTCGGGGAGAGTTAAGTGCATCTTATTTAATGGTAAGGGTAATGACATTTGACTCCAGGGTGGGCAAACTGCTCCATGTTTGTTGAACTGATCGGAACTGCAGCAGCGGGGCACTCGGCTGAAACCTACACCTGGGAAGCTTCTCGAGTTTAGGGGAGTCTGCCTGAGCTATGCGTTTCATCTGTAATAATGAATAATTTACTTAGCCTGACACTGGTAACCGGACCGTCACAGGATCTGGTGTATACTGTAACTCAGAGCAAGGGCAGGGTGGGGGGACAGCAGTGATGTCTGCATTATGCTGACACAGACCATTCAAAAGGAGTAAGAATCAGTCAAAGAGGTTGTTCATCGCCTCAAAATGGAATATAATTAAAAAGAAACAGGAACAAACTCGATGTTTGCCCTGAGTTTTTTTTCAGGCCATCGATCGTGTCCTGCAAAGACAGCTGTGTTTGTTTCCTCTCTTTGACTTTTTTGAAACTTCCTTCCCAGTGCACGTGTCCACATTTCAAAGGCTTTAGTAAAGCCTCCATTTGCGAAATTGTGTTCAACACAGACACACAGGCACACCTTGTTGCCTGTACTCTGCCCACTGTGTTTCATGAGCTGAATCCCACACACACTTGACAGGGACGGAGGGTCAGGGCCAATATTCAACAGCCCCCGGCCCCTGGGGGAGCCTGGCAGGTCTTCCTCAAAAGACCCCTTGTTGAGGGATGGTGAGCTGAGCTCCACCCGTGTTCAGCAGTGAGGACGTGTGGGAGCTGCTGGTGGGCAGGTGGGTGGCTGCAGCGCAGACAAACACTATCCATGCCGGGGAAGGGGGCAGAGCCCCAGGGCTGCCTAGGCCCTTGCCGGCCCTGCCTGGGCAGCCTGAGAGTTGCCTTTCCTCTTATCAGGTAACAGTGAGTCACTGTGGAGCGTCAATTGTTTTAGGGTAAATTTCAATAATTAAGGTTTAAAAAATAAATATTCAATCTTAGAATACATTTCCGTTAGATTTACAGAAAAATTGCAGAGGCAGTACAGAGAGTTTTTCAAATACAGCCCCGTATAGGAGTAGGGCACAGCTGCTGTGGTCAATGAGCTGACACTGGTCAGCTGTGACTGACTAACACCCATACAGGGGCCTCTGGTCCCCAGAGTCCTCCTGCTGCCCCAGTTCCCCATCCAGGACACCACGGTATGTCTTCCTGTCTCCACAGCTCCTTTTTGCGGGGAAGGTTTCTCAGATTCCCCAGGTTTGGGAAGGCCTGGGCAGTACTGGGCAGCCTGTCACTCACTCGGAGTTTTCCTGGCGACTTCCTTATAAGTAGAGTGACTCATGGGATTTGGGGAGGATGCCACAGGAGCAAGTGCATAGCCCATCTAGGCTGCACACTGTCCACGTCACTCCGGGGTCCCCCCGTAGCTCTGCCCTGTGCCTGGGAAGGGGGACTTTGGGGGAGGGAGAGTTAGCCCAGCCCTTCACATGTGGAGAAGCTACACAGCCAGGGGCGGGGTTGGCGGGGGCGGTCTGCCCTGTGCACTTGCTCCTGATCCTGTCACTGATGTCAGTGTGGGCTAGGGGGATTTGGTACATATTTTGGGTTATAATCCAAGACTTTGTTATTCAGATGGGCTCCTATGTCCCTTTGACTGCCCTCTGTGTGTGTGTGTGTGGGGGGTGGGTGTGGTTGTGCTTGTGTGGCTGTGTGTGTAGTTGTGTGTGCACATTCTCCTGTGTGTATACATGTATGTGTGTGTGAGTGTGAGGGGGTCACTCTGTACTTTCTGTGCTGTGAGATTCCCCAGGCTGCCCCATGGTCTTAGGCTGCCACACCTGTAGCTGTGTCCCTGAGCCCTGCTGCTCTTACTGGGCCGGGGCACTGGAAACTGAGGTCTGGGTATCAGGCAAATAGCTGTATTTCAACAGAAAGAAACAGAGCAGACATGGACGGCCAGGTGGGCGGGCTGGCCTTGAGCTCAAAGTGTGTGATTCTGCTTCTGTTGAAACCTGGCAGGTGGGCAAGTGGGTTTGCTGGCGACTTGGCCTGCTCCTGGTGACAGTAGGTGAGGTCTGGCCCCCAGGGCCCACGGTGGCCCCAGTGCCCATGCCTGCCCTAGTGGTTCTGCTCCCCATGAGGCAGGGGCTCCCTTGCCAGCTCCTTCCAATCTGCCATCAGAACAACCAGCAGGAGACATACGCTGAGCGACAGGACCCCCTTTGCTGCCACTTCACAGGTGGGAGCTGGTGATGGCTGTGGTCACAGCAGGGTGGTAGAGATCCAGAACGCAGACAGTCGGGGTGGAGGGCTGGGCACTACTTTCTTCCTGGTCTGCTTGGAGGTTGCCCCTATCCTGGGGACAAAGAGCTGAGTGTGGCCACACGTGTGTCCCAGAGCAGGTGCAGGGAGCCGGCTCTCCTGGCCAAGTGTCCTTCCCCCACTTCTCTCTCAGGTTCCTACAGACATTTGAGACTGTGGCAACAGCTGCATGTATTTCAAATATCTATGGAGCTTTATTTTTCTGGCTCATAAAGCAATATTGTTATTATTATATTACTGCTACTAATAAATAATTTAAAGATGTAAGTAGTGTCTGCATTCATCTGTTTTTGTTGGCACATCGAGCCTCTGATTAACTCATCTTACACATAATTGCTGCAGTTGTCATGGGTGGCAGTTTAGAAGTCCCTCAGAAAGATGCGGCTGACAGTGACGGGCGTGGCTGGACCCTTCCCCTCGTCTGTGAAGTTCTGGTGCTGCTCCAGCAGTGTCCTCTGGTTCTGGAGCCTCTGCTCAGCCCTGCCTTTGAGGGCTGGCTTGAGGTTTGACCAGAGTGGACCCCATATTGGGCATTAGCCTCACGTCTGATGTTGGTTTGTAAGGAGACATTCTTGCTAAGGGACAGGACTCTCCACCCAGTGTGGCTGTGGGGTTGTGTGGTCAGAGCTGGTGGAAGGTCCTGCAGGGACAAAGATGCCTGCTGTAGAGGGAGACCCAGGAGGTCACTATGAGAGCAAAGCTCAGGTTTTGAGTTTGGCAAAGGTCTGTTATTTTCCTCATATCTTTTAGTAATGCTGAAATAAGCTTCACTGAGGCTTCCAGATGGTGCTGAGGATGGATTCTGGGTGAACCCTTCTCCTGGTGTGTGCCAGGCTGTCTCCATCACCACAGTGAGAACGCCCGCCGAGTTTCTCTCCTAGATTGCACAAGGCCCACGGTGTCTGTTTTTCAGCTTAGCTGGGTCATTGGTTGAAGGGATCAAGTAAATCCATTGTTTTGGCTCCATTGATTCATAGTATTTGCTCCTTAAAACGCATGTCAGGGCTTTTATTTTCAAAGAAAAGGAAGGAAATACCCTCCTTTGATCTGCCTGGGTTTGAGCCCCAGCAACTTTATTGCTTGCTCCCTGGGAGACTTGGGACTCGATGGTTGGCACCCAGGTTTCCTCCTCTGCAGAAGCGTCAGGGCTGGCAGCATGGGCTCCGGGCCAGCGGTGAGGCCCAGACCTGTCACTAGCAGCACAGGACAGTGCCCAGCCGAGACAGTGCTGTGCACGCGGTGACCACATTGTTTTAGCAACTCTCTCTGTCAGAATTACCTTTTCTTGTGAATCACACATTCTCTTTGCATCCCAGTTTCTCCCCCTCTGAGAAAGGAGTTGACTCCCTCCAGAGTTAACATTTGCTAAGATTCTCAAAAATGCTCAATTAATTCATCCTATTAAAGTCTGTCTCATTTTTTATCCGGCACTTTTTATTGGACGTGCGGGTGGTTGGAACATGACTTTGGATCCTGCCTACCTTGCAAACGACTTTTCTGTCTGCATTTTCAGAGGGACAGGGCTCGGGCCTTGAGTTGCTGCCCTTCTCCCCAGCCTCCTGTTCCTTCCCTCTCAACCGGATGACCCTTCAACCTCCCAGCCCTCCCACTGACGTCAGACTTCAAGTTGAAGTCCTCGTGGTTCCTCTGAGGCCCCTGGTCTCTCCTGTCTCCTGCTACTCACCCCCGCCTTGCTCTTTCCTGCCCAGTCCTGAGCCACAGCAGCCTCCTGTCTGTTTCTCAGGGGACTTGATAACGTTTCTCTCAAGGGACAGTCATTTTCCTTTTCCGCGGCCTGGACGGTCTTCCCTATGATCCTCTTATGCCTGAATCGTACCAGAATAAATGCTAAGTGTCAATTCTGCAGAGAAGTCTGTCCCCAACACCCACTTCCATGTTCTCAGGAACGTGCTGCGTCGGGCTCTCTGCACGGGAAACACGTGCTGTCTGTACCCAACCCCACCTCACAGGTTAGACTGGTGGCTGCAAGTACAGCATTAAAATGGATAATAAAATCATCAAGGGAGTTCGTATTTATGTTTTTCTCTTTTAAAACTGACATTTGCTGACATAAGGATTTCCTGTTCCGCTCCCATGCCGGAAGGGGTTCACAGCCCAGGAATGGTAATAAAATGAAAACACACATAACAGGAACAGTTATGGCTTCTAGGAAAGATTTTCCTAGTGATCTGAAAAGGGAGCTCCATGAATATGAATGATGTGATATGACATGAAGGACCTCTCCATCCAGGGCAAGAGAGTAGTGACCTCGCTGAGTCTGTTCTTTGGCCTTCAAACATAGATGCCCACTGGTTGTAGAAAGAAACAGCCTGCTCATTTTGAAAAACTGACAGTGATTGTCGAATACACAGAGTTTGTGGGAAGACTGGACAGAGCTGATCAGTACCTTGGATGTTACAGATTTACAAGGAGGTCCTACAAATGGTGGGAAAAATTATTCTTTGGACTGACAGAAGCTGCAGTTGTAGACAGCTACATCCTTTACTGGTTAGATAGGAAGGAGCGTGGAGAGAAAGTGCTGCCACACTCTCCTCACTGGAGAAATCTCATCACCAGCTTGTGAGCAAGGTGAGAAACAGAAATTTAGGGAAGAGGGGAAGACCATCACCTGCTGACCCTGAGGACAGGCTGGGTGGGAGGACGCATTTTAGAATGCAAAATGAAAAACAAATCAACAGAGGACTGCATGGTTTGCAGAAGAAATGAGGAAGGTGGCAGGTGAGAAACCACTTTCTCCTGGGAGACACTCAAGAGGAAGCCTGGATGCTACCCCCAGGATGGCTTCAAGATGTGTCACATTCAAAAAACTGTGGACAAAATACACAAGAACACTTAAATTATTTTAGGCAACCTAAAATGGATAATAAAATAATCAGGTGAGTTCATATTTATGTTTTTCTCTTTTAAAACTGTAGGATAATTACAAGCAATCCATCCACCTCTTTTCTGCCCCAAATAAATCAGAGCTGGTGTGTGTGGGGGTGGCAGAAACATTAGATTGGGAAGGTAAATGTCCCCTCCTCAAGAAAGCCCATGATCTCTGTGAAAGTAAAGTAGAGAAAGAAAATGATTAAGAAAAACTAAAGTGCAAGACAGATCAGTGTTATATGGAGACTTTCATCAATAAATCAGCTGCAAATATGAAACTGGCCCATCTCCTATTTGCTTGGATGTTGTGGTCTTGCAAATAACGTGTTACTTAAAAAAGGCTTTTCCTGGATTTCTTTCTTAGTTAATTCATTCAAAATATTATTGTAAATCAGATTTTTTACCTTTCACTACCTAATCGTTTATAGCAGGTGTGCAGCACTGGAATTCCTGCTTTATTACTATTTTTTTTTTTTTGTAGAGACAGAGTCTCACTGTACCGCCCTCGGATAGAGTGCCGTGGCGTCACACGGCTCACAGCAACCTCTAACTCTTGGGCTTCGCAATTCTCTTGCCTCAGCCTCCCGAGCAGCCGGGACTACAGGCGCCCGCCACAACGCCCGGCTATTTTTTTGTTGCAGATTGGCCGGGGCTGAGTTTGAACCTGCCACCCTCGGCATATGGGGCCGGCGCCCTACTCACTGAGCCACAGGCACCGTCTCTTAACCCCACGGTGTCACATTACCTCAAAATGACGCATGGTATCATTTCATCCGACCCATACTCAAGTCTCTGCTATGCTTACACCAGTCAACTGAATTTGGTCTCAAGCAGATACTGAAGTGAAGTAGTAATTAGTAATGAGCAATCTTATTTTATACCTGAATTCAAAGAGAATGCCTGAACTATTTTGCAGTGAAAAGCCTCCTTTGCTACAGGCTTTTGGGAGCTAACATTTATAGGACTAAGTATGTTGCCTCTAGTTTGCTACGTTTTCTGGTTTTTTTAATGATTAGTTACTTTACTCAAAGGTTACATTTTAACAAATGTTTTTGTACACCTCGATAGGTAATTTCAGATTTTCTTATTTTAAGTTATTAAAGTAGTGAATTTTATTAATAGATACTTTAATTTTAAGCCATCATTATTATTTTTATTATTATTATTTTTTTGTGACAGTCTCACTTTGTCATCTTCAGTAGAGGGCTGTGGCGTCACAACTCACAGCAACCTGAAACCCTTGGGCTTAAGTGATTCTCTGGCCTCAGCCGTCCTGAGTAACTGGGCCTACAGGTGCCCGCCACAACGCCCGGTTATATTAAGCCATTATTGCATCTCATTATTAGATCTGGATTGGATCTAACTTAGTCATGATGTATTTTAATAAAAATTAGCTCGATTTACATTTTAATAAGGACGTTTGCATATATGTTTATTAAATGAGATTAATTTTTCTTTCTCATCCTTTCTCTGTCTGAGTTTTTTTTTTTTTTTTTTGTAGAGACAGAGTCTCACTATACTGCCCTCGGGTAAAGTGCTGTGGCTCACACAGCTCACAGCAACCTCTAACTCTTGGGCTTACACGATTCTCTTGCCTCAGCCTCCCAAGCAGCTGGGACTACAGGCGCCCGCCACAACGCCCGGCTATTTTTTTTTGTTGCAGTTTGGCCGGGGCTGGGTTTGAACCCGCCACCCTCGGCATATGGGGCCGGCGCCCTACTCACTGAGCCACAGGCGCCGCCCCTCTGTCTGAGTTTGATAGGAAGGTTATACCGACTGCATAAAATCAGTTGGGGGTTCCCATTCCTCCTGTTCTCTGAGAGATTATGCATGTGTGTATGGTCCGCATCTTGAATTTCAACAAATTCTGTAAACTTTCTGAGCTGCTGATTGTTTTTGATGTGCGTGTGTTTCTTTTGTTTGGGGGTTTTGCTGTTGATTTGGTGATCATTTTCAATGGAAGATTTTACTTTGTAATGATGTACATCTGGTCGTATTTTATCGTTGTGCTCAACCCTGTATTAAGTTATGGATTTCTTAGCTATTGTTTGTTTTATTTAAACTTCAGAAGTATTGACTTAGATATTGTCTGTTTTATTTAAACTTCAGATGTATTGACATAAAGGCATTTATTTTCTTCCCTTAAATAAAGGGATTGAATGTGAAGCAGAGATTCGATTCATCACCAGGGGATGCATCCACTTTCCTTTTCATACCTAACGGTGTTGTGCTTTTCTGTCTTCCATGATCAGTTTTGAAAGAGGTGTGTTCATCTAAATGGTCACAGGGCCAAATTCATCATTCTTCATTCTCACTGTTGCCTGTTTTGTTACATTTTACTCTGAGCTGCACAGAGCTTGCCTTCCCTTCCACTTTCTTTGCTATGCCTTTTTCATGTGACATTATTTCTACGAGTCGAGTTGGACGCCTGGCTGCAGCTGCTGATATAACTTCTGTGGCTACGGATTTCCCCTTGAGGGCCCCTGCAGGTGTGAGTCAGAATTTTGAGAGTACCTCCACTATTATTCCTTTCTAAATGCTTTCTAGTTTCCATCGTGATCTTTTTGCTGACTTATAAGTTATTTTGAAGTGAATTTAAAAAATTCCAAATAAATAACATATTTGTAATCTGCTTTATTAGATTATTTAAAATAGCATGTGGTTTCTCTTTGGGAGTTACTGAGATTTACTTTCTAGTGCAGTACATGATCAATTTTATAAATATTCTATGTATACCTGAAAAGAACGTGCATTTTTCTCAATTGTCAAGAATGTCTACAGGCCTGCCCTTTAAATCAGGTCTGACAAATTCATTGTCTAGATACATCATTTTTTTTGGTCTATTACACCTAATAGTTATCAACAACAGAGTGATAAATTATCCCACTGTAATTATAGGTTTTTAATGTTTCTTTTATCTGTTATTTCTCTTTATATATTAGACACTCTTGCTGGGTAAGGAAGACTTTAAAATTATTATATCTTCTTGTTGAAGTATTCCATTTATCAGTCAATAGTAACCATTTTTAATATTAATATCCATTGCATTTTTTGAGACAGAGCCTCACTCTGTCACCCTGTGTAGACTGCTGTGGTGTCATAGCTCACAGCAACCTCAAACCCTTGGGCTAAAGTGACTCTCTTGCCACAGCCTCCTGAGTAGCTGAGACTATAGCACCTGTGACAACGCCTGGGTAGTTTTTCTATTTTTAATAGAGATGGGATCTTTCTCTTGCTCAGGCTGGTCTCAAACTCATGAGCTCTGGTGATATTCACCTCAGACTCCCAAAATGCTGGAATCACAGGTGTGAGCTACTGTGCCCAGCCTTCTGTTGCAGAATATTGATATAGCTCGAAAGCTTTTTATAAAATTAGAATGTATTGCCCACTAGTCTGTGTATCATGTACTTATACATTGTATTTTTATTTGTTTAATGGTTTACCTAAGAGTTTTTTTTTGCAGTTTTTGGCTGGGGCTGGGTTCGAACCTGCCACCTCCAGCATATGGGGCCGGTGCTCTACTCCTTTGAGCCACAGGAGCCGCAGGGTTTACCTAAGATTTTTAAGAAATATTCTTGACCCAGCCAATACTTGTACCTCCTCGCAACAATACAACTCCCAGAATTCTTTAATTCTGATCATCCTTCTAGTATTAAATCTTACTATCTAGCATTTTCTTCTGTTTTCATACCCTCAAATTAGTTATCATTGTTACTGTTTCTGTTTTATAATGTTAGAGCTCACTGAGATAAACCCATATATTTAACAATTTTTGTATCATGACCCCTTTCGTTATCATCCTATATTATTTTTCTGGGATCAGTTTTGTCCTTCCTGATAGACTGTTTGGTAGTTTTCTACACGGAGACTGTGCTGTCCATAAACTGTCTCAGTCCTCTTAGGGAGATACACTTGGAAATGTCATTTAAGGCCTTTCTGCTTAAGTCATGTTGCCTGTGAAGAGGGAATAAGAGGAGCACTTCCCGACAGGGTTCCTGTGAGGAGCAGAGGGATAACTCCCGGAGCACCTGGAGCAGGGTCTGTGCTCAGGGTTCCTGTGAGGAGCAGAGGGATAACTCCTGGGAGCAGGGTGTGTGCACAGGGTTCCTGTGAGGAGCAGAGGGCTAACTCCCGGAGCACCTGGGGCAGGGTCTGTGCACAGGGTTCCTGTGAGAAGCAGAGGGCTAATTCCCGGGAGCACCCGGGGCAGGGTCTGTGCACAGGGTTCCTGTGAGGAGCAGAGGGCTAACTCCCGGGAGCACCCGGGGCAGGGTCTGTGCACAGGGTTCCTGTGAGGAGCAGAGGGCTAACTCCCGGGAGCACCCGGGCAGGGTGTGCGCACAGGGTTCCTGTGAGGAGCAGAGGGATAACTCCCGGGAGCACCCGGGCAGGGTGTGCGCACAGGGTTCCTGTGAGGAGCAGAGGGATAACTCCCGGGAGCACCCGGGGCAGGGTCTGTGCTCTGGGTTTCTGTGAGGAGTAGAGGGATAACTCCCGGGAGCACCCAGGCAGGGTGTGCGCACAGGGTTCCTGTGAGGAGCAGAGGGATAACTCCCGGGAGCACCCGGGGCAGGGTCTGTGCTCTGGGTTCCTGTGAGGAGTAGAGGGCTAGCTCCCGGAGCACCTGGGCATGGTCTGCGCACACGGATGTGTGGGCTGCAAACACTGTGGTGGTGTTTCCCGGAAATGTCATCTTTCACTCTCACTACACGTGACAGTGTACCGTTGCTGGGCAGCAGGGATTTCTCCCTTCGTTTTGCAGATGCGTTTAGCCATCTTCTGCCTCTGTCGTTGGCTCTGACAAGGTGGCTGTCTGTTCCATTGGCAGGAAATCATCTTCTAGCTCATGCTGCTTTTAAGGCGTTGTGGTGACAAGTCTACCTGTAGGTTTATTTCCAATTACTCTGCTTTCTCTTCATCTTCCACGCCGAGGCTTTCTTTTCCTGAGCGTGCCTCCTCCCTGCCACTGGGCTCTGCCCTTTCCCACCAGCCCCCGTGGTGGGGGCTGCTTCTGGGTCACCCAGCCCTCCTTTCTTTCTTGTGTAGCTATGCATTAATATTTACCACTGCCAAGCTCTTCCTTAATATTTGTGTTGCTACTATTTCTATTAGGACACTCATTTTTCTCAAATGGTTGGAGAAGAGGGTCTAATTCTCCCACTTACTGAGTTTGTTGATCCCTCTTCCCAGGTGAATTCCTCATATGCCTTGGAGACGAGCCCTTTTCTAGCCAGACACCACTTTTAGGGTGAGAGTGTGGCTTTTGTTCTAAGGATGTCCTTCCAAATTCTCAAATGGTATAGCTGGTCAGCAATGAAGATTTTTCCATTCATTAGCTTAGATAGGGGTTTCAGAAGTAAAACCCATCCAGCACTGAACAGGCCCCCTTTGGCCCCCAGTTCCACTCATGATATGCAGGTTGAAGTCTCCTGCCCACCTGGACATCACGTCTTTCCCCACCACGCTCCTCCCACCTCCAGGACAGGTGCAGAGCTAATTGACATACCAACTGGGCAGGGCTTCAACGACCTGTTTATTTCTTCAGATGTTTTGTATTTTATGCAAGAAGAATCTTTAAGTCAAGAGGGTGTAGATGTTTGTCGTGGAGTAATTTTACATTTTCTTCTGCCCATGTGGTGGCAAGTGGAAATCCTCATCCGATTCACCTGTAACTGAGGATGGGACAGAAGTTAACAGGCCTGACTTTCCATTCAAGTCATCTGGAGACATCGAAGAATAGTTAAGAGTTTCTTTTACTTTCTTCTTTCTAGTGAAGGAGATTTACTTTTCATGGTAATGAATGTCCCCTTGTCCTTAATCATTTTTTTAGACGGGGGCATATCACATACCTGTTTCTGGGTTCCCTGGCAAGTTATGTCACCATGATGGGAATGCAGCTCTTTCTCAGGATGCCTCAAACAGCTCATGTCATGGAGAAGAAAGCCTGAGGACACAGTGCACATGTGACAGTGATGATGTACTTCCAGACAAGGCATCACACTAGGGCCGAGACAGATGTTTGGTCAGCACAGCAACCGGTATTGCAACAAGTCTGGGGAGTCATTCCCACCGCAGCTGCTCAGAGCCGTCTGATGAACAGAGAAAGGGCTGAGGATGACCAGTCCGTGTAACTGTTACCATAATTGGATGATGTAAATTATGGGAAATCTTTAACATTCAATGGGACGAGAATACAGTTTGTGGCTTTTTAGTTTCACAAAAAAAGAAAAGATAAACGATAAAATTTACTGTGTGCACGCAAATGTGAATCCAAGGAATATATGTGAGGTTATCCAAACTCGCCTGGTGCTTTCTGTCCACAGACACAGCCGTGTGCCCATCTCACGCACATCCCACAGGCAGGAGATACGCGGTAACAGGGGCTGCTGCGCTCAGGTAGGGCAGGGCAAGCCCCAAACAGAAATCTTAGAAAAGCGTTTGCCCAAATGTGCTTATCCTGTACTTCACAGACACAACTGGCCATCTCTAAAGCCATTACTTTCAAAGTAGTGCTGTGTGTTGCTGTTTGTACTGATGTGTAACAGTTACATGACCGACCCATCAGAATAATTTGCAACCTACAGGCCTGGTAAACTCATCATTCATTTTTTCCTACTGAAGTTGGTTAGTCTTCTCGATGATAGAAAATGATACGTTTTAGAGGAAATTTGATGAATATTTGTGTGTGTTTGATAACCAATTCCTGGTGCCTACCACAGACGGTAAAGGCACAGAGACGCCGTGACCCAGGACCCAGCAGCCCCAGACAGACACACTGTTCACGGCGAGTTGAAGGGGCTCAGTCCCCTGGGTGGGATCCATGTTTCCAAATGTAGACAAAGTGACAAAGTGTTGAGAATAAAATTAACACTGTGATTTTTAGATTTCACAAGGAACATGTTTTTCAATTATACTGGAGGATATCACATAATTTTACAAGACACGTCAAAAAAATTATCTTCTAAACACAATTTAAATCGGCTCAGAGTTGCCTCTGAGTGAACAGTTATCTCTATGGAAGAGGCCCAGGAGACACTGAAGTGAAAATTCCAAGTTGCTCTTCTGGCAAGATTTAGAAATTTCAGTTAAAGAGTGATTTGAGATTATAAACTAAGCTGGCAAATACAGAACACCCCCCACCCCGCACCCCGACCTTCACCTCTGCAGACCTTGGTTTATTTTTGTTACTGTAACTCCGGTTGGAGGCAGATGTGAGCCTGAACTTGTGCACCCACAGAATCTGACTCAAATTTTATATTTAACATAGCAGACATGTCAGTTTTCAGAGAAATAAAGGTCATAGAAAATAATTATAAACCACACATAAAATAAATTTAAAAAATGCAAGACATAACTTGCTAGGAAAGATCACTCTCTTTAAACTTTTCTCTGCCCAAACTTGTCCAGACCAGGATAGTAGGGAACAGGTATTTTGTTCTGTGAACTCACATGTCTTAAAGTAAGAAATGAAGGGTTTTATTTTTCTCTTGTAAAGAAATATATATATGTGTGTGTGTGTGTGTGCATGTGTGTATATAAGTATATATCCTCCAAACACACTTATATATAAATTCAGGAAGTTCTTGTCAATTTTTTCCAATAGTTACAGAATTTCAAAATATGTCAAATATGTGCATTGTACACGTGTAACGTATGACCTTGATAACCTCATACATGTGCATGTACTGGGTCATTACGTACTAATTAGAGAGCTAGCATGTTTTCCAGCCAGCGGTGGTTAAGGGCATCGATCGGGGAGCTCTGTGGACACCTTTGCAAGTGTGCCTTCTTACACATTTCTATGCCTGAGTCTGTGTGGACAGCAGACTGTCCCCCAAAGCATTAGACACACCACTGGAAGAACCGTGGAGAGCTAGGTGACCCCGGAATTCCATTTTTGCTGACATTTTCCCCAAGGTATGGGGAGAAGAGAGCATCCCACTCTGTGCAGCCCCTGCCCTCTGACGAAGACGCAGTCAGACCAGTTGCCCCCCACGAGGGACTCAGCTTCCATCACTTCTCCATCACCCAACAGCTTTGTGTGCGTGTGTGTGTGTGTGCACGCGTGTGTGCCTGTGCTTATGAATTAGGACACGCAAACAAGGGAGTTGGCATGAATGAGGTGTGAAGGCCACACATAAACTTGTGGAGGGTGGATAAAAATGCAGCAGAGTCAGTATTCGGGTAAACAATTATGAAAACAATTAAAAAAATCACCGTTCCTTCTAACCAGCTTTTGTCACCCAAATCTCTAGCAACGTGACTGCCGATCTGTGCTGACACTGATTTTTCCCAATTCCTTTTGAAAAAGAGAGACCAAGATTTGCCTTATCATGGAGGGACCCATTTTACTGTTTCTTCAAGACCAGTGCTGTTATGTTTTTTAGGGGTTAATGTTACAGGAAAAGGTCAGGGTGATTATTTAGTGAGAAAATTGTATTTGCTAGGACTTTATTGGTTCTCTTTCAGAAATCTGACTTATTTATGACATAAGTCATTTTAGGGCAGTTGATAGAAGTTATTTCTCTTTTATGACACTTGTGCCTTTGTGTAAATTGTGCTATAAATGATATTGACAGTGTCGTACAGTACTAAGGTATTTTTTGTATGTTGTAAAACTTTGCTACTTTATGGTCAAACTAAAGTTGTGACTGTCAGCTTCTCAGAAAAAAGCACCAGAGCCTTTCAGGTTTTGAAGAACGCACTTAAGAGAGTAATATATAGAGGAGAGAATTCCATAAAGTGAAAGAGTAACCTGAGCTTTTATTTTTACGTTCCCTCCTGGATGTGAATTAGTTTGGGTCATGTTCCATGTTGTGTACAATGAACATCAAGGTGACGACCGGTCTGTTCTCCGTATCGCCAGCTCCAGTTTGAGGACAGCCACACTCTGAGGTGTCTTCACGATGCCTGGCCTTTGGCATAAGGTCTGAGCTACTCAGGTACCCAGTGTGCCGGGCAGTCAGATCAGTACTGTCCTCAGCTTGATGGAGGCTCCTGGAAAGTCCCACTGACTTCTGATTCCAGGAGGAGGTGGCTCTGTAAGTTCCCTGGGATGCCCCAGCAGAGCCTTCTGCAGGGTCGGTCGGCCCTCGCGGCGTCCGTGCAGGCTTGGGAACACCTCCCCATTGCCCCCCATGCTGGTCAGAGGGGAAGGGCCGGTGAGGCCCTCTGTGGGTCCCACTGGTCCTCAGTGGGAATAGCCTCTCTTGCTAGATGTGGCTTTGAGCCAGAAGGAGAATTTCCACAGGCTGGCCTGAGATCAAGCTGCAAACGCATCAGGGGCAGTGTGGTCACGACGACGTGTGCTGTGGTCACAACGACGTGTGCTGTGGTCATAACGACGTGTGCTGTGCTGACGCCGCTCTAATAATCCCACGGGGATTTCATGTCACTCCATGTATGTTTTAAACTTTTCACCTCGAATGCGGGAAGGGGACGAGAAAGGCAGGGTTGCCTCCATTTGGGAGATGAAAACGGCCTGAGAGAGGTGGGGACCTACTCAGACACACACACACACACACACACACACACACACACACACACACACACACACACACACACACACACTAACCCCCGCAAAGCAGTGACAGAGCCCAGCTGTCCTTCTTGGAAGGACCGGTGCTGACTCCCAGGAGACACAAAGTCCCGTGTAGTCGGCTGCCCAGAGCTCCTGATCTCTAAGGAACTAACCCCAGATACTTGGATTGGTTCCCTTAACTTTTAACCTGCAGGTGGGCTCCGTGAAGTGTGCTTGTGCAGAGGGGTGGGGGTGGAGGGCGGACACGTTCTTTGGAATAACTAAGGTAGCACTAACTTTACTGAGCCAATAGAAGGAGCACCTGTCTCTTAATTCTGAGGGAAATTTGGAAATAACACTAATCTTTCCAGATGTTGAGGTCGATGTTGCTCCTGTTTCCAGGTCTCTGTTTCCAAGATGCAGGAAGCGCCCTCAGAGGTGACATCACATGCACAGCTCAGTAATATCACACTCCTGTGTGGCTGGGCCTGGAGCACGCGAGGTTGGCAGGAATGTTTCCAGCAGAAGGCAGAGAAGCCCAGCTCTGTGTGACTGGTTATAGTCCGCTGGAGAAGCGACGTTTGCCTCCAGGTTTGGAAAGCAGCAGCACTTGGCGCCACTGTCTAGGAGTCTCCTCTGTGTGTGTGAAGTTCGCACTGGCTCCAGGGCGGGCATGTTTGCTTGTTTGTTTGATCTGAATCCTTCCAACTGGACGCTGGAGGTGAGCTCTGTATCCAGAAAACAGGGAAGGAGCCCTGTGCGCAGCCCAAGGGCACAGATGGAATGAGACAGGGTCCCTGGGAGAGAAAGAGAGAGAAACAGGCAGATGGAGAGAGAGAAAGAGGTGGGTAGAAAGATGTGGGGGAGAGAGATTGAGGGAAGAGGGAGGAAGGCGGGGCAGGAGGGGAGAGAGAGACTGAGAGGCAGGGGGAGAGAGGGAGAGAGAGGCGGGGGTGAGAAAGGAGGGAGAGAGAGGCAGAGACAGAGAGAAGCAGGAGGGAGGCACAGGCAGCCCGGAGCAGCTCCTGGAGACCCCAGGGACAGGGAGAGGTCTCGGAGCTGAGTGGTGGGCACACCTGGGAGTCTCTGCGCGGACCCTGCCCGTCCTCCCTCCCCGCAGAGGGGCGGACTGTCCTCCCCACTCGCCCCACTGTCCTCTCTGCTCACCCCGTGCAGCCGTCGCGTTTACGGCGCCCTCGACAGCGGAGCCAGCCTGGCAGCCGAGCCAGCCTGGTGTAGCACTAATGGCAGCTCCTCGCTCCAGCCTCCCTGAGAGACCCGGTGGCAGATTGCAGACTCAATTACTCCCGTGTCAGGTGATTATCCGAGGTCTTAATGTAATCTTCCATTCACACATACCATATTTCAATTACGGCGGCTCCGGAGCAAGCTGTGTATTCAAATCGCCAATCACCTTATCACTGCGCACAATGTCAACTGTAAAAGACACCAGCTGAAGGCAATTATGCATGTGCTGAGAGCCGATTATGATGACTCTCTGTGGTATTGGTGATGAGCTGGGGAATGTTCTGAAAATTTAATTTAATGACAATATGCTTGCTGTACAATCCGTAACACCTCCCCAATCCTGTGCGGGGCTATTAAGCTGATGCAGGCAGTGCGGGGAGGGCGCGGCCTCCATGGAGAGCACAGGTGATCGTGGTGCTCTGAAGCTGCGGTCACTACAGCTCGCCAGGGCTGCTCAGTCCAGTCCCAGGCCCAGGGCCAGGGAACAGAGGGAAGGTGCGACACTGTGTGCCCAAGGGTGGGTTAGGGAGGGTATGGGATGCTCGCTCTGGGTGACGCAGAGGGGAGGTTGTGTCCCTGACTGCTCTGAGCTGCCCTCCGGACACCTGCAGTGCCGTGACAACTTCCCAGGTCACCTCTGGCCACCGCCAGTGAAAGCCCCAGCATCATTCTCAGGGCATAGCCCAGGCCTGGGAAGGGGCTTCTGTGTTGGAGACGGGAGCACACCCCCCCCCCACACACACACACCACCTCTCCCTGGGACGGTGGCCCTTCAGGCTGTGTTTCCACCCCAGCAGAGCAGAGGGCACATCTGGAGGGTGTTGGTTCCAGGCCTGAGAACAAGGTGCAGGGCAGGGATGGGGGATGGAGGGACACAGAGGCCAGCCGGGGCTGGGGTGTCCAGCCTTGGGCCCTAGCCAGGCCTGGACCTGGGGTGCACCTGAGTCTGGGCTCCTGTGGCCCCTTGGACGCCCTCCAGGAAGAGGCCACTCCTGAATCTCGGGTCTCTCCTGCTCTGCCCCACCCATCTCTGGCACAGCAACGACCTAATTCACTCTAGAACAGCGCCCTGTCTTGTCTTAATTAGCCTATTAATTGAAGCCACGGAGAAAATAGAGCCAGAAAAACTTAAAGTAGAAACAGCCTAGGTGTATATGTAACTGAAGATTTTTAAGGAGCTTATTAATGGAAGGCTATATGAATCCTGAGGCTCTGTTTTATTGCTAACTCAATTCTGCAGCCCGATTTTAGTTACAACCTACTATGAACGGGTGTTTATTTTAGATTTTAGTACTGTAGATTTTCTTTAATAGAAGGTGTTTCTTTAAATCCCATTTACTTAGCATTTGATTCAGTTTAATGAAAACACAACTGGTGAGCTCTGATCTTCTTTGCTGCCTGAGTCTGCTCTGTGTACAGTCGCCACATTAAAACTATAACATCTCTCTCTATTTTAGTACTGAGTTGCCACACCAATGTAACCTTTCTCTCTAGTTCAGTCCCTACCCGGCCAGAATTCAAGCAGCAGGAAGAGAAGTGCTGTTGTCTGTGCTTCCATTTTTGCTGAACAGACACTCAAGAAATGTTGGAGAAAGGATGTGTGATGCTCTATGTCCGTGAAACTGGTGACTCCTTAGCGTAATCTTTGTGATCTGGCTTATGCAATGAAAACTTGGTCTGTGGTTGGGTTTTACACTTGCTAAATAACTCCCTTTCCTCAAAATGTTCTGACTATAGTTCTGTTACAATAAATGCTTTTTAAAACCTGTTGGGATGAGACTGACTAGTTGAATTGGAGAACTGGAGGGTTGAAAGGTAAGATGAGGGATGAATGCTTTAATTCGGTAGCCAGGAACTGGAGGCCCCAGGGAGTTGCTCAGCCTGCTGAGGACAGGATGGTGAGGTTGGGTGCTGGGTGTTAGTGCTGACAGCTGGTGGGCTCTGAGCCTGGGGACTTTTAGGAACCAGCACTGACCGAGTAACTTGCTTGGCACATGCGCCTCATTCACTCCCACGAGTGGTCCTAATCTCTATCCCTGGCCACTGCCCGTGTTGAAATGTGAGCTGACCTTAAGAGTCCTGGTCCTCTGACAGTGTTTAAGGGCAGAAGCCGGGCAATGTGATGAGAATTTTCTTAAAATAGAACTGTCATTGAGGCATGCTGTGGTAAGTTTGGCTACTTCCATCAGAGCAATTTCAGAATCATTTTTCCTTTTAGAAATTCTGTAATAGGCACATTGGACAGATGCAGGTTGATGGTAACCAAATAGAGCACTGGCTAGTCATAATTTATTTGAAAAACTATATTATGATGCAGGCATGGAATAAGAGTTTGGAGACACACCATATAACTCTAGATTTCTTTTCTAAACCTCAAGCCATTTTTCCCTGTCTAGTTCTCAGCACCCCGGGGAGAGGGGATGGATTGTGGGCAGAGTAGGGCTGCCACGTGGATGCGCTCCCTCAACCAGGCTGTTGAGCAGAGGCTCTCACTGGCAAGGTTGACCCCAAGCCTCAGAGGACACTGCTTGGGGACATGTAGGTGACCTAACTCTCCCGCAGGGGTGCCAGGTGTCCAGTGGGTGGAGGTCCGAGGTGCTGCTGAGTGTTCCACGGTGTACAGGATGCCCCCCAAATGCCAGTCGCACCAAGGTCAGAACTCTTGCTGCAGAGAAAGACAAATTTAAATGTCAAAAGAGAAAACGTTTGGAGGAAATTGAGTAAATCAAGTTGTTTTCAGCAAAATGGGAACAGATTCTCAAGACTTTAGAATAGTTTTTCATGGTCACTGTTGTTTTTATAATTTTCCTTTTGTGAATTATATTTTCTAATCTGTCGCCCGTTTTTCCCTCTGCATGTTCTTCACACATAGTTCTCGGCTGCATTTCTTGAAAATATCCCGTCTGTTGTCCCCAGTGTGTGACCTCTCCAGGGCTCCCAGCGTGTGAGGCAGGGTGACAGCTGAGCGAGATGCTGACTCAGGACATTTCCCCATCACTGCGACTTGTGGGAAAGCAGAGCCACAGCCAGTGTGAGGTCCCCATCCTGGGGAACCCTGAGGTTGACTTTTCCCAGTGTCTTCCACTTGGAAGCACGTCTGGGGTGAGCAGTACAGGACTGTGGACAGGAGACACAGGGGCACGGGCAGCAGCGCCTCAGAATAAGCTGTGCAGCTCGACACAGTCAGCGTTTCTCACCATGAGAGTAACTCACGAGCGTCTAAACACTTGACATAAATCATTCTGAGGTCTCTTTCTATGGACAACATTTTTAAAATGTACTTTCTTTTAACCTAACCTGATAAATGTTGCCACGGCGTGCTGATCTAAGATACGGAGTATTTTGTGTTCTTTTACAGTAATATTCTTGAGATTACTTTGATGTAGGAAAAAAGATGAATCAGATTAATTCAAAGATTGACTTCCTGGTCGTTATACGTTCTTTTGTTTGTTTTCCCCCAAAGTTGGTAAGAAAAATAACATTGCATTATGGAAATACCAAAAACAAGCATTTGATTTCTACACTATTTGGATTTATAAATGTTATTGTTTCCAAAATTTTGTCTCAGTAGTCCTATGCTGAGACTATACATCAAGTAGAATGATATTCGACCTAGGTTATATTTTTATAGCTATAAAAGAAAAAACATGTTATCTTCATACTTATATGTAGGTTTGCTGTTAGCATTTTGAATAAAATACATAAAATGTGTTAGAGAACTAAATGTAGTCCCTGTACTTCTTTGTATAAGTTGTATAATCCCATCTAAAGCCAATAGATATTTACGCTTAACTATGATTATATTTTCAAAGAC
Source organism: Nycticebus coucang (assembly GCF_027406575.1). NCBI lineage: Eukaryota > Metazoa > Chordata > Mammalia > Primates > Lorisidae > Nycticebus > Nycticebus coucang. The sequence continues at coordinate 71,013,145 of NC_069798.1, read as the reverse complement.
AAACAGTCGAAACATCAAATAAATGCAGGATCTTTGCAGCAGCCCGTATTACTGTGTGTTTTTCTTCATGTATAATTCTTTGCTCAGAAAAAATGCTATCTGATTACAAATTATATACCTATTCTTACTTCTTTTGCCCAAGGCAGCAGTTAATTTTTGCCATAGGTCATAGAGGATAAAGCCCCTAAGATCTGGGCGCTTCTTAATTGCATCGCACACAGCTAGCTGTCGCCAGCCACCTCAGAGGAGTTATTGCACCTTGCAGATAATGTCCTTTCCCTGTAAGCCATGGGATAGATTCTCCCTCTATTGCTATATTAATTAGACTTCAAGGATGTTAGAAAAATTATAGCTTAAGCTTCTGTTCAAAAAATTTAGGCAATATTACAGGAGAAATCTTGGCCAGAACTTACAGGGAAATGAATTAACGTTGAGGCTTTTTGTTTTGGAAGGAAAAGGGGAAAAAAAAATCCCAATAACTCACAGTCCTTGTCACATTACCACAGTATATAAGTTTTGATAGAATTCCGGGTTAAGTTTGTCAATTCTGATGTTGTAAAAATGGAATGAATTGGCACGACCTGTGGAAATCTCGGGAAATGTCAGGAATTTCCTGGGCTGGCCGTATATCAGCCGTACAGTGAGGGGAGGAGAGGAGAGAAGACAGGGTAAGGGCAAGAGGCGAAATGGTTTGTGTCCATTTAAGAAAAAATCAATAATAGCATAAAATTGATTTAGTGCTTGTCATAAAACATAAGTAAGTGCCGGAAAATAGAGAAAATTGAGTCTCAATTTAATCTTCACAAAAGCCCCACTGTACTGATGGAGTGATTGGAGTCAGGAGAGCTACATAAAACTAAAGACAGATACTTAATTGTCATATTAAAGACTCTTTTCAGCCTGCTGGAGTCCAGGGGTAGGATCCATTAATCACGTGGATAAGGGGCATTGAAATCAAATCTCAATTAAAATCTGTTCAATAATGTCTCTAATATGTTTTTCAAGCATTAATTTTTCCCATTGATTCCACACCCCATAAATCAGGTATGTTGCAGTGCATGTAATGGTTTATGGAGGAGAGGATTATGGTTTTATGAAGTTAATGCAGCAGAACCATTTAATTTACACAGGCTAAAGTTTTATGTCTGTTGTTCATTTCTATTATTTTCTTCAGCTAAAAATTATTTGGGCTATAAAACTAAGAGCCAAGTTCATTTTTTCCCCAAGTGTCTATATATTTAGCAATCAGATTCTAGTTTCTTTTTTTCCAAATTTGGCTGTGGAAATCACACTCTGAACTCCTTTGTGGGCTGAGGTTTCTGCAGAGGGCTGCATGTGCAGGGTGACGGGGGCTTCCTGTGCGCACCTGCAGGCTTCCAGGGGGCTTAGCAGAAACCTCCCAACACACCAGTTTCCCCCTCTTTGCTGTGAATGTTCTCAGGCACCACTGAAGGGTCTGCACTTCTGAGCAGAAAGCTGTGTCTCCCTTCACAGCGGCTCTCATGGCGGGCAGGTGACGTCTCTACAGTAGAAAGGAAGGTAAGTCTTTGTTTTGAAACCAATTACACAGATTTTTTATTGTCACCAACAAATTCACGGAGGAGGTGGAACTCTCCAAAAACAGATGATAATTTCTTAGTTTTCTGTAACACTGGTGTTACCATCCCTTTTAAAGTTGCAAGTGATCTACGCAGGAGGGTGGTGGGAGGCAGAGATTCCAGGGCTAGGTGCACCTCATGAGGAAGGGCTCTGGGCTCTCAGCGCAGCACTCTTCGCTGTGATCTCAGGGCCCAATGGCTTCCACTCTGCCCTTTGCCTGGAAAAGTCAGGGGCTTGTCTGGGGTCTCAGCTGCTACAATAAACAGTGCCTTAGCAATGGCTTCTTGGCCCTAAAATTCTTACAACCATGTCATCTTGGAGGCATTCAGATAGTCATTTTGAATGTCTAAAATTTTGTTTGAAGAGTTCACATCCCCACATTTCAGACTACGCTGAGTTTGAATTTAAGGCGTGTGGTCACCAAGCAGGACACATGTGCGTCAGAAAGGGTCTCTTCCTGTCACAAGCCCCGCGTCAGTGGGAACTGGGATCTGGGGCGTGAGCCCCGACCACTACAAGCCCCACCAGGGCCAGAGGTCCCCCCAGGCCCCCACATCCCAACCCTTCTGTCATGCTCAAGGCCTCCTAGAGGGTCATTCTCTGACATCACTCTCCTGAAAATCCCGACTATGTGAGCTCTTGACCTGGAGTAAGAGGTCTCCAGGACTCCCACTGCCAGAGTTTTCACGGCTCTATTTCATAGAGCAGTTTTATTTTATGGAAGTGTTTAGAAGCAGTTTCATCCAGTTTTGTCCATGGTGGGTATTTTACATCAGGACGGTGCCTCTGCCCCACCAGTGGCTCGGTGCTGACACACTGTCATTAACATCACACTTGTGTTTTGCCCCCAAGTTGTCTCTCTGCCCCAGGGCTACATCAGGACTCTACAACTCTTGAGACTGTCATCCTCCTGGGGGTCTTCCTGGCTGGAGTTCCTCACACCTGCCTTATGTGGGTGACCTTGACCTCTGAGGGTACTAGTCAAGAGCTTTGTAAAATGTACTCCTGTGGGGACTTTCCTGGTGATTTTCTCGTGGTGAGACCTGGGACAGGGTCAGTAGGAAGAAGACACAGGGGACGCTACACCCTGAGAATGTCACACTGTGGCTGCAGGCTGTCTGCCGACTGCGACCGGGCTGGGGCTGCACCTCTCTGAGCTGCAGCTAAGGAGGGAAGGCCCCCAGCAGCCCACCAGGAGGGGCCTGCGCTCTGCCTCCTGGGGGGTCGATGTGCCTGTGGAGATGGTTTGGAATTCTTTTGCACAGAGATTTTCCCTTCCCCTCTGCTTCTGTACTCAGTCATTTCATTCAATGCTTACCAGCACCGTGAGTCTATGGGTGCTCATCTTTGGGCCGTAATTTAATACTACTTCATTTACTTTCTTGCTCACATCCTCCCAGATCTGGCCATTGGGAGCTCCTACAGTGGACTCCTGTGTCCCTTTGACATGCTCCTGCCATGGGAGCCTTTTTTTTTTTTTTTTTTTTCTGGGTGTGTGTTTGAGCACTTCCTACTGTCTGCACTGCAAGGTGCTCATAGACCGCTGCGGCCGTCTATGTCTGCAGCCAACTACCTCTGCAAACGTCTATTTCTGCAGCCAACTATCTCTGTACCAACCACTGGGTAAACAGGTGCCTTTTGGTGTCTTTGCTTCCAACCCTCATAGCTGATGGTGAGGGGATATGTGTGTTGTGACATCCATGTACTGAAAGTGCCTGTGAACTCCTCCACGCATCTGTCCCCACGCACATCCCCCTACACAGGCATTCACATGGACGTCACAGCGCCAGGATCAGCTACTCCCCACACATCGTCACCGCCCACTCCCTGTGCTCACTCCTAAGATGGAGGTGGAGGCCCGAGGCATTCGGCGCCCTCTCAAGGCTGCGGACCAGGCCCTATGCATCTGCAAGATGGTGCATGCACACATCAACCTGCCCCTGGTTTCCTCAGTATTTGCAGTGTGCAGAGTTTTTCTTGGAATTGATGGTTCCATGATCTCTCCATTTATTATTTGAATTCATTTCTTTAGGGTTTGCATCCTGAAGGTTTGCTTAATTTTAAGAAGCCATATGAAATGACAGTCATGCAGAATTATCTATCATGATCACAACTAGTTGGCTGAAATCCTTGCAGGTCAAGGGCAGAGTCCACTCTTGCTTTATTTGGTACAAATAACTATTAGAAGAGAAGTGAAAATAGAGCTGAGGCCTGAGAGAAAGGCTATGGGAAGAGAGGGATGAAGATAAAAGGAGATCCTCCCTTGGCCACCGAAGCAAAACCTGGCTAAGATGATGGGGTAGGCTGTGGCAGACAGTTGTCAGGAAACCATGTGCGTCTGCCTGGGACCTGCTCCCTCCCAGGGAAAAGGCATCCACTTCCAGCAAACCTGTGGGACGAGGGTTTGAGTGGAAAGTACGGCTGCTGGGTGAGACAGTGACCACACATGGAGGGCTCTGGGAAAGAAGGCTGGGTCCCACTGGACAAGTGCCAGCACATGAGGACAGAGGAGCAGCCGACGTCCCCTCCGAGCATGGGCTCCCTGGCATAGGCAGCTGGTGTGTTCCCCCTGAGTCCCCTCCCAGCCCCCCAGTCTTCATATCACTCTGACGAGACCCAAGACAAAGGCAAGACGGCTTCCTTCCGACGTGTAAGAGACATCTGCAACCACTTTCACTAAAAATTTTGTGTCACAAAGCTTGTCAAATACCTTCAAAGTCCGTAGCCACTTCTGTGTGTTACCACCTCACCCTGTACCAGCCCTCAGGTGCACCTCTGGGGTCGAGACTGGTGGGGAAAGAGCAGGTGCCTGGCCAGTGATGTGCGAGTGGTTCTCACAGACGCTGGGCCTGCTCCTCCAGCTGTGCTGAAGGACGACCACGATGCTGGTGGGTGGCAAGTATGTAGCGTGGATGGCCACAGGCTGCTGGGCATGTGGGACTCACCTTCAGGAAACCTGGCCAGTGCTGAGGGGCCAGTGTGACACCAGAGTCCTGAACGGCCAGGCAGGCAGGGGACTGAGGAAAGGGTGGCAACCTGGGACAGTGTGAAAGGGAGGCCTGGCCTGGATTTTGGCTTAGAGCAGCAGTTCTCACCTGTGGGTTGTGACCCCTTTGTAACAATGAAAATACATCCTGCCTATCAGATATTTACATTATGATTCATAACAGTAGCAAAATTACAGTTATGAAGTAGCAACAAAAATAATGGTTTATGGTTGGGGGGTCACCACAACATGAGGAACTGTATTAAAGGGTTGCCGCATTAGGAAGGTTGAGAACCACTGGTCTAGAGGATGCTGAAGGGGAGGCCTAGGGCAGATGGGCTGGGGGAGGGTTCCAAGCACAAAGCGCCTCCTTGCTGCTGGGGGCCTGGATCTGTGTGGTTGACCTTGACTCCCAGTTTCCTAAAGTTAGTAGGAAGGAAAAGAAACCCAGGGTGAATGTCCATCTTTAGGTCAATGTCGTTCCGTCCCAGATCCTCTGGTCGGGGCAAACAGGTGTAATCAAGGAGGCAGGGGCAGCCCCTGGCCCAGGGAGGGACCCCATCCCCCCACCTCTCAGTGTGGCTCAGCAGAACCCAGGGCCCCCCAGTCCCCGGCTCTCAGCTCCCCATCAATAATGCCTCCCTGGTATTCCTTGCAATAAAACCAATCACAGTGGAATCATTTGATATGTGTGTGACTCGCAAGTATAGTTCCCGAAGCCACGGTTCTAAATTAGTGGCAGTTAAGCACCCATTGATGGGAGCTTAAAATGAAGTGGTCCCCAGCAGGTCCCATGGTAGCCCTGCTCTGCCTCGGAAAGCAGAGGTTTTCGTAGGAGTTATCACAAGCTGCATGTATTTGGCACTTGGCCAGAAATATTTGGGGACCTATTCATTCCTTTCCTTCCTGCAATGATATAATGATGTCTGTCACAAGGACGCATTGATGCCAACAAATCCTGATGTCACATGCGGGTCTTATAGAAACTGGAGGGTTTTTTTTTTTTTCCTCCTTTTTTTTCTTCTTTGAGCCCTTTCAGACTAGAATATTGAAGTCTGAATTAAATGCAAACGGAGTCTTTCAGACCTTCCCCGTGACAATGCAAGCTTGAAAGGAACATATTTGAAAGAGCAAACTGCTCTAGTTTCCTTGCAAAGAGACAGAGGTCCCCTGAGTAGGCCAATTATAAATTACAGTGTAGGTGAACTTTTTCTCTCCCATTTACGGCAGCTGACTCTGTGTCATTAATGTTACTACGCTGATACCTTGCAAGTGGAGAGAAGGCTTTTCATATCTCATTAGCATCACAGAGGAGAGACAGGTTCTGTGGGGATGGGAGCCGTGTAGGTGCAGGCCATTGGTGCTGACATTTTAATAGGCACCGGCCAGCTCTTTCCTTTCCAAAAAGCTTTCTAATCCTCCCTGGTGTCTTTGGGCTGATATGCCGTTCCGGCACCTGTAGGTTTGAATCAGCTGCTCTGAGCCCCAGGCAGGGAGGTGCGGGGAGGTCCTGACGTTGCTGTTGGGCTCCAGCATGTTCTGGTTTCCTCACCAAATGTGGAACCTCGGCCAGGAAATTGCCAAGTGGGGTCTCAATCAGAAAGCTACAGGCAGAAGTGGGAGATCTCCAGAGGAAAATGTTCAGATTTGGGCATAGCACTGGATCAGATCTATTTTTATAACTTTCTCTAAAAAAACACAGGATATAAAATAAGCAAGTCAAAACACCACCCATTCGTCTCAAAAATAATTCATTTCTAAGATTTTAGAAAGTCTACAGCAACCCACGAGTATCCCCATTTGTGGTCCAGAAACGCATGAACTGTCACAACTACAAGGACAGAAAGGCCGACGCTGGGACCGACCTTGAAGACAGTTGAACGCGCCCTTTCAGATGCGAATGTGTTTGGCTTATATTTCATTTTAAGTGAATTCTTAGCTGAATTAATCACTCCCAGTACACTCTGCTTCTGTTGGGAGTGGCTAGTCACCACAAATGAACAGAAGAGGCTGAAAATCAAAGCTGTGAGTGATTACATCTTAAATTCAAATTTAAATTCCACATCGCAAAAATACCCACAAGCAATAGTAATCCAGCTAATTAGATAAGAAATTAGCAAAAAACAAAAGCAACCAAACTTAGAAAAATAAAAAAAAAAAATCTTAGAACTATCCACTAAGCAACAGTTATATTTGTTTTGGGGTTCAAGCAATTTAAATATGTAATTGTCTACTTCATCTAATTAATTTTAAGATATCATTCCTCAAAACTCAGCACAGTAAATATTTAATGGAAATATAAACCACAAGTATCATGTTAGGGAAGGAGAATTGTCTCATCACGGCTGTGTCCACTAACACCAAATTGTTTCTCTCAGTAGAAGCTTGATTAATGAAATTAATTTAGAGACATGTTCCCTTTACATTAAAATTAGCCTGTGGCACTTACTTGTAGACATCTTCTCTGACACAGGATGCGGGCGGCAGGTCTTCCGAGGGTAGGTACCTGCTGGCTTCTGACCTGGCCTCAGCTGAAGGGTCTCTGCTGCCCGTGCAGGCTTTATATTCTATAGGACGACGCCTTGTAAACATGTTTACACATTTCCTATAAAGTGCAGCATTGATCCTATAGGCTTTTATTTTATTGGATAAACCCATATTTTATCTCATTGGATTGTAGAAAATATGCTTTTCCTGCTTGTAAATTGTCTCTCAAATAGTGGACCTTGAGCCATCTGCAGTTTCTAATTTTACAAATAGAAACTTAAAAAAATGCATAGGTGGGGTGGTGCCTGTGGCTCAAAGGAGTAGGGCGTTGGCCTCATATGCTGGAGGTGGCGGGTTGAAACTCAGCCACTCCCCGCCCCCCCAAAATGCATAGATAATTCTGAGTCTCAAACAGATTTGTACCATAATCTACAAAGACAATGTTTTGCCTTCTAGAAGCTTAAGTCTAAACAGAATTTAAAAATATTCTTAATGTTAATTTTTGTTTCTGTATGGGAGTCATTGGACTTTATCTTAGCCAGAATCATGTTCTCTGTACAGGGAAAGGCTTAACAATCTCATAAAGTCATCTAGTCCTCATGATGTGTTCTGAGGTAGGTATTTTCCCAAGAACAGTTAAGTTTTGAAATGTCCTATTGACATCTAATTTTTTAAAAATAGAGTCTTACAGAAAATAAGAATATAGGAAGTGTGTAATCCCTCAGCTGCGTTTTTGAAGTTTATATTAGCAGGAAGATCACATCTATTACCAGCGGCACTTGGGGGGAGGAATTTACTACAATTAATGTGTAATTTCAAATGTACAATTATTAAACATAAGGGCTGGCAATATGATTTTCTGCTAGACTGACAGATAGGCATAGGCTCCAACAACTTTACATAGAAATAGTTCTGAGACCCAGGAACTCAAAATCAAAGTCACTGCGTATCAGGAAGAAATTCTGTCATGAGCAAGAGCAACAGAAACCAGGGGCTACGGACGAGGACCCCCCCGGAAGGCAGACATTGGAACTGTCACATACAGAATGCTCAGGGAGTGCATTGAGTGTGCTTCAAAGAAATAAAATTTGGTACGAAAATAAGTAACAAGGGGCCATCGAAATGCACCAGGTAGATCTGAAGAAAATAAAATAGAATGTATGGAATAAATTTAAGTTAAAAACATGGATTCACCGGTGATGAAGAGAGCAGTGCTGAGCCAGAAGATGGGGCTGAGTGCAAAGATGAACAATATAAATGGCAGATTAAAACGGTGGATTACAGAGTAGGAAAATCCAATCTATGCCTAATTAGAGTTTCGGGAAGAGATAGCAGAATGAAGGTGAGGGAAGGGGCCTTCAGTGATGAGACGCCAAGCAGGGTTCCTCGGAAGACTGATCCCTGGAACCACATCCTGACCCAGTAGCAGAGCACTGGTTATGAAGAGTAAAAATGCAGCCCCCGAGAAATGAAAGTTTAAATATCCAGGAGCAGCAGTTGGACATGCAACTGGCTGCTGAACTATAGCCCCCAAAGACAGAAAACAAAGTCCTAAGGGCAGAAAGCTGTCCTAGCATGAAATAATTATGTTTTTTGAAAAGTAAAAACTGAAGGCTTTACAACCATCAGATGTTCACAAAAGGGAATCTTAATGGATGAACCTCAGGAAGAAAGACAATGACTACAAGAGAAAGACCTGAGATGGAAGAACAAATTGTGAATTAAGAAAATTGAGAGCATGTGGGACGTCCACGCAGATGCTGGCCAGGACGAATTTGCTGCGACAATTTGTGGGCTGGAAAATTAAGGTGGATGAAAAGGGCCAAGTGCAAAAGCATTATCCACGGTGACTGGGGACACTGATAGCACCCTTGGTGCAACTGCTGAGGTGGGACGACCCCCAGCAGCTGGCCCACTGTCCCACCTCACGGGCTGCAGGCTGCCCTGTGCTGAGGCCGCCCACCGAGGGAAACGGGGAAGGTGCGACAAGGGAGGAGTTACCCACTGAGCGCTGCTGATGGGACCCAAGAGGGCCTGTGGGACTTCACAGCAGCCCTGTCCTTGCTGACCTCAGCCAATGCCATTTCTAAGTGACTGAGATTAACACAAAATTTTAAAAGATAACACATCGTGACCAAGTGGGAAAACAGGAATGTTAGTTGGGTTTGACGCAGAAAAATCCATCGATGGAGTTCATATTAACAGACTGAGAAAAAACATTAATTATGCCAATATATTAGTAAAGTATCTGATACAAGGTAACACCTATTCAAAATATAATGTTTCTACACATCAGGAACAGGGTGTGACTTTCTGAACCTAACAGGAGCATGGACATGGGCAGAACACGGCCCCTTCTCATCCTGTCTCCCTGTGGGTCAGACGGAGGCCAGGACGCCTGTTCTCACCCCTTCTATAAAACCGCCTCCACTTATGATGATGTGAGATGTTGTGAAGCAAGAAAGAGCTAAGATACAAGTTTGACAACATTGCAAAACGTGAACTTAATGTATAAACGTGAGTTGTAAGTCTACAGATTAGCAATAAATACTCAGAAATCCAACTTAAAAATATTTACGGTAGTATCAAAAAGTATGAGATACTTAGGGAAATATTTAGCAAAATAAGTGTAAGATGCACAAAGAAAAGTATAAAATAATGGTGAGAGGAATTAAGAAAAACCCAAATAAAGAAAATGTGAGAAAGATCATTCAATAATATGAAGATGTCCATTCTCTGATCTATAGCTTCAAGGCCATCTCTAAGAGTTTCTGTTTTACTTTTTACATTTTTGGTAAAAACTGAAAAGATGATTTTAAAACTATAATATGAAAAAGCAGAAGGCCTAGACTAACCAAACAACTTTAAAAAATAAGAATAGAGTTGGAGAACTTGCACTACCTGATAATAAGGCTGCAGAAGAGCTGTCTTTCAGGGCACAAGGCGGGTGCTGGGTCAGGAGGAGACTGCCAGGACCACGGCCACTGGGCTCACCCCGTGCTGCCCACGGCAGGGCAATGAAGAAGTGGCTCGGTCTATCCAGGTGACAGCACCCACAGTGCAACCTTGTCTTGTTTTCTTGGATTGGGGACAGCTGAGCTTGGAGCTGAGCAAAAACCTGGGCCCCAGCACCAGCGTTATAGGGGAGGAACCAGGTGTGAGGGTTCTGAGTGAAACAGAGTTAGGTCAGTGGTTACACCTGAGACCAGAGAGAAGCTGCATCCTGGCCGAATCATGAGATTCATTCTGTAAGCAAGAGAAATCGTCTCTGAAAATTAAGGGTTTGAGATTAAAAAGGCTTCCTTGTCAGACGTTGGCTTCCAGTATCAAGACTGGCAAAGAGGTCACCTGAGATACCAGTGATACATACAAGGCAGAAGGTTCTAGAAAGACATCAAAGAGCACCAGACCCGCCATACTGCAGAGTCATCATTCAAGTCCAAGTTCTCAGGAATGGTGAGATGCTTCCCTAGAGATGTGGATGTTATACATTTCTTTTTTAAGCAGACTAGTACATTAATACCCATGAAAGGGGACACTGCTTGTCATTACTGTTGTAAAGTCTTGGATAGAAAAAGAGGAAACAGAGTGTTTTGTTTTGTAGGGAGGCAGCATCGTGCATGAAAGCCGTGTATGCATCCCACATGCGCCCAGCTGGCCTGGACCAGGTCTGCAAGGTGCTGCAGACCGTGGACAGCTGCGTCTCAGTCATGGTGCAGATGCTCTCCTTGTTCTGGCAGTGACGTTTAGACAGAAACTTGGTCCTGGCGTGCAGGTGGCACCCACCTTCCTCTATGAAAGTCTGATAGCTCTTCCCAAAATTCCTATTTATAAATCATGTGTGATGGTAAAAATAAAGAGTTCTGATTCAGCTGGGAAGACTATTTGTGGACAAGAGATTGAGCGTATTACATTAGGGTGATTCACTCTTGAATTATTATTTTCTGTTAGCTTGAGTGTTCTAAAAAGAGTTTGTTTTAATGTAAAGTGCCTGATTCTGCAATCTTCAGTAAGGCAATAACTTTTCATTAACTTCATTTTTCATTTTTATCTTTCTTTGAGTGTTGCAGAACATAGCATATGATTTTGAATGTCATGTAATAACAACTCTCTAAAATTATCTGCCCTATTTCCATTTGACACTAATATTTGATATGTTAAGTTAAGCAGATCTACAAATGTAGGTCTGAATCATTTTGCCTTGGGTGATAATAAGAGCTGTCAGTTTTACACTTCCTTGTTGAATTCATGTGCCTAATGACTTCTGATTTTTTTTTAAAAAAACTATTGTGTGTGGGGGTGTGGGGGGGAGATGGAGAGAGAGGAAATAAATTTCAACTGGCATCAAAAAAAGGATAAAAGCAGCATGTCATATTTTTGTTTTGTCTCAGTTATTTAGATTTTACAGAAGTGATCAGAAGTGAATTCCAATTTATCATGTAGATTTTCTTTCATTTTTACAATAGATGTGGATCTATAATAAAAGTTTTATGTATTTTAAAATGTATGTATTATTACATATAGTGATATTTATATGGCGTTAATATCTGCATATGGCTTGGTAGATTAAATAGACATAGAACTCATAATGAAAACCAAATTACCTCTCCTCTCCCCATAATTGGTCTCTTCTTAAGGGAGCCACTTTGAATCTCCCACTAATATTTTAATATAATGCCCCATTATGAGCTGGCATCTCCTTTTCAGACATTGTGGGTGGCTTTTTGGGGATGACAGGGTTCTCTAATTCACACTCTCCTCCCACCCTGAAGGCCCCCTGCACGCTGTCCGTGACCCGGTGTGACCTTCATCTCATTAACTTCCCATCTCATCAGTCACGGGCGTTTCTCCAGCTATTTCGTGAGGCGAGGGTCTCTCCTCCCCCCGCCCTCTCCGTGAACACCCCACTCTGCTGCCTGCCTCCTGACCTCTGTGACTTTGACCTTGAAGTTGTCAAGGGTGACATGGTTTATTTACTTTTTCCTCTCAATTGCTTCTAAGTTTGTTAAGCTTTGTTGATATGTGGATTCTAAAAGTTGAACATTAGCAGGTTTTTATGCTACTGTGAGTATGAAAATGCTGTTCTCTGAGGAACCATGGGGTGAGGGTGGAGGTTTATTTCCCAGCTCTTCTGGCTTTCCTGGAATTGTTATCTGCAAAGTTGAAGTGTACAGTGGCTCAGGTTGTGCACTGGACAACTCTAGGGGATGTGATTCATGCAGTGACTGTGCAACCGGACCTAGAGGGGTGATGTGGTGCAGCGGCTTATTCAGCAGCCTTTCTTCCCCTTTTATTTGCTTTTCACTCTCATTATAGCTTCTTCTCCTCTCCCTTTTTCTTTCCAAAGTTGCTTTCACCTGTTCCTCTGAGCACGCATCTGATGGCCCCAGCTTCGCCTGTCTGGTGCGAGGGGCTTGCTGTGCTCCAGGGCAGTGAGGCAGCTGCCACGTGAGGTTGGATCCACCCTTACCAAGGACCCCAAGTTGTCCTGTTCCGTGGCCTCCTGTCTCATTTCAGTGGAGTCAGAATCATGCAGAGGTGGTTTTTTTCCTGAAAAGTCGCCTTGCGCTTGGTAGTCCAGCCAGGTATGGAATTCAGGCTAAATGTCCATCCCCTATAGACGTTCAGAAACAGTTCCCTGAGGATTTGGATTTTGATGAGAAAGTTGATGGGCATCTGACTTATTCCGCTGTAGGTTACAGTTCCCGTTTTCTTGGGAAACTTCCAGGACTTATCCTTAAGCTGAAATTTCAAAATATTATAATTGATTGTTTCTTGTACGTGGATCGGGCTGGACCCTCCGCAGCCCTTTCAGCATGAAGACGCACATGCCAGCTGCGAGCAGGTGCCCCCTGCTCTTTTATGCTTTCCTTCCTTCTCTATCATTTGTTCAGAAAATATCTGGAAATCCTTGTCTTACCTGGTCATTGTGAAGACTGAGCAGGTGGAACTGGCCGTGGCATCTCCGTGTCCACGTGGGGCTGAGTCACTGGCCAGGACCCCCTAATACTCAGGCACCTCTGAATGACAGATGGGAGGGCTCCATCCCCTGGGCTCAGCTCCATCATTCAGACCCTTTCCAGAGTTTGTTCAGCTCCTTAGAGAGTTTCCCCCAGGCATGAAGGCCCAGCTGTGAGTGGGTGAGATAGACTTCCAGAAATGCCCAGATCCTGAGACCCCAACCCTGAGCCTGTGATGGCAAAGGGTCCCCAGTCATGGCAGAGGGACTTCATGGGGCACTGGAGGCTGTGGACTGTGGGACTGGGGGATTCTCTTGGACTATGTACCAGGCTCTGTGTGACGCCCAAGCCCTGAGAAATAGCACAGAAGCAGGAGAGAGTCTAGTTCCAGAAGGACTCAACCTGTGCCAGCAGACTCTGCACGTGGAGGGGGCCATGTGACAAGGGGCACAGGGCAGAATAGCCCAGTGCACAGCCAGGAGGGGACAGAGAACTCGGTCCTGTACAGCACAGAGCACAGTCTGCTGACACCTGAGTCATCCCGGGAGTGGCCTCTCCTGGAGACACCTGGATTTGGGCATCATGGGCTCTGGGGCATATCATATATAACATACAGTTTGTGTAGGAAATCAGGCTAATATTAGCTATGAGGTCAACAGAGGGGCTGGCAAAAATTAGTGTTTCAGAAATCACGGTCACTTCAGATTCAAAAGTGCAGTGCTGAGTTGACATATGTGCAGGGTGGGAGACGCCAACTGAGGGGCAGCCAGCCCAGTGCAAGGAGGCCTCACTGTGGAGGTGAGACCTTGGGCACTTCCGGGGGCCACATCAAGTAACAAAATGTTGACTCAGTTCCCGATCATATGGGGTCAGTGCTATAACCTCTGGGCAGGACTGAGAGGGTGGACCCACCCCTGACCCCCTGTCTGCTGCACAGAGTGAGCATTTCACAGGAAGCAGCCCTACACCAGCCTCTTCATCCAGAGCAAGGGGGTGCAGCGAGGGCAGAGCAGCCTGGGTAGGACTGTCTCTGAATGTGGGAGCCTGCACCCTGCATGAGCCTGCGCTCTCCTCTCAACCGCCCTTCTTGTGAAAATGCCGTAAGTCCCAAGCCCTTCTCTGCAAAACAATGAAAGAGACTTGGCTCAGACTGGAAGGAAGAAGAAAGGTTTCTGTGCTCTTGGAGGCAAACACTTAGGTTTTATTTTTCCCCAGTATGTTTTGAACATGATTCCAGTATCCAGGGAACTTCTGCATCTTCAAAATTTTGGTCCTGGGAGTCACTGTGCCTCGGTAAGATCACAGCTAAGAAAGTCACTTTCTCGGCCTCTCTGCCACCCTGGCAGCATCCAGCTTTCACCTGTGATTTTTATCAATCACAAGTTAAGAAGGATGCTTATAATTTTAAAGGCTTAAAAGTAACCAAAAGGAGAAAAATATTTCATGGCATATGATAATTATGTGGAATTGAAACATGAGTGCCCATTAGTAAAGGCTGTTGGTTCAGAGCCAGGGCTTCTAACCACACCCCTCCCAGGCTCTTGTGCAGGGTGCTGTGAGCTCCAGCTGCCCCTGTCTCACACCTAGGGTCCTGCAAGCCTCAGCTGCTCCTCTGCTATCCTGAGGCCATGGAGGATTGCGTGACCCCAGGTACCCTTGGTCTCTGCCAGCCTGGATCCTTCACGGTTAACGGAGGAAGCAAGGACCCTCCTAATGCCTAGTCCAGTGGCCCCCAGAACACACTGATCCCTCCTCACAGCCCCACGTGTTGCAGGAGCAAATGGCGAGCCCCCAACTAGGTAAGCAGGCTTCCGGCCCCCACATCTCACCACCCTCAACGCCTGGGAAGCTGCAGAAGGGCTGGAGCCAGGGAGCATCCGTGCTGTGCACAGCCACCTGCAGGGGTGTCAGTGTTAGGCTCGGGGTCACGCCCTGTTCAGAGCTCAGGACTGCACACATGTGGGTATCTGTACCCGCAGTCAGTTCCAGAAGAAAGTTGTATTATATAAATGTTCTCTGATAAGTACATGTCTCCTCTGATACATGCACACCCTGTAACACAGGCGTGTCTTCTGATATGCACCCCTTCCACGTGCAAACGCGTGTGTCTGCCAGTACATACAACCTTCTTTCACATACTATGTACATCCCCTGCACTGCACAGATGTCTTCTAATAGATAAGCCTCCTCCTTAACACACACAGGATCCAAAAACTGTATGCATATTTTAAGAAAGGAAAAAACTATATTAAAATTCTAATACTACATGTATATTTGACTTCTGCAATTATAAGAGGTGCTGTGAATGTCACACCACACACTGGTGCTGTGATTCAATTCAACTTTGAAAAGTGACACACAGATCATGTCTTTCAAAATGTGTGTGCCTTGTCCTGGCAGCCACCGTCTGCCCACGTGTATATGTTATCGCCATGTATATGTCCGTGTGTGTGTGTGTGTGTGTGTACATATGTGTATCTCCTGCCTCTGTGTGTGCACATGTATATGTGTGTGTGTTTATAGCACCTCTATTTTTGGGCTTTTTTCTCTGTATAGATTTTGAGGTTTTTCCCCTCTATATAGATTTTGAGGTTTTGTTTTAGTGCAGAGAAATACATGAGGCATGATAAACCCCTTTCACAAACAGAGAGAAATAAATACTTCCCAGAAAGCAGATCATGAAGTATATTTTTCCCGGGGAGCTCCATTATTTTAAAAACGGTTCCTTTTTTTTTCATTTTTATTTCAAGGGTCCAGGCCAGCCAATGGTGCCCAGCGTCCCTGCTGTCCCTGGCCATCACTCACGCTCAGGGGGCGAGGGGGACTCATTTCTGGGCATCAAATCATCTTCAAGTCAAGCAGCCTTGACACCCTTAAGAAGGGAGACGGATGGGCTGTCGGCTTCCAGGAGGAATATTTTCTAAGCGAGTCCCTCCCAACCAGGCTGCCTCTGTCTGCTCCTTTTTCTGTTTTAAACGGGAATGGTGCAGACGCCCTCATTCTTCCAGGCCACCAATGGTGCCCAGCGTCCCTGGGAGGAGCGGAGGGGAGGTGGGCCTCAGTCGGTATCTAGCCCAGCCTAGCACAGACCCTGCAGCCCCCCTTTCCTGCCCCAGAGCACAAAGGATTTTATGTTTGTGCCATTCCAGGAAAAGGGGCTAAATGAGAAATGACCCCGTCTGGCTTCTTTTCACGATGCTTTTATCATTGTTACCTCTGCAGGAAGGTCATGGGACACAAGGAGGTGCTGGGACTGAAGGTGCAATGCTGGCCTCCAGCTGCCTCTGTGAAATGGGCACCCTGATTCTCAGGGAGAGTCACGGGAATGTGGTGGCATCGTATCCTATGTCACTGAGTGGCTTGGCACAACAGAAGTTTATTCCCTCACAGTCCTAGAGGCTGCAGGGCCTCTCTCGTTTCCTGCAGCCTCCAGTGGAGTCCTGGGTGTCCTGGGTGTCCTTGGCATCCTGGATGTCCTTGGTGTCCAGGGCATCCTTGGTGTCCTTGGTGTTCTGGGCGTCCTTGGCGTCCTGGGTGTCCTTGGTGTCCTGGGCATCCTTGGTGTCCTGGGTGACCTTGGTATTGGTGTCCTTGGTGTCCTGGGCGTTCTGGGCGTCCTGGGCGTTCTGGGCATCCTTGGCGTCCTGGGCGTCCTTGGCATCCGGGATGTCCTTGGTGTCTTTGATGTCATTGGCATGCTCAGCGTCCTTGGCTTAGAGACTTGTCACTCCTGTTTCTGCCTCCATCATCATACGGCCTTCTCCCATCATGAGCCTGGGTCCAAATTTCCTTCTTCTTGTTGGAACTCCTTTCAGTCATTCCACTTAGGGCCACCCAAGTCCTCCATGACTTTATTTTAATGTGATTACCCTACAAACACTATTTCCAAACAAGGGACTTCCACACATCTCTTTGGGGGACGCGACCCAGCCTGCAGCGCCCGAGTCCTGCATGAGCACAGGTATTGATTTAGACCTGTATTATTTAGCCACACTAAGTTTTATAATTAAACTCATGATCTTGGGTATCTGGGAAGCGCTGAGTGTGGCTGTCTCCCGAACATTAAACTGTCCCTGTGCTGTGGGGCTCAGCCTCCTTCGGCACATCCCAAGAAATCGAAAATGGCTGAAAGAATCTTGATGTCTGCTCTCCTTGGTCCACCTAGATCTATATGAGTTCTGTTCTCTTAGGCATAGAAAGGTTTTTCTCCTCTTTGGCATCACTTTTAGTTTTTCCCCTTCCTGGGCTGATCCAGCCTAATGCCCTTTAGGGACATAAGCTCCGAATCTAGTGGCGCATTGCTCTGGAGAACCCTGGGCTTCCTGACACTTCGATCCTAAATAATTGTGTTTGTCTTCCATTCTGGAATCAATAAAATTAACTAGACCAAAGTTCACTCGTACAGGTTTCATTCAAGTGTGAGGCCAGGGTGGGCTGACCCCAAGCTGCGCTGGTGCCCTGTCCCCTAAGCCCAGTGGGCCCACGAGGTGGCAGCCATCGATAGCAGCAGGATGTGGTCACCTATGGTTATTCTTTTCTCTGATCCTACCAGGAAATGATTGCTCCCCATTCAGATGTGTTTAGACGCAGTGATGGCAGGTTCTTAGAATTTCCCTGCCCCATGCATCCAGCAAGCAGCCAGGGAGCAGGCACTCACTAAGTGCTCACTCAGCTGGTGACTGAGCTGTCCTCGCAGGGCTCTGCTATGAGCCCCCAGTCCCCTGCATGGCCCTGCCCGGGGCCTCTTCATGGCTGGGTTGGCAGGCACCTCTCAGTGTGGGGCCCTGGTAGGCACAGCCGGTCCTGCTGAGGGACCATTCACACCCTTCTCTGGGTGGGTCTGTGTGTGAACACGAGTGACTTTGCTGAGTCCCTGTCAGTTGGCAGCCTCCGCCACCCACTCCTGAGGGTGGTTGCTGGTCCCAATGTCAGGGTAGCAATGACAGCATTGACATTGGAACTGTACAGAGCATGTCACCTCTGAGATTTATTTTCACATGGAAACTTTGAGATTTGAGTTTTTGGTGAGACTGTCATGGGGTGCTGTGGGTTCTATGAGCATAAGCACAGTTATGAGGTGCGCAGCCCTGAGCTCTGCGGTGCTGTCCCCTCAGTCTCCCTCAGTCCCCTCCCCAGCTCTCCCAGACAGCACAGAGCTGGAGGATGGAGGCCCAGGGACCGGGCCTGGAGCCGCTGACTCTCCCTTGGCTGTGCCTGGGGGCCTTGGCATACGGTGGCTTGTAATGCCCAGAACAGGGCAGACAGAGCAGGAGGCTGCTGTGATACGCCTGAGGACGCCACACCATGTGGGGGGAACCTCTTTACTTATGTTTGCCATCCACTGTTCACACCTTTATTCCCGTTAGCTATTTTTTAAAAAAATAATTGATTGGACTACGTGCCAAGTTTAAATAGTTCATGCAGTGTGGAGTCTGGGGAGACACCCCCAGCACAGACTGTCATAAGGAGGCCATTGCCCTGAGCAGAGCTGGGTGGTGACCATTCTGAGGGTCGGGGCTTCTCTCTGGTGGGTGGATAAGCCCCTGTGACACCTGGGGACCCCCACGTCTGCACCCACCCCACGTCCGCCCCCACCCCACGTCCGCCCCCACCCCATGTCTGCCCCCACCCCACAGCTGCCCCCACCCCACAGCTGCCCCCACCCCACAGCTGCCCCCACCCCACGTCTGACCCCACCCCACAGCTGCCCCCACCCCCGTTTGCTCCCACCCCACAGCTGCCTCCACCCCCCCGTCTGCCCCCACCCCACAGCTGCCCCCACCCCACGTCTGCCCCATCCCACGTCTGTCGCCACCCCACGTCTGCCGCCACCCCACGTCTGCCACCACCCCCCGTCTGCCCCCACCCCACTGCTGCCCCCACCCCACAGCTGCCCCCACCCCCGTCTGCCCCCACCCCCTGTCTGCCCCCACCTCACGTCTGCCCCCACCCCACAGCTGCCCCCACCCCCGTCTGCCCCCACCCCACAGCTGCCCCCACCCCCGTCTGCCTCCACCCCCCGTCTGCCCCCACCCCCGTCTGCCCCCACCCCACGTCTGCCCCCACCCCCCGTCTGACCCCACCCCACAGCTGCCCCCACCCCACAGCTGCCCCCACCCCCCGTCTGCCCCCACCCCACAGCTGCCCCCACCCCACAGCTGCCCCCACCCCCCGTCTGCCCCCACCCCACAGCTGCCCCCACCCCACGTCTGCCCCCACCCCACAGCTGCCCCCACCCCACGTCTGCCCCCACCCCCCGTCTGACCCCACCCCACAGCTGCCCCCACCCCACGTCTGCCCCCACCCCAATGCTGCCCCCACCCCACAGCTGCCACCACCCCCGTCTGCCCCCACCCCCGTCTGCCCCCACCCCACAGCTGCCCCCACCCCCGTCTGCCCCCACCCCACGTCTGCCCCCACCCCCCATCTGACCCCACCCCACAGCTGCCCCCACCCCACAGCTGCCCCCACCCCCCGTCTGCCCCCACCCCACAGCTGCCCCCACCCCACGTCTGCACCCACCCCACAGCTGCCCCCACCCCACGTCTGCCCCCACCCCACGTCTGCCCCCACCCCACTTCTGCCACCACCCCCCGTCTGCCACCACCCCCCGTCTGCCCCCACCCCCCGTCTGCCCCCACCCCACGTCTGCCCCCACCCCACAGCTGCCCCCACCCCCCGTCTGCCCCCACCCCACGTCTGCCCCCACCCCACAGCTGCCCCCACCCCACGTCTGCCCCCACCCCACGTCTGCCCCCACCCCACAGCTGCCCCCACCCCACGTCTGCCCCCACCCCAATGCTGCCCCCACCCCACAGCTGCCTCCACCCCACAGCTGCCTCCACCACACGTCTGCCCCCACCCCATGTCTGCCCCCACCCCACATCTGCCCCCACCCCACAGCTGCCACCACCCCACAGCTGCCACCACCCCACGTCTGCCCCCACCCCACAGCTGCCCCCACCCCAAGTCTGTCCCCACCCCACAGCTTCCCCCACCCCACTGCTGCCCCCACCCCGCAGCTGCCCCCACCCCGCAGCTGCCCCCACCCCCCGTCTGCCCCCACCCCCCGTCTGCCCCCACCCCACAGCTGCCCCCACCCCACGTCTGCTCCACCCCACTGCTGCCCCCACCCCACAGCTGCCCCCACCCCACGTCTGCCCCCACCCCACATCTGCCCCCACCCCACAGCTGCCCCCACCCCACGTCTGCCCCCACCCCAATGCTGCCTCCACCCCACAGCTGCCTCTCCCCCACAGCTGCCTCCACCCCATGTCTGCCTCCACCCCACATCTGCCCCTACCCAACGTCTGCCTCCCCCCCACAGCTGCCTCCACACCATGTCTGCCTCCAAACAGGGTGGTTGGGGGCCAGGTCATGGGCAGGGCACAGTGTTTCTCTCACACATAGCAGCTGTCTGGGGTAGCTGACCTCATTCTTCTCTCCTGAAATGCTGGAACCTTCCACTTCCTAACAGCAATGGTTACTTTTATGCCAGCCCCTCACAGACCAAGAGCATCTTTGGGGGGGCCTTTCTGTTAGGAGTATTGTGGGGCGCGAAGTTGAGCATGGAGACTTTGGGGAGTCGTGGCAGTCGTCACGGAGTCCAGACGTCAGCTCGTGAAGCCGGCTCCAGCAGGGCCTGGGTACTGTACTACATAGTATCATACTACATAGAGATGCCATTGTTGTTTAAGATGACACCAACCTGTTTTGCTGCAGAGAGCCGACCTCAGTTGCTCTGCTAAACACAGTTATTATACAGAGTAGGCTGTGTCAATACAAATCTAATTTTACGAAATAGTTGAAGAAGTAGTCCTCAGTACTTTGGTCTCTAAATCAAGTGCTTTTGCATCACAAGAGCAAGCCACACTTCCTGTAATGACTTAAAGACAAAAGCATTATTTTTGCAAAGACAGATGAACGTATACGACTGGCTGTTCACTGAAACCATAAATTGTACGATGGAAATCTTGCTGGGAATGAAAGGGAAAGGGGGCATTTCCATTTTATAAAGCAGTAATAGTTTAAGAAATATCTTATGAAATGAAATCGCATATTAAACCCAAAGAGAACGCTGTATTTTTTCATTAAATTCTACCCTGGGAATTTTGAAGCATGATGAAAATGTCAGCACAGACAAAGGTACACCAAGCACGGTGACAGGCTGCAGCATCCCACACCAGCCCCCACCTCCTTGCCAAAAACGTGGCAGAGAGCTGGAAAATAATTTTACAATCATTTGGAAATCATCTCCTAATTTTCCTTCAATGTCAAAACTCTATTCTTATAATAAGTATGCCCTCTGCGCAAGTTTGAAAGTACATTGGACATTTAGTTTTAGTTTGAAATGCTGGTTCTGTCACACAGTAACGTGGCTGGAAGTTTAGACACAACTCCCAAGGTCAGGATTTCAGTCTGTCAGAGACAATTAATTGAGGGCAAAGTGCCCATCCTTACCAGATGCTGGCACTGTGCAGGAGACTGCTGCAACGTGCTCGGCTGTGTGTTTACTTTTAAATGATGCAGGCAGGTTTCGTCTCCCCCGGAACAGGGCAAGAGCTCTAGGTGGAAAGGCCGTGTCTGGGGGCGTGTGGCCTGGGGCAGCAGGAGCGACCAACTTCAGCCCGAGCTTAGCCCACCCCCTAGCTCCCTGAAGCCTTTGCCTCTATCCCAGACCCCTCCAAGGTTCCCCCAGACCTCTGGGAATGGCCCCACATGAGTGTGGTGGTTGCAGCACCCTGAGCCTGTGCCTTCCTGACAGCCTCACGGACATCTCAGGCTGCATCTGACTGAAACCAAACTGCTGATTCTGAACCCTTAACCCATCCTGGGCCGCTTCCCACCCAACGCTGCCCACCCTGCCCACAGCAGCTTTCCCAGGCCGGTTCGGGGCTTCCTTGGCAACCCCCCAACTTCTGCAGTGGGTCTTGCTGGTCCCACTTCCACACCTGACTCAAGCCCACCCCTTCCCACATCCTGTCTCAGGCCAGCCCTGCCCTCAGATACCTCTGTTTACTGTGGACAGATCAGCGGGCATTAGTAGCTGCCTGTGTGCCAGAGTGACCCCTGAGGGGTCTGGGGTCGGCTCAGCCCCTCTTGCCCTGGCTCCTGCCTTGCCCACCTTAGTAGCCGCTGTCTGGCCTGTGCCCTAGGAAATAACTCCTGACCTAACAGCTGTGCACCAGCCGCCCGTGCCCAGTTCTGCTGCCCGTGTTAGCTCCTCAGCAGGGAAGTGATCCCAGGGAACTCACATTCCCGCGGTTCCCAGAAAGCAATTACTTTGCTCACATGAACTGCTTGGAAAAGAGAAAAGGCACCTGTGACTCTGTGGAGGCACAGTATACAGTGTGCTGTCCGGAGTGTCTCCCGGGAAATGACTTCAGGTGACATGAGACCCAGCATGGACTGCTGTCCTGGCAACATCCGGGCGTGGTGGTTTAGCCTGTGATCCCAGCACTCAGTGAGGCCGAGGTGGGAAGAGTCCATGAGCTCAGGAGTTTCAGACCAGCCTGGGCAGGAGCGAGATCCCATCTCTACTAAAAGTAAAAAAGTCAGCCGATATAGCCAGTGCCTGTAGTCCCAGCTACTAGGGAGGCTGAGGCAGGAGGATTGTGTGAGCCCAAGAGTTTGAGGTTGTTGGGAGCTGGGTTGAGGCCACTGTACCCTAGTCTGGGCAACAGAGTGAGACCTTGTCTCAAAAAAGCAAATAAGTAAAAAACAAAGAGAGAGCTAAACATGAGTAGAAGCTGAGTTCTGAGAGAATGGCCCTGTGCCATATAAGAGGGCTGTGGGGGTCTGGGTGCTCGCCCGCAGGGCAGTGGGGCCCAGCTGCTGCATGGTCATCCCCACTCATGGACCATTTGTCTAATAGGCCACCTGCATGCCTTAGATCAAGTCCTTTAGCTCACTGCAAATCTCAGTTTCCCATCACAGCCCAGGAATGTTGCTGTCTTCCCCACTGGGAGGTGCTCATGTGGGGTCTGAATGAGGTGGACTGCAGCCATTTGCAAAATATGTGTCATCCCTGCTCCCCCAAATTTATTATGCTGAGCAAATGGTGTCCCTCTCACCCCTAACATGTACCCGAGGGCTGGGACATGCAGGTCAGCTGGCCAGTGGGCTCCGAGAGCTGTGTGACCAGCAAGCCCCCCTCACTCCAAGTTTTCACCTGACACCCACCCGAGCAGGCTGCCTTCACCTGCCCTGCCATGCCTGGGCCTGCAGGCTGCCTTTACTTTTCTTATAAATAAAGAGTCTGTGGCCCAGCAGCCCAGCTGTGACATCTTGCTACTAAATTCGCATGACAGTCGTGAAACGTGCCCATAATCAGTGACTCAGGGTGATTTTCCGCCCCTGACAAGCCCCTGTATTGGGTATGATAACAGTCACTTTGTCTTCATCCACGCAGGAGCGTGATATCAATCCAGTTGACGATCCGGCCAGCCAAGCCCAGCACTTCTGTATCAATCTTCATAGAGGGCTGCCTGTTGTCTAACAAAAAGCCTTAAATGAGATCATTCAATCACTGGCTGTGGCCGGGCTGCTCTCCTGGAGGGTTTTAACTCCCTGTCAGTTTCCCACCTTTGCGCAGTGAAAACAGGGAACCTAATTGCAATAGAAATATCCAAATGTGCCAGAAGTGAGCTCGCTGTGCGGGCCCTGTGTGGGAATAAAGAAGGGACAGATCACACATGTACAGAAGCCAAAAATAAAAGCTCCTCAGTGGTGGTGTGGGCAGCAGGGAGCCACCATTCACTGATGTCCCCAAACGTGTCCTGCAGGGGACCGTCACGCTGCTCATATCAGATGAGCACCTGCCCCCAGACAGCTTCCTGAATGTGCCCTAAATTTAAAACAAAATATAAATGTTTTATAAATTGAAAACCAAAACCAGAGCAATGCTAAAACACGCATTGGTAACAACAGAGGGGAACGCAGGTTCTGTACCACACATTTAAAGGTCCTGACAGTGGGGAGAGAAAGAAGAAAAGAAAAATTCAGCAGCCGCACCTTGTTCCCTTTATTCTTACTCCATTCTGAGAAGTTTCAGATCTTAGGAGGGTCAATTTCTTGGTGTAATCAAAGAAGATGAAAAATAAAAAGTTACTTAATAAACCTACAGATTTTTTTTTTTGTCCAGTAAGGCTGGGGAAAGCAGTGGTTGGCGGCGTGTCCAGAAAAGTTGGGGGGTGGGCAATGTCAGGGCGGGAAGCTCTCAATGCTTCCTGGAAGGCGCCCGAGTTCTGTCCTGGCATGTATTTCAAAATTGGAATCTTTACAGCTTTTAGAAGTAGTTGAGTGTGTTCAATCTCTTATTAATGAGATAGCATACAGCTTGTAAGAAGTGAAAGAACACCGAGTAATTATCAATGTAAGAGCAGCCTACGGAGCTGACCTTCAGGGTTGTGAGTTGGTTACCCACGTGCTGGCTGCCCACACCTGGATACATACACAACACGGCTGCCTTTGGGGGAGGGCCTATTATTATAATCATCCCTCTGAAATGCTCATAATGATGGGAGATGATAGCAGAGTCTGTCATTTTCAGGTGGTGTGGTGTGCTGTCCCTGTGGGCCAGGTGCCAAGAAGCATGTTAATTATTTCCCTTAATACCGAACCTTTATGTTTTAAATACAGTCTCTCAGAAACTGTGGAGACAGATGTGCAGCCGTATAATACAAATGAGGCGCCGGGCTGGTGTTATTTAGGTGTGCCGAGGGGAATTGCTGGTGCCTCCGTGCACAGTGGGGGTGTCTGCACATCTGTAGCTCAGGCTCTGACCCTAGTTTGGCTTCTTATCATTTGTTTTTCTCTCACTTTAGGCAGCCCAGGAAGGAGCCAGGCTCCTGTGATTTCCTCGTGATTTAATGCGGCTGCAGTTTACACACACAGAGCTCTAGGTGCAATATAGGAGGACATGAAATGACATTAGAACAGGTAGAGCTCATATCATGGGATGGAAATGGAACGAACGAGGGAAAGTGCAGGAATCCTTCCCTCTGTTTGGGAAAAACTCCCTTTTTGATAACACTGGAATGAACGTGCACAGCAGCCCATTCCGTTTTTTTTTTTTTTTTTTTAAGGTAAAGACATGAATTGCAAATGTGTTAACAGTGGACCTGTAAAGCTGTGCTGGTTCCATGAAAGGTCTATGAACAAAGCTAATCTCCCTCCTAGTCCCAGGTGTACCCCCGCTCCCTGTGGAGCGAGAGCCTCTTTGCTCCAGAAACCCAACCCTGGCTTTGCAACGTCGCCAGGCTGTTTCAGTCATCCAAATGCCACCCATTCAATTAAGCTCATAAACTCGCTGCCCGTGGTTCTCGTGGATAAGTGGTCCCATTTAAGAGTGGTGTGGACGACAGCGCTGTCCCTGTGAGATATGGTCCAATCAACAGCCAAAGTTTTCCTTGTCAGTTTTGATATATCCAATAATAGCTGTAGGTTGTTTTGCGATGTCCAATGTTCTGTGAAGATGGGCTTTTCATATTCTTTATTGTTTTTTACTGACAAAATGTTGCCTGGACTTTTGCAGTTTTGTGAAATGAAACAACAGTAAAAACAATATATAATTTCACCCCCACTCACCTGCCTGGACCTCTCTCCTCGTGGCTGGTTTGGTCTGGATAAAAGGAGGGCCCATTCTTTGATCCTTCAGAAACACGGCTCTGGCACCTGGGGACAGCTCACAATGGTCTGCCGCCCCACCCACCCCCAGCCCCACATACATCTGTGGGCACCTGGCTCCTCAGACCCAGGATGGTAGGAAAAGCGTGAAAACGCGTTTCCCCAGACGTGTGGCGGCTGCTGTCACTTCCACTCACCAGGGTACTCCCTTCACACTGCAGGTGCCTGGACTCTAACCTGGGAGCCGAATGCATTCCTATTCCATTCTGCTCTCCCTATCCTGGGTTTGGGGATAGCATCATGGGAGCTGATGATCCAAAGTCAGCACATACTGCTCCTGTGTGGATGGGTACATGGCACACACCTACATGTATGTGTGGTCACTTCTCCAGCCTTGAGAGAGTCAGGGGTAAGCACTGGGTTGAGGAGATAGATCTTAGTCTAAGTCCATGCTGCGCTGCAGATTACAGAATTTGCAGGTGTGGGGTCTAGAGAGGGCAGAGCTGTTCAGAAAATGACCTGAGACATAGCTGAATACTGCTAAACCTCCCAGGCGGGGGTGAGCTGGCTGTCCCTATAGCTTGTGCAGGACGGAGGAGCTCAGGCTCCAGCCAGCAGAGCAGAAACTGTTCCTAATCACCAGGACACACAGTGGACACCAGCAAAAGGCCACACCTCAGCATCAGGGCTAAACTCTACCTCCAAAGAAGGGCACTCCAGCCCCTTTGAAAGGACCAAGCAAATTCACAAGGGACTAATTACCTAACTAAATAAAATCAAACTTGACTATTCTTTTTTTTTTGTAGAGACAGAGTCTCACTTTATGGCCCTCCGTAGAGTGCCGTGGCCTCACACAGCTCACAGCAACCTCCAACTCCTGGGCTTAAGCGATTCTTTTGCCTCAGCCTCCCGAGTAGCTGGGACTACAGGCACCTGCCACAAGCCCGGCTATTTTTTGGTTGCAGTTTGGCGGGGGCCGGGTTCGAACCTGCCACCCTCGGTATATGGGGCCGGTGCCCCACTGACTGAGCCACAGGCGCCACCCCAAACTTGACCATTCTTTACAGCAGAAGCTGGGAAACTGTACCTCAAAGTCTAAGCCGGACCCACTACTTGGCTTTGTAAATAGGTTTCGTGGGGACCCAGCAGATTCATTTGCTTCTGTGCTGTCTGAGAGGCTTCTGCACTGGGATGGCCCAGAAGCAGGGGCATCCGAAAGGAGACCTGCACAGCCTGAGAGATTTGCACCTGACCCTTCACAGGAAGGGGCAACTTAAAAGGCAGAAAGCAACCCCTGGACACTCAAAACATAATATGCATAGTGTCCAGGATCAAAGAAATGTCAAACATACAGAGAAGCAGAAAAATGTGGTCCATAATCAACAGGGAAAAAATAGAAATGACTCAAAATGAGAGGAATGGCAGAATTATCACATAAAATAATAAGCATAAATATACTCAATATGCTCAAGGTTTTAATAAAATAAAAGCAAATTATGGGGAGGAAAATACATACAAAAAGGAACAAATAGAATTTCTAGAATTGAAAAATGTAACATCTGAAATGAAAAATCATTTGCAAGGATTTGAGAAGACCAAATGTCTTAACACAATAACTAAAAAATGCCAGGAAGACTATGTTAACCAGTGTGATTAAAATATGTCAAATGGTCTATAAAACCAGTGTATTGTGCCCCATAATTGCATTAATGTACACAGCTATGATTTAATAATAATAACAAAAAAAAAAGCAGCCTGAGGATGTGGCCAGGAGACCTGTCCAGCCTGCCACCTGCCTGGCTCTCTATCTGAGTGGAGAGACCAAGGGACCCTAGAACAGGGGTCTGTGGGGCTTCCAACACTCCACCCTCAAAAGAAAAAGAGGATATGAGGGTGGAAAACAACTTGAAGGATAATGGTTAAACATTGCCCAAATCTAATGAAATGAATTACCCAGAGTCAGAAAATTTAGAAAACTTGAATAGCCCCGTCTTAATTGAATAAATTGAATTTTTGATTTAAAAATTTCTCATAAAGAGTGATCAAAGACCAGAATGCTTCACTGGTCATTTCTGTCAAACATAAAGTAAGCAACAGTGACAATATACAGACTCGACACAAAGCACAATTAGGGGTGCGCACTTCCCAATTCATTCTATGAGGTCCGTGTTGGGGCTCAGAAGGTGATATGATTCCACACTCCAGTGTGCTGGCTCGAGGAGAACTGGGAATTAAAGGAATGAATTCCTTGGAGGAAGCCACAGAACCAAGGCATGGCCCTTTTTCTGCTCCTCCCGGCAGGGCAAGTGGAAGAATACACCTGCCTTCCTTCCCTGGAATCTCACTAGCCAGCCGGGGTTGACCTCCTCTCACTGAAAGACAGACTGAGGAGTGTCCCACACCTGCTACTGTCAGCCCCAGGTCCAGTCAACTCCAGAGAGAATCATTTACAAATGGCTGTTCTCTGGGCCCCTGCAGCTCCCAGGAGAATACCCACTAATCCTCGGTCACCTTCATCCTTCCTCCCCATTTCCCTCTCCCTAAGAAAGAGGGAGTTAAAGCCTCAACCCTCTGGCCCTTGTTTGCATCTCATATTTTGTGTGGCACATGAATAAAGTTGGATGCTTTTTCTCCTGTTAATCTATCTATTGTCAGTTAATTTCAGAAGATCTTCAGAGGGTGGGTTACTGGTGAGTTTGTGTGTGAGTCCACCTGGGAGCCGAGGGTTCTGTGCAGAATATGAGGAGTGAGTTTGCGACTCTGTATGTCAGCTGAGGTTTCTGTGCAGAATTTAAGGAAGTACAAACCATAAAAGAAAGTCAAGATAAAATGAACTCAAAATGAAAGACCTTGTTCTTTGCAAAGTACTGGCAAAAAATTAAAATGCAAGCTACCAATTCAGATAAATATTTTTAAAACATATATCTGACAAATCCTTTGTCTCCAAAACACACAAAGAACCCTTCAATTCAAAATACAGAGCATGACAAAAAATGTACACACATTTCAGGAGAGAAAGCTATCCTGTTCATGGTGACGCTAGCGTTCGTCTGCATGCACTGTATTAACGCCATCTTTTGAGGCAGCTTCACACTACACATTGCTAAAGTAACTCAACTTTGAAAAGTAATAGATAACATCTTTTAAAGTGCATGTACCATTGTTTGGCATCCAGTACTATTATCAAAAAATCTTGTCAATAAACTAAGAAGGAAGACATCCTTGGCCAAAGAGTAAAACAACAGGAACATTTGTCTGCAAGGTGTCAAGTGAGCTCCGGGATCCAGTGAGGACTGAGCTCAGATTTGAAGGACCATCCAGGGCAGGGGCTGCACACATGCTCTGGGGACTGAGGGACCAGACACGCCTGGGTATGTGGCAGCCTGAAGACGTCAGGGATGGTTTTGATGTCCAGCAGGAGTGAGCACCATGGAGCTGGTGGCAGGAGCCGTGGTGTTTTCTAAAAAGTGACCTGTGCCCAGCTAGGACCTGGTCTGACGAGGTGAATTGGTGATGGTTCTGCAGCTGAGGAGAGTGATTCAGATGGGCCTGGGCCTGGGCCTGGGAGAGGACACATAAGAAGCTGGATTCAAGCACCATCTGGAGCCCCAGTTCACAGGATGAGGTGACAAACTTGTGCCTGTGGACAGTGACCAGTGGCCATGTGTGGGGACAGTCAAGGGGATCACTGCTGCAGATGTCCACACGGAAACTCCCTGCACAGCGTTTAGGCCTGCTGGATGGCCAGGACAGGAGCGTGCATGTTCTCACCTCCACCTGTGGGGAAATTAAAATCCCATCTTCACTGCGGGCCCAGTGGAGGCAAGGGTGGAAAAGGGCCTTGGATGAGGGGTAAGGAGCCCCACACTCTGGCATCCGAGAAAGGGAAGGTCCACGTTTACACACAAAGAACTGAGGAATTGCCCAGGCCCATGGGAGGAGCTCTGGGGGGCTGGGGGCCCCCAGGAGAGAGTGTGTCAGGATGGCGCGTCCCCTGGGGATGACTTTGAACAGGAAGGGAAATGTTTTGGGGGAGAGGCTTCCCAACCTATGAGCTTCTTTCTGCATGTTGCTGATGGGGAGGAACTGTTCTCTAACCTTGGTCCAGGGCTCTATTAACTTAAATAATAAGTGACTGAAAACCACTCCCCTGAATAATACTGAGCCAAGATTTTAAGGACACAGGTGGGAAAAGCACATCCCGTGGGGAGTCTGCTGTGGATGGGCTCTCCTTGGGTGGAGGAGGTAGCCCACAGCAGTTGGCCATGCTGGGGAGCTCCACATGAACCTTCAGAAAACGGGGCAGAGGAAACCCATGATGCTGTGACCTTTTCTAGGGGTGGAAAACTGGACCATCTCTTCCTGGGGCTGCATCTATGGGGACACACTCACACCCAGTCCAGCCACAGGTCTAGGGCTACCAGGGATGTGTGTGCATCTTATGGGGCTGTATGTCTTGAAGGGGCGTGTTTAGGGTTGAAGGAAATAAGACATATTTTAACCCAAAATACATTTCTTTGTCCTATTTTGAAATGTCCTGTTTTGAGGTTCTCTAGGTGGGGAAGTGGGGAGAGATCTGTGTCTTTAGAGAATCTTATTAGATGCTGCAGGCCCTGCCTGTGTGATCCTGGACAGGTTCATCGGGGCTGACCCTTAAAGGCCTGAGTGAACACATTTCTCTTGCTGTTATTGAAGGCTGATCTCATAACAAGACCACCTTGCCAGCCAGACTCTCTTTCTCCTCCCATCCTTCTCCACGGGAAACAAAACGAAACAGAGCAAACAGAGCAAAACAATCCCAGCCATTTCTAAGCTCCTTCACATATTAAAAAAGACCCCCACACCTCCCGGGGAGGGCTGCAGTGCTTGTAGGGTTCAGCTCTCAGGCCTGGCTCTCCCTTTTGGCATAATGAATTCCTGGGGTTTTAATTTTTTTCCTTTAGAGGTACTAGAGGCATCTCTGAGACCTTTCCAGGGTCTGCAAGGCTGAAACCATTTTCAAACACACTTTCTCATTCGTTATATAACAAGTGCATGACCTGTCTGTTCACATCTCTCCGATTCTCAGGGTGCCAGGGATGCGGGTAAGTGTGGTGTTTTCATATTGTACCTTAAGCTGGGTCAGCATTTGGAGGCTATCACAGAATTGTGGGTAAAAAAAAATCCAATCCATGTGTGGACAGGTCAAATTTGTTTCATGTGTGACAAATTCATTGCTGTGGTCTCAGATTCCCCTTCCAACTCATCTTTATGAAAGTTACATTGAGGTTTGGTGTATTTTCAAAGAATAACAAATGCAATTATCTGGGAAGCCACTGAAATATCCCCCTTTCCAACTAGACATCTCCGTGGCAGCCGGATTTCCTCCTTCATAGAAACCACTAAGAACATGGGCCAAACTGCTCGTCCTGGGAAGCCAGATCAGAGAGGTTTGCAGACACGCCCAGCGATGCTCTTCTCCCGTTGATTTCTTGTTTTTGAAAGATAATTACTTTTATAAACATGGCATTTGTGATTGCATATGCTGAATTTATCATTGTCATTTTAAATGAATTAACAAATATTTAAATTTTTATTGGTTTTAATTTCTAGTATGGTAAATAGGGTTTGTTAAAACCCACAGAAACAAGGTCTTTGGAGTCTCAGGAATTGTCAAGAGACCAAAAGTTGAAGAGTCTTTGAACTGAAGGCAATAAGGGAGGAATAAGTATCTTCTTGAAGGCTTTCCTAAGAAAGTCATCTGTGATGGAGGAAAGAAATGTGCTGGTGAGAGGTGGGTGTTGCACGTGCCGCCTCCCCCTTTGGGGACCCAAGGGGTGCAGCTTGTGCCCAGAGGTGCACAGGGAGGTGATTTTGCAGTAGGGAAGCAGTGGGGGCGGCTGGGGCAGCTTCTCAGGCAGGGACAACGTTCCTGGGTGCTGTGGGTGTGCAGCTAACGTTCCCACACTGACGGCCCAGCCGTTCCACACCGCAGATGGGCAGGATGGTGCATGGGGAAGATTTGTGCTGCCCTTGCTAAGGCTTCGTGGCTGTCCTCTTTATAATTAACTGGTAAAATGTAACGTATTCTTATGTACTCTTCCATGTGAATGCTTCCTTTACCATTAGATAATATGAAGTATCAGTGTGGTCACTTGGTCATTTCAACGCAAGAATTACAGTCAGATTTTAGAAGACTAGTGAACTCCATGCTGCCTTTTTAAGGGGGTGGGGGTATTACAATAATACCCTTTTAAAAGTACCTCTTTCTGCGTGGTCAAAAGGAACACTTTCTCATTATTGAAAAAACTCTACGAAAGTAAAATAGTCAGAACAAAACTCCGTAAGTAGATGATACTGACAAGCTACCGTGAGCACCTGCCACCCTGTCTTTCCTGTGCCCTGCTGTGTCCCTTCAGGCTCTGGTCTCTCCGAGTGATACTATATACGAGCCTTGCCACATCATTAAGAACTATCAAAACTGCATTTTTTTTTTTTTTATTGTTGGGGATTCATTGAGGGTACAATAAGCCAGGTTACACTGATTGCAATTGTTAGGCAAAGTCCCTCTTGCAATCATGTCTTGCCCCCATAAAATGTGACACACACCAAGGCCCCACCCCCCTCCCTCCTTCCCTCTTTCTGCTTTTCCTCCCCCCCCAACCTTAATTGTCATTAATTGTCCTCATATCAGAATTGAGTACATAGGATGGCTTAGTAACCTTTTATGAGAATGTGGACAATTTATGGAATTATTTCTGAAATGTGGCAATTTTCATTTTTGCACTGTGAATCATCTTGGAGGGAATATTTATTTATCTCTGTCCCTATTATCTACCATCACCTCCCCAGTATGGATCCGTAACTAGAATTGTTGATCACGTGTGATCACATTTAAAAGCCTTCCTCAAATTTCTAGATGACCTCTTTCCTTAAGCTTTGCTGATTTTTTTTAATATGGTAGATTAAAAGATACTATTTTATCTTTTAGCTGTCTTTTCTTTCACTATTTGTAAGGCTATTTTTCAGTAATTTTATTTGCTATTTATTTTTCACTTCATCTAATTATCTGTTTATGTCATTACAATTGCTAATCTTCAGGGTTTCTAATTTATAGATTCTCAATATTTTAATAAATATATTTTTAATTTATTTTCATTTTTTGACCTATGTAGTATCAATACTGCATAAAAAATAGAAAATATTGTAAATCTGTGTGAAAAAGTGATAGCTATCCTTTATCAATGAAGTTTTAGAAATTTTGGTCATATGGATAGTTTGTTGTAATAAATTGTAACTGTGCTAGAAGTGTGCTATTTGTGATTTATTTAAATTATTTTGAAGAAAATCAGTAAGCTTGTGAGGGCTCTCAAGAGCTATATTAAGCCAAATGAAAAAGGATCTATGGAAAAATCATTCACAAAATGGTTGGGGAAGGCCACGTCTATTAAAGTACTGTTGGAAACATTTTGAAAATGTCCATTTGATAGGGCTTGCAATAACCTTTGACATAACAGTTAGACAAATACACAGCAAAAGATCAGGTGCAGCTACTGAAATGTAAATATATATGTGCAAAATATTTAATATGCAAAGTTACGCATTATATCAATGAGGACAGGAAATGGGAGATTGTCTAGGGTATGGTAGGACAGACACGTTTTTTCTAATTGCATTTATTTTATAATACTATTCCTGGTATTTTAATTTGCTCCCCAAACATATCTACATTCAAAAAAAAGTTTAAAAAAAATTGTTAAAATTGACACCAAGATAGTTCAGAAAAAGTTTTTTTTTAAATTAGTGAAAGACAGTCCATTAACTCACCATCGAGGTCTCCACACCTGCAGCGGTGCTGCCTGAGCGCACGGGGACCGCGCTGGGATGCCCGGGCTCTGTCCCAGCGGAACCGTCACTGTGTCACTGCGACTCCTCGGGAGCCCGGGGAGCTGAAGCGGCTCGAACGGCTTCCTGGGGTGAGTTTAGTCTTTATTGCACAGACACCCTGCCGTCACTGCCACACATGGCGAATTACAGGACGGTCCCTGCTTTCGGGCGCTCAGGCTGCGTGTGTCCCCACGTCGGCACAGAGCAGGTCTCCGCGGAGACCTTTCCGCACCCACAGCCCGCGCTGAGTAGCTCGGGCAGGAGCTGGACATGGGCAGGAGCTGGACGGGCAGGAGCTGGGCCTCTGCATCTACTGGCGTCTGTCATCTTAACTTTGCTTTAACAAGTTTTTATGGTATGTTTAATTTTTTCTCTATTTTTTTTAAATAACAGAAGGAAACCAACAATGCTTAACAGTGTCTGCATTTCAATGCCCCTGGGCTGCGATGTCACAGCCAGGGGGCAGCTCGCTGTCCCCTGCAGCCAGCTGGACGGGGTCTGCTCCTCCAGCGGGAGGTGCTGCTGGCGACCTCGGAGGCACACGTGGCGACAAGGCCGTCATTTGGCCGTCATTTCGCCGTCATTTCGGAAACTTCCGAAAACCCTGGGTGAGGACGCAAAACGGTGTTTCTTCCCTCCATCAACGAAACAACCTCTAATTGTGTTTTTCCTCTGGTGTGGGCCTGACCGTGTTCATAGACTAGTTTCAGACTGGTGCTGAGGACATGGGATGCTCGTTTTTCTATTCTTGAGACACTTTTTTGAGGGGAATGTTCTACAGGTAAACACAAAAGAATACTCCTGGGGAAGGACTCAAATACGATTGGACTTTTCCCCCACAAACACAATGTAACCTACTCCTATGTACCCTTATATTAATCTGAAATTTTAAAAAATTATTTAAAAAATCTTTAAAAATTATGAAAAGTTTGTGTAATTTTTGTGTCTAATGGTAACTAATATGTAATTATCGGGAGCAGAATTGGTTAAGACCGGAATACCCCAGCCTATTGCACATGGTGTATTTCTAGTATTCCAGCACCAGGGTCAGACCAGCTTCTGGCTTGAGAAGAGGCCAGTAAATTTGTTAAGACTCAGTAGATGGCTGGGCTGCTGCTGTTCTTTTCAAGTGTCCCACCATTTTGGCCAAGCACGGTGACATCACATGCACGGGAGCAGGGGTGAGGGGCCCAGCTCCTTCCCCACCCAGGGCCTTCTGCCCCCACCCCTCAACTCCTCCCCCGTGTCCCTTGCAGCCTTCCCTTTCTTGGGCATGGGACCCCACATTCCTCCTGGCAGAGCCTGGAGGGAGGTGTAGAGAACCGTTCTCCCCTGTGACCCTGTAACTTGGTGCCCCTGATGGTTGCTACCCACAGACCTGGCTGTCCTCTGCTGCCCTGGCCACCCTCTGCTGACATGGCTCAGTACCTTCTATGAGATCCCAAGGAGGGATGGGGATTGGAGAGACAGGCCAGGCAGGAAGGTCGGGGAATAAAGACGTGTGTACAGTTTGGGGGATTCACTGTGCTGGGCATAAGGTGTTCAATTTCTGTTTAATTTGCAGATTTGGCAAACTGTATCTGAATGCTCACCAGTGAGGCTCTGAGTTTCTGGATGTAGGAAGCTGGTGAGGGCTTGCTCCAAACCCAGTCACCTGAGTGACCAGTCTGGCACTGTGGAAGCCACACTGTGGGACCAGGGTCTGCCCGAGGTTGTCCCTATCATGGTTTACTTCCTTTGCTGTTTTGTCCATAACATACTTTTCTAGTAATGCCTACAATTGTTTCCACTTAACTTCACACTAGAGAAGAGAAGGGGCTGAGGGAAAAGGCCCTAATATTTACATCAAACAGGGCTATGGCGCTGGGGGCTTTTACATCTTTTCTTATTTGGCCTTTAGAGCATGTAAGTGGAGGAAGGAGTGGGGCAAAGGGGTCAGGTGGCTGTGCAGGGCTGGTCTAAATGCCGGTCCGTGGGTCTCACCTGGTGCCAGGCTCCCCCCAGGGAATGGGGTTAGAGGTTTCTTTTGTTTCCTAATGTGGAAACTTGGATCATAAAATGTTAAGTAACTTGCACATTAACACACCCAAATAAGAGTAAAACTATTGCATTAAATTATTGAATTATTTACATTGTTCCTACATCTGCATCTTATACAAAACTTCCCCTTTTTGTTAAAAAATACTTTTTTTGGGGTTTCCTGTGAAATTAAGATGTACAAACAGCTAAACACCAGCTCTCATTGGAATGGGAGCTGCAGCTGAATGTGTCCAGGTGGCTGGGTGATTGTCACTCTCCTGGGAGGAGGGGACAGTCCTCCCAAGGGGCTGAGGGGGAGCTGAGCCGGCAAGCAGCTGGTCCTGCAGGGCTGGGCTTCTGCCAGGGTGGGTCCCAGCCTCACTGTGGGGAAGGATGCGTCCACGCCAACTGCAAGGACTCCTCTCACTGTAAGAAGTGCTGGTGGGGTTTTAAGACTTGGTTTTTGTAACAGTTTGGGAGATGATTGCATAGTATTTACTCAAAGGTGTTTTAAAATAGTCACCCAGTTGTGAGTTTCACTTTCTTTTTTGTCAATATACACAGACTAGTAGAGGCAGAAATCACAGGAAATCACCACAGCAAGTCGCCTCACTGGTAAAATGCTGATTACGATTGGTTGGCTTTTTAATTCAGACATAAAGTTATTACTTAAAGATCGTCAGGTTCTCATCTTTCTTTTTCTCTGAAAGTTCCCATGGCAAGGTTGCCATAGGAAAACGTGGAGACCTGATTTATTCATCTTCTTCTGAGAAACCTTGATTGGTAGTTAATATGAAATAACTTGGCTGGCGAGTGGAGACACCTTACCCAGAGCGGCAGCTCCCCAGTTAAATTATCCGTGGTATTGGGAACTTGCAGGTCGTTGACTATCCCAATTTAATTTGGGCAGTCCAGGACATTTCTAATAATTAATACTGTAATAACACTTAACGATCTGCACTCATGCAATCTGAAAATCCAGCTAATGGTGCAGTTTTTAGTGAATGCACAAACAGCAAGTTTTAAACGTGTCACATGCTGCTATTTCAGCATCCCAGTGCCAGGCAGGAGACCCTGCCTGTGGGGCCCTTACTGACCCCAACCCAGAGCCTAGACGTGGGCGTGACAGCCACGGGCTGGGTCCCCATGGAAGGGCTGCCCACGTGGAGTCGGAAGCCAGGCGGGAGACTCCGAAGGCGCCATGGAGCTTCCTTCCAGATGGGAGATGCGTTTAAAAGCTGTGACGATGGTCGCTGGAGAGGCAGCAGAGAAATTGGAAATAGAAGCTGGGTTGTAAAGACTTAAAAACTTCATTAGGAAGGAAGGACTATTTTGGAGGCCTGCCCAGGAGACAGCAACGTGTTTGTTAACCTCGCCCTCCACATGCACACTGCGCCTTCCTCGGGCTCCTCCACGCAGAATCCCAGGCCGTTTCTGGAAACTTCTTTTCAGATCTAAAGTTGAGGATTTTACATTTTGTCAAGAGCTGTGGTATACTTTGATTTTATGTGTGTGTGTGTGTGGGTACGCTTTTAATGAGGGAGATGTTGAATTATATCTTATCCATAATTTCTGAAAGAACAGAAACTAGTAAAGCTGAATTTTTCAAAATGTGGTGACAGCTGTTAGCAGTAGAGCCGGCGTCGCCGAACTTTACACACCCTGATGACACATCCACTCCAGAATCCCGATCACCAGTCCTCACTAAAAAACAAACCGGAAATGGAACAAATAGGAATGTATGTGGGTACAAGGAAAATGTCACC
This sequence comes from Nycticebus coucang, assembly GCF_027406575.1. Classification (NCBI taxonomy): domain Eukaryota; kingdom Metazoa; phylum Chordata; class Mammalia; order Primates; family Lorisidae; genus Nycticebus; species Nycticebus coucang. The sequence goes on along the minus strand of NC_069798.1, from coordinate 70,975,835 downwards.
TTGCTCTCTCTTTTTCTTTCTTTCTTTCTCTTTCTCTCTCCTTCCTTCCTTCCCTCCTTCCCTCCCTCCCTCCCTCCCTCCCTCTCTCTCTCTCTCTCTCTTTTTTTAATTCAGGGCTCCTGGAACGCCAGAGATCTGGTACTTTCCAGATGGTCTCATGACAGGGAGCAGGCAGAGTGTCCTCCGGCATTAGCTGGTGACCCAGATCTGCAGGCAGAGAGTCTAGATTCAGGGGTGTCAGTAACACGATGAGTGATTTTAAAGCCTGAGTATTTAAAATATTCTTTTATAAATATCACTGATTCACAACTGCATTTAAAGCATTTTAAAGTTAATTTTAGTTCATATTCTGTACTTCCTCAGAGGAAAGCAGCCCTGGGATCTTTTTGGGGGAAATGGTTTGGTGTAACAATCGACACTGTAAATTATAGTTTTTAGTTTTCCTTTAAATCCAGAATGCAGTGTTTGTTGTTGTTGCTGGACTAGTGAGTTTCGGGAAGGGGGTGTCTTCCCAGGGACTGCCATGGGGAGGGTACATGCAAAGGCCCTGAGGAAAACAGCAGAGCAGTGTTCACACTGCACCAGAGGAGGGGGCGATTGACCAAAATCAGCATCTGACGAGGGACATCCCAGAGGCCCTAGCCTCTGTCTTGTCTGTCCTTTTATCCAGCCCCTCTGACCTCAAACACACTTGCATACTTGGCTTGCACGGGACAGTGGGGTTTCCTTATCAGGAGGAATTAAATTAACTACCTAAAAAAAAAAACATGAAAATTCCTCAACTCCATTAAAGTAATATTAAAAGTGCTTCAGTATACTTGAGCTTAGAAACTCGGAGTGCGGGCCTGAACCCTGGGCCAGCAACGTGCCTCCAGTTAACCAAGTTAGCACTTCAACAGCGTCATCCACCTGCCCAGCTCTTTCCAAAGAAATCAGCGCCCACATGACCCTACTGGAGGTGGACAAGATTCAGCCCACTATATGGAGGGTTAAGCCAAGTCTGTGGAGGTAACTGGCACTTTTAGAGAAGGCAGAGGGAGTCGGTGCGTGGGAATCACCCCAAACGTGTTCTTCCCATGTATCTATGCACACGTCCCGCCAGAGCCGAGCACAGCTCAGAGCCACAAGCACAAACAGAGCTGCCTGGTACACTTTCCTAGGGGCGCCGGACGGAACCACCAGGCGTTTGGAATCCTTGCTGCCAAGCGGAAATTCAATACCTGGCTACCAATTCCACAATCCCACTAGTTTGATTAGGAAACAGGTGGGTGTCCGAGGCTGAGCCCTGTGTCCGGGCAAAGCGAGGGAGAGTGGGACCTGCCAGTCCTGATGCTTCACGACATCTTCCCTTTGCCACAGGTCCAGCTCACAGGGGCCCTTTTATGGACTGTGGCTAAATGTTTCTGTCTTCAAAGGAAATCCTGCCCTTGCTAATGCACACACATACTTACAAGAGAAAGGGACCAAACTGGCCCAGAGCTGAACCCTCTTTGGCATGTAACCGAATCTTACTTAGTTCAACAGACCTTCTGAACACCCTGTGTTCAGGCTGCTCCAGGTAACTGCTCCACAGAGCTGTTCAGGGCACACGGCCCAAGAAGGAAGCCCATGAGACAGGTCTGTGCAGGGCCGAAGCAAGTCATTTGGAACCAAGTTGATGGTGGAAGCGTCCGTGAGGCCTGGCATGCGGTAGAGTCGGGAGGCAGCAAGGACCAGAGGACGGGGGTCCGTGATCTGCCAGGGCAGCCTTGCCTCCCGGCCACTCTTACAAGGTGCTGCCGTGGGGCAGAGCATTGTCACAGCCGAGTGGTGGTGCTGACTCAGCACACGGACCGTGGTAATGCACCCTATCCGCCCAGCCTGCAGACCCCGGGTCCCCACAGCAGACAGTGGCCACTGAGCTCTGATGAGCACCTGATAAGCAGCGCAGCTTCGCAACAGACATGACCAGGGTTCTTCGAGTTGTATAGCCCTGGGCCTCATGCTTCTTTTAAACTGTCACACATAGTCTGGTAGGAATAGCCTCTCCAGCTCCACAGCTCAGCAGGGGACTCAGGTGGCCGAGGCACAGGCACGCTGTGCACCAGATAAACACGTCTACTGATTTCCAATTTCCAGGGCTCAGTCTGCTCTGGAGTTCTATGCCCACACCCCAGTGGGTGCTGTGAGTGGATCCCAGATTCACTCCAGGACATTGTGAGGGCAGGGGAAAGGGGGACTGCCTTGGGACATGGGAACCCCGGCATCCTGGCCAGACCCCAGGGCTGCCTCACGCTTGCACACGAGAGACAGAAAATTGCTCCACGTGTGGATTTTAGTTTAAATTGGGGAAAACAGACTATTTTAAAATGAACTTTGGAAATGTTGACCTGGGACCCCAGCATTGGACCTAATCTTTGGGAATCACTGTTGTGACATCCCCAGCTTCTCAGAGCCTGCATGCTGGGTCTCAACTTCTATCTGGAGAAGGGGAAGGACCCTTGGCCCACAATGGACAGTGGCATCATGGCTCTGTCTTCAGCAGCAGCCCAGCCCAGACTGCAGCCTGTGTGTTGTGTGCCCGACGGCAGCTCCCTCTTCCCCTCAGTCAAGGGCGTGGAGTGCGAGGCACATTGAGATGGGACCTGGGCACAGACGCAGAAGGCCCTGCCCTGCCCTCATCTGCCAGAAATCCTAGTTTCCCTCTCCAGTAAGTATGGATGGGCTTGCTTTTGTGAATAAGTATCTAGAGTCTCAAATTTGTGGACCAAAGAATTGAGTCTTAATAGGGTTTGGTAAGGAGGAGATAAGCATGGCTTTGTAAGACATCACAGCTGTATGTTATTGTCACAAAGAATTTAAAACATCTGGGTGGCTGATTTGTTGCTGGTTTCTTGGAATCATGAGCAGATGTTTTGGCAGCCTGTAGACATAGTTGAGATCTGAAGGTAACTATAATGCGGAAAGGTTATCGTTGTAGGGAGCTGGTCCGGCTTTCAGTTCTCTGTAAGTTAATAGCTACATTGTAGACAGTATAAAAATATATACACACGCAGGTCCACACGGAAACCCACTGCCCCCTGAAATGAGAGAACACGTTTAGGAATTTAAAACTCACAGTAGGATACATTTTTAGTTCTTTGAAATATTAATAGGTACTACTTCTGTTTTGCTTTGAAACATAAAAATATAATACTTGAAATAATTGTACTTATTGAAATCTCAAGCCATTTGAAAACATGCCATGATCAAACATGTTTTTCAGTTCAGAAAATTGGCAGAAATTATAATGTGTTTATAGTTTAGGTAATTTAAAATTCACAAATGTAGATTCCAACCATTTACACATCAGCACACTTTACACAGTTTTTTGCCTTCGGAAGCACACGGATTGGTGCTGACACATCTGTAATTGCTGATATGTTTTAAATTCTTCTCTTTGGGGCACATTCATGTCTGCCCAGATCCTCACATGCAAATTGGTGCCCACTGCTTGTGTCACGGTGCCTTCCAGGAGTGTCCTGGGCTGTGTTCACCCTCTTTGCAAATGCAATTTACCCGTACGCTGTCAGAATAGAGCAGGGAATGCTCAGTAATTGTAACATTTCGGCAAGGGATGAGGAGGTCTCACCATCACCAACATGGCAAATCCTCATTTTTTTTTTTCTCTCTCTTTTTTTTTTTTTTTTTAAATCTTTTTACGTCTTACCTCTTTTGAGGCATTTGAGGCTCTATACACCAAAGGGAAGCATTTTCATCTAAAATAAATATAAAGGAAAAATAAGAATCCTCCAAAGCAAATAAATCCAATGTGCTAACTAGTTGGTCAACATCGTTTCTAAGAATAAGTAATATTTGTCTGTAGAGAATAAGTTATTGATACAAGCATGGACTTAATTGAGTATTATTTGACTTAGAAGATGCCACTTGTCAATCTATTGATTTTGACACATTAATAAGATCCTCCCTATGTATCTTACATTGGTATAAAATGTTCCCAAGTCCTTCTCAAGGTAATTTACTTGGGAGAAATATATTTTTAAGCCCGGTATACAAGCAAAAAGGCACAAGAAACGTCCACCCTCTTATAATGACGACTGTTGTGTGAGTTTAAGTGACATTGAGAATTTATCAGTGAAAATATCAGTCTCAGGTGCATTTTTGCCCCTTCTGTGGGAATAGCAGCGGCCTCAGCAGGAAGGACTGATGGGCCCCTCCCCATAGAAGTCAGAGAATCATTCCCCTTTTCTCAAAGGGACCTCATTTTCTATTGTTTTCATATTTTTTTCAAGGTAATTAACAAAAATTAATAACCATGGTTACAACTAATAGCAGGAAAGTGTTTGATCCTGTAGAAGAAACCCTTAGAAGTGGATAATTCCAAGGGTCCTTGGTAGGTTTTCTTTTCCTGTGTTTTATCTGTTAAAAATGATGTCTTGGGGACAAAGAAAAGAGTCATGGTATAAATGTCACGAATGTGAGGCTGTCAGGGGAAGTGAGTTAGTGGAAAGTTGACCATCTAAGCCTGGTAACTTAGATCATGTTCTTAATTTTTTCTTTTAATCTTGACATTTTATCTCATATTCTTTGTAAATAATTTAATGTTTCTTGTTTACCAAAAAAGGCAGTTTTAAAGATTCAAATATTTCATATTAATATTTTGGTGGCTGCTCAGTGTAGAATTTATTAAGATATATACTAAGGGCCATACTTCAGCTGGGAAAGATGGTGATGAATTGTGCTTTACTTGTTTTAGTTATTTCTGGGCTTAAATTAATTTGCTAAATTGTTGTGGGTGGGTATTTGTTGCCTGCTGTGTTTGCAGGCTTTCAACATGTGAGACCACAGTGAACTCCTGAGCAAATTTACTTTAGCGTATGAACAGGTGTGTATCAGCCTCTGCATGATGTCAGCTTGGCCAATCTGGCCCACTGGCCTCACATGAGGGATGGTCCTTGGCACTTTTAGGCTAGAACTCCAAGGTCCTGGGGTGACACTGCTGATCAGCGAGGCCTTGTCCACTCCCACACATCCACGGAGAGGAAGAGGGGTGCTGCTGCTGAGGGTCACGTAAGGTGACTGACCCACCTCTGATCCTCCTATGTACTCATGAAGCCTGGGGTGTCCCTGAAATCAGATGTCCACGCATCCAGTCGGGCAGTCAGCAGTTCACAGCGAGGGACCTGCTGCGCAGCACCTGGACAGCACCAAGGTGCCCACGTGCTACTTGGTTCTCCTTTCCAGAGCCTCTGACCAAGGGCCAGGCTGGCATATGGGTTTCCCAGACAAAGGAACCCCCAGCTCTGTCTAAACCCCACAGCTAGGAGGCCACCAGCTTCAGGGTGACACTTCCCTTCATGTGTGGGAGGAAAAGTGGTGTGTATCCCAGAAGAACTATGGAAGAGAGAGCACAGATATCTCTGGATGTGTTTATTTTGATCACTGAGGACAATCTGCCTGTGGAAGATTCTAATTCCCTCCCCAGCTCTCATGCTGGGCTGGGCCTCAGAGGTAAATTATCCACCTCACAGAGGGGAGACCGAGGCTCGCGGAGATCATGGGGCTGGCTCTTCCATTCAGCATCAAAGCAAAGACTAGAACCCAAGTTTGCTGACTTGAAGCCATCCTTGTAGCAGATGCCGTGCAGGGAACCGCCGATCAACCCGTCATTTCCTCTCCTCCACATACACATATTTTTCTTTTATCTTGCTTTGTAGTTTTGGGAACATCACACTTTGATCTAACATCATAATTGGAATGTTTGTTAGGAAGATTCTGCCACTGTGTGTGTAGACATGACAGTTCTGATCGAATGGCCTCTCATGGGGGACACTCTGCCGGCAAGCCTGTGACACTTCTCGCGGAAGTCAGCTCTCTCCAACACATGTGCCTTTGTCCCCCAGGCAGGGAGGTGAACCTCAGGAAGGCCGAGAGCCACCATCAAGGGCTGAGTTGCCTGTAGCATTTGCTCATGTCGAGCCTCCCAGCTTCCGGAACCATCATCTGCTTATTTTGATACGGTTCAAGCTTTTGACTGTGATTAATCTTCCCTGAGCAACTTTCCAAAGTGTCCTTCCCTGTGAGTTCTGCTGAGCAAGCTTCCTCAGGACTCCAGCAATTTAGGGTTTGTTATCACACTCGGAGGTTTCCTAACATAACAGTCTTGGAAGCCGCTTGCGACCCACCGCTCGGTGCACAGAGGGAGCCACGCAGGGAGCCTCACTCCTCATAACCCCGTGTCCTTGTCAGTGGCTGGTGAGAGTTGTGGGAGCTGCACGCATTCACACACCTCTTGGAGCTTCAGCTCACCACTCCTTAATGCCACTTTGCTCGGCCACCGTGCTTATCAGCTTGAAATGCCTTCTGCTGGAAAAAATGTGTACTCACCGTTATTATTGAGGAGTTTGGGAGAGATTTCCCCCAGCACAGGCCGCCAAGCTGCCTGGCACGTTGTCATTTATCATTGTACAACGGACCTGTCAACTAGAGAAACAATTTCAATAAAAAATTTCTGCATGAAATGATTTTGCTGGTGAAGAAGCTGGGTGTGTTTTGCGTGTAGTGATTTGTGTTTCTGTGTCCGTATGTGTTTTCCTTCTTCTTCTTTTTTTTAATTTTGGCTGTGAAAGGTACTTAATGTACCAAAAACAATTTGTACAGACATTATTTTACCAATTGAAAGTGTGTACGCCTTGCTGCGGTCCCCTCATCTAACTGTTGCTAATACATCTTCATGCTGTGCTCTTGCAGCTTCATTTTACAGTTGAGGGCTCACCCACTGCATGCTGTGCGGCAAATGGGACCCACGACACTCGGGTCCACAGAGTGCACTTAGCCTGCCAACAGCAAGCAGCGCAGTTGAAGCAGCAAAGCGCCAGCACTCCTGTTAGACACGCTGCAAACCTGGGCTCGCTTGGTCCTCCGTGTCTACAGAAAGTGCAGCCGTGGGGCTGGTGGGATGCGGGGTCTGCCAGAAAGGCCCAGCGCTGGAGTGGACCGTGCCAGGAAAGCATGTGTCACGCGGGAGCCAGCTCACCAGGCCCTGTCCGGCAATGCTATCTCTTATATAGAGAAGGCAGAAATAATTTCTGTGGCTTCTTGATAAGCCCTAACCATGTCTACATTTGTATGGTTTCTCCTGTGAGCAAGGACTCTGAAGCCCACAGTTGCAGAGCCAGCTGGGATGGTGGTTGCTGTGAGATGATGTTTCTGGACAGCTGCAGGGAACAATCGTCCTCCAAGGGCCTCGTTTTCCACCCTGTCAGGTCTCACCCAACTATGGATTTGTTGTCATTGCCTCTGATGACTCCGCTGCTCCCGTCAGAAAATGAATTTTTCAGTCCCTACTTGGTTGGCCCCACTCATAGGGTGTGACTCCGTCAAGCAGTGTCACTCACAGGAGGCTTGCTCTCCATGGCCTGCGGTCCTCAGGCTGTGCAAGGCCGACCTGCTGGAGTCTCGTGTGGTGCCTACGAGCTGGATTGCTACCTGCCTTCTAATTTAATTAGAGCTGGAAAAAAACAAAACAAAAAAAACCCACCACACCCAGAAAATGCTACTTTCATCAAAATTCAGGTAGACTGCAAACTACTTATAAAATCAAAAATTGAGGCTTGACCAAAAGTTGGAATCAGGGGTAAATTTTATTCCTTCTGCACTTGGAATGGTTTTAAAGTTTGTAAAATACATTTGCCTCACCTGTAACATCTGAATCCTGATGCAAAGCAGCTGGCTGAGGCCAAGGAGGGGGCTGAGGCTGAAGTTGCCCATGAAAAAGTCTAGGAAACACATTCTATTATCTCATCCCAGAACAGGTTTTGATGGATGTACACTTTTGATACAATGGAAATAATAATCCTAACCAATAGTCAGGAACAAAAATGGGGAAAATGAGTTCTCAAAGGAATTATTTTTCAGCGATATTTTTTGAATGTGAGTTTTATGTCAATGTGTGGAGACTAAGAATGCAATTGTGAATAAGACAAAATCTCAGCCCAAAGGTGGTCAGGTGGCAGGGGGAGAAACGGGCAAACATATAGCCCATAATAACTGCTACTATGTGTTGAGCACTTATCCATATTATGCACTTGGAAATTTCCTGTTGGTCATCCAGCCCCCAGGCCCCTCTGGAGCAGGCACTACAGCAGTGGACGTCCCTGAGCCATGCCTTGGTCCTACCCTGGGTGCTCCTGAGCTGCACTGTGTCTTACCTGGGGGGTTCCTGAGCTGCACTGCATCCTACCCTGGGCGTCCTTGAGCAGCGTCCCATCCTAGCCCTGGTGTCCCTGAGCTGTGCAGCGTCCTACCCTGGGTTTCCCTGAGTTGTGCTGCATCCTACTCTAGGCGTCCCTGAGTTGTGTCCAGTCCCACCCTGGGTGTTCCTGAGCCCCATCCTGTCCTACCCGGGGTGTCCCTGAGCTACACCATGTCCTACCCCACGTGTCCCTGAGCTGAGTCTCATCCTACCCTGGGCGTCCCTGAGCCACACCGTGTCCTAAACCGGGAGCCCCCCAGTGCTGTGCTGTGGTGGCCACACTGCACTGGTGTGTACCCCCAACATTCACGTCCACCAGATCCTCGGAACATGATCCTCAGATGGAAACAGGGTCTCTGACGATGCAGTGAGTTGAGATTAGGTCAGGCTGGATCAGAGAGCCTGGGTTCCAACACTGGTGTTCGGTAAGAGGAGGAGAGGGTGCCGAGAAGGCGCAGAGTGAGAAGACTCCTCCATGGGCAGCAGGAGACACTGGAATCCCCTACAGCTTGAAGAGGCAGGAAAAGGTCAGGCCCTGAGCCGTGGGAGGCTCAGCCGTGGCCCCTGGAGTGGGGGGACCCTGCATCTGTCGTTGTAAGGGCAGACACAGGCTACTGACTGCAGAGGAAAGAGCCTTGCCTGCCCAGACTCATGGATCAATGGGTGGGGAACCCAGGATGCAGCCCAGTCCCCTGGCTCCAGTGTCCAGCCTTTAGCCACTGGCCATGTGGGTGCTTGAGAAAGACTTGGACAGAGAGGGCTGTGAGGGAAGATGTGTGGTCACCACGTGTCGGGGTCGCCTGTTCCTACCACACCAGGGAACGGCCTTGGCAGGGCGACGCCCATCTGCAGAGGCCACAGGCCCTGCCACCAGCCGGAGGGTGCCTGGCCAGCCTGGCATAGACGACCATAGTCTGCACACGCCCAGGCAGGCGGAGGTTGCTGGAGTCATGGTGAGGAGGGTTCTGACTCATGCGACCGGGCAGGGTCAGGACGCAGCGCTCTCATTCCCCATCAGCCTGTCTGGAGCTGTGCACAGCGAAACCTCAGGCTTGGCCATGCAGACAGCATACTCTGGTCCCCAGCGCTGGGCTGGACGCTGCCTGGACGCGGGGCCAGCTTAGGGGCTCCCTGGCCTCCGGTTCCGGGGGCCCCGCACCCCACACCCTGCTGCAGGGAGTGGGTGGGTGGGTCCATGGGTTCTTGCTCAATCATCATCAGTCATTATTTCACTTGCTTTTCCCACATGTTCCTATTCAACGTGGATTCAGTATCTAGATGCACAGAATGGACAAAGTCCTTACACTCCAGTCAAACAACACTGCAATGTAAAGAATTTTAACCTGTGGCCAAGGCCCTTGAACCAGAGCACACCCCACGAGTGCCGGTAAGAAGGCCCTGTGCAGCCTGAGGTGACGCTTCCTGGGAGGAGAGACATTGCGGGGTCCCCTCTGCATCTTCTCAGCCAGCTCCTCCCGGCCCTTGATCTCCCTTGTCACCATGCTGCCTCTCAGCCCTCAGTCCCACCCCCACTGCTGTTTGCAGACTCCCCAGTCTCGCAGCAATTGCCCATTCAGTTTCCTACTGACAAGTCTGGGCCCTGGAAGGCGCCAACTTCAAATTCATTTCTGAAGCCGGGCAGCAGCCCATCTGATCCCGGGACAGAGTCCAATTGAGCGCACAGTCCAGAGTACAGGAAGGTCAGTGTGGAAGCTGAGCTGCAAACCTGGAGGTGCAAAGAGCCTTGCGGGCCAGGCGGACGTCAGTGGCCAGCACCAGAGGGCCAGTCCCCACAGAGGCAGGGCCAGGGCTGGTCAAAGGATGGCACCCAGAGGGCCAGTCTCAATAAGTTGCAGGACCAAGGACTCCACCACCTGTCACCCAAGCCAATTAACAGAGAAGTGGGTAAGAGATCCACAGTTCCACTTTTATTCACAGAAAAGCCAGTGGTTCTGGAGAGCAGCGAGTGTGTGTCCTCAAAGAGCTGTTCTCCCTGCCTGTTTCTTTTGTTATTTCTGTGCCCTCACAGCAAAATCACCTACTGGTATGTATTTTGACCAAGATCACGGAGTCCAGTTTCCCACCTTATCTGTGACAGCAGCCACAGATGTTGACATGTAGGCTCTTTCAGCCTCACCAGGGCTGTCTGGCAGGGTCCTGTGGGTAATGGTTTAGGACAACAGTGGCGGTTGTCACACAGAGGAGCAGGCCCAGGGCTCAGGGGAGGTTATGCTGGGGTGAGCCTGCCCTCCACTTGTGGAGCCACCTAGATCCTGTGTGGCCTCATGCGTCACCTGCCTGATGTGTGCCATCATGCAGAACCAGTTCTGTGACACCATCATGGAAGGAAACCACAAGACCAAAGATTAAAATATCCGGGCTTGAAATCAGGTCTGGGCAGGAGGCAGAGACCAGGCTCTGTGAGGCGGCTGCCTCCACATGTTGCACTCACCTCTCATCTTGTCTCACACTACAGGGTCCCAACCATGTCAGCTGGGCCTGACACTGCGGCTGGCAGAGGGGCAGCCCTTCTCACCATCCTCCTGTCCTCTGCAAAGCTATTTGCTCAAACAGAGTCAACCACATGAGGTCCCCGATAGTCAAGATTCCTTCCTTCCTTCCTCCCTTCCTTCCTCCCTCCCTCTTTTTTGACAGAGTCTCACTCTGTTGCCCTGGGTAGAGTGCAGTGGCATCATCATAACTCATAGCAGCCTCAGTCTGCTTGTCTCAGACAATCTCGCCTCAGCCTCCTGAGTAGCTGGGACTACAGGTGCCTCTAAGATACCAGCTAATTTGTCTACTTTTAGAATAATTTCTCTACTTTCTCTTCTTTAAGTAGGGACAGGATCTCTCTCTTACTGAGGCTGGTCTCAATCTCCTCAGAGTTCAGGCAATCCACTTTCTTCGGCCTCCCAGAGTGCTGGGATTACCGGAGTGAGCCACTGCACCCAGAGACATTTCTACATGGATGGAGCTGGAACATATTCTTCTTAGTAAAGTATCTCAAGAATGGAAGAAAAAGTATCCAATCTACTCAGCCCTACTATGAAACTAATTTATGGCTTTCACATGAAAGCTATAAGTCAGTTATAACCTAAGAATAGGGGGAAGGGGGAAAGGGAGGGGAGGGAGGGAAGAGGTGGGCAGAGGGAGGGTGATTGGTGGGATTACACCTGCGGTGCATCTTACAAGGGTGCATGTGAAACTTAGTAAATGTAGAATATAAATGTCTTAACACAATAACTAAGAAAATGCCAGGAAGGCTATGTTAACCAGTGTGATGAAAATGTGTCAAACGGTCTATAAAACCAGTGTAGGGTGCCCCATGATGGCATTAATGTACACAGCTATGATTTAATTTAAAAAAATTATAAACTAAATAAAATTGTGGAAACATAAGTAATGCAGCAAAGTATCAAATAATAAGAAAGAGAAAAATAATACCATAAAATCAGACACAGTAGTTTTATTGCCTTAATCCCTCTTTCCCCACAGCTCCCGGCATCTCTGACACTATTGCTTTTCTAGAATGTGAATGTGTGGAAACGGGAGAGTAAGCAGCTGTCCCAGACTTGCTGCTTTTGCTTAGAAATCTGCACTCACATACTTCCTTCTCTAGTCATGCCCTGATAGTGCATTTCATCTTAACATTGAGTGTATCCCACTGAGGGTCTACCTCAGACTGTGTACTCTTTCCCGTGAAAGATTTCCAAACTGTCTGTAAAAGTAATTGCACCATTTTTTATTCTTGCCAGCAGTGTGCGAGCACTCCAGCTGCTCCCTAGCCTTGCCACAATTTCGTTTGATCAGAGCTTTTAATTTTAGGCCTTCTAGGTAATAGTATCTCATTTTGTTTTTAATTTGCATTTTCTTAACAAGGACTGATAATGAGCCAGTTTTTAGTAATTATTTTCTAAAATGTCTGTTCAAAGGTTTTCTCCATTATTAGGCTGCTGGTCTTCTCAGATTATGTTTATAATATAATAATTGCAACAGTAATTTATATTATATATTCTAGGTAGGACTCTTTGGCAGCTACTTGTTGTGCAGTTTCCACTCGCTCTGGTGCCACAGCACTCTACCGAGGGCAACATAATGAGACTCTGTCTCAAAAAACAAACAAAACAAAACAAACAAAATTACATAATAAATTCAGAAGAAAGGGAAAAGGGATCAAAGGAATGATGAAACAACATAAAATAGACTGCAAGATGGCAGACAAAGCATATTGATCATTACATTAAATGCAAATGGTTTAGAAACCCTAATTAAATGGCAGAGAACAATGCTTCAAATGTACTGGATAAAGAAATCTAAAGATTTAATGTGCAACAGGAGGGCTGTAGGTGAGAGCAGAAAATCCTATTCAGGAATTTCTCTACATGAGTAGATGGTAGCTGCTCTTGGCAGATGAGAATGAATAACTTTGGGACATGATGGATATGTTAATCTTTCTTTTTTTTGAGACACAGTCTCACTTTTTCACCCTCTGTAGAGTGCCATGGTGTCATAGCTCACAGCAACCTCAAACTCTTGGGCTCAAGTAATTCTTTTGCCTCAGCCTCCTGAGTAGGTGGGACTACAGGCACCTGCCACAATGCCCAGCTATTTTTTTTAGTGATGAGATCTCACTCTGGCTCAGGCTGATCTTGAACCTCCCAAGTGCTGGGATTACAGGCGTGAGCCACCGTGCCCAGCTAGATATGTTGATTTGTTTCATGGTAGTAAGTATGTTACTATGTATGTGTGTCTCATAACATGTTGTATACCTTAAGTATACATAAGATTAAAAAAAAACTTTTTTAAAAATAGGAAATGTGAATGTGCTAAGAATGAATGGTTAGAAAGTTCAGCAAAAAACAAGAGGCTATTTTTCTTTTTTCAGAATTAGGCTGTTTTAAGATTTCCACAGAAAATATTCCAGCAGATGCAATAAACTCTCAGATATAATATGTGAAGAATTTTTTTTAGATGGCTCTATCCCTGAAATGCCGAACAGGAGTTTATAGGACCAGCAGATGAATTTCAGAGTCTGTTAACCTGAAATTATATACAACATTCTGCTTATTTGGTCATACCTGCAGTTTTCTAAGTTTGAGGCTCCAAAGATTTTTATTAGATTCTTCTATGGTATATTGACCCAACAATATTAAAAGCAATGCCTTGTGTCCTATACGCTCATCTATCTAGCTCTGCGTTCTGTTCTAATACACGTTAACTCATGATTCTGGTCACATCTCCGTTTATAATGAGAACTTCTGACTCTTCCTTTCTCAGTGTGGGTTTATATATAATTGACCTTCTAAGCTACACATGAATAATTTCAAAAAGGCAAACAACCATAAAAATATTATTTCTTTAGGGCTTGAAACTTCACTCTTCTCCTTAAATATTGAATCAAGCATGTTGAACTATTATCATTATTAGTGCAAATATTGTCTTAGGCCCACAGAAGCATATCGGATTCCATTAGACCAGAAACATGTGCCACCAACAGACATTTAAGAGCTAAGAGAGAATTCCGCGGATGAAAAAAAAAGAGTATTTAATAAGAACAATGTCTGTGTCATTACAGTGCATCTGTTAGGAGAGGGTGCAACGTGATCATCTGTTTCAGAGCCTTCTCTAGAATTATCTTTTGGGTGATTTTATATAAAAGACAGTTTTTGATAAATCTGGTTCAACAATTAATATGCAGTGTAAGTTGTGATTAGAGGGTTGAATTGAAAGTAATGAAGGTTTAAAAATAGAAAACAGATGTAATATTTTAAATGACATTTTCTTGGTACTGTATTTATTTCCCTCTTTCAGTAATTAGTAAAATGTTTTCAGTTTTTTAAAACAGCTTATTACTGTGAACACAATAAACCCATATGTGTAAAAAACAAATAAAAATGTGAGGAACAGATGACACATACTTTGGCTTGTGCAGATGAGAAGAAAATTAAAAAACCAACTGCCATAAAAATACAGGGCCAGATAATGAAAATAATTCAAATAAAAATGCTTAATGTTCAAGCAATTCTGTGAATCTGATCTTTTAATAACCAGAAATAATTTATGTTACAGAGAAGAGAGGAACATGGAGAAAATAAATTTTGTGGGGAATTTTTAAACAGAGTCTACATTTTAAATAGTGAACAGATTTGGCTGAGCCCCCATCCTTTTTAATCTAGTTCATCTTGTGGAGTTCTTGGAAAAGACGGAAATGGAAGCGTGCAAGGCCAAAGCTGGCAAAGAAATTTCATCTAGAAGCTCTGAGAACCCCTGAAAGTGGAAATCTGCTTCTTTGCCCCTTGGTGTGACTAAGGAATATATTTAGAAATAAGTGTGTGAGTGTGTGTGTCCATATACAGGTTTTAGTAACATACATGTATTTTCCCATTCTGTGAGTTGAGATATATTTAGAAATAAGCGTGTGAGTGAGTGTGTGTGTGTCAATATACAGGTTTTAGTGAACATACATGTATTTTCTTGGTCTGTGAGTTGAGATATATTTAGATATAAGTGTGTGAGTATGTGTGTCAATATACAGGTTTTAGTAACATACATGTATTTTCTCTTTCTGTGAGTTGAGATATATTTAGAAATAAGCGTGTGAGTGAGTGTGTGTGTGTCAATATACAGGTTTTAGTGAATATACATGTATTTTCTTGGTCTGTGAGTTGAGATATATTTAGATATAAGTGTGTGAGTGTGTGTGTCAATATACAGGTTTTAGTAAACATACATGTATTTTCTCTTTCTGTGAGTTGAGATATATTTAGAAATAAGCGTGTGAGTGAGTGTGTGTGTGTCAATATACAGGTTTTAGTGAACATACATGTATTTTCTTGGTCTGTGAGTTGAGATATATTTAGATATAAGTGTGTGAGTGTGCGTGTGTGTCAATATACACGTTTTAGTAAACATACATGTATTTTCTCTTTCTGTGAGTTGAGATATATTTAGAAATAAGCGTGTGAGTGTGTGTGTGTTAATATACAGGTTTTAGTAACATACATGTATTTTCCCATTCTGTGAGTTGAGATATATTTAGAAATAAGCATGTGAGTGAGTGTGTGTGTGTCAATATACAGGTTTTAGTGAACATACACGTATTTTCTCTTTCTGTGAGTTGAGATATATTTAGAAATAATCGTGTGAGTGTGTGTGTGTTAATATACAGGTTTTAGTGAACATACATGTATTTTCTCTTTCTGTGAGTTGAGATATATTTAGAAATAAGCGTGTGAGTGTGTGTGTGTTAATATACAGGTTTTAGTGAACATACATGTATTTTCTCATTCTGTGAGTCGAGAACACCTATAGAAATTTCATTCCAGTAACAAAGAGCACATGGAGCCCTTGACCTTGCTTTCTCACAGCACTGTCAGTAAAGGGTCCAGAGCTCTCTGGAGAAATGGATGGTCCTGGACTGGGAAGGAGGTCCATGAACAGGTGTAAGGAAGCTTTGAAAAACAATCAGCAAAAGACCAGAATGATGGGACTATGTCAGAGGGAAGAACTCTGAGATCACAAATCCATCACCATTTGAAAAACCAAATTAGCATTCATTGGAACAAATCATATAAAATAAATATTGATGGCCCATACAAGTACATATAAATAAATGACAGAATAAATAAATGAGGAGAATAGGAAAGTCTCCTAAATAGAAGAATCCTAAACAACTTCCCTGGGTCTTCTGACCTCAGTGGGATGCAACACAGCCCCACATTCCTTTGGTGTGGGTTACATGTAAGATTTTCCCATAGTAAGAACAAGAAACACTTCCTAATTTTTATTGAGTCTAACTTAAATCCCAGACCTAAGAATAGATGCATATCTTCACACTTGCACAGAAAACCAACTGAAATCACAAGTACAATGACAAAAATCCCTGAACACAATATTGATGGATGACATTCAGCCTCCTTTGAAATATTGAGTTGAGCTGATTCCGGGAACGCCCGTTCTGGCTGCACTGCTGAGCCACTTAGTGTACTATGATGTGTTTCTGTTTTATATTATTTTTTCTTTTCCCCGGGGCAAATAATTACCCCAAATTTTTGTGTATTTGTTTTTTCTTAATTTTATGATTGCATTTTTTCCATTTTCAATCAGCCAAAACCTATTAACAATTTTGAGGTATTGAATAATACCAAATAATTTATAATTCCTTTTTTTTTTTTTTAGATAAAGAATCTCCATTCTATAGGCTCCCATTCTGCTGTTTATTCATTTTGGAGGTTAGTACTCTGTTGTTTTTCTCCTGTTCTGAATTTGCTGTTTCCTTTGACAAATAACCCCAGTATGATGAGAAATGGGTAAGAAAGTCCTATATAGGGCACATTAAAAAAATACTATAAAGCCTTTATCATAGAAATTATAAACATGCATCTATAGATATATTTTAAAAGTCTCAAAGAAATAAAATCATACTTAAGGCTTGGGTTGAAATTTCTAGTGCCAAAATAATACAAGGATTTAAAATGCATTATATTTAAGTTAGATATAAGATAAAATGATTTATTCTGCAAAAACAATTTATATAAATCAGAGTTATTTTAGTATTGACAAAGAAATTGCTGCATGGATCTTAGATTATTATTATATATATTTTTTGAGACAGAGTCTCACTTTGCCTCCCTGGGTAGAGTGCCATGATGTCATTGCAGCTCACAGCAACCTCCAACTCTTGGGCTTGGGCAATCTTCATGCCTCAGTCTCCCAAGCAGCTGGGACTACAGGCGCCGATACTATGCCCATACAGTTTTCCTGTTTTTAGTAGAGATGGGGTCTCGCTCTTGCTCAGGTTGGTCTCCAACACCTAAGCTTAAGCAATCCACTCAGCTCAGCCTCTCAGAGTGCTAGGCTAATAGGCATGAGCCAGTGTGCCTGGCCAATAAAATTATTTTTTAGTGAGAGTGGGAAAAGCCATATTTCTAAATGAAAGCATGCCATAATATGTTATTTAAATACATTTGTGTAATTAATCAATTAATACATTCAATCAAATTTCACAATTTCTCCTCTACTGCCACATTTTTGTTGGCTGAAATCATTTGGGGACTCTTCTCATTTGGTTGTTTTAGCTTTATCTATTGTATTGTATGTGGAAGATGTTTTTGTGGATATGTATTTTTTATTATATAGATACAACAGTTTGCTAGGTGTTTAATTGATTTACTAAATATTTAATTGCCCCCCACACGCATGCATTGGCGTTTCCTTTGGTTACTTCCCTTTAGTTGAACTACCATTGGATCAAAATGTAAGCACAATTTTAATTTGATCTGTAGCGTTGGACCCCTACTAAAAGTGAATTAAGAATCCTGGACAAAACTGTATGGACTAAACCACCCTTGACAAGCTAGGACTTAGGAATAGACAGATGAATGAGAATCTGTTCTTATGCTGAGACAGCTGGCAGGCCTGCACGCAGGTAAGCACAGCTGATTCTCCTCATCCCCGCACTTCTTCAGAGTTGCTGAGGACAGTGAAGTAGCAAATGTGAGGCCGTCACTGCTCATGGATTAGGTTCTTCCAAGCACCTGGTCACATTTTTATCCATCGGTCAATATACAACCTTGTTTTATATGTGTTCCTGTTTGAAGATGCCTTATTCAATGTATTTTGTTAATGCATTATCATTGAATGCAGGGCTAGCAGCTTTATTACTCACACAGAAAACAGGACTAGTATACCTGGAGAAAAGTCAATACAAATTTACAAATTGAATCACAAACATTTTTTAAAAGATAGAAAGTATAAGGCTTATGTAGGAGCACAGCAAAACAGCCTAACACACCTGCAATTTGGGTTCAAGAGAGGAGGATAAAGTTAGGAGAGGCAATGGCTACGATGTCTAATGTTGGTTTAAGACTCAAGAAACAAGTCACAAGCAGCATTAATAAAATAAAACCGTATGTAGAAACATCATAGGTTTAGGCACATTGCTGAAAACCGAAGACAAAATCTTTTTTTTTTTTGGTTTTTGGCCGGGGCTAGGTTTGAACCTGCCACCTCCGGCATGTGGGACTGGTGCCCTACCCCTTGAGCCACAGGCACCACCCCGAAGATAAAATCTTAAAGAGAGCAGAAGGTCCTATTATTTTCAAGGACCAATAATAAGTGATGGTTGATTTTTCAGTAGAAAAATGAAGCCAGAATGCAATGTTATGAAATGACATAGAAACTAGAATTGCGGCAATTTGGATGTTGGTTTTCATTGGATAACCTTTTTCTTGAGTAAGGGTCACATTTGTTTGGCCCTTTTTCTGTCTAGTTTTGATTTTAGAGTAGGAGTTAAGTATTATACATTGTAGAAACTCTGGATTTTGTTCTATTTCTCTGCAGAGTGTTGTTTCTATTTAAGCCCCCAGATAAATTACTGACTGAACACTATAAACTCATGCAGGCTTGGTTTTACACTTTGTAACAGTAGCCCAAGATTTCCCAATCCCCTCTAATTGGTCACCTCACAACTTCTGAACTTGGAACATTTTGTGGTCCTCATCAGAATGTTCTTCTAGTAAAGCAGAAGACTTTTCAAGGTAGCGTACAATGGGCTTTCTCCAAAAGACACAACCTTTGCTTTTTATCCTGTCATCTTCCAGGGGGTGTTACAGGGCATTAAGCAGGTCCCCTACCCTGCCTAGACCAGAGCTAATACCTTCAACCCTGCTCAGCCCCCACAATCTCTGCCCCTCTGCCCACCCCAGAGAAACTGCTCTGTTCAGGATCGTTCTGCTCTATTCCGGATAGTTTACTGCAAATGCAGTAAAACCCTCTCAGACAAGGACTCACAGGAACTCCAGGTGAACTGCTGGGGCCTCTGGATGTGTGGTCTAACCCTGTGTATTCCAGCTCAAATTTTGTTCCCATTCTCTGCTCAGTGGCTTCACAAAGCTGCTGTTGGGTCCACACACCTTGAGGGTCTGTGGTCAGGAAATTCTCCCCATCAGAGAGCTGCTGTGTGTGTTCTCATGGGTGGTTTCTTTGTTTTCTCTGCCACATGTTCTCACACACCCAGAATGGGAAACACACCCAGTTCTGGTTGTCCTTGTTTCCAGGAGGAGCTAATCCACAATGGCAGTGCTGAGACTACCAACAAAAAGCCAAAAAGCCAGCTGGGGAGACCATGCTCCCCATACGAGGGTGAAGACAACAGCATTTTTAGAGAAACAAAAGCTAAGAGACCTTGTTTCCAGCAGAACTGCTCTGTGAGAACGGCCCCAGGAGATGAACTGACCTGGGTGGAAGGTGAGCACTGCCGAGAAGCCCTGGCAGTGGAGACTTCTGGAAATGTGTCACTCCAGATGACCAGTGTGGCGCAGCACGCCCAGGCCTACCCCTCCACAAGCTCTTCATCTCCCCTGTGCTTAATTGTGTTATGGGTGCATTATTAACAGCATCCAATAACAAGATGGTTAGATTTCCCATGCCTGCATTTTTACGGTCTTGTGGTGGCTCCGTCACAGCCTTTGATGACACGAGCTGTCAGGGCGCTGCGGTCACTCTGCCCAAAGAGTGGCTGAGGGAGGCACAGACAGAAGAGTGTCGGACCCGAGAGAGCTCAGCTCTGACTGAGGCCTGGGGTTAATCAACGCTCTCCGTGCCCTGTGAAATGTCCCGCCCGACGCTACGGCGTGCTATCTTGAGACTGGGGGGCGTCTGTCCTGTGGGGACACCCTTTGGGAGAGAAGGCCACAGAGGACACACCACAGCCATGGCTATAAGATTCACTCATTCAGAGATGCTTCCTCGAGAAAGAAGGGCTTTGGTCCCTCGCGAAAAGCCAGGTGGAAAGGGGTGGGGTGAGCAGAGGTGGGGAGGGGAGATAAGTGGGTTCTGGGGATCCAGCCTGCAGCGTGGTCACAACCGTTCATGATACTGCATGGTATACTTAAATTTGGTGAAAGAGTAGATTTAAGCGTCTGCTGCGCAACACAAAAAGGGAGCTGTGAGGTGATGGGTGAATTAATTAGCATCATGGAAATCACTGCACAATGTACACTTACACCAAACATCGTCTTACACGCCCTGAGTACACACGGCTTTTATTTGTCAACTTCTACCTCAAAAAAGATAAAAAGACAATATGTACTCAGTGCTAATTTTATTGAAACATTATTTAACAATGTTTTCAGGTTAATACCTCTGAACTCGTAACAGCTTACAGTTGCTTCACATTTGAACATTTTATCAAATATAACTTCATACCAATTTAATTTTTACAAATGTGATTTTTATAATAGTATGTAAAACTTTAGCCGTGTAGTATTTTCCTTTATTATGCTGAACAATAAAATTGATCACAGTCAAGGAGGGGAAATGTGTTTGTGATATTTCGTGATGCTTTGGAAGAATTAAAATTCCTAAGCTGCCACCGTTGTATTTCCAGGTAACTGGCATTTTAGGCTGTCAAAAGTATGTGTCTTTTCTACACACCTAGGTATCTTTGGGTCACCAGGTCCTTTGAAAGTAAATGTCAACTGGTGCTAATTAGGCAGGTGCTAGAGTCACAGACTTAACCCAGCCAGCTTCTGGCTCTGTCCCCCTCAGGGACAGTCGCCTAATCTGACCCATCTGTCCCTGTCCTCACCACAAGCGGGGCGTGTTTGGTTCATAAGGAAATTGCTCAAAAAATGATAGTTTGGAGTTCACCCAACCCCCAATCAGCGTTCAGCACCAGCATCACATGTGGGGGTGGGAGGACGGTCCGTGGTCACCAGAGTGATTGATGCCAGGAAAGACCTGAATCAACTCCGCCATCTCTTCTGAAAGTCACGCTGCTAGCAAATGGAAAAATGAGTGAGGTGCTGGACCCATGTACTGAAGGTGGTGAGTTCAAACCCAACCCCGGCCAAACTGCAACAATAAAAAACTTAAAAAAAAATTCTTAAAAAAAAAGAAAAATGAGAACCAATTGAAAGGCAGGGAACAGGGCACTGTAGGGGCTGCCCGCACTCTCTGGCCACAGGGCCAGTTTTCATTTACTGCATCACAATGCACTAAGACCTTCCCCCACTACCATGCCGCACCACGCAGGTGGGAGTACATGCACCAGGACCCTTGCAGCCATGAATTTCCCCAGCAAACCACAATTACAGACCGTGGTGCATAATCTGAGGCAGCTTCATAGCGGAGGAATTCTTGAAGGAATGCCTACAATTACACCTGTGCCTCCTTAGCTAAATTGAATTTGCCACCTCAGAAGGGGAGGGAAACAGACTTGAGAGCTTCTCCCTTAGAGTCCAGGGCAAGCGCAGGGAACGCCTGTCAGACTGGAAACGTCCAAGCTTCTCCCACACATGGACAAAACAGAACAGAGATGCAAGGCTGTTCCAGCCCACAAATGTTGAGACTTCAGTTCGTTGGTGGAATAATGGATTAATGGTCATTAGAACAAGTTGTGCTAAAACTTTTGTTATGTAAGTAGCAGAAAAACTGCTACTTACATAACAAAAGTAACTATGTATTCAGTGGTGTCTGCAGTGGTGTAACAGATTGAATCTACCTCTGCTGATATGACAATGTAAAAGAAATGTAATTTCATTTTAGAAACTGCACCACTTGGCTGATTCCCATGGTGTGAGCCACTCCATCCAGGCGGTGAGAAGGTAATTGCGGCCAGCTCAGGACAGGGGTCCTCAAACTTTTTAAACAGGGGGCCAGTTCACTGTCCCTCAGACCGTTGGAGGGCCAGACTATAGTTAGAAAACAAAAACAAACAAAAAAACCAACTATGAACAAACTCCTATGCACACTGCACATATCTTATTTTGAAGTAAAAATCAAAACACGAACAAATACAATCACACCGCCTCATGTGGCCTGCGGGCCGCAGTTTGGGGACTCCTGGCCTGGATGTTGCAGTGAGAACAGGTGGGCAGGGGTCGGTGGACGGTCGGCCCGTCTTAGTACTGAGGTTTGTCTCTGTGGTCTGGGCTGAGACTTGGTTACACAGCTGGCCTGTTGGTGGTTGCCCCTAAAAATGCCAAGAAAATGAAATAGTCAAGAGCTACAAGACCCTATCCTGGGGGACTGTCACTGTCCACATCTGCTCTGTAGCTCTGAGCTAGGGTGGACTTGAAGCTTTTGCTGTGTTCCCAGGTCTGGTTTTCCTGACATTGGGGCATCTGGCCCTGTGTGAATCAGAATTCTGAACCTGGCTCTCAGTGCCCTTCTGTCTAACAAAGTGGGTATAATGTTTGTCTCACGTGACATACATTTATGATTATTCTAAAAATAATTGATATGAAATTAGTATATATAAAAAAAGTCTTTGTGTGAATATTTTGTGTGACAATTAACATTCACTGACACACGTATTGGCAGGTGCCTGGGGCTGTTCTCAATATACTCATTCATAAAAGTGTAAAATCACCAGACAGACATGGCCCTTATACATGTATATAAGCAAGGTTTAATCTCCCTAAATCAAACTTGGCGATTTCATGTGGGTAAGAGCTGTCTAAAGACTGAGCTTGTGCTGGCTTTTAGAATATTGTCAGGAAAATTACATCAGCGAGGCGCGGAAGCGTTTATCAACCTTACCCCGGTTTTGGCTTAAGGACAGTCAGCCTCTTGCTGAGTTCACCCAAGCTCAGGACCCCACAGTGACATTCCGGGGTGTCTCCTTAACACAAGGTGGAGCATCTATGAGACATATCTGGGTTCACACGGACCAGCCCCTTCACATGGAATTGTCAAGAGGCTGCAGCACACCACAAAAGGTGTGGTGAGTCCAGCAAAAGCTTTATTTCAAATTGTGGGTCATTCTTCACAATAGCACTCACATCTGCTGGAAAAGAGTGGTGTCTACAGAGTTGGCTTCCTTGGCGGCAGCCAGAATGCTGCCTGTGTGGACATCGCCGGTCCTGCAACCTCACGCCTTTCTCACCACCACCAGACCAGGGTGGCCCAGTGTTCTGAGCAAGCCAGGTGTGTACTATGCTGTCCATACCTGTGTGTCCACTCTCTGAGATGCAGGATGTGGGAGCAGGTGGAGGAAAGATGGCAGATAGCTGTGCCCCAAGAGAGCCGTGTTCTTCGCCCTGTCCATAATTTCTAAACTTATTATTCATAAGAGCTCCAAACCCCACATCAGCAGAGAGGGCTACTGCTGTTCTTCTCGGGACTTCCAGGCAGGGCACACCCTGCCTCCTTATCTGGAACCACCAGCTCCATGGAGTTGTGGGGACCACAGTTGCATCACATGGGCCTTGGCCTGCAGCGTGTGGCAGGTACCTGATGGAGGTGGGTGTTCCTGCGGCTGGGGGAATGTGGGGGTGTTTGACTGAGGCTGATGGTCGGGGTGACTGTACGATGACCTTCACCCCCTGTGGCGGTGGTTCAAACCCATCCCTTTGTGGATCTTTTGGAAACAAGTCCAAGGAGAAGCAAGGTAAGGGGAAGTCAAGTCACCAGTGGAAAGTAGATGAACTTGACATGCATTGGTCCCACAAGCAGAACAAGGACTGTGCGCAGGACCAGGGAGCTGCTGACACAACTGGACAGGATAAACCCAGGACATTGTAAGGAGCTTGGCCAGGTCCCGCCACGGACACCTGCCACGTGCCGGGGCGGAGCTGTCCATTTTCTGTGTGTAATCTCCTATGATCTCCACAGTGACCACTGAAGCCTGGTGGGAGTGGCCGCCACTCATCTGGAGGACAGGACTTTACTAATTGCTGTCATCTCACAAAGTAGCCACATAACTAGCCATAACCGAGGAACAAACAGATGCATCACTCGGGTAGTGGTTCCTTTTTGCTGACTTAGCACCCAAAGACACAAGGTCTAGGTAGGACCAGGTGCACCTGGGAGGCGGGGCCTGGGCTGCTTTGCTGGGGGCTTTGGAGTTCATCTTCTCAGATGTGGTCCAAACACCTGCCTCTGTTGGATTCTTGGTATGTAGAATGGAAAAACAAAAGAAAGCAATGCCAGCAATGACTGACCCAGACAGGAGGGGAGTGATGGGAATGGGCAGGTGGGGCTGGCTTTGGTGGTGCTGTATGGAAGCCACAGCCTCCCAAAGGCATCTGCAGACACACAGCTGGCAACTCATGCTTAGCTTGTAATTGGTTCTCAAACTGTGAGGTAAGCTCCCCATCTCTCCTGGATGAGAGAGAGCTGTGTCTTTCATCAGGCTCTGTGCTCTTTCTACTTTTCATTATCCAATGGAAATGAAAGTGAAAAAGGAGCTTCCTGCCCAGAGCTGATAAAGAAACTAGGGCACAGAATCATCTGGGACGTTCACCCTCAACCACATCCATCTCATGTTTCTGAACAGAAACAAAAATTCATGGTTAAAAATTGCCCGTTCTTCCCAGTGTTTACAGAAACCAGACTATCTGGTGAGCGTCTAAAGCCAGGCTCCTGCTGCGCCATCCTCCCTGGAGGGGCCACCATCCTGACGAGTAGACCGCGAGAAGGGAAACCCACTTCCCAAATCCGTGTGGCTCCGAGGAACCGGAGGACGAGGCTGCGAGTCGGAGCCCTCCCCTGCCCTGAGGTGCACACACGTGTTCCGGGCAGTGTTTCCAGGGGCTCCGCAGCTCCTGTGTGTGGGACATGCAGATGGGCCCAGCTACCTCTCCAGGGGGGCGGGGCCCGCCTTCCTTCTGGCTGTCCCCAGATGCGGCCCTGACAGGCAGCCTCTGTCCCTGGGATTAAGGAGTTAAAACTTGACATCTTTTTAGTATTTTAGGTTTATTTTCTTTATCAGCTGCTTTCATGCTCAGAGTCCTCTTGCCACAATATTGTTTTAAAAGTACACTTGTCAGGGTCCATTTGCGACCAGCTACCTTGATGGTGACATCAGCCATGCCTGTGGCTTTACCTTTTGACCTTACGAAGGCAGCAGATGGGTCCAGTAATAAATCCCAATTATTAGTGAAGGAGCCAATAGCTTGGAAAGACAGGAATAAAAGTCAGACAGTTTTACACAGGGATTCTTGTTATCTGCTGTGACATGGAGCCTGCCAAGGAGGGGGGCGGCGGGGGCAGCTACTTCTCTTCCACCTGTCCACCCTCGCTCCCTCCACCACTTCTTCCCATCGCCCCTTTCCCTCTCTCCCTTTCTTGCTCTTTCCTTCCAACAGCTGCTATTTCACAAATCCATGGATGCCAACTTCTTACCAAACTGCTACTGCTGTGCTGTGTGTTCTGGTCAGATCCCACAACCTCTCTGTTCCATGACCATTATCAATTCCTGATACTTCAGAAATAGAATATGCATTAGAGAAATACATCTGCAGCATGATTCAGGCTCTTTTAAGAAATGTAGGAAGTTTTGTCTGGCCTTCCTCCCTCCTTCCATCCCTCCCTCCCTCCCTTTTCCTCTTTCCTTCTTTCCTTCCTACTGTGAAACACCCAAGCACCTACTCCCAGCTCAGCAGACAGTGCAGGGGGTCACAGAGGAAGGTGTGAATGTCAGCTCACATGACAGGATTCTTACTTTAGAAATTCTCAGAGATTGGGTGGTGCCTGTGGCTCAAAGGAGTTGGGCGCCGGCCCCATATGCCAGAGGTGGTGGGTTCAAACCCAGTCCGGGCCAAAACAACAACAACAACAACAAAAAATTCTCAGAGATAAATAGAGATGTATGTTCCGCACCACCAGTGAACAAGATATATATATTAAGAATTGCAATTTCACATGTGTTTATAAATTTTGAAATTTTATGATAATTTATAAAAATTTCATAAATGAACAACAGGTGTCTAAAAAAAATTAAGAGCTATTATTGACATGGACTTGTCACATTCTCTTTCCAGAGTGGTCTAACCTCATAGGAAGTTCAGTCTGTGTCCTAGCTTTTCTGAAACTTGATGGGAAAGGATTTCTGAGTATATTTGTAAAGGATTTTGAAAACTCAAAAAGTAAGATTACTTTGCTGTTGAATTTCTTATTAAACTAATAATAGTTTTGGTATTACAACTACAAAACTACTTTAAGTTTTAGCCCTATAGCTTCAATAAGGTAAAATAGCAGCTTTCAACAAAATTATTTATCTAGGCATTAAAATATATGTAGCATATACAGAGACAGGTGCACAGAGGAAGTGGAGCTCAGGTGACAAAGGATGACTCTCCTCCACTAAAGGAATGGAGCCATCCCTTGGGGAAGAATATGTGTTATTTGGCAATTACGATCTGGAATCACATTTCAAAAAAAGTTCTTATCACAAAATTATTTTTCCTCCTTAATATAAAGTTAACTTCTAAATGAAAAAAAGTTAAAAAATAGAATGTTATTTTAGCATCACAAATTGTCCTTAGTTTACAAAATATTTTTCACAGTGTATTTTTATGCATTTTCTTTCCTAATTTTCAAACTTAGCAAGAGGATTACATGGTTTCCTTAAATATCATGTCCGTTAGGCTTGTTAAAAAACCCTTTGTGGATATTAAATTGATAAATCAATTAATGTGATTGAGCCAAGGAAAAACCTCAGAAGGATGTTTCATAACTGAAACCAGTGGGGGAAACCGTCATTTTTAAATGGAAGAAATGGTGTAATAAAGTAAAATATGCAAACAAAAACTTGGTTATTCACTCATAGGTGTGTGAGAGAAATTTAGATTAGAAATGGTGCACCGTGGAATCACGAGTTTTCCTTTGTCAGCCTAGAGTTGCATACACTGTTCTAATTCTTGTCTAAAAACCAAAAACTCACTGGTTTGCAGAAAGCAGTGTGTGCACACGAGTGTGCAGCATGTGCATATGCGAATGTGAGCCTCTGTTAGTGTTCCGTGCGTGTTTGTGGGTGGGTACGTTGGTGTGTGCACTGTGTGCCAGTGTGTTTGTGTGTGTTTAAATGGATGAGCTTTTTTGTGTAAATAGGCAGTACTATTTTTTTTTTTTTTAACATATCCAGGTGTTTGAGGTGTTTGGGTGATTTTTTTTCCCCTTTGTAGAAACAGAAACAGCAAACCACCCAAGGGCTAGTGTACTAATTATCAGTGGCTGCGCAAGCCTCCCAGAAGCATCTCTTCCATAACCCCTGGAAAAATTGTGACATATTATAAACTGTTTGAATTAGCGCAAATCAGTAAACAACAAATTGGTGCCAGCCAGTAAGTGCCGAGTGCAATGCATACTAAGTGACTTGGTTCAGCAGCGCCAAAATTAACCACAAAGCATGATCAATTTAATTCAATTCCAAGTATTTATGAGTTCCCCAAATATAAAAGACAATGCAGTAGGTGTCTCAGGGATCATGGGGAAACACAGGTCTACGTGCTGCTCTCGTGTCCAGCGCAGTTGCAAGCGTGTGTGAAGTAACAGACAACACATGAAGAAGCATAAAGAAATATCAATATAAACACAGCAATTCTTATTTAGGAATAGCAGCTAAAACCAAAACACACAGACGGCCAAGCTAGCTTATTTATAACAAACATCCTCTCTAGACGACACAAATAGAACACTCAGTAAATAGCTACCTCCGACATTCGTAAGACATCTATGTCACTCGCTAAAAAAAGTTTCTTCAATATTTAAATTTACAATGATGCGTAAGCTTTCTTGTACTGATAGATAGCAAAGCATTCTAACCAAATATTCATTATTTTTAATGTTACCACAACTTCAGATACGTTTCAGATTTATTTGATTATTTTTAATAAATGTTATTTGGCTTAAATGTATCTGGAAAGATTCTACTGTGCAATGAACTATAACTTGGAAAGAACAGTGTCCATCAGGTTTTCTGGTAATGAGGTTGCTACAGTCTGGTGATGAAAGGCACTCAATCTGCTGCATAACACTTTTAATTTCTTGGAACAAAACATGGAAGAGGGAAGAAATATTCTCTGACTTCTGGGCAGGCTTAGAAGGGGAATAATTAAACTTTTTTGATCATTTTTTGGCTGGGGCTGGGTTTGAACTTGCCACCTCCAGCATATAGGGCCAGCGGCCTACTCCTTTGAGCCACAGGCACCACGCTAGGCCTGTTCTTTTCAAAGTATTGCAATCCTTTGACATCAACAAAAAACATTCCCATCTCTTTGTCTCTTGTGTGAATATTTGTATAATGCTGGTAAGGGGGGAAAGTTTGGAAAAATTTTAGCTAAACAGATAAATTAATAAGTAATGTTACAGTATGTCAAGTGATAAATGAATATCACTTGATAATCATTTATCAAGTGATAAATGAATATCAGTAAAGAAAAGATGAGAGTATTTTTATTTTATTTTTTTGAGAGAGTTTTTAAAGAGTAAATCTTACTTTACTTTGTTAAAAAAAATGTTGGTATGCATGAAATAAAATCTTTTTTTTTTCAACTTTGAAAGGCTTGGGAGAATATGAATATTTCAGCAGGGAAGGAGTCATCGGTACTTTGGAACCCACAAGGTCTGTGCGTCTGTAAAGATTTATAGTGCTTAAGAGATGGTGGTACCAGACATATGGTTTAATCATGATGTATTTAAGCTTTCTCTTATCTGCTTAAGAATTCATTTTTCCTCTAATTTGATCCATTGTTACTCTAGTTTGAGTCATTTTGCTTATCCTAAAGGCAAAAGATATTTATACATATTAATATAGAAAATACAGTTTTTCAAAAGTGCCCTGAACTGCAATCAGGACTCAGCTGGGCTGCGAGCCGACTGTCACGGCCACCGCCGGGCCTGGACTGCACAGGGCGGAG
The DNA here is from genome assembly GCF_027406575.1 of Nycticebus coucang. Taxonomy (NCBI): domain Eukaryota; kingdom Metazoa; phylum Chordata; class Mammalia; order Primates; family Lorisidae; genus Nycticebus; species Nycticebus coucang. Next base: position 70,946,957 of record NC_069798.1, on the reverse strand, counting down.
CCTCCCTGGCCCCTCATTTATAGCAAGTGTGTAATCCTAAGAGGCAGATAATGAAAATGGTAGAAGGAACGTGTGATTCATATCTTGACATTATTACGTCTGTGTCTGTGCAGCCCCCTTCATTTTCCTTAAACTCTGCCTCATCACCAGCCCTGACAAGCCCTTTATTTTTGGAATAGATTGAAGTGAGTGATAGGAACTCAGATGAAACAAAGTTGCCAGGATTTCATGATACTCTGCTGAGCTTTGGTGTAAACGTGGTCTCTGTCGTAAACACAGACTCTGCTCATGAAGGTATTTGGGGACAGTCAGAACCGGACACAGAGACAAAGCATCAGCACAGGCTCCCGGTCCCCAACCAGCTCAGGAAACACAGTGGCTGTGCAAAGAACAAGCTCACTCTCCAGCCAAGTTGTCCACACTTCAGTGAAGATGCAGCAGGTCCTGGAGCCCACAGGATAGGGGCTGGCTTTACATCAGACAGCCCACTGGGCAACCACACGTGGAAGGCACATGCATTTCTGTTTGGGAACTAGAAGGCATCAATGACAAGTTGTGTGACGCCAGGAAGTCTGCGTCCATTTGCTGGACCCTATGGTGTTTCTCCAGAGTGCCTGTGTCATATGGCTCAGCCACCATGTCCAAATGTCCCTTGCAACTCTGCAGGGTTTTATAGCTCAAAATGTCATGTCCACACTGTTTAAACCTGCTGATGAAGTGGTTGTAGTATCTGTTGTGAAACAGGGCAGAATGTGGCAGAGGGCCGAACGCAGGAGGTGCCTAAGAAGACTGGCCTGACGCTTCCCTCCAGGGCCATGGACGCCCCTCTGCAGCCACACAGCAGGGTCGGGAACTCTCCCCAAGACCAAGGTTGTGAGACCAGGGTTACCAGGATAGTCCCAGGTGGCCAAATGGGATGAAGAGAGGTGTGAGCTGAGAATGGAACCACAGGGCACACAGCATTTAAGAAACAGGAGGATCTGCCAGAGTGGGGTTCACCCTACACCTGGGCTGAACGTACCGGAGCCCCGAGGCTGGCGTGTGTCTGCCTGTGATCAGAGCTGCACCTTCCACATACAGATGTTGGCCCATTTCTCCACTGCGAGAGTTGCACCAACTGATTCTGAGGCCAAAGATACAATTTAGAACATAGTCAGGCCTCTACAGTTAAAAGTGATCTGTTTGCAGTATCTGCTCCACTCCCACTTCCTGTCTGGGCCCCACACTGACCCTTGCCCCCGGGCCCAGCTGCCCAGCTCGAGGTCCACTTGCTGTGACTCTCCTCTATGCCCCAGGGAGACTCAGCCTAGATGCTGCATCTCTGAGATCCTTACGAGAAGTTCTAGACAGTTGGAGGTTCTTCCTACATTCTGTCCCTATCAATGTCACCATTCTAAGGACTTCTCATCCGGCCTCCCACAGCACAGGGCAGCGGCAAGGTCACAGGGTCTTTCCCTGTGGTGCCTGTGCACGGTGACCATGACGGGGACAGCCCCAGCTCACTCATACCTGTTCTTGTGCTCCCTGGACAAATCAAAGAGCTTCACTTACATTAACTCATTTAATCAATATGTGATTAATTTCACCACTTGATAAATGCAGTACCTGAAGGCTAGTGGACATTCGGGGATGTTTGGGATGGATGATTATACAAAATAATTAAGTCCGATAGGGTTTGTAAAATTCAAAGACACTAGCTGCCTTTAAAAACAGAAATCCTACAATGTAGATATTTTCTCCTTTAATAAAACTTAACTATAGAAGGTGTCAAAAATGTATACACAGTTTAAGAAAGGGAGAAACTGTATTAAATTTGTAATACTCAAATCACATTTGACTTCTGCAATTACGAGAGGTGCTTAACACGACTTGTGTTCATCTTTCATTATCAATGCATATTGAGGAATACAATTCTCATATAGTTCTTTTCCTTTCTTTTTTTTTGAGACAGAGTCTCACTTTATGGCCCTCAGTAGAGTGCCGTGGCATCACACAGTTCACAGTAACCTCCAACTCCTGGGCTTAAGCGATTCTCTTGCCTCAGCCTCCTGAGTAGCTGGGACTACAGGCACCGGCCGCAATGCCCGGCTGTTTTTTTTTTTGGTTGCAGTTCAGCCGGGGCTGGGTTTGAACCCGCCACCCTCGGTATATATGTGTGCACATTTTTGGGCACCCTCTGTACATAAAAATGAAAAGCCAACCCACTGAGGCGAACCCATCACAAGCAGAATCAGTAGGATTAGAATCATGCTCTAGCATAAGACACTTAGGGGCCTGTGTATAGCGTGTGTGCATGCAGGGAAAGGAATACAGACTTGAAGAGGAGAATATTCCTCCAGAGAGAACCAAGAGACAATAAGAAAGGGTTGTTGAATTCCAGAAGCCCAGAATTCTGGGCTGGCTGGACACTCACAGTTGGGCTACATTGTAAACCTGCTGCCAGGACCAGGCTTGACATTAATTCCCTGCTACACAGTGTGATGACGACCGGACATTGGAAAGAGCTTCACCCTTTAGAAACAGCTGCCAGTGAAGAGGATTACCTGGGTGAAGATCAAGCAGCTATTTTGTAAATCAAAACTATTGTAGATGTTTTAAGAATGTACCCTTCAATTGCAGAGTAATCCTTGCAAATTTTTTTTACTAAAATTATATAAATGTGTTCAGCATTTAAAGTTTTGTAAAGAAACAAGTTTTGCACCTAAATTGATGTAAATATATACGTTAGCTGAGGTGGGACACTGCAATCAAATATCAATTAGGAGTGAATCTGTTCATTCAATTTTTCATCTCTCTCTCCAAAGATGGAACATCTCACCATGCAGACAGACTATGGGCCAGTGTGTTATTTGAATCTTTGGCCACTGAAGTTTTTAATAGATTTCCTCCCTTCTTTTTTTTTTTTTTTTTGTAGAGACAGAGTCTCACTTCACCACCTTCGGTAGAGTGCCATGATGTCACAGGACTCACAGCAACCTCTAGCTCTTGGGCTTCTGCGATTGTCCTGCCTCAGCCTCCCAAGCAGCTGGGACTACAGGCGCCCACCACAACGCCTGGCTATTTTTTGGTTGCAGTTCAGCCAGGGCTGGGTTTGAACCCGCCACCCTCGGTATATGGGGCTGGCACCCTACTCACTGAGCCACAGGTGCCACCCAATAGATTTCCTCCCTTTGACAAAGAATTTTTGATTTCATGAGACAAAATTACTGTAATGAAAATATCTAAGACTTTATAGGTATTTATAGATGGACAAAGCAACTTAGCAGGAACTCTACAGGCTTTAAGGAGAGCTTGTGTAGAGGGCAAGTTAAGATAGATGACCCAGGTCCCCGGCTCTTTAGACAATCTCTGAGCAAGGACGGGGCCTGAGATGCCTCCACTAACATCTGGGAAGTCCCCTGCCCCTCACGGGGTCACTGCTCCCATCAGACACTTTTAGGAACATGTCCACGTCCAAGGTGCCGCCTGGGATATTTGTCCAAATCCTGTGAGTTCTGAGTCGGACGCCAGATGCACGTGGACCGCTGAGTCTGAGGAGTGATGAGGGATGTGCTCACTATGTTCTTCAGCTACATCTCAGTTTATCATTCCTGCATTTCCTTAAGTGGCTTCGGTATTGACAGATTGATTTCAAACTCATTTTATGAATATCTTGCTGTTTAATTAGGTTGCCATCCAGGAGCTGCCGTCCTGCTTTTCACAAACAATAGGAGCTGCTGTGGCCGGGGAAGAGGCCATTCTAAGCTCTGAGCGCCCACTCTAGACACCGTTGATCAAAAGCCAGAGACAGCCCGCCGGCCACCACGGACCGGTTCTCATGGCCGGCCCATCAATTAGGAGCAAATGGCCAAGCAGGGAGGGTTTCCGATCATCTGAGTAAGTGACGGGGACAGATAAATGAAGTTTACTAAATCACGATGAGGCACGTTTCTGAGGCCGCGTTAGCCTTGCTCTCGATTGGAGCATGGAAATAAAATTGATCAACTCGTTCTGATTCAGCAGCAAAGGGCCACAGGAGAGGTCACCTGTCCTTTAGTTAGTGACATGTTTTAAAATGATAGGACAAGAACAATGTGACCTCTGGTCTGTCATTCTAGGTGAGTTTTGGTTGTTGACTGTTCTCTCTTCTGCCCTTTCCTCTGACAATATTCTGAGCATGAACGTGGACAAAGGTTCTATGTTTTCTGTCCCATGAAGTTTCCAAAATGATCTTTGTTTGGCTTAAAATAAAAAGCCCTCTCCTCATGCAAGGGTGAGGTTTCCTGTACATATTTTAACGCTGGACACTTGGGCATCTCCTGTGGAGTGATGAGAAGAGTCTGTGCCTGGTCATGTGGAAGCCCGGCCACGGGAGCAGCTTGGTGTCAGGAGAAGCAACTCCTGGTCCCCTGAGGGTCCCACCTTCCTGGAAGGTGTCACTGGGAGAGCTCGAGAAGCCAACCTTGGAAAGAAAGGCGCAGAGAAGGACGGACCACCAGGCCCACATGCTTCCCTGGGTCTGGCCAGGGTACTTGGGAAGCAGAAGGCAAAGCTGTCGATCCCCCGCCCCGTGCACAGCGTGCAGGAGCCTGTCAGAGTCATGTTCTCTGCATGCTGGGTGGTCCTTGGTGGTAGGCAGGAAAGTAGGGGGTTGAGAGCATTTAGGTCAGAGATTGTCCTCTTGCTGGAAAAGCCAGGAGATGAGCTTTCTTGGGCTCAGAGATTTGAGAAGAGGACACCTTGGTCTTGGTGTACATCATTCAGCCAGGGCCTGGACCAGCGAGGCCCGGGAGCCCGGCCTGCCTGCCGCCCCTGCCCCCCACAGCACGTCACTTGGCACCCAGGTGACTGAAGTTATCAGGGACAGGTGTTTGGCCTGGTGTCTCGCTCAGAATTTGTCTTCCTGCTCAAGCCTGGAAAGACCAAACCTACAATTTCCCCCACTTCAGAAGCTGAGAACTCAAGTTGGAGAATAGACTTCCATAGCAGCAGAACTGCAAAAATTTCCATAGACAGACCCTGGGCGAGGGCCCCTGGCTGAGTCCCCACCCTGCAGGAAGCTGTGAGGTGTGTGCATAGGGCAGAGTCAGTGTGGGTGCTCTGGGTTCGCGGCCAACAGTGAGGCAGTCATAGACACCAGGTCGAGGCAGAATGGGGGTCTGGGATGAGGCCAGCATGAGCTGGCCCTCCTTCCCTTTCGTCCTAGGGTTTATGATTCTCTGGAGATGGACATCATCTCTCCTGGACCACTCTGTGGCCACGGCCAAGGCCAAAATGCAGGTGGAGTCACTATGAGTCATTCCGTGTCTGGGCAGGTGCTGGTCGGACGTTCCCTACTCAGTGTCCCGTCCCTGGACATTGTCAGGATAGCAGAGCTGGACTTTCCTGCTAGGAAGACGGGAAGGGGGCTGGAGCCTTGGTCTTGCTGCTTCAGTTTCCTGTTCCAAGTATTCAGTGCTTCTGCCTAAGTTTTTTCATTATTTCCTCAAGTGATTTCTCCCCTGGACCACAGGCCCAGAACTTGAGCTGGACACTGCTGTACAGTTCTCCCTAGGAAGACATGGGACGGCGCCATCTACAATGCTCTGGCGGACTTTACTCATACCCTGGAGGATGCTCTGGGGCTCAGGACGAGATCCTCCTTGCAGGCTGAGGAGCCATCACAAAGTCCTGGGTCAGAAGTTCCCTGGAACAGAGGAACTACTAGACCCATCCAATCCGATTTACAGTTACAATAAAAATCAGAGCACAAAGTAAGCAACTTGGGGAGGACATATGGCCCATAATTAGGCATCTAGGGACCCATTTCTCATCTGAGCACAGGACGTCAACCCAGGAGTCCTCAGTCTTGCAGTAAGCAGGGGGAGCCCAGAGCCCGAGGGCCTGTGACTCTGGGCCCATGGTGCCCACGTGTGCTCTACCTTCTGAGCCCACGGTGCTCACGTGTACTGTACCTTCTGAGCCCATGGTGCTCACATGTGTGCTGTACCGTCTGAGCCCATGTTGCACATGTGTGCTGTAATGTCCAAGCTCATGGTGTACATGTGTGTACTGTACCGTCTGAGCCTATGGTGCACATGTGTGCTGTACTGTCTGAGCTCATGGTGTACATGTGTGCTGTACTGTCTGAGCTCATGGTGTACATGTGTGTGCTGTACTGCCTGAGCCCATGGTGCACATGTGTGCTGTACTGTCTGAGCTCATGGTGCACATGTGGGTTTTAATGTCTGAGCCCATGGTGCACATGTGTGCTGTACTGTCTGAGCTCATGGTGTACATGTGTGCTGTACTGTCCGAGCCCATGGTGCACATGTGTGCTGTACTGTCTGAGTTCATGGTGTACATGTGTGCTGTACTGTCCGAGCTCATGGTGTACATGTGTGCTGTAATGTCTGAGCTCATGGTGTACATGTGTGTGCTGTACCATCTGAGCCCATGGTGTACATGTGTGCTGTACTGTCTGAGTTCATGGTGTACATGTGTGCTGTACTGTCCGAGCTCATGGTGTACATGTGTGCTGTAATGTCAGAGCTCATGGTGTACATGTGTGTGCTGTACCATCTGAGCCCATGGTGCACATGTGTGCTGTACTGTCTGAGCTCATGGTGTACATGTGTGCTGTACTGTCCGAGCTCATGGTGCACATGTGTGCTGTACTGTCTGAGCTCATGGTGTACATGTGTGTGCTGTACCGAGCTCATGGTGCACATGTGTGCTGTAATGTCCGAGCTCATGGTGTACATGTGTGTGCTGTACCGAGCTCATGGTGCACATGTGTGCTGTAATGTCCGAGCTCATGGTGTACATGTGTGTGCTGTACCGAGCTCATGGTGCACATGTGTGCTGTAATGTCCGAGCTCATGGTGTACATGTGTGTGCTGTACCGAGCGCATGGTGCACATGTGTGCTCTGCTGACAGGCGAAGAAGGGCTATTGGTGCTGTTGCCTCGTTACTCTCACTGTTACTATCGTCACTTCCACATTGTCCCTATTCTCCAGGCCGGGGAGGGGGTGTGTGAATGGGGCAGGAGCCTTCAAGGCCCCATAGAAGGGGCTGCTTCTGCTCAGGATGCTGTTGGGACTGTGGCCACAAGCTGCCCCAGGAAGACGCACAACCCGGACAATTGCTGAACCCGGCCAGTTGTGTCCCCAGAGCTGCCCTGGCCGGAAGGAGGCATGAGGGTGCTGTGGTGGAGTGGTGGTCAGGTGGGTGGCATCAGCTTGGGAATGAACAGAGTTCAAGTTCTTCTTCTCCCACTTACCAGCCAAGTCACCTTGGACGACCTACTCAACCTTAGGAAACCTCAGCTTCCGATCAAGCCAAGCAGGGTGGGAATTGCACATGAGAACAAGGCAGCCACCCTGTCCCCCCTTCTCAGTTGTTTCTGTCTCTCTGTTTCCATCGTGAACACAGCTGTGGATGGGCACCTATAGGGTCAGGGCCCACCCCATTGCTGTGGGGTCCAGCCCAAATGCCTGACCTTTGGCAGCCTTAGGCCATGTGCATTTGTTCTCTGAGTATTTTGTATGCTGGGAATTAATGTGCAGTGAAATGTGTCCTGACTGGGACCCAAGTGTTTATCCTGAAAACACCTTGAGTTCTAGGAAGCAGCTTCATGAAAATACAGAGTTTAAGTTAGACAATTTACTTTAAAAATTACTTAACTAAAGGATATACTTCTCTAAGCACTGAGGGGTGCCTCTATTTAGAAAACGACCTCTAACAGTCAATGCTGAGTATCATTTTCAGTTTTAAGACATTGAAAAAATTTACTTTATGCCATTTTTAAATACCCTGTGCTAGAATCTTCGAACATAAACAAGTCAAAAGGAAAGACTGTTTTCAGAGTATCTGAACCTTATCCATCCAGACTTCAGCTCTCAGAGGTCAGGATGCACCGTGACTGTCAGGAGTGGGTGTGGCTACATCACGGTGACTGGCAGCACCTCAGCTAATCCATGGGAGCCAGGACAGGCCCCATGAGGCCAATGGCTCCCGGATGCCACATGCCCTCAGAGAGGCCGCCGGATGGCAGGAAGCACCACTGAGCTCACACCACCACCAGGTTGCCCTGCCATTTATTAAACATTTTAACCAGAAAGGAACATTAAAGGGGCCTTCAGATTAGGAACACAATTGAAAAACCTCCAAGAAAGGAAATATCTTATTAATTCATTAAGTCAAACTGCTTGTATCTACACTTGTATGACTAGAATTATGGTTCATTAACTTCATTTCTTTATATGAGTTAATTAGCTCAGAGGAGGCCAGAAATTAATTACCAGCTCATATAGTCTGTGCAGAATGGCATTCTGTTTATTTAGTTTCTCCTATTAACTTTTAATCTCTTCAAACAATAAAAGAGGTAATTAGTATTTTATAAACAAAAATGAATGCAACAAAGGCAAATAATTTGGCAAATACTGAAGCTCCTGTGAGGACCCCAATAGTTGGGCGGGTGAAGTTATAGACCTGTTCAGTAACTGTGAGCAACGGGACAGGGCGTGGGTGGCCCCAGGTGGATCCCGCCATCCGTCATGGAGAAGGCCGATCAGCAGCACCTCATGGAGAAGACAGAGGAGCCCTAAAATGTCCCCCGCTGTTTAAGAATAATTGCCCATGTACTCAACTACAGTTGCTGTGTAAACGCTCTCCAAAGACATTTGAGGACGCACTTCACGGAGACAAAAGGCAGGCAAGGAACTCCCTTAAAAGTCTCATGCTGTTCCTCTGAGGACTCTGCTGTCATAGAGATTTAAAATAATACGTTAGCTGATTTGACCTAGAACATATTAGTTAACATAATTGCTTCGTACATATTAGACAGTATATTTTATCTATTAAAAGAAAAAAGATCACAGAATTTAAATTTTGTCTGGCATTGACATTGATGTTTCTGAGCAAGAGCTGTGTGCATTTTATAAGAAACATCCAGAACACACAAAAATTAACCACAACATGATGTTTTCAGTGTAATGTGTTTTCTGAGTTTACATTTATTGTACACTTTTGAAACTTCTGAGGGGATTTTCACAGTATGCACATTTAGCCACTTACCAGCAAGATATTTAATGAATTACAGGAGTTATTTAATCAATGTATTTTGTTAGCATAACATTAATATTAATTAAATGTTCATTAAAAAAATTGGATCCTTAACAGCATAAAACCCAGGGCTCCAAGTGAGGCGCTGAAGCCTTCTGCTCAGCGGGGCACTGCCTCCCTGCGACGCTACCATCAGACCAACTTGTATTAGTAGAAAAAGCCCTACAAGTTCTTGTAACACATTATTTTCTAGAAAATAATAACTTGAACTGAAAAGGTCCACTGCCTTCGAGTCCCCCATGGTGCTGACGCGGGAGCTGGCTATCTCCTGGAGTGCGGCCCTGTCACGGAGGGGACCGGGAGCCAGCCCGGTGCAGTCTGGAAGTAACATCACAGGAAGGCCAGGCCATGCCACTCCCCATGAGAAACAGAGAGGAAACCTGGAGCTTACTAGGGAATGTTCTTTGGGATGAGCACTGCAGGTTTGTGCCCTGTTAGCTGGAGAGTCGTTTAAGTGCAATGCAAAGGTTTTCAGAGATCTTCAGGGTATGTGCAGAATTTTAGACCTGGTTGTGTCAATGTCTCAAGACAGACACATTGTGTCTTCACTGGCTGTGTGTAGGCCCTGAAGCTTCCTTAGAAGGTTTGCATACTCAGAACTGACCTCCACCTGGGAGGTTCAGATCCCCCCCATTGTCTGCTTCCCTGTCTACTGCCCCAGAGGGCAGACTCCTGCCCTCTGCCCTGATGAACCCACAGGCCTGGCCACCTTATCACTGCTGGTCAGCAAGAGCCCACGGCACAAACAACAGGGCTTTCAGACGTGCAAATGTGTGGTGTCACCCCTGGGAGGGACTTAGCCTCGGCCTGCCCAGGAAGCCGCAGGGAAACTCGGCAGAGTGGGGCTCCTGGACTCCCCACCCTAACAGCAGGAACACAACCCTCAAGAGGGCGCGTGTGGTGTGCTCGGGAGAGCTGGGGAGCCAGGCAGGTCATGTTCCGGCTGGACCTGTGCCTGGGCCGGGATGCTGCCTGGCGCTGTGGAGCAGGGAGTCCCCTCTGCTCCTGTCCGGGGTGGCTGCCCAGGGCATGCGTCACTGCACCGGGGAAGTCCACGGCCCACAGCCCTGCAGGCCTCCCGCCGTCATGCCCAGCACGAGCTTTGCTCTTGTCTGTTCCATGTTCACAGAGCTGGAACAGCACCCAGTAAGGATAGAGAAAACTTAGTAAATATTCATCAGCTTGTGGGTCATTCCATTCAATGCCACTTTCAAAGGAAAGAACATTTTAACTTTTGTGGGGGATAGATCTAGATAAGAACACACAGGTGCGTTTCCGTCTATTCCGTCTAAGATCACCGAATGCTTTGGTAACGTGATAGAATGATGTTTTGTGTGATACATACTGATATTTTTCAGGTTCCCAAGTACTCCTAAAGCATTGACTGTCCCTGAATAGAGAAAAGTTCAGTGATGTGAGTGCTGGGTGTCAGACCAAGCTTACTCAGCAGTGAACGAGTCCAATCTTGGGATGGGGACAGTCACCCAAGGGCAGGAAATGGGTCACCGTCAGGGACAGGGCAGGCAGGAGCTGGGTCACCCTCAGGGACGGGGCAGGCAGGAGCTGGGTCACCCTCAGGGACGGGGCAGGCAGGAGCTGGGTCACCCTCAGGGACGGGGCAGGCAGGAGCTGGGTCACCCTCAGGGACGGGGCAGGCAGGAGCTGGGTCACCCTCAGGGACGGGGCAGGCAGGAGCTGGGTCACCCTCAGGGACGGGGCAGGCAGGAGCTGGGTCACCCTCAGGGACGGGGCAGGCAGGAGCTGGGTCACCCTCAGGGACGGGGCAGGCAGGAGCTGGGTCACTGCCTGCTTAGCTCCCCTATGCCTGTGGGAACCACTATGGCGAATGACATCCAAGCCTGCCCTGGGCTCATTCACAGGACCAGGAGACTCCACAAGACAGACCCATGGCCCAATGAAGGGCCTATACAATGATGGTGCATGGTCAGCACTGCAGGGGTGGCCTGTGTCCCACGCAAAGCCTTGGCTCAGCCCTGCCAGCCGGGGTGTATCCATCCTCCCTCCTCACGCCAGTGACATCCTTTCACCAGGCAGCTGGTGTGACCCCTGTCCTCTGTGGTTTCCCAACACCCTTTCATGTCACCATCATCAGCTCAAACATCTTCACAAAACAGATGGGGGTCAGCAGCTCAAAGGCCTCATGTGTAGGCTTTCAAGGTGGCTCACGAACTCCTACATCCCTGGATTCTGGCCAGCCTAGTTCTACCTCACTGTGGGCACCCCAGGAAAGTTTGGTGCATGAGGACCAGGTCTCTACATGTTTTTAGAACTCCAGTTTTCCTGCCCCTACAATCAAGATAGGATGGAATACCTGTGGGCATTTCTTGGGTGAATGGTTAGTACACCTGGTCTGAAGGTGTTTCAGGAAACAGCTGTGGTTTTCACATATAATAAAGATGTTCAGAACAATGGAGCCAATGCCAAGTTGTCCTGAAGGATGTAAAGGGTCAATCTCAGAGATGCAGAAGGGTCAATAATTCAGTGAGTATCAGTCTCTGTGACCTTCACATTTACATATATAAGCCTCTCTGTGTAAAAAAGTGGAAAAATTCATGACCTGAAACAGTGTGTATTTCAGCAAGACGAAAGCTTTATATTTTCTTATTGAAGAAGTTCCAGGACCACGTGCAAGGATGCAGGAGCTAAGGTGGAGCAGAGCAGTTGTTGGGCATATTCTAGTAAGGAGATAAACAGAGTGAAGACAGTTTCACCGCTGTGAAAGTTTAATTTACCTAAAGCCTTACAGAAATGCCACCATCCATAAAGGAATATTTTGAATGTTTTCATATGATAATGGACAGTGTCCAAGGAGTTGGACCTACATGGTCAATAGTCCTAAGATCCAATTTACTTACTACATTTAAGTACATTTAGGATTAATGGAAGGCACACAGGAGCTGAAAACAAAAGCAATATCGTTTCCAATGTGTACACTTCGATGCCGCGTTCTAAGCCCTGCTTCTTTCAGTCTCTGAATTAAGAGTTGTAGGAATTAAACGAGATTATTTATTTATGTGGATAATGGCTGGCACCTAGTAAGCACCCAGTAAATGCTATTTTGCATTATTGTTATTATGAAAAACATTATTCACCCCCTTAACCTCTGACCTGCCATTTCTCTCAGCTGTTACACAAGTTACCCGGTTATGCTCATTGAGATGCTTAAGTTTCCCTCATGAAATTTATGAAACTGTCCCATCCATAGAAAATGTAAGTTTTTCTTTGTTTTCTAATTTGAATATTTAATTGTTCTACTCTCTTCCTGTGGTGGGTAGAATAATAGATGCTCCCCCCACCCCAAGATGTCCACCTCCCAATCCCTGGTATCTGTGAGTAGATTATACCACATGCAAAGGGAAGTTAAGTTTGCTAACCGACCAACTGTAAAATAAAGAGATGGTCCTGGATTATCAGGGTGGCCCACTGTGGCCACAGGGACCTTTGTCATGGAGGGGAAGGCAGGAGAGCCAGTGAGAGAAGAAGCTGACTGACCACCGCAGGCTTTGGAGATGGAGGAAGAGACCAGTGCAGGGGCCAAGGGATATGGTGGCCACTGGGGCCAGGAAAGACAAGGGCGGCTTCTCCTCCAGATCGTACGCCAGGGAGGGGCAGGCCTGGCAGACACCCAGTGAGGTCTGTGTTGGCCTTCTGACCTAGGAACGGCAAGGCAATGAGTGTATATACATAAACCACTAATTTTTGGTATTTTTACTCCAGCATTAGGGCATGAACACATCAGCTCATCTCCACTGATTTCTGGATGACTTCACAGTCTTATCACCAGTCTAACTTTTTCCCAGTCTCAATTCTTTTGAACTCATCCTGTATGTATTTACATCAATATTTTAAAATATTGCATTCATATGCACTGCTCAAGAAACTTTAGTTACTTCCCCCAGATCCCACTGGGAAACGGAAACCTTTTCCTTGATTATGTGAGGGTGCACCTCCCTAATTTACTCACAGGATGCTTGTTCCTCCCTTAGCAAAGGGATCCTGCCGCCCACATGGTTAACGCTGTGCCACCTGGGCCTGACAAGCTCGGCGGGTGCCTCCTGAGAATTCACTCAGCCTTCCAGTCTCCTCTTCCCCAGATGGCCTCCGGTTTCCACAACCTGAAGGGCTGAGCTGTCTGTTCCTCTCTCCACATCAACGTGGAGAGAGGACACATAGCTGAATGCTGCCCTCCTTGCAGCTCTACTGGCTGAGGATGTAAAGTAAACAATTAGCTCCAGGAGGACGGGATGGAGTGGGGACAACCTGGGCCTCACCAGGATCTAAGGCCAAGCTAAACTGAGATTGAGAATAACGTGAACAGGTCATTCAGGAAAGCACAGCCTCAGCTGCCTATGCTCTGAATTATTCCATGACCACATTACCGATAACCAAATGCATTTGCTTTATTTTATTTTACTGTTTAACTTGACCACTTACACTGGTGTGTTTTCTTCTCTCTATATGCCTGTACATGTTGGCTTAGTGATCATGTATACACATAAATATACTTTACCCAACAAATAATTCAAATAACTCAGACACCCCACCCAGCACTGTCCTCTGCCACACCCAGGGAGGTCCCCCTGCCCCATCTTTACCACCCTCATCAGAGTCCTCCCGGAGTCTTTGCACAAGCTCCGGGAGTGCATGTCTTGGGAGGTGTGGGTGCACCAAGGCACACGGAGCCCGGGAGGTCTCTACCTGGGAGTGAGGGCGGCTCCGTCTGTGCTCTTGCCCTGGACCAAGGTTATTCTCTTTATCATGAGCAGATCTTATTGAGTGATGCCAAGTGAGATGAATAGAAGCAAATAATGACAGGGCCGCAGTGATGAAGCGCCAGGCAGGGTCGCCAAGGTTTCGCACAGAACAAATTGAGTCACATTTACTTCTCATCCATTATTTAGGGGTGATTGGCCGGGCTTGGCTTCTATAGATTTGATAATCATTCAGATGTCCATATTTAATATGTAACATAAATTTCTCATTTGGATGTCAATGGCTTGTCACCACTGAACAACAGCACATAAAAGGACAAGTAATGTATAGATTCTCAGAAATATTTGACATAAATAAATATGTAAGAGGGAGATAATGAAATCTGTTTCTGTCTGCCTGCCAGTGAGCCTTCACGTCAGACCGGACAGCCCGCCTAATACCGTGATTTTATGCAGCTGTATCCTATGAATATTGGCCTGCACACTGGAGATTAACGCACAGCAGATGTTTCTCTGCAGGCTAGCAAATATATCACCCCTGATAACGGATGACAAATGTTGTTCCATATTGTGTCAGACAAAACCAGGGCTCTTGTAAAACAAGTGCTACAGCTGGAACAGGCTATTTTAACATAGTTACCTAAGGAGAAGACAAACAGTCGCCTGCTGCGAAGGTGTCTGCCCATGAGCTGCAGTCACAGTGTCCCAGTCAGGCGAGGTACAGGGATGGCTTGGAGGCGGCAGGCAGCTAAGAGCCAGGTGTCTGCTAGGAGTGTGCCCCAAGTTTGCAGGGAGCTCCCAAGTGTTCCCCAGGGCCCTCCTTCCCGTGAGCACTCAGCAGCCCAGACTGGGAGACGCACCCATGCTGCTGGGGGCAGACAGGACACTCACTACCCAGGGACACACTGTACTTACTCAGACAAAGTCAGTGACTGTTAGCTAGAGTTAGCAGTGACCAGGAGTTCAACATCACTGGGCTAACACAGACAAAATATCCTCTGCTTTTATGAAATATCGGCCAGGTTGGTTAGTGGACTCTGTGGTCCTCAGCGACTATCCAGTCTGGTTATTTCCCTGGCATCTGCAGGCTGCTCCCCCCACCACCAAATCTCTGGCAAAGTTGAAGCAACTGTAATTTCTCCCCTTTACCCATTTGTTTATTAATTCAGAGTCTTTTCTCTTCCTTCCCTGCAAAATAAATAAATAATAAATAAATACTCTTCTGTAACTTTCACAACCAACAGGCTTCCAGGCAACTCAGCAATTGTGGGGTTTGGCCTGAGAATTTTACTCTGTGACTTTCTTTTTTTGTAGAGACAGAGTCTCACTGTACCGCCCTTGGTAGAGTGCCGTGGTGTCACACGGCTCACAGCAACCTCTATCTCTTGGGCTTATGCGATTCTCTTGCCTCAGCCTCCCGAGCAGCTGGGACTACAGGCGCCCGCCACAACGCCCGGCTATTTTTTTGTTGCAGTTTGGCCGGGGCCGGGTTTGAACCCGCCACCCTCGGCATATGGGGCCGGCGCCTTACTCACTGAGCCACAGGTGCCGCCCTGTGTGACTTTCTTAGGGTGTGGCCATTAACATCTCTTGGGACTCACGGACTGTCTGCTGAATCAGGCGCTCAAGTAAATCCTCCTCTTCGTGTGCCAAGAAAGAGGGGAGAGAAGCTGACACAATGACGTGGCAACTTGTAGCCACTTTCCAACTTGTCAATGAACTTTTTCTCACCTCCCCCTTCCTCACTGAGACTTTGCTTTCCAGTTACCGTGTTTTCCCCAAGCAATTTTATACAATGAGACGGTAACAGTTGTTTGTCTGATAAAGCACGTACTATTTAGAACACAGATGTTTGATTATTATTTATTTCTCTCTGAAGCCCACTAATTCAGTCCCAAATGATCTCTTTTTCCCTTTTGCTTAAATTTAATTTGGAATGTATGTTGTTGGTAAGTGACAGATAGTTTAATTATTAATAGGATCCTGTAATGCAGTGTGCCGTAGTTTTAAATTCTTTGGGGGCCAAAAACCACCAGCCCCTTCCTCCCTCTCCTGCTAGGCCTCCTTGATGAACACAAAGGTAATTACAAGACACATGACGAGTTGGTGTGTATCGCCTTCTTTCTTCAACATTTGTGCTTGCCTGCGATTTTTATCACGTGCCACTGAAATCGCAGAGCAGCAGTAACTCACTGAGGCCCTGGTGTGCGCTCCTCCCTGGGAGTGTGGTCTTCACACGCAGCCATGTGCACCTAGTGAGCAGCAGCAACTCACCGAGGCCCTGGTGTACGCTCCTCTCTGGGACTGTGGTCTTCACACGCAGCCGTGTGCACCTAGTGAGCAGCAGTAACTCACCGAGGCCCTGATGTGTGCTCCTCCCTGGGACTGTGGTCTTCACATGCAGCCATGTGCACCTAGTGAGCAGCAGTAACTCACCGAGGCCCTGGTGTGCGCTCCTCTCTGGGACTGTGGTCTTCACACACAGCCATGTGCACCTAGCGAGCAGCAGTAACTCAGCGAGGCCCTGGTGTGCGCTCCTCTCTGGGACTGTGGTCTTCACACGCAGCCGTGTGCACCTAGTGAGCAGCAGTAACTCAGCGAGGCCCTGGTGTGCGCTCCTCTCTGGGACTGTGGTCTTCACACGCAGCCGTGTGCACCTAGTGAGCAGCAGTAACTCACTGAGGCCCTGGTGTACGCTCCTCTCTGGGACTGTGGTCTTCACACGCAGCCGTGTGCACCTAGTGAGCAGCAGTAACTCACTGAGGCCCTGATGTGTGCTCCTCCCTGGGACTGTGGTCTTCACACGCAGCCGTGTGCAACTAGTGAGCAGCAGTAACTCAGCGAGGCCCTGGTGTGCGCTCCTCTCTGGGACTGTGGTCTTCACACGCAGCCGTGTGCACCTAGTGAGCAGCAGTAACTCACTGAGGCCCTGATGTGTGCTCCACCCTGGGACTGTGGTCTTCACATGCAGCCGTGTGCACCTAGTGAGCAGCAGTAACTCACTGACTCCCTGATGTGTGCTCCACCCTGGGACTGTGGTCTTCACATGCAGCCGTGTGCACCTAGCGCTGCTATGTGTGCAGATTTATGGATGTTACACTTACAGGCACAAAGAGGATCTGCCCCGGGTCCACGAGCTAAAGTCAGCAGCGGGAGATGCACAGGGAAACCCTGGTGGGGGAAGCTGCTGCTGGGGGAAACCCCAACACTGTAAGTGTCATGCAGCAAGGCCATCAGCTCCCTCAGAACCAGTGGTGATAAAGCAGCCGTGGGTTTGAGGCCTGGCTGGCCAGTTAGTTTCGCAGACTGCTTCTCTAATTACAGCTGCAGCCTTGCTCCTGCGCACCATTGGTCAGAGGAGGCGGGGGCCAGCATCACTCGCCCTGCCAGAGATTGGGGCCTGCTAGTGATGGTGCAGGGCTGCGTGGGGCTTGGGGGCCCTCAGGGCTCAAGGTCACGGCGTGTGGAGCATGCAGGTGTGGGGTGGCCACAGGAACTGCTGTCCGGCCGTTGGGGGTGCATTATGTGGTGCTTGCTTTCACAACCCTGGTTTTCTTCCTTGTAGAGGCAGGTGCTCCTGAGAGAACTGCAGGGCCCCGTGCTCTACCCTGCACCCCACAGAGGACCCATGTGCGCCCCGGCTAGCTACGTTACCGACAAATGCCTGTGGAATTAAGCGGCTCGCTCCTGATTTAACTGTACCCCAAGGGAAAAATTAGCCACTGTCTCCCTCACAGATTTTAGTCTCACAGCCTGGTTGACTTGTCTGCCCCTTTCCTCTGCCCTTGAGAACAAGGTGTCTCTTCTCAAGGGAGTTGTTAGTGCACGGTGCAGACTGGTAAACAGTAGGTGCTCAGTTAATCTGTAGTTTGAAATCAAGGTCTGTGGTTACATGCTAAGAATAGGCTGTGTAAACATTCTGTGTATTTATGAAGAAACAGAATCTCTGGTAGGAAAACACGAATGAGCCTGAAGGCCAAGCTAGGTAGGGGAAGGTAGCAGCCTCCTGATGCCACAGTGGTGTTCATCTTGGAAAGCACAGCTGGCGTTTGCCCACACAGGAGATTCAGCCAAGGGTCAGCTGCTACAGGAGCAGCCAGAGCTGGGAGATGGGAGCCCGACCCCTGCCCAGACCAGCCGGTAGGGAAGGTGATGCCATGTGGGTGAGGCCAATCTCCCTGCCCACTGCAAGTGTCAGCAGAGCCGTGGGAAAGAGCCTTCGCTTTGGGTCACTGTGCCCTGGGAAACATGCTCTTCTGACTAAATTCACATTATTGCCCTCCATGTTTTTAGATATACAATGTCATTAAATGGCAGCTACTTTTTGGAAATATAGCTGCAAAATGTTAGTACTATCTGAATTCCAGAGATGTTAACATTCTGTTTTTATAAAATTGGGTCTTTTTTGATATTCCCTAAGTTATTAATCATCTTTTTATTTGGGAAATATTACCAGTAAGTCATGCTTGGAGTTTCTGTAAGGATCTCAAGTGAAAAGCAACTTGGTAAATAGAGAGTGGGGCAGACAGGCGAGCACTGAGGACACCCCACCACACACGACGCGGGGGAGCCATAGTCCCCCAGTGAGCACTGAGGACACCCTACCACACACGACGCGGGGGAGCCACAGTCCCCCAGCGAGCACTGAGGACACCCCACCACACACGACGCGAGGGGGCCACAGTCCCCCAGTGAGCACTGAGGACACCCCACCACACACGACGCGGGGGAGCTGCTGTCCCCCAGTGAGCACTGATGGACACGCCACCACGCATGACACTGGAGAGCTGCAGTTGCCCCAGCTCCAGGAAAAGGGCATTAATCCGTCAAGTTCATAACCAGTTTGTAAAGTCTTGCTCTGTCATCAAAGGTCAGGTGTATTGTTTTTTTCCTTTTTCTTTCCCTCCTGTGGGAGTGCTGCCTACGATTTTTGATTTTTGAAAACTGAGCAGCAATATCCCTTCGAACAGGGAGCGTCAAAAACAAAATAATTAACCCCCCCACTAAGCAGGAGGGGGTGGCGCAGAGGGGAGTCAGCGAACACGGGGTATCTCACACTGCAGCGCCCACCAGCTCCCTGGGCACTTTCAGCCACTGGAGCCGGGAAGGGGCTCCTCACGCCCACTCTCTGCTGGGAGGGTCTGCGCATTCTGCTGTGCTAATTGTTTTTGCTGCCGGTGGTTTGATGGAATATACTTTTCCTAGTGACACTTATCTTTTTTCTACTTCTACTGGTAAAAAAATAAAATAAAATAAATAAACAAAAAGCTGCTTTTTAATGAATGCCTCTATATCTAGCAACGTCTGATTGTGGGGAAAACGAACAGAAACCAGCCCGATGCTGGAGATGGAATAAAGCCCCAGAAAAGCGTTATCGATTCAACTGTAATGTAACCACATGAAAATCCCAGGCTTCTTTGTTTGTTTTTTACTAATTATCACACCTAAGTATTGCTACAAATTTCAGACTATGTGTAAGTACTGCGAAGATTTCCAGTGTAGCTGAGGGATAGTAAGCCACCTCTTACCAAAAAGGCTGGAATCCCAACTCTGTTGAAATGGATCTGGAGGAGTAATTAGCACAAAACATTTGTGAACAGAGATGGAAGGTTAAGAGTTATACGAACAGTAGCACAAGTACTTATTATAGGTAAATTGCTACTTGCTCAAACGCTCAGGAGCGTTTACGTGTAGCTCCAACTGCTTGCTAAGAAGACATTTTCCCAAGCAGGCCTCCTCCCAAGGGAAACTGAGGAACAGGGGCTGAGGGAACAGCAGGTCCCACTATGAGAACCAGTGTGGTGGGTCAGAGCGACATGGGGTCAGCACCACGGTGGAGCTGAACCTTCAGGAAACCTCTGGATTTTAGCCAATAAACTCTTATAGGAATAGAGCAAATAAAATCTAAGCAAAAGTTTCTTCAAAAAGTCACCACACATAATTCAGGCATAGACAACAGATTTTAAAGCTTCAAAAACACCCAATAAATGGATAACATGTGAAATATTGTGTTTCTAAAATTTCTAGGCCTTTCCTTTATTCTTATCTAAATATATTGTCATGTAATTAATATAAATGTTCACAGCCCTGTAAATATTTTAGTGTATGTAGTCTCTATTGCAATATTAGTGGAAATCTGATTTGTGCACAGTGAACATTCAGAGAATGAGCTACTTTTCACTTCCATATCCTTCTGAGTGCAATCTCGTTGTGAGCTCTGAGTTTTCGTCTCATCTGTTTATTTCATCATAAAATCTTGAAAAATCTAAGTAATTGAGCTTCTGCACTGATATGTGTAACTTAGGAGCAGGAGGAGGAAGCAGAGATTCTCTTCCAGAAACATAAGTCTACCCATGCATAGGTTATTCCACATCTATAGAAGACCCTGACCCACGTAATGTGTCAGACTGCAGACAACCAGTACCGGCGTGCAGACGCAGTCGCAGCTCACAGACCCTGCCCTGGCCGATGCTGAGGGGTTTGATACCTTCCAGGGAGGGGAAAGCCAATCCTGCTGGGAATGCAATTCTAATTCTGCTGCTCACAACCTATGGCCTTGGCTCTTTGCCCTTCTGGACTTCAGAATCTGCATTTCTGATGGAGGAAATAAAACAACATACCCTGAGAGTTTGTTGCATGTACAAAAAACAAACCAAACGTGTGGACAAATGTTTAGTTATGGAATGCTGTCCAGAATTAACGTACATTTTCCCACTGAATTTAAAGAGCTTCCCAAATATGCTTTTAGCAATTTTGACAAAATTAACGTGTGAAAGGCACAGAGCTACACACTCCCTCAGGACAGATGAAATCTTTGCCTTGTCTTGGTTTTCTGAATCTGATTTCTGGGCTCCAGGTCACTGATAGTGGGAAACCCTAAACCCCGTGGGGGATGAACTCCGAAATCATCCTGTGATCCCAGTTTGCTTTTGTGCCACTGTGACCGGACAGCGGAACGCTCCAGGGCAGACCTCAGTGAACTGCAGGGATGGAACTCGGGCGGAGGCTCCAGGGGGGTGGAGGCTCCAGGTGGGCGGAGGCTGACCTGGGTGGGAGTCTGCACCTTTGTCCATCTCAGCACACCATGGCGTCACCTGCTCCTGAAAGGGGGCTTCTTTCTGGTATGTCTTATGCTCTGCAACTAAACTGGATCTTTAAAAAATTAATTCAACTTTAATTTTTAATGTGCCATAAATCCTGGTCAAATACAAGAATGTTTATAGCCAGAATGGAGAAGATATGATGTGGGAGGCGGGAGACAAACTCTGCAGCATGGTAGCTGTGTGGCCCCGTCTCTGTGCAAGATGTCTGGACAGTGCAGAGTCTGTGCAAACTTCTTGGTGATAAGGTCTTTGTCAGATGTCGACTTGAGTGTAGCCTATGGCCACTTTCCCACTAACATCACAAGCTCTGAAAAGACCTGTTACCATCTTGATTTCTGCTGATAGTTTCATGCTCATGGTCTCTGCACTGAGCATTTAGTTCTTTACACCTTCAAAGACACCTCACCAAGCCATTTTGTGCCATTCTCCTCTGCTGAGAGGCATGAGGGAGGGGTGTGCAGAGCCCAAGGGGGGCAGAGCACGTGAGGGGTGCAGAGCATATGGGGGTGCAGAGCACTCTGAGAGGACCCCACGAAGTGTGCAGGCATGCAGGATAAGGAGCTCAGGGTGGTGACAGTGACTATTAGATCTGTGCACACTTATCCACGTCCCCTGATGTGGCCATGGGTGACCTTGTGGGAGATTTTTATTCAGCTGGCCTCACACCCTGGGATTTCCTCTGTGTTTTGTTCCTTTGCAATGTCAGCTGGGAAGATGAACTCTAAAAGAAACCAACGTCCCTGGGCAGCACCTGTGGCTCAAAGGGGTAAGGCACCGGCCCCATATGCCGGAGGTGGCAGGTTCAAACCCAGCCCCGGCCAAAAATTGCAAAAAAAAAAAAAAAGAAGAAGAAAAGGAAACCAACGTCACTTTCTCTGCAGATACTGAAGTTTGTTTCCACTGCTGTACAGCGCAGGAGATGAAATCTTCTTTGCAGATTCCTGCAATCCCGCTGAGTCTGACAAAATGTTCTGGAAAATGATAGCATCCTAAAGTTCTCAGAGGTCACAGAAACTGTAGTTTTTCTCCTTCCTGTGTCCCCATGTTACCTCATTTCCTGAGTTACCACAGCAAAATAGGAAATAGCATCACCAGACTCAAACTATCTGGGGAGACAGTGGGATGAGGAGTCAGCCGTGGCAGTCTGTGTGGCTGGGTAGGGAGTGGGGCCAAGGGGAGAACAGAGCAGACATCAGAGGAGCCGTGGCTGAGCAAAGTCCACATGTCCAGTTTTCTGAGTTTCCTCAAGATGATCAGGATCTTTGGTATGCAAGAAATGGACTCCAAAGATGGGAACGCCACCTGGAACCCTGCTGGTGACTGGCCATAGACGAGACTGTGGTCAGCCTTGTGCCAGCCATCAGGGTGGACACAGCCTGATGATCTGCATCTAAGACTTGCCCAGGTCCAGGGTTCTGGGGGGCTCACCTGGAGCTAGGACCCCTAGACTGCACCCTGGCCATGCTTTGTGACCAGACACTGATGCTGCCTTTGGGGCTGAAGACTCTCCCACCACTCCACAGCCCTCCCTTGAGGACAATGACACCTCTTTCATGAGGCTGTTGTGTGGAATGGACACACGGAGCCAGACATGTGGACGGCTTCCAACACGTGATGAGGATGACGTTAGTCCCCTCCCTTCTGAGGTAAGGCTGTGGCTAACAAAATTAATTCAAAAAGTTGTTAAAGTTCTAATGTAAAATTTCTGAAGTTAATCAGTCTAAGTCACAAATATTTAAAAATTTAGACAGTTTTAGAACTTTTATCCCAAAGGCATTTATAGATATATAAATATAAATCTCTGAAATGCATTTATAAGTCCCGTGAAAAGTAACCAGATAGATGAAAGCCTTGCTACCTTCTCCATCTCTTGTGCTATTCTAGTTCTTAAATTGGTAAATGTCAGGGAATATAATTTTTAATCAAAATATATTTGGGAAAATCAAATTCCAAAAAGGGGACACCTATAAATTTCCTTTCTGGTGTGCCTGCAGTGGGCTTAGGCTCTATGTGATCCCTTTTCAGAGGGATGCAAATTGCTACAAGACCAGGGGTGTGGAGGCAGATGGGAGGACTGCACGAAACCCCTTCCAGTTATAGTCCTGAGACCTTTGGTCAGGAAGACCCAAGCTACATTTCAAAACATGTCCATTTTCATTCCTACAGGAATAAGCTCGCTCATGCTGAAGACTCAACGTTTCCTCCACCAGCTTATACTTGAATTGGCGCCTTCAATTTCCCCAAATAACAATTTCATTACACCTGTGCACGTTTATTGGGTCCTTTGCAGATTTCTTCCTTTTGGGCCTCATGTCAAAATGCTCCTGTGAGATGACAAGAAGACGGACAGAAATCTTTAGCCTCCGATGAGGGAGAAGCCAGGGAAGGCCTTTCTCTGAAAAGTCAGGCACTTCACAGTAACTATGCACATTTTATGGCCACACTCACTACAAGGCTGTGACTTTCAAAATGTGCACTATTTCATGTTCTCTGTTGGAATTTTAGTTCTAGAAACTACACATGTGCTTTTTCTCACTTTATTCAGAGGACTCAACAATAAGTATTTTATTCTTTCAAAAGCAGGAAAGGAACTTGTGCCCCCCCAACTGAGGTATTCCAGGGTGTCTAAAGAACAGGCCCAGATTTCATTTTCAAATTGGGCCCATGGGTTGATTGACATGTGGAAAAATATTAGCTGATCTATTTATTTTTCATATTTTAAATCTGCCAATACTATTACACAAGTGAGCAACATTGCCATGCAGCACTCACAGGCACTGTGCACAGACCCATGGGGAGGAGCTTACCCTCAGGCAAATTCCAAATGCCAATTGGGTTACAATGTCCCTGCAGGTTTTTATTTCTGAACTGTTCTCCACGCCTCCTCAGCCTCCGATGTCGCTCTGCACACGGAGTGGTGCTGTAGACCCGCTGTCACTGCGTCTGCGGTCCTCCTGGGAGTGCTTGGACTTTATGCTGAGCCATGGCACACACCCTTCCACACACCCCTGCCACACACCCTTGTCACACACCCCTGCCACACACCCGCTATGCACCCCTGCCACGCACCCGTTACACACCCTGCCACACACCCTGCCACGCCCCCCAGCTTCCCCTCTAAGGACCACGAATGTGCCTTTACCCAGGGGCTAGTGTGGGGCGACCCACCACCTGCTGGTTTTGTGGATTCTGGTTTTCCCAGCGTGAAACCGTCTGGCATGGGGGCCCCTGACCCAGGAGCTCGTTAGTGTCTTACTATAGGACATACGTGATGGCGTCCAGCCTGTGTCATGTGGCCATGGAGAAAAAGGGGCAGAAATCGCAAGGACTGTCTGGAACGGAGAGGCAGTGAGAGACTTGAGTCAGTGTCTCTGTCCAGAACACTGAACGCACAACAGGGAGCACAGTGTGATGAAACACGGGGTGAACTCCAGCCAGGGAGCAGGAAACCTCTGCTTCATCAATTCTAAGACAGAAACACATTGACAGTGGAAAAAAATCAGATGAACCAATAAATTATCAGGCTTTCATTTACACGTGGGTGCTCTGAGGGTGGCTGTGTTTAATAAAGTACAGCCGCCATCCGCACAAAGTCACCCCAAATACTCGGCAGGGGGGAACATCTTCCGAACGGGGTGCAGGTTTTCCTGTGTCGCTACAATGCCTGGGTGTTTCGGAGATAATCAAACTCACCGGCTGAGACCCCATTTTGTAGCTGGAAAGAAGTCGATGCAAACAGCCCTTTCCCTTCACAATTTAAATGTAACTTGATGTGACCTGGACTCCAGGGAGTGTGGAGTGTGGGGAAATGCGGGGCTCTTCCTCCCCAAGTTGTGTGATGTGGGGTGTGGGCTGGTTTCGGGGTGCATCCCCCTGCAGGGAGCGCGGGTTTAGTGTCTCCCACGCCCCCACCTCTCTCTCCTTTTCGGTCAGATCATCTTGGCACAACCAGCACAAACAAACTTTGTTAACGGCTTTAAACTTGGAAGGCTCGCTTTTTAAATATTTGCCGCTACATAATTGAAACAGCTGTTTTAATGAGATACCTACTGTCATCATTTTACCCTGGCTGAGCTGGGTGACAACAAAGCAGTAATAACGAATTCAATAATAATTAACTCGGGTCAGCTGCTCATCTGTCACGGCCCATCAGCTTTAGGGAGAAAAATCCCAGTGAACTTCTCTCTTTTGTGAGCTTTCCAAAACTCTGTAATAAAATGCTTAGAGAGGACTCTAGGTAGCCCTTCAAAAGTTCTAAGCAAACTGGTAAGTAGGTTAATTAAATTTTATGCATGTTTAAATGCTAATGATTACATTCCTGACATTACAGTGTAATCTGATATGGGATGATGTCATGCAAGCAGTGGTTTTAGTGCCTGAGCACACTCTGGTCCCCACGCCAGCAGCTGCTCTGGATCATTTATCGAAGGGCAGGAAGTTGACAGCGGCGTTGGGAAGCAGGTTTTGCTCAGGTCCCTGACTCGCCTGCTGCATACTAATCAGCGAAGTTGCTGAAAACAACTGCTCCAAGCCCAGCAGCAAACCAGGGACGGCCGTCAAAAGGCCCCCCGTTTTTTGCGCCCTGCTTCTAAATTCATACTCCTGGCCGGGAGTGAAGAGACACCCTGCTTGTTTTTCAGGACTCTAAAAAACGAAAGTAAGGTCAAACACCCTACTGAATCCCGCGAGCTCTTCCGCTGAGCCCCCACCGCTCCTCCCCTTGCAGTGTGCACAAGTTGCTCAATAGTTTTGAGCAAGAAGGAACTTCAGATACACAACAAGCTCTCGATTGCACATGAACATCATCCGTTCTGTGGACGGAGGGCTCTGATTTCACTAGCAACGCAGGACAGAGTTTCTCACCCTGCCCTGGGCACAGGGACCATCTGGGGTCTGGGGCCTGGTCTGTGAGTCCCCATTTATAACCAGCTCCCAGGTGACACTGCTGTGGCCGCCAGGAACACAGCACTCTGAGGACACAAGGGCTTGACCTGGGTCAGCTATGGACAAAAGGAAGCAGGAAACACCAGTGGCCCTGGAACTAGGGTGACACGCTACTCGTAGCTCTTTTGGGTTAATTACCTTTATATTTTGTAGCAAAGAAACTGGGAATGCCTGGATTACCGTGTAATCGCTCAGGCAGTGTTCAGTCTGACAGGCAGCACCTCCGACAAGGAGGTTTGGATTCTTTTCTCTTCTTCCACGAAGATACTTTTTATATCTTCTGCTTTTTCCTCTAAACAAAGCTTAGCTGATGGAGCACTTTGCTTTACGGAATTATGCAGAGACCATGACCCATCAAAATATCAGCCATGCAGTTAGAGCGTAAAGGATGCCAACCACTGCTAATAACATAAAGGATCACCAGTGTAGTCGTGGTGATAGCTGAGAAATTACAACACTTTCCCATTCCTAAATTGAGACTCTGAAATTCTTGGTAGCACAGAAGGATCCCGTTAAATCGTCAGCCTTGTGATATTTTTTAGAAGCTCGATTTTGAGCCATGTTTGAGAGAACAGGAGCCATGGTACAGATGCATCTTCTACGGTGAACAATGAAATTCCAACATCAGCCCAGTTGATAAGTCCTCCCTAATATTTCGGCATTACGCTGGATTGTGAAGGAACATTTCACAACTCAAAACCAAATGGCCCCCATACTGCTAGATGTCTGATTATGATGTGATTTTTTTCCAAATTAATCATTACTGAGATGTAGTTTGCTTTCCCTGAGAACAGTCATTTCAAGCCCTCAGTGTGTGGGATTGGAGCAAGGATATTTAAGACAAAAGGCGCCAGCAGGGCAGACGTATGGCGACGTCCCCAGTCTCTAGTAAACAGCCTCTTTGTCCCTGTTTCTCTTTCTCCCGATGCACCAAAAACACCTTTAATATGCCCCGTGTGTTTCAAAGAGCAACAGAAAGGCACCACCCATACCTTGGCTGGGAATTTACCACTTAATGCTGTCTGCTGACTTCATCAGCTTTTTGAAGAGGTTCAGAAGATTAAAGAGTTTTCCATTTCAACATTAGTTCAGGAAAAAAAAAGGTGCAGAGTGGCAAGCATTGTTTTCTTTGCTCTGTGTATCGACAGAGAAAGGTTTAGTTTTAAGCTGGGGAGATGTTGCAGCCACAGTGAAGCTAACATACAGGGTGGCTGAGATCTGGCAGCCCCGTTATATTAGCTATTTTCCTGCACTTGGACAGCTTATATAAAACACCGCTGGTAAGGAGCTGGGATGAGGACAGTACCACAGCCTCGTGGGCAAGAAGAGCCTGAATCAGACTTCAAGTAAACAGGAGGAGAAAATGATAAAACCCCTTGAAGAAAACATACCGGGGTCACACGGTTGACCTGGGGTTAATACCCAGGATGTGGGAAGAACTACAACCCAACTCCCAAAATAGCCCGCACACAGGGATTAACACCCAGGATGTGAGCGGCTCACGCCTGCAATCCCAGCACTCTGGGAGGTGGAGGCAGGAGAAATCCTTAAGCTCAGGAGTCTGAGATGGAATGTTGCTACTAAAAATATCAAAACTAGCTGGGGGTTTTGGCGTGTGCCTGTGGTCCCAGCTGGTTAAAGGGCCACAGGTTCTTGGCACTCTGCACAGGGGCCTCCCTCCAGCCTGGGAGCACCAGGGGCTCAGATGACAGTAGAGGACAAAGGGACCTCCCCGTCTCTGGCCTGGTCAGACTCCACTGCCTGCATCCTTCCCGCTCCTGGGAGTGGTGCTGGGCTCTGAGAAACCCCGGGACAGGCCTCTGAGACCATGGGGCCAGCAGCCACACCGGCCAGTGGGCATCAGGACACATCCCGATCAGCCACTGTGAGACCTACGTGCACCAGAGGCCTTGACATGACGCCCGCCACTGAGCCTCTCAGCACTTCAGACTGGGGGCGGGGACCATGTGTTCTGGCCTCATAGCCATCAGGCCTTTCTCACACAACAGCAAAGACGGGAACGTGCATGTGGATCCCAGGCCTGCCCTGCAGCCCCCAGCCCACAGCACACTCATGTCCCTAGATGCCACATTTGGGGGTATGGAACTTAAGTCCTTGCAATATGGTTCTTGGTTCCTTGTAGGACACAGAAGCCACTGTGTTAAGGACTCCAGGCTGGAAACATGCTTCTCCTTCTGGTATGTTTCTCATGTCTCTTGGTGTGTTAATCTGTGCACAAAACCATGCCCTGGCCCTAGACACTGGGACCCAGGGGAAACCACGCGATGCCTGTAGACACTGGGATGGAGGGGAAACCATGCCATGGCTCTAGACATGGGGACGGAGATGAAACCACGCCATGGCTCTAGACACTGGGACAGAGGGGAAACCACACATGACCATAGACACTGGAACCCAGGGGAAACCATGCCATGGCCCTAGACACTGGGATGGAGGTGAAACCATGCCATGGCCCTGGACACTGGGACTGAAGCATGAAAGTTTGCAAGTGTAAAGATTGTCCCAGAGGATAGGTGGGAAGCTCAAAAGCAGAACAAGGGAGGACCCTGCACAGGGCAGGTGCTGCAGCCAGGAAGGCCCTGCCAAGCCGGGGAAAGTGGTGGGGCCACCACCCCAGAGCAGCAGGTGTGCACTAGGGTGTGGACTTACACAAACATCACCCCACATGGTGCTCTCCACCTGTCCCTGTTCACCATGCTTGAGACAGATTATGTAATTTGTGAAAAGGAGCTTCAGGTTTGAAATGCCAGTCTTGTGGGGACCATGGGACATGTGTTCAGAAACCAAGGGACATGTGTGTGGGGACCATGAGTCACATGTGTGGGGATTATGGGACACGTGGTGTGTGTAGGGACCATGGGACCTGTGTGTGGGGACCATGGGTCACATGTGGTGTGTGTAGGGACCATAGGACAAGTGTGTGGGGCCCAGGAGACATGTGTGTCAGGACCATGGACAGGTGGTGTGTGAGGACACTGGGAGCAGGTGGTAGGCAAGGTGAGGACACGTGACTTGGGGCCTGTAGGGACACAGGTGTCCTGGACAGCAGGGAAGTCATGTCATGAACTAGAGGACACTTCAGCCTCGAAGAGCTCTATCTCAGTGACAATGGGGTGTCGCTGCCGCTGGTCTCATCTATGCCTTCCAACTTGTCTCGGTCCCCTGGGCCTTTACTGTGCTTGTGAGAAATTATTTCACTGTAGCAGACACAGCGATGGCAGTGTACATTAATTACATCAAAAGTGCAAAAGTTGTAGTGTAGCTCAGGGAAGAAATCAGTAAATCTATAAAGAAGGAGTGTACAGATGCACACCAGGTGTGTTGTGCAAGTACTGTTTTCCAATTTTCATTAGTTGAAAGTCTAACACTTTGCTGTAAGCAAGAGGCAAGAGTTTAATTAGCACGGGGATCATTTGCATGACGTGTAACCACTACCTGACTAAACACAGCCTGTACTGTTAAACAGGTGAACTCTCGGCTTGAAATCACCCTCATTCCTGCACATAAAACTCATCTTGCTGGAGGGCACAGGTAGCGTCTGCTTACAACCCCGACCCCACCGCAGGGCCGGGCTGGCTGGGTCCCTCTGTCACTGCTGCTGGGCGTCAGCTCCCGGTGATTCCAACCCCAGGGCTTCCTCACAGTGTTTCTTGCAGGTAGGGAAACCTTGCCCGCCTTGCCCAGTCACCCTCAGTTCAATGGAGCAATTTGTGGGCTTCCCCATAGGTAGGGATTGGTTTCTAAAAATTGCAATACCATTTTCCTAAGCAGTTACATCCACATTTCTGAGTATGGGCTTAATAACTACTTCCAGTGGCAGTGGGGTTTGTTTTTGCAAACCCGCAGCCTGGGCGGCCCTGACCCCCTCCACCCCCCCGTGGGCTTCACATTCAGCACATGGGCACTGTGCCTGATGCACCCACTGTGTCTTGGGAGGGACCCACGTCAGCTGTGCCGGGAGCAATGTTGGGTGAGCCCTTGGCAGAGGGGCAGAGGTGGAGCAGAAGTTCACCTGCTGTTCTGATCTTTGGAGTCGTAAACTGGAGAAGCAGATGTATAGTCTGGGAACTTTTCCAAATTCATTTCTAGAAAAGGTGAATGCTTAACCAAGAGCAGCCATGCCACGGGGAAAATTTTTTAATTTCTGAAGCAGGGACTGGTGATGGTCCAGCTGGGAGGAGTGTCCACCTGCGTCCCAGACGGAGCCTGGTTGTCAGGCAGCTGAGGTGGAGCCCTCTGGCGCTTGCAGCTCTGGACTGGATGTGGGATCCCCTCCCGTCACATCGGACACCCCGAGACACCCTGCCCGGCTTCACTCCGACCCCTGGTCTCTGACCCTCGGTCTCTGACCCTTGCACAGGGAGATCAGTCGCTCTGAGTCCTGCTTCTTTACTCCCAACTGACACCTGCAGACACTGTTTCACTGTTTCAACAGCCCCTCCCTGATGGTCCTGGAGCCACTTTTGCACTGCAGTCGACTGAGTGTATCCCTAAAAAATACAGGTGTTGAAGCCTCAATCCCCAATATGACTACAAATGGGTGATTCAGGTGAAATGAGGTTGAGGGGGAGGAACTTGACCCAATGTGGTACCTGTGAAAGAGAGACCAGGACCCAGACAGGCAGGGGGAGGCTGCCCCCACCCAGCCCCACTGCTGACCAGTGTGAGGGACCAGGACCCAGACGGGGGGAGGACACCCCCACCCAGCCCCGCTGCTGAGCCATGTTAGGAGCCAGGACCCAGACAGAAGGGAGGAGGACGCCCTCACCCAGCCCCGCTGCTGAGCCATGTTAGAGGCCAGGACCCAGATAGGTGGGCCGGGGAATGTCCCCACCCAGCCCCGCTGCTGAGCAGTGTGAGGGACCAGGACCGAGACAGGCAGGGGGAGGACGCCCCCACCCAGCCCTGCTGCTGACCAGTGTGAGAGGCCAGGACCCAGAAGGGGGGGGAGGATGCCCCCACCCAGCCCTGCTGAACAGTGTGAGGGGCCAGGACTCAGACAGGTGAGGGGAGGACGCCCCCACCGAGCCCCGCTGCTGACCAGTGTCAGAGGCCAGGTGCTGGGACCACCAGTTCCCCACCAACTCCCCAGTTCAGGCGATTTCTCCATGCTAACTGAAAAAACAGATTTGTAATTCAGTGGATTCTTTGCTATATTCTCTGAAAAACAGTTTCTCCTCTGCCCCAATCACTAAGTCTACTTTAATCCAAACTGCTTGATTTTCTTATTTCCTGAAAACACAAATCCATCCACCTGAAACCTCTCCAGTCTTCTCTGCTGCACTTCCTTCCTCTGTCCCTCCTTCCTGAGAGGAGGGACGCCTTTTCTTTTTTCAAAGTCAACCCCTCCCTTCCCCATGGCATCAGCTGTCCTCAGACCCTGATCACCACGTTTTGACTGCCTCCTGTGTAGAATTTTCTCAATTTTCTTCACTATTCCTTCGTCTTCTTTTTCTTTGTGTTGGAGTCAGTCTAACTTCTAGTTTCAGTGCTGAGGTTTAAAATCAGGAAAGCTATCACTGTGATCCTATAACAAGAAAATGCTAAATAAAACTCTAGAAAACCAGCGCTTTTTATAAACACATTGGAGAACTGAGGTCACAGAGAAACCTTGACAGGCCCATCCAGGCAGGTGAACTGAGACCTGCTTACCTGGAGCAGCAGATTTGAATGGAAAGTTGTCATATTGCTGCAGGCTGAGTGTGGCCCGGCATGTGAGTGAGGGGTCCGGGTAGCCGAGGTCTCAGCGTGGCCCACACTTTGTGGGCTTCACCTCCAGGAGCCCCACCTGAGGAAGACGGCTTGTGCCTCTGCAAGGGAAGGGAAAGGATAACCCCTGTCGGCCATGCCCAGCCTAGTAGGGACTCGCCCCACCCAGGAAGGGTAGCCCGACACCCTTTGGAGCCTCCTTTCTTCCCGCAGTTGGCGTAGCACGGGCAAAGGTGGTAACACCCCAGTGAGTCCCCCTCCCCTAGCCTGTCCTGCCCAGCAGGACGCCAGCCTGGCCACCTGGTCAGCAGCGGACTTGGACTCTCTCTGCAGAGGAATATTTAGGGATGCCCAAGTCAAGGGCACTAACTAGAGGATGTGGCAGCCTGGGGCTCCTTTAGCTGCAGCAAACATGTAACGCAGGCCAGAGTCACACAACACATCACTCTGAAAGCCCAACACACCAGCTCCTGCTTTCAACAAAGAATTTCAAGGCACAATAAAAAGCCCGAAAAACTACAGTCTGAAAGGGCAAAGCAGGCGTAAAAACCAAACTTAGATATGATGGAGCTTCAAAAGTTATCAGACTGAATTTAAACAACTATGATTAATACAGCAAGGCACTACTATAAGAAACAGGGCCCAGGCAGTAGATAGGTGGTCTAAGCAGAGGGATGGAAACTCTAAGAAAAAGCAAAAAGACATGGTAGAAATGAAAAGCGCTGTAACAGCGTCGAGAATGCACTCAGCGGACTGGGCACAGCCAGGGAAAGAATCAGGGAGTTTGAAGGTAGGAAACTTCCTGGGATGAAATGAAAAAATGCAAAGGGGGAAAACAAAAAAAAGACTGACCATCCAAGAACAATGAGACATTTCAACAGATAGAACACATGCACAATTGGGATATCTGAAAGAAAAGAAATGGAGCGCAAATCGGAAAGGAAGCGTGAAGGAATGACGTCTGAGAACTTCCCAGAGTCAGTGACAGGGACCGCAGGCTGCAGACCTGTAAATCTCAGCACACCGTGCAGGGTAGGCCCCTGAAGACCTGCCTCCAGGCCACGTTCAGACAGGGAAAGAAAAATGGAAAGACAAAAACCAGAGCCCAATCAAAGAACAAATCTTGACAAAGGGCGGAGGAGCAAACTCAGCTCCGGAACAAAGATGAGATGAGCCCCAACCAGCTCACAGTAGACATCACATGAGCAGGAAGGGTGGAAGGAAATGTTTGAAATGTGGGAGAATTCTATATTCATCTCAGAGGCATGTGTTCCCCTAAATTATCTTTCAAAAATGAGGGAGGAATTATGACTTTCCCAGACAAACACACACCTCTATCTTTCCGCAGGACACCACGCTGGAGACACGTCGATGTGTTCTGCAGGCGTGAGAACTATAGAGGCCAGAAACTAGAATCTACATAAAGAAAGGAAGAGATGGGCGGCGCCTGTGGCTCAGTGAGTAGGGCACTGGACCCATATGCCGAGGGCGGCGGGTTCAAACCCAGCCCTGGCCAAACTGCAACAAAAAAATAGCCTGGAGTTGTGGCGGATGCCTGTAGTCCCAGTTACTCTGGAGGCTGAGGCAGGAGAATCACCTAAGTCCAAGAGCTGGAAGTTGCTGTGAGCTGTGATGCTGAGGTACTCTACCGTGGGCAATAAAGTGAGACTGCCTATCTAAACAAGAAAGGACAAGATTCAAGGAAAAACCTTTTATTAATTTTACTGTTAACATTAGAGTAATAATGGTGGTGGTATGTTGGGCGATTATAGCAAATGGATATATAAATCAAAGGACAGTAATAGCGGAGGGATGGAGAGGGCTGGGACACTCCTGTTAGGTAACAGGCCATGGCGGTGTCACTGGGGCTGGCCTGAGATTAGTTTAAAATGTATATTGCAAACTCCAGGGGAAACGCTATTCAGGGCGCTTTCCAGTAACTGTAAAAATTGATGTCTAAGAGGGAATAAGTTGAAATCATATAAAATACTCAATTAGCAGAGAAAACAGAAAATGAAGGGGAAAAAGACACAAAGAACAAATGCTACAAGTAGAAAAAGCCGCACACGTGGCAGGAAGTAAGCCCACTCGGTCACGGGTGGCTTTAAATGGGAATGGTCTCTATACCCAATCAAAAGAAAAACTGCTGACACTCAGACGTCAGACAGGCACGTGAGGGGACCATCATGTGACATTAGGAGCCTGCAACTTCAAATGGCAGTGACGGACCACACCATGCTAATAGCAGCAAAAACGGGAAACAAACAAAAAAAAAAACCAGCGGCACCGGAAGCCGGATGTGGAGTAGCAAGGTGGGAGGGCAGGATGGCTCAGCCCCTCTCAAAGTCAGGCTGAAGTCTCCACAAGGCCAAGTGTAGACTCATCGAACGATCCAGCAATTGAAGCTCGCCGGTGTTCACCCAACTGCTTTGAAATTTCATACTGACAAAGGAAATCTTGCATGCAAAGGCTTATTACTATCCCACTTCCCCCAAAATAAGACATCCTCGGAAAATAAGACCTACTTACAGGAAAGATAAGACGTCCCCTGAAAATAAGACCTAGTGCATCGTTGGGAGCACACCTTAAAATAAGACACTGTCTTATTTTCAGGGAAACAGGGTACATACTTCATTCATAACCACAAAAGACCAGGATCAACCAAAATGTCCTTCAATAGGTGAATGGGTAAAAATTAAAACAAACCATGATATATCCACACGGCAGCAAAGAAAAACAGACTATCAAGCCACAAAAAGATGTGAGTGTATTGTGAATTCACGGTGTGGGTGAATGAAGCTAATCGGAAAATGTGGAAACATATCATATACTTCTAATTCTATGACATTCTGGAAAAGACACAACTATGGAAATGATGAAAAGATGGGTGGTTGCTGGGGAGAAAAGGCAGGCGGTGGGGTAACGAGGTGAAGGCCCAGGCATATTCTCTAAGACGCAGTAAATGTGAACGTATGACGCTATACATTTGTAGCACCCACACACCTCCCAGCGTGAATGGCGTAAATGTGTGCTAAAATGTATTGTCACTTACGGTGGGAACGTTGGCTCACCCCTGCAATTCCAACACATGGGGAGGCCAAGGTAGGAGGATTGCTCCAGACAAGACTGGGCAGTATACAGAGACTCCCACCTCTATGAAAAATGCTTCGTGGAATTAGCCAGGTGTGGTGGTGCTGCAGGCCCAGCTACTTGGGAGGCCCAGGCAGGCGGATTCCTTGAGCCCAGGAGATCAAGGTTGCAGTGAGCTATGATGATGCCTCAGCCCTCCACCTGGCCTCACCTGTTATTTCCACCTGTCTGAAAATGAAGATCACGCCCACACACAATGTGATTTAGATATTCAAACTAATTTTCTTCCATGTTGATACTTAGACTCCTTTTTAAAAAGATCAAGTTTCAGAATTCAAATAATACCACCTTTATCACGTGCTGAATTCCCTTAAATGTTGATTTTAAGTTCATGTTTTTCTATTGTCTTACGTTGACCTATTTCTTTGGTTCAAATCTTTGTTAAGGTGCTTTAAAATAATGTGCTATCTGGTCAGTCCCACCAGCATTATTTTTTTATTTATCAAAAGTACATTTGGGCGTCTCAGACATATACTGCTCCACATGAAGCTAAGATAATTTTTTTCTAGTTAAATTAAAACTTGAGAGTCTAATTGCTTAAATTTATTTACTAATTTTGCACTTTAACCGATTGGGCAGTTAGGATTTTTTATGGGAGTGATTCTTGCCAGGTCAGGACAGGGCATGTCCCCCCTGCGGCTCCGGGCTCGGCCTCCTTCTTTCCTTTAGTTCAAATGCATTCTGCACGTTTTTCAGCCTCTTCATGACGGCTGTCGTGTCTTTTACCTGCTTGGCACCTATAATGTTGAATTTATTCTCTTTTTTTTGTTTTTTGTTTTTTTATGCCACTTACATAAGCAACTTTTATTTTTTTTTTTCAGTTATTGCTCATATACTAATATCTGCATAGCTATCATGAATTAAACTATTAACCAAGTATTTTTGGTCACTTCTAAAAAAAATAGGTTTTCTTAGATTTTTCTACACATGCACTCAGACTTTCAGGAATTCTTTTTGTTGTGTTTATTATATTAAATTCACTGAGCCTCCAAATGGAAGACATCCCTCTCTTATTGCTGATTTTACTGTAAATGACGTCAGCAAATCAATATTTAAAGCTTTTTTTCTATAAGCTTTTTTTTTTACTATATCTCATATATCTAAGTAGTTTCTTCATTTTTATTTTTCCAAAGACAGTTTTCCCCTAATCACGACTGATGTTACCAAATGTTTGCATCATTTTTGAAAATCCATGTGGAGTTTTTAATCTTTCATTAATTGATCTAATGAGTTA
Source organism: Nycticebus coucang (assembly GCF_027406575.1). Lineage (NCBI taxonomy): Eukaryota > Metazoa > Chordata > Mammalia > Primates > Lorisidae > Nycticebus > Nycticebus coucang. Next base: position 70,910,978 of record NC_069798.1, on the reverse strand, counting down.
TTTTGTTCTAATTCCCGAATGTTAACTATACCTGCAAGTCTGAAATAAATCTCACTTGGTCAGTGGATTATCCTTTGGTCCCACTTTTTGTTTTTACTTACTTATATTTCATTTAAATTTCTACGACCATATTAATATTTAAGATTTATCTCTAAGTTTTACTTTTGTATGTGAAGTTTTGATAATTTATTCTGGCTTCGTAAACTAATCTGGGAAACAGTTTTTAGATTTCTTTTGGTGTTTATGCAACACGGCCTTGCCTGCTACGCCAGCGTTGGCAGTGTGAAGCAATCGACTCATTTGCCTTCCTCACAGCCACTCTGCAAACCAATACCTTTCAGTCTTTACGTGGTCTATTCAAGTTTTCTAATTCTTCCTGAGTCATTTTTGTAATATGTATTTTAATAGAAAATAATCTACCTTTCCTATTCTTTCAGTTATTTTCTCATAGTCACATCTAAAATTTGCCTCTAATTATTTTAAACGGTTTGTATTTTTGACCATGTCTCTCTACTCTTAGAATTGCCTGTTGGCTCCTTAATTGGGTTCATATACATTTTAATTAAGTCATTGGTTTTTATTAAAGGAACATCTTTTACAAAATTCTTTTATCTATTTTATTTTTTCCTGTGTATTTCTTTTACTTCTATTTTTTAATTTTATTGATTCCCATTTTTAACATTTATTAATTTTACTTCCCAGTTTGTTATTTATTCTTTATTACTTTTCCCAAATGAACAATTTGTTACTTTTTGTTTCTTTTTTGCTCATAGAAAAGCTTTGGAGTTTTTGTGGCACTCCATGTTTTGGTATAAAGTGTTGTTCTATTCGTTCTTTCAAAGATAGTTTGTAATTTTAGTTTTAATACATTTTAGTTTTCAAGCGTCAGAGCAGAATTTCTTTAGATCAATTAGATTCTTTGATCTCCTTTTCTAATAATTGTATCGATTCTCTTGCCTCAGCCTCCCAAGTAGCTGGTATTACAGGTGCCTGCCACAATGGCCGGCTATTTATACAGATGAAATCTCACTCTGCCCCCAGGCTGGTGGAATCCGTGAGCTCAGGCAATCCACCTGCCTCAACCTCCCAGAATGCTGGCATTAGAGACGTGAGCCACCACGCCCGGCCTTGTAATCTCTTTCTGATTAAGAATCCTCTGCTGTCTGTGTGGTGAAGTCAGTACTGATAAGAAGTGTGCAGGGTTGGGGAAGTGAGCTACTTCAAATTTCATTACCAGATCCAAAATGAAATATTAGTGAGATCGGCAGCAAGAGTGGGGATCACAGCCTCACGAGGGTGAGAGGGGACAACACCACAGGAAGCTGGCCGGGGATCACATGTACTGAGAGGAGGCTGGACTGGGCTCGCCACACATGCGTGTAACTTGGCGAATGTAACTTGATAATGTCATGAAGGAGATGTCCTGCGTGTCACGGTAAGAGCCCTTGCTCCAGTTAGGGGAGAGGAAGGGGAGTCTGAGGACTTGGTGCAGAGGGCAAGGGAGGAGGGGTGTAAGGGGAGGATTTGGACATGTGAGCTACAAAGCTGAAACAGGGTGGGACGCAGGAGGGGCCAGGACTCCAGAGGTCCAGACCTTTGGACTTCGTGTAGGTCCCAGTGACCCGGAACTGAGCACTCGGCTCCCTGGGGCACATCCTGTTCCTTCCCAGATGGTGGGACCCACACATCCATGTTAGTGTGGACACCTTCTGAGTGTTCCCATCCCATTTATTTGGTATTTAGTTATCTGGTCTTTTTAAACATTTTCGTATTACTGGTTTGAAGTGTACTTCCTAATAACCACATGACAGTGATTGTTTCTATCCCGTCCAACAGTCTCCACTTTCCTTAACAGTTCCCTTGATACTACTCGTTGGCGCCTCTGCCTGGGCAGGTGCAGATTGCAGCTCACGACTCTGAGCTGCGATTCCTGACCAGGGCAGCCCCAGCTGGCTTGTCACAGGCTCTGCTGCACACACATCTGCATGTTATTTAAAAAGGAAAAACAAGGAGATGGAGTTTCAGTGATCAAGTTTGAGCATTTGGAGGTGTCGGCTAGATTCAAACCCAAATCCATGGGACGCCAAAAGAGATGCTCTTTGAGTTTTGGAACAGGATGGGCAGTGGTCCTCTTGCTGTTCCGAGGGCAGCGCTGAAGAAACCAGCCTGGCCCACAAGGCCTCACGTATTTACTTTCTGGCCTTTAGTTTTACCAGCACCACTTCTACATCATGCTGCCTTGGAGACTGGACAAGGAGCTGATTAGCCAGAAAGGCCCCTGGCCAGGTTGAGACCCCCATGCTGGTGCCCGTGCCCCTGGTGGGGCCAGAGGTCTGCAGTGTATACAGGCCCATTGCATCCTGGGTCAGCACAGCCTTATTCCTGAAGTGACAGCCTAGAGCTCTGGACAACAGGGTGTTGAACTTTGGGTTTCTAGATACCATGAAAATATTCTTGCTGCGGAATACATGTGCATGTTTTATAGGGGATTTTTTGGGAAGATCTCAGTGCAATCTTGAGCTAGTAAAAATTAAAGTAACATCTTCACAGGGAAAAGTGCTGAGAAAGGTAAAATGCAGAGGCAGTCACAGCCTAACGTGGGCAGCGGTCTCTGGGCCTTCTGTGGAGACACAGGCGGCCTCTAAGGTCCATCCAGTTTGGGATGGAACACCTCGAGTGAAGCAGTAAACTGTTTCTAAAGTACCTTGGCTGTAATGGCCACCTTTGGTGATAAACTATAAGATATTCAGTCAAATGTGAACTTCAGAGACAAAGTGATTTATTTTTAGTACAAGTATGTCTTATACAATATATATGTATATTAAAAACATACTCATCTGAAATTCACTTTAAATGTAGTCCATATCTAGCAACCTTGTATCTGTCCACGATGCCCTCTAGACTAGGATAATACAGAAAGAAGTCCTGCTGTTATGTGCAGAGAGGCAGGAATATCTCCTGAAAATTCACCCCTTCAAGGCATCCTCCATGAAGGATTGGTCCAGATACACCAAGCTCAAATTTGTCTTACATGTGGTTCTGTATTACAATTTGAAGAATCAAACATAAACCTTTCTAAAGGAAACCATCTTCATGTTAGCCTGCAAAGACTTTCCACAGAACACTTCCAAGGAACATGAGCTCACTATTTTAAAAAAAATTACAAAATCAAGCAAGAATCAGCAACCACCACCATAGAATCTAATGACAACTTCTGCATATTTTAAAATTATTGTACACCAGTGTTCACTGTGTTCACGTTAGATAATAACAATGTATCAATATTTTATCATCAATTGAAACAAAGGTACCACGATTGCAGGATCACAGATGGGGATGGGGGTGGGAAATGGTGGAGGGAGAGAAGGTCAGTGGGTGGGAACTCTGTACTTTCTATTCAATCTTTTCCTTTGTTTTTGGTGGATGTGAAACTGAAATACAAAATTAAGTCTATTTGTTTGTAAAAGTAGAAAAGATACTATCAAAGGGCATAGTAAAAAAAATAAGAAGATGCCAAAAATAATATACATATTTGAAAAGGTAATAAAAATTTACATTAAAAATGACTAATACTTAAAAACTCAGCAGACCAGATAGCACATTTACAATCTACTAGAGAGAGAATTAGTGAATTGGAATATAAAGCTGAGGAAATCACCTAGACGACAAGTCAGAGATGGAAAGATGGGGAAATACAAGATGTTAGTTGACACACAGGGAATAGAGTGGCTGTCACTTCCAATTAGTGTTCTGGTCACAGGTAGAATGCACATCAAGTGATAAGAACAAGTTATTTTTTAAACTTAATGAAAAACAAACCCCCTCAATTTCAGGAGGCCTATCTCCACTGGCAAAGACAAAGAAACCTGCACTTGGACACCTCAACGGTGGCCCAGCTCTGTGTCACCCACCTGGACACCCCAGAGGTGGCCGAGCTCTGTGTCACGCACCTGGACACCCCAGCAGTGGCTCAGCTCTGTGTCACCCACTTGGACACACCAATGGTGGCTCAGCTCTGTGTCACCCACCTGGACACATCAGTACCCGTGTGGCTCTGTGCGACAGACAGAGAATCAGATATCTTCAAAACGCTAAGGAAATATAATTATCAACCTAGGACTTTCTAACTACAAAAACTGTCATCGTGTAAAAACGATAAAATGAAGATGTTTATTATCCAAATATAAACTGGCGAGAGTTTACTACTGACAATATCTCATAAGGGAAACCTCCGACATTATTCTTCAGGAAGACTGAAGGTATGTCTTAAATATGAGAAGGAAGAAGGAGTTAAAAACATAATTATTTAAGTAGATCTGAATATTCTTTGGTGATATGAAATGGTCAATGTTTAATTTGGGTGGTTATGAAATTTGCTAGAAATGAAATTTAAATAAATAATAGCAAATAAATGCTAAAATCCTTATATTGCTCAGGTAAAGTAAATATCATTAGACTTTGGAATGTCAAATACACATATTAAATTTTCCAGATTACTCCTAAAAGAAAAGAAATACCTGTGGAGTACATAACTTCCAAATTACTAAAGAAGAAAAAAGAGAGAGAGGGAAATTAAGAAAGAAACAACAGAAAATTATGCAAAAAGAAACAAAAAGTAAAAGAAAAATAAAAAATTAAAAGTTAGAAGTAAATTTAAATATTCTAGTGCTCACAATAAATGTAAATAAATAAATATTCCAATGTACTTTTTTTTTTTTTTTTTTTGTAGAGACAGAGTCTCACTCTATGGCCCTCGGTAGAGTGCCATGGCATCACACAGCTCACAGCAACCTCCAACTCCTGGGCTTAGGCGATTCTCTTGCCTCAGCCTCCCGAGTAGCTGGGACTACAGGCCACAACACCCAACTGTTTTTTGGTTTGCAGTTCAGCTGGGGCTGGGTTTGAACCCGCCACCCTCGGTATATGGGGCCAGCGCCCTACCGACTAAGCCACAGGTGCCGCCTCCAATGTACTTTTTAATACAAAGGCAATCTTTAAAGAAATTAAATACCTAGGAACAAATAACAAAATATGGGCAAAAATTTGTGGAGAAAATAATAAAGCTTTATTTAAAGGCATTAACAAATAGCTAAATAAATGAAGTGAAATGTTTATAGAAAGGAACTTTGAAGAAAATTAGATATCAGTTTTTCCCAAATTCATCTAAATTTGCAGTACAAATTCAGTCACAATAGCAACAAGGATTTTCATGGGTTCTAAAAAGCTGATTGTAAAATTTATATGAAAGAAAAGATCATGGGTAATCAAGTCTCTCTTATGACAAGCCAAGAAACAAAGTTGTCCTAAGTTCCTTAATAATTTTTTTGTAAGTCTTTGAAAACAAAGATGAGAGAGGCTTTTCTATATTTTCGAGGTATCAAGGCTTTCTACAAAGTGTTAGTAACAGGTGTGAGGGCAGGCCCAGAGGTGGGTGAACAGAAACAGGTTGGTGCCTATGTGGACACTTGATACGTGTGCTAAGAAATATTATCCAAATGTTGGACGGGAGACAGGAAGATCGTTGTGTATCGTCTCAAAGGGCTGCTACCCCGTGACGACCAGTGGCAGCCGAATTCCAGGCCTCATACCGGACAAGCAGCTAGTGTGATGCCCGGGAGGGAGCTTCGCTGGCCAGGCCTCTGCCGGCTTCTCACACCTGCTCCAGTTGGAGAACCACCAGCGCAGACAACCATCTAACACCCCTGTCTCATCCGCATCTCTTGGGAGGATATTATATTTTTTGACTTGCTATTTCTTAATACCCTATGAAGTAAGACAAGTAGTTGCATAAAATTAATACATTGCAAACAATTTTATCTAGATACTTCTAGATACAAGTAAATATTCTAGAACTTTCTAACCACAAAAACTGTCATTGTGTATAAAGGATAGAATCAAAATGTGCATCATCCAAATATAACTGATGAGAGGTTAATACAAGTAAACTCTATCCAGGACAGAAGATAACTCCAAGGGTTAAGGGTTTTTTGCCCTCTCAGATGTTAACCAGTTTTGTATCTAACCTAAACATCCCACACTAGTATTTAAACTTAACTAATTTTGCAATGACTCTTACATTGGCCTACCAACTGGCTGGTTCCCTCTTCAAAGATTTACTGCATTGGGGTTTTTTTTTTTTGAGACAGAGTCTCACTTGGTTGACCTCAATAGACCGCTGTGGCATCACAGCTCACAGCAACCTCAAACTTTTGGGCTTAAACGATTCTCTAGGCTCAGCCTCCAGAGTAGCTGGGACTACAGGCACTTGCCACAACACCCGGCTAGTTTTTTGTTATTGTTGTCATTGTTGTTGAACTGCCCCGGGCCAGGTGTGGCCAGCGCCCTAACCACTGAGCTTTGGTGCTAAGCCAAGATTTACTATATCTTTGACAAATGCTGACTCTGTAGCTGCACAAAAATTGAAATAGCAGACATAGGACAGAGGCAGAGTCACAGAGGGGTGGGGTAGCCATGGACTAGTTAGTAACAGAGGCTGGAAAGTTGGCTCTTCATACAGTGGAATGAAATTTTATTCCAGACCACCTTATACATAAACAATGATCAATTTTAGCACATGGGGATTATCAATATGGATCACAAAATATTAAACCTTCATAAAAACTATACAAACTTTAGGTGGGAACATTTTATTAAAGTAGACACAGAAAACAAACCTCAAAGAAAAAAAAAACACCAAGAAAACAAAACAAGAAATCTAACTACATTAAATTAAGAATTCTTCTCTCTCAAAATACACAAGAGAAACATTGAAAAGACAAGTTATAAACTGGAGGTACAGATTCGCAACACATTTAACTAACAAAGGATTAATCATCAAAATATATAAAAAACTTCTCCAAATCAGTAATAAAGAGGCAAACAACCTAATAGGTTCACAGCAGAGGGAAAAATATGGCAAATAAACATAGGAACAGATGCTTAAGCTCATTAGTAATCTGAGAAATGCAAATTAAAACAATAATGAGATACCATTTGCACCCACCAGATTGGCAAAAGTTAAGAAGCCTGACAATACTACTTGTTGGTGAGGATGGATCCTTGGGAAGCTCCGGCTCTGCTAGTAGGAATTTCAGTTGAACAACCACGTTGGAAACAATTTTGATTCCCTCCAGCCAGTTTCTCATGATCCTGAACTTTCCTTTCTGGCCTTAAATCCTGGAGAAATCTTTGCACAGAGCACCAGCCTACTCGCCCAGGGGCCGCCTGGCAGAGCTGCTTCAAACTGTAACAACCCGGAGCCATGAACACAACGCAGCATGAAAATGGACAACCACTCTGTGTCCCAACACACGTCGCTGAAGTCGGGCCAGCTGCCCTAAAGGAATGTGGGCAAGGTCTCCTGTTTCTGACACTATGGGGGCAACTTCACAAAATGCATTTTTGGAAGTCATTTACTATCAAATTAAGATACCTTTCCATGAGAAAAGTATTCCTTATTACTTTTCCTTTCTCCTTGATTTTTTTGATTTGAAAAAAAAAAAAAAGGATTGTGCCCCCAGAAGGAGCTAATTATAGCCAGCTAGCTGTCACATTTTTTGAACAACTTAATATGTGTACTGGGAGATAAGGAAATTCAAATGTGAAATGAATAAAGTTAATGCATTTAGGGCGTTGGTCATGACTCTCCCATGTCCAGTTATGAAAAAAATCCTTGTATTTGATGGAAACAGTTTAAAGAATGACAAAAAAGGTGACAGAGGCCTTCTACGTCACAAATGGTGGTAAGAAGCCGGGGAATGAATCGTATAACCCTGCGATGTGGGCGTGTGCCCATCTTCCCGCAGGGCTCCTCGCCTCCCACCCTGCCGTCTGCTCCATCCTGCAGCCCACAGCGCAGTGGGAGGAGAGTGGCTCTACAGACAATTTTAAAGACATTTTTGCAAAAGTGTGTGCCCAGAAAATGTTTACAAAACCGCCCTCCCACTGTATTGCTGCTTTGAAGAGTTGATACGTAGTGGTTAAAAAAATACATTTTTGCAGTAAACCCCAAAATCCTACTTTAACATTTACATTTATTCAGCGTAAAAAATATATTGTTCAATAAAAAACGAACAAGCAAGTTTTAGTGTAAGAGCACTGTCTACCACCGAGACTGGACGAGGCGAGGGCCTGAGGCATCTGCAGACTGTTCACTGCCTTCCTGTCGCCATCTCCGCAGCATCACTTGGCATCTCCCGGCTGATTTCTCTCAGGGAGATGAGACGACTTCACCGAAACAATGAAACACATGGATGGAAAATAACCCAAAAGATGGGAAAGCTGAAAATGCAAGATTGATAAAGTAATTTTAATTTGGGTCTACATATGTTAAGGTAGTTAGGGTGACTTTTGTGAAGGAGTCCAACTGTGTAAAGACAGATGTGCAGAAACTGATTAACCGCGCGAGCGCCCCACCGCCCCACCACCCCGTGCGGCTCCCTTCACAGGGCACTGTTGGGATATCAGGACACCGTGCAGATGTCAGGGCGCTGTCTGGATGCAGGGCACTGTTCTGCCAGCACATCAGGGATTGTACACAGAGCTCTGAGAAGGGCTCGTGCTGCAAAGCCACCAGGCGTCGCCGGCCAGTGGCACTGATGCCAGGGAGACCCATGGACTGACCAATGTTCTCCTAGGTCTGCATGTGCCAGACCTGGGGGCAGCAGAGGAGGGTGGGAGGACGGGCTGGAGCCCTGGCCTGGTCCCTGAGCCTCCGATCCTGCCCAGCAGGCTGCTTCTCCTCCTAACAACCCAGATAAACGAGGTCCCCGCTGTTACATTGATCCCTGCCTCAGCCAGGGCCTGAGAGGCCCAGACAGCCCAGACGGCACGTGCTGTAGCTGACGTGACTCTGGGGACAGTCTGGACCAGCCACGATGAGCGCCATGCCGCCTGGTGTCCAGGGAGACGTCTGCAGATCAATGGCAGCTGCATCAGCGGGCAAGGGTTCCCGGGGTCTCCTGGCCAAAGAGGCAAACGCTAGGCAGCTGTGCTGTCGGGGCTGGGCTCTCTTTGCGGGGCTTGGGACTATGGAGTGGCCGAGCAGCACAGCCACCTTGGGGTGGGAAAGGACAGGGGCACGGAGTTGTCGGAAGCAGGCATTCCTTACACTCGTCACCATGCTCCTCCCCAAAGAGCAGAGGTTCAGATTAGAGGCACATAGGTCGTGGTTACATGGCTCCTGCAACCTTCCTTCAGGCAAAGGCAACTTAGAAATGCCAGGTGCCATCTGCAGGGTGTCTCTGCCTTTCTGCTGCAAATTTGAGGTGTGGTTTTACAGGCGTCTCTGCAATGACTGTCACTCTGGGGGGAGGTGACCGTATCGACTCAGACTAGCTTATTCACTTTTGCCTGAAATAGTTTATTTCTCCTTAAGATGTGGAATCCAATATCCGTACAAGAATTCCAGGCCTCTCTGGAAGGGACCCTGGAATACCCTGAGGTGACCCCACTGCTGAAGGTCCCAGAGCCCGAGGGCGGCTGAGGGCCTTGCCTATGGTTTTGGAGCAGAGCCAGACCTCGGAAACCTGGTTGCATTTCTGTCGTCTTGTGACAGGGAGCAGGAGGCTCCCAGGAAGCCTGGCACCAATGGAGCGACCCTGCAGAGCACAGAGCACAGGGCAGTGAGCAGAGCCCGGTCCCCGCCCACACCTAAAAGTCAGTAGGAGGGCCTAGCACAGCGCCCACTGCAAGACACCCAGCGTTTACTGCAGCTTCCGCTAGTCTGAGCATTTCTAGCGATCTCTGTATTCCCAACAAATACAAATGCAATTATGTAGGGGATTTAGAGGGGTCCAGGAACAACTTCATGCAATCAGTCAGGGACAGTCATCTCCAGCATAAGCTGGTTTCTACGCGTCACGTCTGTTCTGAGCAGTTCTGCCTGCTGCCTGGGGTGTGAATTCCCTTTTCTGGACGTTCCTCGTTCTCCCGGTCAAGTACAGGCCTGCACCTTTCTTGTGTCCTCCTGCACACTGGGACCCCGACTTGATTCACTGCTTCCCCTGCTGTCCTCAGGATGTGTGGGTTCACTTCCCTTGGATCTGTGGGTCCCTTCGAGTAGAATCGCTGGGTCGGTCTGTGTTTGGCTTTATAGACACCTGCCAAACAGGACACCAGGTGGCTGTGCCATTTTACCTCCCATAAAACACACAAGTTCTGTTGATCCATGTGCCCTTGGGTGGACTGGCAGACAGGATGGAGCCCTGGTCTGGGAGTCCAAGATCAGGTGTCAGCAGGGCGGGTCTCTCCTGAGGACCCGGCTTGGCTTGCAGACAGCTGCCTGACGGCCCAGTCCCCACAGTCTTTGCTCTGCACTGTGCCCAGGTCTCCCCAGTGCAGCAGTCACTGGGATTAGGGCCCACCAGGAGGACTCGGCTCACACCGTCAACTCTTTAAAGACCCCGTCTCCTAAGCAGTCATTCCCAGGTGCTGGGATTGGGGCTTCAATGCATGAATTTCATGCGGACGTGACTGAGCTCATGACACACATCTACACCAAAGTGGATGTCGGGTTTTTATGGTTTTGTTGTTTTTGCCCTTCTAGTGGGTGTGAAATGGCATCTCAGTTGAAATTTCTCTCTGGCTGTTAATATTGCCCGTACCCCATAGGCTTGGTGGACATTCTTCCACCCCCCGTTGTGACATGGCTTTTGTTGCTCATTTTTAAAAATTATGTCTTATTTTATTTATTTATTTATTTATTTTTTTGTAGAGACAGAGTCTCACTTTGTCACCCTTGGTAGAGTGCCGTGGCATCATAGCTCACAGCAACCTCTAACTCCTGGCTTAGGCATTGTCTTGCCTCAGCCTTCCGAGTAGCTGGGACTACAGGCGCCCACCACAACGCCCGGCTACTTTTTTGTTGCAGTTTGGCTGGGGTGGGGTTTGAACCCACCGCCCTTGGTATATGGGGCTGGCCCCCTACTCACTGAGCCACAGGCGCCACCTGATTAGGTCTTATTTATAATTTAACAGTTTTTATATATCCTCAATAAAAGTACATTGAATAAACTTTTTTTTTGTCAATTTTTTTTGCAATCTGTGGTTTGCTTTTCTTAAGGGTTCTTTTGATTAAATTTAACTCTTTCCTTTTATGATTAGTGCTTGTTTTCTTCTCAAAAATCTTGGACCATTTCGAGTTTATGAACATTTATGGTTCTACCTTTTAGAGAAAGAGCTATGCCAAATTAATTTTTGTACATGAAATAATGTCACAGTTTGAGGTTATCTTTCACACATTTATTCCCTTGTCCCCAAATGCTCTCATTTTCTTGAATTATCTTGGCACACTGACTGAAAATCAATTGACTATTTATTCGTCACAATTGTCTATTTTACGGTTAGTCTATTATCTATAATACAATTAATGACACTGTCTTGATTCATGAGTCTTTCCAGTAACTCTCAAATTCACCTAGAGTAAGTCCCCAACTTTGTCTTTTTTTTCTTTACACTTGAAATGAGCCAATGTAAATTGTCTTGTTGAACGGATGACAGGGAACCCATAAGGGCATCTCACTGGGTGCCAAAAGTTAATTAATAATGTTAAATACCTGTTCATGATAAACTCTCAGAAACTAGGAATAGGAAAGTACTTCTCTACACTGATAAATGACATCTACAAAAAACTTGCAGCTACAATCAGTTAACGGTCAAGTAGTGGGTACCTCCACCCTGAGGCCAGGAGAAAGGAGTGAATAGCCACCACTGCCCTGCTCTAGCATTTCAGTAGATATCCTAGACGTTTAACCAGGAAAGAGAAAGGAAAAGAGATGTTAAAACTAGAAATAAAACCATCTTTATTCTTAAGTGTCGAAATTGTATCTTTTGAAAATCCAGTGACTCTAGAAAACACACTTAGACATGATAAATGAATAAAATAAAAGTTTTCTGAATATAAGGTCAGTATCCAGAATTCAATGGGATGTATCCACACTACCAGTATTTAAGCAGAAAAATAAAAGTAAAGACAATGTTATGTATAATGTAATTTTTAAAACAAAATGCTCAGCGTAGATCTAACAAAGGTTTTGAAAAACATCTACACTGAAAACTTCGGAACATTATTGAAACTACAAATATTTAAAAAAATAGAAGATATTCCATGTTCATGGATTTTAGTAAGTAACCTTTGGAAGATGTTCTTTGTACAAGGTGACGATACCTTAAATGCAATTCAAATCAATATTCCAGTTTTTGGGTGAAAATTTGCACACTGAGGCAAAAATTAAAGGCAAGTGAGGCAATATAGAATTACTTCTGCAACATTGACAAAGAAAAACAAAACATGAGAAATGACTCCATCAGATTGCATAAACTAATCAAATTTATGGTAGTGAGGGTATAGTATTGGCACAGGAGAAAAAATAGACCAACGGCATTTGCAAGGTCTCCAGGACACCCACCCTGCTGGGCTCAGGAAACTGATCTACAAAAAGGCTCCCTTGTAACTGGGTGGTGAAAAGATTTGTTTTTTACTATTCAGTAAGTATAGCTTGAACAACTGTACAATTATAGAGGAAAACAAAGCTGACCCTTTCCTCACATGTGCAAAAATGATCTGAGATAGTTAACAGAGCTAAATGTAAAAGACAGGAAAATTTTAATGCATTAGACTAGACCTACATATAAATACATCAAGTATAAATGGTAAAACCTCACCCTCGCGTACTGTTACAAAAGTGTCTACCCCAATAGTTTTGTTTCTTTGTTGCTTTCTTTTAAGCATTTAACTCTCATTTATCTTTTATTTATTTTGAATTCTGTAAATTTTTTTTCTGATTTCCCTCCAAATATTTATCAATTATTCAAGTTATGTGTCGGGGACTATTTTCTAATCTGTGGACTTTCCATTATTCGTCCAACATATGTTAAGTTCTTCTCACATTCTAGGTACTATAGTATACATTAGAGCTAAGTTTGAAAGGAGATAGAAGATTTATAGGAATTAATGGAGACAGAAATAGAAATAAATAGAGACAGATTTTCTGTCCTCATATATGCTGATCTCCAGTGAATTGAATTCAATCTCATTAAACGGTGGGAAAACAGACAACTAAAAATCCACACACCCAGGAACATACCGGAAAAATAAAAGGAGGGTGTGATAATTTTAGAAATGGCACCATCCCAAACCTTGGGATTTAAGAAAAGAACAGACAAGCAACAACAAAATCCTTCCCACCTAAAATGACTTCTAAAGTGAGACTCGGAGGTTGTTAATCTGTTCAGCATACAGGTGTAAGATGGTACGTCCCAAAGAAGAGGGTGCTGTGGCTTACAGAGGCAGAGCCCGAGGGCCAGCTCCATTCCACGACAGCAGGCACCAGGAGGCGCCCGATTGTGGAGAGGTCAAAACTAACAACAGAGCCGTCTTTTCCTCCGTCTGCTTTTATTATCTCTAGGTACTTGCAAATCTACGCACCCTCTGTCTTAAAAAACCACTCGTAAGTCTAAATTTTAAACAATTACTGCAGTAATTATTGAGTGTTACTAACACCAATATGAAGTTCAAGTGAGCACACCCTGCTATTTTAATATGCATTGTCCTCAATACAGAAGTGAATCTGGAGAACCCCCAGCGACACAGCCAGCTCTGACAGAGGCGGCAACACAGTCTGGTGTAAATTCAGACAGCTGAGTCCCTGGGCACAATTCTCTTTTCTGGGGGTATTTAGTCTGTATACATTTAATGTAGTAGTTTGATTTAGGTTACATTGATATCTGTTTTGTATTAATGCCATTTATTTTTGTGTTTCCTTGCTTTCTTTTTCTCGTCTTTTTGGCAGGACTATAATTGAGAATTTTCTAGTAGTCCGTCTTAATTCTTATTTTGAATTCTTAGCTGCGTGTTTTCATTTTCTACTTGGTTCTCTATTACAATGCACCTGTTTCGCTTTCATCTATCCAGACTTACACCGCTTCACATAAGATATAAAATTTTGCCATAATCTTTGTTCTTTTGTTGATATATAGTAATCCTACAATATGATGTATAGCATTTTAATTTTAAAGAGTCACATGACTTTTAAAGAAATCAAGCAAATTTAAAAAAACTAAGATATCTCCCATTATTTCTCTATTTATTCCCCCTTACAGCTCTGGTATGATTCCCCTTTGAACTAAAGAACTTAAGTTAGTAATTCTTGTAAGGCAGGTATGCCGGCCAGGAACTCTTTCAATTTGCCTTCATCTCAGAAAGTCATTTTTTAAAGGACATTTTGATGGACGTGGAGACCTGGATCTTCACGTACATCTATGGTAAAGTGATTTTCTCATACATCTCAAACTTTCAACTTTGTCATTATCATTATTATTCTCTTTTTTGGATAATTTATATTGTATTTCCTTTAAACATTAAGTTTCATTCTTTTTTAAAAAGTTAACTCAGGAGATAGTAGTTTTATCTTTTCACACATGCTGGACTTTGTTACTGCATCAGAATAATTTTAAAGCCCAAAACTCGTTAATACAGTGCCTCAACTTTATCTTTAATTGACTGTTTTCTCTCCCAACCATGAGTCACATTTTCTTGCCTTTTCATGTGTTTTTAAATTTCTACTATGTTCCAGACATCATATATAAAACAATGGAAGAGACTAAAATAAATAATATTTACCCAGAAATGACATGCCCTCATCCTGGCAGGCGGGAGCGGCCCCCTGTTCCTTGGATCTGCAGTTGAACTGGTCAGAGTTCTCTGCTGCAGTGTTGGCGGGCCTGTGAGCAGTGCTGGCTTCAGCAGGCAGGAGAAGCCAGAACTGAGCCTCTGCAGCCTGGAGACACGGGCACTGCACAACTGTCCGTGTCACTGTGGTTTTCACGGTGCTGTCGTGTCTTTCTGTATCACACGAGATCACTCTCTGATTCACAGGTGGGGTGTCCTGTTTGGGGCTGCTGGGAGGCCACTCTGCGGCACCTGTTCTGGCTTCCTCACCTGTGTGGAGGGCTCTCAGAGGCGGCCCTCATACTGGGCTGCAGGGGCCTGGGGTGATTCAGGATTCTGAACTTCGGTGCCTCCCTACACATGGTGGATGAAAGTCCTTTACAGTTTCACTGGTTTCCCCTTAATCTCTAAACATGCTGGGTCTGTCCTCCCCCTGTTACCCTCTGAGATGGGAAAGGACCTGGGGACATGTTCTGGCTGAGACAGGGCTCGCTGACACCTTGGTCTCAGTCTCCGTGGATTTCTATGCATCTGTAGCTCTCTGAGGAATGTTAGAAACGATGGCTTTATAGCTTGTCCAAACCATCTCATGGTTGGGGTGGCAGCTACAGCCTCTTGTGCCCATGTAGACCCTGAGTGAGAGCAGAAACCCAGGCTTTTCAAGTACACAGGGGCAGCAGGGCCTAGGATAAACTTACCATCCAAACAGAATGACATTTCAGAGTAAAAGGAAATGATAAAATTAGCCAAAATCCCATAATTAAAATCTTTACTTATTGACTGACAATTTGGTTTAATTTTATGTATAAACCTGAAATATAGTTCAATTCAAAAACTGTTTTAAAACTAAAATTATTTTGAAACATATAAACTACAAATATCTGTATTCACTACAAATTGTTAAAAATTCTTTTATTATTATTCCTACATTTAATAAGCATGAATAAACATGAAAAGTACAACTACACACTCTTGGGGCACGTCTGTGGCTAGAATCATGTGCTAAGGCCTTGCTGTACCAGTCTTCACATTATTCTGAAAATGTACTTTAAATTTCTTATTACTTTGAGTATTTCATAGAATACCTTTTAGTCATTCTTCAAAGTTGTATTTTTGATTAATAAATTCGAAATTATTGATATTTTCAATTATTATTTTTTACATCTTTTTGCTTTTTTACAACAGAGTGCTCTATAAATACTGAGATAACTGATGGACTCAGGCAAAACTCTGCTATAAGGATTTATATTCTTGGCTGCTATCTTTCCCTCCCTACTTAGGGGGAAAATAAGAAAACGTGAATATAATAAAATATAATGAAAGCTCTGAAATTGAGTCCTCTAAGTTCTCCAGGATTTACTTGCACATTTTGCCAAATTTAGATGATGTAAAATTATAGGTCTTCTCAATTCCATTCATTTTACCCTCGAAATACGAATGAATCTAATTATAGCAGAAGACCCAGAGAAGGTATTTATTAAAAATGAGATATTCCAAATGCAATTACTTAATTTCAAAATTAAATCTTATATGTTCTGTGAGGTCACAACATTTAATTTATTCTGCTTTGCTTTGTGAGGAGACATTTCTATGTTTCCTCTTTGCAAGTCACTTACTTTTTTGGGGGGAGGGGGAAAGGGTGAGTTAGAGCCAAGCAGTAATGTGATTCCCTAAGACTTTAAAACCTGGAGTTGGGGGCAAAGGTTTGAGCAACTATCTCTGAATAATATTGTACAAACTACAATAAAAATTCAGAGGAATTATTCTTAAAATATTTAATTTTATTACATGACATTTTGGCGGATGCACAAAAGAGCTCTTGAATGACCAGTCACTGTGGCTGTGAAATCAGAAGGCCCAGACTATTTATCATATTATGCTGAAAGACCATTTTATATCCAACATTAGTTTCCTCACAAAAAATTACAGTGCATTTATTCTATGTAACATAAAATGTTACTAAATTTTTACAACTATAGCTTCTATTTCCATTAATAGAATATCACAACTTATCTGGATGCAATTATGAATTATGCAGACATAATAACCAATTTTAGATGCATTTACGCTTCAAAGGTTTCATAATTTAGTAAGAATATTATTTTTACCATAAGGCTGTTCCATCAAAATTCACGTTTTTATTGTTATCACTAAGCAAATAATTTTGTAATCAGTATTAAAGTGTTGTTAAATTTATAGCATTTACTATAACCTAACAGATTTTAGTAGTATAAACCTAAGAAAGCTTTGAATCAAAGAAATAGATAAAAATATTGATCCATTGTTGAAGGAAACAGCTGTTGTAATATTTGTATTTTATATTTAAATTACTATTGACACTGATGTAAAATAGACATTAAGTATACAATTTTTTTTCTAATGAGCCAAAAAGTTTTGCTTCACTTTTATGTATGCAAAAAAAAAATGGAGCTAAAAATGCTTAGAATTAGTTTAAAAGAAAATCATTTAATGTTAATGGAATGTTATACTTCAGAAAATGATATATAGATCTCTTACGTGGCTGTCCAGGATAAATCATTACCTTTGGGCACAAACTTCTTGCTCTACAATTAACTTTTTTGAAAGATAATTGGACTTTCTTAGTATCTTTTTGTCTTTATGTTTGTGGGATGTTACCATCGCTATTGCCTCCGCAGGAGATGGTAAATAATGTTTACTATTTTTGGAGGTTACATGTATCATAAAATTTTTTGAAAAGTGGAAATTCAGTAGTTAATTTTTATTTATTTATTTATTTTGAGACAGAGTCTCAAGCTGTCGCCCTGGGTAGAGTGCCGTGGCATCATAGCTCACAGTAACCTCCAAATCGGGCTCAAGAGGTCCTCTTGCCTCCGTTTTTCTATTTTTAGTAGAGACAGAAGTCTCACTTTTGCTCAGGCTGGTCTTGAACTTGTGAGCTAGAGTGACCCACCTGCCTCAGCCTCCCAGAGTGCTAGGATTACAGGCGTGAGCCACCACACCCAGCTAGTAGTTAATTTTTAAATGGAATATATGCTTTAGAAATTTTTGGTTCTAAAAGGATTATTACAAAAGAATAGAGCATTAATGACTAATAATATTGTAAATAAAGAGTTACAGATTTAGAACATGTGGTCCGTGGCAAAGCCACAGGCGCTGGGAGTTCCTTCTGCTCACACTTCTGACTTCCGTGCGCCTGCTCACCAGGCTCCTCACTTCTCACACTCCCGCCTGCCTGGCAGCTGGGGGCTTTTGTATCTCATCGGCTACATGACAACCGGAAAGAAGCTGAGCTAGGAGGGACAGCCACATTTCCCAGTACCCTAATAAAAGAAAAAATTTACCCCTGCAGGTGGTTTAACTGTGCACCATTTATTACAGGGCACCCTGAATGCTGGGTTTGGAGAAGGTGTTATGCAGAGTCTAGGGAGGTTTGGCAAAAAGAGATAGGACTATTTTTTTTTTTTATTTTAAATTTTCTTAGATTTAGCCTCTCCTTGAAACAGGATTTATGCTTATTGTCTGTAATAGTAGATAAAATTTTGGCAAACTCTGGCAGTCTCTCGTGGGTTAACATCAAGCTTAATGACATTTGTACCTGTTTTCATCTTAATCCCCTGTTAGTGACCTGCTTTAAAGAAGTGCTCAGACACACACAGAGGTGAGTTTCTATGTAACTAGCTGAATAGGTTGGTAGATAGATCACTATCATAATATTAGTTCTATTTCAATACATTTAAATAACCAAAAATCACAGCAACACATTGAAACATATGTAGTCATTAAATAAATAATCCTCCATTGTATGTGTCAGCCCCACTCAGGGAGAAACATGGTCTCAATATTCTTCAGTTTTAATCAGGAGATGTTAGAGCTGGATCAGCGAATGCTCTTTCAGAATTAACACAGAGGGTCTATGAAAGGACCATCTGAGGTGCCCGTATTGCTAATTATTTATTCTTATAGTGATGGTGACGTGACGCTGGTGAAGCACACTACCAGATCCTGGGGAAATTGTTTCAGTTAAAAACAATGCTTCTGAAAGCGAAAAATGATTGTTTTAAACAGGGTCATTTGGCAAACAGGAATGTGGTGTTAACAGCCTTTATAAAGACTTTAGATTTCTCACCATCAACAGTTTTCAAATGAAAAGTTTCACCGCCATATCAATGTCATCAGAGCATGAACGGGACCTGAGGCTCCACAAATGGGACATTTCGATGGCTGCTTTGCTATCACTGTATTTTTCCATTTGTCCTCTGAAATTTCAAAACATTCATCTTCCAAAGATGGTTATAATGCAATTTGGGGTAAATTGGAACAAATTCTGAACTTTCTTTTCTTGACATTTTCTTTTGAGAGAAAAAGGAGCAATAGTAAGATTTCCAGAGGGGGTTTAGCAAAAGGCTGTGGATGGAGAAATTTCTTTTCCTCTGAAATAAAAAGTCCACTGGCAGGTAAACATGTTAAGAGAACTTGGAAGTGAAGACAACAGTTACCTGATGGAGTTGGGCAGGTGAGGGGAGCCCAGGCCTGCTGGCCTTTAGCCTCTGACTCTGAGGAAGGGTCCTGGCACCTGCAGACCCCAAGCCTCTTCGTGCACTTCCTGGGTGGCTCCCTCTCCCGGTCCTTGGTCAGTAATTGTCACCATTATGTCACTGATGAGAAATCCTGACATATTTTTGTAGCTATCTCCCCCACTTCCAGTGAAGCTTTTAATATCCCAGCTGACTGCACCAGGGCGGGGGTGCGGCTGGTCGAGATTCTGGCACTGCACTGATCTGGGTTTACATCTGACCTCTCCCGTGTACTGAGAGGCCTTACTTACCATGGAGACAATCCCAAGTTCTTGGAGAATAAATAAACTAAACTTGTGGGTGGTGCCTGTGGCTCAAGTATTAGGGCGCCGGCCCCATATACCAGAGGTGGTGGGTTCACACCAGGCCCCCGCCAAAAAAACTGCAAAAAATAAAAAAATAAAGTGAACTTGTGTAAATGATTGGCTACTGGCACATAATCAGTTCTAAAGGTAGCACCAGTCTACCTTTTTTTTTTTTTGCAGTTTTTGGCTAGGGTCGGGTTTAAACCCACCACCTCTGCATATGGGGCCAGGGCCCTACTCCTTTGAGCCACAGACACCACCCTAGTCTACCTTTGAAACTGACTTGACTAGGTCAGTTTTAAGTAAAGCAAAACCAATTTGGCTTGCTGGGTGGGTCTCAGAAAAGGAGTAGTTATTTCAGACCTAAATAAACATCTCCAAACCAGCCAAAACAACCGAGTAATCTCATTTTTATAGATCTGTTATTAAAATGTTATTGAATTAAAATTTCATCATTTAATTTATTTACATTTTAATATAACTTATTTAAAATTTTATGAAATTGCTAAAATAATTGTTTTGTTGTTCTCTTTTATGTCCAGAAGCAGTGCCCTGTAATTAAAATGGTGACTATTTGTAGACTATTACGAATCTTCCCACTGCTCCCAGTGAACAAGAGGAACGGCTCACTCACATTCTTATTTCATGTAGATTTCCGATCTTTCCTGACTGTGTGGAAAGGAATCTTAAATTCAAAGGCATGATAAGCCATTCTTGCAAGCCTAGGCTCCCAAGGCGTCATCTTTAATAATAGACTCCAACCTGCCATCTGATACTTCCCGCTGACGCGACCAAGGGGATGTAGTGGTGTGTTATGAATAGACAAATACCTTGTTAAGTTGACAGACATGTTTTACTTGTATTTTTCCCTTGAAGTTTTGATTAGCTGTCAACTATTCCCCCAAAGGTAGGATGTTATCCATCTCTTTATCATTTTTTGAAAATTTAATAGGCTTATAAGCACACTACCAGATCCTGAGGAAATTGTTTCAGTTAAAAAAAACAAACCAACAAACCAGAATCCCTGTCTGTGCCAGTAGTAATATTTGAGGAACAATTCTAAACTCTGTATTAATTCATGCATCTTTATTTTATCATTATCTTCATAAATTGTTAGAGAATCACTTGAAAATATTGTCAGTGCTGGGAATCCCACTTACACTGAACACTTACTTGGCTTTTCAGTTTCTCCGTGAACAAACACACGCAGGCATTTCTGAGTGTTCACAGTATGGGACATCTTGAATTCAAAATTAATCTGCTTCCCTTCATGTCTTTAAAAATGCAGACCTTTTGTAGTATTTTGTATTGTGCTTAAAGTGAAACTGGAGCAATTATTTGACTGGTGTAAATGCAGACATGTGGCTGTGTGGAGCCCGGTCCAGGCCACAGCAGTGGCAGGTTGGTCGATGGAGGAGCTTAGTTTATCGAGGGGGCTTATCTGCAAAACAGTTTGTGTTCATAAATACAATTTCTGTTTTTGTGTATGCTGATGTTTTACATCGAAGATGTAACATTTTAGGATTTTTTTCTGATGGGTGGAAATGCGAGATTTTTCCCTGTGGATTGAATCAAAAAGAGAAGACTAAATGGTTGGCGTGAGAGAAGCTACATTCACTGGTGGAAATCAGACCTTTTCCTGAATTATATTTAAATAAAACTGTGCTTCTTACCTTTAGGATATCACACGCTTCTCACGAAAAACCCTCTTGGCTTGTGCTGGGGAGCAAGCTGAAGAGTGGGCCGACATTCAGCACCCGACTACCTCTTTGTGAAAATGTCCCGGTCCGATTTCTAAAGTGAGGAAACTGTGCTGCATGGATTTTAGAAATCATCTCGGGCAGCCCCTTTTTAATGCTAAGTGGACCTTCCGGGAGCCTTCATAAGTCCCTCAAGGTCACTCAGGTCATTGGGACAAGGGCAGGCTGGAACCTCAGTTCTTCCAGCTCCTGGCTCTGTTCTTGGGACATAACCCCACCCCCTACAAAAACTGACAAAAAACTCATGACACGTTACCTGGTCACAGTGTGTTAGAAACCGCCACTAACAATTCATGAATTCAGTTTCCTAATCACACTTGTTAATCTGAAAGTAAGAACTAAGGCTTCCAAGCAGGGACCCCACCTGCCTGGTGCTGGTAGCTCTGAAGCTGTCCAGGATACCCAGGTCCTCATGGGGATAAATGCTTCACACAAGCTCCTGGACTTGGCTTGCACACTTTTACCAAGGAGCTTCCTTGAACAAATAAATCCTTTACTCAAGCTATGTCTTAGTAGAAAAACTGTTAATCGGCACAGATGAGGGAGCACACTGGATTTTCCTGTGCGTTGTGTTGTCTGCGATATGGACCGACCTCACGGATGCGTCTTCTTTTCCATCACCTTTACTAATTTGGGGGTCAAAATAGCACCAGACTTCCTCCGTAAGACTGGTGTTCGTGGCCAAGCTCCTGACGGAAGCTTTTCTTTCTACAAGACCTGTGGTGCCAGGAGAGGATAGTGAGTCACCACACCCTGTTTACAGTGCTCATCTCCACCTGAAGGCTAGATTATTTCTCAATCTTGTCACACCCTCCCTCATGGTCTGATCCCTACAGTACATTCTGCTTTCTGAAAAATTTCCTGAACCTGAGAGAAGTCACTTTCATCTCAATATCTGACAGTCTGTTGTCTTAACAGACTCACAGAGAAAGTTATCTAAAATAACTTGGCATTCAAAAAGGGAACAAAACAATGACAAAGGAAGTCAGCTACGATTTCTGTGAAAGGTTTCTGCATATGAGCTTTGCTTCACACTGGCCTGGGAGTGCAGGTGACGCCTTCCAGCCCGGCACTCACATTCTGCCGAGGTCCGAGAAAACTGGGGAATTTTATCAGTGAAGCTCTGTCATCTCAGAAGTTAGGAACACACAGAGCAAAGAGAAAAATAAACTTTGACTGAGAACATTCCCAAGACTAATATGATACACTCTCAACATTACCTGGAACATAAAATACAAACATAAATGCACCTGGCACATGGTGCCGAGTCCTGGGCATACGGGATGGGGGCCTTCACTTAAATTGCCTGAGGCTGGAATCATTTTCTTGCTTGGTTTAAGAAATTTGAGCAAGTTAAGAAAATAAGAGAATTTGGGGTTTGCTTTCTTGCTTTCCTCTAACTGCTCACGCCTGAGCCCCATTTGTGTGAAGACCCTTCCTGGCTCTGCTGACCTCCAGAGGGACAGGACCCCTGTGGCTACAGCTCTGTGCCTCTGTCAATGGGACATGTAGCCACATTTTGACATTCCTATAACAAATTATTTTTGCTAAATGGTGTATGCGGTTCATTCTTTGAGATTGTCTGTCGTTGATCAACCACGTGGCGATTTAATCCATCCCATCCGTGCTACGTCCAGCCTGGTGTGGCCGTTTCACCTAAGTCTTGCCTGAAAGTTACCCACATCTGCCCCTGGCTTACAAGCGTCTTGACATGTGGCCTTTTCAAATTATTTTCTGTAAAGGAATATTTTCTTTTTTCATTATGAAATTGTACCAAAATAAAAACAACAAAAAAGGAAAAAGATAAAAACTCTCCATGCTGGAACATGTGCACTGAGGCAAAGAGCCTGAGATTCTGTGTAATTCAGGCTAAAATTCATTTCCCACAAAACAAAAGGCCCCTGGGGTGTGCAGATTATTCTAGACAATTTGCTTCACTTCTTCACACACACAGACTGTCCCCCTTGGTTCCGGAGTGAACCCCCGTGTGGCCTGGTGACCTGCACTTGCTGCCCAAGCCTGGCCCAGTGTGCTCTCCCAGGTCACTTTCGGTTTGGCAGTCAGGATGCCTCCAACCAAGGGAAGGGGGAGAGTTTTGCCCCCATTTCGTAGATGAGCTCATTGGTACCCAGAATGAGCAGCAATTAGCTCAGCCTTTTAACGTTCCCCTGCATGAGAAGCAGCAGCTTTGCTCAGTGGGTTTGGACTGATTTCACTCACATCCAGGAGGAAGCAGAATGGCGAGACGCTATCTCCTCTAAATGAGTTAGATGGGAACATTCCCCGGGTCCTCTTCCTGCACAGTCCCACCTAAAATATGAGAAACGAGGATCGGCGATGCCTCGTTCTACGCACACGTGCATAGACCAGAGTCATAATCGCAACGGCGGGAATGGGATGTGGAAATATGCAGCCCTCGGAAATGGATTAAATGCACATACATTTTGTAATGAGTGACTGTAATGAAAGTCAAATGAATTATAATAAAATATGGAGTTTTAAAAAAGAAAACTACTCAATGCATAATGTTGCCGGGAAAACATTTAACAGTTTTTCACTGCGTGCTATTGTCAAAGTAAATAACTACCCAAGACAAACTTACAAAGTGGTTTTAACTCTAATGCGATGCAGAAAGTCAGTCATTTAATTTGTTAATTAGTATTATGCCAGAAACTATCTATTCAATATGAAGCAAATATGTTTACAATCTTATCTGCCATCTGTTTAATAGATGGAGAATACTTAGAGCTGGATTCTCAAAGAGGATTGTTGAAAATTTGTTCTACAATTAGTGGAGCAGATTTTTTAATTCTGGAAGAATTTTGCATGTGTGGGGCACCTCTGCCGAGGAGACAGTACATCACCGTTGTACTCGCGATCAGCGGCTGCCTCTAATGGGTTTCGGCAGATGCTTGCCAAATTTACGGAGTGGAAAAAAATTTTTTTAAAGATACCTAAGAACACTTTGAAATATCTATATAAATATAACACCAGTCACAAAGAGTAGAACTGGATTTGCACAAAACAATTTCAAGCCCAAATTTATAGACAAAGTAAGGCTGTGTGTGCTCACGAAACACACCATTTCTGTAATCAGTAATTTTTCAAGATTTCATATGAGAAAACTTCAATTATGCAGCATGTCAGCCATTAAAATGAATTCTCAAGGTGCTTTTAAACTGCTGCTTACGAATGGATTTTAAATCACTATTTGGAAGACAGTTAAAACTAAAATTGGTGCTAATCAAGTGTCTTAGCGGGAGCACCACGCCTCTAATTCTGGATGGTGGGAGCCTAGGAGAGCAGGCACGGCTCCTCCCGGACCCTGCAGCCCGCCGGGTCTCACGTCCCACCTTAATCCCAATTAGGACGATTTACACTCCAGGGTGGTTTCCTCCACCTCCTATTGTATTAGTATCATTCTTCCTCTTTTATTAAAGATGTTCCGGATTTTTTAACTAGTTTATTTTTTCATAACATCAACTATCAGTGAAGGTGCATCTTTAAGGATCTGGCCACATGGTCCCCTCGGCGCTGGTCACATTCCCACACATTCTCATGCCGGGAAAACCTTGTTTCTGCCAATGCTGTGGATTGTAAGTGTGCGATTTTAACTCTTGTAAACAAATCAAAATACAAATCTCTATCTTACGTTTACTCTAACGAACCCTTCTCCTGATGCCTGCTGCCACTGCTGCAATCAGCTGTTATCTCAGCTCAGCCTCTAGTTTCAAAGAAAAACCTAATATCTGTATTTTAAAAGTTCACCTTCATGTGTTTTTGTGTGTGTGTCTATGTGTCCCCCGGAATTTTCTAAAGCTGCATAATCTGTGCAAAAAGACAAAAAAACCCGATCATTTAGGAATCAACCAGATAATGGCCCAGAAAAGGAATGAATTGTTTTGTTAAATGGCGATTCACCCTGCCCCTTCCTGCATCAGGCTTGCTCCCAGTTTTCCTGCAGACCCCTCTCCTGGTGAAGAGGCTCCACTCTTCAGACAAGCTGCTTGCAAGGGGAAAAAACTAAGGATGATTTATGTCATAAGAAGCTGTTCCGACATTTAAATCCCCTTTCCTTCTGAACTTTTTCAGGCTCATTGTGTGGGGCTAACCTTATGAGCTCTGGTCCTCCAGTGGACATTTCCTGGGATCCCCAAGGCCCAGGCGGGGGACGCTCTCCCCTTAGCTAGACTTTGTGATGTGCTGGCAGACGACAGCACTGGGTTTTGAAATGTTTTTTTTTTTTGACAAACTGTAGTTGTCTCTGTAAATATGTTTCCCTAGCTCTTGGATCACTCCATAATGATCATTTAATTCTCAGACTGTCTGGAGCATACACAGTGCACTCTCTGTTTGTGTACACACACAGATGTCTGTATATTCACTACCACCACTCAAGAGCGCAGGACCCTATCTCCCAGGTCAGTACGAAGATATTTGCACAAACACCCTGCCCCCATGTCTCAAAAAATATTTCATTCCTGGCTGACAAGGTTTAGCTGAACAGACACCTGATTCCCCAGACCTGCTGGGCACCATACAGAAAGTCCAGTGGAGACATTATAGGATTAGACCCATTGTAGCATTCTGAAACTCAATTCATCTGTTCCTAATAGTGTTTCAATAGTATCCTAGTAACCTCTTCTGTGAAGCTTCATCTGGTCTGTATTTGCAAACACTATTAAAAAAAGGCCTTGCATTCAGGGGGAAAAAAGGCTGTGTTAAAGCTCTTCTTAGAGCTGCCGGGGAGAGGTGCAGGCGCCACTGTGGGCAAGTGTATTTGCCAGCGTGCCATATGGGAGTCATGGTTGGGACTTTTTTTTTCTAGAATAATTAAATGTTGATGGCAGAGTTCAAATGGATCATTAAAATTCAAAAGTGTAAGAAACAGATTTTTTTCTTATGTTGCTGAACGCTCCAGAGGGCTGAATTGCTGGCAGAGTGAGGCAGGCTGCCGCCCTGCCATCAGCGTGCGTCGCGATGGTGCTAATTTGATCATAATATAGTCATCTCTGAAGATTACAGCTATTCAATTAAATATTCTAATTAACCTGAAGTATTAGGCAAATGATACTAATTACAAATATTCTCCTGAGATTCACAGCAATGAAAATCCCACTTGCAACTGATACTTCTAGCCAATGTTTCGTAACACAATGTCCTATATCATAGGCTTTCAGAATATTAAAATGCAGTTAATTTGCCTAAACCTCATTTGTTTAATGGCATTAGCATTTTGTTTGAAATTGTAATAAACGTACATCCCGCTTTCAAGTAAAATTTAAAATGAGTGTACTCTTGGGGTAACTTAAGATTCCTGTTTACAGACCTAGCACTTTATTCAGTAAGCGGAACAGTTTGAGCTTAACTTTCAGCCATTAAACATATTGAAATTGTTTAAAAATGCTAATAATTTGTCTTTTCAAATAAGAAAAAAAGGATATTTTGCAGTAAAATTTCATGATACCACCCGCGTGACTGGTCTCCCACTGTGAGGGCCTGGTGCCTGGGCTACCCTTCCCACTCCTGGGGGACGGTTGTGTTCTGGGGGTGGCTGGTGGCTTTCAAGGACCATTTTCATGGGGAAAACGGCTGCACCCTCCATTTCCCTTCACCAGCTTCTCTCTCCTCCTTACATTATATTTACCCCCTAAGTAGCTGGGTCTCTGCGTAGCCAGCCTTGGAGCTGTGATGAGGCTGTTTTCTCTCAAGAAGGGTCGCTAACATCCTTCCATTCACCCTGCGTAACCCCAAGTCTGCCACAACCTCCAGAGCAGCATGTCCTGACCCTCTGGCCTGAGCATGACACCCTCTCTGCCTCGGGATAGTACCTCTGCTCAGCAGGGCCCTGACCCCCACAAGAGGAGATCTGCCCACTGTGAGTGCTAGTCCTCCAGTGAAGGCGAGCCCGCTGGCCTTCTCAGAGCCGTCTTCCTGGGGAGGACCTGCACCAGTGTCCTGGTTGCCATGGGGTGACACAGAGGGAATCAGAAGAGAGGGGCTGGTCTCAAGGTGAGATTTATACCCTAACCCCCAAGGCAGCAAGAACACAGGGCAGCTGTGCAGAGCTGGGACTGCAGTTCCCAAGCGCGGGCATGGGAGTGTCTGTCAGGGTGGCCCTGCCCTGGGACCAGCTTTTGTGGGGTATGTGGGCAGTGAGAAGGCTACACCCTGCCCTGAGTCCTCAGTTGCACAGTGACGGACGGGGCTTGGTTGGAAAGTCACCCTCAGAAATGGAGGGCGAGTACACCAGACAGGGGCGCAGGCAGCCCCAGCCAGCTCCGGTCTGGGCCTGGCTGGTGTGCGTGGGTGCTGGACGCCCTCCTGGGCCTCAGGGAGGCAATGGGAGAGGTGGAGCCACCCCTGTAATCTGCATGGGGCCAGCACGTGCGAACTTACAGCCATATCCTCTGGGAGAGGGACTGTGCTGGAACGATTAATTCCCTGTCATAAAAGCTGCTGTCCTAACACCTCCTCTCTCAGAAACAGGCCGTGTGTGGAAGACCTTCATTTCTGCAGAGGGAGAGGAGTGGAGTCCACACGCGGCCCACAGCCCCGCCTGGTCCACTTCACACAGAAGCAGACTCAGAGTCACCTTCAGTGGGAAGGGTCCTGGTTGGAGGGGACGGGACTCTCCACCGTGCGATGCCTGAGGCCTGCCGCCATCTTCAGCCCCCTTGTCTGCAATTCCACCCTGGATTTGTGGACTGTTCACTGAGAAGAGGCTTGTCACTTCCAGGATGGTTTTTGTGAAGGCTAAACAAAAGGTGAACCCAGGGAAAACCCTGCATCCTGGGGGAGACATTTGCAGCCTGGGCCTGGGCCTCTTCCACCTGAGGGTGTGGCCTGAACAAGGAGAGGGGAGCAGGCTGCTGCAGAGCCCCCCAAAAGGCTGTTTTCCTCCAGGGGAGACTGCTCAGTGCTGAGATCTGGATGTGCTGCACGTCCCAGCACCTGAGATGGGTCTCCTGCCAGCACTACACCCACCGGCCGCGAGTAGCTCTTCACAAAGGCTCCTGAGAGCACAGAGGTCATTCTAGTGACCAAACAGTGATGGAAAAGGGAAAACATGAGCTAGAAATAGGTGAGCAAAAGACAGAGAGTCATACAGAAAAAGAGGAAGACAGGAAGTGACATCTCCTTCAACAAGAGGCAGGATCTGAGGGTGACATTTGAGGTCTCCGTGTCCTCTTCAGAGCACGAGAGTTCCAGCTCTGGAAGGTTTCGTCCCTCTCCCTCCTTCCGAGTGGACCGAGGCTCTGGAGCCCTGGAGGCCGCAGGGAATGTGGCCCCAGCCCAACGAACACTCCTGGCTCCAAACATCCTCACTTTCTTGTTAAGTGATTGGTGTGGTGCTGCTCAGATGGATGAAGATATTGGGAATGGTTGGTGCATAATTTGTGTTTCTCTTCTTTTCTAAGAAAAATCATTGTATCTTGAGGTGTAAATGTCACCCCCCTCCATTTTCCCTGCGAATACCGCAAAAGTGATATTTTTAAATTCACATGGTCTACGTTACTCAGATGTGGGCTGAAGAACCGAGTGACTTCTGATGTGAAATGACCTCAGTGGAAGAGGAAACCCTGGGCTGAGTGGCATGACCCTGGGTTCACACAGCAGCACGCGCATATCCAGGCTCCCCAGGGGGGCAGCTGAGTCCAGAGTCCAGCCTCCCCCTCTCTTAGCCTCTGGCCTAAGTTTCAGTGACCACACTGCAGTAAGCCCCTCCCCACTGTCTGGTGAACATGTGTGCACCCGTGTGTGCCGTGAGGGGACGGGGCCAGCACCTGGGAGTGAGTGGTGCTCAGGACTGTGCCTGTGAGGGGACAGGGCCAGCACATGGGGGTGGTGCTCAGGACTGTGCCTGTGAGGGGACAGGGCCAGCACCTGGGAGTGGTGCCCAGGACCGTGCCTGTGAGGGGACAGGGCCAGCACCTGGGAGTGGTGCTCAGGACCGTGCCTGTGAGGGGACAGGGCCAGCACATGGGAGTGGTGCTCAGGACTGCCTGTGAGGGGACAGGGCCAGACCTGGGAATGGTGCTCAGGACCGTGCCTGTGAGGGGGCAGGGCCAGCACCTGGCAGTGGTGCGCAGGACCGTGCCTGTGAGGGGACAGGGCCAGCACTTGGGAGTGGTGCGCAGGACTGTGCCTGTGAGGGGACAGGGCCAGACCTGGGAGTGGTGCTCAGGACCCTCCGAGACACCCGAAGTGTGGTTTACACGCAGGCCTGCACCACAAACAGGCATGGGGCTGCTGCATGTGTGGTGTGTGGCTAGAGATCAGGAGTTACACGCACATGTCACAGGGCAACTGTGGCTACCAGGGGACGCTCCACACAGGTCTGGAGCTGTGTGGGGGCAGGCACGTGTGAAAGGCTGTGAAGAAAACTGTTTTGTGACACGTTTTTATGACATAATTATATTGATCTGAAAGACACCCACTCAGAACCACCACCTTTCAGGCCCGAGAAGGGAGCAGCGCCTGCGTAATCTCTCCCATCACTTGATATTCATGGTCTTACTCAGAGGTCTCTGAATATGTCATGTGTATAATACCGATGCAGAATTTGGCGCCGTGGTCGCTGCCGGCAATATGTTTCAATAAGGTAATTTTCTCTCTGCCTAAGAACATCAGCAGGGTGCGATCCTGAACAAAAACAGGGTATGACATCTTATTCAAGCATACATCTGGAGGACAAAACTATACTTTATTAAAGGAAAATGGGATTTCAGGATTGTTTTGACAAGCGGTAAAAGTGCACCTCTGTTTACATACAGTACGGGCTGGAAGGCTGAGGTGCTGTGCAGCCCTGGTGAGCAGCTGCGAGGCTGAGGGTCGCCGTAGCCGACGCCCTGTGGCATCTGTTCCCGCCTCTCAGCTTCTCTTTCTGGGTGTTCAGAGTCAGGTCTCCTCAGTTCCTCTGTGGACAATGCCGCTAACATTCTCCCTTTGTGAAAGTCAGCCAATGACGGTTCTTCCTTCCTTTATTCTGTGGGGTCATCCTAACTCTGTACTTGTGAGGGGGAAAGAGAACATTCTTTGACCTTCTTAAATCAGTGTAAGCATTGAGATTTAAAATAAATACTGGAAATAATGTCAGATGTTAAGATACCAGCTGTGCCGAAACACTGCCTCCCTTTAAATCACCTGCTTTTATGGCTCTGTGCATCTTTATTACTCCTCCCCGAGCCTGCCAGGGATTTCAGAGCCCTGGCCCTGATTCTGAGGGGTGTTTCCTGAGATTTCTACCCAAGAATGGTCAAAGCTTTTGCCATGTTAGCTCCTGTGAGCAGCAGTGACTCCCGAGATAGTAACCCTGAGGATGTGCCTGTGACCGTGAGAAGGCTGAGCGGAGACGTGGTCCGGGTCCACCCCCTGCCCAGATTGCAGACCACTCCCCACACTGTGCGGGACTCCCGCACCTGCCCCGCAGCAGCCCCATGGGTTTTCCTTTTGATCCTTAGAGAGACCATGCATGATTATTTTCAGAAAGAGTGACAATGTCAAGAATAAGAACAAGCCACACTAAACATTGGAAACCTTGTTTACCAGGCATAATTGCTGGAAAGCATCTTACAGCACAAAACAGGCTCAGTCACAGTCCTGGATTGTTCAACAACAAAATTGTTTTTAAATGACCAGATTTTTGTTTTACCTCATTTTTCAGGAATCCTTCTGTGATTTGGCCAATTTTGTGGGTTAGAGAAGGAATTGCACTAAAGAATAAATTTTAAATATTAAAGCTGAGAGAAATCCAAGCCAAATTCCTTTAGTGATGTTGTGTGAATGGAGCAGCTTGGGGACGGTCAGATGCTCCAGACGGTCAGCACAGCGGAAGTGGGGACCTTCCAGGCAACGCACGCTGCAGCGTCTGTACTTGAGAGTACGGTTGTCCCTTCTTTACCTTACAACAGATGCGTGCTCGGAGACGATTTATCAGCCAACAGCACGTAATCTGCCTATTGTGCAGCACAGAAATAGTAGATACAACTCTTGGAAAAGGGAGTTTTTAAACACATGCTATTAGCACTTTTAGAGAAAGAAGCTCAGGCTCTTTTATTAATAATATAAATTCAGCGCCAAATAGAAATAGAGGACCGGGGGTGGGGAGCGATCCCCCGCTGTGGGGCCTGGCTGGGTGGGAGTCAGTGGTCTCGTGTGCACACGCTGCCCGCGGCACGTCCCTTCCTGGTCTGCACTGTACACCCTCCCTGCTGTTTGTGCACATTTAAAATAAAATACCCACTGTGGTAAAAGCTCATGTCACCCACGGACTGCAGCTGTGACCGCAGGCTGAGCCGGACAAGTGCTAGGACAAGCTAGGTGGCGGGTGTTTGAGTTCTGTCCCCGAAAGTGAGCAGCGAGGTGCCTTTTGTCCCTGGCTTTGCCCCCCAAGCCTCAGATTGTGTATCCTTTTGACATTTTCTTCAACAGAAGACAAAAGCATTTTGGGGTTGCCATCTGTGAAAAGGAAGAAGGTTAGGATGTGGTCTGTGGGCTGAGCTGGAGCCGCGCAGAGGGGCTGGAGCCGCCCCTGGTCCCCGTCCACATGGCCGAGTTGTGGCTCTGAGGGGACAGACCCAGGTGTGAAGCACAGAGATGTAAAGGTTGGCCCCTGTCAGCTGCCCTGACTGTGTTCCCAGTGATCTGTACATTTTCTGCATTTAATTCATTACAGAATGTATTTCAGACATCAAAGTATGAAATATACAGAAGAATTTATTTCCCAAGGAATGTGTGGGAGACACATTAACATTCAACTTCATCATAGCCACACACTGCCCTAAGTATTTGCTTTCTCTTTAGTTATGTAGGATTGAGGCAATATACATTCAGACGGCCGTTAGATGCTGAAACTTTTTTTTTTTTTTTTTACAGTTTTTGGCCAGGGCTGGGTTTGAACCCGCCACCTCCAGCATATGGGGCTGGCACCCTACTCCTTTGAGCCACAGGTGCCATCCTATGCTGAAACATTTTTAAAAGAATGCTTAGATAACAACTGTTAATTTCCCTTTTTTATCATTGATTTTCTTGTTTCTGAGAGGTAGTCTCTCACCCCCTGTGGGTACTCAGCCTGATCTTTGGGATAGGACATGAGGTCAATTTGATGGTGAGGAGGAAAGGACACAGCTGCCGTCTTGATGCTCATTTCATTGATTACCTCAATAAACATAAGATTTTAGCATTTCTGGCAAAGTTTATCTGCTAGTCTAAAACCTGCTACTGAGAATGTCAGAAGGTCTATCACAGGTCAGAGAGGCAGAGTTCACGCTATAATATAATTCCTATTTATTTTCTTAGCACAAATTTTCATTACTTATTTTTCTATAAATATTAATGCACCTGATTCTGAGACAGTGCTCCAGACTTTGCTAGAAGCATGACTTAATTGACAGCACGTGTAGTTGAATGCCTTTTTAAGGTGAAAAATTATGATGTCAAAGCATCTTGGGTTGAAAGATCTCAGATCAGATACAGCAAACTTGTACAGCTGAGCCTAAACCATGTTTGGTTTTGAAAATAAAGGAAAACCAAGAATAATAATATAGAAGCTAATTTATAGCTTTCACATGA
Organism: Nycticebus coucang; assembly: GCF_027406575.1. NCBI lineage: Eukaryota > Metazoa > Chordata > Mammalia > Primates > Lorisidae > Nycticebus > Nycticebus coucang. The sequence goes on along the minus strand of NC_069798.1, from coordinate 70,878,115 downwards.
AGGCTATAACCCAACTATAGCACAAGAATATGGGGAAAGGGAGTGGGGAGGTTAGGGTGGAGGGAGGGTAGTGGGTGGGGCCACACCTACGGTGCATCTTAGAATGGGTACAGGCGAAACTTACTAAATGCAGAATACGAATGTCTACATACAATAACTAAGAAAATGCCATGAAGGCTACATTGAACAGTTCCATGAGAATATTTCAGATTATGTATGAAACCAGCACATTGTACCCCTTGATTGCACTAATGTATACAGCTATGATTTAACAATAAAAAAAAATCATAAAGACATGCAAAACTTCTTAAAAGAACACTTTGGAAAACTCAGGTCAATGGTTTAAATGCATTAAGAAGTGCCTTCAGAATTCCATCTCAAAACATCACCTCTTTTTAGTTTAGGTATTCAGAGAAGCTACCAAATTTGAGGAGCCATCAGTCTTTTCAGGTAACTCTCCATTCTGCGTGGAGGGTGCAGGGAGCAGCAGGTCCTTAGAGACAGGCCAGCCCTGTGACTGCAGAGACCTTCATATCTGATGCACAGTTGGCTCATTTTGGACCTACCAGGGGTGATAATGCCCACGCTCCAGCAGATGCGGTTGTTCTCTAGTAGACAGAGGTGGTGACCCTCAGGGACACAGGGGCCTTCTGACCCATTTTCAAAGATTTACGATTTGCAGTCCACGGAAGGACCACCAATTTTTCTCATTTACCTACATGGGGTCTCCTCTTTGAGTGAACTCAGTTACATCCTGGATTTTTCCAACGTAGTCACTGTTGAGGGAGAGTTTTGACGGACCTCAAGTGGGCACAGTTGGAATCTGAGTCCTGAGTATTAAACACCTTGGTAATCTAATCTAAAGCTAGAATGTCTGAAAAAATTTAGAGGGATTTAATTCTAAGCTCTTTCCCCTCTTATTCTCCCCCTGCCTCGATAGAGACCGTCTCACCAAGAGGCATTGCTTCCTCCCCTCTAGAAAGTATGAGAATCAGGGTCCTGTCCCCTCTAAGTCAATAAAGAGTGTTTTTGCTTAAAGCTTCAAACAGTCAACAAATTCTCTTAGAAGCCAAAGAGAACCTCCTTTCTAGAGCTCTTCCCGTGACATACTTTGATGATGTCTTCCACACTGCACCAGAGATGACTGTAATGGTCTGGAGAATAAAGATCAGAGTTGAACAAAGTGTGTCCCAGAAAGGTCAGCTTCAACTGAGAACACACAGAAAGGTCAGGTTGTCCCACTTATTTTGAGTGGATTGATCGCAATCTGAACTGTCTACCACACAATGTGAAAACCACCAGTTGTGTCCAGAGGGATGGAGCAGTGGTTCTCAGCCCTCTACACATCACGCTGAGGGTGCTGGTCCCCATGACCACTGCATGTGCTGTGGGGGACAGGGCAAAGGGCATCATCTCCTGCAGGCACCAGGTGTGGAGAGGAGGACTCAGCCCTCTCTACATCGGACCTGGCTGCTGTCTGCCTGCCCTGTACCGAGGACAGTACTGTTTTAACTCCATTTGTGCAAATTTCAACATACTTTTGCCAATAAAACTAATTTGCTGATTGATGATAAAGTGTATAGTTTTCACATACTTAAGCCCCATCGAGTACACAAACTTTCAATGTATTCACATACCTCTAGAATTTTGTATACACTTTTATAATGCAAACCATGGTTTAATACTTGATAATAAAAAGTTTATGAGTCATTTTTGTAAAGCAAACGATCACTCCCAGTTCTAACTTATAAAATGTAGACTGACAGGTTTGGATTTCTTTAAGTCAGGTTCATCTATATGACACGGCCAAGTGTACAGTGAACTAGGTAATGTTTACCAGCAGTTTCGAGAACATCTAAATTAAGTTTTGAATGTGTGTGTCACTGAGCACCTATGTTGGTGGCACTGTACAAACACCTCAGTAAGGACTCATAACCCCAGTGCATCTGTGTCTCCTAGCTGTGTTCCTGTCAACATGTGGCCGTGTCTTGCTGAGTGGTGACATAATTGTTGCTGAGTGTTTTTGTGTGCCATCACAGGAATGTCTGAGCAATTTCTTGTTAAACTTGGCAAGAGTGGAAGTGAAGCCAGGGACACGTTAGTCCAAGTTTATGGGGATAATGCCATGAAGAAAATGGCAGTGTACAAATGTATTAAACATTTTTCTGAGGGGAGAGAAAGGGTTACTGATGAAGAGAGGTCAGAATGGCCAGGAACAAGCAGAACTGAGGAGAGGAAAACACTGCAAAAAATTCTTTGAATTGTGCATCAAAATCATTGTCTGAGTGTGAAAAATGCAGCAGACCAAGTATACATTGATAAAGAAACAGGAAAAAAATATATATATATTTTGAGACACAGTCTCACTATGTCACCCTCGGTAGAGTGCTGTAGATCACAGATCACAGCAACCTCTAACTCTTGGGCTTAAGTAATTCTCTTGCTTCAGCCTCCCAAGTAGCTGGGACTACAAGTGCCCACCACAAAGCCTTCTTGTTTTTGTTTTGTTTTCTCGTTATTGTTGTCACTGTTTTTTTAGCAGGCCGGGGCCTAGTTCAAACCCACTAGCCCTGGTGCTTGTGGCTGGCGCCCTAACCACTGAGCTGCAGGCATCAAGCCAAACAGGAAAATCTTTTTTTTTTTTTTTTTTTTTTTGTAGAGACAGGGTCTCACTTCATGGCCCTTGGTGGAGTGCCGTGGCCTCACACAGCTCACAGCAACCTCCAACTCCTGGGCTCAAGCGATTCTCTTGCCTTAGCCTCCCGAGCAGCTGGGACTACAGGCGCCCGCCACAACGCCCGGCTATTTTTTGGTTGCAGTTTGGCCGGGGCAGGGCCTGAACCCACCACCCTTGGTATATGGGGCCGGCGCCCTACCAACTGAGCCACAGGCGCCGCCCAAACAGGAAAATCTTAACTGAAAATCTTGGCATGAGAAAGGTGTGTGCAAAAATGGTCCCAAAAGAGCTTACTGATGAACAAAAACAAAAGAGACAAAATTGGCCAAGACCTTTTGGAAAGGCAAGACAATGTTTTGGGCTGTATTGTCACTGGTGATGAAACCTGGGTGTATCCAGATGATGCTGAAACAAAGGATCAAAGTGCACAGTGGTAGTCAGCCCATTCTCCACAACCAAAAAACTTCCTCAGTCCAAATCAAGACTTAAAACAATGTTGCTAATCATTTTTGATATCAAAGGGATTGTTCATTATGAATTTGTAACAACTGGACAAATAGTTAACCAAGTTGACTATTTGCAAGTTCTCTAAGGCCATGTGAAAAAGTTAGACAAAACAACATGAACGTTCATTACCAACTAACTCATGGCTCTTGCATCACAACAATGCACCAACTTACACAGGACTGTCTATGAGGGAGTTTTTAGCCAGTAAACACATAATTATTGGAACACCCTTTCAACTCACCTGATCTGGCCCCCAGTGACTTTTTCCTTTATCCAAAGATAAAGGAAATATTGAAGGGAAGACAATTTGATGACATTCAGGACACCAAGGCTAACATGAGGATAGCTCTGATGGCCGTTCCAGAAAAAGCATTCCAAAAGCACTTTGAAGGGTGGACTAGGTTCTGTCATTGGTGCACAGCTTCCCAAGGGGAGGACCCTAGTCCTCGATGGTGACCCTAGTGATATTCAGCAATGAGGCACGTAGGGCTTTTTCTAGGATGAATTCACAAATTTGATTGTCAGACTTCGCATTTGCTGAGAATTCTACATACATCCCTAAGAACACCATTGAGCTTATTTTTACCTTGCTTTAAGATCGAGAAAGATGAAACTTGGAGAAAGTACAATTGTCTGTCCCATGCAAAAGCCCACACTCTACAGTTGTTTATTTAGCTGATGGCCTCTCCACTCATTAGGAGCTCACAGCCTATCAGACTGTTTCTATTCCACTCGGCAATGACATAATGCTTATGTTTACTCTGCTATTCTGAAGGCAAATTAATTTTTCTTTAAACATAGTTTTGATGTACAAATGGTCCTGAAGGATTCAGTTTAAAAAATAAACCAATAAGACCTGGTATCCTTTGCCTAGTAAAATAATGTGCTGATCATTTATCAGCAAGCACTAGCTGGTTGATGTGCCCCGGCTACATAAACGCAGATGTAGAATGGAATGGCCACAGATTCAGCCAATATGGGTCTAGCCGACATGGGAGTCTTCTGTGAATCTTCCCTCGCCAGGACGTGCCACAGACGGTCTCTGGCCATCCAGTACTAGGTCCGTGTGGTGTGGCCTATCTGACCGAGGATGGACCCTTCTACTTCTATTTAGCTGAGGGTTTTTGATCATGAATTGATGTTGGATTCTGTCAAATAACATTTGACACATCCTTTTCCTTCTGTATTTGTTAATATGGCAAATTACATTGATTCCTTTTGAGAAGAACTGCAATTGGCTATCCTGTATTATGCACTTTTTAATTTTGTCAGATTCTATTTGCGAAGATCTTATTTAGAATTTTTACATTTGTTTTTATTTATTTATTTATTTATTTATTTTGTGGTTTTTGGCCAGGGCTGGGTTTGAACCCGCCACCTCCGGCATATGGGACCGGCGCCCTACTCCTTGAGCCACAGGTGCCACCCTAGAATTTTTACATTTGTATTAATGAGGGATATAGTCCATGGTTTTCTTATGAGGTCTTTGGTTTTGGTATCAGGGAAGTGCAGGCTCCACAGAATGAGTATAAAAATGTTCCGTCCTCTTCTATTTTCTCAGGGGTTTATCTAAGACTCAAGTCGTTTATTCCTCATGTGTTTGATAGAATTCATCACGGAAGCCATCTGGATCTGGGACATTCTTCACGGGAAGGCTATAAATGAAATTTGATGTGTTGCATTTTATTTTAATTTAGATCAAAATCATTTATAGTGGTTTTTATTTCTTCTTTGACCTGTGGGTTATTTATCAGTGTCTCCTTTAATTTTCAAACATTTCAGCATTTTTCAGAGATTATGGATTCTTGATTTATAATTGAATTATGCATTAATTAAATTGTGTGTGGTCAAAGGCCATACTTCATGTGATTTAAATCCTTTTAAATTTGTTAAGATTTGTTTAATGGATCTTAATATAGTCTATCTTGGTAAAAGTCTGCGTGAACATGAAAAAATAAATACTCCTTCTGCTGTGTGTTTGTGGGACGTCCTGTAAATGTCCACCACGCCCTGCTGGGGAAGATCGGCTTTCTGCGGCCTGGTTGATTTTCTGTCTAGTTGACCAGCCAGTTGCTGAGAGAGTTATTAAAATCTCCAACCATAATTGTGAATTTATCTGTTCCCTTTTGCAGTTCTCAGCCTCCAGGACTTCCGTGCATCTTCGTGGAGAGCTGACGCTTTGTCACTGCGCCATGTCTCCCTTCAGCTCCACGAGACTCAGGTCTGAAATCCACTGAGTCTCACATTAATGCGGCTGTTTCCCGCTGTTCTCTGGCCAGTGTTCGCATGGTATGCGACTTCATGTCCCTTCAGTTTTAACCTGTCTCTGTCGTTATATTTAAAGGGGATTTTTTGGTAGATGACATGTAGTCAGGGCTTGTGTTTTATCCAATATGATAAACTTGGTCTGTTAGTCAATGTATCTAGATTGCTTTAATTTAATGTATCATATGGTTGGATAAAATCTGCCATCCTGTTTACCTATTACTCATACCTCACTTGATAATATTTTTATTATTTGTTCTAGGGTTTGCAATATACACCTTTAATTAGTGAGCTATGTTCAGACTCCAAGCTCATGTACTGTACAGACTCCACCTTCTGGGGGACTGATTCTTCCTGTCAATTCTGTTTTACTGATTTTGCTTAGATTTTACTTTCACATATGCTGCAAATACACATTTCTGTTGCTCCTTTGCCTTGGACAGGGTAGACCTTTTCTAGTTTTCCCTTACCCCATCTGCAAGCAGTTTTCACTGGTTCCTGAAAGGTGACAGTGTCGGCTGCCCCCTGAGGCTGGAGGGCCTGTTCCCAGGAGGGAGGCTTTTCCACCTGGATGCTGGTCCCTACCTGACTCCCAGCTCCTGGGAAGCTGTGTCGGGACTTGTACCACCTCAGTCATCTAGCTAGGCCTGCCCTGTGCCAGAGCCCGGGCCATTGGGCACCCTGAGCAGCAACATTTGCTCTTTTGGTTACACACAAGAAACAGGGGGCCGTCTGAAGCACCAGCTTGCCCACGTGGGGCAGGGGCAACCCCAGGAAATGAGACTCAGGCCAAAGATGCCTGGGGGAGGGGCTGGGGGGACGTGTGAGCAGGAGCTGCTGGTATTGGGCTGACTCCCTCTACTCATATTTGAAAGGTCACAGTCATGAAATTCACTGCTAAATGCCCTTTCAGAGGCATTGGCTATTCTCACCAATGCCAAAAGTTATCTAACCCAATTGTCAAGCAGTGGACATTTTCTAGAATGTCTCTCCTCTCTGTTGGTATTTCCTGGGTGTTCTTATTTCCTGGGGAATTCTTAATATAATATTCAAAGAAAGGCACCAAATATAATATTCAAAAACAGAGGTGGCATCTCGGACTTCTCTAACAGCCTTCTCCCATTTCATTTAGAAACTTTCTCTTACGGGAGAAGGTGGTTAGAGGGGCCGAGATGGCAGGGAGGTGCCATCAAATCCTGGGGCAAGTCTGGACTTGTGGGCTGGGGTGTTCCCAGGACTCTGTGAAGGTCTCTTGTGACTGGAGGTCAGGGGTGTGCTTCAGAGTAAACTGAGGCAGAAAGTCAGAGCAGCCACTGGACAGTGAAGGGAGAGGCACCAATGGAGCGACGGATTCCACCTGCTGGGTTGAGCCGACAAGGAAAAAACGCAGCATCGTTACTTTGTTCTTCCTCCCTGCTGGAGGGTTTTCCCCACACACTTGTGCTTTATTGGCAATTTATTATACCCAACAGAAGACACTGAACCCTGCAACAGGATCCTCTGATGTGCAAACACGCCGCATTTAATTTGACTCTGTGTATTACAAGCATTATAATCCCCCTTTGACTTCACATGATCGACTAATCTCATCATCAGAGGGATAAGCCTGTCTCAGCCCTGACGGCAGGCTTAGCAGACAGGAGAAATTAGGGCATTCCCTGAGATTACGCACCGCAGCGCAGTCTCGGCTCTGAGCAGGGCTCCCCCACAGGTGGTTACTCATGGACATGTGGCCACCTTTCATAGGGGGGCTCCCCGGGAGCTCTGCGGCTGTGACTCGCAGGACGTGTCCAGGTGGGGCCTGACCTCCAGGTAAATTGCAGCCTGGCACAAGCAGAAGCAACCCCTTAACTCGTCAAAGAGACATACCGAGTGCGGGTTGACAGGGTCAGGCAGGCTACTGAAGCCGGGAAGACACAGGCTTTTGAGGGATGTGCACCTGCCTGTCTGCTGGGTCTGTCCCACGTCAGGCTGTGAGTATCCCCTCCCTGTCTTTTCTGTCTGTTCCCGTAGGAGAAATGTGGCTGAGTAAACCCATGGGTGTAATATGAATCTAAATGATTTTTGATATGTCATCCTGTGACACAAAAAATGAACAAAAGTACATATTAAAAAATACACCGTAGAATTATTCCCAGCATAATATCCATAATATTTATCATTAAATATTTTAATTCAGAAGATACTTTGTATGCCATTGAATGTAACCATGAGCTGTGAGATCTGGCATTGTTTTAGGTACCACTAAGAAACAAAGATCACTATGCTAATTAAACAAAGACATAACAAAATGATCACCTAAGTTGTCATGATTAATTTTACCTATTGAAAGAGCTGTTTTGTCTTTTTAAAAGAGGTATTTTTCACATACATTATTGTGCATACATTAAAAAATAAGCAGAAATGCAGCACTTAAGTTTTCCCTAGTCCTTTGCCAGGTTCAGCATCTGACTCCTCTGACTCACTTGGAAACTCTGCAATGTGACAAGTTTTGGTGCTGCAATTTCATGAGCATTTCCCTAAATTTTTAAATAATGGACCCACCTTGAGTGAATTTCACATTGCTATAGTTTGGGTGTCAGTTGCTGCACAAAGGCAGCGAAGGTTCTGAGGAGTCACCTGTTCACACAGTCCCAGAGTCTGCCTGTGCGCGCGTGCACGTCAGCCACACCTGTCTCCCAGCAGGGAACCTTCTTCCACCTATTCAGACACGTTCTGTAAATTTCCTGCCGTGGTCTCCTTGTCTGGGGGTAAGAAGGTGCTGTCACCCAGAGCCAGTTTTGCTGGTAACTTGTGGCTACTCTCTTCCCTGTTTCTGAAGTCCCACATAGCCTGTGACAGTTGCTTGGCAGTGAGATGAGAAAATATGGACTGTCCTTTGCTGATAAGTGTTTCCTTCAAAGTATCAACTCAAGCTCTTTCCCTGAGAGTGTAGAGTCTCCTTTCCTTAGCACACGATAACATTCTTTCTATGGTGAATCACTGTGTCATTTGCAGGAAGATCTTTTGAACCAAATATTTGACACAAGACACCTGAACCCTACACCATATACAGCTCAAGAAAAGTGACAATGTGCGTACAGGCGACAAGCCTGACTCAGGAACTCTGCCACACCTAGGGGGTGCTATGGAGAGATGGTAAGATGCCTTCATTTTCATACATGTTAAAATGTGGAACAAATAATGTATCATAGAACTGATCAAATATGGTAATAACTTTAAGTCAATATTTTATCTGATTCGTTTACATTTAAAACTTTAATTTTACAATTTGAATAAAATACTCCAAATGTTCGAAAAGGCTTGAAGGATGCCTCCCTAATGGTGACAAGTGTGCCCTCACCCAAGTTCAGGAACAGAGCCTGACAAGTGCAGAGTGCCGTCTGCGTCCGCTTTTCTCAGCACACCCGGGAGGGAGCGTGTCTCACACGGACAGGCGACAGGCAGGGAAATTCCTCCAACAGGGATGAGCATTCAGGAATTCACGGACAAAACCCCAACTGCTCATGATAGTCACTTGGGGGGAACAGTGGCCCTACGACTGCTGGCCACCTAGCACCTCAGAATACGTGGGATCTTTTCAGACCAGCTTGCCGGGTGGAGATGCAGCACCTGACGCAGGGTGGGCTGATTCCAGGGACTTGTGTCTTCTAAAGACACGTGCCATGGCTCTGGAGTCTCCAGAACCAAGAGTGTGAATCTGCCTTGTTTCATTTGCAACAGCAGCCCCAGGAATAGGACACAAAAGGCAAAGGGGCTGTGTGTAGCTAAAGGAAGGGAAGTCACCCCCCGCCGTCCTCCCTCCCCGCCTCTCACATGCATTTCCAACCCCAGGTTGATTCCCATGACCACGCATCTGAGTCTTCTGTGGAGTGTGAGCCCCGTCCAGCCAGCCCACCACAGGCTCCCTCCTGCGGAGGGTCGCACAGGCCACCACGTGGGGCTGCTGCTCTCACGTCCATGTTACCTTATTTCCCTGGTCCATTCTCATTTCCTGATCCATTTATCCGCCAGCCTATTTCACCCCTTCTCCTTTACCCTCTTATGCCAATTGTTTAAAACACTTATTTTTAGAACAGTTTTAGGTTCACAGCAAAACCGAGCAGAGGACACAGAGAATTCTCATACACACACCAGCATGAGTATGCACAGCTCCCCCCCACTATCTACACCCCCACCAGAAGGTGCACTTGCTACCAGACAGCCCCACAGGCCACAACATTGTCACCTAAATCCATCACTTCCATCAGGGCTCAGGCCTTGTGATGTGCGGGGTTTGTAGAATGTGCCTGTATCTGCTATCAGGCCAGTCATGTTTAAACTCCCTGATTTAGCTAATTATAGCAAAATAAATCTTTTAATACTAATTTTAGGAGGAGTTTATTTTCAGATAGTTTCAGAACCCCAGCTTGACTCAATTTAAACAAAGCACCTTTTAGACACATGGTAATGAACTTGGCCAAAGACAAAATGAAAGAGAAAATGTGAGCAATTTCTTACCTACAAGGGGAAAAATATCAGGGTGACATCGAACTTCTCAGCTGAAACCTTTCAAGACAGAAGAGGGTGATCTTCTGTCTGTAATGTTCTTTGTTTGTTTTTAGACGGAGTCAAACTTTGTTGCCCTCAGTAGAGTGCTGTGGCATCACAGCTCACAGCAACCTCAAATTCTTGGGCTTAAATTATTCTCTTGCCTCAGCCTCCCAGGTAGCTGGGACTACAGGCTCCCACCACAATGCCCAGCTATTTTTTTAGAGACAAGATCTCAGTCTGGCTCAGGCTGGTCTTGAACTCGTTAGCTCAGGCATTCCACCCACCTCAGCCTCCCAAGGACGTTCTTAAACAAAACAATTTTTAGCCCAGGATTCTGCATCCTGCTAAACTAAGTTTCGTTTTCAACATAGAAATCAAACTTCTAGCAAAGAATAACATGTATAATATGCTATTCAAGCAGAATCACTTAATCAATCAATGGATGTAATATAAATTGATATAAAACATCTTGAAAATCTTGGGGCGGTGCCTGTGGCTCAGGGAGCAGGACGCCAGTCCCATATACCAAGGGTGGCGGGTTTGAACCCGGCTCCAAAACTGCAACAACAATAAAAATAAATACATACATAAATAAAATATCTTGAAAATCTTGAGAATATCTTTGGGAGGAAGTTAACACTCAAGTTGAGAAATTAGCACAAGTAGACAAAAGAATTGGGGAAGGCAGACAGCTCTGAGCCACGCATTTGCTCAGTACCTCCCAAGTGCCCCGTATAAACAGCCTGATGGAATAAGTAGAAATCTGAGCCTGGAGCAGGGCAGACTAATGTTATTTAGGAAGGAGCTATGAACATTTAGACTCCATCAGTCATGTGCAAGAAAAATCTCTCTGCAGGGACCCTTCACCTTTCTATGTATTGGGAGATAATCTGAGAAACCAGGTTGAAGTTGAACTAATTCTTCAAAAACAAACCGAAACCAGCATACCCAATAGCAAACATCAACACGATTAATTTCTTGAGTTTCCTTTATTTTTTTTTTCCCCCCACTGAAGGCTAAGCAAACCAGTCCTCATTTCCTTTTCTGAAATAAGAGTCATCAGTTTTGTGTTTTTCTAGGCTTGGGAGTTACCATATGGGTCTAAACATCCTCAAATCCCTACTCGGATTCTACAGTCTGAATAATTAGGACGAATCAAATTCTAAACAACACTTTTGTGGGATCCCCATAAATATTTTCATGATTCCAAAAAATAGTTTAAAAGCGAAGAGGATGTTGGTGTTTTCAGGGGGTAGATGAGCATAAGAGACGCTGGATTCCAGACACGTGAGTCCAAATTCCGTGTCTGCTTAGCAAAGCTCTCTTCTCCGTGGAGCTCATCCTGACAAGACGTATCAGCTTCCCGGTGAAAAGAGAAGGGAGTTTGTCTTATATCTGGAATTTTATTCCACCCCTTGAAGACTTTTGTTGAGGATATAAAACAACTGAGAATGTCAATGGGGAACCATCACCTCTTCATGGCAGGCAAGAAATTCCAAAAATGTTTAGTCTGTTTTGCTCCATTCTCCTGAAGAAAAGGTTATATTTCCTTTTTCAGTGCCTATAATCTTTTTAGAACCTTCCCTTTATTGAGCCCATAAACATCCTAGGGAGCAGCAAATCATCACGGTCTGTAGAAAACCCATCAAAAGGCCACCCGGCAAATGACGCCAAGAAGATGTGGCTCATGATGCTTGCATTAACTAATTTTATGATGGTATTTATAGCATCTGAAATATTTAGATCCATTGTTGCCCAACAAACCAGTTGATAGATGAGGTCAGGATATTGTTTTAAGGGTCATTTAAACATGCTGCACATTTTTCAAACATTTCCTGGCATCTTGCTTAATGGTGTTGAACTTTACGATATTTCTAGAGAACTTCATTGGAGGAAAAAAAAAAAAAAAAGTAAAAAGTTCCTCTTTTTCCTTACTGTCGTATAATTAAGGCAGCCTGTCCAAGTGGAACAAGCACCAAACTAAAAATCATAAACCCCTGATTATATCTGACATTGCCGCTGAGTAATGCAGCCCCTTGGAAGGCAGCGCCTCGCTGAGTAACCGGGCTCCGGCCCCATGGAAGGCAGCGCCTACGTTGTCTGTTTCTTGGATGTGGGAGGAGTGTCGACAGGGAGGACAGCAAGCCTTGGCCGCTCTTGCTTCCCGTGGGCCCTGCAGGGCACAGTGCAGGGAGAGAGATACCTGGAACCTGCAATGTGTCAGGGTTCTGGAACACTTTGGGGGACCATGAACATCCCATTTTTCATTTTTCTCTTGATGAGATGAGAGAGAATCCGTGCAACTGAAAACAGAGCCGCTCTTCACTTTTAGGAGAAGATATGCAGCTTTTGGATTTACCCTCATAGTCCTCCAAGTTGGTAGCTTGTCTGGGCATTGGTACTCCACCCAGATGCTGGCCTTCTGTCGTTTTCTGTCTGTACCGAACTTTAGTTTTTAAGGCACATTTATTTCATTTAATGTAAATGGTAAAAAGGTTTTATTAAATGTGGTTATCAAATTTCACTAGTGACCCCAGCAAATTATTTCATTCTTTCAAATACTATCTTACTACTATCTTTCAAATACTTTCTTAATACTATTCAGTATTTTAAAATGCATGAAGGGTCTGTGTTAACCCAAAATTCTAAAATGTCTATCATGTTTCTCAGATGATGTATCAGTAACTTAGGAAGGAAAACGTTTGCTTGGGCAAGATATGAGATTTCATGTTTAAATCAATACTTTTAAGATTTTAAGATACTGAGAAGGCATCCTATGAGCATAAGTCCAGCTGAGCGTCTTTAAACCCTCGGTCTGCACTCTCCAGCTGACACCTGCTCCGTTGCAAACACTGACTGTTACATGTACAGCGTCCCAAGGAGACTTTACACCTTTAACCCAAATATACCAAATCCTGACAAAAGGAATACAACAAAGGAATATATTAAGAAATATATATTAGTACAAATGTATCTTTTGAAAACATTGGTTACACCAGTAAGATCATGTGGCAAATTCCTGCTCATGTGGCTGTCACATGTCTGTTTCCACGTGATGCATTAATTCCCCCTCAGAATGGTGGTGGCAGTTCTGGGCACCTGAGTGTGACCATGTGAGCATGTTTGTCCTATTCTAGTGATGCAGGTCACACTTCATGTTTGGTGTTGACATCAGCATAAATCTGTGCAGCAGAGATGGATGTGGGGCAGTGAGCAGAGAGGCTGCTTTTGAGTTCATGCAACACCGTCTCTTGTTCCCCAAAACAGAGTAAGAATTTTCTTTGACACTAAACCATAGTTGGAGAAATGCACTGCCAGGCTGCAGGTGGGAGGGTTGCTCCTTGCAGGACTACGGGGGATCCCTGCTCCGGGTTAGCAGGGTGCTGTCAGCTCGTTTGCCCAGAGGCAGGTGAGAGTCCCATCAGAGACGGCACAGCTTTCCTGTGACTCTAACAGTCCCATCAGAGACAGGGCACAGCTTTCCTGTGACTCTAACAGTCCCATCAGAGACGGGGCACAGCTTTCCCGTGACTCTAACAGTCCTGCATTTGCTTCTCTTGGTTTCTGCCTCCTGGAGACCTTTCACTTTCTACACCTTACAATAAGGTGACAGCAAAATGTGGTGTTTGCTCGAATGTGGACTGGTGTCGCTGTTGTGCTCCAGTGGGCACCGCTAGGCCTGTCCATATCCACAAGGCAGGGCAGGCACATGGGGGCCCGGCTCCCTGCCTGGGGGTCCTCACTCTCCACTCCAGGTCTGTGGCTCTGGGCAAGCACTGGACTTAGGATGTCTGCAGAAGGAGGCATTTGGGTAGAGTGTCACGGAATTGCTGTGAGCTCTAAAGCTGTATGGTTTCAGGATTCTTTGGGCAATTGTGCAGCTCCCAGACCACAATGGACCAAGGAGCCAGGTTCAAAACAGACTGGGGACTGTGGAGTTTGGTGCAAAATACATACCTCAGGGCCCTTCAGTCTTGTGCTACTGGAGGAGCGTGAATTAAATACAGGCCAAGAGGGCAAACCAAGGAAAAGGAGGGATGTAATTCCAAAGAAGTCCGATCAGTAGGTCGATGGAATGTTAGTGTAGGAGGGATTCAGAATATGAAGGTAATTTGGGTTCATTCTTACAGAGTTTACAAAGAAAATCACTGTCAGGGGACAGTGGCGGGGAAGAGGACCAGTAACACCTCCCTTTTTAGTCTTCTCTCTCGCTGAGGACCCCGTGTCATTGCTGACTCCTGTTCTGGTCTGGACTGGGGGTTACAGATGTTGGTAGAAGCAATGATGACATTGGGGGCTCAGCTTCCCTCCTCTGCCTGTTCATACTCACACGATGTGGGCAGCAGTGATCAAAAGCAGACCCTTGGCCAGGCTGCCTTCCCTGTGACCTAACAGGTTTTGGTACTCGAGACCTCAGTGTTCACAGGACGGTAGAGTTGGACCCTGGCTGCTCTGTCCTCGCTATGCCGTCTCCCCAGCTCCCCCTCAGGCACAGAGTGGGATGTGGGATGTAGGGTCCACACGCACCCAGCCTGCCATGCACCAGGCAGGGCCACCACGTCCCTTGATCCCACCAAGTCCCAGACCCCTCACGAGATGTGTGTGCAAGGCCATCCCCAGGCCTCCCTGCTCCCTTTCTAAGAAATAGAGTGTTCACATTTATGATCAATTAATAAACACCAGTCTGATTGTCCTCAAAAAATACAAAATTGACAAATTCACAAATGACAGTCTAAAAATACATGCAACAGCAAAGTCCTATTGCACGATTATTTTGGGAAAGAACAGATAGCTGGGTTTTCTTGGAGCTTCCGTGTCTTTCGCCTTGACGTCCCAGCAGGTGACGGCACAGGATGGGTCAGGAGTGGTCCCCGAACATGCAAAGGAAGGAACCGTGGCCAATTCCTGCGTTTCAGAAGGACCCAAGGTAGAGAAAGGAGGCACTGAGGAGCCTTTATTTTCAGAGGACATTCTGGAAGGGTAACAGTCAAACTAGTGGGTATACTTGTAATTTCTGAATCTGAGAATTATTCATGTGAAATTGAATTTGGTAAGTCATCAAACAGTGAATGTGAGCTGTGCCCCATGTGGGAAGGTTGGGGTTCCCACCTTGTTGAAGGTCGGGCCTGGCTCTGGCCCCGTCCCGCTGTCCTTTGTCATGTCCCCTAGTCACAGCTGTCCGCAGAGTCTCCCCGTAGCGCTGTTGAAGTTCAGTTCATGGGGTTCAATCCAAGTCACAACTGGTGATTTTTCAGTCCATTTGGGGAAATTTAAGGAACTTAGAGCCCTAATAAAACAAAGCTCTCACCTTCAAGGGGCTTATGTTCTGGGTGGGCAGAACATTTTTGTGGATTTACCCACATGTGGGCACAAAAATCTACCCCACAAGGCAGAATGTGGGATGATAAAGAACTCAGGACAGAGATGATTTCTGAGGAGAGAGAACAATGAAAATGTGAATTTGGGACCGTTTTGCTTAGCCTAAAGTTAAAAGGAATTATTTCTTTTTGATAAAAGAGTGTTGATTATGCTTTTTAGATGTATTGTTTTAACACAAAAGATACCTCAGTCTCACTATTAAAGCAGTCATCACAATTTCAATTGATCTATTAATTCATAGCCATCATAATCATCCTGGTAGTTAGTTTTTGGTGCTTCTTGACTATAAAAATTATCATTTTACACTGTAATGACAGTGCTAGCAGTAACTCAGGCTCGTAGAATTCTTACTGATGAGTGTCTACTCCGTAGCCTCTAAAATGCTCCTGTGTTCAAGTTCCCAGTTTCCAAGCGGGTCTGTGATTTATGTGGTGCCGCTGAGCTGGGCCCACTTGGAATCTATGAAATGTCAACGCAGAAAAGCAGCAGAGCTTTATAACCCAGCCGCGCACCCGCTCCTTTACGATCTCAGAGTCAACCCTCGTGCTGCTGAGAACTACTGGGATTTCTGAACTCTTTAAAGCCATCTTTGTAAAGATTTTCCTGAGCCAGTAATTTTAAATGACTATGGTACCTTGTCAAAGGCCCTTAATTAAAATCATCTCCGAATGTCAGCAAGAGGGATGGAGTAGGGAATGATTTAAACACTACAGACAAGTCTATGGGAACAGTATTTTCCATCATTTCAACATTCGCCTTTCGCTAAAGTGACTGAATAGATTATTTATGAACGTCAAGCATAATTTCTGGAATTAAAAAATATATATACCCCATCCATTCTTGGACACACTGCCCTTGTCAGGAAAAGACAAAACAGCATAAAATGGGAGAAACCAAAAGTCCACTGTGTTTTCAACATAAAACCTTTCTTATCATTAGGTCCTGGGACTCTGGGTCCCAGTGAATACTTTATATTAAATAATTTGGCTATATGGACTTTTCAGTCTCTACAATTTTATTGTCTAGGGACTCATGACTATTATGAAATACTGTAAGAAACAGGATTTGTACTTAACATGCTCTGTCATGGATCTTCAGGGAGCAGGTGGGGCCACATCCCAGGAGGTGGATTTTGGTATTTTATTCTTGGTGGGAAAAGCAGGGCTGTTTTCGTGAGCTGTGTGTGCAAGTTTGGCAGATCCAGAGCTTTCTCTTAATTTGGCTCCCCTGATGGGCTAAATCTCCTGCCCCATGGCCTCCTGCTGATGTGTAGGGCCTTGTCATGTCCCTGCAGCTCAGCACACACAGGCAGGGTCACCTGGGAGCAGGTGTCCCCAGGGCAGCTCCCTCACTGCCTCATAGCTGTGGCACTGTGGGCTCTCTGCCCTGTAGGCCCCTCCTCGGGAGAGTGCCACACCTGTGGGGTTGTCCTGGTAGGCAGGTGGGTTGTCCTGGTAGGCAGCTCCTGGAAAGGGATCATTTGCAGCCAGCCTCTATGGGAGTTTGGCTTTCCACTGGCAGTCACCTCAGGAGACCCTGGACCCACCTACAGTTCTTAGAGGCGGGCAGTGGTACCTGAAGAGAGGGAGACTCAGGTCTGGGCCAAATTCCTGTCTTAGAGGTTGTGGTTGGACTGACATTCAGGATTTTGATGCTGGTACAGCAAATTTGAAGATGGATACAGGGCTGGCATGCCATAGGAAGGAAAGGTCTTGGAGAGGAAAGCTCGATGGAATCAGGTCCTTCGGTTTTCAAGATGCTCAAGCCTGATGCTGCCCCGGTGGGTGCAGCTCTGCGTAAGGGCAGACTGAAAGAGGCAGGCCTCTTGTGCCACACAGATTTATTTTAATTTTTTGACATAAGATCCAGAGAAACAGTTTTGTCCACTTTTCCTTCTATTCTTATGAAAATCTGGACACAATAAAAAGATATAATGCCTTTCTATGAGGTCTATAGATTTTAATATAGTTTAATCAATGGTTTGTTTATGGCACACACTTAATTTCTAGGTTAATCCGAATTTGCTTTCAGCGTACTGTAAACCAGATGTTCTTGGAAAGAAAAAAAAAGCTTAAGCCTTTTATTTTTTGAGTGTATGCGTGTGTTTCACTTGGGGCATAAAAATCATTTTTTTCTCTCTTCAGTAAGGTTGTTTTCAATTACAATTATGTTTTCACTACAAATACAAAAAATTAAAAGATATGTTCAGTTATTAGTTTATCTTTCAACATGCTGGTATTAATCCAGTTATTATGTTACATATTTTTCAAAAACCATTCGAATGACAACTTCAATAACATCAAAAATACAGCATATTTGGGTCCATTCTCTCCCTTCCCAAACATAAAAGCTGGGAAAGGGCCCCTGGTTTCTGCCAACAGCTCGGAAAAATACATGTGCTCGGCATATGGGGCCTGACGGGTCTTCCCCGCACTCATGTATCCGCCACGCTAAATGTGCTGTGACCACAGAGCCCCAGCCTCCCCGGGCAGGAGGCCACCATCTGGCCCGAGGCCGGGGTGCACTGGGCCTGGGCACCGGCTGTGGTGGCCACTTTAATATTTAGTGGGCAAAGTAAGGACACGGGGTTGAAACTCTAAACATTTCACTGACTTCTACAAAACCCTCTCCAAAAAAAATTTTATTTTTAGAACAGGTACAGAGCAACAAACATTATTATTAATCCTGAATGATTTCAAAGATCTTTAGACAGTTAATCAAGAGAAACATCCCAGTAAAGCAATGGTTGGGAATATAAAGAATTTACCCTACAAGGATGGGGTGGGGCAGGCGGTGAGCACTCTACCTGCCCGCTGGCCCGGGCTGGTGTCTCAGGAACTTTCAGCTGTAAAACTGGCACCACCCCTGACAAACACACACAAGTTGGTCACCTCTTCCCAGCGTGTCCCATGCCTCCACGTGGGCAGACACCGAGGTCTCAGTGAATGTGTACTCACGTTCGTATCTTTGCTCCTGTCCTTGGTATGTTTTTGTAAAATTTACAGGACAGGGCGCTCTTTTGCTAGTAAGAAAGCCCCAGCTCAAATTTGCTCAGGCAAATCAAAAAAAGAGAAAAATCCCAAAGCACGAGGGACGCTCACTGGCTCACTGAATCTGAGAACAGGACAGGGAGCATCCCTGGCTGGACAGAGCTGGCTCCCTGTCTGCTCATTGCCCCCACGTCCCCCACCCAACAGGGAAGGAAGGGGCTTGCTGTGGCATCTTGCTGGGCAGCCCCAGGAAGGAGGGATCCGTGCATGAGTTTGAACCCCAGGCAAGGATGAGAACTAGCCAGCTTTGTCTCCTGTTGTCACCACAGCTGGTTCTGAGTGACCGTGATTACCCAGGTCCCAGCTGAACCTGTTGCCTGGCCCCCTGCAGACAGGGTACCCTGACTGCCTGCTGGTCTTGGTACAAACACTGGTCTCACGTTGCTAAGATGATGCAGCACCCCAAAGATGCCGGGGAGCTTCCACTAGAAAGGAGGGGAGAGTCCCCACGGCAGAGCCACAGGTGTCCTCCATAAACGTCCCTGCGGCCTCCATGGACCTTGGCGTGTTCTTTCTCCTCTCCAGTGTCGACATACTCAGGCTTCAGAGCTTTGGCCAAGCTCGACCAGACACATCAAAGCTTACCCTGCTGCCATTTTCAGTTGCTTGGACCAACGCATGGACTTTGGCCTCTAATGAGTCAGGCTTTCTGCGTCCCTAATTATAATTAGTGTCATGTTTCAGCAAATGAACAAACCTCTCTGGACTTGATATTCCCCATCTGTAAGGCAGAGAGATAGTGACCACGCTGGGGCGCCTCACAGCGGGCACTGGATAGCACAGGTCCGGTGCCCTCACTCTTGAGGATGGGCCGTGTTGAGGCTCTAGCAGCAGCCACATCCTGGTTCCCGCTCTTAGTCTGTGGGGATCCTAGTCTGTGGGGACCACACCTCCCTCTGTGCTTGCAAAGTGGGTGTGGATGTCCGTCCCTCAGTGACCTGTCAGCCCTGTGCTTCAGAGCATTTGTTTTGGTTCTCCTCACACACTGCTGGTGGCCTGGCCAACGCCCACTTCCCGCTCTTCCTTCCTAAGAGGTCCCTGACTTTTTTGGACCCAACCACTTTGTAGTTCACAACAGCAACCCCATCTCCAGCCTCTGGTGCTGGGTCCTGAAAAGCCAGAACCAGCTTCCTTTCTAACCCTGGGCATGTCACCCAGTTCTGGTCAATGAGACTAGAGGTGGGTGCGCTAGGGACTCCTGGCAGAACCCGTTGGGGGAAAACCTGGGGGTCACTTTGTCCAGTCCAGAAACAGTGCGGCTTTGGCAACACTGAGGGGCAGCGTGGGGTGGGGCCAGCACAGGGCATGAAAATCCCCAAACCCTAACAGACTGTGTCACAGAGCCTCTGATGCAGCTCACCATTGATCTGAGGGATCAGTTTCCAGGCGGCAAAATGCAGTGATGGTGGCCAGGAGTTGTAGAAAATCTACGTAATTTATGGAAAATTCCAACCACATGTGAGAAACATAAACAATTTCATTAATTATCTGAGTGGAGTTAGAATGTAATGGGAAGTATTTAATTTAATTCCTGCAGTTCATTCCATAAATTAATACTTTATAATTAAGTGAACCTCAGAATGTTCATTCGCAGAACAAGAATGTTCGTTCATTCAAAGGCCATCGCCAGTCTTTTATTCTAGTTTCTACTGTGAAGTTATTTGGTTTGGTTTTGAAATGCGAAAAAAAATGAGGCCAGTGAACACCTCTTTCAAAATTTGTAAAAGTCAAGTTTTTAATGGATCTTATTTTCTCTGTAAGGGAGCAAACGAACAACAAATGTCTAGTATGCCTTGGGTGTCCCTAGAGAATGAGGTGAGTATCTAAGGAGAACTGGAAAATGAAATAAAAAAAGAGAAGAAGAAAAAGGTGATGAGAACAGGACTGAGTGTGGAAGATGTTTCAGGATTCTCTGGAGCTGGGCTTCCTCTCACGATCAACTGTCCAACCAGACTAGTCTGGGCTTCTCCAGGGACTGTAAGGCCCAAACTCCAGCCCTGGGCAGTGATTTTCTGCCTAACAAAGACCACTTTGGAGGGACATGAAGAATTCTCAAGTACAAAGGCATTTCAGGACACACCCAGGTGCTCACACCCACATCCCCGACACCCCAGGAGAATAAACCCTGGGCCATGCTTCCATATTTTCTGTCTCAGGTGACAGTTTTGTTCCAAACCCAAGCCTGCATTTCAGCCACAGGGAGGTGCTGTGGTGGGTGGTTAAGGACCAGGCAGTCCTACCCCCCATCGAGCGGAGGACACATCGCAGGTGTGCTGCAACTGCGCTTGTTTCCAGCTGTGTTTAAAACATTCAACATTGTTTTCTGATTTTTTTTTCATATGCTAGGCCTTGAGAAAATGTTCTCATAAATAAGAGAACTTCTCTCTATCAAGGGAGCCTGGGGCATAATGGGTGAGGCTGGATGCTTGCCCACCACCAATTATGCTTAAATTTGGTTTCTACACTTAATTTGGTACTAACAAAAAAATATGAAACAAATACGCTAGGCTCAAAGTGAAAGGAGATGGCCGAGAAGCCACCCAAGTGGTGGTGTGAATGACCCCCATGGTCGTGGATCTGGCTGGAGATGTCAGTACACAATCATGCTTTGTGAGCACTGACGCACCTGTTATAGGTAGGCTGACGCACCTGTTATAGGTAGGCTGGCGCACCTGGTAGGCTGACGCACCTGTTATAGGTAGACTGACACACCTATTATAGGTAGGCTGACGAACCTATTATAGGTAGACTGACACACCTATTATAGGTAGGCTGACAAACCTGTTATAGGTAGACTGACACACCTATTATAGGTAGGCTGACGCACCTGTTATAGGTAGGCACACAGCCCCAGGACCAGTCACGCTAGTGGTTTTCCTTTTCAACCCAGTAGCAGTAAATGCCTAGACCCACCTGGACCCAGGAGAGACCAAGGGAGCTTTCAATAGCTGAGGGGGGAGCCAGGTGAGTAACAAAATAAATAAGATCGCATTATTACAATTGTGCCAAACAGTTCAATTAGTAACAAGCCCTGAACAAGATTTAATGCTGATAATTACTAAACTCCTATTAAAGACATTTTAAAGAAACCTAGATATATGGGTAGAAATGTGTGTTCATGGATTAGAAGATTCCCTGTAACAACAAAATTCACTCTTGACACTGATTCATGTGTTTGATGTCATCCTTTTCAAAATTCTAACAGGAGTTCAAAAGACGTAGATATACTGTACAAAGTCTAAACGTTTTATAGAAAAGCATAGACCAAAGATTAGCTAAGGCAATCTTGAAAAAAGAAGATACCTCAGTGGAAGAGAATACAGATCCCAAGAATTAATCAGGCTGCTGAGTCCTAGGGACCATGGGGCTCTGAGTCCTGGGGACCACGGGGATCGGAGTCCCGAGGACCACAGGGATCAGAGTCCCGGGGACCACAGGGATCAGAGTCCTGGGGACCACGGGGATCGGAGTCCCGAGGACCACAGGGATCAGAGTCCCGGGGACCACAGGGATCAGAGTCCTGGGGACCACGGGGCTCTGAGTCTTGGGGACCACGGAGATCGGAGTCCTGGGGACCATGGGGATCAGAGTCCTGGGGACCATGGGGCTCTGAGTCCTGGGAACCATGGGGACCAGAGTCCTGGAGACGATGGGGATCGGAGTCCTGAGGACCATGGGGATCAGAGTACTAGGGACCACGGGGATCAGAGTCCTGAGGACCATAGGGATCTGAGTTCTGGGGGACCACAGGGCTGCTGAGTCATGGGGACCATAGGGCTGCTGAGTTGTGGGAACCATGGGGCTCTGAGTTCTGGGGACCACAGGGCTACTTGAATATTAGGGGCTGGGGGACTACTGAGTTCTGAGGGTCATAGGGCTACCGAACCCTGGTGGTCACAGGGTGGTGAGTCCTGGGGATCACAGGGTAGTATCAGTCTTCACCCGCTATACTCCAAGGGCTAGAATTCACGGGGAAGTTTCTCAGTAAATTTTCACACAGAAGGAGAGGTGGGTTTGGACAGAAGGATACTGAGGAAGAGACATTGCTGTACGGCTGACTGCTGCCACCAGCAGAAGGTGGGATCCTGTGGCTGTCGGCAGGCAGCGGTCACTGTCCACACCGTCACGGAGAAGCCACCACATCACGCTCTTGGCAATGTCCCTTTTTTAGTATCTTTCCTGTTTGTAACTCACAGGTTGAAACTTTTGTAAAACTTGGTGAACGTGATATGATTAGTGAATGAATCTAAGCCATTTTCAGATCTTTTTACTAACAGAAGTGCAGCAAACAGAGATATGTTCTCAAAATGTCCATAAAGATGTTTGGCAAATGTCTTAGCAGCAAATCCAGAGCAATTCACAAAGTGCCTTTATGAAAACGGGCCTGGAGAGGGTGAGAACCCGGGGACGGCTTTGTTTCCGAGGTGCTCTTGCTAGAATAGTCTGTGGTTCTGGGCTTCTCTGAACTTCGCCACCGCAGCAAGCTGCTTCTGCGGTGTTGAACGGAGCTCCCAGAGTGTCTGTTCTGAAGAGTTCAGAGGCTGTGGTTGCTGTGGGCAGCACAGACGTGTCTGGGTGTGTTACATAGCCGTGCCGTGTTGCTGAGGTTGCTCAGCGTGGGGAGATGTGAATTTGCTTCGGCGTTCGCTCCATCACAAGGCATTCCTCTTGGCAACACCGCAGAGGAAATTAGCACGGGACAGGAAAGAAGGATCCTTTGTGCCTACAAGTGAACGCGTAGGGGGTTATTAGAGTTTACTCCATTTCTTAACTAATTTATAGCACTTGTGCTGCAAAATACAGCAAAGGAGAGCGAGAGACAGAAACGGAAAACAAGTCTGTGTGAGTAAGAACTACGAAAAAGGGGTCCTGTGAGGCCTCCCCTGTGATGGCAGGTGGTCGAGGGGGAGAAGCAGGTTTGTCCCACAGCAGAGGTCAGAACGCAGGGCTGGAAGTCCTGTTGCCCTGTTTTCATCAGGCATCAGTCTCCATAGGGAACCTGAACTAGCCTCTCTCATCAGTCTGGAAAAGCAAAGGCTCTTGTTTCTTTTAAAAGGGAAAAATTGTCCACATTGGGGCCAGAGGTCTCCATATTTGAGCAGTGACGAGTTGACATCACAATTTTGCTTCTTATGTGAAATTATAACTAGACCCAAGAAAACAAAACTTCCAAGGGCCTGTGCTGCTGCAGTGCAGAAGCAGGCGCTGTATCTGGTTTCCCAGAGCCACAGCTAGACAGCAACTTTGCTTTAGGATAAATTTTACCTTGCATCTCACCAACATCTTCTTTAGATGATATTTCAATGAGTTTGGACTTTACACTTTATAGAATTGATGTTGGAATGAATTAAGTCATTGGGAGCTATTGAGATGGAATAAATGCTTTATGCATGTAAGAACACAAACTTGGGGGTGTAGGGGGAGAATGTTATGGACTAAATGTTTGTGCCCCACCCCCAAATTCTCATGTTGAAATCCTAACCCCCTCAATGTGATATTTTGTGGTAGGATTCTTAGAAGGAAGTTGGGTCAGGAGGATGGAGCGCTTAAATGGATTAGTGCCCCTGTGGAGGAGCCCCAGAGAGCCGCTTGTCCTCCTCCCCGTGAGGGTGCAGGAAGTGGGCTGGGTGCAGCCTGGATGAGAACCTCACCAAACCAGCCCCTGAACCTGGCCTTTCCACCACTAGAACTGTGGGAGATGCATTTCCACTGTGTACAAGCCACATGGTCTGTGGGACCGATCTCACTACAGCAGCCCAAGTAGACGGAGGTGACCCTTAACCCTTAACCATCTGTAACTGCGTAGGCTGGTGGTGTGAGGTACATTTGCCTCGCTGGATAACCATCATCATCACCCTTCTCCAGAACCTTCTTATCTTGCAAACTGAAACTCTGGACCCTTAAACAAAAAAATCTCTTTTTCTCCTCTTCCCTAGCCTCTGACACCCAGCACTCTGCCTTCTGTTTCTGGGAATTTGACTCCTTTGGGGCCCTCACAGAACTGCAAAGACACCATATCTGCTTGTTCACAAACATGGTCTCCTTAAGGTACATCCACATGGCAGCAGATGTCAGAATTCCCTTCCTTTTTAAGGCTGAATAAAAGATGAATGGATTTCAAAGACAGATAATGGGCTCCTTCCTTTATCTTCCGGAAATAGCCTGGATATCACTTCAAATGGAGAAGGGGAGTTGGGAAGGTAAGTTGTAAATAATGCAGAACATTTGTAAAAGGGGGCTGAGGTAATGCTCACCCCTCCTGACTTGGATGGTGGAGTTATGCAGAAAGACAGCGGCCTTGTCTGGGCCCAGCATGTGGGGGTGTCTATGTTTGAATCCAGGATCAGCTGGGAGGCCTCTGGACCTGGGAGCTCAGCTGGGGGCCAGGGGAGGGGGCAGAGGTCTGAGGAGCAGATGCTTCCTGAAGACCACCTAGGAAGGGCCTCAGGGTGGGGCACCTGGTTATGGGCCAAGCAGCCCCTCTGTGAAGGCAGAGTTCACACAGGGTGGGGTGCCTGGGTGGGCAGCCCAGGAGCCTCTGTGGAGTCTTCCCCAAACCCTGGACTGAGGATCCACAGGCTCCACCCCCAGCCCTGTTAGTTGAAAGGATGTGGCTATGACATTAATTAAACTGTGGCTGTTGTCCCTGGGAATAACTCGATGGCAGAAGTCAAGAGAACCAGGTATGATGTGAACTCATGGGAAAAATGGCAGAGAGTCAGGGGAAAATGTACAGGGAGCCCTTGTTGTATTTACCAAAAAAATCTTTCTGTATTCATTACTTGCAAAGATAGGATACGGATGTGAAATCAGGACCACAAATCAGAGCAGCAAAACATTTTAAAAATGTGTAAGTTCCAACTGCTTTGAGTTAACCAAGACAATCTTGATTTTTAGTGTGTTTTCTATTTACTGTAACATTTATATTCCTTCCAAATTATCTTCCATTCAAATTTCAACTCGCTTTTGTTTGTGGACATTCAGGACAATGATGACAAGGAAGAAAATGAATTACAGCCCAGTTTCCTGATTCTTATTTTTTTTTTTTTTTTTTAGAGAGTCTCAAGTTGTCACCTAGGTAGGGTGCCCTGGCATCACAGCTCAGAGCAACCTCTAACTCTTGGGCTTAAGAGATTCTCTTTCCTCGGCTTCCTAAGTTGCTGGGACTACAGGCGCCCGCTGCAACGCCTGGCTATTTTTGTTGTTGTTGTTGCAGTTGTCATTGTTGTTTTAGCTGGCCTGGGCCGGGTTCCAACCCACCAGCCGAGATGTATGTGGCCGGCGCCCTACCCACTGAGCTACAGGCGCCACCCTGATTCTTTTTCTTAAGTATAAAATTTTTAAAGCCTTCGCTTTGCTTGCCTTTCTGTCTGTTGTTACTGCACACATTTAAGGAGTGTATGGTGATGTTCTGATCTGCATGTACACGGGGAAATACTCCCTTTCATTCCATGCGGTGGACAACCCCACAGGCACCCCCACAGCCCAGTGGCAGGAGCCGAGGCCCTGAGAGGCAGGCCAGGCTCCAGTCTGTTCTTGGCTTTCCCAGGCAGCTCCCCTGTGCTTGGCTCTGAGTTTAAGGTATGTGTTTACCTTGCTGAGGGGACCCCTTAAATGGGAAATTTATATGCATTTGTCACTCAACAACCAATAACAAGCCAGAATCTCTTCTCCAAAATATATGCCTGTCCCCAGATACTGGGCCTCACATGCATGCTCACAGACACTGGGCACTCACACAGGTGCTCCTGTAAAGGCCGACCTCAGCGTGTACACAGACACTGGGCAATCACACGTGTGCTCCCGCACAGGCCGACCTTAGCGTGTACACGGACACTGGGCACTCACACAGGTGCTCCTGTAAAGGCCGACCTCAGCGTGTACACAGACACTGGGCACTCACACAGGTGCTCCTACACAGGTTGACCTCAAGGTGTGGCAGGCATGTGAATTGGTCTAACTCAGATTCTGGGATCCAGAGTTCCGATGCCACATGAAACACACATCACTAGTGAGTGTGACCTGAGAATCTATAAGATTCAGACGTTTCTTCAAAGCTGACCTTGCCAGGTCCTCCAGAATATCCTATATACCTTTCAGGCAAATGTTCCTTAATTCTGATACCATTTGATGAACCCAATGTTTGCCTATAATCTTAAGCACATTTTCTCCTTTTAAAAACTAACCTACCCATCTCAGTAGTAATCAATTCAGACAGTATTTTCACAAATTGTCCACGTCAGCTAGCCAGACAGTAGCTACAGAGCACATCATTTGAACAATCGGTAACATTTCGGTGCTCTCGTGTCCCTCTGACCGCAAGCTGTACTTTGTACCTGTTATGAAGGTCAGAACACCCTCACCAAACTCCCCACATCAGTATTTCCAAATTGTGCTTCCTGAAACCTTGATGACCCAAGTACTATTAACAGATAGTCTATAAAGCAAAAGTAAGAGGTCTGATCCAATATTGTGGAGTTTCACAATTCTTATTAGCATATTAAAGAGTTTTTAAAAATCCTTCAGAAGAAAACCCACCTAAATCAAGAAACTGTCTTGTGTAAATACTTGTAATAATCACAGAACCATCGGTGCCTCTCAGGGCCGACATGGAGCCCGTCAGGGCCTCTCAGGGCTGACCTTACTCCATATTTGACAGCAACACAATTGTGTAATACACATGGTCCACAGGCATCTCCTAAAAGCCCTGGAGTCCACGCCTCACCGGTGTCCCTCCACCCTTGACATCTGAGAGGGAGCTCAGTGAACCATCACGTGGCCCAGAAAACCTGGAGGGAAGGAGCGCTGCTCAAATTTGATGAAGTCTAGATCGGGAGGGATGGATATTCAAATGACAGCTTTAAAGGCCAGTAATCATCTCAGAACCTGGGCCAAAAAAAAAGAAAAAGAAAGGCAAATATGCAAAGATCCTGAGATGAGAAAGCTACAGGAAGAAGGTGAGGGGAGAGATCTGAGTGGGGAGGGGATGGCAACAGCCGGGAGAGCTGCCCAGAAGCCCCAGGGCCGCCCGGGGCCTGAGCTGGACCAGGGGGTTGAAATGAGAAAAGCACAGATTGTTGTCTTAGTAATTCAGAGCTCACAACCCCACACCCCGGAGGCTGGGAGTTGAGGCTGGAGGAGGTGTGACCCCATCCTCATCTGTGGAGGAACGCAGGCTGCTCTCTGCAGTGGGAAGAAGCCGTCTGTTTTAGGAGCCAAGGGAGCAGGGCAGGGCTCGGTGCAGTGGCAGCTGTAGCGTGGTGAGAGGCATCTGAGAACGCACCCGGTGGAGGCAGGATCACCAGGGTTGGTGTTGTGGGCACAGGGCTGGTGAGGGAGGAAGGTCGTACTGACTGCAAAGCTCCGTGAGGAGCACAGTGCGTGGGGGACTCGCCCCGTTCTGTGGAGGGCACGGGGTGGGGGGGAGGGCATTTAGAGGGAGGGGCAGATGGAGAGCTGAGGTCTTGACACAGTCTACTCGCCAGGCCTCAGACACATGGAAAGGCCTGACCCTCATAGCTATGGGGCACAGGAAGGGGTCTGTGATGGGATTTAAATTTTCTAGTCATCTAGTCATGTGGAAGGCGGTGGGCGAGCCGCCGGGGTGTGGGGTTGTGAGCTCTGAATTGCTAAGACAACCCTCAGTGTTTTCATTTCTAAGGTAAAGCTCAAGTTGTAGGTGAGCCCTTCACCCTGTAACCTAAACTCTGGAGAGCCGTGTGCTGGTTGCTCAACACGTTAAATTGTTTAAGATTAAAGTTATAAATGAATTACATCAAAAGGGACGTGATAAATACTCAGAACTTTCTTTCTCTACACGTCAGTATTTGCTGTGTTTCTGCAGCTCCTTTTGCCTGGTGGGTTTGTGTGACAGAGAGGTAACCAGACGTGTCCCTAGCTCCTTGCTCTGTGGCTTCACCCTGACAGCTTGACTCCAGTCACTGGAGCCCGCATTTGGCTCCAAGAGAAAGCACAGAAAGACACTCCCCCCGCCATATATGTTTCCCTGCACTTTCTTGTACTCTTTCTGCTGAGCTAATCTTTTCCAGAGTGGCGGATTCTTCGCAGGATAATGATGTCAAGCCCTGTCATCCATCACTGACCCGTGGCCTCTGAGTTAGACCTCCCACCACACATGCTGCCTTGTACACGTGGCCACCTTCTCGACCCGTCATGGGTTTGTGAGTGGATCTGAGGCAGTGCCTCTGTCTCTCAGTGGACCTCCTCCACAGTGCCTTCTCTCCCGTCGTCCTGGGGAGTCCCTGCTGTCTCTGCCACAGGCTTTCTGTGTGCTGAGCAACCTGTCCCGGGCCAGACCCCCCTGAGGGTTCAGTGGCTGCACTTACACCACAGAAACTGGCTACACTGTACATCAGGCCGAACCTGCTGCTCTCAGGGGTGGCTGATGTGAAGCACTCACCAGCACCCGGCCATGAAGAACTCAGCACACAGGGACACCCAGACAGCGTGGTAGCCCCTCGTAAAGTGTAGCTTCCAAACCATTCACTATCTGGGAGAGAAGAACAATTTCATTTCCTAAATCTGATCACCCTTTCCGCTGTACCCCATCCCCTCCGCTGTACCCCATCCCATTTCCAGGGTTCTTCTATTGCCGACTGGCCACAATGCCCATCCTCCCTCCTGTCCCCAGCCCTTCTCTCTCTCCTCCTCCGTCTGTGAAGGACGGACACTTATTTCACCCGAGGAGACAACTGAAATGATTCACGCTCTTTAGACGCAGAAGTGAAATATCAGAGAACCCTTTTCACAAGAGAAGGGGTTCTCTGCAACCTTTTAAAACATTTTGACATCCAAAAGTGTGTATAAAATTGGTAAAAAACAGGAAGGACTCTAAGCTAACCTATTGGGGTGTCCACCCTGCATCCCATAGATGTGTGGAGATCATGTGAGGACTACTTTGCTTACCTGTGGTGTAGGAAGTCGCAAACATTAGACACGGAACTTTTTTTGCTCATCGGCTTTTGTTAGTGTTTGTGTATTTACTGCGGGGCCCAAGACAGCACTTCTTCAAATGTGTGGCAGAGAAAATAACAGCTGGACACCCCAGAAAGTGTCTGATACTCTTGAACAGTAAACCTAGGAGCAAAATATCTTATTGTTGTTGTGTGTTGAACTGGATACCCCCAAACAGACGCCCAAGTCCGAACCCCAGAACTGTGAACGTGACTTTAAACAGGCACAGTCTGCAGATGTAACCAAGTTAAGATCAGGTCGTACTGGACTCAGGAATGATGACCAGTGTTCTTGTAAGGAGAGAAGTTTGGGAGCAGACACATTTACTAAGGGAAGAAAGCAGTGAGGTGGCAGACTGTGGCAACGTCTCTGCAAAGGACAGCCAGGAAGGAGCCTCCCCCGAGCCTTCAGAGGGCAGGTC